>NC_138051.1:3029989-4229989 GCF_964194185.1 Rhinolophus hipposideros | reverse complement strand
TGTATAATCCTGAGAGGGGTAACCTGTGGTCTGAGGATTCCTGTGTAGTTGTGTTGACTGTAACTGCGTAACTAACATCTCAACTAATTTTTTTAATGGGTAATTTTTTTGTTCTCTCTCTGTTAAAAGAATTAAATCCTCTCCCTGGTGGTAATGGGCAGCCTCATCCTCCAGCTCTTGAGCCTCAGCAGGATCCAATTCTTTCCCAAAAGCCTCTACCGTAGGAGGGGTAGGGGGAGCACTAGGAACGGCCGATGCTAGAGGACCAGAAGCTGTATCTTTTAGGAGTTCCTTAAATTTAGTCTCTTCATGTCGGGAGTCTAGACAATCACGGATTAGTGTCCACAGGGAAAAAGTCTCCACCGGCACCTTTTGGGGCCCATGTGCTTGATAATAATCCTTTAGCCTCTCACCAACCTTTGTCCATGTTTCCGAGCTAACTGTCCCTTCTTCTGGGAACCATGGACAAACCTCCTCTACAAACTGCAGAAAAGAGTGCAGCTGTGTGGTGCTAACCTTAGTGCCCCTTGAACGGAGCATGGTCTTTAAGACCTGTACAAATAGCGCTTTGCTATTCTCTTGCCCCATAATTTTTTACTCCCAACTATATATCTACTAACCGCTCCCTTACCGACTCACGTGTCCGAGTCACTTGCGCGCTTTTCCCGAGCGGTGTCCTCTACCGTGGTCCCAGGTTTTCAGGTCCCTGTTCGGGCGCCACTTGCCGGAGCCTGCCGGCCAGTCGAGCAGATGACCTGACTGAGGGGGTGAGGATACAGAAAAGAGACAGAAACGAAAGATGGGGTTGGGAGGACTGCTAGTCCCGAAGAACCCAGCAGCCCCGAGTTTATTTGTCTCAGCCAATTTATACAGCACATAAGCAGGAACATTCCCACCGTTATTTACAGAATGTGGTGACTTTTGTGTTTTTTATCTTCCTTGTTTCTTGGCGTTTGGAACATGCTGACCTTCACATATAGCCAACCTCTCTGTTCTTGTAAGCTTCTAGATAAGCAAGTTACTGTGAAACTCAGCCAAATATTTCTAAGACAAACGCCCTAGGGGGGGGGCGCATCAATGGCTCCCCGCACTTTGCCAGGTTAGGGAAGTTTTCTGTCATTATTTCTTTAAGTGGGTTTTCAATTCCTTGCCCTCTCTCTTCTCCTTCTGGTATTTCTAAGATGGAAATGTTGGTACACTTGATGTTGTCCCAGGCGCACCTTGAACTCTTTTCTTTGGATTCGTTTTTCTTTTTGCTGTTCTGATTGGGTGTTTTCTGCTACCTTATCTTCTAAATCGCTAATTCGATCGTCTTATCTATTGATTCTAATATAATTGATTCCCTCTAATGTATTCTTCATTTCAGTTATTGTATTCTTTATTTCTTCCTGGTTCTTTTTTTGTTTTCTGTCTCTATAGTTATGTTTCCTATCTTTTTGTTGAAGTTCTCACTAAGTTCCTTGAGCATCCTTATAGCCAGTGTTTTGAACTCTATCTGATAGATTGCTTGCCTCCATTCCATTTAGTTCTTTTTCTGGAGTTTTCTCCTGTTCTTTCATTTGGGCTGTATTTCTTTGTTTCCTCATTTTGGCTGTCTCTCTGTTTGTTTCTATGTACTACATAGATCTACTGTGTCTCCTAGTCTTGGCCAGATGGGCTTATGTAGCAGGTGCCCTGTGGGTGCACAGTCTTCCTGGTCACCTGCACCAGGTGCTCCAGGAGTGTCCCTTGTATGGGTTTTGTGTGTCCTCCTGTTGAGCCTTGATTGCTATTGGCAAGTCAGTAAGTAGGATTGACTCTTAGGCTGAATGGCTGTGGGGTTTGGCCATGTCCACAGCTTATGGGCTGCTGTGCAGGGGGGGCTTACTCCACTGAGCAGAATTAACCCCAGAAGGCTCTGGTGCCTGTTGAGACTGCCCTTTTGTGTACTGCTTGTGGGACTAATTGGGTGGTGCTCTGCTGTGGTCTGAAGCCAATCTCCAGTTATGTTGTTTCTTGGACCTCTTTGGAGGGACTCTGGTGTAGGCCCAGGTCACCCACAACCTGTGACCAGCCAGGGACTACCTGGTAGGAGCTTCAGCGTGATTTGCAGTTGTTCACTGCCTGTGCTAAACCTGGAGGTGCGTTGGAGAGACCATGCTGCAAACTGCCACTAGTACCGGGCCTAGGGTAGCTCCAGAAAAAGCCAGGTCACTCCAAGACCTGCTGCTACCTGCTGGCTCCCATAAGGTTCAGCCGCTGATAAAGCTTCCTGGGTAATTGAGTTGAGTGAGGCAGGGTCTCAGGGAGTCACCAAGGTGGGACGAGTTGTGTTTACTAGGTTAATATAGATTCTGGTTTGGTGCCAGTGCTGAGCCTGGAGCTATTCAGCAAATATCTCAGAGCAAACAGAGGCTAGTGGGCCCGAAGACCCGATAATTGTCCCAAAACGAGCAATGCAGGTGGGGCTGGCTGCTTGCCAAGGAATTGCCTCTGGCATTGGGCGAATTGGGAGAGGCAGAGTCACATGGAGTCACCAGGGTGGAGCAGGCAAAGCTCACCAGACCAATTCAGGTTCAGATTTGGCCATGGGCATTGTGGGGAGAGCTCAGCACAGGAAAGATGGCATCCACCTGCCAGCTGCATGGGAGAAGGACCCCACACAGGAAAAACGGCGACTGTCCCTCCAGTCCTCTGCCTGAGGCCACACAACTCAGTCTCTCCCCATATATCTCCAGTCACTGAGTCACTATCCAGCCCCCCTGAGTCACTGCCCCTCCACCGGAGCCCAGGGTGAGTGCCTGCGAGTGAGTGAGTCTGTGCATGAACCCTTTAAGAGGATGTCTGGGTTTCCCACAGCCTTCCGTCCTGCTGGGATGCTCAGAATCCCCACTGTTTTTCACAGTCAGATGTTGTGGGGGTTCCTCTTCCCAGTGCCAGTACTCTGTGCTGGGGAGCCCAATGTGGAGCTGGAGTTCCTCACTGTTCTGTGGGGGGACCTCTGTGGCCAAGATATCCCCCCCACTCCATTCTCAACTGCCACATGGAGGTGTGGGGCTGGCCCATTCTGCATCTCCATCCTCCTACTAGTTTCGACGTACCTTCTTTTTTATATCCTTAGTTATAAAACTTCTGTTCAGCTAGACTTCTGATGGTTCTCCAGGTTGATTATTCCATTATAATTTAGTTACAATTTTAATGTGTCCATGGGATGAGGGAAGTACAGCATTTATGTACTCTGCCATCTTGGACCTCTCTCGCAAGATTTGTTATATCATTTGATGTTCAACATAATATACTGAGGTAGAAAAGTGTTAAAATTCCTATTATAACATTAGGAAATTAACATTTATTGAATGACCACCTTCAGATTTTTAAATAATTTTCCTGTGAAAATTATGGGGGCGGGGGAATGGAGGCTCAGAGAAATTAAGTATCTTGTTCTGGATTCCATAGAAGGCTGGTACTGATTCAAGATTGGAACTGTACATGTGAAAGTTCTGTGTGTTATGTGTCTGCTAGTCCTGGAAGAGACCCTTTGCCAAAGCAGTGTTCATTTATAATGTACTTACAAAAGTCTAGTCATTTTAGAAAATTTTTCAACCAAAAATTCAAAGCACAATATTTTTTTCTCAGCCTTCATATATCCAGGATGCTATTCCCTAGCATTAATCAAAGTTTAATGTAACATTTTGAGTTCAGTCCATTCCTAAGAGAATTTAGCACCTAACGCAAATTACAGGGGAGAAGAATTCTTGCGGTGTCATGTTTTTTCGTTTATGGAATTGTATAAGATGTAACTCTGCTGCCTCCTTAAAGGGTGAAAGAAAGAAAAGAGGTGTCACAAAAGAGCAGAATGGGGCAGGAGAAGAGAAGGGCCAAGAGAGTATGGTTGTTAGGATTGACAGCCTTCCACCCCCATTCCCATGGTGATGGTGGGGGAACTGTGTGGGAGCGAGGTCTTTCTTACAACTAGCTGACAGGCATCACCTGTCTTCATCTCAGCAGTGGCCTGACCTCCGTGGTCATATAGGCTCCTAAAGTGTAGCACTGGAGATGACCACCTACCTGGCTCTGCTGTAAAAGAGAAGAGGCTCTGCTTTGTACTTCCAGGAGTATGCTTTTTAGAGAATCTTTCAAATAAGTAATTCTCATAAAACTTGTGAAAGCATATAAGAACCAGTATTCCTGTTTGTTGGGGGAATTGAAGTGAGCAATGATTTGGAATATAAGAAATTCAACTGATACGTTTACAGGTAAAATTCTAATATAAATTCAGGATTCATAGACTCTCGGGATGTCTAAGGTATCCAGAATTCCCTCCTCTTTGAAAATAACTGATCATAATAATGATAAAATAACAACAACAACAGCTAACATTTCTTTAGGATTTACTATATGCCAGACACTCGGAATATTTGTTGAATGAGTCAATGAGTCTATTTTATGGACAAGGAAAACTGTAAATTTCCCAAGATCACAGTTACTAATAGGACAGTTATGGGCCACTGAGATCATTTCTAAAGTCTTTGATGGAGCTAACGTGCTTTTAGCTTTTAGACAAACTATATTATATCTCCAGGAATATGAAATGACCTTTAAGCACTTGGATTCGGTGATGTCTTCCCTTCTAATCCCTAGGGCTCCATTTCATGAGCCTCTGGGCCCTTGAGTTTCCTTACAAATTGAACATTTTTTTCTTCATTTTTCACCCAGGGAACATACAAAATGACTCATTCTTTTTGTTAAGATTTTGATAATAGGCAAGGCCCCAATTTACATTTTATAAATTTTGTCTTTTAGGCTGTAGAAGCCATGATACTTAGTGATATTGTAAACTCAAAGGGTTTAGTGCCTCCTTCTCTTTCACTCTCCCTTTAAAGCAGGAGTGTCCAAACTTTTTTCAATGTTTTTTACCAAGGGCCATATGCGGTAAAATACACTCACAGCCGGGCCACTCACTCGAGGTGAAGTACGTATTGCCTCACCTGTTTTATTTAAGTAAACTAAATGTATTTTTGGAATTTGCTGTGGGCCAATTCACAGTGGATCGTGGGCCAATTCACAGTTGGCCCACGGGCCGCAGTTTGGACGCCCCTGCTATAGAGCATAGGTGACTGTGGTAGGCCATAAAACTGAAACTTGGTCCAAGATGACCCAGTGTGCCCCCAGGCCCAGAACTGTTTATTACAGTGTATTTCTTTACCCACTGTATATGCGCGCGTGTGGCCTTTAGTAGGAAATTTAATTCTGGAAGTGGTTAGGCAGAACGTTAATGGCTAAGATCTGATGATTGATGGGGCTTAGGGGAAGAGAAGAAGAAAACTAAAGTCATCGAAGACTCTGAAATACACCCTTGTTGACTAGAAGAAGGGTAGTTCCACTCAGAATGTTAAAATTTGGAAGATGAATCAGTTGCTTAAAATTTTCTCTCTGTTTTTCTTCTGGCATATAAAATCTTATCCATGATTTCATCTTACAAATTCCATTAATATTGCCTATTCTTGAGAAGGAGTAAGCAGCATCACTTCTTAATTTTTGTGTTCTAGCAACATTGACTCTGTCATATTATGGACACGTAGGTCTTCGCTTTTCTGTTGATGTATCTTCTAAGGTTCTGGAGCAAAGAATGATTACAAATGATTATAAATCATTTTTCTCTCTTCCCCTGCTGTACCCTTCCTTTATTTTACATTTTTAAAAATCAGGGAATACCTTAAACATGTAGTAAAGTGCATTTAAAAAATACAAACACCCATGTACTACTCACTGGCCATATTAAATAAAAACACTTAGCCACGTATACTTCTGAGCTGTTTTTTTTTTTTTTTTTTGAGAAAACATTAAAGAGTTGATGTCTCCTTATCTTTTCCCAATCCCATTCCTCCTTCTCCCTTCCTTGAGGTCTCTACTGTCCTGAGGTTGGTGTGAATCCTTCTCCTTATTCCTACAGAAAAGTAATTTCTTAATGAATTTTTACCTATATTTTAAACTGTTGAATTCAAAGGGCAAGTAATTCATTTTATGGTTTCTCTATCACAAATCATTTTCAGTGACTCAGATTTTTTCCCCCCACTCCTGGCCAGCAGTAGTCACATTTGAGCTATTGTAAAGACTGTGTCTAACTTTATAAAATATTTTTCATCCTCTGGTCAGCTGTGACGTTAACTATGTTATATTTTTTGTTACTACTATTCCTGAAATATCCTTTAGAAAGTCTTCATATTCAGCTTCTATGACCGGGGGAGAGAGAAAGAGGAGGAGAGACAAAGAATGATTTTATTTTTCTAAGGCCAAGTTATCATTTGAAAAACTGACATTATAAGCTACAAAAAGTGAAGGCAGCATATATTTAACATGTAATAGTAGGACAGGTATCTTAAAGTTTAATACTCTATACATTTTTGATGTGCTGCATTCTTATGATCAGCAACATGCAGAGTTTAATGTGGGGCCGGCCCAATGGCTCAGGTGGTTGGAGCTCCGTGCTCCTAACTCCGAAGGCTGCAGGTTCGATTCCCACATGGGCCAGTGGGCTCTCAACCACAAGGTTGCCAGGTTCGTTTCCCGCAATGGATGGTGGGCTGCGCCCCCTGCAACTAATGATTGAACACGGCTGAGCTGCCTCTGAGCTCCCAGATGGCTCAGTTGGTTGGAGCGTGGGCTTTCAACCACAAGGTTGCCGGTTCAACTCCTCAAGTCCTGCAAGGGATGGTGGGCTGTGCCCCTTGCAACTAAGATTGAACACAGCACCTTGAGCTGAGCTGCCGCTAAGCTAGTTAGTTGGAGCTCAGTTAGTTGGAGCACGTCCTCTTAACCACAAGGTTGCCGGTTCGACTCCCACAAGGGATGGTGGGCTGCACCCCTGCAACTAGCAACGGCAACTGGACCTGGAGCTGAGCTGCGCCCTCCACAACTAAGATTGAAAGGACAACAACTTGAAGCTGAACGGCACCCTCCACAACTGAGAGTGAAAGGACAACAACTTGACTTGGAAAAAAGTCCTGGAAGTACACACTGTTCCCCAATAAAGTCCTGTTCCCCTTCCTCAATAAAATCTTAAAAAAAAAAGTTTAATGTGATAATACAATATGCTTGTGGTTAGTTTAGACATGAGGACAGTGGTAACGGAGAAACGTAACAATGACTGTGCTGTTTGTTTTGTCACACTGTGCTGCCCAGCTCCAGAGTTTCCTATTTTGGAGAAGCAGAACTGGTTGATACATCTCCACTATATCCGGAAGGATTATGAAGCATGCAAGGTGAGAGATGGTAATGATAGAGAAAATGAGAGGCTGACTTTGGTTAGGAAACTGAGTGTCACACATAGTTTGTGGCAGCTTATATCTCACTAATAATGTATGAAGTCCTATTTCCTCACACTTTGTGTATTTGTTAGCTTTTGCTATGATAATGCTGTTTAACAAACAACCTCAAAATTTTAGTGGCCTCTGATAACAGACATTTATTTATTGCTCATGGGCCTTCATATTGGCTGTGGGTGGCTGGGTTTGAATACAGGTGGGTCACGTTCAAGTATGTTCCATATGTCTTGTCATTTCAAGACCAGGCTGAAGGGGCAGCCAGTCCCTGGGACTTAGTCTCAGAGAGGAGGGCAGGTGTTCCAACACAGCATCCTGTTTCACTTTTTGATTTCTGGATAGGTGAAAAATGGTATTTTATTTCATAGTTAGTTCTCTTATTATGTAAGCTTGAATATCATTTGTATATTTAAAAACCATCTGTATTTCCTTTTCGCTAAACTATTCGTGTCTTTGTAACATACTGTATGTTACATACATGCTGGCAGACAGTATTAACAAGCAAACTGCATTCTTGGAATTGTCTTTTTCGGCACGCAGAGCTTTGTAATGTCTCTAAGGTGGTAGTTTTTAATGTATACCTGTGGCTTGTATACCCATGGCAGTGCACAGAACTAGCAGTGTTTAGTAGCAGTTTGAATCTTGAAATCTATCTGTGTTTCCTTCTCTGGTAGTACCCTCTCTTTGTTTCCTTTTTCCTTTTTTGAGTACTTCCTCTGTTTCCTTTTTTTGGCTTCTCTTCCTCTGCTTATTTCTTCAGAATTGGGGCTGTTCCTACGTACTGTCTTCGACTCCTTTCTCTGCACACACTTTCTCCTGTCTCCAGACGAATCTGGTACCTGCTGACTGCTTTTCAAATTCACAGGCATATCAAGCTCATCTTTTCTGTAGCTGAATTGATCTGCTTCCTTCCAAACCCATTTCTTCTTCCTGTTCCCTGTCTCAGGGATAGGTGCCATCATTCACCCAGCTGTCTGTGCCAGCGTTCCCTGGCTCAATTGCCCTAATGTAATATGTATAATCATCAAGTTCTGGAGATCTTGGTCTATCTTTTGAAATTGTCCCTTCTTCATGCCTTAGTTAATCCCCTTCATTTTAATTTAAATTACCACAAGAGTTCTTATACTAACCTTGCCTCTAATCTTGCCTCCTTTCCATCTATTTCAACAGAGCTCCACAAATGATTTTTCTATAGAGCAAATAGAATCAGGTTACTAGTATTTTCCCATTGCTCTCAGCCTTTTTAGCATGGCATGCGAAGCCCTTCTCTCTGACTTTCCAGGCCACCTAGCTTCTCCCGCACCCCAGTCCACACAGACTTGAGACTGCCTACTCTGGAGAGCTTTCCCTGATACTCCAAGTTTGAATCAGGTGCCTGTCCTCTGAATAGGCTTTCCGGGCAGGAATTCCCGCCCGTTCTTGGGAATTTTTTTTCGCTTTTCTGTTCCCAAATCCCGAGAAAAGTTGGTCGGAAAATCGGGGTAATTGGCTCCTTGAACCCAGGTGGTTGGTAGTATTGGCTGTCACTTTGTGGAAACGATTTATTGTGGAGAACAGAGAACAGTTTATATCTTGGGATTCAGGAACGGGAAAGCGAAAAAAATTTCTGAGAACAGGTGGGAATTCCTGCCCGGAAACCCTACCTCTGAGCTCCTGTAGCACCCCAGGAGGGCTTAGCCCGTCAATGTAGAAAAGGTAGAGCCTGTTTCTTGCTTATTAGAGAGCCCCTAGCCTCTACAGTGGTGCTTGGAGGTGTTTTCACATTTTTCTCAGCTTGCCTAGTTAGAGTCTTAGGGAAGTTAGAGTCTAGGGGCTGGCAAACATTTTCTGTAAGAGGCCAGATGGTAAATATTGTAGGTTTTGCAGGTTACATGCAGTCTCTTTCTCATAATCTTAACATTCTCTTATTTCTTACAACCCTTTAAAAATATGAAAACCACTTTCAGCTTGACAGCTGCACAAAAATAGGCTGTGTGGGTTGGATTTGGCCTGTGGGCTGTAGTTCGCCAATCCCTGTTCTACAATAAGTGATCATAACGAGAGTTGAGATTAAAAATAGTTCTGAATGAATTACTTTATTAGTAATGATTAGTATCCTGGATTTTGTACATCTGCTCCTTGTCATGTCTACCTTTTCTTAAAAACACTTGACATTTAACCACTCCTCAGAAGTAGTTTTCTTCCTCTTTCAGGCAGTTATCAAAGAACAGCTTCAGGAGACCCAGGGGCTATGTGAATATGCTATCTATGTCCAAGGTAAGACATATTTCTCCTCTTCTTGCTAGAGGAATGCACATTTTGCCTAGGTTCTGGAAAAAGAGCAGACAGCTTATGAAATACTTAAATTCAAGAGGTGTTCCACAGAGGTCTTATTCAATATTGTTGTTTTTTTTGACACTGGAACGTAATTCTTGTGCTAGATTTGATCTCAGAAATGACTGGTTTTGTTAAAAAAAGTATGCTACCGTCCTTCATCCCTTTTCTAGTTTCCAGTGAGTGTTTTTCAGAATGATGTTAGGATCCCTGCCTCAGTTTCAGGCCCAGAAGAAGCTTTTGAAAGGATTCCTTCTACTCAGGTTAAAAGAGATGAGGAAAGGCTTGACGACTTTTAGTCAGGTGAGTCAGGATGAAGGGAGGAAGCCTAGCAGTATAAAGGATAAAGCAGAGAATAAACTAAATTCATCAGAAACCAAATATAGGAACCACTGCCTTACGTTTTTTACTTTCTAGTGCCAAAAGCAGCATCCTGTTTTCAGGAACTTTCTTTTTGACTTTCTGGTATGACTTTTAGGTAGTGTAAATGCATTGTTTTGTTTACCATTCATTGCATTATCGTCTTCAGATTAATATATAATTTTCTGACATAATTGGTAAGATGCTGACACATCTAGGACATCATGGCAAAAAACGATGCTCTTTTATTCTCAGTTACCACAAGTTCCAGACTTTCAATGCATCATAATACTTAAGCGTGGAAGTTCTCCTGAAAACTTAGGCCTGGAAATAATTATTGATTCTGATTGGCTGCGTTCTGAAAAACAAGTCTGAACTATTACTTTCACTGCATTTTTTTGCCAGAATCTCCTTGTTGGACATGGGGTATTGATTGCACTTGCTCATTTGGGCGTACTCTCTGAAAAGTATCAGGTGGAAGTGAATTATCATGAGAAATAGAGCATCTGATGGGGAAGCCTAAGAATGTTCCTATTAAGAGTTTGTGGGATAATTTGCATGGCACCTGATAACCTGCGTGGTGGATGCTGGAAGGAGAGGAGTTAGATAGGTTTGAGACACCTTATTATAATAGGTTTTAGCTTGGCCGCGCCTTAGCGCTGGGCGCCTGCACGGCCCCTGCGGTGGTTGCTCCTGATGCTGCAAACACTCGCTTCCCGCGTCCACTTCCTACGGAGGCCACTGAGCTGGCTCGCACCGCAGAGCTAACCGGCCAGAGCGCTGGCGGCAAACGGCCGGAGAGGGGCGCGCCGCTGCAGGGCCGCACGCCAGGGGCCGCCGCGGGCCTGGCGGTGCCAGTGGGCGTGGGCGGCAGGCAGATGGGGCGCCGGGGACCCCCGTCGCAGTCACCTCTTCCCCCAGTCCCGGCGCACCGCCGCCCTGCAGCCCCGGTCGTCCCCGCCCGCCTGAAGAGCCCGGGCGAGGAGCTGTTCAAAAACGGGCAGTTCGCCTAGGGGGCGCCAAAGCACGCGCTCGGTGGTGATGGCGCCGCTGGAGCCCGCGGGAGTGGAGCGCAGACCATCTAAGGAAACTGCACCGGCTGCATTCAAGATTGTAACAGGGCTCTGGAACTTCGTCCATTCTCAGCAAGCGACGAGCAATGGCCAGGAAACTTTAGAGCAGTGTAGAAAGCTTATGTGGATTGTAGGAGAGTGTTGCAAATAGACTGCAGAATCCAGATCGCAGATGACAGTATTACAGAATAACAAGAATTTTAATGGGTCTGGATGGACCACGCTGGCGGGAGGAGCTGTTGCTCATTCCTTCTGCGCCCACTTCCGTGCAATGGTAAGCTTGGCGGCCTGCAGCAGAGATGCCCCCAGACCGACCAAATAGAAGATTTCTGCAGCCATCACCAAGGCATCACAGATGAAAAAATGTTTAAAAACCTTCAAGTAGGAGGCAGTCGTTGTGTAAAGGAGAAAAACTAAAGATGCCCTTAGCAGATAAATGAACGCTGATGATTAGTGATAAGGAATGTGCTGTTCACACAAACAGCTTGAAGCTGTGCGGGTTTGAAGAGGCCAAGCAGTGCTATGATCAGGCGCTTTAATAAAGGCAGGTAACTGGAATGTGAAAGCCTTGGTGGCTCTTGCTCATAAAGGACCCAAGAATTATCAGAAAAACTTAACTGATTTCAGTAGTTCTCCTACTAGACTCAACTATTATTGAGACAAAGATGGAAATGAAAGAAGTAACCAGATTCCTTAATATTAAGGATAAAACAGCACAATTCAACAAAGAAAAAGGGAGAAGGAAGGTTGGGATTCAAGAGGTGAAGGCCATGAAGAGCCTGAGAGGACCTCAGAGGAGGTCTCCATTGGCTGCCTTGCTTCTGAGAGGGGGGACACAAACTACGGGCCACCAGAATACTATGAAAAACTGGCGATCGCTGAGCCTGACTAATGCAGGGAAGGGGCACGAAGACTAGTGTCATGCTGGCTGGCAGGCGGGGCCTCTGGTCCCACTCCCCACATAAGAACACAGGATATGGTGAGGCCAAAAAGGAAGACTCACGGAGCCATAGATAGGGGAGTCACATGACCATACTCTCACTAGCAGCTGGGCGGGAGACACAGGAAGCAGGAGCCATACCATCCACAACCTGCCGTCCACTTCTCTGACAACCAACCCCACTTACAAACTGCAATCCGCACTTGCTAGCTCAACCACCATCTTTTTGCTAGCCCCCGGTTTTCTGCTAGCGTAGCCACGGCAGCTATATTAGTGGCCAGTGACTCACTGGTTACAGCTGACGGCCAACTAGCCACAGCTGATGGCCATCCTGTCACAGTTGATGGCCACTTACTACCTGAGTGATCACCTTTCCACATGAGGCCGAGAGCCTGGAAACTGCACTCCTGGCTCTGTCCCCACAACTAGTTTTACAGAAGGGGGAGGTTGGATTCCAAGCCTGCTGCCTGCGAGCTGCCAGACACAGAACTTGGGCAGATGTTAATCTGTCACATGGAACAGACCATTCGTCCATCCTGTTCAGCGGAGATTGCACTGTAATGGCCATTCCTGTAATTACACCTATGACAAATTAGCCACGGGCTGTACCTTACAAAAGTTAAAGGTAAACCTGCCCCTAATCTGCTTCTGCATACCAAGAAGTTTTCCTTGGAAACAAGAAACACACATAAACCCTAGTGCGGGATGGAGGGATGTCTCTCTTCCACTAGTGATTAGAGACCACCGCACTGTCTGTGGGGTGGCCTTTTCTTACTCTCTGCTAAATAAACTTCCTTTCACTTTAAACCTTATATCGGCTCAAGATTGAATTCTTTTCTATATAAAGCCAAGAACCTTCTTAGCCCAGGGCTTGAGTCCCTACTCTGGAAATTTCAGCATCATAACAATACCTGTGACAGTCAGATTATAAATGCTGTCAGTACCAGGAAAGAGAAAGGAGCCCAAGCACACCTTTCCCCATCACTGAACCAAAATATTTGCCAATGTCGTTGGGTAACAGACTGAAGGGTATATATTCCTCCTCCTCATTCAGTCTCTGAAGAGTAATCTTATTGTCAAATATTTAAATGTCTTCTCCCCCTCTTTTAAGCCTGACCATATTTTTTCCCTTAATATAAAAGGAAAAGCGAAGAACTCATATTGAAAGTCCCTTTGTTAACTGAGTCAAAGTAAAGGTATTTCTTACAATAAAACATTCAGATCTCAAAAAAAAAAAGCTTTTAGCTTGTCAACAACTTTGCTACTCATTTCAAGCCATCTGAAGTCATATCTGATTGTAGTAAAGATAAAATTATCCAAAGAATTTCTTTGATATGATTTTCCACCTTCCTCTTCAATTTTTCTGATATCAGGCTCCATTCTCCTCAGAACATGATTTGCTTTTCTGTGTTTTCTATTTCTTGGCAGCACTGATACTTCGCCTGGAAGGAAATATTCGAGAATCCCTGGAACTCTTTCAGATGTGCGCTGTCCTCAGCCCGCAGAGCGCTGATAACCTCAAGCAGGTGGCCAGATCTCTGTGAGTTCTCGGGGCTGTCCCGAGAACACGAGAGCTGTGTATGGTGCATTCTCGGCCTGAGCAGCCTGACACACACAGGGCAGCGGCTTCATAGGTGGAGGGCGCTTCACTCTGAAGAGTGTGGATTAATTTAGAAATTGGACAAAATGAGATAACTTGTAAAAAAGAACTGAACGTTTCAGACACTGTATATTCTATCTAGCTTGACAGGGGAAGACTGATACTGTATCAGATAAATAGTGACATCTTGTGCCCTCAGTCCCCTGATCTTATTGGCAGTCCATGGAGTTTTTCTCATCCAACACAGAACATAATGTGTGACACACAGGAGGTTTTTAGTGTTACTGAGTGAGTGCCCTGAAGGCTCCTGGATCTGAGCAGCCTCCAAAGTCTTTCGAAGCTGTTAGGTACACTTACAGCTTTACTGCTCCAGAGTAGTAACGTGCTCCTTGGGGTTCCCATCCCCACTGCCTCAGCTACATTGTCATTTATACCTGTACTGTCTGCATAGAGCCCAATTCCCCTTCTCGCCAGAACCATGACCCAATGTCAAGGAAAGAGACTTAGGTGTGGAGGAAAGGGCATGTCCCTGACAGAGGACGGTGATAAGTGATGGCAGCTCTTGCTTAGCATGGTGTATGATTTAGCTTCTTTTTTGGTCTACACTTGTAGTATACTGTGGAAAATAAAGCACAGAAGGCTTTCACTAAAATTGTTGTAGAATGGGACCAAGCTGCTGGAACTGCTACCAGTGCAGTCCCTGCCGAGAGAGCTTCTGCTGTTGGATACAGCAGCCTCTCTGGCCAAGTCGCAGGCTTCCAGAATTCTCTGCTGGATGGAATATGAGTCAAATGTGGGACCAGGGGGGTTAGTCTTATAAAAGTGTTGGGTTAATAGTTATGGAAATTGTGTTTTCTTCCACAGATTTCTTCTGGGAAAACATAAAGCTGCCACTGAAGTTTATATTGAAGCCGCTAAACTTAACCAGAAAGATTGGGTAAGGAGGGAAAGTTAAGTTCTTTGTTATTAGTAACATGCTGATGGTTCCATTCATCATAGGGCTGTCTTTTGTTCTTACTGAATTCTTACACGCCAAAAATGTCTATTGTATCCTCACACTTGATCGATTTGGCCAGGGGTAAGATCAAGACTCCCATTTCCACTTAACTTAGGAGGCACTGCTATGTGATTTTCTGGCAGTGAGTGTTGCTTGGAGCCGGCTGTTACCAGTCTGATTCCTGCTGACAGCCCCACTTCCCCTCTAGATGTGTTCGCCTTTCTCTAAAGCTACCTTAAATAAAGGGAGACTTAAAAAAGCAAATTCAGGAGATTCTGTAGAACTTCAGATCAGGAAATCCAGGTTGCAGTGAACTTGAACTGGAAAGCTGTCAGCAAACAAGGTAGTAGCTACTCTGCATTTGTTTCATTTCTTTCTTTCTGTAGATCAGTGGTTGGCAAGTGTTTTTTGTAAAGGGCCAGTTAGTAAATATTTTAAGCTTTGTGGCTTTGTAGTCTCTGTTGCAGCTACTGAACTCTGAAGTTCTAGTGTGAAAGAGCCATAGCCAATACCAGTGCAACTTTATTTACCAGAAAAGGCAGAAGACAGATGTGGTCTGTGGGCCTTAGTTTGCTGACCTGCTGTCTGCATCTGCAGCCTGACTCCAGTTACGTATATTCCATCATAGTGCCCTCTAGATGGCGCTGACAGTCCCCAAGTCACATCACTTAGTGAATTCCTAGATACTGGGAAAAGGATCTGATTTGATTGACATATAACAGGGGTGCCAAAAAAATGTATACACATGACTTGTATTTATCTGTTGTTATTGGTGTATATTAAGTATTACAATTTTAATACAGTTTTTTCCTTTCTTAAAATGTGTATACAGTTTTTTGGCACCTTCTGTATATTCTTAAGGTGGGGCAGGGGCTATGGGTAGTCTCTTCTGAGAAGAGGGCACCAAGAATGTGAGCAGTGGGCAGCTCTTAGAGAAAAAAGGGATGGGGATGGGCTGGGTATGTACCCAAGCTACCACGTAGACTCAGGATCATGTATTTCTTCTGCTTTTATCTCATAATCTGTGGGGTTTTAATTAAGGAATCCCTCTTGTAGAATTAAATATATTAGAGTATGAAATCTAGTAAACTAACTGAAGTGCACGTGTTTTAAAATTTAAACTCCTGAACAGTAACAATATCTAGATGCCTGTTGTTTCACTGACAGGGTGTTTTCACACCTAAGCTGTTTTCCTTTCTTTTGTGTGTAGGAGATCTGTCATAACCTAGGAGTTTGCTACATTTATCTGAAACAGTTCAACAAGGTAACTTACAGAAATGCTGGTGGCAGTTGAGTGGTGGACTGGGGATTTCAATCATTTTGTATATTCCTAGTGCTTGCAGACATCTTTGGAAGTGAAAATTGAAAGTGCCATATATATTTATCCCCATTTTTATTCTCATTTATCATTATCCATCTGGTTTTTTTCTGCTTTTAACAAGAAAATGAAAAATTCTAGAAATATTATGGAGGAATAGCAATCTATTTGCTTTTCTCTTCTGTTCTTTTTCTCCTTTCTCAGTTTAATTTTCCAGTATAGGAACAAATGTTCTGTAAAACTTAGATATCAAAAAAGTGGACCCTTCAGTCTTAAAAGTGTAACCATGACCATGTGAGTTCTCTTGTGCTCTGACAGTGACTGATTTTAGTTTTTAAGGTTGTTGGAAATGAACTTCGAAAGTTCTAAGTGTATCTGATTTCTGAGAGTTTCAGTGTTTAGGGTTATTCCATGTGAGAATATATATTTCATTGGGATGAAGCTGTAGGCTCTAAGGCCTTTATATTAGATAAAGCGTTTGAGCTTCCCTGGTACTCAGAGAAAAATGTGTATGAGGATGTCTTCATTGTGACGTGGGCTGAATTACTGAGTGGTGTGACTGTTCCCACAGTGGGGGTGGGTAGAGTCCCCTTCACAGGCTTCCACTTAGTGGTTGTGAAGTTTTCTTCCGTGCCGACCGGACTGAGAATCTGAGTTGGTTAATACCCATTTGACAATGTTTAATCTATATCAGTTTGCAAACTGATGCAACCTAATATGTCCCTCAGGGGTGTGAAAAAAAATTTGTACATCAACAGTTAAGGTGTGAGAATAACTTTTTCTCCTATAAGATATACAATAAATAAAATATATAAATAAAAATATATATGTGTCGTGGGTCCCTTAGCTTTCCTGGGCAGATCTACAGTGTTCTGTACTTGGTTAAGAGGAGGTTTTTCTCTCCAGAGGCTAGTCCGAGCCAAGCACATTTCTGTTACTGGGATTATTCTGAGTGGAGAGTAGGATTGGTCTTTGGTTAGATCTGCCCTGATGAGGAGAATTATATTGAGATTTTACTGTAAAGCTAACAGCAAATGCAGTACTTGCCATTTACGTAAATACCTGTTGAATCAGTGAATGACTAAACAAAGCCCTTTCGTGCATCTACGAGGAAGGATAACGGCTCCCACAGAGCTGGGAGTTTGTTTTGTTTGCTCCAAGACACTTATGTAGCACCTAGAACAACAGGCACTCGATGAATGCATGTTGAGTGAATAAATGAGAGCAGTCCATTCATTCATGTAGCAGAACATTGGTGAGGAAAATGCAGTCCACCCGGGGCAGGCTGTGCAGCTGGGCAGCGGCGCAGCTGGCGTCAGGTTCAGGGCAGAACCGAGCACTGTGCTGTGAGGTCCCTTTTGACTTGAAGAGTGTGAGCCATGGCTGTGGTTATCGAGGAGTAGGAGACACTCAGACAGGCTCGTCGTCTTGTATAAACTCTTCCAAGGGGCTCCGCAGGCAGGTACCCCTGCTGTCAGCTGTCCTGTCAGCAAGTACGGTTGGGGCATGTTTTGGTTTGGGGGCAGTGCGGGCCGTTTGCTGGAACGTGAGGTTCCCACGTTAGTACAGCAGGAGCTCTGCTTGCACTGTGGCCATACAGAGCCACTGGCCTTCATGGTAGTGACCTAGTTCTCTTTCCTTCCCCAACCTGTCAGGCACAGGAGCAGCTGCAGAGTGCACTGCACCTTCATAGGCACAACCTGACCTACGTGATGCTGGGGAGGGTCCACCTGCTGGAGGGAGACGTGAACAAGGCCATCGAGGTGTACAGGAAAGCAGTGGAGTAAGTGCGTGCTTCCTGTCGGGCAAGGAGAGGCTAAAAATAACGGGACAGATACATGAACTCCCGAGGCTAAGAATATGTGTGATCGGTACTAGCTGTGTGAGTTCAAGGTTAGCTAAGGTTATGAGCTCCCAGTGGCTGCAATAAGGAAGGCTTGTGTTTCTTTCTTACCTACTGGCATGGCTGGTCTCGCCTAGCTGGGCAGCGCTGCTTTGCAGAGCCCCTCAGGGACCCAGGTTCCATTGCTTGGCTTGCCCTCACCCGCAGGGGTGAAGCTGACGTACTGCATCATCCACGTTCCACGCTGTGGTGGTGGTGGTGGGGGGTGGTACAGGAAAGCACGTGCTGACTCAGCAGCTACACACATCGTTCCTACTCCTATTCCATGCTTCGAAATTAGCGACATGGCCACAGCTAGCTGCAAGGGAAGTGGGTACACATGTGCTCAGGAGAAAGCTCTTACTAGCATGAGACCAATATCTTGTTTTTCTAAAACATCATTGAGGAGGCCAAACCCTATTGATGATGGAGCTAAATGGCTTTCCCAGGATGGTGTTCCGTGTTTCCTCCCTAGGGACATATGCTAGCTTGCCTTTTCTGTGTAGGGTCTTGTCTTGTTTTAAGTAGAGTAGCTGTAGCAAAATGCTTTAGTCTCTCGTTTGTTTGGTCACTTAACAGAATGCCTGGTGACAGGTAATTAGACTATAAACGAAAATTAAATTGCCTTTGTCTTCTACCATGGCAATGTAGTAACTTTTCTGGTTATATCAGTCACAACCCAGCTTTCTGAATTTTCTTTAGTCACATTTTGAGTCTAAAAACATAAAAGTCTCTTGGTTTGTTAAGTTACAAGAGAGACTTTTGTTGTCAAGAGGAGTAGGAAAGGTTAAGTTTCTCTGGGGCCAGTGGAAGCCTGATCCCTGGTCCCTGCCTTCTAGGAGATGAGCTCCCATAAATATGAAAGGGGACATTATTCCAGTGGCTGGTCAAGGACTTAAGTCACACAAATTCCCAAGGGAGAAAAGGGGACAGCTGAGTGTTTGGAGCCTCATGGCGAATGTAGAGACCCACAGCTTGGAGGGGGGATGGATGCTGCCAGAATCGTGGAAGTTTCTTGGTTTGGGGGAGGGAGGTGATCAAAATGGATATTATTATGGCAGCCAGTGAAGGGCAAACACTCTGTTGAACTGAGGAAGCTGTGTTTGGCCCGCTGAGGCTCCCGGCCAGGGCTTTGGCCCCTCTGCTTCTGGTCTCCCCATAGGGAACGCGTGCCCTACCTCATTCCTTAGAAGCAGGAGATGTTGTTCCTCACTTTTGGCATTTTTGCTGTTGAATCTGCCCGATGAGTCTGTAGTCAGATCATCTCAGCTCGGGGTTGCTTTGGTTCTGTAACGAAGAAATATCAGCGAGGGGTTGGGAAGCAGATAGTCTTTTACTTAAGCCAGTGCTTACTCCCCAAAGCCAATGGCTGATTCTTTCCCGGAGCTAGTATGCATCTTCCTTCTGTTGTTTAGTTGGGCTGTTTAGTGTGGCTTTTTGTTTAATGTGGAAGCATTCAGGCCCTTGGGATCCAAGATTACACAGAAAAAAGTATGCAGGCCGCCATTGTGAGTACAGTGAGAACGGAAAAAAAGGAATACCCCCCAAAAGGGAACTGGCTAAAACTGTGTGCTCTTGACTGACTTGGTTTATAAAGCATTGTTTTTCATTCTGTCAGTGTAATCAAGACAGTCACACAAAATATTCCATAGGTTCTTTCTCAGGTGCTAAGAAAAGGTCCAGAAAAGGGGTCTCGATTCTAAGAGCCATTTCTTTCTTGCTGGACAGTCACTCATGTAGCCAGGGTTGAGATGACCTACTCTTGGAGGCAATTCCCAGATCACCTGTGGGGGTTCCCGTGGGGAGTGGGCCGCGGTAGCCTGTCAGGTGCTGCACACCTGTGTCCCTCAGACATGCCTGGCTTCCCTCTGAGCAGCTCTGTGTTGGTCTCTGTATCGTAGGTTCTCACCAGAAAACACAGAACTTCTTACAACCTTAGGATTACTCTACTTACAGGTAAGGAGAACTCTACTCATTCGTGCACTGATGTCAGAAATGCTTTGGGGTTTGTGTGTATTGTGGTTTCGCTGCATTTTGATTTTACTTTAACTCCTGTCACTAAAGGTCCTGTGAAGCACATGAACCTCTCACTGCATTGTCTGTTCCTCTCTGTTACAGGAATTCACTTACTTTTCTGCATTCAAATCAAAAGCAGATCTACTTGAATTTAGTGCAGTTATGATTCTTAAGGGAAGGAGCATCTATGAGAAATAACTGGTCAGGGCGGCTGGCATTGTGCTGTGGGGGAGAGACTCTGACACAAGTTAGCACTGTTAGGCTGTGGGCTAAGGCCACTTCTGTTGTCCCTTCTCCCCAGCCAGGTCCTATAGGAAAGAGAAGGTGACGATTGTGTAGAGTAAGAAGCCTCCCTCCACACTCCTGAGCGTGACTGGCATTCTTTTAGCTCCATCATTTCTCCATAGCAGCCTGAGGACTGGCCCGGGGCAGGGCCCCTACCACCCAGTCTCCCCTTAGCTCCCCAGTTTCCTTGTTCAGCTGCTCCTGCCTCCAGCTGTGCCTCTTTGGTAGCCTTGCTGTGTGTTTCCTTTTTCTCTAAAAGGAATCAGGAGCTTAACCCTGGTCCTGCTTGGCTTTGGCCTTGGAGGTTGGCCCACCCAGAGGGCAGATGAGGCTGACTAGCCCATTTCCTGCCACGAGACAGTGTGAGGCCGCAGTGTTGCAGAGATGGTTCCTGCAGATAAATACTTTGATCTCATCAGGGGACAAAATCAGCAGCAAAATGGGGGGACTTCTGGTTTTCCTTTTCTATCAGTAGCTCCTTTTTTGTCAGGAGAACTCAGAAAAGTCAGGGTATGATTGGCTAGACTCCTTAACTGCCATGTCGCCGCTGATACAGTTCTCTGGTTTGCTTCTTCTCCAAGCTCGGCGTTTACCAGAAGGCATTTGAACACCTTGGAAACGCACTGACTTATGATCCTACCAACTACCAGGTACTGCAGGCTGCCCAGCCCCAAGCCTTCGCACACGTGGTCCCAGCGCCCCTCGAGGTGACCTGGCCCTGTAAAGAAAGTACCTTTCCTTAGAGAAATTATAAATAAGCATGGCTTTTGTTATTTGAAAATATTGTAAAGTGTTGGTGCTCTGCTTCTTTTTTTCCAAAAGAGCATATTTGTTTACAACATGCCTGTAACTTATGCAGAAAGCGAAACTGTCGTGCTGGTAAAGTTTTATGTGTTATTTAGGAAATTAGCAAAGCTCCATAGCTGCTGTCAAAAGTCATTTTGGTGGAGTGGCTGCTAGATTCCTAAAGCCTTTGCAGTTACAACTCTTGTCCAGATACGACGTAGGCATGAGAAGGTCATCAAGTAGATGATGAGTGTCATTGAGGGAGATGCTGCAGGACAGGCTGAGAAGGACACAGACTCAGGCCGGTGTGGGAGTCCCATGAGCCTGGCTCGGTCAGCCCCCCTCTACCCCGCAACACCCTTCCTTAGAGACATGGCGGGGCTGGAGTGGTGTAGCCTAAAGCTGACTCACCTCGGTCCTGTGGCAGGAGGAGCTGCCACTTCAGTGGCAATGAGAGCAGCATTTGAGTTGTCTGGAGCGCTTGGAGTATCAAGTAGGGGCCACAGGGGACAGACCAAAGGCGTTTTTTATTCAAGGGCTCTGATGCTGAGAAATCCTGATTTCTCTGGCCAGATGTAGGAGACGAATGCTCTGGGTAAAGTCAGCCATATCTTACCTTTCTCTGTGCTCTGAGAGCTGCAGTGTGGGCTGCAGAGCTTTGTCGCAGTAGCTTGACTGTATTACATACGGGTGTGTCCCCGAAAGCAGTTGTTCAGTCCCGTCTACACTGTTGTCCAGCCCCAGCAAGGCTCCTTACTGCCCCATCCATTGGGTGATGACTCAGTGACCAGTTCTCCACATCTTCTGCTTCCAGGCCCTCCTGGCAGCCGGCAGCATGATGCAGGCCCATGGAGACTTCGACGTTGCCCTCACCAAATACAGAGTTGTGGCTTGTGCCGTTCCAGAAAGTCCTCCACTCTGGAATAACATTGGAATGTGTTTCTTTGGCAAGAAGAAATACGTAGCAGTGGGTATCTGCTGGCCTCCCTGTGTGTGGGCATGCCTGCAGGTACGGGGTCCGCCCTGTGTGCCCAGCCTCACTGAGTGCCCCCCTCTCCTGCAGGCTATCAGCTGCCTCAAACGAGCCAATTACCTGGCTCCCTTCGATTGGAAGATTCTCTATAATTTGGGCCTTGTCCACTTGACCATGCAGCAGTATGCATCAGCTTTCCATTTTCTCAGTGCAGCCATCAACTTCCGGCCAAAGATGGGGGAGCTGTACATGCTCTTGGCAGGTAAGAGGCATTTACATGGAGCACCCCCCCAGTCTGCACTGAGGGAATGTGAGTCAGTGTCACTGGAGGCCAGTAGTTACATGTCCCCTCTGTGGAATCTGGGTTACTGTCCTAGACCTTGAAAAAAACGTGAAAGAAAAAATAAGATGACAGAGCACTTGGTTGCTTCTAACTTGGGAGAATTTTGTTCAGAGACCAACAGATTAAGTCAAGATCATCCCTAGTCCACCTGTTCCCAAATATTTCCCCAGGATCACCATTTATTTATATACTGAGTCCAGCTAAGTTCCAGGCACCACTGATAGTTAGAGCTGGGGCTTCAGGAAGGGTGCTGCCTCCACTTATTAGAGAAACGCAGAGGCTTGGTGAGAGGATTGCATGATTAAATCACCAATGAGTATTAACTACTAGTTCTGTTGTCATTATATATTGGTGTTATATTAATGCTATCGTTACTGTAATGTAACAGTAATGACTAAGTATTCTTTCTGAGGGATAGTTCTCCATATACTAAACTTACTAAATGTTAAGCCCAAAAGCAGTTTCCATGTTCTCATTGACACTGGTCTTCAGGTGCCCTTTTTTGGTCATTATTGTAGGGTTCATATTTATAAGAGAAAGGCTGAAAAAGCAAATCGAGTGCTGGTTATTTGGGGGTTGCCCGAATACAGAGTAGCCTGGTTCTAACGGGGATGGAATGTCAACCAATGGCCACGCTGTAAGGCGCACGCAGCATCACAAAGTAGGGAGGCCCTCATCCTTCAGAGCTTCCAAAGGACAAGCTGCAGCTCAGTAGCAGAGTGGCGGCGGAGCCCCCAAGCCAAGGCTTGCAGCCATGAAACTGCACGCTGTGCCCAGCCGTTAGCAGGCAGAAGTGTCACAGGGTGCGGTGGGAGGTGTCAGGATAGGTCGTTTGGGGTCAGAACCGAGGGCCATGAGTAGGCAGACATCCAGTGGCCTGTCTTTTCCCAGCTGCATTCCTAGGTCTCCTCGTAAGTCTGGAAGAACTGAGTGCGCGTTGGTGGGGACGCGGAGTGGGCAGAGCTTCCAGAGCAGCTCTCTTACTGTTTTTTTAATAGATTAGTCTTCCAAAAAATACTGGTTAAAAGGGTGAGAGTGTTCTTAAAGATCATGCGTACAGGTGGTGGAGGACCCGCAAGGATTCTTAAGCAGTATAATGAGTGACACGGTCAGGTTTGTGTGTAAGTCAGCAAGCAACCTGGCAGCATTGTAGCAAGTGGGAGAGGCAGATGGGGACCCCGTCGTAGCCTGAAACGACTTGGGCCTGAACAAGGGCAGTGGCGACAAGAAACTGCAGAAAATGGGATTCACAGAACTTGGTAACTGACAGACTGTGGAGAGGGGACTGTTGAGGACAACATCAGGTACCTACGCTGAGCGGCTGGGTAGGTAGGTGGTGGTGCCAGGAGCTGAGAGGGCAAAGGAGTTCAGTTTGGGTGCCGAATGAACTGTGGTCTTGAAACACCCCTTTCGCTTTCTAAGCTGGGCTTTCCAGCGGCAGTGCTCCCTCTTTGTTGCAGTGGCTCTGACCAACCTGGATGATACAGAGAACGCCAAGAGAGCCTACGCAGAAGCAGCCCGCCTGGACCAGTAAGCCGCTCCCTGGGGAGGGGGCTGGGGCGGGCTGGCCTCTCCCAGCCGCCAGGTGGCGCCACCAAAGCGGTGCGGCCTGACCCGCCCAGGGGCTCGCTCTCCGCGGCTGATAGCCATGGGCAAGCTGGGCTGTCAGATGGGATTCCGAGCTCCTTTAATCTTAAGATAAACTTGCCTGTGAGGATTGATTCCCTGCCTGGGCCCGTCCCCGTGGTCTCTGCTGAGCGCTGCGACGGCACGCTGGCTCCCAATCCCCGCTTTGCAGGTGGGGCAGTTAATTCTTGAGGCTCCTGCACAGGTCCACACACGGGTGTTCCCCCCTTGCTGCAGCATGGAGACATCTCTACTTAATAAGTTTTGTTTGTGTGTAATGCGGATCTCTACATGAGCATTTGTGGCAAAGCTGAGGCCGCATAGCACCTGTCTGTCTGCCGCAGGGGTAACCCGTTAGTCAACCTGAACTATGCAGTGCTGCTGTACAACCAGGGCGAGAAGAGGGGTGCCCTGGCCCAGTACCAGGAGGTGGAGAGGAAGGCTGGCCTGCTCAAGGACAGGAGCGCTCTGGAGTTTGACTCGGAGGTACGTCTTCTGTTAGCTCCCAGGAGTCAGAAGCAAATTGTCAGGAGACTTTTTGAATGAAGCCTAAATCATCCAACTATGACATAGGCTCATGCCTGTTTGGGCTTTGCTGTTCCTGGCAGCATGAGTTACTCAACTAGTAACAGCCTGAGGAAAAAAACTTCCCTAGAAGAAACTACTGTACTAAGGAAATGCAGGCCTGAGTTATCTGTGATTGATAACAGTGCATCTGAGCTGAGGTCTGTCTCTGTAGCTTCCTCCCACTTCTGCAGCAAACGTGGAGGTTGGCCCAGTAACGCCCTGAACTTGACTTACTGGGTTTGAGGTCCTGTATGAACCCCCTCGCACTCACTAAGGGCGATCTATGTTCTCTGCTGTGAGAATGATTTCCTTGCAGTAAGTATTCCCTCCCTCGGGGGCTAGTTCCAGAAGACGTGATCTCAGCTGAATCCCCTGCTCGCAGGCCTAGGAGGAGGCAGGTAGGCTTGTCTTTGTTGGTCAGATCTTGACTCTTCTCTTCTTCCCATGTGGGCGCAAGATGGTGGAGACAGCTCAGAAGTTGGGAGCTGCTCTCCAGGTTGGGGAGGCACTGGTCTGGACTAAACCAGTGAAAGATCCCACATCAAAGCACCGGACCACTTCAAGTAGCAAAACTGCCAGTTCTCAGCAGCCTCTGGGCTCTAATCAAACTCTAGGACAGGCGATGTCTTCAGCAGCTGCATGCAGGACGCTCCTGTCAGGTAGGAGGCTACCCACAGTGCCGTGAAGACTAAGTGGGTGCAGCCACGTGTGCCACTCTGGAGGTTACCGCTTTGCGTGAGGCCTGTACTTTTCAGGCTCAGAACACGTCTAGAACGTGTCCAGAGAGGTGGCCAAATTGGCACCTGCTTCTTTAAGACAAGATATATATTAGGTAACAACTACTGGCAGGCTTAGTTGGATGGTTAGTACACTGGATCTTTATAATCAAGTTTAGGAACCTACTACAGTACCTTGTCATGTAGTTTTACTGTAGTTTTCACTGCCTTATCATAAGCTGGCGTGGTGCAGGTGATTAAAGATTTTTTAGTGAGTCACTGAAGGCAGATTTGACTGTTGCTTTATTTCTTCAGTTACGGTCTAGCTTCATAGCTGCAAAGATACAACACAGCCCCACTGGTCCCAGAAAATAGGGGATTTCTTGAAATTTAACAGTGAAAGTAATGATTTTTTTCTGGAACTGTGGAACCGAGAACTAAAGCTGTTTGTTTTGTTACCAGGTGCGGAAGGAACTTCCCAGCTCACAAAGCCACCATCTCTCCCTCTGGAGCCAGAGCCTACTGTGGAAGCAAGTCCAACGGAAGCCGCAGCACAAATAAGAGAAAAATAGTAGGATGACCCCAGAGTATGGGTTTCTTTGGCGAGCATGTAGCAGATTAGGAAAGGTGACATGACAGGCAGGGTGGAGGCCAGCACGTTCCCTAGGTGCCAGAGCCAGGTCCACGCCTGTGGAGCCCATCACCCAGGAAACGGGAGACAGCCAGGAGGTCCTTTCAGCACTGAGAGCTAGGCTCACAGCCCTCTGTACATAGCTCCAGGGCACATGATGCTGTTTGCTCTTGAAAGGGTTTTCTCTCCTGGCTGACTGACCTTCCTTTGTGGAGGAAAGTCAGAGACAGACCTCTGCTCGGCAGCCTCGTCCTGATGAAGCCTTGGCGTAGCTGAGGTGATGCTTAGGCTATGGGGCAGATCAGCCCCCAAGGCAGGCGCAAATCTTGGATTAATAATTCAGCTCTGTGTAAGTTTAAAAGGAAAACAATGATGAAAAAAGCTCTTAAATTGAAGCCAAATCTGTTGCGCAGCCTGCTGAGTGTGCCGAAGGATCCAGGACAAGTCCGCGTCTTGTTGAGAGGTCAGGGGCTGGCAGAGTGCCGAGCCAGGGCTGCTGGCTGGAGTCAGCACCAGGGATTAAAAGAAAAGGCAGAGCTTCTTCACCAAGCAATTTTTATTTAAAACAATCAAGAGACCACTGAGGAAATGCTATCCACATATTTTCTATATGTTCTTTTTAGAATAAGATTATGTATCATCATCCCTCTGGGGAAAGTTGTTATTCAGGTATAAAAATGAGAGATCACAATAAAATCTTTTAAAAATAACCTATAATCACAGTCTTCCCTTACCTATTTCTAAGTCGAGTTTGAAACTGGAGAAGGAAGCTCAATGCCAAGTTCCTACTTGGTGCCAGCACAGCCTGTGCTGCAGCCCTGTTGGATGGTAGGCCAGCAGTTTGCTTCATGGCCAGTCCCCACTTTGCACTTATAGTGCCGTTTAATCACCGTAATTTTAAGGCAGAGGACTGACCTGCTGCCAAACCAAAGTATGTTCGGGGTTCTTTCTATTATGACGCTCTGTTTTGACGCTGAAGCAGCAGTTAACTGAGCAGAAAACTCTTCAGGTCTCGTATCTCAGCATAAACAGTGAGGTAACAAGCCGTACCCTTGTTCGTGCAGCTGGAATGTGGCAGAACTGGGTAACCAAGAAATGAGAAAGGCCACTGCTATGTCAGTGTGGTCCAGTGTGTCTGTGACTGAAAAGGTCTGAGTGATAAATAACGAAGATGTAAGCTCAGACAGACGGTAATCTCAGACAGATGGAGAGATGGATGGTGATGGGCGAGAGTCAGGAGGTAAAACCTACAGAAACCAGGGGCTGCTGGGAAGTAGCAGATAAGAACAAATTGCAGGGTGGACACCCACTGCTAGGCAGAGTTACACAGATTGGAGAGGAACATGGGGGGCTAGGGTCGAGTGTTGCGGAGTTTAGGTTTAGACATGTTTATATTTGAGACATCCAAATGATGACAGCCATTAGACATGTGTACAGCTAGATTTCAGGTGTGAAATCTGGCTTGAGATATGGAATCAGGAGTAATTTGGATGATAGCTGAATCCACAGGTTTGAAAGTCACCCAAAGAAAGCTAAGAATAAGACAACGGAACCAAAAATGGAAAACCAATACTGAAAGGGAGAAGAGCCCACAAAGGAGACAGGAGAATCAGATGATGTAAGATTAAAGCCAGGAGAGTGGTGTTGGGCGAGAAGAAAGAATAGCAGGAAGGGAACATAAGGCACCTTGCATTTCAGGCACAGCAACCTAGAAACACGTTTTCCACATTAATTTGAGCTTAGTTTTTCTTAAAAAATAAATGCTGGGCTATTCTCTGTCCCGTCTTTGGGGCCTGTGGATATGCAGTTTCTCATTCACTCTAGTGAGAAAGGAGCTATTCTGATTTCTAGTATGTAGTTGCTCATGTCATTGCAATTTTTAACAGAATTAGGAAAAGGAGGCGAAGTACATAATCACAGATCAAGACATGGTTTTAGATGGCTTAGAGGCAGGAAAGTGGAAGTCTGGACTAGCAAAGAGAAAAGTGTTCCCCTATTGAATATATTAGTACAAAACTGCATTCTAAAGACAGTGAAACTTTGGAGTGTATGATTACCATGATCACTTTGGCCTTAGGAGAATCATTATTGTCTGGTAATGTCAGAATAGCTCACATTGGGCCAGTCCTCTCATAGATAACAAATATAAACAGGCGAGTGACTATAAAACACTATCTTGGTTTAATTTAAAAAATTATTACATTATACTGTGAGGTTTGACATACATAAATGTAACTAAAGGACAAGAGGGTATGTGAAACTTTATGGTTGAAATGTTTTTATATTTTATACATGATGTGGTACAAAACTAATCCTAAATAGTTTGTGAAGAGTTAAAGATGCATATTATTATAATCCCTACAGAAACCATTAAAAAGATGCAAAGAATATAGCTAAAATGACAGTAAGGAAATTAAAATGAAGTTCTAAAAAATATTAATTAGTTCCCTCCTCTCCTAAAAAAGGACAGGAAAGGAAAAACGGGGAAAAAGATGGAACAAAGAAAAATTAAACAGCACATGTTAAATGTAAATCCAGTCATATCAATAATTACATTAAAATGTACTTAGACTAAAAATGTAATTGGACTAAACATTCTAATTAAAAAGCAGAGAAAGGACAAAAGATTAAAGCCCAGTTACCTGCCATTGAAAATAAAAGAATGGAACAAGATATACGGTATTTTCCCGTGTATAATGTGCAGCCACGTTTTTGGCCCACACATTCAGGGAAAAAAATCTTTCAATTTTTTAATTCAAATTTTTATTTGTTTACATTTAGGTACTTTTTTTTTGTATTACAAAGGAATTTTAGCATTTATTTTTTAACATGGTACAAGGAATTTTATGTAACAAATAATTATAAAATACTAAAATAATTATAAAACACAAAAAACCGAACAGATACAAGGTATAAGAAATTTTATGTCCTGGTAACAAATTTATGATATTTATGCATCACTGAAGGCCAAGAACTCTTCATTTTTGCAAGTTCATTGTAAGTTCAACAAAACCGATCATTGTTTTCAAGGGTATTATTTTGCATATGGGTATCATTATTGATTTACAGAGTTACACTTTTAACTCATAAGCATAAATAAAATAATTAAAAACATTTATATAGATATGAAATTAGTACTTCCCAAGTATAACGTGCATCCTTATTTTTCCCTCACAAATTTGGGCAAAAAAGTGTGCATTATACATGGCAAAATATGGTGCCATGCAAACTACAGGCATAAGAAGTCTGGAGTGCTATCGTAATGTCTAGAGTGCTGTATTAATGTCAGACAAAGTAGACTTCAAAACAAGGTGTATTACCAGAAACAGAGTAATTTTCCTGACACTGAATTCAAAGAAATGATCATAAGGATGCTCACCAAACTTGAGAGTGCAATAAAGGAACTTAGGGAGAACTTCAACAAAGAGTCAGAAGGTATAATAAAGAACCAAGCAGAGCTGAAGAATACAATAACTGAAGTGAAAAACACTAGAAGGAATCAACAACAGGTTAGCTAATATGGAAGAATGGATCAGCAACCTGCAAGATAGATTAGTGGAAATCAACTGATCAGAATAGCAAAAAGACAAAAAACGAGGATAAGGACCTCTGGGACAACATCAAGTGCACAAACATTCACATTATAGGGATCCCAGAAGGTGAAGAGAAAAAGGAACAGAAACTTTATTCAAAAGAAATAATGACTGAAAACTTTCCTAACCTGGGAAAGGAAAGAGACATCCAGGTCCAGGAAGCACAGAAGAGTTCCAAACAAGATGAATTCAAGAGATGTACACTAAGACATGTTGTAATTAAAAGGGCAAAGGTTGTGGAGATAATTTTGAATGTAGCAAGAGGAAAACAACTAGTTACATACAAAGGAAACCCCATAAGACTATCAGTTGATTTCTTAGCAGGAACTTTACAGGCCAGAAGAGAGTGGCAGGACATCTTTAAAGTGCTGAAAGAAAGGAACCTACAACCCAGATAATTTACCTGGCAAGGTTATCATTCAGAATTGAAGGAGAGAGAGTTTCCCAGACAAGCAGAGACTAAAGGAGTTCATCACCATTAAGCCTGCTTTACAAGAAATATTAAAGGGTCTTCTTTAAGCAGAAAAGGAAAGGCCATAACCAGAAATAAGAAAACATGAAAAGGAAACACGGTGAAGCCAAATATTTAATACAGCAAATAAGACATTAAAAAGCTACTAACAAGGTCAAAAGACAAAAGTACCAAACTTAACACAAACTACAATAAGTAGTTAGAAGACATAGAAAACAAAAAGATCTAAAATATAACATCAAAAACAAAGTGTGGAGGAGGAACAAAAATGTAGTCCTTTTAGAATATATTCAAACTTAAATGCCTATCATCTTAAAATAGACTGCTATAGATAGAGAATGATATACATAAATCTCATAGTACCACAAACCAAAAGCCTACAAAAGATACACAAAGAATAATAAGAAAGGTACCCAAACAAAACACTAAAGGAAATCAGCAAACCACAAGGGAAGAACTCAAAAGAAGAAAAGAGCAGAACTACAAAAACAACCAAAAAGTTAACAAAATGGCAATAAGTACACTTACCAATAATTATTTTACATTTAAGAGGATTAAATGCTCTAATAAAAAGACAGGAGTAAAAAGCGTGACCCATCTATATACTGTTTACAAGAGACTCACTTCAAATTGAAAGATACAAACAGACTGAAAGGGGATAAAAAACATAGTAAGACATATTAGGCCATAAAACATGCCTCAGTAAATTCATGAAGATCGAAATCATACCAAGCATCTTTTCCAACCACAATGGCATGAAACTAGAAATCAACTACAGGAAGAAAACTGGGGAAAAAAACAAATGTGGCGATTAAACAACATTCTACTAAACAACCAATAGATGAGAGGATATCAAACAAGAAATTAAAAACTACCTTGAGACAAACGAAAATGAAAATACAACATTTTCAAATTTATGTGTGCACAACAGCAGTTCTAAGAGGCAAGATCATCGCCTATACAGGCCTACTCAATAAACAAGAAATCCCAAATCTAGTTTTATGCCTAAAGGAACTAGAAAATGAACAAAAAACAAAACCCTAAGTAAAGAGAAGGAAGGAAATAATAATAAAGATCAGAGCAGAAATAAATGAAAGAGATTTAACAACAGAAAACTTCAATGAAACTATGAACTGGTTCCTTGAAAAGATAAACAAAATTGACAAACCTTTAGCTAAACTCATGAAGATAAAAAGAGGACCCAAATAAATAAAATCATAAATTAAAGAGAAGTTACAAGTGACACCACGGAAGTACAAAGAAGCATTAAAGACCACTACAAACAATTATATGCCAACAAATCGATAATCTAGAAGAAATGGGTAAATTTCCAGAAGCATATAACCTTCCAAGGCTGAACCAGGAAAAAACAAAATCTAAACAGACCAATTAGTAGCAATGAAATTGAAGCAGTAATCAAAAAACTCCCAACAAATAAAAATCCAGGACCAGAAGGCTTCACAGGAGAATTCTACCGAACATTTAAAGAATTAATACCTATCCTTAAACTATTTAAAAAAAAGTCAATGAGGAAGGAATGCTTCCAAACTTACTCTACGAAGCCAGCATTACCCTATTACCAAAACCAGACAGACATTACGAAAAAAAAGAAAATTATAAGCCAGTATCCTTGAACATAAATGCAAAAATTCTCAACAAAAATATTAGCAAACCAGATTCAACAGCAATTAAAAGGATTGTTAAAATCCTGTCATTTAAAATATATGGTGATGGAAGGAGAACTGACTCTGGGTGGTAAACACACAATGGGATTTATAGACGATGTAATACAGAATTGTACACCTGAAATCTATGTAAATTTACTAACAATTGTCACCCCAATAAAATTAATTAAAAAAAAAAAAGATTCTACAATTAAAAAAAAAATAAAATCCTGTCATTTGTCTCAGGGATGTGAGGATGATAGTTCAACATCCACAAATCAATCAACGTGATACATCACATTAACAAAATGAAGGTTAAAAAATCATATGAACATATCTCAATCGATGCAGAAAAAAATGACAAAATTCAACATCCGTTTATGATTAAAAAAATACCTCTCAACAAAATGGGTATAGAAAGACCATACCTCAACATATTAAAGACCGTATATGACAAACCCACAGCTAATTATCATACTCAGTGGTGAAAAGCTGAGGCTTTTCCTCTAAAATAGGATACAACAAGAATGCCCACTATTACCACTTCTACTCAACGTTGTATTGGAAGTCCTAGCCACAGCAATCAGCCAAGAAAAAGAAATAAAAGGGATCCAAATCAGAAGTAAAACTCTCATTGTTTGCAGATGACATAATACTATATATAAAAAATCCCAAAGACTCCACCAAAAAACCATTAGAATAAATGAATTCAGTAAAGTTGCAGGATACAAAATCTGTATGTCTATACACCAATAACAAACGATCAGGAGAAATGAAGAAAATAATCCCATTTGGAATTGCATGAAAAAAATACCTAGGAATAAATTTAACCAAGGAGGTGAAGATCTGTATGCTGAACACTACAGGACATTAAAGAAACTGAAGAGGATGCAAATAAATGGAAGGCTATATTGTGCTCATGGATTGGAAGGATTAATATTGTTAAAATGTCCTCAGTATCTAAAGCAATATACAGATTCAATGCAATTCCTATTATAATATCAATGGCCTTCTCTTTGGAACTAGAACAACTAAGACTAAAATTTATACGGAACCACAAAAGACCTCAAATGGCCAAAGAAACCCAGAGAAAGAAGAAAGTGGGAGGTATTATATCACACTCCCTGATTTCAAACTACACTGCAAAGCTACAATAAAACAGTACAATCCTGACAAATACAGATATATAGATAAATTGAATAGAATATTGAGAACCCAGAAATAGATCAGTCTTATACAGTCAATCAAAAACAGAGGCGGCAAGGATATTCACTGGGGTAAAGACAGTCTCTTTAACATGTGGTGCTGGGAAAATTGGACAGACACGTAAAAAAAATGAAACTGGATCACTTTCTTACACCACATACAAGAATAAACTCAAATGGATTCAAGACTTAAATGTAAGACCTGAAATCACAAAACTAGAAGAAAACATAGGCAGTAAACTCTTTTGACATCAATCTTAATATCTTTTTGGGTATGTCTCCTTGGACAAGGGCAACAAAAGAAAAAAATAAATGGGACTACATCAAACTAAAAAGTTTTTGCACAGCAAAGGAAACCATCAACAAAACGAAAAGCCAACTTACTGAATGAGAGAAGATATGTGCAAATGATACACCCAAAAAGAGGTTAATATAAAAAAAACAAGGAACTCATAAAACATTAACACCAGAAAAGCACATAATGCAATTTAAAAATGCGTAGAAGACCTAAATAGACATTTCTCCAAAGACATACAGATGGCCAATAGACTTATGAAAAAATGCTCAACATTACTAATCATCAGAGAAATGGAAATTAAAACCACAATGAAATACCACCTCACTCCTGCCAGAATGGTTATCAATAAATCAACAAATGAGTGTTGATGTGGATGTAGAGAAAAGGGAATCTTTGTCCACTGTTGGTAGGACTGTAAATTAGTGCAGCCACTATGGAATCAGTCTGGAGGTTCCTCAAAAAATTAAACAGAGCTTCCATACAACCTAGTAATTTCACTTCTGAGTATTTATCTGTAGAAAACAAACACTAACTCAAAAAGATATATGCAGCCCTATGCTCAGTGCAGCATTATTTACAATAGCCAAGATATGGAAGCAATGTAGGTCTCTCATCGATAGCGGAATGAATAAAGATGTGGTTTGTATATACATATATATACACACATACACTCACACAATGGAATATTACTCAGCAATAAAAAAGTCTTGTCATGTGTGATGGCATGGATGGACCTATAGGGTATTATGCTAAGTGAAATAAGGCAGAAAGACGAACACTATATGGTGTCAGTTATATGTGGAATCTGAAAAAACAAACCAACAAAAAACAAATGAATAAACAAAATAGAAATACCCAAAGATATAGGGAACAAGCTCATGGTTGCCAGAGGGGAGGGAATTAGGGATTAGCGAAATTAAAAAATAAATAAATAAAGCAGAAGATGGAGACATGGTATAGCATCATACACGGGAGTCATGGAGCTATTAGAGACAGCACAGCACATGGTAAAAAAGTGAGTTTCTTATCAGAGACAATGCAAACATTTGTATGATTCCAGTTGAAACCATCTTTTTAGTTTATTTTGATCTTATTCTTTTGATTTTTAAAATGATGAAATGTAGACCTGCCTGCCTGAACAAAGGTAAAATGAGACGGATGGGGGAGCTAATGAAAGACTCCTGTGAATTGTTGTTTTACTCATACGGTAGGCTGTAATAAGGACAGTTGAGCAAATATCCCCCGGGAAATGGGCCATGCTCATTCACTGGAAGATAAATATTGTTAAGATAAAAATTCTTCCCAAATTGGTCTATATATTCCTATCATAATCCCAGCAGGTTTGGGGGTAGGAATTGACAAGCTGATTCTACGATATCATGGAAATACAAAAGATCTAGAACATCCAAGGCCATCTTGAACCAAACTGGATCACTTACACTACCTCACTCCAAGACTTAACCATAACAGGAATTACATAGCACTGGCCCAAGGACAGACAAACAGCTAAAACAGCAGAGTCCATAAATAGACCGACACAGTCATTTGATTTTTGATAAAGGCACCAAAGCAATGCAATGGGAAAAGGAATGGCTTTTAAACAAATGGTGCTGGAACAATTGGACAGCTGTGCAGAAAAAGGTGAATCTGACCCCAACCTAACACCATGCACAAAAAGTAACTCAAAATGGATTCCAGACCTAAACGTACAACCGAAAATCATAAATTTCTTAGAAGATGAGATGATATTCATGATACAGGAGTTCAGTGTTTCTCAGGACACTGAAGAAGACCAGTAAGCCTTGAAGAAAATGAGTATCAATCTACAGATAGGATATATTCTGGGAGAATAGTCACAAAATATATCTGACAAGTATTTATATCCAGAATATATGAAGAACTCCTACAGCTCAAGGATAAAAACACTTAACAACCCAAACAATAACATATATAAAACAACCCAACTGAAAAAAAAAAAGTAGGCAAAATATTTGGACATTTCACAAAAACAGATGAATAGCCAATAAGCATGTAAAGTGCTTATTGTTCATCATCAGGGAAATGCAAAATGAAACCACAATGAAATACCACTATGCGCCCATCAAATGGCGGAAACTAAACACTGACAATTCCAAGTGTTGGTGAGAATGAGAAGCAAACGAACTGTCAAAACACTGGTGGGAGTAAAATGGTCCAACTACTTGGAAGAAACGTTTGTCACTTATCCCATGATATACAGTCCATGCCTATGGATTTGGACCCAAGAGAAATGAAAATGTCTACACAGACTTGCTGACAGCAACATTATTCATAAGGGCCCCAAAGTGAAAACCGCTGGGAATACTATTGAGCCATAAAAAGCAACAAACCACACAGAACAACTTGGGTTAATGTCACAACATGCCCAATGAACGGAGCTTTATACAAAGGATTAAATACTTTTATGATTCCATTTCTATTAAGTTCCAGAACAGGTAAAACTAATATATGGTGAAAAAAAGTATAATAGGGGTTGTTGCTTAGGGGGTTGGGGGTGGACTAGGGGTGACTTGAAAGTGACACAGGTGAGGGAAACATTTTGTATCTGGATAGGCATTTGGGTTAGAGAGGTATACTCATTTGTCAAAATTTACCAAATAGTACACTTAAATTTCTGCTTTCACTGTATGAAAATTTTTACCTAAAAAAGGAGCAAAAAATAAAATGTGAAATTATCATTGTGGTAGCTTTTCAATGATTTAATAGTTCTACAGAGTCCCAGGAAATTACCTATTAGGATTACTAATAGTAACCGACATTGCTAAACTTTTAAATTATGTGCCACGTACTGTGTGCACAGCAGTCTTTAGTCATCGAGAACACTGAGGGTAGGAACCACTATTAACCCATTTTACAGATGAAGACAGAGAAGCTCAGTAAGATGACTGGTCCAATGTCATACAATATTTGCTATCTCAAAACCTTGCATAGAATTTGGATTTCTACTGATGAATCATTACCCCCACAGCACTCAAACTTGACAGAGAATAAAATGCAAACTGAATCTACATGATAGACATTACTGATTTTTGGCTGAATTCTTTTCTCCTGCTTTTTTTGTGTTGCAGCTTTTCCCTGGGTGTTCAATCAATCTCAAGTGAATGCAAGAGTGTGAGAACATTTTCAGAAAGGCTCATTTTTCACCAGGCGTTCTTTCTGGTGCAGGAAATTTTCAAACTTTTCTTTTTATCAAACCACACACTTGTAAAATACAGTTCTAAGCAAAGGGCGGAGGGATCTGAGGCCCCACCTGTTGAGCGTACCTGCCCTTCCCACTCACTGTCCTAGGTGCCATCAATTCTACTTCCAAAGCTTAGCAGACTTCTCACAAAGGTGGGCCATGCACATAGGGGTGCATGGACATTCCTCTGTGCACGCACTCATTCTGGCACACACAATTCTACAAAACAATACTTGTAACGCTTACCCCTATGACATACGCTGCATTTTGATAGTTTTGAACCGCCAAACTGATTTTAGTAACTATTCAAAGTTCAAAACCTATCAATTGAAAAACACTGCCCCATGGTATGTGCTGACTACACTTCCTGGACGAGTCTTTGACACCACCAGTGAAAACTGGAGAACTTGCTGAGAATAGACTAGAGGGAGAGGCTGAGCTGGCACAGAGACCTATGAAGAAAACGTCACGTGAACACTTCAGAATTCATTCTCAGGTTTAGAACATAAATGATTTTATTCGAATGCTTCTTCGGAAAACAGAAATAGCCTCTCACTTAAGCCTTTCCAATAAAAACAGGGTGTTTATTTTTCACTGAGCTTGGAGGCAGAGACTCATCAGGTAGCGACTGGAGATTTCCTTAAGAAGCTACTTGCTTTGAATTTCAAGCTGTGTAATTTGCTAGGCTTAATTTTCTTTGAAGGAGGAGTAACCAGCCTTTCCTTCTTACCTGAAGCAGGGACGAGGTCCTAAATGAAGAACTTGAGGTAGCCTTGAGATTCCAGAAGCCACGATTACCCGACCCGAGTGGGCGCCACCAGCTGCCATGCTGATACTGCTCACTGAAAACGAGGCTCACCACTCTCTCTGACTGCCTTTTCATACTGGATGGGCTATTTGACGCTAGTATATCCTGTCACTTGAAAGCACAGAGGACAGACCTATAGCTCAGGCTCAGTGTGAGGGGCTGCCAGCCAGTGACCGAAGGCGAGACAACGAGACACCTCGAGCAGAGAACACAGAACACGAGTCAAGGTCAGAATGATTTCTATTTTATCTGGTGGTGGGAACAAAAATCAATTGCAGACTTAGGACTCCTGAAATGTAATTGTTTTTAATATATTTAAAAGCACACACAAGTCTCCTTGATTTATAAAAAAATAAATACATGACAAATTTCTTCATGATCCTGGGGCTCTTATGAGGTCAAATTCTTTAATGGATGTAACGTGCCAATGTAAAACACACGATCGGTGACACACAGAGAAGCATAATCCAGTTGTAAAAGCAAAATTCCTTCAAAGATCAGAATGAAGACCAGTCTCCTGGAGCGCATGTGCAGAGCGGGGAAGTGGGGTTGGGTCCAGCGGTCTGACCAGCCCGTCCACAGCAGCAGCCAGGGCAGGAGGGCACAGCCCGTCAGCTCCCGGGGCCGCCCGGCGGGTCGGCGAGGCGTGTAGGCAGGGCAGACAGAGGAGTCCCTCAGGGCTCCGCCTCAGCTGACGGCAGCCCACGCGGGGCGGTCCTGTCCTCACCCGGGGCTCTGGGAGAGAGCAGAAGACGCCAGGCCGCTCGTTAAGTATTTTCATTACAGCGCTGAATGGACACCACGGCCCCGCCCTGAGCGGAGAGCAAGCAGGAGCAGCTCCCACGAGGCTGCACGAGCCGCGAGCCACGGAGGGCACGCACTCCGCCGCGGGCAGGGGAAGGGCTTCTCCCGCCGACACGCCCCCGTGAACTTTGGCCTGAGCACGGACACTGCTGCCTAAACCGGGGGTTTGGGAATCAGGTTTCCACCCCATGACACACAACGTAAACACCGAAAATCCAGTCTCATTAGTAGCTAGCTAGGTTTTGATTAAAACCTGAAATGTTTTCGTAATCGTCAACAAGGCTGGAATGTATCTGATAGTTTAATCTGTTGTTTCTTTGGCTGTCTTTCAATTAGATCGAGAAACTGTTTTAACACCCTCAGTCCTATGTTCCAAACCACTTCATTCCTGCAATTCTTAAATCGGCTAGCTCTCCATCTTCATAAAACGTACCCACAAGCGCCTTCCTAATGGTGAGGGTGCACTTCTGAATAGAGGAGGCCTTCGGCGGAGATGGCGTCTCCCAGGCCCACCGTTCGAACAGGGTCTGTGCACACCAGCACGGGGGTGAAGTGGAAGGACACCCCGTCCCTGTGCCATGCGACCACGGGCTCGGCGGGGTTGAGTGTGACCCTGGCGCCCGCCCCCAAACGGGAAGTCAGGAACTCGCGTGGCGCCTTCAGGGACACCCGGCTGCTGTCTATGGTTTCCGTGGCGCAGGCCTGCGTCCCGGCCACACGCGCTCCCGCAGCCACGGCCGCCAGCTGGTTGGCCCAGTGCCCGTCCACAGTCGCCAGGATGTGGTAGACCAGCGTGTGGAAATGGATCCTGGTGAGGTCTGAGGCTCGGCTCTCACTCTTCCCATGTTCCTTCAAGACCCAGAAGAGGATGTCACTGACCACGCCCACATCGGGAACCCCGTTCCAGGAAGAGAGAGAAGAGTGAGGTCCAGACGCAGACTGGCTGAGAAACAGCAGCTCCTGCTCATTCAGCCCGAGGGACGTCACCACGGGAAAGACCTGCTAACAAAAACAAAGTGGAGCGCTCTGACATCAGAAGGCACCTTGGACATACCCAAGGACCAACGTGCAGGAAGGAAGGCAGGATGGCTGGCCTCTTCCTTACAAGACTCCCTGGCCCTAAGGTCTGGGCTGGGGAGTGAAAGGCCACAGGTCGCTGTTTTGCCTATTCTAGCTCCACCTTCAGGATCATTTGGGATGAACGGAAAGTTGCAGTGACATTGTCTTAGACCCACTCTTTTGTTATATGCCATTACAAGACCAAGGGCAGAGGGGTCCACGTTCTGTATTTCTTTCCCCGGGGCCTGGTTTGCACACCCAGCAGGTCCTCTTACCACTGAGGGGACGTAACCGTTCCTGAACGCCAGCAGGCATCACAGCAGTAAAATGGAGAGGCCCCTGGCAACGCAGCCTGGATCACAGGGCTCTGTGCACGCCACCCCAGGAGCAAGGACACGTTTCGTGTTAGATAGAAGTTTCTCTGGCAGGTGGGGTGAGGAAGGGCGTATTTAGTAATAACCCTGTGAAACGGGCACCAACGGGGGGCCGCCGAGCCCGTTTTCTGTCCCCCTCATTGTCTTTCACGGAGGGCTTCCTGCCTCAGAGCCAGAGAACCACCCAGAGGGGTGTGTCTGTGCAGACAGCCCTGGATGTGTGCAGGGAGGCTGGAACAGGTGTGTGTGTGTGTGTGTGTGTGTGTGTTTATTTATTAAAACTCATGGCCGGTACCTTTGCTAATGTAACAGCACTGCCATTTACCGCATGGTCTATGCCAGGCACTGAGCTAAAAGGGCTTTATTTCACTCAGTTCTTCCCATAACCCTCGAGAGATCGTCTCCATTTTACAGATAAGGGACTGAGGCTCAGAAGGGGTAAGTACACAGTTACATAGAAAATGAAGTAAAAATGGCTTGTTTTTCAAAAAATGAAAAGATAACCTCAAAAAGAGAACTGCAATTAAAAACTACTGAAAAATACCAGAGTGAACCCTAATGGAAACCGTGGACTTGGGTGGTAAGGAGCGTCAGCGACAAACACACTATGTGGTGCAGCCTGTGTGGTCAGTGGGGGAGGCGGTGGGTGGGCACGGGCAGGGGCGTATGGGCACTCCGCAATCTGCTCGTTTGGCTGGGAATCTAACACTGCCCTAAAAAGTAAAGTCTACTAAAAATTTCATGGAGGGCAATTCAAACTTACAAATGCCTTTTCTGCTCCAATGCAGCCAATTTTACTTCTGGGAATTTATCACACATATGCACTTGCTCAGAGGCAAAATAAAATCCTGTACAAAGCGATTCATTGTAGCGCTGAATGGAATAGCGAAGAGCAATAAACCAAAATGCCCATCAGGAGGCTCAGTTACATAAAGGGAACTCACACACACTCATTCTAACACACAGCTGTGAAGACTGAGGACCGCTCTGCGTGGTGACAGAGGTCCCCAAATCCACTTAGTGAAAAAAAGCCAAGTGTACAGCAGTGTATCCAGTATGCTATGCTATCGTGTTGGCTAAAAAGAGATGGAAAAAAGAAGGGCATATTCCCGTATTTGCATATGTATATACACAGTAACACTGGAGGGATACAGAAGACAGGATCAGGAGATGACTAACAGTGCACGAGGGGTGGGGGTTTGAACCACATGAGTACGTTACCCACTGAGGTGAAATGGTAATAAAATGGAGTGTGAACCCACTTGCCCACGTCGTAACGCCAGTAGCAAAGCGAGCCCCTGACCCAGGCTCCTCACGTCTGTGTCCTCAGGCGTCACTCAGCGCCCTGACACGGCGGCAGGCCTGGGGCAGGAGCGGAACGTGACGTCTGGTGGGGAGGGCGGAAAGCCCCACTCCGTCCTTTCTCTGAGCCTCTGACGTTCAACTGAAAGCAGCTGAACTGGGCTTCCATTGTCCTCCTTGGAGGTCTACCGCAGACCATTCACTCCCAAGTGCCCCACTGCAGAAGGGGAAGCAGCCCGTGAGCACAGTTCCACTGCCTCATGTCTAACCCTCCACAACAGTCCTGGCTCCTCATCTGAGTCTCCAAGGACCTAGGTCTGGGTGGCGTGACAGCTACCCCTCAGTAAGCTGGTCCCTCTGGGCCAGGTGCTGCCCACGCGGTTACCTGATGCACGACGCTGCTCATGAGCTCCCTGTTGGTCATGCTGGCCAGCTCCAGGTGAACTGGGACACCCGCGGGAATGTCAGAAATGGAGGCCACAACCTGCAAAGGGAGGACAGCGCTGCCATCAGAGGCACAAGTCAGGCGAGAGGAAGCAAATGCCAGGTCCCAGGAGGCCAGGGTGTCCCGTCTCTGTCTCCTCTGCGTCCCTATGAAAGCTCCCAGCCGTGCCGGTGGCCACGGCCTGCGTGGACGAGGGAGGCTTTTTCCCAACCGGGAAACCCAGGCTCTGCAGAAGCGCTGGGCACAGAGAGCACCAAGAGCTAAGTGCCCTGTGTTCGCCGCCAGCCTGCTCCTGGGGACCTACCCCGAGCAGCTGGCTCCACCTGCTGTCTGGATCTGGAGGGACAAAGTGCAGCTGACGGGAAGTGAGACGACACAGGAAACACACGGACACAAACTACAAACACTGCCGCGCGCAGCCACGTTCAGGTCAGCACAGGGTCAGAGGCTCAGGCAGGAAGACCTTGTGGCCTGGCCTGCCCTCCTCAAGCGGCCGCCCGTGCCTGAAAGAGTATGTGAGCCGGGAGCAGGCTCTGAGGCTGCTGCCACATGTCCCAGGGAGGCCAGCAGAGGCAGGAATGTGAAGAAACACGAGATTGGTGAGACCTGTGAAATTCTGGAAGACTGCTATTACCTCCAAGAGTCTCTTCCTCTGGAGCTCCTTGCTTTGTCCCTCCATCATGTGCAATCCAGAGAGGACCACCAGGTCTGGCTGGAACTCCTCGAGGCTAGATACAAACACCTCCAGCATATTCATGGCCCCGTTGGAGAGGTCGTGGGAGAAGATGAATCGGTTGGCATGGGGAGCTTTTAACTGGCCCCACTGCTCCTCTAGAAAAGCCCAGTCAACACAATGGGAAGGAAAGGAAGAGGCTGTAAGTCTCCTGGCTGAGGGGGGCGGGCAGGGGCCTCATCAGAGCCTTTGCCCTGGGCAGGCTGGCTTCAGAGTGAGTGGTCCCTGGTTACAGAGGCCTAAGGTAATTCAGCGTGGTGCTGCCTCCAGGAGGACGGAGGTCGGTGACGAAACCAACCAACCAGAACCCGAAACCCCAACCCAACAGAAACACAGACACAGGATGGGTGCTACATGCCCTTGTCAAGGCGCTGCCAATGAGCCCCCTCGAGTCCCAGGAAAGCGCTCCTGTCCGCCGAGCTTTGCTAACCCAGGATGCCCGTGTCCGTTCCCAGTGGCTGAGCAGAGCATGACTTCCAAATCCCAGCCGACAGTGCACACCAGGCACGTCCCCGCACACAGGACATGCTGCCCTTTTCTGTTTCCCCTTAGAGCAGCATCTGAGCACCTTTCATTTAGTTGAGACCTAAGGAGGCTACAATTCCAAGTGTCCAGCTGCCTGCACACCCTACCCTGCTGCCCACCAGTGGCTTCCGGGCACTTGGCCCAGAAGGTAAGAGTACTGGCTGCTCTCACGTCCTCTGAGTGAGCCGCTTTGGGATGCTGACTGTTCAAGACCAAGTTGAAGTGCTTTCTCCCTAAATGGTCGCTGAGTGCTCCAGGCTGAGGCATACACCTTCACTGCTTTAAGAACCCCCAGATTTTCCTTTCCATGGTTTGGTGAGTAATCATTTTGCTCTGAGTTATCGCTTCGACTATTGTGAGTTAGTAGTCAAACCTGTATCATTACTTCATGTTTCACGTGTGCCACACCTTCCTAAACAGACTGCCAGCTCTACAGGGAACACGGCATGTCTCTGGCTCCCACCTTATTTGCCATGGTCCTGGTAGAGCGCCCACCCAGCACCTCCTACTCCGATCCAAGCAGAGGGAGGCCAGACCCATCCCTGGCTGGGTCTCCTGGCGGGAGGAGAAGTCTGGAGTCCGTGCCCAAGCTACAGGAGAGGCTCACACGGGCCGCGCGTCAGCACCTCACGGGAACCTGGCTTTCAGTGTGCAGGAGGCAAGGCCCCAGCCTAGAGGTGCTGCCGTGCAGTCAGGTGGGCAGCGACTGACTGAGACCCCAGGCTGCCACGTACCGGGGAGGACTGTGTCCCTGTTGCTGCGAGTCCTAAAGCAGGCAAGGCGACAGCGGCCCTCTCTGAGCTTAGTCGGTGAAGCTGCGCGTCAGAGGCTTTACCACGTACAGCTCATGTTCTTCATGAAAACTTGGCACCAAGTTTTCCAAACTCAAGTCAGCCTAAGGGCTGCCTACCGCTTAGGGCAAGTCTTAAACAAAGTCCTCCCTTGAGTACCCAGGGGCGGAGGGGGCACAGGTCACCACAAGCATGGCCATTAGGGTGCAAGGACGTACGTTCCAGGTAGGTTTACATGGCTCTCCCTCCACGTGAAGGATTCGTCCCATTTATAAAATGGAAGTCCATGTGCTGAAACCTAGTTTTTCTTTCCTTCAGAAAGTTTCCCCCCACGGCAGACAACCCACAGCAGGTTTCCTCTTCCTGCAGGTGAGCTGCCAGCTGCGGTCAGCAAGCACCTTCCTTTCTACCACGGGCCTCTCCACACAGGAGCCCCGCCTCTCCGTGTGTGTGCATGTGTGCACCAAGGGCTTATTCGAAAGCATGTGTCAAGGCTCGCAGCAGCACCCATCTCTCCTTTGCTTTGAGTTCAGCTTTACTGAATCTATTTCTCTGAATAGATTCATTTCGTATGTGGGTCACTTATACAGAAATCTATGAAAGCAAAAAAACGACATTACCCAATGCAATAGTTATATCTGTTAAAATTATATTCCTATGTTAAATCCTGGCCCATGTCCAAAGAAAATCCCCAAGGGTGGTGCACAGAGCTGAGTGTAGCACTCCAACTCTGCTTCATCTGAAGCTCCAATGCGAGGCCAGCGCCCCCGCCCGCCCCACCCCGTGAAGGCTTTCCTCACTGCGCCACCCACAAGCAGACCTGACTACTTCCTTCCCACGCCACCACTGCACCCTCTTACGGGACTTGGCACATGACTTTGCAATCACTGGTTAAGAGCCCGTCTCTTGCGGTGGACCGTGAGCAGATGGCAGGGCCCAGGTCTTCTGCTACCAGCACAGCCCTAATGCCTCACACTGTGCTGGGCACACAGCCATGGGAACGAACACCAAAAGAATATGTGAGTGACAGCACAGACTGATGACGTCAACGCCCATGGCAACAAAAAGCATGGGTGTGAACTGCACGTCCAGTATTCCCCCAACTGACGAGACTCTGTGCAGGAGAAAAATACATGATATTAGAGCTCTCCACGGGCAAGACCTGCCGCTGGCCCTCACGGAGTGAAACTGCTAAGCAGCAGCAGCACTGCCTACCTCAACCTTGTTAAAAAGAGCCACACAGTATTCAGAGTCAACCAGTTCCTTCAGGGGAAAAGCGAGAGGCACAAATAAACAGGCTCCCGCAGATGAACACACGGAGGGAGTGGGAGCCGTTCACCGGCCGTTTCCACGGCCCTGAGGACGGATGCAGCGGCTGGAGAAGCAAACGACTGCAATGCACACAGGGGTAGCCCCTATGAATGGCCAATGTCCCTCTTTCCTCAGCCACTAAGGCAGCCAAACCTATGAAGTGACTCAATGGCTCCCTAACACGAAGCCTGAAAATAAGCTTCTCTGGAGAAGTCTGGTAGGAGGAGGAAAAAAAGTTGACAAATCCTCTCTGGGAATTTATTCATCCAGGTCGGAGAGAAGCAGGGGATGGATTTCTGCTGAGAGGTGACCTGAGGGCTGCTGCCACCAAACTAAGCTTCCCTCAAGGGGCTGATGAAATTGGAACTTCACACAGAGTTTAATAAAAGGCCACTGCTTTATGCTAAGAAAATATAGCCGAGAAAAGGAAAACTGAAGTGTGAAGCTAATAAACCAAAGCACAGGGGCAATCTCCTTTCAAGACAGGCTGTGCCATCCTCTTGGCTACATACAAGGCTTGTGTCAGATACAGAGCAGTCGCGGTGAGGACACCCGTCCTGCACGCTGTTGTCACCAGGGAAAATGACAGAAGCCACCACCAGACAGGTCCCACGTCCATGAGGCGAGGCAGCAGCACACCCAGGGCTCAGCTGCAGCTTTCCAGGCCCTTCCCGTCCAGCCTCGCTCACGCCTTCCTTCCACGTGACAGGCACAGTACTGACGCGCTCACCTCCTGATCTGCGCTCCAGGCAGCAGGAAAGAGCGCTCCGAGTTCCCGTTTGGGGAGAAAACTCAGAACTTGCATATTAGCAAACATGAACTGTCTACTCCAACATCCCGTCTCTCAGTTTCCGGCCCTTCCTAACTTCCTGATTTGAGTAAGCACCCAAAGAGAACCAGAAACAAGAAACAACTCCTTTTTTATACTGGAGAAAGGCATAATTTTCAAGAAGCACTGTATCTCATGTCTCACATTACAGTCAATTACTCTAGTAGGTGAGGTTCTCTTAATTGTCTGACTTGGAAGCAGTTCACTGAAGTGTATTAAGTAAGCGCTGCTTCAAGGTACCAATTAGTCTGTTTAGATCAGGGGTGTCCAAACTGCGGCCCGCGATCCACTGTGAATTGGCCCGCAGCAAATTCCAAAAATACATTTAGTTTACTTAATTAAATAAACCAGGTGAGGCAATACGTACTTCGAGTGAGTGGCCCGGTTGTGAGTGTATTTTACCGCATATGGCCCTTGGTGAAAACTGTTGAAAAAGTTTGGACACCCCAGGTTTAGATGCTTGAGTCTTGCATCAGAAATTCGAGAGACTCATTTCTGAGCAGAGGAAAAATACCACAGCAAACACACAGCATCATATAAACAGAAATAAGTTAGGTTCAGGTGTTTCGGATTCTCTCAGCAGTGAGCTCTGCAGTCTGTGTAACACGTAAAATGTCCTGGGGTGGGGCGGGAGGGGGTGGTCTGGAGCGATACACCTGAAACATCAGATGATGGGAAATAATGTAAGTGTTGTTAAATACAGTAACTTCCACTTACACCCCAAGGGAAAATAAAGTGCTTCAAAGGAAGTTTGCCGGAGGCCTGGAATCCATCCTAAGCAGCCTGGGACAGTTGGCTAGAAAGGCTCAGGACAGAGTCCAGCAGACTGGAGCAGATGGTATCTGCCGTGCCCTTTCCTTAGCAATAAGGAAAAGCTTTACATGTATACCACGTTTTCATTTTTATTCAAGAGCCTGCTTTCCTACAGCCTGATTTCTCCTGGGTTCAGACCAATTCTGTTCGTACACCTGGAATTTTCTCTGGTGTTATTGTAATACTCTAGCACTCTCTGAAGATACAATGGCCAGTATCAGAGCAACAGAACCATGAGGTCAGGAAAGCTCTAGAAAGGCAGAACAGGATCGTACTAACTTACAAAGATAAATTTCTAGCACAGCCACACCTCAATCTAACAAGCCCCTTGATGAGTCTCACACCATTTATTACTCAATTCTCTTACCTACTTGATACTCTAAAATGAGGTGGAACTCATCCACTTCCTGCAGTGACTCCGGTGGAACAAATACATTATCATCAAGAAGTTCATGCAGTTTTGGACCAACTGGACCGCAGAGAAGAACCTGGGGACAAGAAACATGAAGTCTATCAGACCTCCCCTTTTCCAGGGAATATGTGTAACAACAGAAAAGGACTTCTGTTCATGTTAACAAAATACTGGAATCCCCCGATTCTGAAAGTTTTTGGTTTGGAGGTATGTAGGGCAGGGGCTATTACGAGGGTTTAGGCCTCTGGAGCATGAGGCTACAATGTACCCAGAAACAAGAGGCTGACAAAAGACCCATGTCACACATGTCAGACAGGTACCTATGCAGGTGCAGTATCCCATATACCCTGTTAGGGAATAGAGCGTTGTGTCCCCCCAAAATTCCCTTGTTGAACTCTAATTGCCAATGTGATGACATCTGGAGATAGAGCTTTTAAGGAAGTAATTAAGGTTAAATGAGGTCATATGGGTGAGGTCCTAATCCATTAGGATTGATGGCCTTATAGGAAAAGGGAGAAAGAGATTCTTTTCTCTACCACACACACCGGAAGAAAGGCCATCTGTGAGGACACAGCAAAAAGGTGGCTGTCTGCAGGCCAGGAAGAGAGCCCTCACCGGAAACTGAACCCTGCTGGAAGCCTGACCTTGGACTTCTCAGCCTCCAAAACTGTGAGCAAATAAATGTTTGTTGTTTAAGCCACTCCAGTCTATGGCATTTTGTTATAATGGCAGCCTGAGCAGACTAAGACACACCGTACCCTACTTTCTCCCTTCTTTACTCACATTCTGTGTAGACAAAGTTGCCAGATGAAAACAATTGTTTGAATTTTACACAGTATAGAAAAGAACCTCAGGATCACAATACCCTCCACAGCCAGGTGACCTGATTTGTGAGATCAGGCTTCCCAGAGACAACAGCACCATTTCAGATTTAATATGCCCCACCCAGAAGCTTCAAAAGGCATTTTCACTTGCTAATTAACTGCGTGTTTGTACAGAGGCACCTTCAGGGATCTAAGAAATCCCAGCTTCTGGGTAAAAACATATCTCTCCCTGACCTATTCCCTTTCTGCCTTGACACAAGCCCATTATTTGCCAATTCTGAAATGTCTTGCCCCTACCATTTTATTATTATTTTTTCTCTAATTCTTGGCTAGAACTTCAGCTTTCAAGATGAGATAAAATTGGCCAGTTTGACCTCCTGCCTGAAATAACAAGAAAACAAAACAAAACAAAACAAAAAGCTGCAGATGAAATACATGAAGCAATGGTTTTCAAAATATTTAGACTGGGCAACAAATGACAGGAAAAAACCGAGTAAGCCCTACAAATGCCTCAGCAAATTACCTTAAAAAAGTTTCCAGATAATGCACTTCTGAAAGAATTCATCAGCAGCAGACCAGAACAAGAAACGTGAAAAGAAATCCTTCAGGCAGAAGGAAAATGATAGCAGATGGAAATATAGCTCTAAACAAAAGAAAGCAGGGTGGCCTAATGGCTCAGCTGGTTAGAGCGCTAGCTCTTAACAACAAGGTTGCGGGTTCAATTCCCGCATGGGATGGTGGGCTGTGCCCCCTGCAACTAAGATTGAAAATGGTCACTGGACTTGGAGCTGAGCTGCGCCCTCCACAACTAGATTGAAGGATAGGACCTGGAGCTGATGGCCCTGGAAAAACACACTGTTTCCCAATATTCCCCAATAAAATTAAAAACAACAACAACAAAGGAATGAAGAGCACCAGAAATGGTAAACTCTGGATAATAAAATCTCTTTTTTCATTATTTAAATCTCTTTAAAAGATAATCAACTATTTAAAGAAAGAAAAATATCGACAACATAGTGTGAGGTTTGTAAGATATGTAAAAATAGACTATATGGCAATAACAGTATGAAGACCCAAGGGGAGAAATGAAATCACACTGTTGTAAAGTTCTTACATTCTACGAGGTGGTATACTATTATCACTTGAAAGCAGACTGTGATAAGCTAAAAATGTACATTTTATACTCTTAAGCAACCACTAATGTAACAAAGAATTACAGCTAATAAGCCAGAGGAGAAAATATGAAGTCATAGAAAAAAATCCAAATGAGTGCAGAAAAAGAGGAACAAGGAAAGATAAAGAGGTGGGACAAATAGAAAACAAAGAGCAAGATGTCAGATTTAAACCTAATCTGATATAACAACAGTCATATTAAATGTAAATGGTCTAAACACCCCAACTAAAAGACAGATTGTCAGTGTATTAAAAAGCAAGCCCCAACTACGTGCTGCTTACAAGATATGTTTTAAATATAAAGACACAAAATAAGTTAAAAGCAGAGGATGGAAAAAGCTATATCATACTGAAGTAAGCAAAAGAAAGCTGGAATGGCTATTTTAATAAAAACAGATTTCAGAGCAAAGAATAGTATAAAATGATTTTCTTTATCCCTGGTAATGATAAAGGGGTCAATTCATGAAGGGAATGTACAACTCTAAACAGTTATACATCTAATAACAAGAGCTTAAAACTACACAGTGCAAAAAGTTACAGAACTGCAAAGGAAACAGGTAAGTCCACAATTATAGCTGAAGATGTCAATACCCCTCTCTCAATAACTGATAAATCACATAGGACAGAACATCAATAAGAATACAGAAGACTTGAATAACACAACGAACCAACACGACAACTGATATTTATAGAACACTCTGCCCAACAACAGAATATACATGCTTTCCAAGTGCGCATGGAACTTCACAAAGATAAACCACAGTCTGGGGCATAAAAAAGTCTCAATAAATTTAACAGGAGTCAGGGAAACATATTCTCTGACCATAATAGAATTAAAATAGAAATAAAAAACAAAGATATCTGGAAAACCACCAAACATTTAGAAACTAAGTAACATACTTCTAAGTAGTCCAGGAATGGGAAAATAGCCCATTTCAAGAAATCAAAAGGAAATGAGAAAGAATTTGAACTGAATGAAAATAAAAACACAATGTATCAAAACCTGTGGGATGCAGCTAAAACAGTTGAGATTTTTATAGCACTAAACAACTCATATAATGAAAACATGAACAGTCCCAAATCAATGCTCCCAGCTTCTACCTTGAGAAACCAGAGAAAGAGTAAGTCAAATTCAAAGTAAACAGAAATCAATAAAATAGAAAAGAAACAAACAGAAAAAAAAAAATCAATGAAACCAAAAAATCTCATCATTAATGGATAAGATCCGTAAAATTGATAGACCTCCAGCCAAATTGATCAAGGAAAAAAAGATATAATTTACCAACATTAGAAATGAGAGATAACTTCACCACAGATTCTAAAGAACTCAAAGGGATATGGGAACCTTATGATTAATTTTATGCTAACAAATTCAACAACTTAGATGAAGTGGACAAATTCCTTGAAGGATAAAAGTATTGAAGCTCACTCAAGAAATAGAAAATCTCTATTTCTCTATATCTATTAAAGAAATCAGTTTTCTTAAAAACCTCACATCAAAAACTCCAGGCCTAAAATGCTTCACTGGTGAATTCTGCCAACATTTAAGGAAGGTATAATACTAAATTCTATACAAATTCTTTAAATAAATAAATAAATAAATAAAAGGAAAATACTTCCCAACTCATTCTAAGGTCAGTATTACCCTGATACCAGAACCAGACATACAAGGAAAAAAAACCCTACAAACCAGTATTCCTTTTGGAAATTGACATAAAAATTTAAAACAAAATTTTAGTAAACTGAGCCCAACAATATATAAAAAGGATAATACAACACAATCATGTGGGGTTTATCATTTGAAAATCAATGTAATTACCATGTACCAAACTGAAAAACAAAACCCATACAATCATCTCAATAGATGCAACTCCTCATTCTTGGCTAAGTCCCACAGATGTTTTTCAAAGGTACTCTCCCTCCTGCAATCTGGCTTCTATTCCACCATTCCACTAAATCTGCCTTTGCTATATGCACCAGGATCTATGAGACACAATACAGCACAGTTACTACAAATATGGACTCTAAAGCTAGACTACTTGGGGTCAAATCCCAGCTCTCTCTCTTACTAGGTATGTGACCTTGAACAGTTTAAACTTCTTCATGCCTCATTTTTCCTATCTACGAAATGGGATAATAGGACTTCCCTATATAGGATATCATGAGGATTAAATGAGTTACTATACAAGCACTTGAGAGAATGCCTGGCATACAGTAAGGCCCATGTACGTGTTAGCTATTATTAGTAGTAGTACTACCTTTGGAAAATACCTAGTTCTTAACCCCGGGTAGTTCTGACGATCTCTCAGTCCATGTTGAGAATTTCGGCAAGTCAAACTGAATCTGAGAGGAGTACAGAGTGGTGAGGTCATGGCAGAGTCTGGCACTTGAATCCTGGCTCCATCACTAACTGGCGAGGTGACCTTGGGTACATTACATAACCTCTTTTCTCATTTCTAAAAGGGTGATAATACCTTACTTCACCAGACTGTTGTGAGGACTGAGCAACCTATAATTCCTTTCTTTCCTCCATCTCCTACCAAAGCCAGACTTGTTTTTACCAAAATGCTTTCCAGTTAGTCCCAAGGGGACTTGGGACCCAAAAGCTGGTCCCAAGCCCAGCTTCTCCAGAGACCAACAGCAAATGCTGGTCTCAGGGGAGGTGCATACTGAAAGGTCAATCTTATGCTAACCCAGGGCTTCCCGAGTGTGGTCCTCTTAGAGGCCAGAATTACCTTGTAGGGACACCTTCACCCTCACCCCCTTCCCAACATCCAGGATTCCGACGGGAAGGTTGTGGACTCTCATTAATGAGCTATGACTGACCTTTCCTTCTCTTCTATCCATTAACTGGTAATATTTCTGAAGGTCAGCCCTGGAATTTCTAATCTCTATTTGGGAGTTAATTATTATTGATAATGACTGCAAAAAAAAAATAAATCTGTATTTTCCACTCTAAGCTTCAGGAGAACTTTAACTGTTACTAAAATATGAATGTTCACACTTGAGTGTGCTCTCCACATCCAAGCATACCCATCTCCTGGTGGACAGGGTGGCTCCATATAAATTTCCCCCTCAAACCGCTGATCATCTATCGAAATTACTGGGCTCATTTCTGGGCATTTGATTTTCTGCCCCTGACCCATATTTCTATTTTCAGGCTGGTTTCCCCAAACTGTGTATGGTTCCCTTTCTCGATGGTCAGCAGCCACACTAGAAAGCACGTGCCAAGTTTGCTTACTCCGGAATGACCTTTGTTAAATCTAAATCTATCTTGTCTTCACGTGTGGTCTAGCACAGTGAGCCCATTTTAGTAGGCTTTAGATAGATGCGTTTCTCCTCTTCTGGCTGCTCCAATCCAAACCTTCATCATTTTATAGTAGGGCGACACCAATAACCTCCTTGCCGGCCTCCCCCCTCAGAACTATTCTACTCAGAGCAAAAGAACCTCCTTATGCCGATGGTATTCTGAACACAGCAGTAATTTTTTTTAAATTAGATTTATTGGGGTGACAATTGTTAGTAAATTTACATAGATTTCAGGTGTACAATTCTGTATTACATCGTCTATAAATCCCATTGTGTTCACCACCCAGTCAGTTCTCCTTCCATCACCATATATTTGACCCCCTTACCCTCACCTCCCTCCCCCCACCCCCTTACCCTCTGGTAACCACTAAATTACTGTCGCACAGCAATAATTTTTAATTCTATTAAACCCCCAATGGTTTAAGACTTGAAGACAACCCCCCCCTTACTGATCTCTACCAGTAAGGGGCGGGGGGGACTTCATTTTTCAACACTCTGGATCCAGAATCACCAATACAGCCAACTAAGTTTTCTCCCATTGCTGTCTAATCCCCGACTCCTGAGCCCACATGCTCTTAACCATGACACCCTACAGTACTCAGGAGTGTGGATGCCAGGGTCCTAGTTAGAACCGCTCCATTTCTTATTAGCTGTGCCCTGCTGTGTGCCTCAAGGTTCACGTGGAAAGCAAGACAATAACAGTACCAACAACGGTATCAACTGGCCTTGGAGGCCACTGCAGGTTAAATGAGACAATCCATGTAAAGCAGTAAGTCAATGTCAGGCCATGGCAAGCACTGAGGAAGCATCAGCGGCCACCACGCTCCTGTTGTTCCTATACTGCCGCCCAGAAGAGGCCCCGAGTCTGGCACACAGTAAGTGGACCGTAAGCTGAATCGTTCTTGCTCCTAAAATTACTGAAAATTAGTGGAAAGCACAGGTTTTAATCTGAGAATTTGACCTACCTTTAAATCTGAGTTGGCTGCAAATTTCTGTCCAATTAAAGCTGCATTTCCTCCTACATAGTGCTGTAAGATAGTTCAAGGTTATTAGACGGAATTTTAGCGTAACTATTTTACCCAATTTTAACAATTTTTAATTCATTGAATTAATTTATATAGTCTATTTTTTTCCAAAAAAAGTTTGAGGTGACTTTATAAGGACACACAGGTGAGGTTCATAAAACCTTAAACCCATAGGTAAATAGACAGCGAGTCATAAGGAAAGATGAAGAAAACAAATATGCTAACCATGGAAATTAGTATAATTGCCTTAATCATAGGTCACATTTGGCCTTGAGCTTCCAGGAAGCCCAAACAGATAAAGGAAACATGGAGAATGTGCACGGATCTTAACCTCTACACCATCATTCTTGCTAAAAATGAGAGTATGGCTATGTCACTCTCCTGAAAATCATTCAGTAAACACTACAAATGAACTACCATCCAACCCCTTAGTCTGCCCCCCTCTCCTTTCCACCATCTGCTGCCTTCTCGCCCCACGATGCCTGCAGTGCTCCGTGGGCCTGCCTCTCTCTGCCCTGAGCACCCGCGTGTGGTCTGATGAGGACGCCTGCCCTTCTCACACATAGGTATTAATAAATCCCCATCATTCTCAGTATCACCTCCTCACAGCGCCTTTGCTCCCCTTTCCCCAGCCTCCCTTGCCCCCCCCAGGACTGCAGACCCTCTGCCACCCTTATACCCAGAACAAACCCCTACTATGGACCCTGTCCACTTGGGCTGTCACCGTCTTGGGTACATGCCTAGCCCCTTCAGGAAGGGACTGTCCGTTTCTTACAGTAAGTGCTCAGTAAATGTTTACCGTTAAACTTTGAGAAAGGAGGAAACACTGGTGGGATAGGAAATAAAAGGCTCTCCTAGGAGTCAATTTTACAGCTAAGGGGTCCTCATGTAGGACAATGATGTCTCCTAAACACCGCATTTCTCAGCGGACAAGCTAGAGCAGGAGAAAGATCACTCAAGGCTGGGATTGCACGCTGCTCACTAAGGCTTGTTCCTGTGCTTCCGGAAGCTGACAAGGGACACAGGCTGGTGCTGTTCTGACAGCTGCGGAGCCTCATCCAGAGTCTGCCCGCGTGGAATGCTCTCTCCTCACCCGCCCAATCCTCACACCCGCAGAGGCACAGACTGAATAATTCAGTTAGATGGCAGACATCACTTTCATCCGAAGGTTTGTGCCAACCAATCGCTGGGTTTGGCTGGGACAGTAACACTTTTCAAAGATGAATTTATAACTTTCTGTGATACGAGGCCAAATGGCCTTTTAACACGTTACCCTTAATTTTTCATTTAACTATGATGGTTAGAATTTACTAAATATCTTGGGGGAAATGTTAAGATTCTATGAAGTAGATTTGAGTTTTCTTGTAATAATTATTAACTGTTGTGTCTAGTTAACCTGCTTTATGCTTTAAGGAGGTTTGAAAAGGCACCAAATGAAGTGTCACCCGAATGGAAGATAAATAACATGTTTTAGACTTTACAATGTTAAGAAATAATCTGGACGGTCTAAAAGCTAGATAAAGTTTCTACTGAAAAAAAAATTTTTTGTTTTGGCATTATGAAACAAAAGGCAAGATCAAGGGACACGAGAATAGAAATCAAATGACCATAAAGACTTTGAAGCAGTAGACTCGTCATCATGTTGAAACTATTCAGATTCTTTCATAAGAGATCAGAACCTCACTACTGAGCTTAGTTGCAAAATGACTGTGACTGAAATTTTAATAGCTTGCTGTCTCCTTCAGATACTCAGCTGGGTAATGCCCGGGCCCATTCCTAATGTTCAAATGGGCAGCTTCAAACGAAAAAAACAACAACTTTAAAAAGTCATCAAAATAAGTGGTTGTAAAGAATGGCCTGTGAAAGGTACCAATTAAAAACGGCCTGAAAGAGCTTCCCCAGCTAGAGCCACACCTAGACTGAGGTGACGCTGCAAAGGAAGACTGTAGGTGAGAAGAATCTGGGGCGACATGGGATAGGGTGGAGAGATGCCTAAATAATCAACCAAAATTCAGCTTTAAGAGGGCATGCGGGCACAGCAGCAACAGGTATGCTGGGCTGAAGGCACGAGCCTGGCTGCGTCTCCAGCCTCAGCACCACTGTTCACTCTGTGTGAGCCCTGAGGAAGGGTCTGGGCCATGCAGGCTCCAGCATGGAGTGGGGTTCCCTAGTTCTGTGTCTGACAGGTTCTACCCTGTAGACCAGTGGTTCTCAAAACGAGGTGCTCCAAACAGCATGAATATAACCAGGAAACTTGCTGGAAACGTCAATTCTTGGGTCTCATCCCACATGCAACGAATCAGAAACACTGGGAATGGGGCCTAGGAATCTGTTTCAATATCTCCTCCGAGAGATTCTAACGCTCAAGTCTGACAACCTCCAATCTAGACCTGCGGTTCTCAACCAGGGGTGACTCTGCATCACCCTGGGAGCATTTTTAACTGTCACGATTGGGGAAAGGGCCAGTGGGCAGAGGCCAGAGATGCTATTAAATATCTTATAGCGTGTAGCCCAGAAGGTCAACAGTGCTGCAGCCGAGAAACCCTGCTGTGGAGCACAAGACATGAGGCCCAGCCCCCTTTACCAGGCAAAGCGGGAACTAGTTCCCTGTGGGTTGGGCCTGTTCTGCTCAGGAAGGACTAGGCCACGATAAGATTACTGCAAGTTATCAGTCACAAGCAATCCCCAATCAAGGTAGTAGCTATCTTTCCTACCTTAAACTTGGGGAACACACAAAAAACAATTTAATGGATGAACCAGATCTGAAATTTTAGTAAATATGCTTCATAAATGCTGGCTGAATTGATCTGACCAGAAATAGCAGAGTTAATGGAAAGGCAGATACAGTTTTACAAAAAGAGAAAACACTACAGAATTGAGCCCCAAGACTCATTCTCTTGGGGTGAACTGGAGGAAAGTTGTGGTTGCGTCCAGGAACCACACACCAGAAACCACACAGTAGAGATATCTTTTCCCTATCTTAATTTACTCCCGGCAAAGCAAACAGACCTGGGCTCCCGGGAACTCTGATGCAATCTGGGCAATGTCACTGAAAGCGTCCTTATCGCTGAAGAAGCGCTCAGCAGCTGCTCCCTTCCCCAGGAAGTGACCGAAGGCTTCTTCCAGATCATTCTTTGAATGCAGGATGGAGTGATCTTTCCCATTCCCAGGATTCAGGCCAAGCGCCTGCAAGAGCTTCACCCCTGAGAGCACTACATCCACACATGCATTGACTCTGGAAAGAAGGAGGAAAGAGACCGTGTGAAAGAAGCAAGCAGTAAGCTGTATTCAAACAGAAAACAGACAAAGTGGGTCTGAAACCTGAGCTGGAAAGTAAATAACACATGGCAGAGGGAAGATTATCTGAATGTATGTCTTAGATCAGAACCCAGGACTCTTCAATTTTGGCAAAATTTTACACTAGTTACAAAGAGAGAAGATAGGTGCTCAGCATTTCAGAACAAAGCTGTTATAACACAAATGAGCATTTCTGAGAAAATGCTGGTGGAGTCAAACTGTCTGGATTCATACTGGCTGTGTGACTTGGGCAAGTCACATTAATTTCTGTGTGTCTCAGTTTCCTCATTTACATCCTGGCATAATACAAGTCTTTAACTCATAGGGCTGTTGTGAAGATTAAATAAGTTAATATACTCTTAGGAACTCACTGCTTGGTGCAGAGTAAGCAAAATAGAAATTTTGGTCAAAAGTCAAATATCAGACACCTTCCCTCAAAAGACACTTCAGGATGGTAGTGAGATACACTGAAGACCTAAATGTCTGAACACTCCCAGCTGCAACTCCTAGAGCTGAGAGGTGCCTTACGCTCAGGCGCACTGGCGGCCTTGTGGTAACTCATCGCTTGGCAGGGGTTCACAGGCCTTAGGAATGGTAAAGGGCTGGTGAGAAGCCAGCGCTGCACCACCCGCTGGCTCTGTGGAAATTATATAAAGTACGAAGGTTGTCCGGCCTGCGCATGTGCAGGAAAAGCTCTGGCTTATGTTGTCAGTGTGTCTTCGCTGAAAGCCATCCCTTAAGAGAAGGGCCAAATAATTTGGGTAGTTGGGTGAGGTCTTCCTGCCCGCACGGTCACTTTATTCCTGCAGTCAGTTTGTGTCATGAGCTGGCATGTGTCTCTCCCTTGCCCTTGTTAGCTTTCCTGGGTTACAGCCCACACAGGAACCTTTAACACTTATTTGCCTATCGGGGATGTCATTCTTGGCAGTGGGGCTGGATGACCACACACAGACAATTCCCAGCCTCTAGGAAGAGTGCGGCTCACGGCGAGCAGGCCAAGCGAACAGCTCCTGTGATCAGGGTGGTGAGGCTTCCAGGTGAGCTCTGGGCAGCTCTGAAACCAGAAGGCAAACTCATCAACAAAGAGGGCCCCCATGCACTGGATTTCAGTGTAAAATATATAGCCGCAATGTTCGCTTTCTAGTCGCTTTTAAAAAGCTCTGGATCCGGAAAATAACACACCGCGTCATTAACAGTGGCAAACTCTAAGAAGAGGAATGAGATTGTGATAAGGGAGAGAAATTTCATTTTTCATTGAATATATTTCTAACGTTTAAAGCATGTATTTTATAACTTAGCAAATAAGTATTAAAGGTTCCTATGTAGGCTGTATATTATTTACAACACCCAAGGAAGGTTTACAAGTGCAAGATTTTGCACTTCAGATATCTAATGTCTACAGGACACAGTGTATAAGGAGGAATTGAGAGGAGTTTCAGGGTGTGTTTGGTTTATTATGTAAAGCTGTGAAGGGAATGTGTTTTGAACAAATCATGAAACACCTGCCTCGTGTACGTCAGTGTGTTTTACGCTCTGAAAAGCATACAAACCTACAGCCTTTCCAGAAGACCAGAGTAATTCTGTGTGTCTGATTTTAAAAGAATAAGAAACTTTGTATTTAAATGTTTACATTTTTGTAGGCAAAAATCTCCAAAGCATGCGATCCACAGGGGATGAATTATAATAATAAAAGAAGCCTTAGGACAGAGGAGGATGCAGTCAGTTTGTGTCATGAGGCGGGGAATGTGTCTTGTCTCCGTAGCTCCAGCCGTGAACAGCCTTTGGGAAGTCCGGCTCAGCCTGACACCTTCACGTCCCAGCTGCCTCCGTTCCCGTTTACATAATAAACCAAACACACCCTGAAACTCCTCTCAATTCCTCCTTATACACGGTGTCCTGTAGACATTAAATATCTGAAGTGCAAAATCTTAATAGGAACACAGGTACCCCTGGCTGTCAGACTCTAGTAGGTTCCCAAGCTTCACACCTGAGAGTTCGGATAGCAAGGAATACTATTTCTGCCAAACAGCTCTATCAGGACAATGTGCCCAAGGCGGCCGGTTGGCTCAGAGGTTGGAGCGCGGTGCCAGAACACCAAGGTCACCGATGCGATTCCCACACGGGCCAGTGAGAGACAGCAGCTTGAGCTTGGAGCTGAGCCGCCAGTGGTCAGCTGGTTGGCTCAGTGGTTGGAGTGCGGTGCTTATAACTCAAAGGTCGCCGGTTTGATTCCCACATGGGCCAGTGAGCTGCACCCTCCCCCCCACAATTAGATTGAAGACAACGGCTTGAGATGGGGTAGCTGATGGGTCCTGGAAAAACACACTGTTCCCCAATATTCCCCAATAAATAAAATAAAAGAAAAAGAAAAAAGAAAGAAAATGGATTTAGGTCCTGGGTCTGGAAACACATCGCCTCCGTATCTAATTCTCCTGAGACCTTAAACAGTTTGATTCTTCAACGATAATAATGGAGGAAGCTGAGTTTGCAAGTTAAAAAAACACAAAACCTGGGAAGGCCGGTTAGAATGTGGTGCTCATAACACCAAGGTTGCCGGTTCGATCCCCACATGGGCCACTGTGAGCTGCGCACTCCTTAAAAAAAAAAACAAAAAAAAACCCAAACTGAAAGAACAACGTTCACCATGTTTTCCAACCCAAGACAAAACCCAACAGAACCAATTCTGAGTTAAAAAAATGTAACCACCATAGGAATGTTTTCCATCCCCTACGTAATCATGTCATGACTACTAGAGAGAAAAACAATCTTAGAGAGGAAAACATTATTTGGTAGCTTTTGTGATAAAAAGATCACTGAGCATCTCCTATATGCCAGATACCAAACTCACTATTTTAAATGTGCTTTCTACTTGTATTTTATACAATTTTAACCAGAGCAAGACTTTCTCTGCACTTACAATTCAACAGCATACTAAAATGTAAACAAGTGCACTACCTAAGGTGCTTTATTATCAGGGGAAATAAAGGGTGGGAAGGGGGCAAAAGAACCACGAGACAAAACTATGCTCACGTGACAGGCAAAATTTCACACAAAAATGTATGGAAGATTACAACGTGAGTTTGGAGAAAACAGACACAGATGAAACAAGCAGAAAACGAAGTAAGGCAACAGATGCTGAATGCCCAAACAAGAGGCTGAAAGGGCAAGCAGAGAGGGTGCTGGGAGCCCAGGCTTCCAGGCCTGTTGCTGGGGATTGGTTAGAGTAGGGGTTCGGGGTGGACACACATTTCCCCCTTCTAGGCTGCAATAAGTTCCTTTAAGGCGAGGACGGTGGATTTTGTCACCTCCCTTCTGTTTCATCATCTGTAAAATGTTTCCTAAGGTTATTTTTTGCTGTAACACTACACCTGCGATGTTAGAAGAGCTAATCACAATCACTACAAGATACAGAACTGCAGAGAAGAAAAATCCAGAATGGCAGGGACAGCAGTCCCTGGGCTGAACCCTGGACAACGTGCTGGAGAGAGAAAGAAGGCAGGCATTTACAGATGGAGCACACCAATTTGCAAAACGTCCTAAGACAGGAAAGCAGTCATCACTGCTTTCAGCAGAGAAATCTGAGGCTGGGGGTTAACTAACATTCCAAAGACCACCACTGGACGAGCCAAATTCAAACAGATTTATCTGATATTGAAGCCCACACACAAGCAAAGATGTGGGTGAGGGATTAACCTTGTTTGGACACAATCAGAATGCTGTTCCAGTTAGAACACAGCATTTGAACAGGGGAGAAGAGCAAGCTAGAATTCAAAGGTCAGGGTGAGATCAGGTGTCAGGGAGCAAACACCAGGATGAAGGGCTCATCATTCACCCAGGGAGCCTCAGGTGCCAGGGTCTGATCTTGAAGGAGGGGAGGCGGGACACAGTCTAGAAAGATGTGCTAGTGGGCTCGCCACTGACCTTGAAACTACTCTTACCCTTTATTTGTCTGATCCATTGCCACCAGCCCCTCACATGCCAGTACCTCTCCAAATCCCACCCTTGCCATTTACCTTCCCTTTTTGTTCTCTTCCTGGGTGACGCCATCCAGCCTCTGGCTTCACCCTAAGTGCTGGTGTCTCCAAAATCTGTAGCTCTACTCAATACACACTCCAGCCTTTGGTAGTCAGCAGCTGGGGCTCAGCTTCACATGAAATCCCAGAGTGTGTGCATTTCCCCTCCTCTCACATCAAACTGGGGACCTTCCACCACAAACTTGTTCCTTTTTCTTAATCTCTCCGAATGGCAACAATGTGGCATGAACAGGAGCCAGAATGGGTTCGTTTTGCCTCTGGCACTTGCTAACTGTGTGACAAATCAATGTTTCTAAGCCTCAGTTTACTCACCTGTGAAAACTGGCTTACAATATCTGTTATCTGCCTACAGAAAGTTTTAAGACCCCAAATATCAAACACCTGTCATTTCTGACAGCCTTTCTTTACTCTAGGACATCGAACCTATCACATCTCACATGTTTAGCACCACTGCCAAGCAAGAAAAGCTTTCGCCTTCACCCAGACCCCGACTAGTGGCAGGGTCTCAGTATTTTCCTCCTCATGAATCCCATTACATTGCGTGTTGTATGTGAGAGTAAGCACATGGGTGTGCGTGTATTCTCCTGAGAAGTTACAACACTCACACTACAAGGGAGGTTCTGATACAAGCCCTGCAGCTTCTCCCACCTACTCCTAGCACACTCCTGTCTTCAGGCCACAAATCCCTTTGGGTAATGAGAAATGTTCCCCATGGATGTGTGTTACCCACAAAAAACGATGTGAAACAGTCAATCGGGTTAGAACCACTGCTCCAAACCTACCTTTCACATTCCCCCCGTTATTCTCGGCAAAGAACTTTGCATCACTTACCTGCTTATAAACCCATCACCTGCTGTTATCAAAGGCCCTGCTTGGCATCATTTCTCGACATCTCTCTACCATGAAGTAGTAGGGCCAACGTGCTGTTCCCAAACTATGTGCTTTTCCACATTTGGTTCTTTCTGCCTCCGTGGATTTATTCCCCCATCTTCACATGGAGAATTCCCGTTCCTTCTCCAGGGCCTACCCCATGTAAGTCACTACAGTGAAATATATTTTCTAAGATGGCGACAAGATGTCCCACCCCACGTGCTCTTTTTTCACGATGTGATGCTGATACTCTTGCATTCTACATCCCTTCCTCTGAAAACCAGTTGGACCTGTGACATGGTAGAAGTGCCACTATGTGCTTCTGAGGTTGGGTCGCACAAGGCATTAAGAAAGCTTCTGCCTGGTCCTCTTGGGACATTCTGTCTCCTAACCCAGCTACCCTGCTGTGAGCAAGCTGAACAGCTACTTGAACTTACTGGCGTTCAGGCAAAAACCCCAGCTGAGGAACAGGACAACCACCATCAACCGTAAAGGTGATTCCAGTCTCAGCCACCATCTGACCGAAACTGCACGAGAGCCCAAGTGAGAACTGTCTGGCTGAGACCAATCAAACCTCAGAGTCACGAGAGATAATAAAATAAAATAACCATGTGTTAGTCTATCAAGTTCTGGGGTGATTTATGCTGTAACAATAGTAAGTGGGACATCACCTTCTCAGATGGAGCTTTTTCTCACATCTCATCCTGGGAAGAATTAGCAATCTTTCTTTGAGACACAAGGCTACCTTGTTTTGACAAGTAGTTCAGCAAAGCCCTTTTCATAATTGCTATGGACAGCATTGTGTTGTCCTCCCCCCATTCATATGTTGAAGCCCTAACCACAAATGTGACTGTATTTGGAGATAGGGACTATTTAAGGAGGTAGTTTAAGGCTAAATTTAAGGTTAATACTGAAGGTTAAATGAGGCTACCATCCGATGGGACTAGTGTCCCCATAAGAAGAGAGACATCAGGGAGGGCCCATGCGCACAGGACAGGCCACACAAGGACGCAGCCTGCAAGTCAGGACGTCAGGAAGAGAGGACTCCCCAGAAAGCAAGCTTGCTACACAAAAGACTAGCTGACATTTCAGTGCTCTTTAAAGCAGACACCATGATGGAGTATACAGATGATTTCACTTAATCTTCAGGACAACGTTGCTCTACCTCACCCTTCCTGGCCCCAACGATCACAGAAACTTGTGGAGTATCTGCTAGAAGGCCGCTTTTGGATGGTGCTTTTGAGGTGATGGCAAGACATTCAAGTCGCACTGAGACAGGGACTGAAGTTCGTGTAAAGGCAGTAGTTACATTCCCTGAGACGACGACGGAGGCTCCGCGACTTGGGAGAAGCCCGTGCGTGCAGCCACTTAAGTCGGGAAGGAGAGTTCCAAGGTCACGTTTACCGCACGGAAGGCTGCAGAGCTGAGGCTGGGTCAGAAAGACGAACACAGGGTAACGGAACCCGCACACGGACGAGTCACCAGTGAGCTCTAAGACAGGAGCTTCGGCAGAGCGACGGTCTCCGGACTATGGCGTTAAGAGGAAACAAGGCGGAAAGCAACAAAGGCGGCGGTTGAAGAGCGACCACTTCCTCAAGAAATTCGGAAGAGGAAGAGGGGTGCAGTCCACGTTCCGGCTGCGCGCCAAAGGGCAGTCGCCAACTGCTGCTTCTTTCCCGCAGAAACGGGAACGGGGCAGCTGGGACGCGACGTGTCGGGCTGAGCCGGACTTCCCCGGGGCCGTTCTCGGCCGGGGCTACGGAGGCGAGGGCGGGGCGCGGGGACGCGCCGCGAGGGGACGAAAAGGCCACCCGCTGGGTCCCGGGAGCGGCGGCGAAGGCGCTCGTTCCAGCCGTCCGACGCTTCCCGCCCGGGAGGGAGCGTGGACACCGGCGCGAAGCACCCACCTCCCCGGGACCTCTGGGAACCCGTTTCCACGCGGGTTCCAACTTCCCCGTTCGCGCGCCGCGCGCCCTCCGCCCCTGGAGAGGCCCAGAGGCGCAGCACCCGCAGGCACTCACCCCACGGCTACGCGGCGCCAGCGCCGGGCCGGCCGCACGATGAGCGCGTCCCAGGCGGCCGCCAACCGGCGCTCGGGAGAGCCGGGTCCCGGGGGCGCGGGCCCCAGCTGCAGCGAGCTCCACAGCGAGCGCAGCGCCGAGCCGGGCAGCTGCGGCTCCAGCAGGAAGACGCAGCCGACCGCCAGCGCCAGGAAGCCCGCGTACGCAGAGCCGCGCCACAGCGCCATGGGGACGAGCCGCGGCACCGTCGGCTCCCCGCTCCGCTCCCGGCCCGCGCCGCTTCCGGGCTTGGCGCGCGCCGACGTCGCTCCGCGCGCCACGTCACGGCGGCGCGCCACGGCCTCCCGAAGGGCGGGGCTTCGGGCGCGGGGCGGGGTTTCGGGCGCGGGGCGGGGCGAGGAGTGCTCTGGGTCCCCGGGTGGGCGGCGGGGGCGCGGTGCGCCGCCCCGAAGTAGGTGGGACGAAGGCGGTGGTGGAGGTCACGGCTGCAACCTTTCCCGGAGTGCCAGTCGTACCCCCAATAGAAGGGCGACGATATCGTTGTTTTCCCAGTAAGACGATTATGAAGTGGGCAAGCCTTACGCTAATCTTTGGGCCCAGCTGTGGCCGCCGTTCCCCGGACGGGCACGAGTCACGCTCCGCCCTGTAACCGTCCCACCGCCCCTCTGTGCATCGCAGCGTTTACGAGGCTCGTCCTCCTTCAGGCCCGGCGCGCAGCGCTGCCCCGGGGGCCCCGCGCACACGGCAGCCGCGCCGCCGCGAGCCCCGGCGGTCCACGTGGCAGCGGGCTTCTGCCTCCCTGGAGGGCGGCCGGGAGCTCGAGCCCCTCGGGGCCTAGGGAGAGCCCCCGTAATCGTCCTCGTTGGATGACCAGATTCAAACCTTCAAATAAGCCTTTGGGGGGCGCTGTTCCCTTTAATCATCTAGGAAAAATGCACAGGTCTACACACTCTTGTGTACACCGTCGGGAGGTTATAAACCTGGGTTAAGAAATCCTGGTTTCTCCTCTTCTCCCGTGGGGATATGGCTTAAACCCGCCAGGCCCCGTCCTTGTTGTGACCCTTGTGTGTGAGCCTAAATTGAGAACCAGTGAAGCTAGGCTTACTGCCAACCCAATCTCAGCAGCCACCGTGCCAGACCGGTCTTGTTCTCTGGCCTGCTTCCATTTTTCCAGTTCTGCTGGCTGCTGACCTTGGCTTTGTGTCGGATTTTCCACTGTGTCCCTGACCTTTGGACTTGGCAGTGAAACTCTCTTTCCCTAGCTTTGATCTTGGGCATTAGGCTTCATTCCCCCCAGCCCGACTTTACCAGCACTTACCATCCATCTTACTCATCGACCCTCCCCGAGCTCACTCTGACCAGCCCATCCTTTTCAAAGGACATGTTCACACGGACGAGATTTGGGCTATCATGGAAAGGACAGCTAAGAAGCCAATGAGATCTCAGTGGCATTATGAAGCTGTCTTCCCTAAAGTTGCCTGTCCTCTTCTCTCTCCTCAGGGAGACATGTCAATCAATTCCCAGAGAAACCACGCTCTTTCTCATGGCCCCAAGTGGGCAGGTTTCCCTACCTTGGCAGAAGTGACTGAACCGGCACTTAACTCAAAAGCAGTGAATCCACTGACTGGCCAGAGACCATTTCTTTCTACTGAGAGTTTGAACCAAGAGTCAAGAATCCGCAGTGTAAACCAAAATTAGACTGTAATAAAAAATAAAAAGCACTTATTTGAGCAAAAGGAGCTGCAGTCCAGGAGATAATGATTCAGGTAGCAACCTAAATTGTGTTCCACCAGACAAAAGGGAGGCTGCCTTTTATAGCAAAAGTTCTTGCCCAGGTTCCCAATTAAATCCATTTTATGTAAATGAGGTATCCAAATTAGTACACTTTTGATTGGTCAGAAGTGCTGATTGGTCAGCATTATGCATCCTGATTGGTCATTATGGAGCAGTTCTGATTGCATGGGACAGGTCTTAGTCATTGGTCAAAAGAGGAAACCAGGGACTTTATAATAATTGACTCAGATGGTGTAAATGAACAGGGCATAGTACAGGAAACTGAGAGTTCAATCTGAGCTTCTATACAGAGTATATGAGAAGTCCCTGTCAGGAAATGGCCAGTAGGCTCTTATTATTTATAAAATTTGGGCCCTCAGTTGACCATGGGGAGTTCATCTCAGCAGATAAATTCCTTCTTGGGGTTGACATCAAATAAATCGTCTCAGGGGTCCACATTAGCCTGCTGGTTTTGCTTGTGGACCTTCAAGTTCACTTGAAGGTCAGATGGCTAGTTAAATACATTGCCAAGGTGAAGTTTTGGGTAGAACAGAGGAAGCTGAACCGTGGAAAGGCTATAGAGCAGACAGGTCTAGGGTAGCAGGAAAATGCTCCACACCAAACCGATGTGGAGAGAAAGCACCTGGGAGAGAAAGCACCATTTTGGCTCCCAGGAGAGCTGTTGCGCTACCAGCACTTTGAAGCTATTTCTTCTGCTTTTTTCTAGGCTAGCTAGAACTCCCCCTACCCCAGTTTTATTGAGATGTAATTGACATATAACATTATATGTTATAAGCTTAAGGTGTTCAACTTAATAGTTTGATATCTGTATATATTCCACAATAATTACCACAATAATTTTAGTCAACATCCATCACTTGACATGGTTACAATATTTTTTTCTTGTGAGAACTTTTTCCTCTTAGCTACTTTCCAATATACAATACTAGGACTTTTGATTTAACCACAGAAACAAAACAACTGCAGCTTGAATAGAAGTTTATTTCTCATGTAAAAGTCCAAATAAGGCTCTGGCATTCTGTGGGCTGCAGCAGCCAGCGGGCCCCATCTGGTCATTATGAAGGTGCTTTGGGGCTCCTGTTTGTTGAGCACTCAGTGGGTTTGTGTTGTGAATGGTGGCAAGGCTGGATAAGGTACTCAGAGCCGACCTTGACTCCGACAGAACTAAAGAGGCAGGAGCTGCAAGAAGTGCAGAACACCAATGACAGCTGCCAGTCACATGGAGCCTGATGTGTATGGTCACATACACACAGTGGCCTTCATTTCTTCTCTCTCCTCACCAGGGGATGAGGGCAGGCATTCAGCTCTCTTGGTACAGCAGTCCCTCTTGAAATGCTTCCTTGATGAAAAATAGTCATTTCAGATTCTGATCATCATCTGTTTAATGAGCCTGGAATGCTTTGCAAACCAATTGTTTTTCTAGAAGTTAGATTTCTGGGGCAATTATACAAAACAGCCTGAGTGGGCAGCTGTGGCTGCATTGCGTAGGCTGAACGAGGACAAAAGGGCTGGGTGTGCCTCAAGACACCCCCATCCCCACACAAATTGCTTCCAGACGTGGCCTTTGGTATTGGTTCTCTCTCCTGGGACCCTAAAATGAGAGAAAAAAAATTGGCTCCAGAAAATTCAGAGGCACATGTCTTCAAGACCCTGACCTGGAAGACCAAGGAGCAGGCCTCATACTTATACAAGGAATTAGCAGAGTCCCCTCTGTTCCCAAATTAGCCTAAGGCTTTGACTTTGATGGAAACGCCAGCCAACACCACCTATGTGATCGGAAGGGTTTTAAGGCGCAAGTTTGTTCCCACATTGCAACAGAAACTGAAGTGGGACCAAGCAGTCTCTGTGAATGCTGGGCTAACCTACTTTTCCCACAGCGCCAGGCCTCTGGGGTTTCATCCAAACTGCTCTCTGAAGTCCACACTGTGGGCAGGCCTTTGCTGATGCCCGGGACACAGCCCAGCACAGGCCATACCCAAAGGCCAGAGTCAGAGCACAGCTTTGAATGTTGTAGGAAACTCCCAGGAGACAAAAGAGAAGGAATAATGGATCCCAGGATCCAAAAAGAGAATGCTTAGTGTCAGCAGCCACAGTCCTGGGGGGTCAGGCACCCTTTTCCCTAACCTGCACTGGAAGAGCTAGGAGGATGGCTTGGTAAATGAGGACAGGGAGAGACATGAAGGCACAGGGGCCAGGTGACAAGAACCGTCAGCAGCAAAGCAGTGAGGAGGGCATGACAGTTCCTTGACAGAAATAGGACTGTGGGGACTGAGTCCCAGAGAGTAGTTTCCAAGCTCTCGGCCTCGCATGGAAAGGTGCTGGCTCGGGTAGTAGATGGCTGTCAGCTGTAACCAGTGAGCCAATTAGCCACTGATATAACTGCCGTGGCTATGCTAGGGGGTGGGTTGGTTGGTTGGTTGGTTGGGAGAGCAGAGAAGCGCAGATTGCAATTCGCAAGTGGGGTTGGTTGGCAGAGAAGTGGATGGCAGGTTGCGGATCATGTGGCTCCTGCTTCCTGTGTCTCCAACCCAGCCACCAGCAAGAATATAGTGGTATGACTCCCCTATCTATGGCTCCGTGGGTGTTCCTTTTTGGCCTCACCATATCCTGCGTTTTTGTGTGGGATTATATTAGACTCGGTATTATATTGTATTGTGTTGTGTTGTGTTGTGTTGTGTTGTATTATATTGTATTGTAATATGTTATATTATACCTGGTCTTATATTATATTAAAATAAGACTGAGTCTTATATTAATTTTTTGGTCAAAAGACGCATTAGAACTGATGGTCTGGATAGGTCTTATTTTCGGGGAAACACGGTATATACACACTGCTGATACATATGCATAGAAATCCCTGCAGGGTGTAAGTTACGAGTGAAATTTCTGGGCCATATAATACATCTGTTCTCAACTTTATTAGATAACATCAGACATCTTTCCAAAGTAGTATGCCAGTTTGCCTTCCAACTGGCAGCATAGGAGAGTTCCTGTTGTTTCACACACACACCAACTGATTCTTAAAATTTTACCATTCGGTAGGATGTGTAGTTGTGTCCCATTGTGCTTTTGACAAGGTTTTTATTTGTTAGTTGCAAATAACTCGTCTTCAACCCCTGTTGTTTGTCTTTCCATTCTCTTTATATCTTTAGTGAGTAATGTTCTTAATTTTGATGTCGTTTGTTCCTTTTTATTGCTCCCTTTTCCTTTATCATTAGTGCCTTTTGTTACTTGTTTAAAAAAATCTTTTTCTATTCAGGGTCATGAAGATATTCTCCTATACTGTCTTTTCAGAGCTATATGCTTTTGAATTTCATATTTAGGTGTTTAATTTCTTTGGAATTGGTTTCTGTGTGTTGTGGGAGGAATCCCTATAGATACCCAAATGACCCAGTGTCTTTCTTTGGTCATTTCTCAATGACTCTGCTTTCCCACCTCTGTCCAATATCAAGTGTCTATATATGTGTAGCTCTATTTGGGGGCTCTTTATTTTGTTCCATTGGTCTATTTGTTTATCCCTATACCAGCACCTCACTATCTTGACGTCCGATAATATAAAATCTTTTGCCTTACTTTTCAAGAGTGTCTTGGCTGTCCTTGGCCTTTTTTCACTCCCATTTGCATTTTCAAATCAACTTATAAAAACAACAACAAAAAAACGGTGCCCAATCTAAGATTAAGATTATGGTAGAACCCTTCATTTATTTAGACCTACCTAAATGTCTCCTAATAACATCTTAGACTTTTGAATGTAGAGTCTTTTCACATCTTTAGCATGACTTATTTCTAGGCGCTTAATATTTTTAGTGACTTTATTGAGGTGAAATTAACATACAATAAACTGCACAATATTTAGAGAGTGCAATTTTATAAGTTTACCATATGTATACACCCTGAAGCCATCACTATACTCAAGATAATAAACATATCCATCACCCCCAAAAGATTCCTCATGTCCCTTTGTAATCCTTCCCTCCCCCCCTTTCTGCCCGGACATCCCTCTCCCATCCCCCAGGAAATTGATGATATATTTTCTGTTACTGTAGATCAGTTTACCCTTTCCAGAATTTTGTATACGTGAAATCAAAGAGAATGTATTTCTTGGGATTTTGCTTCTTTCACTCAGCATAATTATTTTGAGATTCATCTACTAGGTTGTAGTGTATATCAATAGTTAGTAGCTTTAAAAATATATTTTTAATTTTCAAATAGTTTTAGATTCACAGGAAGCTGTGAAAAATATACAGAGAGGTCCCCTGTACCCTTCACCCAGTTACCCCCTTGGTCTCCGAATATCTGGCTATTTTCTGTCATTCATATCTCTGCTCAAACACAATTGCTCAGACAGAGCTTCCCTGACCAACCAATAGAAGATCTTCAGCCTGTAGGTCTCTACCACTTCTCCTTTTATTAGGTTGATGCAAAAGTAATCGCAGTTTTTATAATTATTTTTAATTTTTTAAACCGCAATTACTTTTGCATCAACCTAATATTTTCTGTCTAGAACGTACTAATATCTGATTTTCTCATTTGCTTAATAATTTATTTGGTTATTGTGATCTCGTCCTATTAGAATTAGAATTCCATGAAAACAGGGACCTTGTCTGTCCTAATCAGTGACTAGAACAGAGCCTGGCACTCAATAAACAATAAAGGAATAATAACATAATAAACCTTCCAGCAACTGCAAAATATGGATATTGTCCTTTCCGTTTCTCATTTCATGAATGAGAAACTGGGTTGGGAAAGATCAACTTGCTCCAAACCACACAGTTTGTGGAGTAATGCTGTGAATATTGGATGCTGAGATTTGAATCTCTGGTTTCAGAAAACAGCACTCTCTTTTCCAAATTCTGAGACAGGGAGCAGGACAGAATGAATCTAATTGTATCTATCTCCTATAGCAGTAGCCCTTCTTTATACCACAGATTGAGACCATCGTGCTCAGGCCAGGGGCAGTTAACATCCAGGTGGTCAGTTTGTGGGGTCACTGGCCTCAGAGTAGTGGCAGGGCCTGCAGTTCTCAGTATGGATGTTACTCCCCTACGTCCCAGACAGAGCAGACAATTTATTTCTCCCATCCTCATTCATGCTTATGGCTATTAATACTTCTAGCAATTTATTTCTGAATCTTTCTTTAAAGGGGCATTACAGTTCATTATAATTTTTTGCAAACAGATTTTTTTCTTCTTTTTTTAATTAAAGTTTATTGGGGTGACAATTGTTAGTAAAGTTACATAGATTTCAGGTGTACAATTATGTAATACATCATCTATATATCACATTGTGTTTTCACCACCTAGAGTCAGTTCTCTTTCCATCACCATATATTTGATCCTCTTTACCCTCATCTACCACCCAACTCCCCCTTTACCCTCTGGTAACCACTAAACTGTTGTCTGTCTGCAAACAGGTATCTTTAAGCAAATCAGCTCTGACATTGAAACTGCAATACATGGTTTTCTTAGTTTGGGGCACTATTTGCTGTTTAGAACAATAGAGAATAACGTTTAAATAAAAAGTGGATAGTACTTCATTGGGAAAATATTCTAACAAATAGATGTTATTTTCACACACCCAATCTACATATCTGTAGTTAAAGTTATGTATTTCCAAAAAGATACAAGGTTAAAAAGTCATGGTGAAAGTTAGCTGGGTTTTCTTAAGAAATGAAATGAAAAAAAAAAGACTATACTGCTTACTTTTCAGCAAATTCTGCTTGGCCATGTTTCAAAAGGAAAAAAGCCTACTGTATTTTTCCATGTTGCCTCCCTGCCTGGGAGAATCTGGAGGATTTGTCTTTTCTGAAAGCCTATGTTGTCACCCCTTCTCCCAGTCACAAGTGAGTCCATCAACACGATGGCTTCACGTGCTTACCATGCACAGCCCAGAGCTGCACAACCAGCTTGGAGAGATTAGTCCCCTGCCTCTTCAATGGAGCTGTGGATTTCAGAGGTCACTCTGTGTGCTCCAATTTGCATGGAGCTAGTACAAGAAAGGAACTGCATTATTTACTGCATTATTTGTCAACTTTCTGGAACAAAAATCTGGCATGTTGCTTACTTTATCCATTATAACTTGAGTAGGTACCCAGGAGCAACTTTTCTTCCAGAGTTCCTGATCTGTGGTCAAATGCGTGATCCACCATTTGGGGCATGTTGCAAACTGTGTTATAATCAACACTCTGGAAAGTGTATCATCACCGTCATATTCTTCAGAAGGTATAGTTCTTGGTGTTCAAGATTGTTGAGGCTGTCCTGGGGTCAGGGAAAGGAACTGCCCCAATAGTCCCCTTTCTTACTTCCTTGATTTAATTCTTTAGGCTTCTCTGTCCTTCCTGGGTGGTAAGTGAACACTAGTCCATTCTGTTTAAAAAAAAAAACAACACCATAAAAACAATACATATTCAGTGTGCATCATTTAGAAAATACAGAAAAGTACACGTATTTTTAAAAATCACCCTTAATCCCACTGATCAATGCCAATTTTAGAGTATATCTCTGCAGACTTTTAAAAAATTGTGTGCACATGGACACATACATCTTCACAGAAATGGAATTTTATTATTATCTATGGTATCATAACTTGTTTTTTCTTAACAATATAATGAACATTTTGATATATCACCAAAAATTTTTATCCGACATGATTTTTCAGGACTGCATAGACTACTATTTATTTAACCTATCGGAAGAGAGTTACACTGTTGAGAAGTTTTGGCTCTTACAAACAATGAGGGATGGACAATTCTCATTGCAAAATCTTTGCTGAGTTTCTTAACTGTCTCCTTAGGATAGTGTCACACAGTGGAACTGCCACGTCCAAGGGCACTCCCGTTGCTGTTCTCACATTTCCCTCCAGTAAAGTTAATCGATCTCTTTTCGGCAGGAGATAGGAGTAATTACACCCAACACGCAGTCCTGTCCACACCCCAGATGCTCCAGGCAACGGCTCTGGCTGGGAGAAACCCGAGAGGGATGGCGTGGGGTGAACCTCAGACCACCGAATCTGTGCCACACCTAAGGCCCTCTAGGGCAACAGAAGGGGTCCCTAGGTGGAGAGAGAGGAGCACCCGTGAGGATGGGCCTCAGGGTCCTAGAAACTCTTCTTCGTGCCCTTGGACGCGTCAGGCTCCCTGTTTGAGCTTAGGTTTTCTCATCTATAGAATGGGGATGGGCTCCTTTGGTGGTGGAGATGTGTGGATATAGCGCCTTCGGGGTGCACAGAACCGAGCCCTCGCAGGGCGGCCCCGGCGCAGAGAAGGGAGCCAGGCCCCGACCGCTTGGCTGGCATCCTGGGGGCGCACTCCCGCTCCAGCAGACGCCTCCCTCCGCTGGTCCCGCGCCAGGAGGGCGGTTCAGGGCCCGCAGGGGGCGCCGCGAGTCCACCGCCAGGACCTCAGGGGCGCCAGGCGGGGGCTGCGAGCCGCGCCGCTCGCCACCTGGGGGCCCGGCCTGGCGCCGGGTCCTCTTCTAGTGGGATTTCTTTCTCCATCACTTTAGCGGGTCCGCGCTTGGAGGTCTTGGCTTTTTACCTCCCGGGCCCAGTGCAGCGGCTTCCGCGCAGGTCCTGGGCTCCAGGGTTCTCCAACCTCAGCACAGAGGTCACCGCCCTCCGGCAGCCTCACGGAGCTCCTCGGGACTCCGAGTCCTGGCGCCTCGGGCTGCGCCTGGTTCCGCGGTGTTAGGCCCACTACCCGCGCGGGCTGTCTCTGGGAATGCGGGCTTTGCCTCCGTCTCCGGACGCGAGCCCTTCGTGCCAGCACCTGAACGCCGCTCGGCCTCTGGTCCACAGTTATACGTGAGGGAGCCGCCTCGTGTCCCTGCGTGGCCCAGGCGAGGGTGCGCAGGGAGGGACCAAGCTCCGCCCCCACCCTTCGGCCGCTGGCTGGAGGAGCGCCAGGCCACCAGTTTGGTGGTGATGGTGGTGCGGTCTGCATTCGTGTGGGAGTTTGTGCACGTGTGACTCCGCGTGTGTGTGTATTTGTGAGAAAGCCCCTTCTAAATTGGCGATGTGTCTATACGGAAGAAATGTTCAAGTCAAGTTGGAAAGGATGTCCATCCTTTTACTTGATGATGTAGGTCAAATAGCCAAGAAATGTGAGGACTGGGTATTGGTACTATATTTGCAACCACGGGAACCTAACTTTGGGCAAATCTCTTCCTCAACTGGTCTTCATTGTCTCCACTTTGTTAAAAGATAATTGTTCAAACGGAAAAAGTATAACTCATAAAAATATAAAATGCACACGTGTCAGGTTATATTTAATTCATTAATTAATGAGGAACCCAGTGACGTGTTAAAAATCTGTTCAAAGGACAATACAAAGCCCAGACACACAATCAGGAAAAATCATTTGGCAATCAGGAAAAATCAATGACAATCAGGAAAAATCAATGAATTTGTTAATTGTTACAAAATTGGTTTCTATCACGTGGAGGGGAAGTCAACTGCACCTCCAAACACGCAATTCATTTTCATTACTATGGACAAGAATCATTTGTATTATTTTCAGTTTTCCACAATTTACAGACTCAAATGAAAGGTGGGAGCTACTACAGAATCAAGGGTACACGGATCTAGTGTGCCTGTGGAAGGCTACCCTAGCTCAGTATTCCACAGGGTACTTTTTCTCCCCATTTCAAAAGTCTTTCATAAATTTTCTTGGAAATTTGTACAACGGGATTGGGTTGCATAAATTTTTTCAAAGTTTTTAGTGGCAGGACTCTTTTACGAAGTGAAATCTTACAGGAAATCCTAATATATTTTTTAAATCTCAGTTAAAATAATTTATTGTACAGTGAATACATACTTGTAAAAATGTCAAATAGTACAGAAGGTTATTAAATAAATAATCTCCCTTCTCTTCCCCCCCATCCCTCTCCTCTTTCAATTTCAGAGCTATGCCCTATAGCTATTTCTTGTATATGTCATAGACACTCTCTATGCGTATACAAAAATGTTTTTAAAAACACAAATAGGATAAAAACAATTTGCTCTTCTGTATTTTATTTTTTTCAATTAAAAATGTGTCGTGACATATTTCCATGTCAGAGCATAGAGATCTACCTCATCATTTTAAATGGCTAAGTAATATTCCATGGTATGGATATCCTTAACTTATTTGGCCAGTTTTCTATTAGTGGATATTTTTAAGTTGTTTCCAATTGTACGGTATTATAAACAAATGCTTCAGTGAACTTCCTTAATCAGTATTTTTGTGTGCTGACATAGCTATATCCATACCTACAATTTTATGAGTGGAATCACAGGGTTTAAGGGTATCTGTGTTTAACATTTTCACATACATTACCAAGTTACCTTCCCCAGAAGTTCTGATCATTTATTTTTCTGCCAAATGGCATATCTTTACATCCCCACCAACACTGGGTATTACAACTTTTAAATCTTTGCCAATCTGATATAGATAAAGGGGACCTCATAATTTCAGCATACTTTTCTACAATTATCTCTAGCAGTTAAAATCTTCCCTTTGGTGAGAAAATTGCTTCATTATTTGTGTGACTTCCCTCTGCAGAATAACTTGCATGGCATAATTTGAAAACCCTGAGCTAGATTGATTCTCTGGGTCTCATGTTTTAGGAGGGAGGTTTTCTGTAAGTGAGCATTTGCCTCTGCTCTGTGTCAGTGTGGAGAGTGTGTCACCTTTGTGTGTCACCTCTGTGTATCTGAGTGCCAGTGTGTTTGTGTCAGTGAGTATTCACGTCTCCCTGGCCATGGGAAATAGAGACTGGCTCACGATGGTGCAGATTACCGGAGATCCATGTAGGGCACAGAGATCTCTCCCTCTTGGGGAAAAAAGATCAGCTGGACCTTGTGTGACCTAGAACTATGAATGGCAAAGGGAGGGAGGACAGAGACCTCTTGCTCTCTGGCTCTGTCATCATACTCTGCTTCTTCAGGGAGCTGCTCCCTGCTCTCTGCAGACCCATAAAACTTGCCCATGGGCCCAATGCAGTCACCTCAGTGGAACTCTGCCTGCTGTTCAGCTGAAGAGCCCGTAGGTGCCTAGAATAGTGACTGATTCTCAAGAAATCAACCGCTCAGTGTGACTGGGGAAGAGAAAACAGCCACCACCAGGCTCTGTTTACAGGGCTGAAACAATGATTAGAAATCTCTGCTTCATCACATGCTCCATTATTTGGGAAGTGGCTGGAAGCCCTGTTCACGGTCTACTGCCAGTGCCAGCAGTGTGTCTGGAAGAAAGACCAGGAACTCAGGAGAGAGACAGAGCTGGGTTCCAATCTCACGCCAGCAGTGTGACTGAGAACAAGCCACTTGCTTCCTCTGAGCTTATGCCCTCATCTGTAAATCGCGGTTAATAGTGCCCCTTTTATTAAGTCATTGTGAGGATTAAATGAAATATGGCGAACAAGAAAAAGCCAGATGATGTCAAATGTTGGGTAGAGATAGATCAACTAAGATATCGCTTAACGTTACTGGTGAGGAGGTGGTAATTGGCAAAGCCACTTTGGAAAACTGGCAATATCTACAAAGCTGAACATATGCATGCCCTGGGACCCCTAAATTACACACTTGGGTAAATATCCAACACGAAATGCAGACATAAATTCACCAAAAATATGGACAGGAATGTTCATAGCAGCACTATTTGTAATAGTCCCAAATTGAAAGCAACCCAAATATCCATCAACAGTAAAAAGATAAAGTGTGGTGATTTATATAAAGGAATACCCACAGCAAGGAGAATGAGTGAACTACGTGAATGAACCTCACGGACACATGTTGCATTAAAGAAGCTAGACACAAAAGAATACATATGGTGATTCATTTAAATAAAGTTCAAACCCTAACCTATGATGTTAGAAGTCAGGGCAGAGGTTACTCTTTAGGGAGGGTGACTGTCAGGAGACACGAAGGAGCTTCTAGAATGCTGAGAATGTTCTGTTTTGTGGTCTGGATCAGGGACCCATAAAACTATGTTATTTCATACGTGTGTTATACTTTAATAAAAATTTTGGCAAGGAGGCCTCATGTAAACAAGGGGTCTGGAAACCTAGGAGATCAAAAAGATAGATGTTTTTGTATATATATATATATATATATATATATATATATATATATATATATATATATAGCCAAAAAAAGTATACGCATTTTAAGAAAGGAAAAAACTATTAAAATTGTAACACTCAATATACACCGATAACAAAAGATGAATACAAGTCACATTTGACTTCTGCAATTACAAGAGGTGCTTAAAGTGGTTACCATCAGCGTCCAGACACTTCTGATGACGGCGAACTACTGCTTGAGCAACATTGATCAAAGTGTCCACTTGTATACATTTGTGGCACCTCCCGTATGAAGCATTTTTAGCAAAAGATACTGCAAGCAATGTCAAAAGACAAATATTGCATTTGGAAAAAAATAATTGTAATGCAGCCGATATACAAAGGTGTAATATGTAATATGAAAAGAGCTTTTATCAATTGATAAGACAAACAAGCCAATGGAGCAACAGACAAAATGATGCGAATGGGCAATTCAGAGAAGGAAAATATCCTACTGTATGGAAAGATGCTCAAATTCATTAGAATTTAGGGGAATATAAATTAAAGTAATAAGAGAGTAACGTGGCTCCTTCAGGCTTGCAAAATTGAAAACAGCATCTACAGTTATTGCATGTGGGGGAAAAGTGTGCTCTTCTTAATCGTTGCTGGCGAGATGTAAATTTTTATGGCCTTTTTGGAAATCAATCTGGAAAAATCCATTAAAATTAAAAATACATATGCCCTTTGACCTAGCAATCCCACTCTTGGGAATCTATTCTAGAGAAATAAAAGCATCCACCTTAGGGCCCCAGTATAAGGATGTTTATGGCAGCATTGATTGTGGAGGTGCATGCCTGGTGCCTGTGTGTGTGGATATTCCATCTCTCTCTCTCTCTCTCTCTCTCTCTCTCTCTCTCTCTCTCTCTCTGTCTCTCCCCTCCCCCCCCCCAAAGCAAATGCCTGTCAGCAGAGAAATGGTGGGTCAAAGCTTTTCCGTAGGGCTCACAGTCCATAGGCCCTGGGATAAACTGTAATCTTTTTAGTCAGTAGGAGGTCTCCAACTTGAGCATGGGGCTGAGTAGACAGTGTGGGTGATTGGAGGGCCTCTGAATTCCTGCCCTTGGCAGTGACTCAGAGGTGAGACCATCTGGGACAGAGGCATTCCCCCTCAGTAGGACGCAGATTGGTCCCATCAAGATCAAGGATGAGACACCAGCAGAAGAGGATCACAGAGGTGGCTCTTCTGGACATCCGTTGTTTGTCACACCTGCAGTGGCTTTCTTAAGCCAAAGCCAGGCAAGAATTTCCGCCAGTTCAGGGATAAATGAGATATGGGATCAATTGCAAATGAAAAAAACCACGTCTCTTTTCTGATATTTGTGTTCCAGTTACGTCCCCATCCACCTGATGCTCTCTTTTGCTTAGTGAGTTGAAATGGGGTGAGAACTCACCGACGTCCAGTCAGCTGTTGGGCAGGGTTAGGAAGGCAGCTCTAAGGAGGCCTCTGTACGAGATAGAGGCCCATGTAGTCTGTGTGTAAGTATTTACACTCATAAACAATTGGATATGACTACTCTATCCTCCTACCTTAAAAAATATACTTTTGCAAGATCAAAAGTTTTTAAATAAGTGTAACGCTATGGTTTTTGTATGAATGAAAGTTGGCAAATACAGTAATGATGACAGAATTTACTTATCTTTGCACATATTTGGATATTTTGTTGATTGGTTGGTGACGTTAGGTGAATAATAAAATCAAGATATACATAAATCATAAACTATTATGTATTTTTCATTAGCTTTATTTTTCTTGCTTTCCTTATTGCAAAGTTACTTAACTATGTTGTTATAATCAATATTTTTGCACAATTTATGTTCTATTGATAATGACAAATTAGACTTATTTGAGTCAATGTAACTTCGATAATTTTTAAAATTAATATCAATTTGGAGAAAGTTTCAGTAATAAGTGGGATTGTCATCAAAATCTTTAAAAAATTATTTAAATTTGGAAGGAAACCATGAATTGTACGTATCTTGTGCAAATATTTTAATGGAATTACATGTGATAAGTGATCATTATTGCAGGAAATATTCCAAAATATTTCAATTTCACCGTATAAATTTTTACCATACATTGTAAATTTCAACATCTCTTAAAGTAATATCTGGTTTCATGCAGTGATGTGAAGAATCACAGTCACACATGTTACATCTGTACTGACATATATAGAAACTTAAAGGTAAAATAAAGTGTTAATATTGCACAATGATCCTCAGCCACCGTGTGCAACTCTCAATACCACACTGATTCGTGAGTCCCCACTGGACCGCGAACTGGAGCACAGAGAGAAACATGAGAATGGACATGTGCCCCTACTGGGAGGTGGCACTTCACTCTGCAAGAAACTGCTGCATGTACGCTATCTGAGAAGAAGGATTTGACAAGCTGATGAATTTGCCTTTTTTCTTACCTAAGTGCTACTGCCACTGAAATCTTTTTCTGAAGTAGTGTCTGTCTCCGATGTTGGCAGAAGCACAACCCAGAAGCTTTCATGACATCCAGACATAGTTGCTTTTTGTGTTGTGGGCAAAAGCTGAGAAATGACGTTTCCCCCGGGGTCTGACCGTGCCGTCACATGCAGGCCACACCCTGCCCGTGGAGCACCAGATCCCATGTGCTCTGTAGTCATTTATTTTGTGTGTATTTGTGATATGTGGGACCTCCTAAAGCAGGGTTTTATAAACTCTCTGTGGTGCAGGATTGCTTTGTAATTTTCCAATCCCTAACCAAACCAATTCTTTTGTAAAAATCCAATAAAAATAGATGAGTAGAAAAATGAAACAGAAAAAATCCCTTTGAAATACAAGGCTAGATTTTAAAACATTCAACAGGTATAAAATTACCCTCAGTTTCCGTGTATAACTCCTCAGAAATCGGTGACAGACCATGTGTGGAATGGCACTGCTCCACAGACCATACTTCTCAGAGCCCCGGTCTAACCCTGAAGAGCGGCCACGCTTGCCTCTGTCTAAGGGAGCACCCAAAAGCGCTAGGCTGACTCCCACCCCATGGTCTCTTCAATCTCTGAGTATTTTCGCTTCTGTCATGCAGCTCTCATTTCAGGCCACCAAGTCCTCTCTTCTCTCACTGTCCCAACAGGTGCAGACCCCCAGGGTGCTGCCATTTCCATAAGCCTCTGCCCACCCTGCTTCTTCAGGAGTCACCCCAAGTCCGTGTATAATGACGGGCCCTGAGTGTCTGTCATGCCTAGAGAGGAGGCTTCTAAGCCAAGGGTCACACTGAGGGTGATGCTGCGTTGGGACATCCCAACCACTGCGCTGCCTGGCGTCAGCTCCAGGCTGTTGGAGAAGAGGTCAGGCTCAAGAGGGCTCTTTTGCCTGTGGAACTCGGGGAATGTGGTTATTTCTCTAGCAGAGCCGCCTGCAGAGGGTAGAGGGCAGGTGCATTTCTGTGGCTAAGACTGTACTGTTCACCTGTCCTTACTCGTAGGGGCTGATACTGGCATTGGGGGCTCAATTGTTTTGGTTGTGGTCTCTGTTGGAGGAGTCAGGACCCCACATCCAGGTAAAATGGTCATGCCACACCACGGAAAGCAGGACATGTCTGGATTTTAGGTGTTTATGAAAATCTGACTAGAAAGCCTATAGTCAGCTCCCAGACAGGCAGTTGGTGAAAAAAGGCAATGTAGAGCTGATGTCCTTCTCTGGTGGGAGAGCAAATGGAAGGGGAAAGAAGGTTCCCAGAATGCTTTGGGCTTTCTTAGTGGAGGCAGGAATCCCACCCTCCCGGGGGTCAGCAGCAATTCCAGGCTCGAATTGTGCTACCAGAACTCGTGTGTGGGGCAGATACAGGCCTCTAAAATCATCTACATGCGTTGTTTTATCACCTGCATATTTTTTATGCCCCAATTCAAATGTTCTACCTTTGTCCTTTCCTTTTCTCAGCCATTTTTGCAGTGGACTTAGCTTTAGTCATTGTCAACTACTGGCAATTCATTTAAGCTTTTGCCTTTAATGTTTTAAAATTACAACAGGCGTTCAGAAGTATACAACGTGGAAGTCTGTCTTCATCGTCCTCATGTCCTGTGCTCCTCAAGCCCACTCCCGAGAGTTGAGGAGTTTTGCTCTGAGCAGTACGTCCTTGCCAGTTCCTGCCTACGCATTGCCAAACACCTGTCTCTCTCCTCACTCACTCTGCGGGGAGCAATGTCCTGAGTAACCCCACAGAGAGGCCCAAGTGGAGAGCAATTGAAGCCTCTGGCCAGCAGCCATGTGGGAGAGTTTGGAAGCAGGTCCTGCAGCCCCAGTCAAGCCTTCAAGACTGCAGCCCTGGCTGACATCTTTACTGTAACATCGTGGGAGACACTGAGCCAGGACCACCCTGAGGAATTCCTGACCCCCAGAAACTGTGTGAGATAATGAATGTTTGTTGTTTTAAGCTGCTAAGTTTGGGAGGAATGGGTTGCATGGCAATATAATTAACACAATTTTCATTTCTCTCCAATTACTGCATCATTTTTTAGTTTCTCTCTGTAGCAAAGCTCTTCAAAAGACTTGTTTAGTCTCATCGTCTCCTTTTCCTTCCCATCCTCTTTTCTCCCACCCAATCCTGTCTGTTCTAATGTGTTAGCCAGTGTTTGCGACCTGTGTGACAAGGATGTGATAGGGCAATGCTAAGTTCTGATTAGGTGAAATGTTTCTATGTCCCTGTCTCAGGTACTGTGGCAGACCTTGGGATGAGGGTGCCCGTGCAGGAGATGTATTAAAGAAGAGCTCCTAAGAGAAATTGCAAAGGAGGTGATAAGGAGAAGGCAGAAGTGATGGAGGGCGAAATTTCAGGTAAACTCCAAGTTACAAACTGATCCTGGACAGTGCTGGAGAAAATTACACCCTAAAGTTTGTTCCACCTTGAGGCAAGATCATGTGGGCTCCCCCAGGGGACATTAATTCCCAGACACTTCTGGCTTCCTGCTTGTACAAGCAAAGCAGCTTCGGGAACCCAAGGGCAATCGTCGAAAGAAGATAACAGGCACGAGCTCTTAGAATTAAAGCACCTAGACAGAAGCTGGGGAGGAGAACAGAACACCATTTAAAGGATCCAAGGGGAGCTGGGCAGAGTACAGTCAATATTTGCTCTAGTAGTGCTTCTTAAACTTTAACGTGCATTCAGTTCATTGGGGGCTCCTGTTAAAATGCAGACTCTGGCCTAGTAAGTTTGAGAAGGGGCGGAAATACTACATTTGTAACCAGCTTCCAAGTGATGCTCCGTCTCTGAGCAGAAAGGAGCTACAGTACCATTTATGGAAACTTAATGTTATGGGAACTGATCCTTCAGTGAAAGAACATCACATATGTTCTGGTTATCTACTGCTGTATATCAGACCACCCCAAAACAGAGTGGTGCAAAACACAGTTTATTAATCAGTGGTCCTCATTAGGGGTCTCTCATGCAATTGCATTTGGAAGCTGGCTGGAGCTGTGGCCTTCCGTGAGGAATGTCCAAGAGGGCTCACTCACATGCTTGGCAGCTGACACAGGATGTTGTCTGGGAGATCAGGTGGGGCTACTGACTGTCATGCCTTCATGTGTCCTCTCCATGTGGCTTGGGTTTCTCACAGCCTGGGGCTGTACCAGGGTTTGTTTTAATCACGTGTGGTAAGACATGCAGATATGGAAATGACAGACAGGGTGGAAGAAGCTTATACTCACTCTAGATCGCTAGAAAAAAGAGGCACTGAATGTCATGCAGGGCCACACAAGGAGGCACTGGGGTTAGTCAGGAGGCAGAAAATGGGAAAAGGAGAACATGGTCCTTCATTGGGCTTTTTGCAGGTGAGGCAGGGTGAGTAGGCTGAGTAAGTTCTGGATTGGATAGTTTGAATAATTTTTATAGGCTTTCACTATAGGGGTGGTCTTTTGTGGTCTGGTACCTGGTCCTGGAGTGATTTAGGCAGGGGGAATATTGGTTTGGTGTGTGAAAATTTGATAAAGGAGATGGTTGGAACTTGGATTGATGTATCAAAGATGCACTCACAAGAGAGCCTCTACAAATTAGCTAACCTGTGGAGGGCCCCCAAAAACCAGAGCATGAAGAAAGCAGAATATAAGAAAAATATAGTCAGTACAGTAGCTGGGTTCCGAAATGGATATGCTAAAAGCGAGCATTCCAAGAGGTGGGAAGCAGAAGCTACAGGACAGTTATCAGCTATGCCCAGAACTGGCACAATATCACTTCTGTAGTCTACTGGTTGAAGCAGACACTAGACGACGCAGACACAAGGGGCGAACCAACTCCATTTCCTGATAGGGGTGTGGCAGTGTGCATAACAGAAGGACATGTGGGATGGGTGACATTGCTCTGGCCATCTTTGGAAAGTATACTCTGTCAGATGCGTATCTTAATCAATATAAATATCCGTGTCAATAGCTGACAACATTCAATTTGGTGGATTCTGCAGGTAAAATGCTCCCAAGCAAAACAAATCTCAGTGTGTGAAGCTTCTGCACCCCAACCAATCTGAATAGCAGGATGTCCAAGTCTTCCAAGAATTTTCCTCCTATTTCCAAGTTTTCCAGCACAGCACCCCCCCTAATTGTGATTTTGTCTCCATCATTTCAGTTACCTTCAGTCAACTGTGGTCTGAAAATATTAAGTGGAACATTCCAGAAAGACACAATTCATAAGTTTCACATTGTGCACCATTCTGAGGAGCGTGATGCAGTCGTGTGCCTTCCTACTCTGTCCAGCCTGGGCCGTGAACCATCCCTTTGTCCGTGGTATCCATGTTATATGCTCTCCTTGCCCGTTAGCCATTTAGCAACCATCTTGCTTATCAGATCAACTGTCGTAGTATCACAGTGCTTGTATTCAAGTCACCCTTATTTTGCTTAATAATGGCCCCCAAGCACAAGAGTGGTGATGCTGACAATTTGGATATGTTAAAGGGAAGCCATAAAGTGCTTTCTTTGTATGTATAGGAAAAAACATAGTATATATAGGATTCAGTACTATCCTCAGTTTCAGAAACACACTGGGGGTCTTGGAACGCATTTTCCGAGGTTAAGGGGTATATTACTGTAATGCAGAAGTCAGCCCGCCAACTACTCTGGTTTTTGCCCGTCGTTGCCCCCTGCTGACACATCAGAAATTCAGACCCTCCCCACCAGCCAGGAGTCCAAACCACTGCCACCCTCACCCCAGCCCCTGGTAACTACAAGTCACAGGCTTAGATTCAAGTGCCATTAAGGTGAGCCCTTACTAAGGGTTCTGAAATGAGACATCTGCCTGGGATTGCCCCAGCCGATTAGCTATGTTTTTCTCTCCTCCTCCATGGAGTAAGAGTGCCAATTATTTTTTTTCCCCCAGGGCAATGTGTGGGTACAAACAGATACTAATGACACAGCTTAACTCTACTGCCAACAGCTTTCAGGCCCAACCCTGTGGAAACAGCTATATTGGGAGGAGTGTGTTACCTGATTTGGATTGGCATGGCAACCCCAGCTTTCCCAGATGGAAATGGGTGGGTGAGGCTTGAAGAAGAGAGAATGGATGTGGTTATTTCCTTTCCCAAGGCACGTGGAAATCCACCCAATAGAAATGTCCTGAGACTTTAGATTTTATAGTTTACAGAAAGTGCCCTCAGGCAATTGAAACATGAACATCTTTTCCTGTGAGGATCGATTATTCCATATGCTTTCTTTCGTCTGGGCCCCTGTTTCTTGTGGTCTGGTGAGGCTTTGCACATGCAGGGCTTGAGTCCTTCTCTGGGTGGAACTGCCTCTGCTGGGGTCGTCAGAAGGACCTCAGTGCAGCCGCACGTGTGTCCCAGGCTGCCTGGACAGGAGTGCCCAGGCGACTTCCGGAAGGTCCGCAGTCAGAGTGACCACTGAAGCGGCACATCCAGCCTCAGCCAGGCCTCCCGCTGAGCTCCTCACTGAGCTCTGGCGCTCATTTTCCAGGGGAAAAGTTGGGATGCGGAAAATATCGTTTGTTATTTACAACTCCCACCGCCTTCTAAAGAAGATGGAAGCAAGGCAGGGAAGAGTTAAATTGCTCTGCAGAAAGAGAGGGAAATATATGGGGGTGAGGAGGGTGGGAGTGAGACTGAAGCTTTGTGGAGAAAGGTCCAGGGGGCGGGATTGTGTGTGGCTGAGGAGAAAGAGCGGAGCCCGGCTAACTGGAGTCTGCGTGTTCTGCAATATGACCCTCCACTCTGTTTGCCCCGTCGCATTGTCAAACAAACGAACAAAATCAGTTTCTTACTCTGTGTGGTGGATTTTCATTGGAGGAAAAAGGAGGAATGCTGGGTCTTGCCTCGAGGTTGGTGAGGGCTCCCACTGGAAAAAAGGCTTGGGTTCTGGGGTTTTGGGATCCCCCTCCACTGCGTTCTCCAGGCTGACCACTCCCTTTTTTTTAAAGAAAAGAACACTTAAAATAGAGGGCACAACCAGGGCAAAGGAAAGTTTGGAGAGGGAGGAAGAGACCCACGTGCGTGGGAAGGTCTGAGCATATTGGTAGATGGGTGCGGGACACAGCAGCAGGAGCCAGTGCTGTAGGTGGGTGAGGGCTCTAGGCAGGGCCTTGCACATCAAAGGTTCTCCCAGATATCTCACCAGACAAAATCTTGGGGTAGTCCAAATGTATCTTGTGCTCCACGTGGCCCAGGCGTGATTCAGGATCACACTCAAAGCCCCACAGTTCATCTTCATTGCGTAATCCCTGTCAGCTCTGAGGCTCTATTAGCTCCCTCCAAATGGGGACCTCAGGTCTACGGAAGAAGACGCCCACCCTTGCTCTACACCTCCTGCAGGGGCAACCACCCCTGTAGGACTTGGCTAAGGCCTGGGACAGTCCCGGGCTGCTCGGGACAGTTTGTCAGGCATACTCCAGTGGGGGTGAACTAGCCCAGGAGAGTGATCTGTAGGTGGTAAGGAGACACTTCAGACACCCCACTCCTGTCTGTATGTTCTCGCAAAGGTCCCCAAAGAGCTTCCCAGCAAAGACATTTCACACTTTTTAACTACTTAGCAAATGGTTTACAAATCCTTCTAAATACCCACAGATTAGTCCGTGGAAATCCAAAACTTGAGAAAAAATTAATTGAAAGAGCTATTGAATCAAGGAGGTTCTGCCTGAGTAAATATTTTCTCTGTGGAATTCTGATCTTTTCATTTAGTAATCCTAATTATGGTTTTGTTAATTTGGGGGTAGTTTCAGAGAAAGTGCTTTATTCCACCAGGAGCCGTCACTAGGTTCGGAGGATTTTGTTTTTCATTTGTGATGTTTCAAAGGAAATCCATTCTTGCAACAGCTTTAGCAACTCTTTGCCTGTGTCTGCTGCCTTGCTGCTCAAGGTTGACAAGAAAATACCTCTGGCTTTTGTTAGTTCCTGTGGCTGGTCCCAGGTAGAGAACATTAATTATGAACAGAAAATGGACTCTAATAATTCTGATAGTTATGTCAGTCCCAAAGCGACAGCCATGCCAGAGCGCCCGTGAAAGGCACACCAGTGAACGCCCTGACCGGGTAACTCCAGACGCAGGGTGCAGCGTGACCGTCCGGACGGCTCTGTGGACCTCACATGGGGGCACCGCACCCAGGCCTGAGCACAAAAGGAGAGCTCTCTGAGGGCTCATCGCGCAGGCCACAGCTGACGGCTGGCAGCCCCTGCGCTTGTCCCAGACGGGGTGCTGGAAGCCGCGTCTCCTGACTGTCTCAGCAGCCAGTCCGGATGCCCGACGCTACACACCCCGTCGCCAAAGGGGCTCTCGCTGAACACCAGCCTCTCTCCTGCTGCTTTTGCAGGACCGTTCGCCTCGCCTAACCCTATGGCATGCAAACCTGTGTGAGCCTCCTGTGTGAAACTGCCCCACCTGGACTCTTGGAGGCCGTCCTCTGGCCGCAGCCTTGGCTGATGCCCGTGGGAAACCGAGTCAGCAGGACTGGATCCACGGCTTTATTCTAATAAAGTCTGACGTTGTGGAAAGACACAAATGTGTGTGAGTCTGCTACTTTGACAGCCAGGTCCTGCTCATGACATCCTGCGTACATAGGCCACCTTCTCTCTCGACCAGTCCTCCTGGGGACTTACAGGAGATAACATACAGAGGGGGTATGTGCTGAATTTTTCAGGTGTTTCCATTTCCTTCATCATTTTCAAAATGATGGCTAGACTGTCAGAGCCGAGGTCAAGCTCTCTCAGGCCTTGGAGTATTTGTGTCCGCAGGGTCTTCCACCTGAAACTCACTCTCCCCTCAAATCAATGTGTTCCAAACTGAAGACATCATTGCCCTTTCTTTCCCACCTCCGTCTCTTTCCTCTCCTCCCCTCTAAACCTGCTTTTCTCTAATGTTCTGCATCTCTAGGTAGGGCCAGAAAGTCACCAATGCCAGAAAACCAAGAACTATTCCAGAATTTCCCTTTCCCTTATTCCCATGTCTCCCTCAATTCTAGTCCATTCCTGTATCCAATGGATCCCACCTCTTGTGTTTCTCATAGATCCAGTCTTCCTTTCCTTCTGTTATGGACTGAATGTTTGTGTTCCTAAAAAGGTTATATGGTGAAACTCTAATCCCCAAGGTGATAATATTTGGCAATGGGGCCTTTGGGAGGTAATTAGATCATGAGGGTGGAGGCCTCATGAATGGGATTAGTGTGCTTATAAGAAGGGACGTGGAAGAGCTTGCTTCTCTCTCTGCTCTCCATCAGGTGAGGGCACAATGAGAAGATGGCCATCTGTAAACCAGGAAGGTGGCCTTTACCACGAACCTGACCATGCCGTACTCTGACCTTGGATTTCCAGACTCTAGAATGGGAGACATAAATGTTGAAGCTAGCCAGTGTGTGGTAATTTGTAACAGCATACTGAACTAAGACTCTTCTTAGCTTGGGATGCTACCTTTGTTTGCTTGGATTACTGCATTAGTCTCCTAATTGGCCTCCTTGCCTCTCATCTCATCTTCCACCTCGGTCACCACAGTGATCTCTGATGTGAATCATGCACATCAAAGTAAGTTGACTTCTTACTTTGGATTCTTCAGGTTCTAAAACTCCTGTCCCATTGGATGTAATCTAAATTCCCATATGGCCTTTGCCTATTTGTCTAATTTTGTCTTCTGTCACTTTGGACCAGTCAAGACTTTTGAAATTGCAAGGAACACTTTTATAACCAGAAAAATAAATATTAGAAACAACCTAAAAAAAAGTTGGAAGGAACAGAAAACCCAACCCAAATTGACTTAAGCAAAAAGGAAATTTATTGGTTTATGTAACTGAATGTCCAGGGCTGGCTCTGGCTCAGCTTCAGGCATGGCTGTGTCCAAGGCTCAAGCAATCTCAAAAGATAGAAAGCTCTTTCTATCTCTCAGCTCACTTTTTCTTTATTGGTTCCATTCTCTGGCAGGCTTCTCTTCACATTGTGACTGGATAGTGGCCACAGTTCCAGATTACTACATCCTTGCAGGAACAAATCCAGCAGAAAGAGCTTCCCTCTCACATTGGTACTCAAGCCAAGTCCCAGGATTAGCTCTGGTTGGACCTGATTGGCTTTCCTTGGGTCAGATGCCCACCCATTAACCAATCACAGTGGTCAGAGGAAGGTGATGCTCTGATGGTCCAGGTCTTGAGTCGTACCCTTATCCCTGGAACAGGGGTTGGAACCAACTTTTCCCAAAGCATGCGGAATAACTGAGTATGGCAGCTTTCCAGAGGAAAATGGAGAACTGGATGGAGAAGTTGGAATGGAGATTGGGCAGGCCAACACAGACGTGCACGCGCACTCCCTTCCTTGCAGGACCACTCCTCCTGTCAGCTCTCTTTCCATCTCTCCCTCCTGGCTGACTCCTTTTCTATCAAGTTGCAGCCTAAGTTCTACCCTTCTGGGACACCTTCCTTAACCCCCAGACAGACTTGGCCGCTCTTCCTCCCTCTGGCCCTTGCTTTGCAACAACTGCCACATTGTGAACTTGGGTTTTCATATCTCTCCCTTCTACGCTGTGAGCTCTTTGAGGACAGGGACCCTTTTTTTACATTTTGGTACTGCCTGTTCCTGGTACAGAGTCTGGCCTATATAGTGAATGCTTACTAAGAGTTGAATGACAGAAGCTACAAGGAGAATGCAGATGTCACGTGGACCTTAATCCTGCATACCACCAAGGTAGGAAGAATAGACAGCTTCATAAAAATCAGAATCAGGAGCCATAAAGAGTTCAATCCCCTGGAAAGATAGACCAAATATGCCAAGGTGAACTGAAATAGGACTAAGTGTGGAGTCCTGTATTTAGGTCTAAAAAAACATTTGCTTGGTTATTGGGCACAGAAGGTGCCCAGAAGGAATATTAGGAAAAGAAATGCAGTGTGACTATTTAAAAATGTTACTAGGGTAGATGAGGGTAAAAGGGATCAAATATATGGTGATGGTAGGAGAACTGACTCTGGGTGGTGAACACACAAAATGATATACAATGTGATATATAGATGATGTATAATGTTATAGAATTGTACACTTAAAACCTGTGTAATTTTACTAACAATTGTCACCCAATAAACTTTAATTTAAAAAAATGTTAATATGATTTGAGGCCACATTAATGGAAATATACTAATCCCCCCACCTCTGATTCTTGGCATATACCATCATTGGTCCACACAAGACCCTTTTCTTGTTGTTTTTTTTTTAATTTATTGGGGTGACATTTGTTAGTAAAATTAAATAGATTTCAGGTATACAATTCTGTATTACATCATCTATAAATCCCACTGTGTGTTCACCACCCAGAATCAGTTCTCTTTCCATTACCACATATTTCATCCCCCTTACCCTCATCTTCCACCCCCCCTTACCCTCTGGTAGTTTTGTTTGTTTTTTAATTTACCTTTCCTCTCTCTGTTCCTTGCTTGCCTAGAATACATTCTTCTTGTTTGTACGACTTCTTACAAAGTGTGTAATGCTGTTGTTTTACATTTATATAAATGATGTCATGTCATAGAGCTCATTCTGTCTTATTTTTCCCACTCAGCACTTTGTTGTTAAATTTCCATCATGTTGCCACGAGTACATAAAGTTCATTGCTTCAAAATCCTTCTAAACGCTGAATCATTCCACACTTTACTGAACTATTCCCACGGTGATGGACCCTCAGATTGCTTTCAACTTCTGTCAATCACAGACAACTGCGACGAACATCCTTGTACACGTCCCTAATGGACCCACATGAGAAAGCATTTGGGATATATATCCAAGGAACGACCTGCTGGGTCAGAGGCTAGTGCGTCCTCATTTACCTGGGCTGTCCAGGCTGCCGTCTCAAGTGGCTGCAGCATTTGACACGCGCATCAGTGGTGAAAGCTACACTGTTCCTATATCCCCACCAACTTGGTATCACCCAACTTCTCTTTCTGCCAGTCTAACATGTATAAAGTAATCTTTCATTGTCATTTTAATTTGTACTTCTTTGATTACTGATTTGGCTTGAGCATCTTTTCAAATCCTCTGTCGCTTTTTGAGTTTCCTACTCCATTAATTGTCTGGGTGTTCTTCTTTACCCATTGTTCTATTGTGGTGCCTATCATTTTATATTGATTTGCAGGAGTTCTCAGAATTTTCTAGATATCAGTCCCTATCCCTAACTTGTTTTGGACATGGCAAATACTTCTCAACTCTCCTGCCCCACTCTGATCTGACTGAGTCTGGAGAATCGTGTTCCGTCCTGGGGGTCATATTTCAAGAGACCATGACAAAGCTGGCACAGAGAAGAGAAACTTGGTTTGTAACCCTATGATAGGGTCACATCAGATAGGAGCTGCATCAGTGAGTGGAATTTGCAAGGATCCTGATTTCAGGTAATATAAGGAAGGTATTTGCAGGGATCAGAGCCACCTGAGACGGAGATGTACTCCCTAAAGTGGCAGTGAGAGCCTTAGAAGCATCCGGAGTGTTTACACAGAAGGCAGCTCCGTGATGAGCATGCTGCAGAGGGGTTTCGAGCATTAGGTGGCTCCTTCCAACTCGGAGATTTTTCAGAACTTTTCTGAGTCATTTTATGAACTTTCTGAAAGTCAGAGAAGGAAGCAGGGAAGAGGAGAAAATGGGAGAAACACAATGGTAATTCCTTTATTCCGTGTCTTACTCTGCTCAGGCTGCTATAACAAAAATACCATAAACCGAGGGGATTAAACAACACACATTTATTTCTCACACTTCTGGAGGCTGGGAAGTCCAGGATCACAGTGCTGGCAGATTCCGCGTGTGTTGAGAAGCCTCTTCTTGGTTCATACACAACCATCTTCTCTCAGTGTTCTCACACGCTTGGGGGGAGAGCAAGCTCTCTGGGGTCTCTTTTATAAGGGCAGGGATCCCTTCATGAAGACTCTATTCTCACGACCTATTCACTCCCAGAGGCCCATCTCCTGATATCATCCCATTCTGGATTAGGATTTCAACACACGAATTTTGGAGACACAAACTTTCAGCCCTTGACAATCCTTTTTCTTCCTTCTTCACTCTCCATAACCTTTATTTATCACATTATGGCACTTCCCACTGCCTTATCCTTTACAAGAGCGGCACACAACACAAGCAGCCAGTCGAATTCCCACAAACCCTTGCACATTAGCTAACCCACATATACCCACACTCACCCATACATACAATTAAACAGACATACACACATATTCCAATTAATGTTACATGCCCTCCAAACACACATGCCTATGCGCACGTACACCTGCCCCCACACACTGACTCACACATTCTGTGTTTGCTTCCAATGTGTGGGGGATGGTCAGGTTAAGGTGAAGGGCCACCCAGAGTCTCCGTCACATGGTGGCTCCATCACTGAAACTTCCATCCTGCTAGCACGTTTGAGGAAAGTGGGCCTGTTTTCTGCAGGGAGGTAACTGTCCTTCCATGTTTCACCCGAATCCGCAGGCCAGAGTCCTGTGCAGACAAAGGGAGCCCTTTGTAACTGGGCTTTGCTCCAACCCTCTCCACTCCCGACTTGGTGTCTCCGAGAACAATCCTTCAGTTTTTCTTGATGGGGGCTAAACAAACCTCTGGAATCTGGCGTCTTTCCTCTTAGGAAGCCAGCCCACCAGACAGACTATCCCCTAAAGTAGCATCTCAGTCACTGAACTTCTGGATCTTGCACCTTCTTCAGCCTGGCTTCGTGCTACTCACTTTTCTTAGCACATGTGGGTGAGATAATTCAGGAAGCAGAGGGTCCAGAGAGGCTGCATGGAAGCCATTTCTGTGAGTGGACGTTACTCTGGGCCTGGATTGAATTTTTCCTTCCCGGAGCCGCTTGGCAGAGTCGAGAGCTGAGAAGCACCCTGCAGAACAATGGGCAAAGGATTACAATCAGATGGTCTCTGGAGTAGTGAACTCTAATGTTAAGGAGGATTTGGAAAGATGCTCAAGCCGCATTATTAATCAAAAACATGCAAATTAACACAATAATGAAAGATTATTATGTGTTAGATTGGCAAAAAGAGAAGCTGAGTAATAATACCAAGTGTTGGCAGGGACATGGGAATGGGGGATCTCTCAGCACTGGTGAGAGCATGGAAGGGTACATCCGACTTCCAGTGTGCTCTCTGCCTGAAGACACAGAGAGAAGATGCTGGCCGTATGTTTCTTCCTAGCGCCGTGGGCATTGTGAGCCCCGATAGCTAAGAGCTGTGAAGGTCCAGGGTGGTGCTGTAGAGATGCCCTCGCTGATTGTGGAGGAGAGAGAAGGGACAATTTGGCTGGAAGGAGCCTCCCCAGAGATGTCATAGGAAACCTAGGACAGATGTGCTACCAGGAGCCCTGCCCCAAGGGGTCGCCCACGGAGCCTCGGTCTGAGGAGGCGGAGGGAGAGGAGTCTCCAGGTGGCTCTGTGTAACTTACGTTCTCCTTGAGTTCTAGCTCTGGCTGCTTCTCAGGCCCCTGAGGCCTGCAGCAGGCAGTGATGTACTCAAAGGGCTACCTGGACTGTTTGAATGCAGGTGCAGAGGACACTGAGCAGCCCTGGTGTAAAGGGAGGTGAGGACCAAGGACAGAGCATGGAGGAAGAGCTTCGTGTGGTGTGGTCTCTCGTGCTGGGGGTTGGCTATCCACTTGCCGGTAGAGCTGGTCGCAGAGCTGAAGTAAGTTGTTGGTGCCTCATCACATTAGCCCGGTGCTGACAAGCTGACACCCTACGTTACAGCAAGAGGCTCTAGAGAGGAAGGAGGAGACCTGGGAGAAGGCAAAGGTACAGGAGCCTGGGGAGGCCAAGAAATGTGGGACGAGGGGTGAGAAAGGGCCACCACACTTCATGACAAGAGTAAGGAAAGACTACAAGAGACCACGAAAAGATGTTTTTCCCCCTCATGGTGTATAATAGAAACTAAGCAGTATTTAAGCATAATTGAGGAGATGAAAAATGCTGGTATTTGAATTGAACATCCAGCTAAAATACATGTCCCTCTAAGTCTGATGCTTACTCAGGAAAAAACCAAGACATTTGCTCAAGGACATAAGTGCCCACAAAACTTTCATCTGTTGCTTATAAGGGCTGGTTTCATTGACGAAAGGTTGTGTCGGCCTTCGTGATAATAGAATGAGTCGTAAGGTTACACCCAGGGAAGCAGAAGCAGCTTCCCTATGAGAGGGAGAGCCAGTCTCCCTGGGAGGGGTCTCTGCATTTCTGACCTTGGTAAAATCCACTGCAGGTGTAGGACCGTCAGAGCATGGCTTCCTGTTAGACCTCGAGATTTCAAGAACCAGTGAAAAAGCGTTTTTAAGAAGGGAGATAATAGTAGTTTGTAATTTTAATTTTGTCAAGTAAGGATGTGAAAAAAATATTCCCTCATTTCGTGAAAGATAGGAAGGACGTTACCTAAGGATAAAGGCTAGCCCTGCAATGGAACACGTTTAGCTTCGGTGGAACCCCGGAATGACCGCATCTCTGCTATTACCCTGTGCGTGCTGGAGCAGGCTTCAGCACTAGGTCACGTCCCCCCAAAGTCCACGAGGACTCCACAAATCCTGGTGCACACTGTACTGATGCTGCATTTGGTGAAGCAATGGGACAGAAACTGACCTTGCAAACCGCACAACAGAACTCACGTCAAACACCCCTTGATCATCTCTGCTGTACCCCTGAATCTCCGTGTTGACCAGTTGCCTCATTTCCATCTCATCATCTCATCAAGCTGCCTGCACCCTTCCCTGACTCCCAGAAAGTTTGAAGTAGATGCCAAAATGACAATATATGGCTTTATCATAAAAATTTGCAGACCCAGGGAATGAAATAGTTGAAATCTATAATGCAGATGCCTCAGCATTCTAGCTTCTGTGCTGCCCTATTCATTAACCTTTAGGTAAAGCGACGCCTGTGTGCTGGGGGGAAAGCCAGTGCTGTCCCCCAGGGGGGTTAGTGCCAGGAGGGACCGGTGGGGGAAGACTGCCTTTTTTCTTAGGCAGCTGACTTTCCCCCTCTTGCTGGGAGCCCCTTTCCTAAGGCTATCTCCTGGGATAGCGCAAAATTCCTGTGAGTTTAGTAGGCAGCGCAATTTAGCTTCGTCTTTGTCTCATCCTTCCTATCCAGAGCAGCCCTGGGGCCCTGCTTTGCATAATTAAAAGATCCATTAAGGTGTTTCTCAAACAAAAGAACAGCTCTCTCCCTCAAAGGAATTCTATCATCATCCTCCTAGGACATGTCTCCGACTGCAGTCAGATTTATTATTTTAAAATAATGATAACATAGGATGAGAGGGAGGGAGGGAGGGTGAGAGAGGGATGGAGAGAGAGACAGAGAGACAGAGAGAGAGAGAGAGAGAGAGAGAGAGAGAGAGAGAGAGAGAGAGAGAGAGAGAGGAGGGAGAGGAGGGAGAGGATGTATTAGGGCATCTTCCCGGAGTCGTTGCACAGCTGAAACAAATCATCACCAGAAGATGCTGGGCTGAATGTAGCAGGGCTCACTGGGAAGAACGCGTCCCAGCACCTTGTCTCCGAGTCTACTGGCAGAAAGGAACACGGAGTGGAAGGTCTGCTGCTTCCACCCCAGGATGAGAGATGTGTCACCTTCAGGACTGGAGGTGATTCTGGCCTGCGGCTCCAAACCCCTGCCTTCGTCTTCAAGCACAAACATCCCTGAGGCCGTGGGTAAGGTGCCTTTCTCCCTGCACAGGTTGCACGGCCCTGCCATCACCTCCTCTGGGATCCTCCTGGTTCCTGTGTTTCCTCCGGAACTCTTTCCTAGTTCCCCTTTGGGACTGACCCAAAGGTAGGTTAGTGCCCTGACACAGGTTATAGGGCAGGCCCTGTCCTGGGTGTCATCTCTCATGTTTGGGGGACTATCCTCATGCCTCTAGAGCTGGTCTCAGAGCTAAGCTAAGTTTCTGGTGCCTCATCTTAGCAGCTCAGTGCTGACAAGCTGACACCCCATGTTACAGCAAAAGACACCAGATATGGCTTAAGGAATCACAGAAATTGTGGAATTTTTGAAGTCTAGGTTATGTATTAAAGTTTGGGGCAATTAAATGACCAGTGCAATGTGTGCGTCTCAGCCTGCCAGGCTCCAAGACGCTGCTGCATGGGAGGAGAAACTTCCTCCACCTCCTTAGGTCCTGTGGTAGGCCTAAGAATTCAACTGACAATCAAGTTTGTGAACTTGCTGCAGTGATGTTGTTAACTGTTTTTGATAGCAGAGGGATTATTCACTATGAATTTGTACCAACTGGACAAACACTTAACCAAGTTTACTATTTGGAAAAGGCTGCGTGAAAACCTTAGACGACCTGAACTTTTTGCCAACAATTCATGTTTCTTGCATCACGACAATGCACCAGCTCACACGGCACTGTCTGTGAGGGAGTTTTTAGCTAGCAAACAAATCACTGTATAGGGACACCCTCCCTACTCACCTGATCTGGCCCCCAATAACTTCTTTCTTTACCCGAAGATAAAGGAAATACTGAAAGGAAGACATTTTGATGGCATTCAGGACATCAAGGGTAATATGACGACAGCTCTGATGGCCATTCCAGAAAAAGTGTTCCAAAATTGCTTTGAAGGGTGGACTAGGTACTGGCATCGGTGCATAGCTTCCCAAGGGGAGGACTTCAAAGGTGACCATAGTCATATTCAGCAATGAGGTACGTAGCACTTTTTCTAGGATGAGTTCCCGCACTTAATTGTCTGACCTCTTAAGACAGATGGACAGGAGAAAAGCATACAAATTTATTTACATTTTCACGTGTACTTGGGAGTTTTCAGAAGGAAAATGAACACCTGAAGAAGTCGTGAGGCCCAAAAGCTTAGGTGCCTCTTTACAGAAAAAACAATAAATTGTGGGGATGTGACAAGACGAAGGGGCTTGGTCTAGGGATAGTAAATTGTGGGGCAAAGCCTAGGCAATGTATTGGGGAAACTAATGGAAGATGAGGGTTATTTCAGTAGGTCTGTTTGTATGGTTCCATTTCGATGTCGACACCCAGGCTCTGGCGATAACAGTGTTCTCTCCCTGGTGCAGGGAGGACGCCTTTCGCACGGGAAATGTATGCCCTGCTTTGAGGTGCAAAGGGGAAGGCAGAGAGCTTTCCCTGCATCTGCTGTTTCTCAAGGGTCTTTAGCTCAGAATAATGCCAAAGTGGCATATTTTGGGGTGGCATGTTCTGAGCCTTTTTCCTCCTGTTGCTGTTGCCGGGGATCACAGCCCGAGCTAGTCTTTATGGTCATCAGGGCTGGGTCCTGTTGGCTGTGAGAACGACCTGTCACTTTGTGCTGGCTGCAACACAAATCTGCTCTTTTAGGGGCCTCTGCTCTCCCAAGAGGCCTCTTTGCGGCCTGAGTCAGAGAAGGACACAGTTGGGGACACTGTTAGCACCATCTTTGAGAAGAGTGTGGCTATTTGGGTAATGTCCAGCCAGAGGCCAGCCCTGGACTCTAACTTAGTTCCCTGTAAATATGGAAGGCAAAGGTAATGGGTTAAAGCCTTTCATGACAGATCACTCGGGGCCAGACTGAAGGGGAAATGAGGTTGGGGTGCAGGCAGAGTCCCTGGGGAGGCCCATTTGCAAGGATCATCAGTTCTCAGGGGCTGTCTCAGAGCAGCAGGGTGAGGGCTGGGGAGACCAAGCAGGGGTTGTGAAGGCCCCTCATGGAGGTGTGGGGAGAGGGCTTTTGGGGGAACGTTGGTTTCCAGTACGAGTCAGTAATCCCTCTCATGTTCTAGACTAACGGTCTTCATCTTACCTGGAAAAGAAGGAGGTGGGGTGAGGGGTGTGGGAGTGGGAACCTGTGGGGACAAAGCCCCCAAAAGCAGTTTCCAGGCTCTCGGCCTCCCATAGAAAGGTGCTGGCTCGGGTAGTAAATGGCCATCAACTGTGATTGGATGGCCATCAGCTGTGGCTAGTTGGCTGTCAGCTGTAACCAGTGAGCCACTGGCCACTAATATAACTGCTGTGGCTACGCTAGCAGAAAATGGGGGCTAGCAAGATGGTGGTGGCTGGCAAGCGCGGACTGCTGTTAGGACGGAGGGTTGCAGATTATGTAGATCCTGCTTCCTGTGTCTCCAGCCCAGCCGCCAGCGAGAATATATTGGTTTGACTCTCCTATCTATGGCTCCATGGGTGTTCCTTTTTGGCCTCACCATATCCTGCGTTCTTATGTGGGGAGCGGGAGCTGAGACCCCGCCTGTCACCCCGCACAACAGAACCACTGAGCCTAGGTCCTCTGCCCTTGCTTGTTATACTCCTAGGAGAGAGGTGGTGGTCAAGCCTCAGTCCTTCCCAGAGCACTAGGATCCACCCACCCGCGGGGCAGTCCTCTTGCCTGTGGGCAGTTTCAGGTGGAGCTGGTGGTGAGCAGCTCCAGCAGGCCCTGCTTCTGACATTATTAAGGTGCTATCATTACTTCTGCAGGTTCAACATGTGTCTGTTGTAATGGGGCTCCTTGCTTGAGCCAAATCACTGTCACTCTCCAGAATTCAGATGAGGCCAGATATTTCTGGCAACTGGTGAGATAGCATCCTCTTTCATGCAGCCTGTGGTCCTTGGGGAAGAGTCCTTAGCTTCGGGAAGAGGTGTCCAGGCCAATGGGTTTGCCCAGTGGAGGCATGAAGGGACGAAGCAGTTCTGGGTCCCCCTTGCCTCTGTCTCCATCACCAACCTCCATGTCTGGATGCTACATGGGAGAGAGGATGGCTGAGCTGGTCAGAACTGCAAAGTTCTGTAAGGCAGTGAGATCCAAGTAGCCGTACTCTGGTCCCCTCTGGCTGAGCGTGGCACTGAAGAAGAGAGGTTTTGCCCCACTTTTCCTTACTGTGGGGCAGCTTTGCATCTAGGAGAAAGATTCTGGTCCCACCGGGGTTCTGGAGGGTCCCAGTGGTACCCAGCAGAAGTGGCAGTGTCAGGTGGACACAGTCCCCGGTAGAAGAGGAATAAATCCGCAGCTGTTGTAGAGTAACTGGCCATCTTCATCCATGAGCACATGTGAGTCACCTCCAGGGACTTCAAGAGACACTTGGGGGATTTAGCAGACAGTGGGGATGGGGTGGGGTGAGTGTGGGTATGGAGGTCCTCCATGAGCCAGGGAACTCGCATGACTACTGGTTTCTTCCTATTAGAGCTCGTCAGCAGTCTTGGAGTTATGTAAGAAGGGAAAAAACAAACAAACAAACCAGGTTTTCTGCTTAAGAAAACAAACCCCATTTTTTTGTCTGCAGAGAGATCCTTCCAAGCAGCTGTTCTCTACAAGGCTGGGCCCCCAGTTTCCTGCCCCATGTGTGCTCAGGGCTGGGAGGCTGCCTGGCAGAGCTGTTGGAGGCTGTGGTTTGGGCTGTTGGGGTCTTGGGGTCTGGGTGCTGTGTGATCTGATCCTTTGCTGCACGGACAGCCCTGCCTAGGCTCACAGGAGTGGCTGCTACCAGCACCAATTCCTCGAGGTGAAAGCACTCTCTGCTGGGTCATTCCAGCTGCATCTGAGTGGTTTTCTGTTCGCAGAATCATTTATTTCTGGTGTCAGGGAGGCCCAGAGCAGTTCCCTCTGGCTGTAAATGCTGCGAGCATCATCGATTCCTCTGCTCCCACCTCTGGAAATCTGCTGGAGCAGCAGGTCTGTGTCTGGAATTCCTAGTGGAGATGGGGGGAGGGCAAGGGCCAGGGCAGCTTTGGTTCTCTTCTTCTCAGCAGAGGCTGGTGGCGGGAGGCTGAAGTCCCCTCAGCCCTTCGGGAAGCAGACCCTTGGTTTGGACACTAGGTTGAAGTTTCTTTGCCTGAAGTGTGCGTGTGTGGGCTGTGTGACCAGCTCTACACCCCCAGGCATGCAGTGCCACCTGACACTTCTCTTGGAACCTACCCTGTCCCAGGGCCATCAGATGCACCCCTGAGCCTGGCTGAGGGCCCCCTCAGAGGGCATCTTCCCAGATCTCTACTTCCCACCGTCCTGTCGGAGGCTGCAGCCCAGCCATGTAGCGGCTGCCACTAAACCCTAGGCTGAGGGAGGGGCACTGCTCATCCCTGGGCTGGAACCAACATGCTGCATGTGCCGCTGTGATTACAAGGCGTGGATGACATCGTGGGAACTTGTCTGCATGTGAGTGCCTGTGTGTGTCTCTGCCTCCATACTGTGTTTGCATTTGCACATGCACCTGCCTAATGATGTGAGTGCCCGCGGGCCTCTCTGAAGGCAGGTGTGTTTATGTGTACGCTCCCCTGGGTGTGATTTTGTGCAAGCCGTTGTGTTGTGTGCGTGTGTGCGTACATCTGTGTGTGTGTGTGTACATCTGTGTGTGTGTGCGTATTTCTGTGTGTCTCTGTGTGTGTGTGCATACATGTGTGTGTCTCTGTGTGTGCATACATCTGTGTGTGTGCGTATTTCTGTGTGTGTGTCTGTGTGTTTGTCTGTGTGTGTGCATACGTGTGTGTGTCTCTGTGTGTGTGTCTGTTTGTGTGTGTGTACGTGTGTGTCTCTGTGTGTGCGTACTCACAGCATGTGTGTGCCCTGTCTCAGTGGGTCGTGTGGCACTTGTGTCCGTGTGTGCCTTTCTCAAATCCTCCTGCACTCCTCTTGGTCCTTTTCTCCCTGTCACCCAAGGATTTATGAAAAATCCCAGGAAGGAGTTCGTGGCTGGGGAGGGGACCTCAGATACGGGTCCCTTTGCCCTCAGAGCTGCTCTGTAGCCAGAAAGGACAACATTTCCCAGGCTCTAAGAGCCTCTCCTGAGAAAAAAGCATCAATCTGCTTGTCAGAGGGAAAACGGCTATTTGTCCACGTCTGGAAGGACCCGAGGGCAGTGCTGACTCTGAATCATCGTTGTCTCCAAGACCCAGCACAAAACAGGGGCAGGGGCAGTGACTGACTGATGAGCTCAGGGAACGCAGAGACTGCGCAATCTGGGGCCTGACGCTGGTGGGCAGGCCTGTTGGGGTGGGGGTGCTGCAGCATGGAGAAGGTGGGAGGGTCAGGAGAGGTAGGGGTTGAGGGATTGGGTCCTAGGCAGAGTTGGATTGAAGCTGCCTCAATATCCCAAATGGGGGAGGGGTGGGGGCAGCGTTCCCTTTTGATGGATTAGGAAGAACATGGCAACCTCAGGACCTAGAGACACGTCCAAGGCTTGGCACTGCTTCATGGGGGCCCTGCTGACAGGAGACCTTGGGTGGGGAGAGGGTTCTCTTAGGGGGTTCCCTGGGGAAGGGACAGGGAATCTGTCCTCTCTCTTTTCTCACTTTATTCACCTTACCCTCTCCTCAATGCCTAGGGCAGGTCCTGGCAAGTCTTTCCATCAGTGTCAGTGTCTCCTGAGTGACTTCCCGAGAGAATTAATGAACTACTTGAGGTTAGGCCCCCAGACCTGAGGCATGGCTCTGCCACTGACCACTGACCCGAGGCTTCTGTCTGGGCCTCCATTCCACCTGTGCAGTGGCTACAGCCTTTAAGGTCTGGCCCTCTGTGGTCTCGTGGCTGGTAAGGCCCTGTCAGCACTGAGGTCACTGTGGTCAGGACCCTCCTGGGCATGCTCTCTCCACCTTCCCCTTACTGTCTGTTGCTAGCAGTCTGCGTCTTTGGCCCCTGAGGTGAGGCTCCTGTGGGGCGGGGCCTTGGGGAAGATCCCATTCCTATCATCGCAGCCCAGGCCTGAGGACCTCAAGCGGTGAGTGGGCAGGGACCTGTGGCCTCTCAGAGTCCTTCCGGTCCTGCCCTGCATCCAGGGTGGGTAGGGAGAGGTGGGAGCCAAAGCTGGAGCTCACAGTGGGGGATGGGGATGAAGAAAAGGGCAGGGCTGGCTGACTCTTTCTGGCAGTGAGGAAACACATCGTACATGCTCACTTGCTCATTTGTCAAGGGTGACTGAGCACTTGTTCCGGGCCAGAGCCTCTCCTTTAGCCTGGAGCAGGGATGTCCAAACTGCGGCCAGCGGGCCAACTGCGGTCCGCAATCCATTGTTAATTGGCCCGCAGCAAATTCCAAAAATATATTTAGTTTACTTAAATAAACCAGGTGAGGCAATATGTACTTGACCTCGAGTGAGGGGCCCTGCTGTTTGTGTATTTTACCGCATATGGCCCTTGGTGGAAAACGTTGAAGAAAGTTTGGACACCCCAGGCCTAGAGGGACCCAGAACACTTCCAGTCTTTTAGGATCCTGGTTTATTGAGAAACCAAGGTGGTGAATTTGTGCCCTTCTGTATTCTCTCCCACATTGAATCTGGACTGGCCTGTGACTTGTCCGGCAAAGAGGCATTGTGGAAGTTCTGGGCCTGGTCTTTCAAGGCCTTTCATGTTGCCCTGAGATTCCCTGTAAAGGAGTATGCGACAGCTTCCGTGAAGGCGAGAAGTCTGTGGAGAGAGAGTGAGGCCCTGGTCCTCCTCAGCCTGTCAGCCATCCCAGGTGAGTGCTAGGCATGCGAGTGAGGCCATCTTGGTTCCTCCATCTCCAGTGGAGGCTCCAGCTGGCTGCAAATACATGCAGGAGTCAGGGGAAACCATCTGTTGCAGAGACAAATTGTCCAATTGAGCACAGCTCACATTGCAGATTTCAGGTCACTAAGTTTTGGGGTCATTTATAAAAAATGTAACAGAGGCTAATTGAAGTAGAGATTTATACATAGGAGTAGAGTTGCTACCATAACACAAATTTAAAACATGTAGATAGTCTTTGGGGCTGAGTGGCAGCTGGAGGCTGGAAGGATGGTGGGAATGTGAACACTGGAAGGGAATTGAGGGGTCTGCTGTTGGAGGCGGGAGAAAGGGCAACTGTGTTGTATGGATGTGGAACAATCAGTGTGTCTTGGACAATAGAAAGTGTAGCTAATGACCATGTGGATCTGGCTAGAGAGATTTCCAGGAGTATTGAAAGTGCCCACTGGCTTCTTTACGCAGCACATGATAAGATACTGTAAGAGAAAGAACTCAAGAGGGAAGCATTCAGTTTTCAAAAATTTAGAGGCTATAGGAGCTAAAAAAAAAAAAAAGGTAATATTTTTCTTCCCGTCTTCTAAGTTCTTCCAGCTGGGCTAATAAACAAATTAACAGAGACAGACAAACAGGAGAAAATCAAAATTTTAATTCATGCACATGGGGAATTCACATAAGTGTGAAAATTCCAAAGACAGCAAGTATATTTGGACAAAGGAGAAAGGGGGGGATGGGGAATTAGATTTCAGAAGTGGAATGGGCGACTTACAGGTAGTTGAGGAAGAGAGGAACACACATAGCAGGAACATTCTTGCCACAACTCAGAAACAGTGAGACCCAGGGGTTGTCTAGCTAACAGGCGCCTGCCTGATACCCTCTTACTTATCATACTTCATACTATATAGGCTAAAGCAGCATTCTGAGATTTCTTCCTGAAGCAGGTTTCTGTCTGAATCTCTTGGGCAGGAAAGAGGAGGAGGGTTGAAGGTTTTTTCTGAGTCTTTTTCTTAATAAACGGCTTAAAATCAATATCCCAGAAAAGCAACTTCAGGGTGGCAAAATTTTGGTTCCCTTCAAGGCAACATAGAGATTCCAGGACAGTTTCTTCAGCAAAAGATGCTCAAAGTAAGAAATAGTCTCAGGGCAAAGAATGAATCAAGATTGTGACTGTAAGACTCTTTGTTTAACTCTCAGAAAGATTAAAGGTGGTGGTTAGCAGATCCCTTAGCAGATTCTTAGCTAGACAAAAGAGCTTCTAACACAACTCTGACACATACCTAAAGAAGAAAGAGGTATAGCTTGGAAAGTATTATCAGTCTGGCTTTTGAAGCACACAGCCAGATTTATGGGAAACCCACACAAGTTTTAAAGAGACTTGTCCCAGCAAAAATACTACTAACTTAGATTGAAAGGGAAAGAAACAGCAAATTGAAAAGGTCTCTGGACTCCCAACTTTTCACAGCAGGAAGCAAGTAGAGAAAGCCATCCAGCTGTAGATATGATCCATTAATTACTGAAAAGGAAAGAAGTCAGATGGTGGAGCCCAGAGCCCAGAAAGTGGACCACGGAGAACAATGACTAGGGCACCATTTCTAGGAAGCAGAAAATAAGCCCTAATCAAGGAACACTCTTGGCACCTAAAGTTGGGGGAACTGCTGCCATGTGCTCAGCTAGATTTCAAAATTGCCGTGGAATAGTGACTACTATGTGCCTCCCATTTACTTCTCTTTTAAATGCAGATGTCTTGGGACTAGCCAATCCCTGTTTCACCATTTTCTATTAGTTGTGTTGAGGTCAAATAACTTAACATTTTTTTTTTTTTTGTAGATCTCTGGATCGATATGAGCACTACCCACAAAACTGTACCCAAGGAGCCCCATCTACATCAGAATTTGATTCAGATGATGAAGTCTTGGACTTGGAATTTGATGCTGTAATTGGTTGAAAATTTAGGGGTCTGTACGTTCACATGTCAAATATGAACGTATTTGACATGTGGGAGATGTGAATCGTTGGGGCCAGAGGGCAGATTATAGTAGGTCTTTATAATAATGGACCTCAGTGGATCCTACCTTCCCCTGTTCATTCATCTTTACAAGTGATATTGCCTCTTCTTTCATGAAGAGGTAGAGTTAACTCTCTACCCCTTGAATCTTATGTGACCTTATGTGAGTTCCAGAGTGGGGCTTTAGAAGCGTTTAATCTCCATCTCTTGTTAATGCTGCCCTGAGCCTACCTTGTAAGAAAGTCAGTCTAGCCTCCCACAAGTGAGAGGCCACATGGAGCAAAACCAGAGCGCCCTGGCCGATATCCAGCACTGGACACATGACTGAGGCTATCTAGGACCATCCAGTCCAGCTGAGGCTCCAGCTGAATGCAGCCGAGTGAGTGAGCCCAAGACAAGCCAGGAAAGGAATTTCCCAGTCAATCAACAAAATCAAGAGAAATATTAAATCACTGTTACTGTAAGACACTAAATTGTGGGGTAATTTGTTATGCAGCAGTAGATAGATACACTTAGTGCTCATGAATCTAAGGAAATAGTTACATTCGTACATTGATTATAGGAGTATTATTTGGTTTAACACTTTGTAAGGACAGTTGGAAACTTTCGGGTAAACGTAAATTTCAGCCTACGCACTCATGCGTATAAGAAATACACACACTCTTCACATCCTTTAAAACAACCTAATCATGATGTCGTGTCTTCATCCTACAAAGATAATGGAAAATTCCATTTCAGTAATCATTGAGCCTCCCCTTCCCACTCAGAATCTCACCAGCATATGGAGGGTGATGTGGTGCCTGGAAAATAGGGTAAGAGTCTCTGGCCAATCTGCGTGATTGCTTCTGATCCGTAGGCCCCTCATCCACTGCCTCTGTGATCCCCTGATGTCCCTCTGCTTCGCTATGTGTGGAGAATGGGGATTGCTGCTTTGGGTCCTCAGGTTTTGGGTGTTGTTTTCTTTTTTTTTGTTGTCCCCCCCCCCCACATATTAGAAAGTTCTTTAATAAGATCTAAAAAGAAAAAGTTTACTTTAAATTACATTCATATCAATTAAGATTTTCTATAATTTTCAGCCTGTATAGCCTATTATGTTTTCTTCCAACTGTATGGTAAATGACACTTCCTTTCATCTATTCTTTTCATCTTCCTTTTGATCTAACTTGTTCATTTTTTCTTTATTTTTTCGTGTTGCTTTCTTCAGAGGAACCACAAGCAGTCCCACTGACCTTGAGCCCCCTTTAAAATTATTCTTCTGTTTTCTTGAAGGATAACCCATGTTCACAGCTAAGTAGCTTTATTGACAAGTTTCCTGCCTGTAGAACCCCAGAAGTTGTGATCTCCTTAATTTTGTCTCATTTTTGTTCCCTTCTGTCCAAGTTGTTAGCGTTTTTGGTGTTATAACATTTTCAAAATCCTTGTGGGTCTTCTGTGTATGTCAAGAGGATCCATGTCACGAGACACAAGAGTTCTCTACAGATCTTTCCTGGGTAAACTCATCTCTATTCCTGGCTTCTGCTGAAATGATTAGTTGGATCCATGAATTACACACCTAATCTCTTGAGTAAACGGTTGTCTTGCCACACTCTTGGTGTTCTTTCCAGATCATGCCTTGCCTTAAGCATCTTTTATGACATGGATAGGCTGATAATTTTCTAAATCATGCTCTAGCTCCTAAATGCTTAATAGTTCCTTCTCAATTTATCTATTTTTCTCTCACATTTTACTAGAAAGCAAGGAGAAACCAGGCTGTACCTTCCATATTCTGCTTGGAAATCTTAGCTAAATATCCAAGAGCATCACTTGCAAGTCCTACTTTCCACCCAACACAAGAACACAATTCATCCTTGTTCCCTGCCACTTTATAATAAAGATCACCTTTCCTCCAGTTTCCAATAACGTGCTTCTCATTTTCATCTAAGATCTCACCAGAGACATCTTTAATGAACTTTTTATGACAATATATATTTTCCCTAATATAGATAGAAGCTTTCTCTACTATCCTCCTAATTTCCTTCTGAGCTCTCACCAGAGTCTCCCTTAATGTCCATATTTATACCAACAACCTCTTCAAGGCAATCTAGGCTTTTTCTGTCATTCACCTCAATGTTCTTCCTATTACCCAATTCCCAAACCTTCCCCATCTTAGGTACTTGTTACAGCAGCACACTTCCAGGTATCCAAAGCTGTGTTGGTGTCATAGGACTGTTGCAACAAATTACCACAAACTGGGTGGCCACAAACAACAGAAATTTATTCTCTCACAGTTCAGAAGTCTGGAAGTCCCAAATCAAGGTGTAGGCAGGGTTGGTGTTGTTGCACGTCTTTCTCTTAGTTTCTGGAAGTTCCTTGGCTTGTGGCTTCATCACTCCAACTTCTGCCTCCATCTTCACATGATGTCCTTCCCATGTGTGTCCTTTCTGTCTCTATACAGCCTTCTTATAAGGACACCAGCCATTTTGTTTAGGGCTCACCCTAATCCAGGACGACCTCATTTTATCTAATTATATCTGCAAAGATCTTATTTCTAATAAAAAGTTGTATTCTGAGATTCTAGGTGGACATGAATTTGTGGCTGAGACTCTATTCAACTCAGTACAGATATTAATTTCTTAATTCTAACAACGACCTGAAGGGTAGATATTGGCCATGTTCACAAATGCATAAGCAGGAGGAATGAATTCACCCCCAAAGAGACTATAAAAAAACACCTGGTGTCATGTTCCCCCAATGGCTGTGTTTCCCTCCACAGCATCCACGGTCGTCTTCCATTTCTGGGCTTTTTCAATGCCATGTTCTCTGGTCACTCCAACTAAAAATTCAAACTCTCACACACCCTGACATTTTAAATCCCATGTGCCTTCTTCATTTTCTCCCTAACATTTATCACTACTTAAAAACCTTATATTTAGCTTATTTAGCTTTATTGTTTTTCTTCCCCACTAGAAGAACCTTTGTGAAAGCAACGATTTTTGTTCATTTTATTCATTTCTATATCCCCAGCACACAGAATACTAGCTGGCACATAGTAGGTGCTTTGCCCAATAAACATTTGTCAAATAATTGAATAAAGAAATTTCTGGAAAGTGGGCATTTAGCTGCTGTAGAGAGGGAGCTCATTCCTTCTTTGGGCAAATTTTGCCCTTTTAAGTTACTTAGTGAGTTATTAGAAGAGACAGTGTCAGGTCTCCAGAGTCCTCACTTAGAGTCCCATGGGTCTGTTTGACAATTTTATATGCTTGGAGGTAATTGTGATGGTTGGTTAGCTGGGAGTAAAGAATACAATAAGAGTCAGGATGAACTGGGTCTGCCTGTTGGGTCATCTTGAGAACTTTGCTTGGAACTTGGCTCCATGTCTTTCTGGGCCCCTGGCATCTCGACCTCAGCTTCACGTGTGTCAGGAAAGCAGTTGCTTTCTCTCCCGGTCTCCATCTCTTCTCTCTGGGATGTGAAAATTAAAGACAGAAGGTCTCAAAATCACTTTGAACTCCACGGAGGAGGGTGCCAGCTAAGCTGAGGAAGTTATTAGTAAAAAAAAGCAAAAAGCAAAAAACAAAAAACCAAACAATTCTTTTGAAAATGGAAATTGCTGGATCACACAATCTCCCAACCATGGGGTGGAATTAATGAGGAATTTGTTCAAGATTCACAACTTCAAAATGATCTTCCAGGTGGCCAAACGAAATACACATTTACACTTCCATCAAAAAACCCTTTGTAGAATGTAAGAGGGGAGGGTTTAATAACTCTGCGATCACAAATGGTCATCCCCTCCTGGAGAAGAGAGCCTGTGAGAAAGACCGCTTGTGTCTGCGAACTCTCCACCTAATTAGAAAAGCGAATCTAATTTCACGGATTTCAGTTCCTATTAATTTATTCTGAGCTTGTTGGTAATGAAGCTGTGTGTTTGTTGCTTAAGAAGAAAACATCAGAGAGGAAAAGAATGGGTATGAGGCTACATTGTTTATTCCCGTGACTTCATTCTGTTAATTGAGGAAATAACATATGATTTAATGCATATTACAATGCCATCAATGCAGCTACTACTTGCTTTAGGTAATAAAAGAGCCCTCATAATGTGGAGACTATTTTAACACGACTAAAGCACAGACTTATTGGAGTCACTGAACCACAGGTCGTAAGAGCACCTTCATGTCCGTCACTAGGGGTGGAATGGTTTCCAGACACACAACCCTATCACGGCCACCCTCTCCCCTTGTCAGCACCCATACTTCCCTGGAATGAATGGTAGGTTTTCCTCAGAAACTAAAGTTCCAGCCATGGCTGATGGTGAGCAGCTCTACTGTTTCCGTCTCCTGAAACAATGGCTAATATCAGCCATGGCACTGGGATGTCACATGTCTGCCTGTGCCCACTGTCTATTCTTGTCAGTATCTGGGGGTGTTTGCAGTTGAGCTTTTCTCATCTTTTTTTTTTTTTTTTTTAAAGATTTTATTGGGGAAGGGGGAAGGGGAATAGGATTTTATTGGGGGAACAATGTGTACTTCCAGGACTTTTTTCCAAGTCAAGTTGTTGCCCTTTCAATCTTAGTTGTGGAGGGCGCAGCTCAGCTCCAGGTCCAGTTGCCATTGCTAGTTGCAGGGGACACAGCCCACCATCCCTTGCGGGAGTGAGCCATTAACCTTGTGGTTGAGAGGACACGCTCCCACCAACTGAGCCATCCGGGAGCTCAGCGGCAGCTCAGCTCAAGGTGCCGTGTTCAATCTTAGTTGCAGGGGGCGCTGCCCACCATCCCTTGTGGGACTCAAGGAATTGAACCAGCAACCTTGTGGTTGAGAGCCCACTGGCCCATGTGGGAATCGAACCGGCAGCCTTCGGAGTAGGAGCATGGAGCTCCAACCGCCTGAGCCACTGGGCCGGCCCCGAGCTTTTCTCATCTTTGAGGCCAAAACCTCCGTTTTGCTTTGATTAGTGCCAAGTTTGTCCAGATCCTGACGAAGGCAGCCTGGTTCAGAATTTTACATTTATGTAAACATTGACTTACCTTTACTGATGTCTGCAGCTTAACTCTGAGTAGTTAATACTCTGGGCACTGAGGTGAGCTCTGTCCTATAATGACCTCAGAGGGTTTCTGAAGGAAGCTTCAGTGCCATTTTAATGCCTGAAGTTCCAGGCTGACTAACGGTATATATGAGTATGTGGGAAGAGGAAGTACAGAATATCGACTTCTTTTTAAAACCCTCATAACAATTGAAATTACGTAATTATTTATAATAATTCTTTGCTTAAGACTGTCTTCCTTTGCTTAAGACAGATTCTAAAATCCCTATCTATCTTAAAGTCTAGCTTGCCTGGAATATGGGAGATGCTCAACAAATATTTATTGAATGCTATAGGAAAGAGTTAAGCAGTAGAAATTAGAAAAGGTAAGGATCTGTACCAGACCCTGTTGGCTCCCTCCCAATCATTTATTTATTTCCTCTTTCTTCTTTCTTAGCTGTGGCAGACACTGTAAGCTGTTTCATTCACCACCCATTCCACCCCCCTTCCAGCTTACCCTCTTGTGCTATAGAGGCTGGAAAGCTAGAAAATTTCCCAGACTCCCTTGCAGTAGGGCTCTATAGGTAATCTAGATCCTGGTAGGTGAGACCTGGATATGGAGGTGAGTGCTGTGTGTCAGGGAGTGGGGGCAGGGAGACTGTGTCAAGAGCAACTGGATCTTCTCATGCAGAAGACCGTATGTTCCAAAAGTGGCCGTAATCTATTGGTTCTTGTGTGGTATTCCAGAATTTGCTACTGCCTCCTTAAGAGTTAGAGTCCATTTCCCCTCTTGTTGAAGCTGGTAGGACTTTGTGAATAGAACAGATGAATAGAATGCAGTAGAAGTGACACTGCATGACTTCTGAGGCTAGGTCACGAAAAGAGATGGGACTTTCATTTGGTCTCTGTCTCTGTCTCTGTCTCTCTCTGTCTCTCTCTGTCTCTCTCTCTCTCTCTCTCTCTCTCTCTCTCTGCTATTGGAACCTTTCATCACAACCATGGTGCGATGAAGCCCAGGCCATGTGGAGAGACCACAGGAGGCATGAGGGGAAGTCTGCAGGGGGCTTTTGGGAAAGGTTTTCTCACTTCTAATAAATAGCCCCAGGGAGAGATGCTTTCTTTTCTTCGTCCAGCTGTGAGGCCTGGAAACTTCTGTGACCATCTTGCTACCAGCCAACACAAAGAGTGGGGCAGTTCTCAGAAAACCATGGAGAGGAAAGTTGGGGTGCTGCAGTGCCCGGTCTGGAGTCCTCTCTTTCTATCTTTGGGCTTTCTGATATGTGAGATAATAAACTCCCTTACGCGTTAACCATATTTTGAGTTGAGACTTTCTGTTACTTGCAACTGAAAATGTCCCATTTGCTCATTGGTGGCTGTAGTCAATTCCTGCCTTCTCTGTGTGTTGTGGGGATCAGGGCTCTCCCAGAGGAGCCACCTTGCTACACAAGACCTAGTGGGCCAGGTGGGGGCAAAGCTGTGCTCCGGAAATCAAGTCTGAAACTTCTATGCGTGGTCCATTTTCTAGAAGGCTTCCTAATTTTACCAGGACCTGCTTTTTCCTTTCTCCTAAAAAGGTCACATGTTCGAGCTGAGCCTTCTTTTTACTTTAGAGATCATTTCCTAGGACTGAGAAATGCAGAAGGAAGCAGGAAAATGGGTGACAGAACAAAGAAACTTTGCTAAAAATGCAAGAGAAAGTAACACACTAACAAAACAAACAAATACACACTGAGATACAGAGAACAGAATGATGGTTACCTGAGGGGAAAGAGGGTGGGGCAAGAGTGTTAAATATACGGTGACGGAAGGAAACTAGACTTTGGGTGGTAGGCATGCAATAGAATACACAGATGTTGAATTATAATCTTGTACATGTGAAAATTATATCACGCTATTAATGTTACCCCAATAAATTTTTTTAAAAAAGAAAAAACAAAAAGCTAAACCCTTACATTTCCCAGATAGTTCTGATCCGTAAGACATAAATTAAAGATTTCTAAGAAAGATTTGCTTTCTTTTCTTCTTGGCTAGAGCTGCAGCAGCCATATAACCATGAGGAAAAGGCCAAGAGAAGCAGAGATGCAGACCCTGCATTTTTGAACCACTAATGCAACACCACTACCTATTCTCTGGTTGTGTGTGGGAAAAATAATAATGCACCCTTACATATCTAAGTTCCACTTCTGTTATTGTCAACGGAATAAAAGTCCTAATTTATAAACTATCCTTCACCTGGGATGGGCAGGTAGCTGAGGACATACCTGTCTGATATCTTCCTTCCTCCCTCCCTCCCTCCTTTTCTTCCGTCCTTCTTCCCTCCCTCCCTTCCTCCCTCCTTTCTTTCCTTCTTCCTTCCCTCCCTACATCCCTCTCCCCCTCTCTCCTTTTTCCCCTTGTCTCTCCTCTCCTCCATTTCCCATTGAGCCTGTACTATGCACCAAGCTTGGGACTAGGCCCTGGGAGAGGGGAGTGAAACTTCAGGTGGCCTGGGCAGAGCCTGCCACCTGCTGTGTGAGATGATCTTATCCCTAGAGATAAACCTGGGTCTCATATGCAGAGGTGGGAGCCTTAGAAAGCTCCCACATCTGCATGTGGATTCTTTCTCTTTTTAGGAAGACAGGAGGTAGAGAGGCAAGAGTCAGACAGACCTGGGTTTGAATCCCAGCTCTGCCACCTCTTGACTGTGAGATCTCGGGTATACCACTGAGCACAAGTATGAACTTTCCTGAGCAATGAGTTGTCGTAAAGATTAAACGATACAGCAGTAGCTCACTCTTAGTGGGTGCTTACTCTGAGCCAGATAAGGTTCAAATGAGGGTTATATTACTAAGAAAGAAGGAGGAGGGGATGGATATTAAGCAGACATCTGGCAGTCTCTGCCATGAATGGGAAAATAAGTCCTAATTCCTGATTGCTAGTTGAAGCAGAGCAGTCCTCCCAGATCTGGGATTGCTTGCACACCCTCTTGGCTCCCTTTGTTTTGGAAATGAGAAGCTTCCCCTGCCCTGGTCCCTCCCCAAGCCCTGCCGGGAGAGTGCTGTCCTCACTCAGGGAGTGCGCTGTGCTCCAAGCCCCACGATTCCGGCAAGACGGTTGGAGAGAATCCATGTGTCTGGGGACAGCTGGACCACAGCGTCCCTGCCCTGGCTGCACACCTGTTAGAAACTATAGTTAGAACAGTACGTCTTGGAGCAAGGATAAAAGAGAAGCCAAAGGAGAAAAGAGCAAAAGGAAAGACACATCCCAGAAAATGGGACGTTACTCCCAGCGGCAACGCCTCGATGTTCCCTGGGCTGGTCCTTAAGAAGAAAGAACGGCCCCAGGGGTCAGCCTGGAATTAGGAAAACTCTGATTGTGCTGGCATCAAGGCTTGTGCTGAGCACGCCTAGAGAAGCCTCTGCAGTCCGGGCTCCGGAACCTTTCGGTTGCGGCGCCCGCGGGCAGGACAGAGGGCTTTACTCTCTCCCCTCCGTTCAAGTTTCCACTGGCGGAAAGCTCAAGGTTACAGAGAAAGGAAAGAAACAAAACAAGCTGGACTGATCATGCTGCCAGCAGTATAAATGATTCACTTGGTAGTTACTTTCAAAGAATAGAAACTAAAGAACAGATTTTTGTATTACAGAGTAATTTCTTAAAAACTTAGAAATCACTCAATCATTTTGTTTTACTTGTGACAGTAGCCAATATGTAGAAGCAGTCCAGCACGTGTGACACGGTCGCCCACAGGCCAATAGGAATGCAAGTGACTCAGCGCCAAGCTTGGGGTCTCTCATCGGAAAATTACAGGTTAAAAATTATTCGTGCAAGTCGGGATCACTGTGGACGGTGAATTAACCTAACAACCCACAAAGAAGGAAATGGATAATGTTAAAGCTAAACTAAAAGAGACTGTTATAATAAAAGTAGCAAGGCCATCAGTCCTGAAAAAAACCATAGCCAGTTCAGGATAACACTGATGAAATACTGACTACGTGTGCTTCCCCCGACTGAAATTCTAACCATCTACGAGTGTGCCTGTGGGAGTCTGACAACAGTGCTAAGTGTCCTGTGGCAGCCAGGTCCCCAGCAGAGGGTACAGAGTCCTGGGACCTTTTAGGGTATGAGGAGCACATTATAATAACCTTTCATGGCTCACTCATTGGGTTACTAGTAAGGAACCCTTAATTGTTCCCAAATACGAGAGTCTATAGATGCATGAGTCGCTTGACTGTGAAAACTGAAGAAAGAATGTGCACTTCTGGGCCCCATGACCCACTGGGAGAGACCTTATGGCCTGGCAGGGGGCCTCTGGCCACTTGTGGAAGCTGCTTTGAGAAGCAGGTCTTGCCTGCTGGGGGTCCTTCCTCCTTAAATGTCTCTTCTCAGTTTTATAAAAAAAAATTTCTCTCCACTCCATTATTTCTATTAGCACACAAACAGCCTGGGATGGCGCTCAGCTTCAAACTTACTTCCTTGACATCACGTCCCCTCCAGCCACCACTCCAATGCTCTCCTTGCTGCTGCAACAAAACTCTTCCCAAGAGTTGTCTATATTCCGTGTCCCCAATTCTCCCATCCTTGTTGACTATTCTAAAAGGCTTTTGTTCCCGTCATTCTACTGAAACAGCTTTTAAAACAGTTGCCATTGACTTCCACAGTATGTGCCCTGGTCATTCTGTTAGTGTCCCCAGGAGGGTAACCAGCTTATGCCCATGTGCCTGAGACTTTCTCAGGTTTTAATACGGAAAGTCTTGCATTCCAGGAACCACCTCAGTCCTGGGCAAATCCAGACTGTAAGTCACCCTACATTGATGACTTCCAGCTTGCGGAATCCATTGATGGAGTACCTTTCTCATTTGACTGGACAGAAACCTTTAGAAAAAAACTTCACTGAGATGTAATTTGCATACAATAAACTGCATATATTTAAAATGCATTAATGAATATGTTCTGACATATGTATACACCCATGAAACCATAACAACAATCAAGACGATGACATATCCATCACCCAAAAAGTTTCTTCATGCCCTTTTGCAACCCCTCTCCTGCCTCTCACACCTGACCAACCCCCAATCTACAGATGTATTAGTTATCCATTGCTGTGGGACAAATAACCCCCACATTTATTGGCTTAGAACAACAGATATTGATCAGCTCTCATTTTGTGTGGGTCAGGAATCTGGGCGAAACTTACCCGCATGCCTTTGCCTCAAGGTCTCTCCCAAGGTTGTAACCAAGATGCTGGCCAGGGCTGTTGTCTCATCTTCAACTTGCCTGGGGGAAGATCTGCATCCAAACTCACTTACATGCTTGTTGGCAGGATTCAATCCCTCACAAGCTGTTGAAATGAGGACTTTAGTTCTTCGTTAGCTGTTGGCTGGAGGCCTCACTCAGTTCCTTGGCATATGGGAGTCTTCTTAGGGCAGCTTACGACATAGCAACTGGCTTCATCAAAGAGAGAGAGAAAGAGAGAGGAAGAGAGAGAGACAGAGACAGAGAGAGACAGAGAGAGACAGAGAGAGAGGGAGAACCATCTGTCTATAACCTAATCTGAAAGTGAAATCTCGTCATTTTTGCCATATTTTGTTCATTACACGCGAGTAACTAGGTCCAGCACACTCTCAAGGAAAAGGAATGACGACACAAAAGTTTGCATAGCAGGAGGTAGCAATCCTAAGAAGCCATTTTAGAGGTTGCCCATCACACCAAGCAATCATTGATTAATATGCTTTCTGTGACTATAGATTAGTTTGCATTTTCTAGAATTTTATACAAATGGAATTATACAGTGTATATCTTTTTTGTCTACCTTCAGCATAATTACTTTGAGATTCATTTATATTTGTTGCGTCTATCACCTGTTCATTCTTTTTATTGCTGAGTAGTATTTCCTTGTATCATTACACTGCAATTTGTTTATCCATTTAACTATTGATGGACAGTTGAGTCATTTACAGTTTTGGGCTGTTACAAATAAATCTGCTATGAACATTCACCTGTAAGTCTTTGTATGGATATACACTTTCATTCTCTTGGGTAAATATTCGGAAGTAGAAGGCTAGAACATATGCTAGGTATATACTCACCTTCTTAAAAAACTGACAAATTGTTTTCCAAAATGGTTGCATTATTTCACGTTCCCATTGACAGTGTACGAGAGTTCTAGTTTCTTTGCATCCTTGCCAACACTTGGTGTGGGCAATCTTTTTTATTTCAGCCATTTTAATAGCTGTATAGTAATATCTCATTGTAAATTTAATTTGCATTTCCCTAATGATTAGTGATGTTTAAAATCTTCATGTGCTCGTTTTCTATTCATATCTATTGTTTGGTGAAATGTCTTCGCCCATTTTAAATTAGATTGTTTTCTTATTATTTAGTTTTGAGAGTACCTTGTATATTCTGGATACAAGTCCTTTAACAGGTAAATGATTTATAGATCTTTTCTTTCAGTTTGTCATTTGTCTTTTGTTCTTTTAAGTGTCTTTCAAAGAGAAGAAATTTTTAACTTTGAGGAAATCCAATTTATCAATTTTTCTTTTACAGATTGCAGGTTTGGTGTCATATCTAAGAAATCTTTTCCTAACTCAAGGTCATAAAATTTTTGCCTGTTTTTTTCTAAGTTTTGTTGTTTACATTTAGATCTATGATTCATTTTGTGTTAATTTTTGTAATTAGTGCAAAGGATCAAAGTTAATTTTCTTGCAACATGGAGAGCCAATTGTTTCTGTGTCATTTGTTGAAAAGAATATCTTTCTCCATTGAATTGCCTTTGCACCATTGTTGAAAATCAATTGTCCATAGTGTGGATCTATTTCTAGATTCTATTTTCTGTTTCATTGATTTATTTGTCTCTCTTCACAGCAATACTTATCTTGATAACGGTAGCTTTCCAGTAAGTTTTAAAATCAGGCAGTGTTAGTTCTCCCACTTTTCTCTTCCTTTACAACTTTGCTTGGCTCTTCTAAATCTTTTGTATTTCAATATGAATTTTAGAATCAGCTGGTCAATTACTACAAAAAAATGCTCCTGGTATTTTGACTGAAATTGCTTTGAATCTATACATCATTTTGGGGAGAATTAACGTCTTATCCAATCTTCCAATACATGAACACAGTATATCTATTTATTTATGTTTTCTTTAATTTTTCTTAGCAATGTTTTGTAGTTTTCAGTGTTCAGGTCTTTCACATCTTTTTACATATTTACCCCTAAGTATTTCACATTTGTTTACGCTATTGTAAATGGCATTTAAAAAATTTCAACTTTTGATGGTTCATTGCCAATATCTAGAAATATTACTGATTTTTGTATTTTGATCTGGTATTTTTTGTAAATTCTATTAGATTTTCTATGTAGGAGATTATGTCATCTGCAAATAAAGACTGGATGCCTTTTCTTTTTCTTCCTTGCTGAATTGCACTGGACAGCACCTCCAATATAACTTTGAATAGAAATAGTAAGAGCAGGTATCTTTGTCTTCTTCCTGATCTTAAAGGGAAGGCATTCTGTCCATAACCATTAGATGATATTTGCTATAGGTTTTCATAGATTTTCCTTATCAAATTGAAGAACTCTCTTCTATTTCTACTTTGCTGGGAGACTTGTCTTTTTAAATCATAAAAGGATGTTGGATTTTGTCAAATGCTTTTTCTGCATCTATTGATATGATCATTTTTTTGTTTGTTAATATGACTCCTATAACCTTAAGAAAAAAAAAGCCTCAGGACAGTATGAAAAAGAAAGAATTATAGGTCAATATCACATGGATAGCAAAGTAGAAATCCTAAGCAAAAAAGTTATAAAGCAGAATCTCAAAATGGGCAAAAAAGATAATTTTTTTATCAAATTGGATTTATCCCAGGAATGCAAGATTGACTGAATATTAGAAATCTTTTTAATGAGGCAGAAAGAGATTCATTTTTGTTTTACTTGCTTCATTTTAGTTTTGACTTTTAGAGATTAATTTTAAAATAAAATTTTATCTTATAATTATGGAAAATATTTACATGGCTCCAAAGTAAAATCTCTAAAACAAGGTGTATTCAAAGAAGTCCAGCTTCCACTCTTGTTCCCTCCGCTACTTTTCCTCTTTCCCTTTTTAGGTAAGCATTTTTTTAAACATTATGATTTCTCTTTCCATTAAACTATAATTGTTTCCCACCACTTTTTAGATAAATTGTAGCATACTATACACACTTTTATCATCTTACTTTGTTTAACAATATGAGTATCTTTGAAACCTCTCTTTAGTAATATATAGAAATGGTTCTCATTCATTTTTACATTCCATTATCTAGAGACACTGTGGACTATTTGACAATCTTCTATTTTTGGGTGAGTGGGGCCTTTGCACTTACAAATAGCTCTGTAATGAATAGCTTTGTACATGTCTTTTTGTATTTTTGCCATTTTATGTGTGGGCTATATTCCTGGAAGTGGGATTGTTAGGTTGAAGAGTGAATGCATAGATAATTTGTCAAATTCCTTTCCACAGGGATCGTGCAGTTTTGCATTCCCACCACCAAATTATGAAAGTGTCTGTTTCCCAGAGCTTCATTAACAGAGTACGTTATCAAAATTTTGGTTGGCAGTCTAATAGGTGAGGATGAAATCTCAGTTTGCATTTCTCTTATTATGCGCAAGGTTGAGCATCTTGTCACATAGTTAAGAGCCATTTGCATTTCTTCTCTGTTAATGATTAGTATCTTTTGCTTATTTTTGTATATACAGAAGGTGCCAAAATAATGTATACACATATTAAGAAAGGAAAACTGTATTAAAATTGTAATACTCAATATATACCAATAACAAAAGATGAATACAAATCACGTTTGACTTCTGCAATTACAAGAGGTGCTCAAAGTGGTTACTATCAGCGTCCAGACACTTCTGATGACGGCGAACTACTGCTTGAGCAACGCTGACCGGTGTCCACTTGTACACATATTTTTGGCACCCCTGGTAGTTGTAATCTTCTCTTAGAAACTTTTTTTTTAAATATTAGGGCTTTTAACTCTCTGTAGTATAAATTGAACATATTTCCCCCCAGTGTGTTGGTTCAGACATTTTTTCTAACACAACAAGAAGTCCAGAGGCAGGTGGCTGTCAACCTTGGCTCAGGGGCCTGAGCCAGAACCAGCCTATGTGAGATTCTCTAGGCATCTCCCTCAGGATCACATCATGACTGTATTAAAGGCAGGTAAGACCAGGAAAGGATAGCTCCCGAGACATCTGTCCTTTTCATTAGGAAGGTGAAAGCTTTCTCAGAAGCCCAGAACAGATTTGCATTTATATTTAATTGGCCAGAATTAGGTTATATACCTCTCATTCTCAGCTTCAGAGAAAGCTGAGAAAGAAAACACCTGTGTTTTCCAGCCTATAGAGTGGAGGTGGATAAGGAGAAGGAGATTGGAATGCTTGTTGAGCTAGCGAATCAACTACCACAGGCAGGAATGAGCAAATTTAGCTCAATGGAAGCCTCATCCTGTCCCCCATTCTATGACATGCCTGCAAACCCACAGGGAACCAGTAATTGAGCTCACAGCTCCAAAAGGGAATTCAGTCTTGGATGCATCAGGAGAAGCTTAGCGTCTGCAGTGAGGCAGGTAAAATGACATCTTGAGACCCAGTCCCCCGCCCCCCCCCCCCAGGAGCCTGTCTTGTGGGAGTGTGTCCAGGTCAGGAGAGTGAGGGCCCCAGAAACCTTACCCTGTCAAGAATAACAGGCAAGACTTGGAGGTGTTATGTAAGAAAAGATATCAAAGGGAGCAAGATACACTCGTATCTCATTGAAAACCTGAAGGACTGGCATGTGGGAAAAATTAGATTTGATCTGTGGTAACAGTTGGTGCATGTTATACTGAGGCAGATTTCTATTGGTTTTAAACAAGTATTTTTCACTAATTGGGGCTGGGTTTCTTCATGACGTAGTGAGCTTTCCATCTGCTGTGTAATCAGTCTTTTTTTAAATTAAAGTTTATTGGGGTGACAATGGTTAGTAAAGTTACACAGGTTTCAGGTGTACAGTTCTGTAATACAGCATCCATATGTCACATTGTGTGCTCACCACCCAGAGTCAGTTCTCCTTCCATCACCACATATTTGATCCCTCGTACCCTCATCTACCACTCCCTGCCCCCACTACAGACAGAAAAAGTCGAAACCATATGATTTCACTGATATATGGAATATAAAAACGAAAACAGCAAAGGAACAGGACAAACAAATGAAGAAACAAAAATTCATAGATACAGACAATAGTTTGGTGTGTAATCAGTCTTGCTGCTCTCAGCTTTTATCCTTCATGGCTATGTCATGATTCTCCAATATGTGTCCCTATCCAGTCCTCTCTCCTAGGCTCTCAAGGCTCCAGATCCTGTCTTCTCCAGCCCACAGTGAAGCTCTTTCTTATTTCGAGCTGGACCAGTCAAAATCTAACCAGGAAATAGAAACCACTTGAATATTTAAAACGAGGGACTTTAATGAAGGGAATTTGTCAAACAAGTGATAGAAGGGGCAAGAAATTAAACATAGGACAGTGAGTCAACTCAAAGGTTAACAGCAGAAGGAAGCATGTGCCCCCCTAGGCTGGAGCGTTGCCCAAGAAAAAATTTGAACCACAGTGGGCTTGTCTGGCAGGAGCTGGAGGGATGGAAAATGCACAGCAACTGCCAGAGACTCAATTAAAGAGAGGCAGAGGGAGAGACAGCCTGGCTCTCCCCACTCCCAACCCATTTCCTGCCAGTGCTCCCAGTGGCCAAACACCATCACAAACCTGGGAAACAGCCACCAGTGGAGGAGAAAGGTGAGGGGAAACAGGCAGATGACAAGTACACAAGTGAAGGAAGGGTAGAAGGGTCATTTAGATTTGTGTTCTTTCCTCCCTCTGTGTCCTGGGCCTAAGGTTGCAGAGAGCTGGGAAAGCTGGATAGAGTAAGCATGTGGGTCAGAGTCCAGCAGTTGGCTTCCAGTGTTTCAAAGAAGAAGAAAATGCTGCTGGGGAAAACAACACTTGGGTTGGGTTTTGGAGGATGAATATGAGCTCTTTACATAGATGAAGTAAGAAAAGGCATTCCAAGGAGATGTAAGAATGCGTGCCCAAAGGTAGGGGAAAACCACGATGTGTCTTGTGAACTACAAATGATTCAGTGTGCAGCCCTAGGTGTGACGATAATAGATTTATTAAATGTAAAATAAAGGAAGTAAAATAAAATAACCTGTGAACAGATTTTACGTGGGATAAGGAAGATGGAGAGTCTGAGGATACTTTTAGCTTTCTGATTAAGAATTGGAGAGGATGGTGGTGTCATTAAGCCTAGAGATGATAGGGATTACCTGAGATGTAGGTCAGCAGTGGTTGTGAAGGTGGGCATGGGGATAATTAGTTTTATATATATACATAAATATATATATAAAATATATATATTTTAAATAACAATAATAATTTTTTAGTTTCAGCTGTACAAATCAATGTAATAGCTAGACATTTACACCCCTCACAAAATGATAACCCCCCCAATCTATAGCTATTACAATACCATTGACTGTAGTCCCTATCCCGTGTACTCCATATGCCGTGACTATATATATATATAGTTAACATTCAACATTATTCAGCCTCAGGTGGACAGTGGTCACACATCTACAGAATCCAGGAAGTGGTCTCCCTAATAAGTCCAGTGCCCTTTTGGCACCCTACGAGGTCTGACAATGCACTTCATGCACTCATCCTAGAAAAAGTGCTACACACCTCATTGCTGAATATCACTACAGTCACCTTCGTACTCCCCTTGGGAAGGTATGCCCTGACACCAGCGCCTCGTCCTTCAAAGCCATTTTGGAACTCTTTCTGGAATGGCCATCAGAGCTGTCATCGTATTATCCTTGATGTCCTGAATGTCATCAAAATGTCTTCCTTTCAATATTTCCTTTATCTTTGGGTAAAGAAAGAAGTCATTGGGGGTCAGATCAGATGAGTGGGGAGGGTGTTCCAATACAGTTATTTATTTACTGGCTAAAAACTCCCTCACAGACAGTGCCCTGTGAGCTGGTGCCTTGTCGTGATGCAAGAGCCAGGAATTGTTGGCGAAAAGTTCAGGTCGTCTAACTTTCACGCAGCCTTTTCAGCACTTCCAAATAGTAAACTTGGTTAAATGTTTGTCCAGTTGGTACAAATACATAATGAATAATCCCTCTGATATCAAAAATGGTTAGCAACATTGTTGCAACAAGTTCGCAAACTTAATTGTCGCACATAATCTTTACAACATTATTGATTATATTCCCCGAATTATATTTCAAATCCCTGTGGCTATATTGTGATTACTAACTTGTGCTTTCTAATCCCTTCATCTTCTCAACCATCCCCAACCCCCTCCCATCTAGCAACCATCAGTTTTTTCCCCCTATATCTCTGAGTCTATTTCTGTTTTGTCTGTTCATTTATTCTGTTCTTTAGATTCCACATATAAGTGAGATCATATGGTATTTGTCTTTCTCCGTCTGACTTATTTCACTTAGCATGATATTCTCTAGGTCCATCCATGTCGTTGTAAATGGTAAGATTTCATTCTTCTTTATGGCCAAGTAATACTCCATTGTATAAATGTACCACAGTTTCTTTGTCCAATCGTCTATCGATGGGCATTTCGGTTGTTTCCATATCTTGGCTATTGTGAATAGCGCTGCAATAAACATAGTGCTACATATATTTTTTTGAATTACTGTTTTGACTTTCTTTGGTAAATACCCAGGAGTGGAATTGCCGAGTCATAAGGTAGTTTTCAATTTTCAATTTTTTGAGGTACCTCCATTCTGATTTCCATAGTGGCTGCACCAATCTGCAATCCCAACAGTGCAAGAGGGTTTTCTTTTCTCCACATCCTCGCCAGCAGTTTGTTTGTTGATTTTGTTGATTTATTGATGATAGCCATTCTGACCTGGGTGAGATGGTATCTCATTATTGTTTTTATTTACATTTCTTGAATGATTAGGGATGTTGAGCATTTTTTCATATGTCTGTTTGCTATCTGTATGTCCTCTGTAGAGAAATATCTCTTCATGTCCTCTGCCCATTTTTAAATAAGGTTGTTTGTTTTTTTGGTATTGAATTGTATGAGTTTTTTATTTATTTATAAATTTTGGATATTAAACCCTTATCAGATGTATCATTCACAAATATTTTCTCCCATTCAGTAGGATGCTTTTTTGTTTTATTGATGACTTCCTTTGCTTGAAAAAACTTTTTAGTTTGATGTATTCCCACATGTTTGTTTTTTCTTTTGCTTCCCTTGCCCTCAGAGATATATCAGTAAAAATATTACTAAGGGTAATGTCTGCCAATTTACTTCCTATATTTTCTTCTAGGAGTTTTATGGTTTCAGGTCTTACATTTAAGTCTTTAATCCATTTTGAATTTATCCTTGTATATGGCATAAGAAGGTAGTCCGGCTTCATTTTTTTTTTACATGTGTCTGTCCAGTCTTCCCAGAACCATTCATTAAAAGCTATCTTTACCCCAATGTAAATTTTTGTCACAGATTAAATAACCCATATAAGCATGGATTTTTTTCTGGGCTCTCTATTCTGTTCCATTGATCTATGTGTTTGTTTTTATGCCAATACTATGCTGTTTTGATTACTATCAGCTTATAGTATGATTTGATGTCAGGTAGCGTGATACCTCCCATCTTGTTCTTATATCTCAGGATTGTTGTGGCTGTTCAGGGTCTTTTGTGGTTCCATATAAATTTTAGGATTATATGTTCTAGTTCTGTGAAAAATGTCATTGGAATTTGATAGAGATTATGTTGAATCTATATATTGTCTTAGGTAGTATGGACATTTTAACTATATTAATTCTTCCTATCTATGAGTATGGTATATGCTTCCATTTATTTGTATCTTTAATTTTATTCTTCAATGATTTATAATTTTCTGAATACAGGTCTTTTACTTCCTTGGTTAAATTTATTCCTAAGTATTTTATTGTTTTTGAAGCAATTGTAAATGGGATTGTTTTCTTTTTCTTTTTTGTCATATTTAAACACACACACACACATATAATTTTTATTATTAGTTTTAAGTGTACAAAGCAACATAATAGTTAGACATTTAAAACCCTCATAGAGTGATAACCCACCCTCCAAGCTACTACCCCTCTGACATCTTATATAGCTGTTACAATACCATTAACTATCTTTTTTATGTTGCACTCCCCATCCCGTGACTATATGTACCTATATATTTAGATATAGTTGACATTCAATATTATTCTACTTCAGCTTCAGGTGTATAGCACATTGGTCAGGCATCTACACAGTTTATGACGTGGTCCCCCTGATAAGTCCCGTGCCCATCAGGCACCTTGCACGATCTTTACAACATTGTTGATTATATTCCCCATACTGTATTAACTGTCAATTTGTATTTCTTAATGTTGTCACCTTTTTCACCCTGACCCCAACCCCATTCCCATCTATCACCCTGATAGATCTAGTACTTATCTGGCACCACACCTAGTTATTGCCATATCCTTGACTATACTCCTTAAGCTATAACCCCATGACTACTGTATAACAACCAATTTGTTCTTCTTAATCCCTTCCCCTTTCACCCATCTTTAACCCCCCTCCCACCTTAGAGAAATCCCTCTCAGAGTTCTTGTAATACTGATTTGGTGGTGATGAACTCCTTCAGCTTTTTCTTGTCTGGGAAGCTCCTTATCTGTCCTTCAATCCTAAATTACAGCCTTGCTGGGTAGAGCAATCTTGGTTGTATGTTGTTGCTTTTCATCACTTGGAATATTTCCTGCCACTCCCTTCTTGCCTGCAAAGTTTCTGTTGAGAAATCAGCTGATAGTCTTATGGGGGCTCCCTTGTAGGTAACTAACTGCTTTTGTCTTGCTGCTTTTAAGATTCTCTCTTTGTATTTAACCTTTGACATTTTAATTATGATGTGTCTTGGTGTGGGCCTGTTTAGGTTTATCTTGTTTGGGACCCTCTATGCTTCCTGGACTTGTATGTCCATTTCCTTCACCAGGTTAGGGAAGTTTTCTGTCATTATTTCTTAAAATAGGTTTTCAGTTCCTTGCTCACTCTCTTCTCCTTCTGGTACCCCTATAATGTGAATGTCCTTATGCTTGATGTTATCCCAGAGACCCCTTAAACTCTCCTCAATTTTTTGGATTCTTTTTTTTTTTTGCTGTTCTGGTTGGGTGTTTTCTGCTACCTTATCCTCTACATTGCTGGTTGGATCCCCTGCTTCATCTAATCTACTGTTGATTCCCTGTAATATATTCTTTGTTTCCATTATTGTATCCTTTATTTCTGGCTGGTTCTTTTTTTATCGTTTCAATTTCCGTTTTTATGAGATCATTGAGCATTTTTATAACCAGTGTTTGGAACTCTGCGTCTGATAGATTGCTTATCTCCATTTTGCTTAGTTCTTTTTCTGGAGCTTTGTTCTGTTCTTTCATTTGGGACATGTTTCTTTGTCTCCCCATTTTGGCTGCCTCCCTGTGTTTGTTTCTATGTATTAGGTAGGGCTGCTATGTCTTCCGGTCTTAGTAGAATGGCCTTATATAATAGGTGTGCTGTAGAGTTCAATGGTGCAGTCTTTCTGGTCACCTGAGCCACGTGCTCCGGGAGTGTCCTTTGTGTGGGTTGTGTGTGCCCTCCTCTTGTAGTTCAGCCTTGGTTGATAATTGCACATCAATGTGAGGGATTGACCTGTGGGCTCATTGGTTGTGGGGACTGGCCTTGACTGCAGTGGAAGAGATGTTGTGCAGAGGCTGATCCTACAGAGCAGGATCTGTCTTAGCAGGACTGTGGTGCCTGCCCAATCTGCCCCTTGGGTGTGTGGTAGTTGGAAATGGCTGGGTGATGCTCCAGCTCATTTTGGAGCTGGCCATTGGGGGCGCCAACTCCAGGACCACCTTGGAGGGGATCCGCTGTAGGTCTACTTCAGCCACAGCCTGTGCCTTACCTGGGGCCACCCAGCGGGAGCCAGAAAGAAATCTGCAGACGGCTGCCACCCGTGCTGGGCTTGGAAGTGCCTTGAGAGGCCAAGCTGAGAACCAAGGCTGGCTGTTGCTTGTGTCGGCGTAGGGCTGCTCAGCCAGAGGCACAGGACATACTCAAGCCAGACGCTTGTCTGGGTTCCTTGAACCTTTGAGACTCGAGAAGTCTGCTGCTTGAGCTAAGGCAGGCCGTCTGCATGAAAAAGCCCTGGAAGTGGCCTGGGTGTGCCCGAAAGTTGGGTGGGGCCAGGTCTTAAATCACTAGGGCGGGGTGAACAAATGGCAGAGACTGAGAAATGGTGGCCGCCTGTGTACATGCACTGGGAAGGGAGAGGGCTCAGCAAAGAAACAATGGCCTCCGCCAGCTCCTCCATCCAGGAGAAAGCTGCCTCTCCAACCCCGTCTAAGCCAGACAATTCAAATCCCCATTTGTCCCTGCCACCTTTCTACCTGCTGCCCCAGTGCTGGAGCTCAGAGCAAGTGATTCCGTTTGTGAGTAAGTACGCGCACAGTTCCTTTAAGAGGAGTGCCTGTGAGTGCAGCCGCCCTCAGTCTCACTCAGCCACAATCTCCACTGGTTTTCACAACCAAACATTATGGGGACTTCTCTCCCTGGCACTGGAACCCTGGGCTGCTATCTCTCACTCTTTTAAGGGATGGGGGGACTCTCACAGCCAAAATAGCCCTCCTGATCTTTAATGGTCACACTGGTGTGAGACCAGCCCATGTCGCGTCTCTGACCTTCCTGCCAGTTTGGAGGTGGCTTCTTCTGCATATCCTTAGTTGAAAGGCTTCAGTTCAGCTTGATTTTAGATGATTCTCAATAATGGTTGTTTTGTAGATTAGTTGTAATTTTGATGTGGTTGTGAAAGAAGGTAAACACAGTGTTTACCTACTGTGCCATCTTGGTTGTCCTGAGATTGTTTTCTTAATTTTTCCTCCTGATGGTTTATTATTGGTATGTGCAAATGCAATGGATTTCTGAATATTAATTTTATGTCCTGCTTCTTTACAAAATTCATTTATCAGTTCTAATAGTTTTTTGGTAGAGTCTTTGGGATTCTCTCTATATAATATTATGTCATCGTCATATAATGACAATTTTACTTCCTCCTTTCCAGTTTGGAATTTATTTATTTATTTATTTATTTATTTATTTATTTATTTATTTATTGTCTGATTGCTGTGGCTAGAACTTCCAGAAATATGTTGAGTAAAAGTGGTGAAAGTGGGCAATCTTGTCTTTTTCCTGATCTTTAGGGAAATTAATAAAAAAAAAGCTTTTATTAATAGCTTTTCCCCAGTGAGAATAATGTTAGCTGTGGGTTTACCATATATGGCCTTTATAATGTTGAGATATGACTCTTCTATTCCCACTTTGCTAACAGTTTTTATCAAAAACGGCTGCTGGATTTTGTGAAATGCTTTATCTGCATCTATTGATATGACCATATGATTTTTATTTTTCATTTTGTTGATGTCGTGTATCACATTAATAGGTTTGCAGATATTGAACATTCCTTGCATATCAGGAATAAATCCCACTTGGTCGTGGTGTATGATCTTTCTAATGTATTGCTGAATTCAATTTGCTAATATTTTGTTGAGGATTTTTGCATCTATGTTCATTAGGGATATCTGCCTATGGTTTCCTTTTTTTGGTAATGTCTGGTTTGGGGATCAGGGCGATAGTGGCCTCATAAAAAGAGTTTGAGAGCCTTCCCGTCTTTTGGATTTTTTGGAACAGTTTGAGGAGAATAGGAGATAATTCTTTTTTGAGTGGCAAAATTCACCTATAAAGCCATTGGGTCTAGGGCTTTTGTTTGTTGGGAGCTTGTTGATTACTGATTCAGTTTCACTGGTAGTAATCAGTCTATTCAGATTTCATGTTTTTTCTTGAGTTAGCCTTGGAAGGTTGTATGCTTCTAGAACATATTCATTTCTTCCAGATTGTCTAATTTGTTGGAGTATAGTTGCTCATAGTATTTTCTTAAAATTTTTTTTGGTATTTTTGTGGTATTGTCACTTCTCCTCTTTCATTTCTGATTTTATTAATTTGGGTCCTCTCTCTCTCTATCTCTTTCTCTCTCTCTTTTTAACGGATTTTAAAAATATTATTATTGGGGAAGGGGAACAGGACTTTATTGGGGAACAGTGAATGCCATTTCAGCTTCAAGTTGTTCTTTCAGTCTTAGTTGTGAAGGGCACAGCCTAGCTCCAGGTCCAGTTGCTGTCGTTAGTTGCAGGGGGCGCAGCCCATCATCCCTTGCGTGAGTTGAACCAGCAACCTTGTGGTTGAGAGGACACACTCCAACCAACTGAGCCATCTGGGAGCTCAGCGGCAGCTCAGCTCAAGGTGCCGTGTTCAATCTTAGTTGCAGAGGGCGGAGCCCACCATCCCTTGAGGGACTTGAGGAATTGAACTGGCAAACCTTGTGGTTGAGAGCCCACTGGCCCATGTGGGAATCGAACAGGCAGCCTTCAGAGTTAGGAGCATGGAGCTCTAATCACCTGAGCCATTGGGCTGGCCCTCTCTCTTTTTTGTTTTTTTTGATGAGTCTTGTTAAAGGTTCATCGATTTTATTTATCTTTTCAAAAAACCAGCTCTTGGTTTCATTGATATTTTCTATTGTTTTTTTAGTCTCTATTTTATTTATTTTCACTCTGAGCTTTATTATTTCCTTCCTTGTACTCCCTTTGGGCTTATTTTGCTGTCCTTTTTCTAGTGTCCTTAGGTGTAAGGATAGACTGTTGATTTTAGATTTTTCTTGTTTCTTTACGTAGGCTTACATTGCTATGAATTTCCCTCTTAGGACTGCATTCGCTGCATCCCATAGATTTTGGGTCATTGTGTTTTCATTTTCGTTTGTTGCAAGGTATCTTTTGAGTTCCTCCATGATTTCATTGTTGACCCATTCATTATTTAGTAACATGTTATTCAGTCTCCATGTATTTATGTTTTCCAGTTTTTTTCTTGTAATTGATTTCTAATTTCATAACACTGTGGTCAGAGAAGACACTTGATATGATTTCAGTTTTCTTAAATTTATTGAGACTTGTTTTGTGGCCTAACATGTGGTCTATCTTGGAAAATGTTCCATGTGCACTTGAGGAGAATGTGTATTCTGAAGCTTTGGGGTGAAATGCTCTAAAAATATTGATTAAATCCAACTGGTCTAATGTGTCATTTAAGGCCACCTTTTCAATGTTGATCTTCTGTCTGGAGGATCTGCTCATTGCTGTCAATGGGGTGTTGAAGTCTCCTACTATGATAGTGTTACTATTGATCTCTGTCTTTATGTTGGTCAGTATCTGTTTTTACATATTTAGGTGCTCCTATGTTGTGTGCATAGATGTTTACTAGGGTTATGTCATCTTATTGGATCGATCCCTTTATTATGTAATTCCCTTCTTTGTCTTTTATTATAGTTCTCATTTTAAAGTCTATTTTTAAATGTTCATTTTAAAGACTATATTGTCCAATTTTCACTAAGTTCCTTCGTGATTCTTATCATCAGTATTTTAAACTCTGTATCTGGTGGGTTGACTGCCTCCATTTAATTTAGCTCCATTTCTGGAAGTTTCTTCTGTTCTTTTATTTGGGACATGTTTCTTTGTCTACTCATCTGGCTGCCACTCTGTGTTTGCTTCTATATATTAGGTAGATCTCCTATTGTCTCTCAGTTTTTGCTGGGTGGCTTAGTTTTCAAACATCTCTGTTGATGAACATTTTAGTTTACGAATGCCATAAACCCGGAAGTAAATGCTTCGGTTTTTGAACATGCCTTGGAAGTCTAACATGTCACACAGCTTCCAGTGAATGCAAGATCCTGAGGCCTAGCTGTCTGCTGTTTTCAAATGGTTCAGAACTCACGTGGTTTTCTGGAACGGATTATGTTCGAAAACCAAGGTACCACTATATGTGTCCTTTGTAGTCAAATTACTCAGTCTCTGTAATCTCCTGTGTGTGTGTTCCAGAGGTGTCCCTTGTGTTGTGTCTATTCTCCTGTTATAGTTGAGCCTTGATTGCTTTTGGCATGTCAGTGAGTGGGACTGACTCCCAGGCTGACTAGCTATAAGAATTGGTAATACCCACAGATCATGAGCTGCTGTGTGTGGGTTGACCCCTTCAGCAGAAGCTCTTGTGCCTGTTGAGAATTCCCTTTGGGTGTACCACTTGTAGGTCAAACCAGGTAGTGCTCTGGTTTGGTTTGAAGCTGGCCTTTGGGTGTGTTGTTTCTGGTGTCTCTTGGGTGGGGCTTTTGTGCAGGTCAGTTTCAGCCGTGACTCTTACCAGCCCATGGCTACCTGGTAGGTGCCTCAAAACTGTATGGGATTGGCTGCTGCCCATGGTGGACCTGGAGGCATGTAGGGGTGGCCTCTCTGTGAACTGAGGTTGGCTGCCACCAGTACTGGGCCCAGTGTAGCAAAAGGCCCAGGGCCCAAAATGCCTGTTGCCTCCTGTCAGTTGCCCATAAGGTCCAACTATTGAAAAAGGCTCCTTAGGAGCGTGTGTCTGGCTGGTTGACCTGGTGTTAAGAGTGCCCTCGGCAATGCAGCACTAGCTGGGAGGGGTGGAGTTCAAGGGAGTCACAACATGACTGGTGGTTTTTACAACATTAATGCAGATTCAGATCTTATGCCTGTACCTGGCCTGTGACCACCTTGTATTGTGCCCTGAGGGCACTCCCGCCAACCTCTACCTCAGGCTTTCAAATTCCCAAAAGCTTCTATAGAGTGGTTGTGGTGTAGTTTTTGGGTCACTGTTCACCACAAAAATCTCCCCAGGCCATGTGGATTGTTCACTGCTGTAAAAAACCTTCTCCACAGTTTATGGGGGCAGGGTTGGTCACCCAGGAGCCCAGAATACCCCTGGCAAGATAGCTGTAGGTGAGCAGGGCAGGGTTACAGGGAGTTACAAGGTGTGGTTAGTAGTTTCTACAAACTTGGTGTAGTCTTGGTTCCTGGACTGGTGCTGGGCCTGCAACCACTCCACAAAACAAAACAAAACAACCAAAATAAACCACCAACAAAAACCAAATACACACACACTCAAAAACCACACACAACAAAAAATCAAAATAAATGAAAATACAACAAAATAAGAAAACAAGAGCAAAAAAAAGCAAACAAACAAAAAACAGAAAGAACTAAAAAGCACCAAAAAACCAAACAAACAAAAGAGAAACAGAACAAAAAGAATAGGAAAAAAGATGAAAAAGAAAGAAAGAAAAGAAGAGAAAAGAAAGAACAGAAAAAGAGAAAGAAAGAAAGAATGAAAGGGAAAAAAAAAAGAAGAAAGAAAAGAGGATAAAAACACACTAAGTCCAGCCACTGCCCATCTATGTTGCAGAGCAGGTCTTGGCTTTACTCCCTTTAGCAGTCTCTTGAGGCCATAGTGGGCTGTCCTCTGCTGTAGAAAACCTCCTCCACAGCAGCTTACTGAGGCAGGGCTGGCCACGAGGTACCCAGAGTGCCCCTGGCAATGCAACGCTAGGTGGGCGAGGCTGGCTTCCAGTGTGCTTTGGGGTGTGGTCATTTGTTTCTACAGAGTCAGTGCAGTTTCTGCCCCAGCCTGAGAAAACATGCTGAGAACACTACAGCCAGAGCTTCTGAAATTCCAAAGCTTCCTCTGCAGCCTGATGCTTAGCCTATGTGTCTCCCAGGCTATGATTACCCTGGAGGGATCCACCCAGAAAGGTGGGGGTGGGCTGGGATGTGGAAAGGTGGCTGGTGTTTGTGGCTCCGACCAGCCCAGAGCTGTCTCGTCCTCTCTCCAGGTCTTTCCCTGTCAGTGACCTGCGTGGGAATGTCAGTGCAGTTCTCAGGGTTGTAGATATTTTGTTCTTTAATCCGACACTGCTACTTGTTTCTTCTGAAGCCCACCTCTAACTCTGGTAAGGGCAGGGTGGGCTAGCTATGTGAAGGTGGGAGGGAGGCAGCCAGGCTCTGTGTCTTTTTTTTCTGATTTCTGCCTGGCCATGCTGGCTTAAACCACCATTCTCAACTGAGGTCTCTGCCTCTAACGCTGGATTCAGCTGCCTTGTATGCTGATCCCTGAGGTAGGACTGAGTCACAAAGGGTGCGCCTGGAGCCTGAATTCTTCCCTCTCCCCAGGCTTTGGCTTTAGTCTGAGTCCTGGGGCCCCTTGGCCTGCAGCCTGCCTCTTTGTACTTCCCTCTTCCCTCCTCCCCACTAGCCCAATTTGCCCACCTTCAGTTGATTATCAGTGCAAGTCTCTCAGTCATACTTGTGTGATGTATAGGGAGTCCTTTGTTGAATTATAGCTGTTCAATTTGCTTTAACTTCCAGAGGAGATTTCAAGAAGTACTCCTCACACCACCATTTCTGTGATGTCCAATTAGTTATATTTTAGACACGTCAAATTTGAGATTGCTATGGAGTATCAAGGTTGAGATGCCTGGAAAGTGCTTGAATGGATGAGCAGAAATCTTGGGGAACAGGTCTAGTCTGAATATATCAACTTGGGAACTTCAGACCCTTGGTGTTTTTCTCTGTCCAGTCCCCAGGTTTTCTGGGTGCAACCCTTACCACAATTACCTTTCCAAATGGTATCCCCTCCGTACCATGCCCCAGATACTAGCAGGGCTCTCTGTTCTATCTCTTCAAGAAGCTCATTTCTAAATATAATCCTGGTGTATTATGGGTAGATGTAGTGATACAGTTAATGAGTCTCTCATGTGGACGATTATAACCTAGAGTACAGCTTGGTTTAATTCTCTCCCACTCACGTGCACAGACTAATTCAGTAATACACCCACTCACAATTATACTCCTGTCTCTGAGAAAATACCATACTCAGGCCTCACACCAGAGCTGTAGACCAGAGCTGTGCACACACGAGTACACGCAGGCACACAAATGCCCACAGGCCCTGACACCCTCTCAGAAACATCTACTGTAATAGATGCATTTGGAGTGTCTTCCCAGACAGCAGCCCCTCCTTAGAAAGGACCTGCCATTGTACCTGTTGGATAGGCAGGTCAGAGGCTGTGTTGGTAGCAGGCCATCTTGCCACCCTCTCCCACCAGCTAGGGCTAATTGGACTAGATGGTTGCTTGCCCTTGGGTTCCATAAGCAGAAATGCTTTTAGGGATTCTTTGGTGGTGAAAAAAAGAAGTCAACTTAGGGTATCTTAGGAATCAAAGTTCCCTACTGAACACAAGGGCAGGAGAGACCGCAGGGCCTTCTGAGGGACTGGAACTGAAGACAGAAGCCATTTTCAACAGAGGCAGCGGCTTTCCCTTGTTGCTTTTTCTTTTTGGGGCAGTGAAGGTCTTTCATCTCTCACTGGTTTCTCTTTTCTCTCTTGCTGAAGTCCCTGCATTCCAATCATTTGGAGCATTTTTTTTTACCAGTTCCAAGCTTTGGACCTCTGGGGATAGAGTCAAAGAAGCCACATTTGTCATAAACACCCCAGGTGGCCTTGTGGGGTGCAGGAGTTTGGGAACCACTGAGCTATGGCGCTATGGAATTCCAGCACTGACACATGCCTTTGAGACCACACCACTACCAGCTGCTAATTCACAATCTGTGGTCCCAATCCCAAATTTCTGGGAGTCAGAAGGCAACTGAGGCAGCATGAGTCAGCTGTCCAAGGTCAGTAGGCTGTGGCCCCGTGACGGGGGCAGTCTGGTCCAGTCATACGATGCAGATGCTGACAGGGTATGGAAACCAACCAACTGTTACCCTGAGATGGTCCCAGTTCCTTATAATAAATTCCCTTTTGCCTAAGTTGGCTTGGAGGGGGGGGCTTTTGGTAGACTCCTGAGGCACAAGTTCTCAGAAACACTCAGGCACTCATTGTTACTGGTACACGCACACACATGCACATGTCAGCTCCCAAGCACACACCCAACATCTGGGGCACTGTGGTAATCATCTCTGCAGCTCAGGAAGACTATAAACACAGTGGGAGACCTTTATTAATTACATATCTTACATTCGATGAAACATAATATTTAATTTAAATAATTGCAGGAGACAGCTGTGATACTTTGATTCACTTCCCAGAACAAATGGCTTCTCTCCCTCCCTGGCCTGCTGAGCTGATCTCTCATGATGAAAGACCAACCTGGTCTGTTCTTTTCCTAGGATTTTTGTCCCAGAAAATGATGAAGTGCTTCCCTGACTGAGTATAAAGCAAGGGTTACAGCCACTTTGCCAGCTTTGAAAAGGAAATGCCAGAGAAATAGATCCATTTTATCATTTCCGACAATAGGTTGAGGAGCTGCTGCTTAGAATGAGATGCTTGTGAGTCACAGCAGAGAGGCTGATGGGAGGAGGCAGGTGTTCTGTGCAGACGGACAAGTGTGTCCATGGTGAACAATTTCCCCCAACCCCTTCAGAGTGGCCATGTCTGCTGGTCTTGGCCACACCTTCCTTTGTGCTGGGCTTTCTCGATCTCTGTAGGCTCTCGGCGGTCAAAAGAGAAACCCTTCTGTTGGCCCTGTCTCCAGCAAGGTTTCCATATATGAAGGGTTGGTGGCCTGGTGATAATCTCAGACAACCCCAGAACACTATAACACTACATCCTTCCCCGCAAGCAAAACAAATCTAGAACTCTGACATAACAGGCTAGGAATTCCTGTTTTTGACAAAAGCTTCCAGGGTTCAAGTGGCCAGAGGGCTCATGCCATATCTGATTGGATGAAAGGACCTCAGGATCCTTCCTTAGCTGGGAGCTTCTGAAGCAACCCATCTGGCTGAGTCTGGGCCAACTGGCTGAGTGCATCCCTGGAATTGGCTTCTTTCCCTTCCTGAAAGACAAGAGACTTGGCACTGAATGTAGGTCAAGTTTCTGTCCAAGATTCTTTTCTCTTTTTTCCAAGACAAAGTCTGGACAGTAGCGGGCTGGGAGTGGTCTGGGACAGGAAAGAGGGAATCTAATATTGTCAAGTGTCTTCAATGTGTCATAGATGGTGGCTGGTGTCTGCATGTCATTGCATATGATCCTCACTGGTGAACTAGGGAGGCTTAGCTCCACTTTACAGATAAGGAAACTGAGACTCGAGTCCTCACTTGCTAAGGTCATCCAGTTAGTAAGAGGCAGATCCAGGATTTTAAGCTACGCTGTCTCATTCCAGAAGGCCTGCCTTTCCCACTTACCTGCTGTAGAGGAAAGGAACCTTTCCTTCATAGGGCTTGTTTCCCCAGCTTCCAAGGGATCATGGCAGTAGAGGAGGGGCCCAGGCAGGGCCTGAGGTCTGCAGCTTTGGCCAGTGAGCTTCCCCAGGGCCAGGCCACCTCGTTCTGTCCTTGGCTGTTCTCTCTCCAGTGTCTTCAGCTTCTCCCTTTGCCAATCAAACACTCTTCAATCAATCTGATGTTAAAACAAACAACCAACAACAAAAACAAAACAAAACAAAAAAAACTATCCTTGACCTTCCTCCATTTCCAGCCACCATGTATGGCTGTGGGCTGATGTGCTCCCTGTCTCAGCTGAGCTTCTTGAAAAAGTTACCCTCAGACCATATCCCCACTTACTTATCATCCTGTCTTCATCCCATTCCCAGATGGTCTTGTCTCTCACTGCTCCGCTGAAATGGCTCCCATCCCATGGCTGCTAATTATCTTCTTGTTGCCAAATTCATTAGACACTTTCCATTCTTTTATTATCATATTATTTGACTTCTCAGCAGCTTTGGCCTTTTGACCTGTCAGTCGCTCTTCTACCTCCCAATCTAACTTCTTTTTCTTTTTGTTCATGACAACATAGTCTCTGAATTTTCCTCCAGCCTCTTGGTGACTGCTTCTCCATCTTCTTTTCAGGCTCCTTTTCCTCCAGCCATCTTTCAAATATGCAAGGTTTTCAGGGCCTGGCCTCAGCTTCTTCCCTTCTCACTCCGCACTCACTCTCCAGTCTCACCGACTTCCATGGTTTAAGCACCTCTGGTGTGAATGGTGCCCAATGCTGTATCATCAGCCCAGACGATCCTCCTGAGCGCCAGACCCATGGATCCAATCGTCTATGTAAGGACTCAGCAAATTTTGGGTGTAACAGGCCAGATAGTGAATATTTTAGGCTTTGTGGGCTAAATGGTATCTGTTCCAACTACTCAACTCTGCCAGTATAATGCAGACTCAACCACAGACAATGACAAGTGGGCATGGCTGTGCTCCAAAAAGGCGTTGTCTATGGACACCAAAATTAGAATTCTATACCATTCTCATGTGTTAGGAAATATTCTCCTTTTGATTTTCCCCCCGACTATTTCAAAATTAGAATTTTAAGCTCTCAACAAGGTTGCTGGTTCAATTCCTGCAAGGGATGGTGGGCTGTGCCCCCTGTAACTAAAGATTGAAGACAGCAATTGGACTTGGAGCTGAGCTGCGCCCTCCACAACTAGATTGAAGGACAATGACTTGGAGCTGATGGGCCCTGGAGAAACATACTGTACCCCAATATTCCCAATAAAAATAAAGAAATTAGAATTTTATATAATTTTCACATGTCAGGAAATATCATTCTCCTTTTGATTTTTTCCAATTATTTAAGAACCTAAAAACCAGATGGCAAGCCAGATGTGGTCCATGGGCCGTAGTTGTTCCCCTCCTGGTCTGTGTGTCAGTTCACTTGGACGTCTTGCAGACATCTCACACCAGCATGTGTACAACGTAACTCCAGACTTCCATCTGCAGATCTCAGTGTCCCCACAGTTCAGAAAAAGATATTTGTGCCAGAAACCCGAGAGTCATCCCTGATGGATCATTTTTTCTCACTCCTCTCTGCTCCCAACATCCAATTGCCAAGTCCTGTCGATTTTTCCTCCTACATACATGGAGCAGAATAGTATTGGGAAATATCCACTGGGGTTCTTCTCTTGGGACTTTGCGTTGACTCACTCTCTCATATCCTTCAAGTTTTTTCTCCAATGTCACCTTCTCCATAAGGTCTAGCTTGATGCACTTCTCCATCCCTGACCCCCTCACCATTTATACTCATACTTGCAAATGTTCTATGACATTTACTACACATTATTGTCATTGTTTCTTGCCTTTCTCTCCTCGTTAGACTATCAGTCCCCAAGGGCAGGCACTGTGGTCTGTTTTGGTCACTGCTGTATCCCATGTACCTAGAAGGGTGCACACAGAAGGGGCTCAACTAATGTGTTGAATCAATCAGTGATGTTGGGCTTAGATTTCTTCATGGGGAGTGCCGGATCAGCCAAGACAATAGAAGTCACCGCGGTTCATAAGTGAGACTCGTTAAGCAGTGGTTCTTGACCTGGCTGCACACAAGAATCATCTGGGAGCTTTAAGAATCCGCTGCCAGGCTAAGCCCCAGACCAATTAAGTCAAAAGTTCCCGGAATGAGACCTTTTTAGGTCCCTACAAAGTGCAGCCAAGGTTAAGAACTGCTGCTTTAAAATGACAGAGATTATAATGGTCAGAAGAGCAAGATTTTGATTTGTGAAAGTCAGGCTTTGTGGTGAAGACAAAAGCATTTGTGGCCTCTGAAGATCCCAAGCTCAGAGGCCTGAGTATTTGAACTCAGGAAGAAAGTGGAGTTTGACACAGAAGGAACTGGGTGGCAAGAGACATGAGAATATGGTGGGGGCTGGTACCTGTATCTCCACATCAAGTTTCAGGCCGTGGATGGGTTTGGGGATGTCATAGTAGAGAGCCTGTTTTCTCATGAACAGTGGAGCATTTAGGCAAGGGGGCCCTGAATTAACCTCAGTCCACCTTACCTGATGTCTCTTTCTCTTGCAGTGGTTTGTGAAGGGGATAAGAACCTGTTCTTGGGCCCTGGAGAGGGGCCAAGCACATGGTGACGATGGGGAACTCACATGGCTGCCAGGGGACCATGGTGTCCTAGGGCAAGGTGGTCCTAGAGCACAGGCAGTGGGAAGGGCAGCCCGGGGCCAGCGCAGGACAGAGACAGGGTCAGTCTCTGAGGATTGACAGGGCCTGCGTAGCAAACATGGGTGGTGGGTCAGAAAGGAGTAGACCCTTGTCCAGTTAATCTGCTGAGAAAATGGATCGCATGTCACACCTGTAATGGCACTTCCTCAGGAATGCAGTGGTGACCAAGGCTGACACCCAGACAGGCCAAGTGACTTCTGCAGGGCTCAGCAAGACAAGAGGACAACATAGAGGCCAGGAGCCCCTTCCCTGACTCTGTAATGTCTTGTAAACCATGCTAGCTCTTACTCGTGTTTTTTCTTCATGTCACTTTTACAATTATCATTGCATGATGATGGGAATACTCGTTCATTGATTGCTTGTTCAACTGTAGAGTCTATGAAGCCAGTAACCACCTCTGTGTCTCCACAACCTAACACAGTGCCTGGCACACAGGAGTGGAGATTGACTGATGACTGAAGACATGAGCGAATGCGAGTCATGCCTTTTGTCCTGGGTTGAGTGGGCAGGATTCCAGACACTGGGTCTGCTTGCTTAACTCACTAAGGCGCTGCTGGAAGGACGGAAGTCCCTCCTTGATTCCCTCAACCACAGGGACCACACGTGCTTTTGCTCAGTTTTGCTAATTTGCATAGGTCTTGGCTTGTCTCCATGTCATCAGGCAGTGCATAGGATTCGTCAGCCTGGGACAAGGTGTGGGGCTGGGCATTGCATCCTGCCTCAGCCCCAGCCTCCTCCACACTTGGCACCCAAAGAAGCCTTGTGCTGGCTCGGGGTTCTCCCAGCTCCCTCCCCGCCCCCGACTGTCCGTCCAACGGACTGCAGGATTTCCGTCACCTCCCTCCAACATAGACCCTGCCTTCCTTTCTCTGGACCCATAAAAAGTCACTTTGGCCTCAATCAATAGAACATCTCTTTAGCAAGGGAGCTGCTGGTTTGCAGAGCCAGCCCCAGCAGACAGCTTTACTTGTCCGGATGATGCATTAGGCTACCTCAACAGATTTTTGCTTTTTATGAGGACATATACGACTCCCCAAAGAAACCTTACAGAGAGGGTATCGGGTGGAGAAGAGTGAAGGAGCATAATTCTGAAAGTTCAGAGAGCGCTGCTCAGATTCTGTCCTCTGGGCCACCTTCCTGTCCCATCCTTGGAGTCTGAGCGCACCAGTACGCTGTGTGCCTCGTACATCATTCACACAGTGCAAACACACAGATTCACCCAGGTCCAGGACACACCAGCCTGCACACAGGTGCCCTGGCTTACACTCCCCACCGTCGTACACAGATGCTGTGGTTCTTCTGCCTTGCTGTGCTCTCTCTGCCATTCCCATGTCTTCTCATCACCCAGCTGATGCCTGGTCTCCCCTCACACGTTGGCTTACTTGTCAATCCTCCCTTCCTCAGGGAGCCCCGTGGCCCAGGCTCCCGGCCTGGTTCCCCCGGTGAAATGCTCTCATAGCACTATGTGCCTCCCCCGTTTTTTTTTTTTTTGGCATTTTCTATAGTTTTGACATTCATCTGTGTCTTTCTTTAAATAATATATGTGCCTCACCTACCAGACTGTAATCTTTCAGTGACAGAGACTAGTTTGTTTTATTCTCCACACCCAGCACGGTGACTGCTGCAGAGAAGGTCCTCACTCAGCAACTGCTGAACGAATTAATGGGTGCAGCCCCCAGTGATCCCCACCTCTGGCAGTCGTGCACATATATCCCCTCCCCTTGTGGGGGTTGGACACGGTGACTCGCCTCTAATGAACAGAATGTGGCAGAAGCGATGGATGTCACTTTTGAGATTAGGTGATAGAAGATTGTAACTCCCATCTCTCTCTCTCCTTGACTTACTTGCTCTGATGAAGCCAGCTGCCATGTTGCAAGCTGCCCTATGGAGAGGCCTACATGGGAGGAACGGACAGTGGCCTCCAGGTGACAGCCAGTGAGGACCTGAGGCCCTTGGTCCACTAACTTGTGAGGAACTGACTCCTGCCGACAGCCACGTGTGCACCTTTGTGAGATATTCAAGCCGGATGATACTCAAGCTAAGCTGTGCCTGGATTTCTGACCCTGAGAAACTGTGAGGTGGCGAATGTTGTTCATTTAAGCAGCTAAGTTTTTGGGTCACTGTTAGGAAGCAACACATGGATGGCTGAGAAACACACACAACCAACAGCCCATGCTGCACAGACGCGTGCCCTCCTTAGGGCCTCTCTTCCACAAAACTCAGCCCTTATTTCATCACACATGAGTGTGTGTCACACACACACACACACAGCCCTGAGAGGGGCTCTCCCTTTCTCTACTTTTGCTGCCTTACAACTCCATTCAAATGGACATCTGCCTAATAACTCCATTGGGTCAGGCCAGATACCAGACCCACTTTCAAGCCACCCCTGGGCCCTGCCGCTGAGCCCTTCATCTTTACAGACCCCCTGCCTAGCTCTGTGTCACTGCTAAGCTGAGTTACCAGCTGCCTAGCAATCTTGTGAGAGGGTCTCCGTGTGAAGGCTGAGGCTTCTCTGGCCTTAAAAATAGGAAATCACAGGGAAAGCTGTCCCTTGAGCGCCAACCCCCCCACCCCCCGCAGCCACCTGCCTCTGCCCCACACAGGGCCTGCCTGTGCTCCTGCTGTCAGTTGCAGGCCTGGCCTGGCCAGCATGGAGGGAATGAAAGGGGCCTGTTCTCAGCCTGCAGCCTCCACTGGGCAGCAGTGGGCAGTGGCAGCGCACACTCCCTCCCAGGCTGGTGGCTGATTGGGCAGCAAGAACACGCCAAACAGGAGACCCCCTTTCTCCTCACTTGCTCTGTCCCAGCCTTCCTGAGGCCCTGGAGGGAAGCCCCGACCTCACAAAACCCTTCCCTGGGAGTTGTTTTTCCAAATAAGATAACTGTCAATGGAAGACGCTCATGTCTGGTGCTGAGAGGGGCTGATTTTTAGAGCCCTCTGATCTAGGCAGACTTGCTGGTAATAGCATGCGTACTCTCTATTGGTTGGCAAGAAGAGGTCCTGGAAGCCGTACTTCCTGCTCTGCTCTCCCTACCATCCCACCGCCAGCTCCGAGGCGCCTGCCCTGCTCTGGGTCTAACAAAGTTATTCAGGGTCCACTGCTGACTTCTCTGGGCCAAACAGTTCAGGAACATCTGCAGGCATTTGCTTCGTGCTTTCTCAGACCTTACTCTCTCCTTAGCCCTGCTTCCTTTGGGCAAAATATAAGGGAAATGGAGCTCTTTTGTCAGGGAAAATGAGCAGTAAGGCAGGCGGGAGGGCTGAATCACCTAGATGGACTGCCCACACAGACCCCGAGGGCTGCTGGAGCTTCCCTGCTTAGCTTAGTCCTCAGGCCTAGGGCAAGGCCAGCTGGCGCACCTTGGATTCTGCTTCCAGTACACAGGTCCAGAGCCGCCAGCTCAGCTATTGACCTTGCCCGTCACCTCTGTGGAGCCTGCTGCTTCCGTCTCCAGGGGGTGGGCCACAGTCGCTCTTCTGAGAGGCGGTGACTGACACCAGCAGTCAGAAGCACTGACCTGGGAGAGGAGCCAGGTGGGGCCAAAGTTGTGCCTGAAAAGTGAAGTTGAGATGGCTTTAGAAGTAGGAATGGTGAACCCCTACACTGGCCTCAGTCCGTGTGTCCCCAGAGGTCTGTACCCTGCACAGTGTCCCTGTGTCTGTGTGCTTGAAATGGCGATAAAAGTAAGGACTCCTACGGAAAGTCCTCAAGAGTGAAGGAATTGAAAACTTTCCCTAAGGCAAATCTAGCTATGTCTATATCTATCTATCTGTCTGTCTGTCTGTCTGTCTGTCTGTCTGTCTGTCTATCATCTATCTATCTATCATCAGTCATCTATCCATCTATCATCTATCATCTTCTATGGTCTGCCTACCTGTCTGTCAGCATCCATGTATTAATTGCCAAGTGGCCTTCACCTCAAGGACCGCATAGTCTGGTTAAGGAAACCAAAATCACAAATGGGTGACAGTGGGACAGGCGGGGTCTGGCTGGTGTCAGATAGGGGTGCATGGATGATTTGTGCCCTAGCACATGCCCTCACACCTGTCCTGCTGCCACCCTAGACCTTCCACTTTGAGCCTCTCTCAGCCTCCTTCTGTCCTCCCTTCCCTCTTTCCCAGCTTTCCAAGAACCTCTATTCCACTGCCCCATTTTCCTGGAAAACCCCAGCCTAGTTTGGCCTCTGCCGTTCGCTTTCCTCGTGCCTGTGCCAACACTGCTGACACTGCTCACAGTCCTGTGCCGCCACATGCCCTGGGTCTGTGGTCAACTGCTCCCCCCACATGTCCAGTAACCCCTTTATGTTTCTTTTGGGCTTCTGTTTCCTGTTCTCCATACAGGCCACTCCAGTCCTTCTCCTCAAATCTCAAACCCCACCATTCCCCTCCCCATTACCTCTCAGCTCCCTGCCACCATCAGCAATAATCTTGCTGCTACTTCACAGATAAAATTCTTCCAACTTCCTGCCATCAAACCCCAGACCTGTCTGATCTTGCACCTGTATATCCCTTCTACGCCCTATTACCATGGAGGCCTACGCTCTAGATTCTGGCCCCCTCACCCTCCCAGGTGTCATTCTTTTCCCTCCCTTGCTTATAGCTGCAATCTTTACTTCCCATTGACCTCTTCCTGTCAACATTTAAATATGCTCAATTTTTCATTATCTTAAAAAAAACACCCAACAAAATAAACAACCTTCATCGACACCTCCCATGTGCTCTCCAGCTATCATCCCATCTTTTTTCTTCCTTTCACAACCAAATTTATTGAGTGTTTGCTATACTCTGAGTTCACTTTATTCTTTGCTTACTCTTTGGCCATCTGGCGACTTCTTTGGTCATCTGACTCTGGTCCTCTTTTGTCCATTGAGTATGCTTTCATCTAGATCACCAGGACGTTCTGTGCTAAATCCACTGGACATTTTCCATTTCTCTTTTGTTTGATTGCTCGGCAGCCCTTGACGCTGTTGGTGACTCCCTTCATACAAGTCTTACTTTTGTCTTCCTCGACCTCTCCTTGTTTTCTTTCTGTCTCTCTGGCCACTGTTATTCAGTTTTCTTTAGTGCTTTCTCTGACTGTTGTGCAAATGTTCCTGCTCTGTGGAACTCTGCCTTAGTCCCTCTGCTCTTGTCAGGCTACATACTTTTGCATCTAATCTGTTCTGCTAGCATCTAATCATGATGACATTTATACAGTGAGGACTTTTGGCTTCAAATGCTAGAAGCTCAATTCACACTAGCTCGAGGAAAAACAGAGACATTTTTGGGCAGCATAACAGGCTAGTGTAGCAGAGGACTGGCCTCGGGCATTTCATGATCTCGGGACTCAGACGATGTTGTTGGGCCTCTCTCCCTCCATTTTCTTCTCTGGTTCTGTTTCTCTGTCCGTGTTGGCCTCATTCTCTTCTATTGCAGGCAGCCTTCCTTTTGCAGGGGAGGTGGAGGCAGACAAGTAGTTGTAAATAGTTCAAGGTTTTATCACTCCAGATAACCACTCTGGAGGAAAGAAAGAGCTTCTCTCCCCCATTCTCATTATTTCATTCCCAGGAAAGGGCTCTGATAAATCCAGCTGGCATGGAGTATTCCTACTCCATGGAATACTCAGTGAGCTTGGGGTGGTAGTGGTGGTCAGTCCCCCAGGGCCATCTGAATTGTGGAAGGACAGCTTTCTAAAGGAAAAGTGAGGTAATGTTATGAGAAGAAGAGCAAGGAATGCAGAATGAACAAAACATATATTTACTAGAATTTCTCTTTTTAGTCCACACCTTTCCCATGTGTTTCAGTTTTAACCAGCTGAAAGATATTTCCAGCTCGATGTCCCAAACTCATGGGTATCTTAGGAAACACATCCTGAGTCAAAATGTATATGGTAAGCCTTTATTGGGAAGTGCTATTCTAGGGTAGCAAAGAGTGAAAATAAAAGGGTAAATGAAGCAGGGAAAGAAGGAAATAAATATAAGGTGGTGTGTTACCAAGTGCTATGGGTTGAACTGTGTCCCTCTAAAAGATATGCTATTGTCCTCACACCCAGTACCTGCGAATGTGACCTTATTTGGAAATAGGGTCTTTGCAGACGCAACTAGTTAAGAGGAAATTTTACTAGATTAGGGTGGGCCTTAAATCCACTATGTTTGGAGTCCTTATAAGAAGAGGAAAGGGCATGCAGAGACACAGACACAGCAGGGAGAAGGCCATGTGGAGACAGAGGCAGACACTGGAGTATTGCGGCCACAGCCAGCAAACACCCAGGGCCAAGAGGCAAGGGAGGGTCCTCCCCTAGAGGTAGCCTGGTCCTGTCAGTGCCTTGATTTCAGAATTCTTGTCTCCATAACTGAAAGGAAATAAATTTCGGTTGTTTTAAACGATGCAGTTTGTGGTACTTTGTTATGGAAATCCTAGGAAACTACTACACCAAACTAGCCACAGCTTCAATGAAAACATGAAGCCAGTTTTCTGGACAGAACTTACAGAAGAACCATGTCTTGGAACACTCCTTTGCAGTGGGAGACATAAGGAGAAGGACTGATCTGGTGGCTCCTTCCTTTCTCCTGGGTCAGGTCTGCTTCATGGGTATTAACTCTCATGCATTTTGGGGTCATGTGAGCTGACCCCTCCAGGCATCCAGTATAGAAGCCAGACCACAAGCTTCTGGTGTTGTGCTTCAGTTGAGTCTAAAATGATCAGAGGAGCCATAGCCTCCAATGGGTCCGGCCTCTGTCTCCACAAGGCCTTCTCCCTCTGACTTTGCTGTTTCTCTGTGTGTTCTTTTCTTTTCTTAAGCATAGTGGATTTAAAGCCCACCTTAATCTAGTAAAACTTCCCCGTAACTAGCTACACCTGCAAAGACCCTATTTCCAAATAAGGTCACATTCGCAGGTACTGGGGGTGAGGCAGAGAAACTGTAGTGCATCATGGTATTCAAAGAAATGGAGAGAGAGCTTCACCTGGGAGCCTGCTGGGCAAGAGGCAAGACCTGGGGTGGAACAATTAGCTATTTGCATGGCATATGCGGAGAAGGCACTGGTGACACCGCTGCCCAAGCCCACCACCTCTACTACATGAGGAGCCCGTGCTCTTGCTATGGCTGCACTACGGTAGAAGCGGCTAGAATTGCTAAAGAGACTTGCCCCTGATATGGGATGAAGCAGGTGGGCACTGGCGATTGCAGCTGGGGATCCTCATTGAACAGGTGACTAAAGGCTCGGGGCGGGGGCAGGTGGGGACAAACAAATCTTGGGGGGTGTGCATAACAGGGTCTGGTATAATGTTCCAACTGCATTCATCATCACCCCCTCCAAACCCAAATCTGCTATTTCTATGCTTCCTGGTTCAATGAGTGGCAGCACCATGGACCCGGTAACCTGAGTTAGAAATTTGAGAGTTGTCCTCGATGTTTCTCTTTTCTCTCATGTTCAATCCATTGCCAAGTACGGTGAGTTCTGCCTCCAAAATATCTCCAGATTCGGATTACTTTTTTCCATTCCCATCACCACACTACTCTTCCAGGCCACCATTTTTCTCGCTTGGATATTGCAGTAATCTCCAGGGAGCTCTTTGCCTTTTGTCTTGTCTACTTCCAAAATGCACCCCTCCCTGCAGCCAGCATGATCTTCCTGAAACACAAACCTCATCAAGTTATACCCCTGCAGACATTCTTCAAAGGCTCTTCACGGATCTGAGGATAAAGATCCAAACACAAGGCCCCGCATGCTTTGGCTCCTACGTAATCCTCTTGCCTCGTGTCTTGCTCTTTCCTCTCTTACATGCTAATACAACCACTTGGATTGTCTCATCGCTTTTCTACTGTGCTATGTTCTCACTTCATCTCTCTCGTTCATCCAGCGAGTGTCTGGTGAGTGCTCACCGTGCCTCAGCACTGCTGTAGGCCCTGGAAATATGGCAGGGACGCACTTGCTCTTGAGCCTTTGCACAAGCTGTGCCTCCAGCCTGAAATGCTCCCTGCTTGTGACAGACAATGGGAATTGGCTACTGAAAAGCTTCTCCCTGGCCTTCTACTATAGAACTTGAAAAACAACAGGACTATTTCCCAGCCTTCCCAGTTCCGGCCAATGAGATCAAGGCAGAAATCCATACAAAGGGTATCCTTTCCTGAATAACCATCCTCACCAACAGCCTTTGTTTCCTCTTCCTTCCACCTGGAACACGCATGTGAAGCCCAGGCGACAGCAGCTGTCCTGCAACTCTGATGAAGCCAGAAGGAGGATAACAGCTTCTATGCTGAGGACGGTGAGTGGAAGCAGGGAAAGAGCCTGGTGCGAAGGCTGCTATGTGTAGCCCTGTAGGTTGTGTCATGCACAACTCCAGGGGCACCATTTTCATAGATGGAGATTGTTAAGTTGCTGCCCTTGTCCTGGATCTGATCTAATCTCCGAAGGGAGGGGAATGGAGGGAAGGACAGGCAGCTTTGAATTCTGTGAACTGTGAATTCTCTCACATCTCTCCGGCAATCAAACTGTTTCCATAAGCCTTTGTGAGGAGGCTTTTGAAACTCAAGCTGAGAATGCAAAGGCTGAGAATAGACTTCTTTTGCTTTGTCAGCCTCTCCCTAAGGCGATGAATGATGACTCAGTTCAGATGGGGAAAGGAATCCAGGCTAAGGAAGCGATGAGGAGGGAGTAGCACTCACTGGTTAATACCTTAAACCATTGCCCTGCAACAAGTGTACATAGCGAGGTCAGTGCCAGGTGATATAACTGCTCTTAATGGCAGAGCAGCAGTTCTGCTGAAGTTGGAGCAGGAAATGAGGAAAGCTTGGAGAAGGCTCCCAGAGAGGTTGGTGGTTGGACTGAATGTCAAAGACTGAATTTACTTTGACAAGACAGGGAAGAGCATTCTAGGCAAAGGTCTGGCTAAGCAAAGTCAGAGAGAGAGGCCTACGTGTACATGGCACATTGGCGGAAGTGATCCAGTGTGGCAGGGCAGTGAGAGGAGAATGGCCGGAAGGGAGGTTGGGGACATAGTGAAAGCTGAGAAAAGGGTGGAGTCCTACCTTCTCAGAGGTCCCCACCTGGTCTCAGGTGTCTGTGCTGCCCCTTCACCTGTTGGATAAGGAATTGCACAGTGCTGGCCACTCTGGGGGAGGCCTGGGAGCCTGAGTGGGCTCTGGAGTGTGTGCACTCCAGCTGCTCCCTGGTTCCTGAGAGCTTGGCCAAGGCTCCTGGTGTCTGCTGGGAAAGCCCTTCTCCCGCAGGCCCTTAGGCACATATCTGAGGATACAGGAAGGTGGTATTTGCAGACCTGGCTGAACTCAAGCTCGGTCGGAAGAGGAGAAAGACCACCTAGAACCCGGGCGTCCTCTCCTGAACCCCTTTTATCCTGTTTGGGAATAAAAAGTAAAGATGGTGATCTTTTGATTCTACTCTGACCTTGCCCAAAGGGGTCCTCTAGGGTCTAGGGAGCCAACCCCTGCATGGGGATGGATCTTCACCCAACCTACTCTAGTCAGGTACAAGCCCATGTGGTCCAGGCTGGCTCATTCTCAGTTCCCAGCCCTCATAGACTTCCTACACTCTGACAGGGTTATGGGGGAGATATATTAGTGTTCTATTATTACTGTAACAAACTACTACAAGTTTGTCAGCTTAAAATGACACCCGATCATTATCTCACAAATTTTGTAAAGCAAAAGTCCAATACCTACCTCCTTAGGTCAAAATCAAGGTTTCTGTGGGCTGCATGCCTTTCTGGAGGCTCTCGGGGGGGATCCATTTCTTTGCTCATGGCGGTTGTTGGCAGAATTCAGTTCCTTGCCGTTGTGGGACTGAGTTTGTTGGCTGCCATCTGGTGCATCCTTAGCTCCTAGGAGTTGCCAGCATCCCTTGGCCTATGGCCCCTGTCCTCCATCTTGAACCAGCACTGTTGGGTTGAGTCCACGCGTTTAAGTCCACTTTAAATTTCTCCTGCCTCTTTTTCCATTGCGTCACTCTGAATTCAGCCTGGAAAGGTTCTCAGCTTTTAAAGACGCCTGTGATTAGATTGGGGCCACCTGAGTAATCCAGACTAACTGTCTTAAGACCAGTAACCTGGGGGCAGCCAGGTGGCTCAGGTGGTTGGAGCATGGTGCCCATAACACCAAGGTCGCCAGTTCAATGCCTATATGGGCCAGGGAGCTGCGCCCTCCACAATTAGATTGAAGACAATGAGCTGCCACTGAGCTTCTGGAGGGGAGGCTGGATGGCTCAGTTGGTTAGAGCACCAGCTCTTAGCAACAAGGTTGCTGGTTCAATTCCCGCATGGGATGGTGGGCTGCGCCCCCTGCAACTGAGATTGAAAAGGGCGACTGGACTTGGAGCTGAGCTGCGCCCTCCACCACTAGATTGAAGGACAACGACTTGGAGCTGAGGGGCCCTGGAGAAACACACTGTTCCCCAATAATAAAAAAAAAGATCAGTAACCTTAAAAACACTTGTGAAGACGCTTTTGCCATGTAATGTAACATATTCACAGGTTGTGGGATCAGAATGTAGATATCTTTAGGGGTCACTATTTAGCCTGCTACAGGTGTGACCTAGGAGCTTTGTCTCTACACCCTCTTTCCCTTCCCCCTCACAAACTTGGCTTCTTTAACCTCAGGGTGGAGCAGAAGCACTGGGCTCAAGAAAAAAGTCAGTCTCGTTGCATATAGGTTAAGGTGGCCTTGTCTGAAGCTGTCTGCATATGTCTCCAAAGGGAGGCTGGTCTGTGAGCTGGAATCCCACTTTTGATGTGACCTTCATTTGCAAGTAGGAAAGAGTGAGGAAGAATTGGGGCAGTATCTGCCATCCCTGATCTCTCCTTCCTCGCCCTGCCCCTACCCAAAGCCTTTACCCAAAGTCTTCTCCATTTACTGGCCACATGGAAATAAACGTTGATGTTCCATAGTCTCCTCTTTCCCCTTGCCAGGGAGCCCAGGCCAGACAACTAGGCTCTAAGAATGTATTTTCATTTGTTTGTTAAAGTTTTGTATATTGTCACGCAGGGGACCCTGCTCGCTGCGCCATTTGTCGTGCAGGGTTTCAACTCCCACTCCCCGCCCAAGAACGCAGGACACGGTAAGGCCAAAAAGGAACACCCACGGAGCCATAGATAGGGGAGTCAAACCAATATATTCTCGCTGGCGGCTGGGCTGGAGACACAGGAAGCAGGATCTACATAATCTGCCTAACAGCAGTCCGCACTTGCCAGCCACCATCTTCTTGCTAGCCCCCATTCCCTTCTGCTAGCGTAGCCACAGCCGTTATATTAGTGGCCAATGGCCTACGGGTTACAGCTGATGGCCAACTAGCCACAGCTGCTGGCCATCCAATCACAGTTGATGGCCATTTACTACCTGAGCCAGCACCTTTCTATGTGAGGCCGAGAGCCTGGAAACTGTTTTTTGGGGTTTTGTCCCCACATATATGCTAAAAATGTAATTTTGGGAGCTGTTTGGAAATATGAAATCTTCCCACCAGAGACTGGCCAAGAGCCAAGGGACCCTGCAGGGGCCAGTCCAGGGTCTGCTTCTGTGCACCCCCCTCTCAATATCCCCCCCTCGATGTCCAGTTCCCATTGGCCTCCTGCTCTCTGGAAGGGTCTATCAGTTACCCTGGCCAGATGGCAAACCTGCAGGATGCAGAGCAATCTGTGGATGCTATTAAGGACCTAATTTTTAGCCATAGACAGCATGTGTCCCAGGAGAACTGGTGTTTGTCCACTGATGACTGTTTCTACCCCAGCCACTCAGAGGACTGCCTGGCTGCTGGGTTGGCTTCCTCCCCTGGCCCTTGGCTGTGCCACCACCCTGCAGGTCCTTCGTTGTCTGAACACACTTTGTGATCAAGAAATATCAACGTGGTACCTTACTTGGTTCAGGGCTAGGAGAATAAGAACCTCGAGTTATACCAGTCACATAAACATCTCCACCACTGATCACTACGAGACCTAGTGATTAAAAAGCACCCACGAGTCCTTTCAGGGTTGTTTATTTCAGGAGCCTAACTTTCACCTCCTTTCTCCACTCCTCTTTTTACTATTGACCTTTCCAGTATCCGCCGCTATCCTCACCTCATTTCTCCTAGTTCTCATCTTCTTTCTAGCTTCGCTATAAATGACACCACTAACACTCCACTATAAAAAAAATCACTAGATATATTTTTGCCATAGTACAAAAGTCACAGTAGCCTCACATTTTGGTGTGCTTGGCGGTTGCTTAATGGCAACCTGGTGGCAGCCTGAGCTGCATCCCCGGGAATTCTGATCTGGATTTAGGGTGGGGTCCGAACTTCTTTATCTTTAACAAGCTGTAGTTTTAACAACTCCCCAGGAAGCCAATGCAGCTCACTGTCTGAGACCTGGATGATCAATGAATGCTGCGGCCTGACCTCCTTTTCTCGGGGTAGGTATTTTTAAGCTCGTTGTTAATTCTGTTTTAGTTTATTTTCTTCAAAAGTTAGAAGTATCTTTGACTTGGACCCAGTCCAATCCAGTATTTTGTACAGATCTTAGTATCCTGGTAATTTTCAATAAGTACTTACTTCTTCATTTATTTTTGTTTGAGACTAGACTTTTAACTCCAAATCAAGTCACTATTGGATACAAATTCAGTTTGAAAGGATAAATATATTTTTATTTGGTTTTGGACACATGGCAAAAGCAAAAGTGCTCTGGTGGAATCTCAGTGGATGATTCTCAATTTAAAAAATCTATTCAATAATTTTATTTATTATATAATACAATTATTCTAGGTAGTTACTTAATTTTTTAGTATAAGTTTTTCTTTTTTTTTGTATTACAGTTGACATACAATATTATATTAGTTTCAGGTGTACAGCATAGTGGTTAGGCATTTATATAACGTAAGGTGATCCCACTGGTAAGTCTGGCATCTATCTGACACCACACATAGTTATTACAATATTCATGAGTATATTCTCTATGCTGTACTTTACACCCCATGACTGTTTTTATAATTAGCAATTTGCACATTTTTTTTAAGGACTTTTTTTCCCCCCAAGTCAAGTTGTTGTCCTTTCAGTCTTAGTTGTGGAGGGTGCCATTCAGCTTCAAGTTGTTGTCCTTTCAGTCTTAGTTGTGGAGGGCGCAGCTCAGCTCCAGGTCCAGTTGCTGTTGCTAGTTGCAGGGGTTGCAGCCCCCCATCCCTTGCAGGAGTTGAGGAATTGAACTTGCAACCTTGTGGTTGAGAGGACGCACTCCAACCAACTGAGACATCCGGGAGCTCAGCAGCAGCTCAGCTAAAGGTGCCGTGTTCAATCTTAGGTGCAGGGGGCGGAGCCCACCATCCCTTGCAGGACTCGAGGAGTTGAACTGGCAACCTTGTGGTTGAGAGCCCACTGGCCCATGTGGGAATCGAACCGGCAACCTTCGGAGTTAGGAGCATGGAGCTCTAACCATCTGAGCCACTGGGCCGGCCCCAATTTGTACTTTTTAATCTCTTCCCTTTTTTCACCCATCCTCTCAACCCCCGTCCCCCCATCTGGACACTGCTAATGGTCAATTTTCATTCATTCATTCAATGTTGATTAAGTGGGGACATAAAGATGAACAATGACAAAACACCTTACAAGCCCAGTGTACTTTGTGCTACGTGTCCTGTGTACCCTGACTCTTTCTTATAGCCAGCCCCGGCCTCATTGCCCAACCACAGGAACTCCCAGTCACACTTGACTTCTTTCAGGCCCTTGAACTTGTTAAATTTACTCTCCCCACTAGGTCTTTGCCCATGTTATTCCCTTTGCCTAGAATATCTTTCCTCCTTTTTCCAGTTAAATCCTACTATATTCTTCAGCCCTCAGCTCAAAGGACACCACATTCTCAGGAAATTTCTCTGGTCTCCCAGACCTGGGTTAGATTGGGTTCCCACATTAGAAGATATCTTAGTTGTGCGTGCTTCTTCTTAGGTGCTCTTACGTGCCTAATGCATAGCAGGTTCTTGGTAAATATTTGTTGAATGAATGGATGCATGTGAGCTCAAGGATCTTTGAATCCTTAGGTTGCTCACGGCCTAACAGGAGAAACAGACCTGTGAAGTGATTATTGTCACATGTGCTATAATAGGGAACATACAAGATTCATTGGAGAAAGAGAACCACAAACATGGTTTGATCCGTGGCATTTGTGGAGCTGGATCAGGGAAGATCTTATAAAGAAGGAGAATCTTAAGATGGATTTTGAAGGACAACCAGGAGTTTTCCAGGCACAGAAGAGGGCATTCCAGGCTAGAAAAGATTGTATGCATTGGCAAAGGGGTGAAATGTAGTAATGTTATGGGGTGGGCTTGAATAGTTCACTGCACCTGAAAGGATAGGGTTTGGTCTTAGTGGCCAGACTCTACCCAGTGCCATTTGGAGACCAGATTCTACTCTGTAGTGGGTTGATGTGTGGCTCCCCCAAAAGATGTCTAAGTCCTAACTCATAGAATCTGTGAATATGACCTTATTTGGGAAAAGGGTCTTTGTAGATGTACCTGAGTTAAGGATGTAGAGATATCATTCTGGATTAACTGGGTTCAACCGAAACCCAACAAGTGTCCTTATAAGAAGAGGAGAGGACACATACAAAGGAGAAGAAACACAGGAGAGGGGGCCGGGTGAAGATGGAGGCAGAGATTGGAGTCATGTATGCAGCCACAAGCCAAGGTGCTCCAAGGATTATTGATAGCCATCAGAAGCTAGGAGAAAGGCATGGAACAAATTCTCCTTCAGAGCCTCCAGAAGGAACCAACCCTGCTGACACAATGATTTTGGACTTCTGGACTCCAGATTTTCTCACAGTTTTTTTAAGCCACCCAGTTGGTATGAATTGTTATGGCAGCCACAGGTTACTAATAACACACCCTCAGATGCACAGCCCTGATCCAGCCTGGCTCTACCTCACACACATTGGAATCCACAGAGGGGCTCTAATTAGCAATTCCAGGTCCAGCTTTGAGTTGCTTAGCACAGAGAAAACCACAGCCATAATAGATGCGTGCTTGTGAACAGGCAACCAATTGGCTGCTCAAAGAGGGCAACCTTTTCAGGATTAAGAAAGGACAATCTCTCTGGCGGGGAAGAATTTTCTAAAATCCCTTTGTCAGTAGCTGCTTTTTATGACTGACTAGATGAAATCTGGGGGCTTGGCATCATTCCCCTCACAAATTTGGAGGCCTACAAATACCTTTCCAAAGACAAGCATTTACCTGAGTGGCTTTCAAGAGCTTCTAAGCAGGGAAAAAGCCCTGGGTGTCACGGGCGATGTTTTGTGCTGAGAATTAAAACAACATTTCTCTTGCTCACCAACTTTCTTGCCCAAAGCAAATTTGGGGACTCTCGCATGACGTACCTTAAAAAAGAATTCTTAAAAACATAAGATTTGTTTAATCCTTGTAGTTAACCAGACATGTGGGGTTTTGTGCATGTATGTGTGTTTTAGGCAGAATAATGGCTCCCCAAAGATGTCTATGTCCTAATCCCTGGAACCTGTGAACATGTTGGATGACATGGAGGGAGAGAATGAAGATAGTAGATGAAATGAAAGATGCTCATCAGTTGACCTCAAAATAGAGAGAATATGCTAGATTGTCCAGGTGGTCCCGTTGCAACCACAAGGGTGCTTGTAAGGGAAAGAAGGAGGCAGAAGAGTCAGAATCAGGGTGATGCAATGTGAGAAAGGCTGGCTTTGAAGAGGGAAGGGGCATGAGCCCTGGACTGTGGGTGGCCTTGAGAAGCTGGAAAAGGCAAGAAAATGTATTTGCCCCTAGAGCCGCCTGAGGGAAAGCAGCCCTGCTACACTTTGATTTTAGCCCAGCGAAAGCCAGTTCTGACTTTTGAGCTCAGACTATAGAATAATGAATTTGTGAGTCATTAGCTTTGTGGTAATTTGTTACAGCAGCCACGTGAAACTAAAATAGTGGGGTAAGGGGAGATTGGAAAGGGAGAGGAGATAGGAATTTCCTTCCATTTTTCCAGGGCAGCTACCCTAAGGGGAATTATTGATGAAATACAGGCCTGAGCTACTGTCAGCAGCAGAAAGAAAAGGTAACATAGTGATAACATTCCCCTGACCCACGGTTCTGTCAAGAAAACTGACAGGGCTCCCTCCCCAGCTTCCCTGGAGTGTGACTGTCTCCGACTTTTAGATTGCAGGCAAATCCCGTGGGGTTCCAGGCTGGGAATGGCTGCGTCCTGGCTTGTAGCTGCCAAGTGTAAGGGTGTGTCGGTTCCCCTCTCATAACCCAAGAGCCAGCTTTGGAGGAGGGCCTGGCTCTGTCAGCCACACTGAGCAAATGAAACCTCAGTTCTCTTTGGTGTCTGGTTCCTCTGGCAAAGGACCTGGAGGCTTTTTACTGTGTCTGCTTCTCTCTCTTCTGGTTTGTCCAATGCCCTCCCAGGCCTAACCAGACGTCCCAGGGCACCCGTCAAGCCTGGCCTGGGTGCCCCTTTCCCCTGGGGGATTTGGAGAAGAGGCTGAACCTGCAGATATTCCAGGCATGCCTTCCTGCGTCACTTGTCCCATCTACTTTTGTCCTCATCTTCTCAAGTATTTTTTGGAGCACTGGCTCCCAGCCTCTTGGCTTAGAATTCCTGAAACGAGTGCTGCCAGAATTGAAACTTGTCTGGGATGGCTTTGCCTGCCTGGCCTCTGAGCATCAGGAACAGAAACGGAGGGGAAGAGCTTGTGGGGGTTGGGCAACTTTCAGGCTACATGGCCAGTGGAGCCAGGAGGGCTACGAATTGCTGTGACTGGACTTGCACTAGTACCTCCCCAGCGCTGAAGGAAACCCAGGGCTCCCAGAGTTCTCTTCTGGAAGTCCCCCGGTGAGCTGAGTAAGTGTGTGGGCTCTGTATACAAAACCTCTCACGAGCTCTGTGACCTTGAGCAAGTCGCTTAGCTTCTCCGGGCTTCAGTTTTCCTATGTGTAAAAAAGTAAGTAGACAATAAGCATTAGCAATAATAATAATAAAAAATAATTTTTTAAAATCATTATTATTATCATTGGGTCCAACATCTTCAAGAGCCTAGAATCTCAAAGCACTCTCCAAGGACCTTCCCTAAGCATCTCAGGCCCTTTTTTCCTGGTTCTCCTTGCCTATCTGTCTCTCTCAACAGTTTTATTGAATTACAATTGACTTCAAATTAAAGTGTACAATTTGATATATTTTGACGTATGTGCACATTCAGGAAACCATTCCTATAATCAAGGTGATGAAAGTATCCATCATGCCCAAAAGCTCCTCTGGACAATCCTCCCTGCCCTGCACCCCCTGTCCCGGGTCCTCAGACAACCACTAATTTTTTTGCTGTCACTATAAAGTAGCTTGTATTTTGTAGAATTTTATGTGAATAGAATTATATAATATGTATTTTGTGGGGGAAGGGGGTCTGGCTTATTTCACCTAGCATAGTTATTTTGAGATTCATCCATGTCTTTGCATGTTATCAATGATTCCTTTTTTTTAAATTACCGAGAACTATTCTATTGCATGGACATACAGTATTGTAATTTGTTTACCTATTCACCTGTTGATGGACATATGGGTTGTTTCCAGTTTGGGGCTAGTTAGAATAAAGTTTTTATGAACAACACTCATGTACAAGTCTTTGTATGAACATATGTTTTCATTTATTTTTGGTTAAACATATGAGAGTAGAGCAGATAGGTTATATGGTAGGCATAAGTTCAATGTTTTAAGAAACTGCCAGACTGTTTTCCAAAGTGGTTGCATGATTTATATTCCTACCAGCAATGTACGAGACTTCCAATTGCTTTACTTCGTTACTAATGCTTGAATATGATCAGTCTGTTTAATTTTAGACATTCCAATGGGGGTGTAGTGGTTTTAATTTGAATTTCCCTGATGATTAATGATTAATGATTTTGAGCATGTTTTCTTGTGCCATCTGTATATTTTCTTTGGTGAAGCGACTTCAAGTCTTTTGCCTATTTAAAAAATTGGGTTGTATGTTTTCTTATTACTGAGTTTTGAGACTTCTTTATATACTGTAGATATAAGTATTTATTTGATATGTTTCTTTGAAAGTATTCTTTCCAAGTCTGTGGTTTGGTTTTTCTTTCTCTTAACAATGTCTATCAAAGAACAGAAGTTTTTAGTTTTGATGAAGTTCAATTGATCAATTTTATCTTTTCTTGGATTGTGCTTTTTGTGTTGTATCAAAGAAGTTTTTGTTTAAACCAAGTTCACAAAGACTTTTTTTTCCTGGGTTTTATTCTAGGAGTTTTATAGCTTTAAGTTTACATTTAGGTTTATGATTCATTCTGGGGTCACTCTTATAGATAGTGTGCAGTAAGAATTGAAACGTTTTTGTTTTTGTCATATGATATTCAATTGTTTGAGCATCATTTGTTAAAAAGGCTTTCATTTCCAAACAGAATTGTCTTTGTACCTTTCTTGACAATCAGTTGATCTTATATGTTATGGGTTTATTTCTGGAGTCTGTTTTGCTCCATTGATCTAATTGTCTGTCTTTACGCCAATAGCATACCTTGATTATTATACGTTTGGAAATCTTGAAACCTGGTTATATAAGTTCTACAATTTTGTTCTTCTTTTTAAAAGTTCTTTTAGCTATTCTAAGTCCTTTGACTTAAATGAATTAAAAATTAAATTCATTTTTTTCAATTACAGTTGACATACAATATTATACCAGTTTCAGGTATACAACATAGTGATTAGACATTTATATACCTTACAAAGTGATCACCCCGATATGACTTATAATGAATTAAAAAAAATTTTTTTATTGGGGAATATTGGGTAACAGTGTGTTTTTCTAGGACCCATCAGCTCCATATCAAGTCTCTGTTTTCAGTGTAGTTGTGGAGGACACAGCTCAGCTCCAACTCAAGTTGTTTTTCAGTGTAGTTGTGGAGGGTGCAACTCACTGGCCCATGTGGGAATCGAAACGGCGACCTTGGTGTTATGAGCCCTGCGCTCTAACAACTGAGCCAACTGACTACTCCCCACCCTGAATTACATGAATTTTAAAATAGCACACCCACTTCTACAAAAAGTCCTCTGTGATTCTGACTGAGATTGTATTGAATCTATAGATCCATTTGGAGAGAATTGATATCTTAACAATGTTATCCAAGTCATGAGCACAGTTATTAATTTATTCAGGTAATATTTAATTTCTTTATAATTTTCAACGTATAGGTATTGTACATCTTTTATCAGATTTATCCCTAAGTAATTTATAGTTTTTGATGCTATTGGGAATAGTATAGGTCTTTTATATTTCAATTTCTGATTCTTCATTGCTATTATAAAGAAATAGATTAATTTTTATTTACTGATGTCTGTCGTGCAACATTGCTAAATTCATTGGTTTGTCCTAGTAACTTTTGTAGATTGCATAGAATTTCACATATAGATGATTATGTCTGCAAATAGAGTTTTATGTCTTCTTTTTCAATCTGTATGCCTTTTATTTCTTTTTAATGCCTCTCCCTTTGGTTTCAATCTCTACTACAACATTGGATATATGTGATGAGAGCTGATATCATAGCTTCTTCTGATTTTAGGAGGAAAGCATTCAGTCTTTCTCCATTAAGTATGATGTTGCCTGTAGGTCTTTATTGATACCAGGTTGAGAAACTTCTTTTCTATTCCTAGTTTTCTGGAAGTTTTTTTTTTTTTTTTTTTTTTTTTTAATCAGGAATGGATGTTGGATTTTGCCAAATTTTTTTTTCTGCATCTACAGAAATGACTGTGTATTATTCAATGATTTTTAAAATGTTCAATCACTATTACATTATTGGAATAAACCACACTGCATTCTGATGCATTATACTTTTTATATGTTGTTAGATCAGATTTCCTATAATTTTGTCTTTTGTCAATATTTATTAGGGATTTGCGTTGGTAATTTTCTTTTCTTCAAATGCCTTTGTCTAATTTTGGTATCAGTGTAATAATGTATTCCTCATAGAATGAGTTGAAAAGCATTCTCTCCTCTTCAATATTCTGGAAGTTTGTGTGGAATTGGTATTATTTTTTTCTTAAAAAGGTTTGACAATTTACCAGTAAAGCTGTCTAAGCCTGAAATTTGTTTTTTGTGTGTGGGAATTTTTAAACTACAAATCAAATTTCTTTAATAGTTATTGGACTACCCAGATTAATGGTCCCTTATTCTTTGAATATCTGTAGAACCTGTAGTGATGTCTCTCTCTCATTCCTGATATTGGCAATTTGTTCTATTTTTATTTCCTGGTCAGTCTAGTTAGGAGGTTATCAATTTTATTGATATTTTCAATATTGATCATTTGGTTTCACTGATTTTTCTCTATTATTTTTGTTGTTGTTATTGATTTTATTGGCTTTTGCTTTCTTTGGATTCATCTTGCTCTTTTTTTTCTAGTTTCCTAAGGTGGAGTCTCAGGTCATTGACTTGAGATCTTTCTTTTCTAATGTAGGCATTTAGTGTTATAAATTTCCTTCTAACTATTGCTTTAATTGCATTCCACAAATTTTGATATGTTGTGTTTTTATTTTTATTCAATTCAAAATACTTCCTAATTACCTTGGATTTCTTCTTTAGCCTGTGGGCTATTTAGAAGTGTGTTATTTTGTTTCCAAATATTTGGAAAATTTTCCAAAGATATTAACTATTGATATCTAATTTAATCTACTGTGTTTCCCAAAACATAAGACCTAGCCAGACAATCAGCTCTAATGTGTCTTTTGGAGCAAAAATTAATATAAGACCCAGTATTATATTATATTATATTATATTATATTATATTATATTATATTATATTATATATTATATTAGAGACCTGGTATTATATTATATTAAAATAAGACCAGGTCTTATGTTAATTTTTACTCCAAAAGACTCATTAGAGTTGATTGTCCGGCTGGGTCTTATTTTTGGGGAAACATGGTATTGTAATCAGAGAACAAACTTTGTATGAATTGACTCCTTTTAAAGTACATGAAACATATTTTATAACTCAGAATATGGTCTATTTTGGTAAATGTTCTGTGCACATTTAAGAAGAATGTACATGCTGCTATTCTTGGGTGAAATGTCCTATAAATATCAATTAAGTCAAGTTTTTTGGTAGTGTCTTGTAGGGCTTCTATGTTCTACAGATTATTTTTCTACACATTCTCTCAATTATTGAGACAGGGTTGTTGAAATCTCTAGCTACAACTGTGAATTTGTCTATTTATCATTGTAGTTCTATCAGTTTTTGCTTCACGTCTTTTGAAGTTCTGTAATTAGGTGCGTAAATGTTTAGAATTGTTACATATCTTGATTAATTGACCCCTTTATCAATATGAAATATTATTTATCCTGGATATATATTTGTTGTTCTGAAATCTACTTTGTCTTGTATCAATATAGTTATCTCAGGTTTCTTTTGATTAGTGCTAATATGTGTAGTGGGTCGAATAGTGTTCTCCCCCACCCCAATTCATATCTATCTGGGACCTCAGAATGTAAACTTATTTGGAAATAGGGTCTTTGCAGATGTAATTAATGTAAGGATCAAGATGTGATCATGTTGGATTAGGGTGGGCCCTATATCCAATGAGAGTATTCTTATAAGAGAGAGAAAAGGACACACAAAGACACGGGGAAAAGGCCACATGAAGTCAGAGGCAGATATTGGAATGATGTTACCACAGGCCAATGAATGCTGGAGCCACCAGAAGCTGGAAGAGCAACAAAGAATTCATTAGAGCCTTCCGAGGCAACATGGCCCTGTAAACACCTTGATTTCAGACTTCTAGCCTCCAAAATTGTGAGGAAATAAATTTATGTTGTTTTCAGTCACCAAAATTGCAGTCATTTGTTATGGCAGCCCTAGGAATCTAGTGCAGCATGGTATACCTTTTACCATCCATTTCCTTTTTAATCTATTTGTGTCTTTATATTTAAAGTGGGTTTCTTATTGACAGTCGATAATTGGAGTTTGCTTTATTTATTCAATCTGACAATAGAAAAAATGTTATAGGGGAATTTAGACCATATGTATTTAATGTGATTTTTAAAATACGGTTCTGTTTAGATGTAACATTTGCTATTTGTTTCTGTATTCTTTTCCAGCCTTTCTTTAAATTAATTGCGTATTTTTTATTATTTCATTTTATTTCCTTTGTAGAATTATTAGCTATACTGTTTTATGCAATCAATTATGATGTGTCTTAATGTATTTTTCTTCATGTTTTTGCATTTACAGTTTGTTGAGCTTTTTGGATATAATTTTCATCAAGTTTGGAAAATTTCCAGCCATTATTTCTTCAACTTTTTTCTTCTTCTTTTTTTGTCCTTCCCTTTTCTGGATATTTCAGTTACCTGTGTATTAGGCTTCTTGAAGTTGCCCCACAGCTCATTGATGTTCTGTTCACTTTTTTCAGTCTTTTTTCTCTCAGCAGTTTATTTTGGAGAGTTTCTATCATGTTTTCAAGTTCACTATTCTTTTCTCTCTGGTGTCTAATCCTATCCAGTTTATTTTTCACATTAGACATTACAGTTTTTTAAATCTCTAGATATATGATTTGGGTCTTTTTAAAAAATATGTTTCTTGTCTCTACTAAACATGCTCAATCTTTCCTTTAGCTACTTAAACATATGGAATGCTATTATAATAACAGCTTTAATATCTTTGTTTATTAATTCCATCACCTGTGTCATTTCTGGGTCAGTTTCAATTGACTGATTTTCTCTTCATTATACATCTTTTTCTTCTACAATTTTCCACACTTAATTTTTTATTAGATGTCAGACATTGTGACTTTTACCTTGTTGGGTGCTGAATATAATTTTTTATTCCTATAAAGTTCTCAAACTTTATTCTGAGATGCAGCTAAGTCACTTAGAAACAGTTTGATTTTTTTCAGGTCTTTCTTTTAAGATTTCTTAGGCTGATCCAGAACAGAATTTATTGTAGGGCTAATTCTGTCTCATAAATTAGGCAAAACTATTCCTGGTACTTTACACAATGACCCATGAATTCTGAGGTTTTTTAATCTTGCTGTTGAAGACAGAGAACCATTTTCAGCCTAGGTGAGCTCCAGAAATGTTTCCTCTAATCTTTTATCTTTTGTTGGTCTTAGGTTGTTTCTTCACATGTCAATACTGATCAGAACTTAGCTGGAGACTCAAAAAGGACTTTCTGCAGCCCTGTATTTCCAGTCTCTGGCCTGTTAATTCTAGCCTCCTTGGCACCCTACTGCATCTCCTGAACTCAGGAGACTGCTGGGCTCCCCTTGGGTCCCCCTGGCCTGCAATGTGGCCTGGAATATCTCTGGGAAGTTAGGTGAGACAATCTTAGGACTTGTTTCCAAGGATCACTGCCCTTCTTTTTCTGATATCTAATATCTTGAACACTGATGTTTCATGTATTTCATTCTGGGCTTTTCTCAGTTGTTTTAGGCCAGAATATAGCTGGCAGCAGAAGTCATACCCATGCCTCAGTCTTTATCCATTCTCCCATTCCTTTCTATGCCCCCAAAATCCTGCTAGTACCAATAAATGTCCTCTATGTAGAATCTTTTTTTAGATCAGCAGGAGGCAACGTGGGCAGGGATTAGACACATGACCTTGGAGTCCAATATACAGTGGTTCAGCTATTGCCTCCCCCAGTTCCTTGTGTAATGTTGGCCACATTATTTCACTAACTTGAACCTCAGTTTGCTTATTTGAAAAAGAAGAAAAATGATACTTAGCTATAGGGTTGTGAGGATTAAATAAGGTAATGCATGGAACATGACTAGCACCTAGTATTGGGCTCAGTAATATAATTCAGTGACTATGTGACCAAATGAATACAAACAGGACTAATTTTTTAAATTGCCTCAAATTTCTCCATTGTCTGCTCGCTCCAGCTCTGTTCCTGGGAACAATCCTACCATTACTCTTGAGCTCCTAGGGAAGAAGGGTATGACCAGCTCTAAATTTTTTTGCACCAACAGAGGGGAGCAGTCATGTGGAGAACTTCCAACAGCATATACTAGAAACATCACGGACATTTGGCTGCATGAAGCATTATGATCTTCTCTTTGTGGCAGATTGTCTTTACTAATGAGGTTGGGTTTGAGCCAATGTTAAATACAGTTTGCATGTACAGATCACAAACCAATTGGCAGAAACAGGGGACTCAGAAACATTTTGGGTATCAGGACAAGCCAGCTGTGATTAAAGCTTTGCTTCAGATAATCCTTTCTCTCTCCTCTGGCCTCCATTTTTATGAACTTTTTAAATAGTAAGAATATTAATCTTTTATCATATTTGTTGCATGTATTCCCTTCCCATTTGTTATTCAATTCTGTTTTTAAATTTAAATATGTTTTAAACAGAATTTAAAATTTTTTATGCCATTTAACTATGGATGTTTCCTTTTGTAATTTCTTCTACTGCTTTTAGGCCTCGAAAAATCTCATCTAGCAATTGAATAAACATTTATCTATATTTTCTTTCAGGTTTAACATTTTATTTCTTATTCTAACTAGAATTTATTTTGATTTTGCTGTGTGATGTAAGGTGCGAAGGTGTTGCATTTGAGATAATTAACACTAGCTACTACAATTGTCAAACCCTGAAATCTCAGTGCCTTAACATAACAAAGCCTTCTCACTGATGTCACGCCCAGTGACAGTCAGTCCTGAGTGGGGCGCCTTTAAGCAGTCACTCAGTGACCCAGGCACCCTCTGCCTGCAATTCCACCATCTGAATCTTTTGCTTCCAGTTGGGGATCCCATAGAATATTCCGTAAGCACGAACTGCTTCTGCCTCAAGACCTAATTAGATGTTTCAAATAACTGACCAATGACATGACTTGGAGCCATTTTCTGATCACATATGAAGTTGTTATGTCTGTACTATGGTCGAGACTGCGTATTTTGTTCTATTTCAAACTAATATTACAATATGTTTTAACATCTTCTACGGGGAGTTCCTCATTATTTTTCTTATTCAAAGTTTTCATGACTACTACATAATAGATCATATTGCATATTACATATGATCTATTAGCTCTATTAGCACTTCAGAGACTGTACCCACCCCCGAGAGTTCAATTAATAGCTCAGGCAAAGGATGTCTGCTATGGACTGACTGTGTCTCTCCCAAATTCATATGATGAAGCCCTAAATTGAAGAATTAGGAGGTGGGGCCTTTGAGAGGTAATTAGGCCATGAAGGTGGAGCCCATGATGGAAGCAGTGTCCTTACAAGAAGAGGAAGAGAGCTAGCCTTCTTTCTCTTGGTCATGTGAGGATCCAGGGAGAAGATAGTTGTCTCCAAGCTAGGAAGTGAGCTCTCACCTGACACCAGATCTGCCAGTTCCCAACCTCCAGACCTGCGAGAAATAAAAGTTTGTTGTTTAAGCCACTCATTCTGTGGCATTTTTGTTATAGTGGTCTGAACTGACAAAGACAATGTCTAAATCCACGTCCCTCTCTTTTACCGCTTTTCGAAACTCCAGGGTAACATTTCCAGGTGCCTAATGTACAGCTGAGATACCTGAAAATTTGGTTAGCCCCTTAGTGGGAGCTAGATCATAGAGCAGCCACTGGCTAATATATTTTTTTTAAAGGCAGAGGTAGAGGCAAGCTTGGGAAAGGAAAAAAGCTGATGTTTCAAATAGTCCCCCTACCTCCAATTGGTTAAAATAACTCAAAACCTGGAGAAATAACAAGAAGTGCTAATCCCAGTGTCTCCTTACTCAGAAGGGTCTACTGCATCTTTGGAACCCTTGAGAAAGTCATTCAGCCCCTCATGACCGTCCACTCTCCTCCCTGTGGCTGGGGTCGAGGGGGCAGAATGAGAGAAAGTGCAGGAATGAGAGAAAGATGGTACTCCTCCTGGAGTACCAGCTTGGAGGAACTGTTCAGAGGTTGGCACCAGCTGCCAGCAGCTGGTGACCTTCAAGAAGATTTGGATGCCTTTGCACAATCTGCAGCAAAGGGAAGGTGTTACTAAATCAGTAATAACAGTAATTGCTTCCAGCATAGAGCACCTGCTCTGAGCTGGCCATTTTAACTCGTTTGACCTTCACAGCTACCCAGCAAGCTAACCGGTGGTACTGCAGTACACAGATGAAAAAGCTCAGGTTCAGAAATGTTGAGTAACTTACCCAAGGCCACACAGCTAATGAGGAGCAGAGCCAGGGTTTAAACCTAGGTCAGCCAACTTCAAAGTCTGTGCTCCATCCACTCAGCTACTAGGCTGTACCTGCCATCCTTCAATAAACAGTCTGTTTAAAAGCTTCTGAACAGAATTGAAAATTGTCTTGAAATTTTGTTGTAATTGTGTGGGAGAGTGGTGGTTGAGGGAGAATTTAAATATCCTCCCTGGATCATGTAGAAGAAAAATGATATGTGTGGTAAATTGGGGACCAATTGGTCAGAATAACTGAAAACTGACTTCCTGGGCATTAGACAATTAATTGCTTAGATTTGCTCTCCACTTTGACAGGTAGAACAGATATCTCTTTTTTACTACATAGCACAGAGGAACTTGTTGAGACATCTTAATGAGCTTTGAGCTGAACTTGGGCTAGAAGAGAGCTGACGTGTGAACCAGGATAGAAACCAACTGGACTTCTAGATGACTGAAGGCCAAATAAGAAGCAAAAATGTTTTATCTGTTTCAAAAAAAATCATCTGTGCTCGGAGGAGACCCCTCTTCCATGGCATTCAATCTTCAGAGTATTATGCCTTTAAATTAGGAAAAGCAGTCTTCCTAATTGGCCCTTGATGGTCATGAGATGGGATGACCACATTCTTTTAGCCCAAAGACTCTGATTCCATGATGGGTTATTCTGACCAGTTTGGATTAGAGAGCAGAAAAAAACCCCACCTTACTCACAGAGCATATTGCAAAAGAACTGCTTGAGAGCTGAGTGGAATGGGATTAGCCCTGGTCACGTTTCCTTTGGTGCCCTTTTCCACTCACCTAAGCCACCACATAGTTAAGGAGAGTCTCCGACAAAGGGCCAACTCTAGCATGTTTGGGATTTGCTGAGCACAAGACTATTTCCACAGAGTTCAGGGCACAAGAAGCAATTATGCATTTTGCTTAGTGTGCCCGTTCCCTGAATGATTACATCCATGTGTATTTTAGGAGAACTTCAGTCTTCTGTTTCTTATTCATTTACACTTTACACTTCAAAAGGTTGTTTTGTAAGAGCTACTCAATGCACAAGAAGTCTCATGAGTTTTTCTTCTAAATGAGCCAGCAACTTTCCAAGAATCAGGAAGCTGCAAGTTGCCAAGAATAAATAAATGAATTCCAGAAGGTTCAAGTTTGGTTGAGAACTCTGTAAGGTTTTTAAGTAGGTCCTATATCTGGCTTAACTCCATGTTCTCATCTAAGACATAAACCGCAGGAGGTAATACTATTCCTGGCATGCAACTTTTTTCTAAACACTGAATTTAATGGTCACTTCCAATCATGATTAATTAGAAAATCTTAGCAAAATAGTTACAATGCAATGACGTAAAGGGGAATAGGTGTATGCAGAATAGCTCAGCCTCAGGCTTGCTTCTGTCACAAAACTTACTGGACAAAGTAAATCCTATCTGTGCCTCAGTTTCCAAAGAAACAACAGTACACAGTTTCTAAAATTCTATGATGAAAATTCAAAATGACCCCTTGTCTAATTGTGGAAGAAATTAGTCTGGGGCTTCAATATTGTTGATCAAAATTGAAATTAGTTGATGGTGTTCATGTCCAACTGTGAATGTTAAAAAAAAAAAAGTGAAAGTAGGCCTAGTGAAGAAACTGTCAAAACAAAATATGTGTGGTAGAGAAAAAGTAAAGGGGGAATGTCTGTTAGGCCTGCCATAACAGGATACGTAGACTGGATGCCTTAAACAAGAAACACTGATTTCTCACAGTTCTGGAGGCTAGGAGTCTGAGATCCATGTGCCACCATGGCGGTGTGATGGTGAGGGCCCGCTTCCTGGCTTGTAGACAGCTGTCTTCCCGCTGCACCTTCAGGTGTCCAAGAGACACTGTGGGGACAGAGCCCCAGAGAGCAGTTTCCAGGCTCTCGGCCTCACATAGAAAGGTGCTGGCTCAGGTAGCAGACGGCCATCAGTTGTTACCGGTTAGCCATTAGCCACTGATGTAACCGCCGTGGCTAAACTAGCAAAGTGGTGGTGTAGTGGCATGGCGGGGCGGAGTGTGGATTGTGGATTGCAGAGAGGCGGATTGCAGCTTGCAAGTGAGGTTGGTTGGCAGAGACAAGTGGAAGGTGGGTTGCGGATCGTGTGGCTCCTGCTTCCTGTGTCTCCTACCCAGCGAGACTATAGTGGTGTGACTCCCCTATCTATGGCTCCGTGGGTGTTCCTTTTTGGCCTCACCATATCCTGCGTTCCTATATGGGTAGTGGGACCAGAGACCCCGCCTGACACCCCGCATGACAGAGACCTCTGGTTTCTTATTGCCTTGCAAGGGCACCGGTCTCATCATGGGGACTCCACCTCCATGACTTTATCCAAACCCAATTACCTCTCAAAGGCTCCATCTCCAAACACTACACATTGGGGAGTAGGTCCTTAACATATGAATTTGGGGGTGGGAAACATTCAGTTCACAGCTGGGGGTGTAATAGATGTTGGTATCTCACCCAGATCCCCTGAATTGGGTGGTGCACCCATCTCCTCGGTGTTGTGGGTGTTGGCTGCTAATAGCTCACACCTTTGCTCTTGCCTGGAGCTATCCCTTGGCAGCTGAAAAGCTGGAGGTGTGGGAAGTTACAAGTCCTGCTCCTTCAGGAGGCATCTTGGCCAATAGTTGACCAGTGGGAGAGTCCAAGAGCCCAGACCCCTTGCTTCTGGGTACTTGATGCCCCAGGGCTCCCTAGAGATCAGTTTGTGGCTAGATTTTTCTGACATCCTTGCCAAGCTTCTTTCTCTACCTCATCTTGCTTCTTTCACCCTTTTTACAGGTTTCTCCTGAGAGCACTTCCTCAATACACATCATTTGCTCAAGAATCCCATCTCAGGGACTGTTTCTAGGAACCTGACCTAAAATGAGGGGAAGAAGAAAATGAGCTGTGTGAGTAACCTATTTGTGCTACAAGAACCATGCTGGGCTCACATGACCTGGGCCTGCTGTACATCAGATCATGACGGAGAGAGCAGAGGTTCAGGGCACCAGACAGACTGGAAAACAGAGCTCTCTGGGTAGGAGCTTTTTCATCCATCCATTCAGCCAGCAGCATTCACAGGGAATTGTTACTGGACCTGGCCTCAGCTTCACTCTGGTCAGCTGAGTTCATGCTGTAACTTGACCAGGCTGGGCCTTGCATAGGCTGAGGCCTGAGCAGCAGGCTGAGAATGGGAGGGAGTGGGCATCATAGCAGGGGCTGGGCAGCATCTGTTCTGCTCAGGAGATGTATGAATACAGGGCTAGGGGATTTGAGAAGGAGGAACAATTATATTCATCTTGAAGATCAGAGAAGACTCTCTGAAGGAGATGGCATTTATTTCAGACCCTGACAGTATGTGTCTCGTTTAAAAATGTGGAGCCTAGGTGAAAAAAAAAAAGTCTTATTTAAATGAACATGAGATCTAGCTACTATCTATCTATCTATCTATCTATCTATCTATCTATCTATCTATCTTCATCATCATCATCTGTCATCTATCTCCATGAATCTATGCCAAAATAAAATTTCAATCTTAGGCATGATTCACAGGTTTGAAACTCCATATGTGGAATTGAAACTAAGATCCCCTGAGACTTAGAGCCCCAGGATCTGTTTCCCTCCTAGTGGAAGCTAATTCCCTAGTGAATTCTCTCAAATACTTTCCAGGATGCACTCCCTTTTCTGTAGTCCTATGTGATGGCATACATGACAGTAGGGGAATCATTCAAGGAGAGCTACAGCCCTCAGTCCCCAAGGGCAACCAGGGTGATGTTAAGTGAAGGGGAGAGATTGTGAAAGCTCCCTAAAGATAAGGACCCAGGCTGAGCAAGGGCAGGAGAGAATGCCATGTGCCTGAAAGTCAGGGAATTCTCAGGGGAGAAGGGAAAGCTAAGACGAGACGGCAGCTGGTAGCAGGCATCAGCAGATGGTCTGCCTCGCTGCTGGAGGTGGAACAGCAATTGTAGACAAAGACACCGCCCTGGAGCGAGGACAGCCACCCTGGCCCTTCTGCAGGAGTCCTTGGCCAAGCTGGGAAGAGAAGCTGCTCACCTTCTGCCAGGAAGTGGGATAAAGGAAGAATAGTGTCTTTCCCCAGCTTTTGTCTCTGGACGAGTCAGGAAACAAAGACAGACGGATGGAGAGTGTTAAGAATTGTAATTTCTCTATGTCAAGGTCAAGAAAAGTACCTGTTGCACTAGAACCCTTCATGTTGTCTTACAGGAGAGGTGGGAGTGGAAATGAATAATCTGGGGACAATGGGAGTCACCAAGGAGAAGGGTCTGATGGGAGATTAAGTCAAACTGGCTGAAGGCGTAAGGAGCCGTATGTTAGCATTTCGTTCAGAGTGTGTAGTTACATCCTTGGGATTTGAAATACTATTCTGACTTTGTGCTTTACAGAATTTATACATAGCAATTCTTTTCTTTGTGATTTCTCTTAGTATTTCTAAATTTAGAAAACTATCCCTTCAAAGGATTTGATTTCGTATTCTCCAAGTTTCGTACAGTTTGAAAAACTAACTCTTTAAAGTCCCTGGAATTAATTTTGGTGCATAGAGTGAGGTGAGGACCTCACTTAAAAAATAATCTGTAATTCTCTCATTGATGAAAAAAGAAAATTGATGTTTTATTATTATGTTAGTAATTAGAAAGATATGGAAGAGTTGAAAGAAGAAAAAAACATGTTCTCACCATCCAGAAATAATAATTTTGGGTACATTCCCTTTCATTCTTTTGTTGTCTATAGTTTTACTGATTGTGATGTTTTGATACATGCAAATTTATACAGGCTAATTTTTAAAATTGCAACTACTTTGATAATAAATATCACATATGCTCATTAAAGTTCAGAAAATACGAACATTTATGAAGCAGAAAATAAAATTCAGTTTTACATATTTTCTTATAGTAATAATATAGTATAGTAACTATACTTTTATGTTTTTTAAATCACGGGGACCGTACAGAATATGCTAAACTTTAAGCATTGTGAACACATATTAGCAGGCTCTAGATGGAAGATTATAGAAAAAGGGACATGGAAATATATCTACATATATATCTAATCCAGATCTTATCTATATCTATTTCTATGAAACCTGTGGTTTATTAATCTTTCCCAAATAACGTATTCAATACTCAGGTTGCTCAATATAATTTTTCAACTGCATTAGTAATATTTTATTTCTTAAGGTGGATACATAGTATTTGTTGTATTATTTTTTTCATTGAAAATTTGGGGGGCATAAAATGTGTTTAGTCTCTTTTTAACTTTTTATTTGGCAATAATTTCAAATTTATAAAAATGGAATAAGCAGCACCCATATATACAGATTGATTTATTGTTAACATTTTAAACCCATTTGCTTTAACATGTTCTCTCTCTCTGTCTGCAGAATTTTTTCCTGAACCATATGATGAAAAGCTATATACATCATGGTTCTTTACCTCTAAATACTCTGGTATTTTCTAAGAATAGAGATACTCTCTTATATAATTACAGTACAGTTATCAACTTCATACATTTACGACTTACACTGATATAATAATTTAATCTACTGTCCATATTCTAATTTTATCAGTTGACCTAAAAATATCCTTTCTGAAATTTTCCCCTCCAGCACAGAATCCAGTTTAGGGTCAGGGATTGCATTTAGTTGTTGTATCTTGTTAGGCTCTTTTGATCTAGAATATTTCCACAGCCTTTCTTTGATTTTTATGACATTGATATTTTTTTAAGAATACAGTTTCTCCCACCTATCTTTTTAACTAGAATGTTCCTTATTTAATCAAATGTTCATTTTAATTAAATTGTGGCTATGCCTTCATGACTAGAATACTGTATTGGAGATGTTGTGTTCTTTTCAGAGTCTCACATTTGGAGGCACATACCGGGCACTGGTGCCTCGTAGCTGTTGCTAATTTTAATCACTCTGTCGAGGTGTTGTCCTATTCCCCCTAGTGTAGAATTAGTTCCTTCCCCACCGCCCCCCCGCTTCCTTGTAACTAATAAGCAGCCTGTAGATAGATACCTAAAACCGTATAAATACCCTGCTTCTCCTAGAATTAGTATCCACTAATGACTCTTGCCTGATCCAATGCTTATAATGATGATCACAAAACGATGATTTTCTTACTCTACAACTCCCTCCACATTTACCAGTTGGCCTTTGGCACCTCCCTTCTTCCTCATTTATGTATTTATTTATGATTTGTTATTTATCAATTTTAGTATGGACTTACACACTCTTATTTTTTTCCCATGGTTTATAACACATTACAGCACTTAGGTATTTTGGTCTCCATATCGTCCCAGAAGTGGCCGTTGGGAGCTCCTTGTGTCACGCTCCAGCATTCTTTGAGTACTTCTTTACTTTCTGGCATAACAAGCTGTTCTAGGCTCGTCTTGTACCCACCCTGTCATAGCCTTGGAATCAGCCATGTCTCCAAGGATCCAGGTGTTGTGTGTTTAGTCTTAAGAGTTATTCAAGGCTTATTACAGAAATTACAAACTCATCACTCCTTCCCCCAATTTCTTGCTTCCCAGAGGCAACTACTTGCAGCTCTTTAATGGATTCTATTTACCTCTGAATTACTAAATAACATGTTTTTGCTGCTACTTCCAGATTTTTCACAAGCATGCATGTTTCCCATCTCCTATGCTCCCAATTTACTTATATTATAAATCTGGTTACATCAATGTTCAATGTTACATTATTATGAAGATGTAAGCACTATCTTCATAGCTGAACTATGAGTAACCCATGATTAAGATTACTTTTCCTTTTCTGCATAAGGTTTTATTTGTCCTGGAATTAACTGTCTGAATTTTTCCATTTGCTTTTTTGTGTATCATTTTTGCGAATTCAACGCCAACGCCTCTGTCAGTTCTCTCAATTTGCTCACGATATCTCCAGATGCATCAGATATGCATTCAATTTCATTTTCTGGAAGTACCTGCCCGTGCACCTTGTGACCTGCTCTAGTTTGGGCTGGTTGTGATGCAGACGTGATCTTGGTTCCTCTTCACCATCATCCTGGGAAGTTCATCTATTTCTTCGATGCCCTGGTTCTTCATTCCCATCTCTTTCTATACTTAGGCTTTCATTTTGATGACTCACAACCTCTATTAGTTTACTAAAAACAAAAACAAACAAAAAAACCCAGACAAGTGGGAGGTACATTTTTTGGGATCTTGCACTTCTGAAAAAGTCTTTATTAGACCCTCTCCATTAAATGACAATTCGACTTGATTTAGAATTCTAGGTCAGATACAATTTCCCCTCAGAATTCTGAAAGAAGTATTCCCTTTTTTTTAGCTTCAAATGTTGCCATCAAGAAGCCTAAAGCAATTCTTCTGGTTCTTGATTGTTTGTACGAAAACTCTTCCCCTCTTTGTGGAAAAATCTCTTTGTTTTTAGTTTCTGATACTTCATCATGACATGCCTTGGCATGGGTCTGTTTTCATCCCCTGGATACTCAATGGGCTTTTTTAATCTGGAAACACTTGTCCTCTAGTTCTGGAAATTTTTCTTGAATTATTTCTTTGATGATTTCCTTCTTTCTGTTTTATTTCTACTCTCTTTGTGGAACTCCTATCTTGGAATTCACACCTTGGATCTCCTAAATTGAGTCTCAGTTTTCCTTTTTCTTTTCCATCTCTTTAAGTTCCCCTCCTCTTCCACTTTCTGGAAGATTTTCTTATGATCTTCCAACATTTCTAGTCAGTTAAAAATTTTTGCTATTGTAATTTTAATTTACAAGAGCACTTTTTTGTTCTCTAAGTATACATATGTATGTTTTACTATAGCAACCTTTCTTGTTTGGTAGGTGAAATGTCATTTTTTTGAAGAAAACCATCTCTGAGGATATTAATGATAAGTTTTCATTAAATTTTTTTTTTTTTTGTCCATACACAGTCTTTGTTTTCTTCAGCTTATCTCTTTTGTTTGTTTCCCTTGGCCTCTCTTTCCCTGGGCAGATAGCCAAGGATCACTGAGAAATGCATTTGAGAAAAGCATTTCATATGGGAGACAGAGGCCATGTGAAGCCACGTTCTAGGCAATGAAAACAGAGCGGTGAGCAAGACAGACATAGCCCTGCCCTCAGAAAGGTTACATCTCTGGGTGGGCTGGAGTGAAAATTAAATAACTGACTACATAATTAATTATTGTAATGGTAATTGTGATTAAAATTTCAGAGAAAACGATCAGCCCAAGGGTCAAGGGACAGGGGCAGTGGTGTTGGTGATAGTTCCAGGATAGCTGTCCTTGACGAACTGGTGTTTAAAATGAGCCCTGAAAGATCAGAATGAATAAACTAGGAGAGAAGGAGAGTACGGAGGTTCCAGGAACAGAAGAGCATATACCAAGGTCCTGGGGCAAGAGGGGTCGTGGTGGGCTGAGGGCACAGTAGAACGTTGACCTGTGGAGGGGAGAGACAAGAAGAGGTGACGTCATAGTCACTGTCGCGACCCCAGAGTCTGGGCGGAGTAGAGGCTCTATACAAGTTTTTATTCAGTGGACGAAAGAAGGTAGTTGTATGGTCTGTAAGGAGGTACCTGGTGGTTTGTGTGGGTCTGGCCTCAGCTCTGTCTTGTCCTCGTATTTTACCAGTGTTTAGAGTGAGAATGAAGAAGCCATGCTCAGTTGGCCAGGAAATGAGGAAAAGGGTCAAAGTCAGAGAAGGGTTAAATGGGGGACAAGCAACGTGTGGCTGAGGCCAAAAGGAAAAAAACCACCACCCTGATGGGAAGAGACCTAGAAAGGTTTCATGGGGAGACAGCGTTAGAGGCAGGTCTTGGGATGTTGGGGGGAGAAGGTACCCAAGCAAGCAACAAGGCAGGAAACAATGTGTCAGAGAACAGAACAATGTGCAGAAAAGCTTCATGAAGACAAGCTCAGGTGTGGAGGTCCTGCTAGGCTGCAGGTCTAGGGATGAGCAGTGAAGAGGCTGGATCCGAGGTGGCCAAGCAGCATCTCAGCTGCCCTGGGACGAGGACAACGTGCCCTCAGACTAGATGTGCCCCCTGCTTGGAACCCGTCCGGAGGAAGCCTGAGTCAGCCTTCTCTGTCCAGAGCCCTGAGGTTCACTGCTTTTCATATTCCATCATTGAGTAAAAGGCAATGGCTTTCTGGAAGGTGAAGAAAAATGGCCAAGCTGGGAAAGCTCTAACTCTTCAAATGCAGACTTCACCTCCCACTGCTTCCCAGTGAACTTGAGAGAGAAACTGTTCCATCTCATCACTCATATTTCATTAGAGCTTAGAACTAGTAAAAACTCCTCTCCCTACATCCCACCGGACTAGAACAGGGGAAAAGAGAAACCACTACAGCCGTGACGGCAAGCCATTAGTTTTGATAAACATTATGTCTGCGGAGCCAGTGTCATTCATTCAGCAAACATGTCCCGGGTGCCCTCTCTGTGCCATGCACGACGGGCATCGAGCAGTTCAGCTATTCTTTTGATGCTGAGAAATGCTATAAACAGCCCCATTCAAGACAAGAGACATCCCAGAGAGCAGTCTCTGAGGAAGTGGCTTGGCTTCTCTAAGTACCCAGAAGTCTTTGGCACTCACTCTTAGGGGGAGAAGACAGAGGGAGGGGAAGAGGGGCTTCCTCAGAGACCAAGAAGCCCCGAGGCTGCAGCTCCCCAGGAACAAGCAGAGGTGCACAAATGCAAATGGTTAGGAGTGTAAATTGAGCAGTTCAACTCGGCTTGCACAGTACAAGAAAGGTCTGCAAACACTCAGCATTGAACCCGAGGCAGAGTGATTAACTCATTATTCCCTTTCCAGCCTGGAAGGGAAAGCTTGTATACCCAGGGGCCAGCAGGGACGAGCAAAGTCATAAATCACACCATTTACGAGCCTTGCAATGAGAAAATCAGCTGGCTGAAGGGCACGCTCTGCAGGCAGTACAGTGGCCGGAGAACTGGTCTGCCAAGGCGGTCAGTCTGCTCTCTGGAGACACACCAGTTGGCCAGTCATTCAGCCTCCAACCAAGGCGTCCAGCCTCTTGGCCACCCGGCTTGACGCTTCCTGGCCAGACCACAAGGAAACAAACTCCACTCCATCCAGGAGGAGGGCTGCTGTGACCTGAGGTGGCCTCTCCCCAAAGTAGCCAAAATACTAGGAATAGCATTAGGATCAGTCCAAAGGCCTCTTATGGTCCTGTTGGGATAAACCACTATCTGCTCCCTTCCCTGTGCTGTTCTGGGTTCCAGGTCCTTCTGGCCCAGTCAGAGGGCCAGGCTGGTGTCTGCTCAGCATCTTCCAACGAGGTTGCCTAGATGTCATCAGCTGCCAACGCTGAGCCATGGCCTTTACCCTCCAGTCTCTGCTTCCTTCAGAGCAGAGCTCTTTGGGGGACCAGAGTTGAAAGTACCACCCAGTACAGGACACCCCTGTCAGGGGGCTTTGCAGCCCCTACTGGAATACAGCGTAGCTCTTCACATATTTGACAATTCTTGCTCTTCCAGGTAAACCACCCTCAGTTTCCTCAACTATTCCTTATATTTCAAAAATTCCAGACTGCTCCATGTCCTGACATTTGGTTATTGACTAGCTCCCACTTTATATTTCCTCTTAAATCTCCAAACTCCCACAGTTGACGCAGCATGTCCGGTGTGTCCTCATCACAACACGTGTAACAATAACATTAAAACTATTATGTACCAGGGGCTTAAACATATTATTTCATTCAGCTCTTACAATGGGCTGGAGCAGTTATCAACTCCAGTTTACAGATGAGGACACTGAGCTTAAAGAGGTAACGTGGCTCGTCGGGATTCATCCCTCTGTCGGTCTGACTGCACACATTGTGCTTCTAACATTTTTGACACGCCAACTCACTCACCCAGAGCCTAGTGGGTTTATTAGCCAAAACGCCAACAACATCTGTTTAGGGCCTGCCAAACTAAGGGGCTTTCTTCCTCGAAGCCAAGCTGAGCTTTGAGAAGCTGGCCAAAGCCCTTTAATCACTACCAAATGCACCATCAAAAAACAAAAAAACAAAAGGAAAGGAGAAAAAAAAAAAAGAACATTATCCACACTGCTTTTCACTCTCTGCCTGAGCTGAGCAACTCTTCCAGAAAAGAGAGAGGGCATCCTTATTTCTCTCATTCTTCTTTCTAGAACAGATACTATGTCTTAGGATGCAATCTGTATATACCTTTCTTTTGCCTTATTTAGGGCACAAAGCAGTATGATCCTCCCTAATCTAGTTATGGAGCAAAAAAGCAAGCAAGCCGAATTCCTGAAGCTAAGGGTCTCTAACCAAGGGATTAGTGGCTAATGCTGGTTGTCCTTGGGGCTCCCAGACAGACAGATATCTTGCAGGAAAGAGTGCTGTGACGCAGCCTTCTGTGCCCAAGAATGATGGGTATAATCTATCAATGCCTTTTCTTCCCCTCAGTAGGGAAAAGGTATTACATGGCCAGAACTGGGGGTTCAGGCTTCTGTTGGGGATTCCACCAAGCAGTACCCATAGCAACACTATACATGCAATGACAAAGCTTCAAGTGAATATTTACAGAGGAATATTCCAATTTTGCTTACACATGGGCTGTATTTGGCATTATGGTTAAGGAGAGAGGCCTGGGGACAAGGCTGCTGCTTATATAAGGTGTTTTCCTCCTGGGAGAAGTTGGGTGGCCTGAGCGGGTAGCCAGGTGGGACCTACGGAGCCTGCTCCCTGACCATACCAAGCCAGGTAGCAAATCAAGTCAACCTAAAAGATGAAACAAGGGATTTAACCACTACATTGCCTTGGCAATCTCAAGGAAGTTATAGTTACTCAAAGCCTGCCCAATGGGCAGGGGTTGCTTCAAATGAACAGGACTACGCAAGCAGGACACTGGCTGGTGCCTGCCAGCCATCCATTAGGATCAGTATGGGAGCTGGGTGGGTGAGAGCTGTCCTGGAGAGGGCATGGAGACTGGGAAAATTGGGACAGAACTGTTTGTGGCTCAAGCCCTGATGCAAACATCCACAATTACCTAAACCCAGGACACTGTGTGCTAATGTGTGTGTGTTTCAGATTCATCACCCAGCATGAGCTTACCAATTAGATGTTGTGAAAATTAAACTATAGTGGAGCTGAATGTGCTGATTTAGCACACGTCTATTCAAACGACGTGAACTCCCTAAATAGCTACCAACCTGAATATATGCTAATTTCCTCCAAAATTCAAATTGTACCCAAAAAAGGTTGCAAAAACTTAAATAAACTGCAAACCAGAGGTAAAATATTCAAAGTTGGTGTGTTTTTGAGTGGAAACGTGTGAAATATAAACATTCTTAAACAGTGATTTAGTGAGAGCTTAATTTACATATAATAAAACACAATCTTAAGAGAGGTGTTTGATGACTTTTTGCATATGTGGCCACTTCCCATATCAAGACATAGAACGTTTCCTTCCCCAGAAAATTCCTTTATGCTCCTTCCCAGTCAGTCCCTACTCCTGGATAAAACCAATTCTTTCCCTGTATTTTAATTTTTGCCTGTTCTTGAACTTCATGTAAACGGAATCACACTTATGCGTTCCCTAGCTTGTTTTGCTCCATGTGATGTTTATGAGATTAATCTATGCTGTTGCTGACCCATTCGCCATGTGTCAGTAGTTAATTCCTTCCTAATATTGAGGAGTAATTCATTGTACGAATAGAACAAATTTGTTTATTCACCCGTTGATGGACATTTGTGTTATTTCCAGTGTTTGGTTATTATGAATGAAACTGGAATGAACTTTTTTTGTTTATATTTGCGTAAAAATATACTGGTTTCTCTAGGGCATATCCCTAGAAGTAGAACTTTATTAGAATCTGCCAAGTGATATAGTATGTTTCAAAATAGCTTACAAAACTGTGAAATAAAAGTAGAAACCCCCTAAAATTTGCTTACTCATTCATAAAGTATTTTTTTAAAGGTAAAACAGGAGGGCTCATCCAGCATTTTAAACACTTTATAGAGATAGAGTGATTTTATCCTTAAGAGCCACAAATGTGCTCTTAAGATATAAATTTTCAAAAGCTGGGACTGTAGGCAAATTGGTCTTAAGGAAGTTGGCTCAGAGGCTCAATGTAGACTCTTGTCAAGACAAGTCTCCCCCACTCTACTGGTGTGATTGGATTTTTAAACAATGCAGACATGACATTCATCCCTGTGAGGTCTCCTACTGGTGGGAAGAACACATAAATTGATGTACGTAGACATATGGGATTAAGATGGTAGAACAAGTAGACACTTGGCAGAAAGAGGGAACAGCATTCCAGCCCTGTTCACAGAGCTCTGGGGGGACTGAGAATGGGCCCTGAGCTGGCAGGATGCCCGGGGAGTTAAAATCATGAGCCGGGGCAGGATCCTAAACCGGCGAAGGTCTTGAGGAGCTCAAGGGTTGCAGTGGGGTTTGCCTGGCAGTGTGAGGACCTGTTTGTGGGCAGAGCTAGGGTGTCATTACAATTAATGAGGAGAAACAGTAGAGGCTGACTGGGAGTAGGGGTACAGAGAACGCATAGCCACGGGGGGCCGCAGTGTCAGTGGGCTGTGTGAGGAGGCATCTGACTGTGCTTGAATCAGACAAGGAATCCTCGTCCTGACTGACGATATTTCAAGCTCCATTGCCAAAATGTGTCTGCAGATACGACTGCAAGTTTTAAAAAATGTATAGCCATTCAGAGGTGTTCACTCTCTCTTCTGCCTTAGTGCCTGCCACGCTTTTGGATAAATTGTGTCATCTTTCAAGTTATTAATAAAAAATATTCACCTGTACAGCAGCAGAAGAAAGCTTACCGGAATGCCATCAGAGACTCGTGTCCATCATGACAGGGACTCAGTAATCAACACTCCCAGAGAACGGCTGTCCAACCAACTAGAAATCTCCTTCCTAATCCCCACCTTTGTACAGAGAATCATGAGGGATTTAATAAAAGACCTCATGGAAATAAGACACTGAGTCTATGACACCCTCCTGACCCACTAATCTAATAATTCACACAAAAAAGAAATGAGGTTAGACTTGTTCTAAGTGAGTCCACATTATGTCCTGGCACACACCACTTTCTCTGTGAAGTACTCAGAAAACCATCTGTTTAATAATCCCATCTCCTATCTAGATTGTTGTTGGCACTGGGGGTGCTCGTCAATCAAATTATAAATTTCATCTCTCTCCTCATTTTGAAATCAGGACAACATTGTCTATTTTCATGCTTTTGGCCACTGTCTGATTTCCTACCGTGCTTCCCCGAAAATAAGACCTAACTGGAAAATAAGCACTAGCATGATTTTTCAGGATGACATCCCCTGAACATAAGCCCTAATGTATCTTTTGGAGCAAAAATTAATGTAAGACCCGGTCTTATTTTCAGGGAACAAGGTAAGATAGATCAAAGGTTTTACAGGTGACTCTTTTTGGTCATCTGGGAGGTCACTTGTCTGGACCAGCTGACTTAAACTCATTTAAGCAAGCAATGTAGTGTATTTGATATAAGTGAATTTCTGGGGTGTAAGCACAGAGTGACTTTGTCTCCATTTGTCCCTAAAAATTAATTCAGTGAGGGATATCCTTCTGCTGTTTGTGGATGAAAATTCACCAGTTCAGTGACTTTTCTGATCACTCATGATAAATAAAAGTTCTATAATCACTTTAAATCACCAAATACAGTCTCCAGTTAGATACTCGAAATCTACTCCTATGTAATGAGCAAAAGCGTAAGTTTTACTTAACGTAAAATATCTACCTCGTCAGGCAGGGTCTGCAGCAGGAAGGAAGCTTACAGCTGGTGAAAGTGTGTGTTGGGAATAGTTTTTTTTCTTTTCTTTTTTTTTTTACCTTCCCGCCTCAGCTCACCAACCTGGCATTCCTACTCCTCTGAGTGGGGTGGTGGTGCTGACACGTGTGTGTGTGTGTGTGTGTGTGTGTGTGTGTGAGGGGGGTAAAGGGGGTGAGGGTGAGGGTGGAGTAGAAAAGCTTTTCTATGATACTTTTGTAAAGTGTCTCTTTCCTCTCTGGATCTGGCAAGTGTTTCAAGCTTCTCATTCTTTAGATTCTTCAGGCAGGAATCAGACCCCAGTATCCTGTGTCCATCTTCTTTGAAGTCTCTCTCTCTCTCTCTGTCTCTCTGTCTCTCTGTCTCTCTGTCTCTGTCTCTCTCTCTCTCTCTCTCTCTCTCTCTCTCTCTGTCTCTCTGTCTCTCTCTCCAGAGGAAATACCCATCGCACAAACCATTCTCTCCAAAGACCTCTACCCCCCAAATACTCTCCCCTCTCCACTCCCCTGACTCTCAATGCTCTCATTGGTGTTTAAGGGGTTCAAGTGAAATTCCACCAGTTCAAAGACACTTATGCAATTTTAAAAAATTTTCTTTTGTTTTTAAATCAGTAAAAGAGACTGGGTCCTAGAAGCTGCAGTCAGATGTAAGCAGCAGCAAGTGTGTTCATTTGTTCTTTTGTTTTTGTTTTTGTTTAAATACATTTAAATTATCACACTGCTGGTATAACTCATTTGCATGCCATTCTGCATCATACATAATAACTGTAGTAAAATTTTCCACTTATGCTATATTTGAACAGTGGCCTGTATGGAATGTAACTTTTCCCTTCAAGTTGCAGCCAAAAGGCAGGCAGAGTCCAATTTGTACATTTGGTTAATGTAGTTGTCAGTTATCTGCTCTCCTATCTTGACCTTCAATTTCCTCCATTCCAGTTTGATGGCATTTCTTCTTGGTAGGGAGACAGGTGAAAATATTAATAGTAGCTAAGAAAGTCTGTGCTGTCTCTGAAACCTCCCCTTGTTACAAACTATTTTCCTCAAGCTCGGGGATGTTCCTCCTTTCGGAAACATGCACTTTTAAAAACCACAACCATTAGGCCATTCAATTAATTTATAATGAATAATATAATGGATAATATAATCTAAATATTCACATTCTTCTTATTACTTCTTAATGGTAAAACTAAAATTTTAGGAGTGGTGAGGAGGGAAGCAGGGGAAAGACTCTAATATTTATTGAACACTTACTATGCGCTCATCACTTTATATTCATTATCTTGTTTTATAATCACAATAGCCATGGGAGGTAAATATTATTATTCCCATTATATAGATAAGGAAATGGGTATCTAGAAATAAAGTAACTTGTCTAAAACCTGTAGGTAGCTTGGTATGTGCTTTTTCTACTCTATCTCTGAGTTCCAAATTACTGTAATAAGATAAATTGGTAAGTTTGGTAAAATGAAAAACAGATTTGATATTTTTACAAACAAATAAACAAAAAGCTGTCTCTCTGGTGGGGGATAAAAATAAATAAAATGAAAATCACCAGCTACAAACACCTAAAGAGTTTATTTATTTCTTTATAATATTTTACTTAGGAATATGCATGCAATAAATTTTATAAAATTAAAATAATACTGTATACACAGTTATGAATCTTAATCTTACACTTACTATACTGTGAACATTTCCCATGGACAATAAATGTCTTTGAGAATCATTTTTAACGGCTTCATACTAGGCTGACATACAGGTACACCATGATTTATTTAACCCCCTTCACTAATTGTCGAACTTGGAAGTTGTTTACATTTTGATTCCATTTTGGGTAACATTATAATGTACATCACTGTACATACATCTGTGTTTGAATTTCTGACAATTATTGGAAGAGGAGTGACTGGATCAAAAAGTAGGAACTTTTTAAAGACTTGATATAAATTGCCATATTGTTTTCTAGAAAGGTTTGCCACAGGTGGGCTTATCTTAATGAACAGTGTCATCATCAAACGCCATCAGTCTAAAGACCCATTTCCACACTAGGGCCGGCCAACAGAACCAGAACATTTATGTGGACTGGCCAGGTTGTTCTCTCCTCTGGACAATGTCAGAGACATAGAACAAAAGTGTTTTTGGCTCCAGTAACCATAATCTCCAAACTAGGAATCCGTCTGGAGGGAGTGGAAGGAGGGAGTACATTTGTATGTTTGCATATTTGTAGTCGGGGGTTTTCAGGAAGGCCCTATGATCCTCTGACCCAGCCTGCATTTGGTACATTGTCCTGTAACATAGCCCTGCTTCAGCCAGGTGGGCCATACAGCCACAGGGCAGGGCAGCTTTGTTTATTCTCAGTCACATTCTGATCACACCTTCCTGCACATAAATCCAGGGCTGCTCCACCCAGCCAGAGCGTCTCCCAAGAATCCCCAGCAACACGCTGATAAACACATTTGAGGTGACTTTGCCTGGCATCTATCACAGGTTGAATTGTCCGTGTGTCGCTTATCAGTGATGACCTTTATCCAGAGCTTGTTCCAAATCCTGCCCATTTTCCACCCACTTTTAAGACAAAAAAGCAACATATAGCGAAACTAAAGATGCACTTGAACAACAATATTTTAATAACCCTTTTGTTTCTAATTTCAAAAGCAGCACGTTTAAAACAGAAGAATTAGAAAACCCAAGAAAGCAGAGAGGATGCAGTGACCAGCATGGACGGTGGCCTGCCCGGCAGATGGGGAATGTACAAGTCTCGGTGGGCATCTGTGTGGGGTCGGCAGGGGTGACCAGCTCGGCAGATGTCAGGTGGACGTACAACAACGCCTGAGAACCAGTAAGAACTTGATGTTACGTAAGTCCAAGAACTTAGTTCCAACCCCAGGGAGAAGGGGAGGGGAAAATCCTGAAATGATTGACACAAAAATTATAAGAACAGTGTGATGGCACTTGATATAGAAATTAAGTTCATTTGTAAGAAAACAAGGAACAGCAGAGTCTAGTTTTGTATTTGCTTCCTTGCTGCCTTTGGCTTCTGATCTCCAATTTCAGGGGAACCCATCCTCCTCCCCCCTTTGCCATTGCCTGAGCCAGTCTCTGTCCTGGTACCTGAGAGGGTTTGAGGGACAGAACTACACCCTCTGGGCTCCCCCATGGGAGCTTGTTCTGCAAGTCACCATGGAAACTGAATGTTCACGCTGCGCTTAGATGGAGGTTGTTTCCAGGTGAAGGCTGGGGAAAGCCACTGTTACCATGCTGTCACTCTGTTTATGGCCTTCCATCACTGAGGATTTTCTTCCCTAAATTCTCCTCATTGGAATGGGGGGACTGAATCTCAGAAAGCAGTAGGTGGACATAAAACAAGACAACAAAACATAATAGCCCCAGAGGCCCGTGATCCCTCGCCGGAATGCACCAGGAGGAAAGGAGTCCGGTTTTGCTGAGCCACGATGCCCACACCAGCTCTTTCTCCCACCAGGGCCCTCAGAGCCACCTGGCACAGTTGCTTTGCTCTTGGGGGTCCTTCTTTTTGCACTCCTGCATTCTTGGCAACATTTCAGGGGAGCCCCAGGGTAGGACAGCATCCTGGCTGTCAAGATGATGCAGCATCAGAGAGTCACTGAGGCAGGCTCTGACATCCCTGGAGAGCTCCAAGGACAGAAGACACATACCAGTATCATTGCCCCGGTGATGTCTACAGTTACAAAGCACGTAAAATACCCCAAGTGTTGATCCATAGGAAACCACTTAAACAGAGTAAGGCATATTAACACAAAGAACTATAAAGTCATTAGAAGAGATATAGATTTATATAAATTAAAGGGAATATGACTATGTGCATAATAAGTTTTCAGTGAAAAAGGTTTAAAACAGTAGGTAGAACATGGTTTTATTTCTAAATAAAAATGATATGCTTATTAGAAAACTTCTAGTGGGATAAAAGCAATTTCCGTTTCTTTTTATATTTTCTAGATGTTTAAAATGATTATGAAATAGTGCGTTGCTCTAATTAAAAAGTTGTCACCTTTGTTGGTGGACATGCTGCTAAAACCTGTTGTGGCAGCCACGAGGTGCGCTGGTTGCATCTCCCTTCAGGAAAGGACTTGATCCGGCGACGAGGAGAGTAGTTTTCTGCAGCCCCTGGCTGCAGCGCCTTGGGGATGTCCCCGCAACATTTGCACCAAGCTCCTGCTTTTCCATGGCTGAGCTGGAAGGGGTAGTAGTTCCGGCCCTTTCTGTCCCCCGTGGAAGTCTTCTTGGGCTCTCTTGGTGCTGGAGCTCCCCACTGGGCTGACAGCTGTCTCAAAGCTGCCCCAGACAGAGTCGGAGGCCCTTGCCACCCCATCCTTCCTCCGCCCCTCTCCTGCCACAGGTGTCAAACTGCATGACAATCTGTAGTCTTCTTGGCCTCCTCTTGCTCCTTCTCCCCTTTATTCTTTACGGGCATCACGCCAATAACCTCTTGCACTTCTAACCCGATTGATGTCTGCTTCCTGGAGGACCTAATGCAATGCCTCTGCGTTCCCAAACCTGTTGTAAGAAACTTGGACTTGGTTGTTACATTCTTTACATAAGAAGTACCCTCTCCCCAACCACTGCAAGGAATTGGTGTCCCAGAGGACCCACAAATGGTCTCACAAACAAAATGAAATGCCTTTTTCTACTAGAATTTTCCTCTTCTGATTGTTGTTGCCTGAAATTTGCTTCCTGTAAGTTCACCTCTCAACCCCTGGTGCCAACACAGAAAGGCTGGCAGTGGCCCTGTTAGCGTCTATGACCTATGTTACTTGTAGGATGAGAAAACCAGCTAACAAAAAAAATGAAGATCTTACAACTACAAACCCTTGCATGCCTCAAAGCAGTGCATGAAGTGACTATAGAAAACTGTGGTCCATGCCACAGGTGCTGAGACTTTGGAGCCAGGGTGTGCTTGGAGCCTTGCCACCTTCAAGCCTGGTCAGTTTTTCCCAGATCAGGCAAGCAGACCTGCTCTTCCCAGCACTCGAGGCTCATGTTCCCTCAGGTACCCTGCAAAGCCCACCAGTCTCCTGCAGAGCCTATAGCAGACACATGCCACATCTCTGGAGGCCACACAGAGTTGGTCGAAGGTGACTCTCCCAGTCATGCTCGCAACTCTAGCCTCAAATAGCCTGGGGAATCACAGAGTCAGCACAAATGAGAAATGGAGAGAGACAGAAGCAGAAATGGGACAGGGCAATCACAGCACCTTTGAGGGAGGCCAGCAAGGGTTAAGAAAGTCAGGAGTCAGAATACAATCAGATTTGTAACCGAGTGTGATGGGGGAGGAAGAGCACCTCATACCCTCCTCCCTTCCCTGGAAGCCTGCCACCCTGCTGTGGGTGGAGAAGCACTTGCCTCTCTGGGTCAGTGCCACGATGCTGTAACAATGGTGTGTACACTGGACCTGCCCAGGATTTGGGGTGTAGTTCTGGGTGGACCGACCGACCGCCTTTAGGCTGTTTCTCCAACCTACACAGTGAATCTATGAACTACTCAGTATCTTTTTAAAAGGCTTCCGTTCTGCTTAAATCAGCCAGAATTGGTTTCTGCTGCTTGCTGAGAACCCTGGCTGATATGGATATGTAATGCACAGCATTTTTGTACATGTTAAATTAGCATGGAGAGAACCATATCAACAAAGACGTTTAACAATGGTTGTTAACACAGGTTGCCTGGGAGGGGGGCGAGGTAGGAGAGGACACGGAAGGAAGCAAGAAAAAACAGGACAAGGGAAAAACAGTAAGCCTACACGAGGGAAAAAGCTCCACATGCATTATGATATGATCTTGTGAGTGCGTCCACATATTCATTATGTTCACATACCAGCCCTATCTTGGATCTGCTGAAAAAGAAATTTCCCAGGATGATACCAGGCATGAGTATTTTTCAGAGCTTCTCAGGAGAGGCTGATGAGCAGACAGAATTGATAAGCATTCATTGACCAGTGGGTCCTGGACCATTTGCATTAGAATTAGCCCAAAGTTTGTTTAAAGATTCATGTTTCTGGACCTCACTGCAGACCTCCTGACTCAGAATCTGGAGTCAGGGGCATTTTCTGCCCAGAGGGAGGGAGCGCGGCATCTGGTGGCCACAAAACCAAATCCATAGGGCCTGAAGCCACCACCGGCCTCCTAGGCACTTGGCCAGGTCTGGAGCAGTGAGCCGCATCTTTTCAAAGGTCTGTTTTTAAAGTCTTCAGTGACTGTTTCACCCAGCAGTTCCATGTCTTGGAACATCTCCTAAGGAAATAACCACACAGTGTGAAGAGGGGTGTGAGGAAGAATGTTCATCACAACCCTTATTTGTGTTAATGAGCGTTTGAAAACAGCCCAAATATCAATCAATAGGGGAGTCATGAAAACAGTGGTGACACTTTCACACAATGGAAGGTGATGTAGCCATTAAGATTGTGAGGCAGATCTCTAACTACAGGAATGGAAAAATGTCCACAGTGTATTGTGTGACGTGGGGAAAAATCAGATGGCACGAGAACAGGGATATCTCACATGCTACAGATAGCATTCATGTGCATAACATAGCTGGATGTCACACATAATCTTGGGGACACTTTCTTTCACCCAAGAAAACAGATCGAATACTATTATGGAGAACCTTCAATCCACTCTATTTCATTACACACACACACATACACACACACATATTTGCATTTAACTATAAAACATTTCCAAACATAAATAAAAATAGAGTGAGACTATATCTAACTAAAAAGCTTCTGCACAGAAAGGAACCCATCAACAAAATGAACAGGTAGTCTACAGAATGGGAGAAAATATTTGCATATCTGTTGAGGGTTTAATATCCAAAATATATAAAAAACTCATACAACTCAATAGCTATAAATGAACAATCCGTTTAAAACATGGGCAAAGGAACTGAATAGACGGTTTTCCGAAGAGGACAAACAGATGGCCAACAGGTATGTGGAAGGGTGCTCAGTGTCACTCATCACCAGGGAAATGCAAATTGAAACCACAATAAGACAACACCTCACACCTGCTGACATTGTTGGCGTGCTAGCCTCAAAAGTTTGTTTTGTATTTTAAGTACGTCTTCTAAAAATATAATATTTGTCTTTATGGCTTATTTTGTTTGGTTCCTTTTGTATTGGGGGCATAACTTCTGAATTTAGGCAAGTTTGTATTTTTGTTTTAATACATACTTTTATACTAATTCTAAAACTTACACTCCTGGTCTCTTCTTTTTTAGGATATTGTCTGTTGGTCCCCGCTGCCCTCGTGCAATGTTGAAGTTAGCTATTAGGTTGGTGCAAAAGTAATTGTGGGTTTTGCAATTATTTTTAACCTTTTAAACTGCAATCACTTTTGTACCAACCTAACAGTAACTTCCTCTTTCTCACCATCTCAGCGTCTAATCTGAAGTGATATCCTTTTACTTTTAGTTAGAACCTACAAGGCAATTTGCAAGCTTGTTGAACTTTTTACATACATTCTCCCTCCATTTTTGATAGCTGTACTCTATTTATTACACATTGTCAGAACATAAAGCCATTTGTGTTGTTTTCTTGTCCTAAGAACTATTGTTTAGTCTTAATTCTACAAGAAAATATAACTTTAATGCTCACCACCTGTCTTTATGCTGTTACCTCTCTAGTCATTTTGTTTTTCTGAAACTCATTCTCTGGTAGATGCCTAAGGAAGGACTCATGGGATAATATTTCATGAGTATTTTGTGTGTTCATAACAGTGTGTCTGTGCCTTTATATGTGAAGGTTAATTTGGTTGCTATAAAATCCTTATTTCACTGTTTCTTTCCTTGAATAGTTTAAATATGTGACTTCACTGTCCTCTGGCATAAAATGATGTGTTCAAAGTCTTATGGCAATCTGAGGTTTTTTCCTTATAAGTGATTTGGTCTTGTTTGCAACTTTTTTTTTCTTTGAAGTCCAGTAGTTGAACTAGAACATTGGCTGTGGTAGATTACTTTTCCCAGATATGAGATGTAACTTTCACTGTGAAGTTTCCAGTCCATTTTATTTTAGAAAAATTTTTTAATTTAAATATTTATGTATTTGTTGTGTATGTTGTTGGTTTTCATCTTCAGGTATTCTATTCCACATTTGTCATCTTTGCCAAGTGTGTGTGTGCGTGTGTATGCCATTTTCTCTTGAATTATTTTCCACTTTCTCCATTTCTTCTTTATTTAAAAATCTTTCATCCTTTGTAACTGGTGTTCATTCATATTTAGTTTCTGTAGTGGTTTTAAAACATGACTAGAAGGAGGCATGAGAAAACATTTTAAGGTAAGGGACTTGTTTGATATTTTGACTATGCTGGTAGTTACTTTGGGGGATCAGACTGTATCTGATCCCCCAAAGCCATCAAATCGCACAACTATAATGGGTGAATTTTATTGTATGCAAATTACACTTTAATAAAGCTGAGAAAATACACAAAAATTCTTTGACATGCCTCCTAACAAGAGATAGAGTCTATGTCCCCTCTGTTTACATCGGTGTGGGCCAGTGACAGCTTTGGCTAACACAGCACAGTGGAAATGAAGTTCTGTGACTTCCAAGGCTAGGTCAGAAAAGGCCCAGTTGGTCTGTCTTGGTCTGTGGAACACTCGCTCTTAGAAACTTGAGCCGCTATGTATAAAGCTCGACTACCCTGAGAATGCTATGCTGGGTAGGCCACCTGTCATCATTCCAGTCGCCCGTCCTAGCTGAACCTGCCCTCCAGCCATCCAAACCGAGTGCCAGATATATAATTGAAGAAGCCATCTTGGAAGTAGACCTTCCACTCCCAGCTGTCTCAGCCCACAGCCATTCAAGTCATCCCAGATAAGGCCAGAATCCATGAGCCTGGTGCAACTGTTTCATTCCATTAAATTTTGGGCTAATTCATTATGTAGGAGTAGATAGTTGAAACGTGTCCCTTTCATTTTAATCTTCACTTACAAAATTATGTTTTTTATTTCTTATTCTTTTCTGAGTCCTGTCACTTCTCTTTCTTTTCTCAATTACTTAATTTGTACGTTTTTCTAAGTTTATTAGAATATAATCTCGTTAGGGCTGTTCTTTCATGACATAATTTTTCTTAATTTATTTTAGTTCATTTACTGTATTAGGCTACAAGTTTTATCTGCTTTGTGGCATGTCTTTCTAGCATGGCTTCGTTGTCTCTAGAGACAGTATTCTGTCCCTTATTTTCTTTTCTCTTAGGGTGACTTTGTGTGGGATTTGCTCACAATCATTTTCTGTGGCTCATTTTAAAGAGAATAATTTTGTGTAGTTTTAGGAGGAAAAGGTAGGCTAGGATAACTTTCCTAGATTCACTACCCTGGAAGTTCTTTCACTATTTTCACAAAATGATTAAATATATCTCCAAGCGTTTTCTGAGCTGTGTCTCCACTGCTCTTCTCTCTCACTTTTATCTGAATCTCCTTCTCTCCTCCCTCTCTCTCTCCCCCCCGCCGCCATGATTCTCAATTTAAATTCTGATCCCAGCAGATATTTTTCTGCATGAAACATTACCATATGATAAAGTTTGGTTTATTAGTTTAAAACCATTTAGAAAGTCCAGAATGTTTCAGCACCTTCTATGTCCTGGGATCCCCGTGCAATCACATGCAAAGTGGAGCCTATGAAACTCCCTCCCCCCTTTGGCTGATGTTCTCAGATTGGGCCACCAAGATTCCCAAGGCCATCGGTGGGTTCTCTGGTTCTCAGGACTACTGGAGTCCATTTCCTTTTCTTCCCTTCCTCCTACCTAATTGCCACAATCACACAATCTTGCACCTGTAAATAGTTTGTATCCACCTGCTTACACTTTGGAGCTTTTCACCTAGCTTTGCTCTAGATGTATGGTTCTCAGACTTTAAAATCAGCATCACTAGAATCACCTGAAGGGCTTGTTAAAACACTGATTCGTGTCAAGTGTGGGACCTGAGACCTGCATTTCCAACACCGTTCTCAGATGATATGGATACTTCTGGTTTGGAGACCTCACTTTTAGAAACATTGTTATTGATGTTTGTGAGCTTTTTGTTTTGCTACCCTCACTGCTTTGTCTATTTTTATGGAGGAAATTGAGGAGTTCAAAAATTAGGCAACAGACACTTTGGAAAACAATCTGGCATTTCCTCAACATGTTAAACCGAGAGTTATCATATGATCCAGCCATTCTACTCCTGGGTTCACCTAAGAGAAATGAAAACACATGTCCATACAAAAACTAATACATGAATGTTTATAGTAACATTATTCACAACAGCCAAAACTTGTAAACAACCCAAACACCCATCAACAGATGAATGGGTGGTGAACACACAACGGGATTTATAGATGATGTAATACAGAATTATACACCTGAAATCTATGTAATTTTACTAACAATTGTCACCCCAATAAATTAAAAAAAAAACAGATGAATGGGTAAGCAAAATGTTGTATATACAATGGAATATTACTTAGTCTTAAAAAGGAAGAAAATCCTTATACATGCTACAACACGGATGAACCTTGAAGACCTCATGCTGAGTATAATAAGCCAGACACAAAAGGACACATATTGTATGATTCCATTAAATGAAATGTCCAGAATAGGCAAATCTATAGAGACAGAACGTATATTAGTGGTTATCTAGAGCTAGGGAGCTAGGGAGAAGTAGAGTGTGACTGCTAATGGGTGCAAAGTTTCATTTTGGGGTATGAACGTGTTCTAAATTGATTGTGGTGATGGTTGTACAACTCTGTGGATATACTCAAAACCATTGAATCATAGAGTATAGTATGTGAATTATATCTCAATAAAGCTGTTATTTGAAAAGCAACTCTGTTGCCACAACTGACATCTTCCCAGAATTCTCTTATTTTAAAAACGCTAATTATTCACAAATGTTGATACTTCTATTCATTGCAACAAGTTTCATGTAAAACTCCTTGCAAATAGTCACAACATGGCAGTCTGTCCAGGGCACTGTGCTTCCAGCTGGTGGCTGAATGCCTCACAAGGAAGGCTTTGTGGCTCCAGAGTGTTGCTCCTAGTGTAACTGTGGTGATGTAAAGCGGATTTGTCATGATAAAAGCCTGTGTCTGGCCTCAGCACAAAGCCTCTGGGCTCTGGGAATCCACCGGTTGCCTCTGCGCTGAGAGGAAGCACACACCTCCATGGCTGGCCCTTCTTTCCCACTGCAGACTCCTTCCCAGCGCTTCCCTTGGTTCCAAGGGCTGTCAGGGTCATCCTCCCTCTCCCCAAACCCCACCCCCTGCCCTGTCAAGACTCATTCTGCTTTCCATCTTGTCAGACAACAAAGACACTGAAGGAATTTATTTATACCTCCAGCCAGCTAATGAGACAATTCCACGAAAAGCAGCCCCAGCTTGCTGGAGCCTCCTCAGGGCTTTGATTGCTTCTTCTGTGGTCCAATTCCCAGCATTTACTCAACATATAAATTTTCCACGGTGAATAGACACCATTCTTCCGGGAAACCCATTTGTTCCCTTGGCTGTTTTATTTAAATCTCTTGTTTTGCTTTTTATTATCATTGTTAAACTATAATTAATTCTTCTCCTATCAGCTTCTCTTTAGTGTACAATGCCTAATGCAGCATGAAGCATATTCACTCACTGCAAACTACACAACTGTTCTTGAGAAAAAGAAATCTCTGACATTTTAAAAACACAGAATCTGCTAGATCCTTTCCTCTATGGAATGGGAGTGGGGGAGGGAGAGAGGAAGTTTTGCACAGGTGCAGTTGAAATGGTTTCGTAGTCAAGTGACTATGGATTTAACTTAGCAGAGATAGTTCTGATTTTTAGCAGAAACCTGAAGGATTAAAAGAGTCATGGAGGAAACCTGAGAGAAAAGGCAAAATGCACTTTCAAGTGTGGCCCCTCTCTTGTGCTCAAATTTGGAACCACTGTCCTCCTGCCATCTCCAGGGGACCCTGGCTACATTGTGTTTCTTCCAGTTTCTTACAGAATCACCCCTCCAAGTCAGCCTCTTTGAAAGGTTTACTAGCAGCGTGGACAATTCTGTGAAGGTGTATATAGGCGGCCCCCAGATATGTCCACGTTCTTATCCCCAGAACCTGCGAATGTCATCTTATTTGGAAAAAGGGTCTTTGCAGATATGATTAAGGATCTTGAGACGAGGAGATCAGTCTGGATTACTTGGGTAGACCTTAAATCCAATGACAAGTGTCCATATAACATACCCAGAGGAAAAAGACAACGAGAGGTGATGTGAAGACGGAGGCAGAGATTGAGGGATATGGCTGCAAGCCAAGGAATGCCAAGGATTGCCGGCAGCCACAGGAAGCTAGAAGAGGCAGGGAATGGATTCTCTCCTGGAGCCTCCAGAGGGTGTGTGCACCTGCTGACACCTTGATTTTGGACTTCTCACATCCAGAGCTGTGAGAGAATATATTTCTGTTGTTTTGAGCCCCCAAGTTTTTGGTAATTTGTTTGAGCAGCTCTAGGAAACTAACATGGCATCCATGTTTTGCCAACTTACTATGAGCAGAAAACACAGAAGAGAAAGGACCAGATAATACCAAGTCAAGAGACATTGAAAGATCAGGCTGTTTCCTTCAGACAAGCTAAGTTGTCAGATCAGAGGAGACTGTCCCTGTAATCCAAGAGTAAAGCATGTATTGGATACAGGCAATGAGTTTTACAAGTCAGACCTTGCCAGAACTGGCTGCCCACAACTTAGCTTTTCAGGAATAGTCTTTCTCTTGTGCACATATGACATGGCATGTAGTTACTCGGCTGTGACGTTTGCTTATACATAAGATTCCTTCATCCAAAAGATTTCTAAGCACAACTTTCTATAGTTCAACCCCCCTTATGCCCCAAGTTTCTATTTTTCTTTTAATGGCTGGAAAGAACACATTTACGAGTAAAGTCCTGGAGTCACGGGTCTGCATGGGCTGTTTCCGAGAAGTCATGTTGCGTGTGAGTTGACGGCCCTGCTTTTGTCTCAGTAAACGGCTTGTGCCAGCAGGCCACGTCACCAGATGGGTGCCCCATTCTACCACCCTTGGCTCTGGCTCTCCTTTGTTTATTCATTCATTCAACAAATGTTTGGTTTTTGATATTTTAATTTTTCCTGTCAGTTGATGATACCTTGTTGGCATCTGTTTTTCTTACTCTATCTGTTCAGCCAATTTCTGGTCATTCTCCTGATGAGCTTCTCCTTAGTTCATTTTCTTCTTACTGCCAACCTCTCATGTAATATCCAACACATGTTCTTATCCTGTCCCCAGGCTTTAACCCAAGCCAGTCTGTGTGCCTAGTTTTTACCTCTCAGTAGAAACAGGGCCTACACAGGACCTGGCACACAGTAGGTCCTCATAAACAATCTGTTGAATAAAAGGCCAAATTTCCAGATAGTCTAGCCATATATACGCTACCACTTTGTTATATTTCGATTTTATCTTGGGGGAAATATTTGAAAATTTATATTTCATTTGCTTCTGTTTTTATTATTTTAAATAACTTTCACTCTCAGGTTATAGAGTGAGTTTTCATCCAAAGTGACTAACTGCATCTCTGTGTGACTTGTAGTTAGTTGTATGTGTGTGTGGGTGTGGGTGTGGGTGTGGGGTGTCTGCATTTCTTTGTGCATATGGTTACATACAAAATCCCCCTGGTAACAGAAAGTTTATTTTTCCTCTTCCCATAACTCAAAGTCCACTGAATGAATTTAACTTAAATTACCTCTCCCGACCCAAATCAATAAATAAAATACCAACAGGATAAAATATGGCCTAAAATGTTATTCCTTATTTTCAAAAAGTGAAAAGGTGAGTGTAATTGAGTTTGCTGTGCGAATCACAGCTTTTGCTCTTGGCAACACCCAAAAATAACACTTTTCACCTCAGTTCTGCAGTCCAAACACGGCAGCAGCCAGGCCCCGCGTCTTCACTGATGAAAGGCTTTCCTTTCTGGCAGGGCACGCTGTAAACCAAGGCCCACAGCAGTGAAACAAGAGGTGGTGTGGAATTTATGAAGCTCAGAGGGGCAATCTGCATCCATTTGTGGTGAGTAATATCTCTTTCCTTTGGGTTGACTGCCAGCCTTCAATCAGAAACAGAAACCCAACCTTGCTTTTTATAGAGCAGCCCCCCAAGAACCCCCGGAGGGGACTGCCCCTGGAAAGGAGGCCTGGAAAAATCAGAGACAGAGAAGAGTTGAAATTCCCCTTTATTAGCAGAGGGAGTGTACATTCCTGTGTCTTCCAGGCCGACCCTGCGGGATACCTTACAACATGGCAGCAGTGACCTTGGGAAAGTGGGGACTTGAGGAAGGAAAACAGAGTGAATTTCTTCTTTGTTTTTTTGTGACTATTTTTATTAAAAAAAAAAAATATCCCAGGGATCTTCAGGAAATTCCCTAGGTTCTCCTGTCTAACCAGCCTCCTCCCTTCATTGAATTCAAGAACTCACCAGGTAGGCCAGGCCCACCTGGGGTTCCTCTGCTTCCAGTCGGGGCTGAGGCTGACATCACCATTGCTAAGGTCAGTTAAGGGGAGAACAGAACCACTGTGAGCACCAGTATTCAAAATGTGTGTGTGTGAGTGTGTGTGTGTGTGTGTCTATTGTGGTTGTGTGAAAACAACACAAGTTCTGATTTATTGTAACAGCCTACCCTCATTTCCCCAACTTTTCCTCTCCCTTTGAGTTAGGATGTGTACTTGTAGCTCTAGCAGAGGGGTCGATATTACTCTTCAAAAGGGCCTTGGTGGGAGGTTCTGTCCCTTCTGACTTCCTTCTGCACAGAGGCTCCAGGTGCTCCTGAAGCACAATTTACGATCTCCCCATTGATGGGCACAGAGGTGGTTTCCTAACCAATGGTGGTTTGCTTTTTCCAAATGATGCTGGCATGGAAGCGTCTAAAAGATGGGTTGTTGTCAATGAAAAAGCAACTATAGAACAATATGTATGCAATGAATTTATAAATAAGTTTTGCACACAATCCAAAATGAAATGTATTTCCATATGTGTGTAAACATAGAAAAGGCCTGGAAGGCAACAACTGCAACTAACAGCGACCCCCTCCCGGGAAGACTAGCGTTGTGGGAGGTGCTGGGAACGTGCGGTTGGTTTGTGTGCTTTGAATTTTTCACAGCAAGGATGTTTTCAGTTACTTCTTAGGTAAATTTTTAAAAACGGAACATTTCACAACTTCTCCCTGTTCTTTGGGCTGCTACGAGTGTCAGCTCAGGGTGGCTGGCCGTGGTGGACAGTTCTGTTGATCATGGCATTCCCCAACGGGCTCTTTGGTTCTGAACGGGATAGTCTAAATGGAAGAAACTTGAAACAAAAGAGGGCTAGATTCCTCTGGAAAGTTCACTAGTTTTGTCCTGGCAACAAGGCAGAGAGCGTCTCCGAGGCCCTGGGATGGAAAAAGATCTAGAAAGGAGATTAGAAGAGAGAGAGCAGGCCCGAGGAATGGCAGAAGCCAGGGATGTGAGATGGAGGCTTGAACAAGTGTAACTGGTGATTCCAAAAGAATGGAATCTTGTGGCTATATGAGTTAACATAAGTACAAACATGCTAATTGATTTTTAAAAATCAGAAACCTATAAAGAAGTAAAAATTGCCAGCGTAGCATTTCCATCCATTTGGTATAATACATTCATGCATTAAAAAGTAAGCCCCCTCCAACTTTCCCCTCTGCAATTGCATCTGACGGTCCAGCTTTTAGAGTAATGAAGTACATGGAGTCAGAAGCCTAGAGATCCATAAACCATCCAGACATCTAATAGTGCTTTCAAAGGGGCCTGAACACTGGAGGGTAAGTGGCCAGTAATGGCTGAGCTGGGTACAGAGGGGGAGGAGAGAAGGCGTGGGGCTTCGAGGGGGAAGTGAAGTAGCAAGTGTAAGGAGAATTTTTACAGCAGCTATAAAAACAAGCCCCATACACTCACAGCGAGATTCCGAGTTGGCCAAATAAACTCATGCCTCTTGCCGTTCGAGTTGCCAGCCTTGGCTCTGTTCTGACAGCTACTGTCTTAGATACCCAGTAAAAAGGCTTCAAGAGAGAAAGAGGCACCCGCTCTCCGTGGAGCCAGTGCAAGGATGGCTCTCAGAGGGGCTTCCTGTTACCAGGAGTTACGGCAGCAGGCAGTTCTCCTGGTCAATGGGCTCCTGGCAGGTGATTATTACTATTCAGCACCAGCCTTTGGCTCCTGGGAATTGAACAATGGTTTAGGCTTCTGAGTGAGAGCCACGCTTAGCACTCATGGAAGGGAATGTCTGTATCGGCAAAATGCTATGATTTAGGGTTGTTGACCCCGCAGCCCATTCCCAGAGGATAGCCAAATGGAAATGCTCACCCATCAGCATTCCCTGAAGTCCCTGCTCTCAACCAGTTGCTGGTGACAAATGGAAATTTTCTGCCCCAGCCCTGCTCTGGGGAGGTCAGAGCACACTTACCGGCTTAACTGAAACTCCCAGTTTAGATGTATCGGCCAGGAGGGCTAGACCCAGGCTGATGAATGTTTAACATCCAGTTCTCTAGGGGACAAAAGCCCTGGTTTGTAGCATTTGCTGATTTCCATGGAATAAGTACTCCCACCAGCTACCAATTCATGTTTTTGGAGGAAGTTGGGAAGAGGTGTTCAGTAGAACTCCATGCTGTCATTGATGGAAAATCCCAAGAACATCATCATAAAAAGTCGTAAGAGAATTAGGAAGTGATGCATTTTGAGTATTTTTTAATTTTATCTGTGATATAATTTGTTTAATTGGAAGCTTATATACTTTAATTTTTAATAGTCACTATGTTTAACAATTGGCTTGCAAAATTCCTGAAAATCCAGCAACTGAGTCTCATGTGTAAGTATCGGAGCAGGTTTTAGTTACTGGCTGGGCCCTGAGATCTTCCTGCTTTGGATTCTACATAATTTCTTTCTATGCATTTCCTTCATGCTTCTCTCCTCTTTCTTCTTTTTTCTCCTCCTCCTTGCGCTGGGCTTTTTGCCTCATCTCCGCACTTTGCCCTGTTTCTGAGTGTTGAGCCCCTGTGCTGAGCCTGCTCCGTGTGTAACTGGAAAGGCCCACTGTGGACGAGAATTCCAGTACTCACTCACACCCAGTGGTATCGAGAGGAGGATACTTCTCTGCACCCAACAATTCTAGCCACATGACCAGCTCTGGTCACTCACTGGTTGTGAATGGAAGTGACATGTGTCACTTCTAGACTGAAGCATTGAATTGATGGAGTGAGACTTCCAGTGCTCTCTTTCCCTATTGCAGTGATCTTGGAGAAGGCCTTGTGTGAAGATGGCAGGGCCAAACAGTGGAAGTGACTCAGGTCACTGAGTCACCACATGGGGGGTGGTTGCCCTGAAAAATCACTTGGACCCATGGGTGGACTAAGCATTTGTGTGTTAAGCCTCTGGGCTTTTGGTGTTGCTTGTTCACATGGCATAACCTGGTTTATCCTAACTAATAACCCTCCTTACGGTTAATGGTCAACCACATGCTTATATTATCAGGAACCCAGTGTACTTCCCTCAGCAAAATCTTTATGTGTCTAGGAATCTACATGTGCTGTAAGTGTTTGGGGTGTGGTTTTGATGGGGTTGGACTTTCCAGTCAGTTTGAGTTTTATGTTAATTAGGAGGTAGACAAAGAAACCAAAAAATACAGTGACTTAAAAAAGTTTCAGATGCTTATTTCTCTTACATGAAAGTCCAGATGCCAGCAATACAGGGTTGGTGAGGTATATCCTGAATGTGTGGCTTCCACATCTACTTCCAAGGTATCTGACTCGTTTGTTACCCTTTCCCACCCAAAACAGAAGGTAGAAGGCATTGGGAAAAAGAAACCCAATTCTTTTAAACTAAGGCCCCAAAGTGGCACACATCCCTTCTGCTCACATCTCATTGGCCAATAGTCACATGGATATACCTAGCTGCAAGGGAAACTGGTAGATGTAGTCTCTAGCTTGGCAGTCATGTGCAATGCTAGCACTTAATGGGGCATTTTGGTTTCTAAAAGGAATAAAGGGAGGAAGGATACAGGGAGAAAAGACTCGGTTTTTGCCGTGATTTATTGTGTTGTCCTGGCAAGGTAGGAGGTCTAGCAGGTGTGGAGAAGCTGCTTGGGGCAGAAGAGCTGTTTCCGAATAGAATAACTGGTCCTTTCTGGCTTCCATCATGGAATAGGCCAGGCCCTTTTGGGGTATAGGTGATTCTACTTCTCCAATGTTATGGTTCCACCCCAAAATGACCAAGGCCCTCAGAGTCATTTCTTCCCCCAGCCTTGGCTGGGGTGACAATTTGTTCCATGAGATTGCCTGCCAGGGAGGACACAGGTAGAGGGCAAGAAGCACCGCCAACCTGTCTACAGGTTATGCTTCATCTTTCTTGCCCCAGCTTTGTCATCTGTAAACTGGGATAATAACGTATCAGGTTCCTAGGAGTGTTGGGATTATTAAAGGAGATAATGATGGAAATGTGCTTAGCATAGAGCTTTAATAACCATTAGCTATGGCTACTGCTGCTATTGTTGCTGTGGCTACAGATGTCAGGCTACTACCATGGTGAGGAGAAACTGGTTCATACACAGCTGCTTCTCAAGGTGGAGGTCTCCACCAGAAGGGATCGACACAGTAGGCCCCAGCATGCCTCGTATCCTAAACTCAGAACCATTCTCTCCCACTTCTCCTTTATGACTCCTGCTGCTCGCATGACACCTTTCTTTCACGGTTCTTCTTGCTCTTCTCTGGTACTGGGCCTTGGTCAGGGGACCAGCCCCACATCTTACAGAGGAGTTGGACTATCAGTTCTTTCCTCCCAGAAGGGTCTCTGGATGCTTTCTGAAAATTGATTCTCCTGCTCCCCAAAGTTCTGCATACCCAGGGGATTATCTGGCTTTGCAACATCAAATAAAATTCCCGTTACACCTTTTCCCTGGGACTGGCATGATAATTTGCATAACTAAGAGGGGTAGGTGTGGTGATCCCTGCCCCGACACAGACTGAGATGTAGCCCACAGCTTTTCTCAAAAGAATCGAAATATAACAACAACCAAAAAACCATAACAATTTATAAGACACCCTGTTGGACCACTCATTACATAAGTTTCATCTCATGTGATCCCCACAGCAGACACGTGAGGCAGGTATTGCAGGGCCAGATCTATTTCAGTCTAAAAGATGTCCTTGCCCTATATGCTGAAAACTACAAGACATTTTTGAAAGAAATTGAAGAAGACACAAAGAAATGGAAAGACATTCCATGCTCATGGATTGGAAGAATCAATATAGTTAAAATGGCCATATTACCCAAAGCCATGTACAGATTTAATGCAATCCCCATCAAAATCCCAATGGCATTTTTTAAAGAAACAGAACAAAAAATCATCAGATTTGTTTGGAACCACAAAAGACCCCGAATAACCAAAGCAATCTTAAGAAAAAAGAACAATACTGGAGGTATCACACTCCCTGACTTTAGCTTGTACTACAGGGCTACAATAATCAAAACAGCATGGTATTTGCAGAAAAACAGACACATAGACCAATGGAATAGAATTGAGACCCAGAAATAATACCACATGTATATGGACAGATAATTTTGACAAAGAAGCTAAAAACATACAATGCAGGAAAGACAGCCTCTTTAATAAATGGTGCAGGGAGAATTGGCTAGCCACGTGCAAAAGAATGAAACTGGACTGCTATCTGTCACCATGTACCAAAATTAATTCAAAATGGATCAAAGACTTAAACATAAGACATGACACAATAAACTGCATAGAAGAAAACATAGGTACTAAACTTATGGACCTTGGGTTCGAAGAGCATTTTATGAATTTGACTCCAAAGGCAATGGAAGTAAAAGCTAAAATAAACAAATGGGATTATATGAAACTTAAAAACTTCTGCACAGCAAAAGAAACTATCGACAAAATAAAGAGGCAACCAACTGAATGGGAGAAATTTTTTGCAAACAGTGCCTCTAATAAGGAGCTAATGTCCAAAGTATACAAGGAACTCATACAACTCAACAACAAAAATACAAACAACCCAATTGAAAAATGGGCAGAAGACCTGAAGAGACATTTCTCCAAAGAGGACATACAAATGGCAAATGGACATATGAAAAAATGCTCAACATCACTAATCATCAGAGAAATGCAAATAAAAACCACAATGAGATATCACCTCACCCCAGTTAGAATGGCTATCATCAACAAGACAAATAGCAACAAGTGTTGGAGAGGCTGTGGAGAAAAAGGAACCCTCATACACTGTTGGTGGGAATGCAGACTGGTGCAGCCGCTATGGAAGGCAATGTGGAGGTTCCTCAAAAAATTAAGAAAAAAATTACCATATGACTCAGCAATCCCTCTCCTGGTTATCTACCCAAAAAATCTGAAAACATTTATACATAAAGACACGTGTGCTCCAATGTTCAATGCAGCTTTATTTACGGTGGCCAAGACATGGAAACAACCAAAATGTCCTTCTATAGATGAATGGATAAAGAAGTTGTGGTACATATACACAATGGAATACTATTCGGCAGTAAGAAAAGATGATATAGGAACATTTGTGACAACATGGATGGATTTTGAGAGTATGATGCTAAGCGAAATAAGTCAGACAGAAAAAGCAGAGAACCATGATTTCACTGATATGTGGTATATAAACCAAAACCAACAAAAGAACAAGACAAACAAATGAGAAACAAAAACTCATAGACACAGACAATAGTTTAGTGGTTACCAGACGGTAAGGGGGCTGGGGGGAGGCAGATGAGGGTAAGAGGGATCAAATATATGGTGATGGAAGGAGAACTGACTCTGGGTGGTGAACACACAATGGGATTTATAGATGATGTAATACAGAATTGTGCACCTGAAATCTATGTAATTTCACGAAAAATTGTCACCCTAATAAATTAAAAAAAAAAATGTCCTTTCTCTGATCATTAACCTATGTAGGCAGAACTAATACAAGGGAAAGAAGAAAACTTTACATCCATCAGAGCTTATTTCTAAGGTTTTGAGAAACATTCTTACATAGGATTCTTATAGATGCAACTGATAGACTCAAATCAAATCGAATTCAACAAAACCTGCAGTTTATTGGCTCAATAATGGTGAAATCCCGGGGTATCTGCCTTCACTCAGGGCTGGATCTTGTGGCTTAGATGATGTCACTAATGCTATCTTTTCTTTATCTCTTTTCTCCCTGTGTTGGCTTCATTTCCAAGTTCAACTCTGTTCACCGTGGCCCCAGAAACCGCAGGCCCACAGGCTACCAGCTTCCAGTCCGGGAGAAAGAGACTTTGGTTTTCCTGATACCTTCAGAGAAAGACCTAAGTTTGCAGCTCATTGGCTCATTGAGTCTGGCTGAATCCATCTGGGCCAACCACCCAGACGCTCAGGGATTGGAAGGAGTGGAAAGCAATGGCAAGGATGGTTCCCCAAAGGAAAGTTGCTATGTTGTTCCCAGAAGGCAAAGCATAACCAACAGGTGAACCTGTATGTAGCTCTAAGAAGTAGAATGATGGATGAGAGGGCATATTTTGACTCCTTGCAATATACAATGAATTTCTCTCAATTTCTGATTCAGGAGTTCTCACTCTTAGCTGCATATTGGTCTTAAAAATCCTGATGCTTAAGCCACAGCTTAGACCAGTGAAATTAGAAACTCTGGAGGTGGGGTCTAGGGATCAGAATTTTAAAAACTTACCAGGTGATTACACTGTGCAGCCAGGGGTGAGAGCCAGTGCTCCAATTTCCTGGTCTTATTATTGAAACCTGTGATTTATGAATACATTGAGTATACCAAGTTCCAGTCCAGCAGTTCTTTTTTTTTTTTAAATTAAAGTTTGTTGGGGTGACAATTGTTAGTAAAACTACATAGATTTCAGGTGTACAATTCTGTATTACATCATTTATAAATCCCATTGTGTGTTCACCACCCAGAGTCAGTTCTCTTTCCATCACCATATATTTGACCCCAGTTACCCTCTTTTAGAGCGCCCCTCCCATCTTACTCTCTGGTAACCCCTAAACTATTGTCTATGTCTATGAGTTTTTGTTCCTTCATTGTTTTGTCTAGTTCTTTTGTTGTTTTCAGTTTTATACACCACATATCAGTGTATTCATATGATTCTCTATTTGTTCTGTCTGACTTAGTCTCGCTTATAATCTCAAGATCCATCCATGTTGTCACAAATGCTACTATTTCATCTTCTCTTAAAACCGAATAGTATTCCATTTTATACATATACCACGACTTCTTTATTCATTCATCTATCAAAGGACATTTTGGTTGTTTCCATGTCTTGGCCACCATAAATAAAGCTGCAATGAACATTGGAGCACACGTGTCTTTATGGATAAATGTTTTCAGATTTTTTGGGTAGATAACCAGGAGAGGGATTCCTGTGTCATATGGTAATTCTATTAGTAATTTTTTGAAGAACCTCCACACTGCCTTCCATAACGGCTGCACCAGTCTGCATTCCCACCAACAGTGTATGAGGGTTCCTTTTTCTCCACAGCCTCTCCAACACTTGTTACTATTTGTCCTGTTGATGATAGCCATTCTGACTGGGGTGAGGTGATAGCTCATTGTGGTTTTTATTTGCATTTCTCTGATGATTAGTGATGTTGAGCAATTTTTCATATGTCTATTTGCCATTTGTATGTCCTCTTTGGAGAAATGTCTCTTCAGGTCTTCTGCCCATTTTTCAATTGGGTTGTTTGTTTTTTTGTTGTTGAGTTGTATGAGTTCCTTGTATACTTTGGATATTAGCCCTTTATTGGAGGCACTGTTTGCAAAAATCTTCTCCTATTCAGTTTGTTGTTTCTTTATTTTGTCGATGGTTTCTTTTGCTGTGCAGAAGTTTTTAAGTTTGATATAGTTTCATTCATTTATTTTAGCTTTTACTTCCATTGCCTTTGGAGTCAAATTCATAAAATGCTCTTCGAACCCAAGGTCCGTAAGTTTAGTACCTATGTTTTCTTCTATGCAGTTTATTGTTTCGGGTCTTATGCTAGGTCTTTGATCCATTTTGAATTAATTTTGGTACATGGTGACAGATAGCAGTCCAGTTTCATTCTTTTGCACGTGGCTATTCAATTCTCCCAGCACCATTTATTGAAGAGGCTGTCTTTTCTCCATTGTACGTTTTTGGCTTCTTTGTCAAAAATTATCTGTCCATATACATGTGGTTTTATTTCTGGGTTCTCAATTCTATTCCATTGGTCTATGTGTCTGTTTTTCTGCAAATACCATGCTGTTTTGATTATTGTAGCCCTGTAGTACAAGCTAAAGTCAGGGAGTGTGATACCTCCAGTATTGTTCTTTTTTCTTAAGATTGCTTTGGTTATTCGGGGTCTTTTGTGGTTCCAAACAAATCTGATGATTTTTTGTTCTATTTCTTTAAAAAATGCCATTGGGATTTTGATGGGGATTGCATTAAATCTGTATATTGCTTTGGGTAATATGGCCACTTTAAGTATGTTGATTCTTCCAATCCATGTATAGTTCTTGTAGAGTCCTTTCATTTTTTTTTTAAGTCTAAAGTCTCTTTCTTCTTCCATCCGTGTCATTTCCAGATTTCTCTCTTTGATTCTTTCCTCCATCTGGTGAACTCTACTACCTAAGCTGGCTATTTCATTTGTCATTTGTTTTGTTGAGTTCTTAATCTCCAGAAATTCTGTTTGGTTCTTTTTTAAAATTTCAATTTCTTTGGTAAAATGTTTATTTTGTTCTTTGGTTGTGTTTCTGAGTTCACTAAACTGCCTGTCTGTGTTTTCTTGCATCTCGTTGAGTTTTGTCAGAACTGCAATCTTGAATTCTCTTGTCATTTAAGTCACATATTTCCATGTCTTTTATTTCATTTTCTGGAGACTTTTTATTTTCCTCCTGAGCTGTCTTGTTAACTTGGTTATTCATGGCAATTAATGATTTATTATTTCTCTTCCTAGACATCTACAGGACTGGGTTCTGCAACAGGTTGATAGAAAGAGGTCTTTATTTTTTTTTCCCAGTAGGTGTTGGTAGAATGTTTTATTTTCTCTCCGACTGCAGCCTTTATTCTCTCTCACACTGTAGCATTATATTTTCTCTGCACTATTCTTGCTTCTCACACAATGGAGGGATTCCCTGGAAGGCGGGCTTCTCCTCTGTGAACAGTTCACCTGGGTCATAGGGCACCACTTCCATGAGGGGCTGTGGAGAGCTTCTGAAGTTCCGAAGCTCTTCCTGCACCTGATTCAGAGCCCGTATGTTTCAGCAGTTCTGTTTACTCCTGCAGGGATCCACCCAGATAGGTGGGGACAGGGGCGGAGTGAGTTGTGAGAGGTGGCCCAGGGCAATGGTGGCGACCACCACCACAGCCAGTCCTGCTTCCATGGCTCTCACCCCTTTGATAGAACTAGTTGGGCTGCGAGTCTCTGTCTGAGGACCACAGTTCTCAGAACTGCAAATATTCTGTTCTTTTGATCTGCCACTGCCACTGTTCTGCTTCTAGCACTGGGCAGGTGGGGGCGGGGCGAGCTCTGGGAGGGTAGGGACGGGGTGGCTAGTCTCAGTGCCTAAGGCTTCCGTTCTCCGCTGGGCAGTGAGGGCTTAAACCAACGTTTTCAGCCTTCTTCCCTCAGTCTTTTCTCCGAGGTCTCTGTCGTGAGCGTTGGGTTCAGCCGTGTTATATGCTGCCCCCTCAGCCCTGTGGGCCATAACCGGAGCCCTAGCAGTCTGAGTTCTTCCCTCTCCCGCAGCGAGCTCGGAGCACTGAGCTAGGTCTGCGTCCTGCGCCCTCGTGGCTCCGTCTCAGCACTTCTCCCTTCCCTCCTCCCCCACTCGCACAATTCGCCCACCGTTAGGTGAATTCCGTAGTGGGCCTCTTCGTCTTGCCTGTCTGTTGCGCAGGGAGTCCTTTGTGGAGTTATAGTTGTTTAATTTGTTGTAAATTCTAGGGGAGATTTCAAGAGTCTCACCACATGCTGCCATTTTTATGACGTCCCAGCCCAGCATTTCTGAGTGCTATTATGAGCTGTGTGCCCAAGGGTTGTATCTGAGCCCCTTCTCTCCCAAATACTGAGCCAGGGGCAGGCCACCTCGACCTCCAGGGAAGTGTCTGAACATTTACAGTTCATCTTAGTGCCAAGAGCCAAGTATGGCTCCTCAAGGGAGGGGAACAACACCCCAAAGGGTTCACAGGCCAGGGACCTGGTCGCCACCCTGTCAAAATAGCTGTGATCCTGTTAGTGTTGTCCATGCCCTCTACAGGCCCAAGGAGGCCTGATGTTGGCAGCCCGAGGGTAGAGTCCTGTCAGGACACCAAGTGGGAAGAGGAGGTCGGTTCCCTGAGGGAGAGGGCGAAATTCTGCCCAGAGCAGCATGGTGTTTACCTGGGGAAGAGAAGCCAGTTGCTTATGTTACTGGGACCAACAAGTTTCTTGGCAGAGTGGGACCTGAGCTGGCAAACACAGACGCAGCCTTCCAGCCTCCATGCTGGTAAATAAGTGCTGGAAAGAGAGCAGGAAGACTGTTTTCTGAGTGGTTGCCTGTCAGAGTCTCCCTAACCTGGGATGGATGGTAGGACTCATCTGTTATCTTTGACCAGTCCCCTGCTCTCTGCGCCTGTTTCCCCTTCTGTATAATGAAGGGGTTGGACCCGTTCACCCCCAACGTCCTTTCCTTGAGATTGTTGCAGGGTCCACTTTGATGCCCAATGAATGATTTCTTTTTGAGAGGCTGCACGTCTGTGCTCTGTCCTAATATCTATCCAGAGGAGATAGTCTCAGGATATTCCTGGACCTGCCATTTTCTCTCAGATTCCAAGGCTGCTACCCTGGTCTGATGGTCATCCAGGCCCAATTTACTCTCTCAGCCCCCAGAGATTTAGGGAGACGTCATATCAAGTCTAGTTTGAGGACCCTGGGCTCTGAGCAGTGCAAGGATTTCCTTTACTGTCAGCCTGAGGCTGTCCCCAATGTCCGGGATCTCTCTATCCCAATCTACAGATTTCTCTGATCCCATAGGGCTGTCATGGGGTTGAGGGTGCTAGTTTCCCTTGTTCCCCTTCAAGGCCGATCCTCCCAGGCTCTGGCCTCCTGAATAATCAACCAGCCCATCAGTCCCTTGCTGAGTTTCTCACCCCTCATCCCAGCCAGAAACCTGGTTTCTCATCTGGAGCCCTGGTTTTGCGGTTACAGGACATACACAGGCTTTTCTTGCCTAGGTTGTACCTGGCCCACTGCAACAGCCCCTTAACCTGCTACTCAAAGGCTCTCTCTCTTCTCACCCTACATCATACATGAGCAGATTCATTTTCCTGAAACACTCCTTCCTTTGCCCAGCTGGCCCTTTTGCTCAAGGACCTTCAGTGGGTCATGAATACCTCTACCCACCAGTCAGGGCCTTGAGGCCTGGAGCTACTCTAGAGATAGCCCCCTTCTGGGCTGGCCCAGAGGGCCCCTTCTACTCAGCCAGGCTGCCTCCACCCCATAGGGACCTGTGTGTGCTGCAGTCTTGTCTCCTTTCTTCATTGTCCTAGCCCATGTGTGCTCCCTCAGCTCGGACTGTCCTCCATTTTTAAAATCCCATCATCCATTCAAGGCTTCTGTTCTGTTCCCGTTACTTCCAAAAGTCTGTTCATACTATTCCAGCACAAATTGGTCTCTCCATCTTTTTATTTCTTTTCTAAGTCCGAGTCAGTGCCATTATTTGATTGCATTTAACTGATAGAGTTCCTTGAGGGTAGAAACCAAGGACTGTACTTGTTCTGTGTCACCATGAAGCCTAGCACCACCAGCATTTGTGCATAGTATGGTGGGGCACACTCATGTGTGCCCTCCCAACAGTAGTGCTTTCTTGCTGACCAAGAAAGGAGGGAGTTGGGGCGGGAAACTGAGAGCCGCATTTACCAGCCTTTCATCAGCAAGAGAACCAAGCGACATATGAGCCAGTTCTTGCCACTGGAGCCTAAAAGGAGTTCCGATGGGGTGGGGGGTGGGGGGTGGGGGGAGGGAGGTGTGGGTAGGGGCTGAGGGGAAGGTTCTGGGAAAGATTCCTTCCTGTGTGGGGCAGGAAACTCCTTCACTTCTCAATCTGTGGAAATCAGAATGGAACCTCTGATGCCAGTGCCTGCCTCCTCCCAGTATTGAGCTAGGACCACTGAAGCAGAGCATCCCCAAGGCTTTTGGTGAGTCAGGGAGATCTCGGCAACAAGCCCGAGAGAATCACATAAATACACAGGGCTTTCTTTGTTTCATTTCTGATTCTTTCATCACATCAGTGACCAACAATTAATGCTTCAGAAGAAGGTAAAAGTCTTTGAAACGGACTTACCCACTCATGGAGTCCTAAAAATCGTGCCTTCCTGACCCCTCCAGGCAATCGGCTCATACATATATGCATGTGTGAAATATGAAATCCACACATGCATAACGGTGACTGTTACTAATGATCGTAAAACCATCCAACTCCCTCGAAAATCTAAGCCTTATTTCCGACACAATCACCCCCTGCAGCAGACTGGTTATTCACGATGGAAAGATGTATTTCCTTTCCTTTGTTAAAATTTCCCAGTCATTAACTCTACTGAATGAGAGGCTCCTCATATTATGGACAAATTGAAGCATTTCCAGGAGGGGAGAGCAGCACACAGAATGCTCCCTGCCTGGGTCTGAAGACGTCCAGCGAAAGCCTTTGCTACCCTAGAAGAATTCTCTCTGTTAGTTCCCTTAATGCCCGTCTGTAAGTGTAAGTTGGTAGCTCGGCCAAGCAGGACCTGGGAGCTTGGGGAGGGGAGTGAGATAACACACCAACCTGCACCCCAACTTAGTATCTACTTGCCTATGTTGTTTAATTTGACAGGGAAATGGTTTGGTGAACTATGGAATATTAACGTGGGGTGTCTGACAGACTCCACCTGTCCCAGCATTCTAGGAGCTCCCTCTCCTTTATCACTCACCCTTCACATTCATATTTCAATCGGAGCAGCAAACTCCTCCCCCTGACCCTGGTCCCCCTCCCTACTGTTGATGGGACCAGGGTCAGCACCCAATCAGAAAGGGGCTAATCAGGGCTTCTTCCCAAATATTTGACACTAGAGCTAAGAGAGATCTGTTTCCCTCTGGAGTTCCTGGATATGTAAACTCAGGAGTGGTCAGGGGCTATGTTTTTTGCAAAAGGTGATGTATAAAAACAGAGGAAACTGGAGAAGTACAGAGGAAAACAGATATAAGGTGGAGGGAGGGGCCTCTGGCTTCCCCACACTGTAGTCCAGTCGGTTCATAATCTTGTCCTGAGGTCTGGCTGCCTCTCTGCCTTTAGTTTCCAGGAAACATTCCTGATCCTCATAATAGATGTCTTGATTTTTAAAAAAATATATACTTGCTTGAGTAGTTTTCTGACTTTTGATCAAAAGACTCCTAACTAACGCACACAGCGTTGTATATTATGTAACCATTATAGTTTATTTACAAATAATTTGTAGTGTGAAGGGAGAATGCTTATGATGTAATGGTGTGCCGTTACAAAAGCAGCCTGTAAAATTACATAAACAGCGTGATCTTAATAATGTAAAACAATGGACGAATAAAAACCATCAAAACATTATTTGTGATTATTTCTAAGTAGTTGGATTACCAGTGAATTTCATTTTCCTCACTGTCTTTTTTTCTTTATGTATCTTACGTTTCTTTCCATAAGGAGTAGGTATTAATTTTATAAAATAAGATTGATTTGTTTAAAAGGAAAAAGACAAGAATTTTTACCTAGTTTCCCCATTCCCACCCCACCCTCTCAAAAAGTCTACAAAAGGAAGACCCAGCTTGAGTCCAAGTGTACTTACTACTAAAATCTCAACATGTCTAGAAAAACTGTGAGGGGTATACCACACCAAGAGCCTGCTAGGACAGAACTCACTCAGAACAGGAGTCAAGTGTATCAGATTGGCCCATTACTGGAGCCTTGGTTTTTAGGGAGGAGAGGAAATTCCAAATATAGCTGGATGCCCGTCACTCAGACCTGCCCCAGCCATTCTCCTGTGACTCAGGTCACAGCAAGAGAGTGTGAATTAAAATGGAAACATCTCTTTCACTGAATACTTCGGAAGAAGCCCTCACCTGGGGATCCTCTAACAAAGTGACATATCAAGGAACAGTAACTCTCTCTCCCCACTTGTGATAGACCACTGTACAGTGTTGACTTATTGGGACTTGGGATATTGCCAGTACTATTGAGGATGGTGGCAGCAATGCATGGCCGAGGTGGCAGCGAGCTTCCAGAAGCAGTAGTAGTCATGCATGCAAGCTACAGCAGTGCCCAGCAGACGCAATGACAGTTTCTAATTAATGCAGTGGAGGGAAGCAGTCCCACAGAAACTACAGTGATGTCTGGTACAGCCAGCAATGCCCAGTTGGTGTGGCAGGTCCAGTCGTATAAGGAGTAAAGAAACTAAAACAGGAATAAAGGAATAGAATGTCAGTAACTGACTGGACAGGTAAATGCAAAGCTGAAAGCTAAAGCAGCCCCAGGAACCCTCAGTAGACTGCTAATGCCTCGCTCACCAGAATTTTGATACATGGCTAAAGACAGCATTGAAAAACTAAATTTTTAACTTTTCTGTTTTTCATCTAGAACAAGCAAGGAAAAGGAGTAATGGAACTAAGTATCGACTTGATAGAGGTGAGTTTAAAAAATCAGTGTTAATTAAATATAGGCAAATATGGGGGGAAATCTAGAAGAATTCAGATTGTAGTATCATGTACTCAGATTGTAGTTTTATGACACAAAAAATAAAATGTCTTACCTTATATCAAAAAACAGTGAATGGGTATTCATTTATATGCTTTAGATTCAAATAAAATGTTTAATATGTGTATGTCTTTCGTTACAATTCCTGACAGTAATTGACATTTTCCAACTAGTCTACCAAGGATTTCATCATATCCGATAGATCAAGTAGACTTCTACCACATTTGTTTTTTCCGTGTTTTGAAAAGAGCTTTATTCTGTTAAACTTCATGCTCACTATAAATATACAAAGATTAAAGTAAAATTCACCTGTCAGGGTGAACCTCCTTCCAGACAGCCCTCTACTGCACTTATTAAAATATTACACAAATGGGATCATGCTGTCCTGTTATCCCGTCTTTTGCACTTAATTACATGTGCAATAAGCAAATTTCCATGCCATCAAATAAAGATCTATGTCATCATTTATATATTATCCTCAAGGAAGTACCATAATTTGTTTAACCAATGATTTAACTCTATTGGTGAATATTTCAATAAACATTCAATATTTATATTGAACAGTGAAAAAATCATCCATTTTTCATTATTACCAACAAAGCCAAGATGGAAATCCTTGTCTTTAGATTGCTGAATGCTTTGGCAATGATCGTCTTGGAGACAATTGCAAGAAGTGGGATTGCTAGGTCAAAGGAACACTCATTTCAAACGTTCCTTCCTCCCATCCTGTGCACTCCAGAAAAGCTGGGCCAATTTATGTCATCACCAGCAGAGCATGAAAGGGATGAGCTCTATGCCCTCACCAGTCCAAGGTTAGTCATTCTTCTGTTTCCTAGAGTGAAATTTCAGAAGAATTCTCTTCATTGGGCTTTTGTCCACTGTGGTCTTTTTTGTAGGTGATTTTTGCATAGGTTCCATGCTGAGTTTTTTTCTGCTTACTTATCTTTAATTGAGGACAGTTCTGCTAGGGTTTACCATTTCCTTAAAAATAGTATAGGTGAGGGCCGGCCCTGTGGCTCAGGCCGTGCTCCTAAAGCCAAGGTCACCAGTTTGATTCCCACATGGGCCAGTGAGCTGCGCCCTCTACAGCTAAGATTATGAACAATGGCTCTCCCTGGAGCTGGGCTGCTGTGAGTGGCCGTGGGCTGCTGTGAGCTACCATGAGTGGCCAACCAATGACTGGCTACCGACTGCCTCAGCCGAGGGAGCGCGAGTCTCCTAATACCAGCATGCTCCAGGGAGCTGGGTCATACACAACTAGACTGAGAAACAACGGCTTGAACCAGAGTCAAGGGCGGGAGGTGGGGGTGGGGTGGGGAGTCGAGGAGGGTGGAGGTCGAAAAAGTGGGGGGAATAGTATGAGTGAAATCTCCTCCACTCTGTTTCCTGTCAGTTTGGTTACCACTTGGATCTTCTTTTAGGATTTGAGTTGAAAGGCTAGACTTTAATCACGATTTTCTTCTAATTTATTCATTTGCCAGAAAGATTTGGTGAAGGGATAGAGACCGATTTCTTTCCTAAATTGTCGACACTCCTGCCACCTGGATTACTTGCTCAGGTTGGGGGAGTTTAAGTTGGAGAGGCTGGCCACTTTGGGGAGAAGCTGGGTGATTCATCAGATGAATCTGCTTCTCTTTAATCAAGAGAGTGGACTGACTGAGACAAACACAGGTATAAACCCAACTGCACCAACATCCAATTGGTGCTAACTGGATCTTATCTGAGAAGGGCTACCTTCTAGCTTACTGAGGTACAAGCTCTGTCCCCAGGGGGCCCCTCGGGAAGGGTTAGCCATGTCCTTAGCTAATCCCACAGCTCAGAGTTGATATAATTCTACGTGACTCAGGCTCCAAGAGGATTTGAAGCCTGCTCAGCTGATGTCTCTGACCTCAGGGTCTAGAAGCACACCCTTGATGACAAGATGCTTCCCTTGGTCATCACAACCCTCTCCTTCTGGGGCAGAGTATAAGGGAGGCACTATACGTAGCTAATCCCTGCCCATGGACAAATTTTTCTGTTTGAAAGGCCTCAGGGTAACTGTGGGGTCTCCTCATTCAGAAAGTCATCTATTAGCAGGTGCATGGGACCAGCACTGCCACAGGAGGGCCCAGATATCATCCATGACAACATGCGTGAGCAAGAGGCACAGTTCTCATTCAGCACCAGAGCCCCATGAGGCTGGTAGAGCATTCCTGGGAGAATCACAGTTTGTGTTTTAGTGTGTCCATCTACCAGCTCTTTGACAAAGTAGAGATGGCCAAGTATACACCAGGACCCAGGTCATGGACTGACTCAGGAATATCTCTCAGCCTTCCACCTGTGTTGGCTTTCTATTGCTGCCAAGACAAATTACCACACAGATAGGGGCTTAAAACAGCAGCCATTTATTATGTCCTACTTTGCAGGCTTGGAGTTTGACCTGGGTCTTGCCAGGCTAAAGTCAAGGTGCCAGTGGACTTGTGCCCTTCTCTGGAGGCTCTGGGGGAGGGTCACTTCCAGTGTCCTGCAGCTTGTGGGCAGAATCCAGTGCATGTGGTTGTAGGGCTGAGGTCGTGTTTCCTTGGGGGCTGATGATCAGGGGTCATTCTTTGTTCTTAGAAGCCACCACATTCTGTGGCTCATGCCCCCTTCATCTTCAAAGCCAGCAACAGAGGTTCCAACCCTTCTCATGCCTTATCTTTCCTAACTTCCCTCCTGCTACGTCTTTCTCTCTTCAGCTGGAAAAAGGTCTTCTCTCTCTCTTTTTTTTTTTTTTAAAGATTTTATTGGGGAAGGGGAACAGGACTTTATTGGAGAACAGTGTGTACTTCCAGGACTTTTTTTCAAGTCAAGTTGTTGTCCTTTCGGTCTTAGTTGTGGAGGGCGCAGCTCAGCTCCAGGTCCAGTTGCTGTTGCTAGTTGTAGGGGGCTCAGCCCACCATCCCTTGCGGGAGTCGAGGAATCCAACTGGCAACCTTGTGGTTGAGAGGATGCGCTCCAACAAACTGAGCCATCTGGGAGGCAGCTCAGCTCAAGGTGCCATGTTCAATCTTAGTTGCAGGGGGCAGAGCCCACCATCCCTTGTGGGACTCAAGGAGTTGAACCAGCAAACTTGCAGTTGAAAGCCCACTGACCCATGTGGGAATTGAACTGGCAGCCTTCGGAGTTAGGAGCACGAGCTCCAACCGCCTGAGCCACTGGGTCGGCCCCAGTCTTCTCTTTTAATGGCTTATGTGATTACAGTAATAATCCAGGATAATCTTCCATTTTTAAGATCCATAACCTTAATTATATCTGCAAAGTCCCTTTTGCCATGTAACATAACATATTCACAGGTTCCAGGGATGAAACATAGACATCTTTGGGGAGCCATTATTTGGCCTACCATGACCTTTTGGGCCAGGATTCATGCAGAAGTAAGAGTTCCCTCAGGACTCAGTCTAAGGAAGACTTACATGATTCCTGCCCCTCCATTCCTCTCTCCACACACCCACCTCCCTGGGACCAGTTGGCCCAGACCTCCCAGCTGAGAAACTTGCCAGACTCATGCCACAATGCATTATGCTCAAGGAGAGGCCATGCACCTGGCACAGCCTACTGCCTCTGGAGAGCTGGGGGCAAGGCTGGTACCTCACCCCAGGCTCGGAGTGGCCCAGTCTGTCTGCTCAATGCTATTTCCTGAAGCTGAGCTGATATTCCTGGGAAGACCCCAAGGACTTTGGGCTTTAGTCCAAAGTGTCCATAAGTAGAAAGCTCTGCTTTCCCTTTACATAAGAGCATAAAAGGCTGGGGTTAAGGTTTCAGTGGAACTATAAATATTACAATGGTATTACAGCCAGGGACCCAGGAAGGCTAAAATACTATCCTGCCAATCAGCCTGCTCCTTGGAATCTCATATAAGGAAGACTAGCAAGATGAGAATAACATATGTTAATCTTTATTAGCCTTGTTAGTGACTGACATGCAAATGAAGAAGCCGATGAAAAGATGATTATATCAGATGGCTGAGATCTAAGTAAGACCCCCCACTTCCCCTTCTCTTAAATCTAAATCTAGGGGGAGAAAATTCAGGTGTATATGCCAAAGAGTGAGCAGGCCCAATCTAACTTACTTGCTTAACTACATATTCAGGGAGAGAAAGACATGGCCAGGTCTGTGCTGAGGTGGCAGCATGGCCTGGGTCTGCTCACCTCCTACAGGTAGGAAGCATGAGCAGTTGGCTTATGCTTCCAAGACCTTCCTTGGATCAAGACAGGAAGAAAAAGAGACAAAGTGGAAACCGAGGTGGGTGCCTGTAAAGTACAGTAACCCTGTTCCACAATAAAATGTGGCCCAATGAATATCTAGGACTCTGACCTATCAGGCTAGCAACTATTCTTCCTTTGGACGAGGGGGGTGCTAGGAGCTAGAAAGAGGCTGTATTGGTGTGTGAAGAGTGGACAGTGGGGTATTTCACTATGGCCTGCCTTAATCTAATTCTTGTCCCAACTGATGGCTGCCCCTAGATTTCTGGGGATGTAGGGTGTGGGTGCTTATTGACCCACATGCATGTGAGCCCAAGTTCCTTGAATATCAGGGGCTCAGCAACTGTGGATTTTAGCTGACTACAGTCACCAGTGGATGGACACATGTCCCAGAGAGAGCTACTCAGCCAGAGACCTGCAATGGCATAGCCAAGAGGTCTGTAATGCTGGGCGAGCTGCTTCCTGAAACATCAAGGACATCCCAAATTCCTGAAATTCAAAGGATCATACAGACTTTTTGTGCCAAATTTTTGTGCTGAGATCTTTCTGGCTCAGGTTTGCAGAATGCAGATAGTCTCTTGCAGTCAACAAATTATCAAGGTTCTCTCCAGGAAGTTTTCACTGATATCCAAATGAGAGTTAGGTGTCCCACCTGGTGCTTCCCTGCTGTGCTAAAATCACCTTTCATTGGTCTGTCTTCCCTAAGAAATTGAATTCCTTGAGGCCAGGGACTGTAGTTTTTCTCTATTATTTTCCTAGCTTAGTGTAGGACGTAATACAGTAGGGACTCAGCTGATAAGAGCTGTTGATGAATACTACATGTTTGAAATACCCATCACCACCATCTAGGTGGCTGTTGTTAACCTCACGCTCCCCAGGCTTGGTGCTTTTCAGGGCAGCCTTTGTCATGATCTGTACAGTGCCTTTTGCAAGCTTCCCCTGACTCCCATAATGTGACCCCGTCATGGTCCATAGTGGCTGCTCCATATGTGAACTCCCTAGGACCTACTCAACCAAAGGGGAAAGTTTATTTTTTCTGTTTGTTTGTTTGTTTTGCCATTTTTTCAAATTGTTGAGGACACCAGATTGTGGGACTGATGACTAATTTTAGAAGTTGCAGTGTTTGGCCAGCCTTCTAGTCAGTTCTCCTCCTGGCATTTTGCTGTCGTTCCACCTGCTTGATGCTCTTTGCCCTGCTCTGCTGGTGCCAAATGCTCAGTCCTGTGATCCAAAAAAGAATAAGGATGGGAGCAAGTACTTTGTAGCTTCTACTTTAAAAAAAAAGGGGGGGGGGAAATCATGTAAAGATTCCAAGCCCGGCGCACTGTGCAGTGAATCTTACCAAACTCACTGCTTCATGGAATATTATTGACTCTCTACCCACTCCCACCATCCCCCCGGTTCCACTCCAGGCAACTACCCAGTGCCTATAATTTTAGCCTCGGCCCACACCACCCTTAGCCTCCGACCCAGCTGTCTTTTCTATGGCTCTTGCTCCTCGTTCTCTGCTATATACTTCCCTGGCAGTGATCTTATTCAAACAGCTGGGCTAGCCCCTTGGGGGCACATCACTGACCATTCCCAGTCCCCAGGTTTCAGCCACCATTCAAGGCTGATTCCATGCTCTCCCCAGAGCCCTTTCCAGTCCCACTCTGCCTCACCATGCAGACGGAAGAAGGAGTGACTGCATGCCTAGGAGGAATACGGTCCAGGCAGGTGACAAATGCCCAGGAATGTAGGACACTTACTGATACAATGCTGAGGGAAGAGGAGACTGACATAAAGTACAGAAGGCTTTCCACTTTTTCAACTGTCTTCCTTACTCTTCAACTGAGTATTTTCATCATCTGCTCAAGTTGGAAATCTTATGTCCTTATTTGTTTGTTTTTTCTTATTTTACTCATACATTGGTAAGAAATTGGGGTCCAGGGTGCAATTAGCTACTGAAGGCTTTTGAACAAAAAAAACAACATGATCAGAGTTGCTCTGTGGTAAAACTATTACGGCAGTAGAGAATGGAGGTAACAGAGACCAGCTCGGGGGTGGAGTTTTAAGCCATGTGAGGGACCTAAACTTGAATAGAAGGAGGATGTCAAACAAGGTGATGGTGGTGGTACAATGGACACAAAATGCCAAGTAGAATTGCAGGATGTAGGAAGGGATTGGATGTCAAATTTGGGGAGTGGGGAAAAAATCAATGAAAACAGCAAGATGAACAGCATAGGCGACTGGGCCTGTGATGATGAAAATACTGAACATAGGACATATGAGGTGTGACAATTACGTTCGCGAACTTGTTGCAACGATGCTGCTAACCTTTCTTGATATCAGAGGGATTATTCATTATGAATTTGTACCAACTGGACACACAGTTAACCAAGTTTACTATTTGGAAGTGCTGAAAAGGCTGCGTGAAAAAGTTAGGCGACCTGAACTTTTCACCAACAATTCATGGCTCTTGCATCATGACAGTGCACCAGCTCACACGGCACTGTCTGTGAGGGAGTTTTTAGCCAGTAAACAAATAACTGTATTGGAACACCCTCCTTACTCATTTGATCTGGCCCCCAATGGCTTCTTTCTTTACCCAAAGATAAAGGAAATATTGAAAGGAAGACATTTTGATGACATTCAGGACATCAAGGGTAATAGGGTGACAGCTCTGATGGCCATTCCAGAAAAAGAGTTCCAACATTGCTTTGAAGGGTGGACTAGGCACTGGCATCGGTCCATAGCTTCCCAAGGGGAGTATTTCAAAGTTAGCAGCAGTGATAGTCAGCAATGAGGTGTGTAGCACTTTTTCTAGGATGAGTTCACAAACTCAGTTGTCCAACCTCGGTTATTTGAGTTTATTTTAGGATATACCGAGGTTGTGGTTTGGGTAGGATACCTAGGTAGAGTTGTCTACTAAGCAGCTGGGAATATTGCACATCAGTTTGGGAAACGGGAGGATTGTAATTATAGTTCTACACAGGTGTCACTTGCATAGAAAGGACAGCTGAAAACAACAAAGAAAGCATAAAAGGAGAAATGCTCTGACTGGAATACCTTCTCCTAAACCTGGGGCTCCCCTTATCTATTGCAGTGTAATACATGACTTCAAAACTTAGCAGCTTAAAACAACAGCAGTCATGTTACTGTTAACACTTCTGATTCCGAGGATTCACTGGGCTAGTTGGGGAGTTTGTACTCAGGATGTCTCAAGTAGTTGTAATCAGACTATGATTAGGGCTAAAATACTCTAAAGGCTCTTCCCTCACATGTGGAGAGCCCAGATTGGAAAGGGTCCAACGGGTGAGGACTGAAACAGCTGGGACTCCTTAGGCTTCTTTCTCCCTCTTTCTCTCCCTCTAGTCTCTCCAGCCCTGTGGCTCAGGTGTCTAGGGTAGCCAGACTTCTTTCACGTGACTCCAAAGGTTCATGTCTCCACTGAGCGAAAGCAGGGGGAAGCAGCATCACCATTTACGACCTCGCTTCAGCAGTAATGCGGCATCTCTTCTGCCATATTTTATCCCTGAAAGCAGCCAGAAAGGCCCACTCAGTTGCAAGGGAGGGGATGTAGATTCCACCTCTTGATGGGCAAGCGCAAAGTTTCTGCTAGAGCATGTGAGACCAGAATTTTGTTTGTTTTAGTCACTGTGGGAGAAAGAAAATCTGCCTTTCTTTCCAAAACCTAGCATAAGAAGCTTCCCCAAATCTCATGGTTGGGGTAACTCGCACCCTTCTGTAGCCTTCTAGCCTTTTGCATCTCCATAACAACATGTGGCACTACAGGCATTTTAATCTAGTTGTATATGTAGGCCTCGAAGTTGTAAAATTTTATAAGCCAAGGTCCATGTCTAGTTCTGCTTTGGCGAAGCACAAAGCACCAGGTAGATACAGCTTACCGATTGAAATTTAGTTTTAAGACAAGAGGAGAGGACTCAGTGCAGAACCTTGGGGGAAAACCTATATTTGAAACACCTGAAGCAAAATAGGCATAAAGGAATCTTCGGGGAGCATGTTTTCAAAACCAAACTGTAATAGTCTTTGTAAAAAATGTCATGGGCGTTTTCCCTGTCTATGAAAATTATCACGTAATATAGTTAAGCATGTCTATAATAATGAGCAGCATTGAAAACCCTCCAAAATCAATACTCTATAAGTAATAGTTGCTGAACAAGTCCCTTATTTTCATAACAGGAAACTTCTGAATAGTTAAACCTTGGAATAAATCCTAACCGTAAAATAGAACCAAAGCTTGCAAGGATTTTCTTTTCTGCCCAGAAACTTATGGGATGAGAGGCATAGTTTCAGCAATAATCAAATAGTCTTAAAACAATACAGAGACACTATTTTATGCCTATTAAACTGGGAGAGCTTCTTTAAAAAGTATTTTGGCCTAGTGTCACCAAATGGACACTCATACTTTTCACAGAAAGGTGACTTGACTAAGCCTTTTGGAAGATAAAGGAGTTGAAAGAGTTCATGCCCTTTGATGTATTCCAAGGAAATAATCCTGGTAGGGAAAAAATTCATATTGAGGATGTTCAACAAGGTATATTTTATGAGAGTAAAATACTGGACACACCTAAATGTTCCAAGGTTGGTTAAATAGATTATGGTAAATTCACTGGCTGAAACATTCTGCAACCATTAAAAATGATGTTTTTGAAAATATTTGACAGTACAATAGTTTGCTCATAATATAAGGTTCTCTCTATATAAGTAAGATAGAATTTAAACTGCATAAATTATAAGAAGTACTATGATCCCAATTTTGTTTAAAAATTATATATGTATAGAGAAAAGACTAAAAGCAAATTCCACAAAATGTCAAGTCACAAAATGTCAAAGAGGAGCTGAGTGATGGAATTATAGGCAGTTTGCATTTTTTTCTCTATGCTTTTCTTTATTTTTTACAATAAACATGTAATACTTCTGTAATCAGAGGGAAATAAAATGTAATATTCAAAAAAGACCCAGCAATTGCTTCTATGACTGGCTAGGGGATTAAGAACATAGAGAAATGTTTTCTGGAATAGAAATTAAATAACTTATGATAAAGGTCTTGGTATAGAATAACTCACACTTTTTAAAACCTAACATGCAAGAAAGCAGCCTGGACACACACAGGAGTGCTATCTCTGAGGTGTGAAATTTCACACGTGCCAGAGCTTGTAGGCCCCACTGAGCATTTCCTTTAATGGCACATGGGAACTCGGAGTCCTCCGACTGTAACCCAGACACACTCTAATGGGCGGCAGGAGTGCTGAGCTGTGCCTTTCTGGTAGTGCCTCTGACTTCCTGGGCAACAAGGAACAAGTCCATTAACCTTCGGAGCCCCATAAGTCCCTCTAAGGTATGGAAATCCACTAACATCAATAGGACATCTAAGGGCCAAAGGCACAGATAAGGTGGCTTTAGACAGATGCCCAGTCCCACACATCTGTCTCCAGACCCTTGTCTGGGGATCTTCCCACTGTCCTGCAGGGTGTCCTGCGGGGTCTCTGCTCCCACTCCCTCATAAGAACGCAGGATATGGTGAGGCCAAAAAGGAACACCCACGGAGCCATAAGTAGGGGAGTCATGCCACTATATTCTCACTGGCGGCATCCGCCTCTCTGCAATCCTCTCTTGCCAGTTCAGCCACCATCTTCTTGCTAGCCCCCATTTTCTGCTAGTGTAGCCACGGCAGTTATATTAGTGGCCAATGGCTCACTGGTTACAGCTGACGGCCAACTAGCCACAGCTGATGGCCATCCAATCACAGTTGATGGCCGTTTACTACCTGAGCCAGCACCTTTCTATGTGAGGCCGAGAGCCTGGAAACTGCCTCCTGGGGCTCTGTCCCCATACCCACGGTCCCATGTCATAGCCCTCTCCCTGCGACACTGGTGTAGCAGGCGCTCAGGAAATGGCTGAGTTTTCCACAAAGGCAGGTGGAGCTGCCTGGGACCCACTGCTGCTGCTGATAGGAGGAATCTCTATTGCAGGAACTCGTTACCATAATGCTATAAAGCTGTTTGCTCTTGGCAATGTATCATGCAGTGGTGACAGGCTCATAAAACCTGACTTTCCTGTGGACATCGAATGCTAGCCCTAAGGGCATATAGGGTCAGTATTCAGGTCTTTCCCAACTTACAAAGGAGCCAGAACCCTAAACCTTGTTAGTGAGACAATCCGAAGAACCTGGAGTGTCAGGGAAACCCTGCTATGAATATAGCACAGTACATGGCACATAAATGTACTCAGTAAATATCTGACAACAACTGACAGCCGGAAGGAGGGCAAGGTCCAGCTCTATCTCTTAGCAGCATATTGAATCAATGTAGCCAAAAGCGGCTGTGTTTCAATATAGGAAACAATTTCGCTTAATGCCAGCAATTAAAATGACAGACCATCCATAACATTAAATAACTGAATAATTAGCCTTAAATACATTTATCTTAACGTGTTTGTTGAGAAGAAAGCAAGCTTCACTAGAGGAAGTTGAAAATGTAGGGTCTAGTAGAGACAGTGGAGGAATTGAGGCACTTTCAAGTAGTTCAGAGATGAGAGGCCCTGGGCTTTTATTATTTCGCTTTTCATAACCTTTATATAAATGAAACAGCACTTCCCTTTTGGCTGGCAGCCAAGATTGAGGTCATTTTACAACGATTACAAGAAAAAAGAGGCGGGAGAAACAGGAGCAGAAAAGGCAGCATTCCTCCATGCTGACATTGCGAGTCACACGGACCTCCTGCCACACATATGGGGAGGAGCGAGGACCAGCACACAAATCTAAGATCTAGGACCCGAGGCAGCCCGCCCCAGCTCTCTAACTTCGGAATAAAGACCTCCCTTTCTGAGCTCCAATTGCTGAAGCATAAGAGTACCCATTTCATAGGGCCATTGGGAGGATTAAGTAAGAGCATGCATTTAAACACTTCTATATTGAAGTGGCACATAATAAATGCTAAATAATGGTTATTATCATTATTATTAATGGGTTTTCTTGACCTCTTCTTTTAAACTTAAGTTTCACGCGCCCATGAGTAGGACACATGCTCCTATCTTGTTCATTACTACAATACTAGCATGTGGCAGGCGTTTAACAAATATATGTAGGGAAGAATTTACTTGTTCTCATTGTTCTCTATGGTCAGTTGCAATTTTTTAAAAAAATTTGTTTCTTCTATCTCTTTTTGCTCAAGTATTTTATAAATAAATTATAGACATCATAACACTTCATCCTTAAATATTATAGTACGCATCGCTAAAACGTAAGGATATTTTCCTCTATAACCATGATATCATTATCACAACCAACAATCATTTCCTCGATCGTCTGGTCCCAACAAAATTGACAATAATTCCTAAACATCACATAATACCTAGTCCACTTTCAGATTTCTTCAATTATGCCCCAAAATATCCTTAACAGCTGATCTCATCCCACCAGGGCCAAATAAAGGATCAAAAGGACACTTGGAAATTAGCTCTTTGACATCTCTTTAGATCAAGCATCCCCACTCCTTTTTGTTTTCTATAACATGGACTTACTGAAGATACTGTAGAATATCTTTTTTGGATGTGTCTGCTTCATTGAGGTGACACCTAACATGTTCCTGTCTCCCCCGCATTTCTCCTGAGATGGAAGCTAACTCTAAAGTCTAGATACGACTCAGGTTAAATATTTTTATCCAGAAAACTTCATAGATGGTGCTCTGTGCTTAGTCCTGCATCACGCCAGGAGGCATATAATGCCAGGTGGGCCTCCTATGAGCCATGCTGAGATTGATCAGAGTGGTAATGGCTTAGAGTGGTGATGGCTTGATCTCTTCATTGTAAAGTAATGGTTTTCCCCTTGGAACTAGCAGGTAAACTGTGGGGTGATAATTGGTGCCTTGTAAATATGTATAATTCACTACCAACCTTTCAGCTCGGATGGTTTTAGCGTCCACTGATGATCCTTACCTGAATCAATTATCCCAGAAGGGGTTGCAAAATGGTAATTCTCCAATTCTTCTTTGTTTATTAGCCTGCATTCTTCTCTAAAACAGCTTTCTCTCATCAACTGGGGCTATTTGGTTACTCTGATTTATAGCTCCGACTGGAAAGATGGGATATGTTTGTGTAATCCTTTCCCTTTAATAATCAGTTTGCAAAAAGATGTTATTGGTAAATAGCAACCTATTTTAAATACTAGAGTAAAGGCAAAACTTGTAGAAGGGTTTTTCTCTATCTTCTGGCCCCAGTAACTGTCTTAGCATTAGTGTGGGGAGGGACTGGGGCGCTGGGGAGTGTAGCCATTGCCCAGATGGCTTAAAATCACACCTCTGTGATTTGTTCTTACCCCCTCTATTCCTCAGAGGCCTTTTCCAGTTGGCTCATACTTAATCTAAGATATAACACAGTTATTGTGTCTCAGCATGTCTTGGTTATGTAATTTATAAATACAGTGCTAATCTCCCCCTCTGTAATTGGAAGTATCTCATAATGTGATTTCCCCCAGTGGTTCCCGGGAAAAATATTCTATTGATGGAATTCAGTGTCACTTATTTTTCTCTTTGGCTGAAAATTTTATTTTAAGCATTCCAATGAGAACTCAATTCCAAAACCTCAAATTAGAGTAAATAACCCCCTCCATCCCCGCGGACTACACAGTGTACCTGCGGCTGGACCCATCGTCCACATAAAACCTCCCCTCTCTGCCTGCCCAACGGCCTCATAAATCCAGCCTTGCTCAGTGCTTCTCCAGCTCTGCGCACCTCTTAGCCTCCCATCCTACCCCACCCCACCCCACCTCACATCTCCAGATTTGCTGCCCCAGAGCCCAGCCCAGTGTGGCTGCAGTGTGGAGCTCCCTTCCTGAAATCAATTGCAGAATGTCCTACCCTCTTTTTGACCCCTTTGTCACCATGCTGCAACATAAGCTCCCATCTAATTGCCACTCTGCCTCTCTCAGCAGAACTTGACCTCTTTCTGGGCTCCTCTCTTAAAGCAACTGTCTGTGTTTTTCATTATGTTTGCCAAGATGTATTAGCTTGAACTTTTCCCGGACAAGGCTTGTTTTTCTCCTTTTTCTTCAAACCTCTGAGGCAGCAGGTTCAAGAATGCAGCCTTCCGGGGCAAGCTTTTAGTGTCAGAGGCTTCAGCCAAGATAGTTGATTTCATCAGTTTGTCCCCCTGGTGCTGTGTGAGAACTGGCCCTTTAAGAAGTGGACAAATTCTGGTTCCAACTCCAAACCTCAGTTGGAAGTTCAAGCTGCAATTTGAACACACACGTCCTGCCCAGAAAGCTCCCCCAGCCTAGAGTTGACTTTCTCCTACAAAGCTGTGCTCTTCAAACCCATCCCACGCAAACACAAACAGCTCCTTTTCAATACTGAAGTTGCAGAGCCTCCACCCTGAAAAGGAAGTTGAAAGCCAAGTTCCAGGCACTCTCAGCTTCTCCTGTCTGACCAGTCAGCTGGCCAGAAGCAGCGGCTTCTGGGTCGGGCTGGGTTTGCCCAACACAATGCCAGCCAGAATTCCTTTGCGATCACTGGGAAGATGTCATCTCTGTCTCAGCTTCCCTTAAAAATAAAATCGTTCCCTTAAAAATAAAAGCACTTGTGAGACTGAGGATGAAGAAAACAGAAACGCAGAGTGATAAGAATGCTAATCAGAATGAAGGGAGTTTTCCAGTGGTTAGCTTTGCTCGCAAAAAAAAAAAAAAAGGCATCTATAAAAAGCGCTGGAAGGCTTTTTCTTGTAGCCTGGGGCCTTTGCCAGGGGACAGATTTCTCTGCCTCATCTCAGTTTCTTCCAGGCCCTTTCCTCATGTGTTCTTTTTTCTTTCTTCCTTTCTTCTTTCTTATTTTAACCGAGCCCTCTCTGTCTGGGAAGCAACCTGCAGAAAGACACAGGGAACTGTGCTGTGCAGACCCTGCAAACAGATGAGGCTGATCCCTGCTGATGGGGACACTGTCTCATTGGGGTGCAGAAGGGAGACCCCACTCCTCAGCCAGGTGGAATCCTGTTGAGGTCATACCCAGAACTCCCTGCTGCTTTGTCTATCACCTTCCATGCTGTTTCATTCCCATTCCCTTCTCCTGAACTTCCCTCCAGCACAACACCTTTCCTTTGGCCACAAGATGACCAAGGGAGTCACCAGGCCTGAAACTGCCTCCTCACACCCTCTTCCTACAGCTTGTTTTTGAGAAGGCTGATGTGTGGACCACCCAGAGATGGTCCTCCCTGACGCCTTTGTCCGCCTGCATGACCCCAATGTCTTTGTAAATAAAATCGTATTATCTCTCAAGAGACTTCTGCTATAGAGAGCAATACATAAATCAATACGTAAATAAATCCATGGGGGTGGAGGAGAAGGATGTCCTAGGACTTTGCAAAACGGTGATAAAGCGTTTTAGAAGACGGATATTGCCGTATTTTTGGTGAGCTCTGATTGAAGGGCTGAAATTCCAGTGGTAGGCTATGAGAGAGAGAAAGTGAGCCGTGACTGAAATTCCCTTGTGAATTGATTTGACTTAAATATATTCCAGGAGCCGGTCTAATTGCTGGTTAAGTCTCAGGCTTTGATTTTTCTTCTCTCAATTCCTGCATTTCAAATAGTTTTTATCAAGCAGCCCTGAGCTGCCTGCAGCCCTCAGTCCTGTTGAGAATCTTTTTGGATTCACGATCGACTTTTCTGAGAACACAGTGCACAGTGCTGGGAATTCTGCCCTTGGCCAAGGGAAGAACCAGACATTCCCTCCGTGGGAGAATCATGCTGGTAATTTCTCATTTTGAATTGGAAGTCTAGATGGCAGGCTCTTACTGCTCACACAGACTCCGAGCCACACAGCTATTGGGGTGGAATCTTGGGAAAGGCGGGAGGAGAGTTTTCAATCTTGTGGGTGGTCACCACCCGCCAGCATGGAAGGCCACAGACTCTGACCCCAGGAATCTGACCCAATGATGCTGTCGCCAATTCACAGCCCCCACCCCACCCCACCTGCCAATCTCCTCTGCTTAACTCCCTGCTTTACTATCTGATTTATCCTCTCTTTCTCTTTCTTTCTCCCTCTCTGTCTCCCTCTCCCTCTCCCTCTCTCTCTCCACGCCCGCCACCACCATCCTCTTCCTCCTCCTCCTGGGAAATTTCAAACACACACAAAAATTGAGAACAGTAAAATGATCATTGTGCCCCATAAATCCATCACCTCCTTCAACAGTTATCAACTTGTAGCCAATCTTGTTTCATGTTCACCCATTTTTGCCACCACTCTTCACTTCTCATTTTACTGGGATAATTTTGAAGCAAACTTGAAATATCATTTAATCTATAAATTGTTTAGCATATATCTCCGAAGACAAAGACTCTTTCTTTGGACAGAAAAATAATTTTTTTATTACACCTAACGATAATTTCTAATGTGTCCAACCATCTGGTGTTAAAACTTCCCTAATGTCTCAATTTATTATTACATTTTGTTTAAGTCAGGACCCAAATAAGGTCCGTATACTGTAATTCATTTATGTAAATTATAACTCTCTCTCTTTCTCTCTCTCCTTATTGATTGAAGAAACTGAGCTATTTGAACTGCGGTTTCCCACTGCCCAGACTTTTGTGATTGCATCCCTGTCGTATTGTTGGGCATGTTCCTCTGTCCCTTGTATTTTCTTAAATTGGTAGTCAGTTGAAGAGCTCCATCAAGTTCCGGCTTCATTTTATTTCTTTACAAGAATACTTTATAGGTGCTGTGTGCTCTTCCATCAGGGAGCACATAATTCTTTTTGTAGAATGTCTTTTTGTGTGATTAGCAGCCCTTGAGGGTCATCGTCCAGTTGACTATTTCATCTATTTCATTAAGGTTTGCAGAATGAAACCCTTAAAGGTGACATTCTAATTCTGTCATTCTATCTTCATTTCTTAGCTAGAATGCTGCTATAAACAGGAATTCCCTCCAGTGACAGATAACCACAAAAGGGACATAGGCCATTATAGTCAGGAGAAAGACATCCAAAAAGTATGAGACAATAAATCTGTGTGACGCATCCTTCATAGATAAAAACAAAACAAAACAAAACAAAAAACCACAAAGAAAAGAAATTCCCTCGATCAATCCACTGGTTACCCTTAGTTTATTAATCCCTTGGAAACTTCAAGTTACCCAGCCAGAATATAAAAGTGCTTTGTAGCCAGTGTTCCCCAGACCTTCAGGTAGATTCCACAGAAGGAAATAGATTCCGCCCCCCAGGCTACTTATGTACATTTTTCCCCCCAAAAATATTTCAAAATCCATTTGCCAACCAAGATACTAGCCCTGCTTCAATATCTGTAAGTTTTGCATTTATCAATGGAGAAATATAGATTAGTTTCAATAATTCAGAAGAAAAAAGAAAAAAACCTCCTCTACTCAGTTTTTCCAGCCTCAAAGCCACCCATCCAGAGTTCAGAGCTGGGCCTCACACAGGGTGCAGTGTGACCCACCACTAATGATGCTTGGGCCATGAAGCCACCCTTTCAGGGGTGTCCTGCCTGTTGGTGCATGAGAAGGAAGATCATTCTTCAGTGTTGAAGGTACTCAGTCTTGGCTCTGAGGAGGAGGAAAGCATAAACTCCTCCATGTGGAGAGGACTTCCCCAGTTGAGGCCAGGGTCCAGCTGCTTACTTTCTGCTACCAGCCTTGCCCACTCACCATGATGGCTCCTGTCTCAGAGCCTCTGCTGCTCACATGTGCTCTGGAGTCAGTCCTGTTACCCAGGTTTCTTTGCAACTGTGGAGACTTGTAGACTGTAGCTGGGTGGTTTTCCATCAGATCACACAAATAGAGGCTTGCCTGCCCACCTCTGATGTGGGAACTGAGAAGTGGGTCTTCACACACAAGCCGTCAGCATTCCACTCAAGGGCTCTTGAGTTCCCAAGAGATTCACCCAAGAATATAACATTCAGGACCCAGGGCTATTTGTCTGAGCCAGGCAGTTGGCTGCACCAACAGGCTCTCCAGGGAGCACGCTGTAGTGAACTGACCTAGACTGCAGCCACAGGCTCAATACCCCTCTGTCCACTAGCTGTATCTGCCCTCCAGACCCTGCCGGGACCAGGCTTGCCTCACCAGGGCTGTGAGGAGAAGCAATGGTAGGAGTACAACAGGTTGTCTATTCTTAGCCCTAAGCAGATAGAACATGTGAGGATGTAGAATGGGGTACCACCCACTATGACTACCATAGTAAGTATGGCGCTTGGACTCAGTTGGGTGGACCCTGTATCCATCTACAGGAAATGTGGGGAGAGAAATGAACCATCTCTACTTGAGCGGTCCCATCTACAACTTCAAGTTCCATCTACAACTTCAAGACCATCTACAACTTCAAGTTCCTCTCTGTGCCAGACAGTATTCTGGCTTCTCACCAAATTTAAACGAGATTTGGGTTAAAATCCACCCATTCCAAATTTGTGAGCTGGACTCTAGTTCAGCAGCCCCCCTAAGCCACCTGGTGCTAGCTGCCCCCACTCCAGGTGTTTTGTATCTGCAGAGCACCCACTACAGGGGCAGAATAGCAGGGAGTGAGAGTGGACCCTCTCACCTATAAGACATTTTGAGTTTTACCTGTGGAGTTGGAGGCCGGAAAGACACAGGAGAGATTAGTATTGTTGCTCACCTTATACTCATGGTTTTATTTCCTGCTAATAATCAGGTGTAACTGGCGTGAATCTCACGGCCCAGCCAGCTTCACTCTGGTGTCCTGGTATCAACAGACCATGCAAATACCCTCAGAGCCCACCTGGATAGGAACCAAGCAAATCTTCAAACTCTGAGCAGCACTGGGACAGACCAAGGGTAAGGACTGGTTTTCAAAGCCTCCTACCCAGGTCTGCAGGAGCTCAAAAGCACATCGGATCCTTGCCACACACTGGGGCTTTCTTTGCAGAGGGAAGCTCAGCATGAACCAGGGCTGCTAGCAGTTAACATGGTGATGATATGGGGCTGACCTTTGCTTTTACTTGACACCAGCTTTTGGATTGGCTCAGATCACCCCAAGCATTCACAAAAGTGGCCTTGCCGGGAGCACAACCTCATTCACATCAGGAACCAGTAGAAAACACCAAGTGTAGTAGTCATTAATGCTACTCACCAGATATTCTTGATTCTCTGCCTTCTGCACACATGGCAAGGTCATCTTTTGATCTCGTTGTGTTTGAGTGTGACCATTTGACTAGCTTTGACCAATGAATTCTGAGCAGAAGTAACGTATGTTACTTCTAAGCCCAAGTATTCAATTGCTGGACAAGACACTCCTTTTCCACCATGATCTCTCTCTGTCCTTCTGCCATGACACCTGGCACTTTTGAAATGGTGACTACTCTGTCAGCCTGAGCACAGGGCAGAGCACTGCTGACCCATGATGGATGTGTAATGTTACCCAATAAACATTGGTTGTTATAAGTTACTAGGGTTTGGGGATTATTTGTTACCACAACATAACCTAGACTATCTGACTGATACACAGATCTGACATACTGAGGTAAAGTGACTATCTACGGTGGCCTTGAGACTACTGTGTTTCCCCGAAAATAAGACCTAACCGGAAAATAATCCCTAGCATGTTTTTCAGGATGATATCCCCTGAACATAAGCCCTAATGCATCTTTTGGAGCAAACCTTAATATAAGACTCAGTCTTATATTAAGCCCAAGGTGCAGTTGGCAGGATAATGGCCCCCAAAGATGTCCACATCTTAATCCCAGAACCTGTGAATTACAGGACCTGTCATGTACCTTACATGACAAAAGGGATTATATATATGATTAAATTAGGGATTGTGAGTTGAGATGATGATCCTAGATTATCTGGGTGAATCCAGTGTCCTTATAAGTGAAAGAGGGAGGCAGAAGTGTTAGAGTCAGGGAGAGCTTTAAAGATGCTATGCTGCTGTTTGGGAAGATGAAAAAAGAAGACAGTGTGCCAAGGAATGCAGGTGGCTTCTAGAAACTGGAAAAGGCAAGGAAACAGATTCTCCAGAAGGAATGCAACCCTGCTAACACTTTGATTTTAGCTCAGTGAGACCCATTTCCGATTTATGACCTCCTGAATTATAAGATAATAGATTTGTGTTTTAAGCAACTAGGTGTGTACTAATTTATCATAGCAGCAATAGGAAACTAATGCACAATGGAAGAGCTGCTCTTGCGTACTCTCGGGAGAACACCCCTCAGACCTGCGGGAGCTACAGCACGACGTGTGGGTGAGCACCTGGAGCCCCCAGCACCTGTATTATGACTGTGGCTTGTCCAGAGACCCCAGTTCCTGGACTGAGTGTGGTAGACATTCTTCAAAATCCTTCAGGTTGGCTTCTTCTGTCCATTGTCCATCACCCTCAAATCACTAAGGGCCTTTGAACCAACTCAGTGGGTCTTCCTTGTTCACTAATATGTGTCGAGCATGTAGTAGACATCAATAAAAATTAGGTAAATGGAAGAATGAATGAGTGAATAAATGTCAGGAGGAATTATCTAATTATGTGTGTCATTCTCGATGATTTGTTGAAAATCTCCAGCAAGAAACACATCAAGCTGAGCTACTTACAGTAAGAAATTCAAACAGAACAGCAAATGAATACAAAAGAGAATTTAATGCTTTGCCCATGTGCAGTTTTGTCAGGTGCAAACAGTCTACATGATTCTTCTTAGTTGACTGATTCTTTTCCTTCCTTCGACTGTGCATGTGTTTTTTGTGTGCTGTGCTAGCGGAGGGGTTTTCTGACAATGCAACAGAGCCACCCTCCCCTGGGCACCTGCTTCCTCAGGCTTATTAAAATTTCACTCTTTTTTTTTTTAGAGAAGTAGCATGATTTTGTAAGCAAAGATTTCAGTGGAACTAAAATGAAGCAAACTCATATTTTAGTGACCTGAATATAATTTCATCCACTCATGTTTATTCTGACCCTGCTATAGAATAAGAATTACGAAAAGAAGTCGAGTTTGTACTGCCATCAAGCAACATTTTGGATGAGAGCTAGAGGGTTAAAAATCCCATCTTAACAAAAGCAAGCGTATCTCACTTAACCTCAATAATCTGTTCCTGAAAATCAGAAATTCTGCCCCCTAATACTGGTAGTTATTTTAAATGGGGATAATCATTCCATGATAACCCCAAACTCTAATACTATTTCCTAAAACATGATTGAAATATGGAAAAACACTTACATATGTAACAACTATCATTTTTGCTTTTAAAATGCTTAAAATATCACTCTGATCATTAAAATTATGAAGTTCAAATCAAAGTGGATCTAACACTGAAATAGAAAACCTAAACGTATCAAACTTCTGAAAGAAAATATTTGTGACTTTGAATTAGGTAAAGATTTCTTAGATATGACACCAAAAGCATAATCTATAAAAGGAAAAAAAGATTGACAAATTGGGCTTCATCACAATTAAGAACTTCTACTCTTCCAAAGACACTGTTAAGAAAATGAAAAGACTAGCCACAGATGGGGAGAATAATATTTTCAAGTTATGCATCTAATAAAGGGCTTAATCCAGGAATATATGGAGAGTTTTTAGAATTCAAACAAATTGGAAAAAAGTAATCCAATTTTTAAAAAATGGGCAAAAGATTTAAACAGCGATTTCATCAAAGAAGATACACGGATGACAAATATGCACATGAAAAGATGCTCCTTCTCCTACATCATTAGAGAAATGCACTATTAGAATAAGAAAAAGCTGACAATACCAAAAGCTGATCAGGATATGGAGCAACAGGAATTCTCATTCATTGCTGATTTAAGTGGCACAGCCACTTTGGAAGACAGTTTGAGAGTCTCTTATAAAGTTAAACATACAATAATCATATGACGTAGCAATACCTCTGCTAGATACTTATCCAAAAGAAATGAAAATTTATGTTCACACAAAAACCTATACGTGACCTATTTGTAGCCGCTTTATTCATAAGAATCAAAATCTGGAAACAATTCAACTGATTCACAGCTGGGGAATGGATAAATGGACTGTGGCCTAGCCATCCAATGGAATGTTTATTAGCAATAAAAAGGAACCAACTGTGGTACACACAGGAACCTCAAATGCATTATGCCAACTGAAAGAAGCCAGACTCAAAAGTCTACCTACCATGTTTTCCCGAAAATAAGACCTAACCAAAAAATAAGCCCTAACATGATTTTTCAGGGTGACATCCCCTGAACAGAGACCTAATACATCTTTTGGAGCAAAAGTTAATGTAAGACTCGGTCTTCTTTTCGGGGAAACACAGTACTGTCTGGTTCCATTTATTTGTCATTTTGAACAAGCAAAACTACAGGGAAGGAAAACAGATCAGAGTTTGCCAGTGACTGGGGTAGAGGAAGAACTGACTACAAGAGGACACGGGGGTGGGGGGGGAATTTCGGTAGTCATAAGAATATTCTATATCGTGGTTATGGTGGTGGTTATGTTTGTCAAAACTGCAGAACTGTATAAAGAGCATATTTTACTGTATATAAATTATACCTAATAAAAAACAGCAACAAAACAAGGCCAGTTGCTTTGTGTGCAGTAGCACATATCGTTCCTGTGGGGACAGAGCCAGGAGAGCAGTTTCCAGGCTCTCGACCTCATGTGGAAAGGTGCTGGCTCAGGTAGCAGATGGCCATCAGCTGTGGCTAGTTGGCCGTCAGCTGTAACCAGTGAGCCATTGGCCCCTAATATAACTGCCGTGGCTACGCTAGCAAGGGGGTTGATTGGCAGAGAAGCGGAGGGCAGATTGCAGCTAGCAAGTGCGGTTAGCAAGCGGGTTATGGCTTGAGGATCGTGTGAATCCTACTTCCTGTGTCTCGCCTGACCACCAGCGAAACTGGGGTGCAGGAAGGCCCCACGCTGGGGTACTGGCAGATGTTTGCTTTTATGTCTCGACCAGCCGCCATTGAGAATATAGTGGTATGACTCCCCTATCTATGGCTCCGTGGGTGTTCCTTTTTGGCCTCACCATGTCCTGCGTTCTTGTTACGGGGAGCTGGAGCTGAGTCCCTGCATGACAGTTCCCATGACCCTTGTGGACACTCAGCATGTTTTTCAAAACCTCTGCACATGATTCTGATAATCTACCATTTGCATTCAGAAAGTAAGTTGAGACTTTTCTGCATGTTGTTTTGTTAAAATGTTGGATTGAGGTTTTGGTATGTAAATATATTTTCCTATGCAAACATCAGCCAAAAATATATTGACAAATTCGTGTGTTTAATAAAGTTTGGGTATTAAGAACCCAGTGGGATTCTACTGGGAAAACAAACAGGGGACACATTCTGCAGGGCACGCCAGGCTTATGACACCCTGTTTTCTACATCCTGGCCGACAGCCTGCACCATCACTATTCAACTGACATGGATACAACAAATCTTGTTGAATAAAAAAATCCTCTGTATTTAGCATATCCTTTTCAGGCACTGCCAGTTAAACCAAAAAATAAAATCCAAAGGAGCTAAATAATTGAAAGAATAAAGATGATTTAATATTGATTAATATTAATATAAATATTGATTTCCATATCTGGTAACTAGAGAATACAGTCTTTTCATGTCCATGGAATAATTACAAAACTTTCTCTTTTAATCTGAGACATTCTAAAATGTATAAATTGAATACACAATTCTCTGATTATAATTCATATCTGTAGATAAGCAAAACTTTCCAACTAGTTGGAACAAAAATTGCAATTACATAATGTTTGGTAAGTATTGTGAATATTACATTTTGAAATGTTTAGGATGTAGCCAAAGCTGTAATTGGAAGGAAATGTATACACCCCAATTACCAAATTAAAAAGATGAAAATTAGCAAAGAATTAAGTAATTGATTGAATATGTCTGGCACATATTAAGCAACTAAAAACCATTTAGTGAGTGAAGAAACCAGAGAAAAACAACAAAATAAACTTAGGGAAATAGGATAAAGGAAAACATCTTAATTTCTAGCTTGAAAACAGAAAAATTAAACCAGATAGCTGGAAGAGAGGAGAGGGCAATAAAACAGATTGCCTACCAAGTAATTGATTCAAGGAGAAAGAAAGAAAGCATACCTACACAAAATTTAGAATAATAAAGGAAATGTGACCAAAAATACGAGTACAATTTAAAGAATTATAAGAGAATACTTTCTATACTATGTTATACATTTGATAATTGAAATGAAATGAGAGATTTTCTAAGAAAATATAAATTACTAAAAGTACACAAGAAATATAAAACAAGGAGGCATTATTAAAGCAAAAGTAAAAAGAATGGAGTTTGGAGCCAGATACTCCTCATTACAGGTCTGAGCTCTGCCTTTTGGTAGGTATGTAACCTTGTCAATTATTTCATCTTTCTTAGCCTCAGTTTCTATATCTATAAAATGGCCCAGACAACACAACTTACCCCATGGGGACACAGTGTGGGGATTAAAAGAGATACAGCTTGTCTGATGTGCTGCTGTGATAATTCAAATTTTAAAAGACCACGGAAGACATTAAGTCGACAAAGAACTCCATCACCAAAACACTGGAAGCAGAGTTTTGCTGCTTCCACTGCTGTTTGAGCTATTTTAGAACCCGACTAGAACATCCTGACAAAGATATACACAAATGAAAAGTACAGACTAGCCCTCTTAGGAGCACAGATAAAAACTTTCCAAATGAAATATTAGAACTCAACCTCAGTGGTATTTATACATAGCATATGTATCTAATTAACATGGCTTTATCATGCTTCTGAGTATATAGTGCATTCGTTTTCTATTGTGGTTGTAACAAGTTGCCACAAACTTGGAGACTTAAAAACACACACACTTACTCTCTTACAATTTTGGATGCCAGAAATCTGAATTAGTGTCACTGGGCCCATACCAAAGCATCTACAGCACAGTGAATCTTCCAAAGACTCTAGGAGACACTTCATTTCTTTGTCTTTTTCAGTTTCTAGGGCTGCATTCCTTGCCTTTTTCAGCTTCTACTTGCTGCCTGTGTTCCTTGGTTCATGGCCTCTTTCTCCATCTTCAAAATCCAAAGTATATTCAAATTTTCCTCTTTCTGCTGAAGTCATCACATTGTGTTTTCTCTGTGTGTAAAAACTCCCTGTTTATAAGATCACATGTGGTGGCATTAGGACCCACCTGAATCATCCAGGATAATCTTTCCAACTCCAGAACCTTAACTTAATCACATCTGCAAAGACCTTTCTTCCCAGATTTAGTAAATTAGGATAAGGATGTCTCTGGGGGAGCACTTTTTCAGCCTACGGCAGTCTGCGCTTAGGCCGTCAAAAATTGATGACTATCACACATGCAAAATACGGTCAACTCATCGCAACGTCCCCCAAATTGCAACCGGTTACAGCATCAACTCAAGTCCCAAATCTTAGCAGCTCAAAAGTCTAAAATCTCATCATCTTTCTGTGTGGGTGAGACTCGGTATAATCTGTCCTGAGGCAAAATCCCTCACAAATAGTGAGGAATTCAATTGAGATTTCACGAGTTCTCAATCCCCAAATACAAGGGTGGTACTGGCATAGTATAATAATTGTAGATAATCCCATTTCAAAGATTACTGCTCCCAAGCAGTTTCATGACCCAGCAGAGCACACTCCATCAGGTCCCAGGCGCTGGAGCACCCTCCGAAGTTAAAGGTTCTGCCCTCTGGGCCCAGGGCTCTGGCTTCTGCCTTTTTCAACTCTCAGTGCTTCTAGATTCCAGGCTCCCCTAGCTTCTAGGCCTCCCCCAACTCCTAGCCCCCAACTCTTAGGCTCTCCTAGCTCCTAAGTCCCCCTAACTCTTAGCCCTTCCTAGCTCCTAACCCTCTCTAGCTCCTAGCACCGCCTAGCTCCTAGAACCCCCTAACTTCTAGGCCCATCTAGCTTCTATGCCTGAAGCTCTGCCCTCTGAATTGTCCTTTGTATGTGTGTGTGTTTACAGCTAAGTTGTTTTTCTGCCCATAGAATTTTGGGGGTCTGACAACCTTCCTTTATTTCATCCTCTCCCTGTCACTTTCAGTCCAAGTTAGTAGTGTTTCTCCTGACATAACATGCTCAAAACCTTTGTGAGTCCCCCGTATATTTCACAGGGGACTCGTTCCATTAGACAAGAGGATCCCTCCACAGACCACTCCTGGATAATTCCACGTCTATTTCTGGCTTCTGCTGAGATGACCAAGTGGATCCATGAGTTACACCTCCCATTGCTCCAGCACTAGCAAAAGGTTGTCCAGTCACAGCCATGGCTTGTTCTTCAGAGCACAATTTTCTAACAGTGAATCTCTTAATATTAACATTCTTTGTGATCTGGGTAGACTGAGAATTTCCCAAATCATCAGTGCTGGTTCCTTTTATCTTAACAATTCTTTCCTTAATCTGTGTCTTTCCTCTCACATTTTACATAAGCAATAAGAAGAAATCAGGCTGCATCTTCAAACTTGGCTTGGAAATCTCTTCAGCTAAACATCCAAGTTCATTGCTTACAAGTTTAGCTTTCCACACAACTGGGCCACAATTCAACTAGGCTTTCTGCCACTGTATAAGAAGGCTTTCCTTTCCTCCATGTTCCAATAACACATTCCTAGTTCCTTCTGAGCTCGTGCCAGCAGTGCCTTTAACATTCATGTTTCTACAAATACGTTATTTATGACGAGATGTGCGTACTCGAAGATGATACATGCAGGCTTTCTCTACCACCCTCCTCACTTCCTCCTGAGCCCTCACTGGCACAGACTTTCACACCAGTATTTCTACCAACAGTCTATTCCAGGCAACTAGCCTTTCCCTATCATGTGCCCCCCAATTCTACCAGCCTCTACCCATGACCTAATTCCAAAGTCACTTCCACACTTTTAGGTATTTGTTACAGCAGCACTTTACAAAATTTGTATCAGTCAGGGAGCCACCAGAGAAATAGAAGTTATGAGAGAGAGAGAGAGAGAGAGAGAGAGAGAGAGAGAGAGAGAGAGAGAGAGAGAGAGAGAGAGAGAGAGAGAGAGAGAGAGAGAAAGGAGGAGAGATTGGTTTATTTCAAGGAGTTGGCTTATATAATTGTGAAGGCTGATTGGGCAAGTATGAACAATAGGGCAGGCCGTCAGGGGTGGGCTGGGACTCTCTGACACAAGCTAAGCTGCAGTCCACAGGCAGAATTTCTTCTCCTTCAGGGAAATCTCAGTTCTGCTCTTAAGGCCTTTCAGCTGGTTAGAATCAGACCCATCCAGGTTGTCTGGGATCATCTCCTTAAGGTCAACTGATTATGGCCTTGAATCATATCTACAAACTGCCTGCACAGCAACACTGTTAGTGTTTGATGGAATAACTGGGGATGATAGCCTAGCCAATCTGACATGTAAAACTAACCATCACACATTGTAAATAGTTTATGCAAAACAATTAGACAACCCAGAATTATAAAATAATGTAATGAAAACTACCAGTAGGGCTACCACCCAGAAATACCACTGTTAACCCTAAGAGTAATACGTGTTCGCCATGCAGCATTCAGAAAGATATAAAGGAGACAATGTATGCAATTGAAAGTCCCTTCATTCCAAGAAAAATCACCCTGAATATTTATGTGTACTTTAAAAGATTTCTTTAGTGATATATAGAGATAAATATATCTATATCATTATACACATTTAATTTTAATAGATGCATGTATTTTATTCTAAGGATGTACCATAATTTATTCAACCATCCTTTTCCAATGATCCTTGCATTACTCAGAACTCTTTTTATCGCAAATGACAAAACCCCAACTCAAAGTAGCTTGTAAGAAACAAGACACTGTGTTGGTGGAAGTAACTGGAAGAATAAGGCACAGCTGGAATAAGGAGTCAAGTGATGGCAGACTTCTGTGTCTCGAGTTCTTGTTAGGCTCCCTCCATATGCTGAGCATGACGGCTGCCAGCTGCTCTAGTCGCTTTTTATAGGTTAAATTCTGTGGCAGAGATTGCTATTAGTCTACTCAGTAACCCAAGAGAACCCCAATGTTATCTTGGGAATCAATGTGCTCAGGTAAAAACTACATTTCTGAGACTCCCCTGCAGGTAGGGTGCAGTTCTGACCAAAAATAAAAGTCATAAGATGGGTCTGCAGGCAAAGCTTTATAAAGGATGTTGACTCAGGTAGCATGCACCCTTCTGCCCTTTCTCTTCCCCTCCTTTTTCTTCCTTGGCACATGGCTGTGATGGCTGGAATTGCAGCAGCCATCTTGCGACCATGAGGTACCTCCGAGGAGGGAAGCTGCATGCTGAGAAATTTAGAGCAGAAAGACAGAAGGATTGTGGGTAATTGATGATAACGTGGAATTGCTGTACTATTTTGGACCATCTCAAGAAAGCAAGCCCCCTGTCTTGTTTATTCCATTGTTCTTCGTGTTTTCTGTTATATGTGGCTGACTCAGTCCCTAACAGATGTGCAACCCCAGTAGAAAGAGTAGGTCTATTCAAATAACTCTAGAAAAAAAGCCCCCAGGAAGAATCTGACTGGCTTGACTTACATCTATGCCTGTATCTCCCTGGATCCATGGAAATGATACTTCAATTAGAGATGCATGGAGCCTCAAGAAATAGAAAAGCCCAACCTGAAACACCAGTACAATTGGAACCTTTGTGCATTGATGGTGGGGATGTAAAATGCTGCAGCTGCTATAGAAAACAGTATGGTGGTTCCTCAAAAAATTACAAATAGAATTATCATATGATCCAGCAATTCCACTTCTTCCAAAAGAATTGAAAGCAGGGACTCATACAGATAGATATCTGTACACCCATGTTCATAGCAGCATTATTCACAATAGACGGAAGGTAGAAGCAACATAAGTATCCACTGATGGACGAGTGGATAAACAAAATGTGGTACATACATACAATGGATTACTTTTTAGACTTATAGAGGAAGGACATTGTGACATATGCTATGGCATGTATAAACCTTGAACATTATGCTAACTGACATAAGCCAGTCACAAAAACGACAAATATTGTGTGATTCCACTTACATGAGGCACATAACTAATCAAATTCATAAAGACAGAAAGTAGAATGGTAGTTGCCAGGAACTGAGGGGAAGAGGGAATTGGGGACTTATTGTTTAATGAGTACAGACTTTCAGTTTTACAAGATGAAAAGAGTTATGCAGATGGATGGTGGTGATGGTTGCATAACAATGTGAATGTACTTACTGCCACTCTACTGTACACCTAAAAAATGGTTCAAATGGTAAATTTTATGTTATGCATACTTGCCACAATAATAACAAACAAATAAGACAAAACACCAGCTTACCAGATGCTCTCACTTGTATCTCATTGGTCAGAGCTGGGCATATGCAGGATTGCCGAATAAAATACAGGATTTCCAGTTCAATTTGAATTTCAGATAAACAATTAATAATTTTTAACATAATTATGTCCCAAATGTTGGCTAGGACATACTTACACTAAAAATTATTTGTTGTTTATCTGAAATACAAATGTAACTGGGCATTCTGTGTTTTTATTTGCTAAACCTGATAACCCTCATCATGGGGCTACCCAGAGATAGAAGGAAGGTCAGGAAAACTAATAAAATATTTAGCTTTTTTTGCCTCTGTATTTGAGGAAAGGGTGACAGTTGCTGTCAGATTATCTAACCAATAGTGTCTGTTTCCTGATTGCCTGGTTCTTTTAGTCTCAAATTCTTCTTTGTCTGAAATTAATTTTGGGACCCAGCTTTTTGTTCTTTATTTTAACCTGGAATATATTTGTCCATCCTTCTATTTCCAAACTGGCTATGTCATTTTGTTTTTAGTAGAGCTCTAGAACATAGTTTGTTTCAACTTTAAAAACAATCCCAACCTCAGTCTTTACCTTTTAATAGAGGGATTTAGCCCTCTTATGTATTGTATGTATTGCCTTTTTAGTTAACCTTTTATTGTTTTTGTTTTCTTTCCTCCTTTTCTGTCACTCTTTGACACTCATAATAGCTTTTTTCCATCTCTTTTCCTTTTTTTTTCTTTAGGACTTGAAAGCTACATGTTCTGTTTCTGATTTGTCTATGATTAACTTTAACTTACAATTTGTAACAAAAATGTTTGAGCACATATTTCTCTAAAACCTCCCAGATCAACAAGACTGCTGGAAACTCTCAGTACTTACCTCCTCTGCTACCTTACAATCTTGTTTAAGAATACCAGAGTACTTTTCAGTTTTATATACCACATATCAGTGAAATCAAGTGGTTCTCTAATTTTTCTGTCTGATTTATTTCGCTTAGCATAATAATCTCAAGATCCATCCATGTTGTTGCAAATGGCAGCATTTCTTCTTTTCTAAAACTACAAAGACAAATGAAGAAACAAAAACTCAGACACAGACAATAGTTTAGTGGTTACCAGAGGGTAAGGGGAGAGGGGGGTTGTAGATGAGGGTAAAAGTGATCAAATATTGTCTGTGTCTATGAGTTTTTGTTTCTCATTTGTTTGTCTTGTTCTTTTGTTGTTTTTGGTTTATATGCAATAGTTTAGTGGTTACCAGAGGGTCAGGAGGTGGGGGGAGGGAGATGAGGGTAAGGGGGATCAAATATATGGTGATGGAAGAACCGACTCTGGGTGGTGAATACACAATTTGATATATAGATGGTGTAATGCAGAATTGTACACCTGAAACCTGTGTAACTTTACTAACCATTGTTACCCCAATAGACTTTAATTGAAAGAAAGAAAGAAAGAAAGGAAGGAAGGAAGGAAGGAAGGAAGGAAGGAAGGAAGGAAGGAAGGAAGGAAGGAAGGAAAGAAGGAAGGAAGGAAGGAAGGAAGGAAGGAAGGAAGGAAGGAAGGAAGGAAGGAAGAATCCCAGAGTGCTGCTGACTGTTTGATATCATATATCTTTCTCTTTAAAGAAACAAACACATTTGCGTAGTAATTTCTAATCACAGTATCAGCATTCAGATTTAACTCCATGTTTCAGTTTTTCATACTCCTTCATCCTTCTTGATTCCTTTATTCATATTCATTTTTTATTTTTATAAAATTTTTCTTTGAGAAAATTTTCAGAAAGGATACATGAGTGGCATCCTTTCCAAGTTTTTGCACATCTTATCATGGTTTTCTCTAGTTCTTACACATGAACAATCACTAGCGTGGCATAGAATCTACAGGCACAACCTTCTATCCTCAGACGTCTGTTAACATTGCCTGGTTATCTCTCAACTTTTACTATCACAGAAGAAAAGTAAAAGCACCAATATGGTTCACTTTTTGAGGTAGGAAATGTATTGTTTTCTGACTGGATGATTTTAGAATATTCTCTTTGTTTCTTGGAATTCATAAGATATAAGCTTTTAAAAGAAATCATCCCACTGTTTGTGATACAAATACTCAACAAAGTAGGACTAGAAGGTATATTCATTTTCTATTGCTGCTGTAACAAATAACCACAAACATAGTGGCTTAAACAATACAAATGTACTTTCTTACAATTCTGAGGTCCAGAAGTCTGACATTTGTGGGCTACTAGGATAAAAATCCAGGTGTCAGCAGGGCTGCATTCCTTTTGGAGGCTGTAAGGGAAGAATTGTTTCTTTGTGTTTTCTAGCTTCCAGAAGCTACCTGTGTTCCTTGGCTAGTGGCCCCTTTTCTCCATCTTCAAGGCCAGCAACATAGCACCATCTGCGACCCCACTTCCATTGTTACATCTGTTTTATTTTTCTGCCCTCCTCTTCCACATTTCAGGACTTCTGTGATTACACTGAGTGCACCTGGATCATCCAGGGTATGTCCTCATCTTGATGCCAGCTGATTAAAACATCCATTGCATCCTTTGCCATGTAACCTAACATAGTCACAAGTTCTAGGGATGGGGCAACTTTGGGGAGCCACTATTCTGCCTGCCACAGGAGGGACCTTCCTTAGCCTGAAAAAGGGCAACTGCAAAAAGCCCATAGCTAACATTATACTTAAAGGTGAAAGACTAGATGTTTCTTTCCTTAAGATCATGAATAAGACAAGGATGTCTGCTCTTATGGACATTACACTGGAGGGTCTAACCAGGGCCAACAGGCAATAAAAAGAAAAAACAGTATTCAGATTACAAAGTAAAAAAATAAAACTATCTTTATTTTCAAATTTATAGACAGATAATCATAAAGAACCCCCTAAAATACTTGAACCAATAAGTTCAGCAAAGTTTTCAGGATACAACCTCAATATCCAAAAGTCAATTGTATTTCTATACACTAGCAATGAAAATTTGAAAATAAAATTAAGCAAACAATTCTTTTACAACAGCATCACAAAAGAATAAAATACATAGGAATGAATTTAATAAAAGAAGTGTGAAACTTGTATTCTGAAGGCTGTAAAACATTTTTGAAAGACATTAAGGACAACCTAAAAAGATGTCCATAGATCCTAAGACTTAGTAGTGCTAAGATGGCAATACTCCTCAAATTCATTTACAAATTCAGTGCAAACCTATCAAAATCTCAGCTGTCTCTTTTTTTGCAAAAAGGGACAAGCTGATCCTAAATGTATATGGAAAGGCAAGTGTGGGGACAGAGCCAGGAATGCAGTTTCCAGGCTCTCAGCCTCACGTGGAAAGGTGCTGGCTCAGGTAGTAAATGGCCATTAGCTGTGATTGGATGGCCATCAGCTGTGGCTAGTTGGCTGTCAGCTGTAACCAGTGAGCCATTGGCCACTAATATAACTGCCGTGGCTACGCTAGCAGAAAACAGGGGGCTAGCAAAAAGATGGTGGCTGGCAAGTGTGGATTGCAGTTAGCAAGGGGTTGGCTGGTTGGCAGAGAGAAGTGGTTGGCAGGTCGCGGATCGTGTGGCTCCTGCTTCCTATGTCTCCAACACAGCCATCAGTGAGACTATAGTGGTATGACTCCCCTACCTATGGCTCCATGGGTGTTCCTTTTTGGCTTCACCATGTCCTGTGTTCTTACGTGGGGAGCGGGACTAGAGACCCCATATGACACCCCATGCGACAGCAAGAGACTCAGAATGCTAAAACATTCTTGAAAAAGAAGAACAAAGTCAGAAGACTTACACTTTCCAATTTCAAAACTTACTACAAAGCTACAGTAATTAAGACATTGTGGTACTAGCATAGGAGTAGACATATAGATCAATGAAACAGAACTGAAAATCCAGAAACAAGTTCTTATATTTACAGTCAATAGATTTTCAAAAAGACAATTAAATGAAGGAAAGAATAGTCTTTACAACAAGTAGTGCCGGCACAACTAGATATCCACAAGTAAAACATTGAAATTAGACTCCTATCTCTTACCATATACATAAACATTAAGTCAAACTGGATAATAGGCCTAAAACTATAAAACTTTATAAAGAAAACAAAGGAGAGCATTTTTTTGTGAACTTGGATTGGACAAAGCCTTCCTGGGTATGATACTAAAAGTACAAATGACAAAAGAAAAAAAGTAGATAAATTGTACTTAAGCTAGATAAAACTTTTGCTCTTCAAAGGACATTATAAAGAAAATCAAAAGACAATCCACAGAAGAAAAAAATTTGCAAATCATATACCTGAGAATTGTCTACTATCTAGAACAGGGGTGTCAAAACTGCGGCCCACAGGCCAACTGTGGTCCGCAATCGATTGTTAATTGACCCGCAGCAAATATCAAAAACATATTTAGTTTACTTAAATAAACCTGGTGAGGCAATAGTACTTCACCTTGAGTGAGTGACCCGGCTGTTGGTGTATTTTACTGCATATGGCCCTTGGTAAAAAACGTTAAAAATGTTTAGACACCCCTGATCTAGAATAAAGAACTCTCTCAAGCCAACAATAAAAAGACAAACAATCCAGTTAAAAAAATAGGCAAAGGATTTGACTAAACATTTCTCCAAAGAAGATATGCAAATTGCCAATAAGCGCATGAAAAGATGGCTGAACATCATTAGCCATCAAGGAAATGTAAGTCAAAACATAACAGATATCATTTTATACCTACTAAGATGGTCAAAATCAAACGTCAGGCAATAACAAGTATTGGTGAGGATGTGGAGAAATTGAAATGCTCATTGTGGGGACAGAGTCCCAGAGAGCAGTTTCCAGGCTCTCAGCCTCACGTGGAAGGGTGCTGACTCAGGTAGCAGATGGCCATCAGCTGTGGCTAAGTGGCCATCAGCTGTTACCGGTTAGCCGTTAACCACTAATATAACTGCCATGGCTACGCTAGGGGGTTCGTTGGGTTGGTTGGTTGGCAGAGAAGCCGACGGCGGATTGCAGCTAGCAAGTGGCAAGCGGATTGCGGCTAGCAAATGTTGGTTGGTTGGCAGAGAAGCAGATGGTGGATTGCAGCTGGCAAGTGCGGTTAGCAAGCGTGTCGAGGATTGTGGATCATGTCGATCCTACTTTTGTGTCTCGAACACCCGCCATCGAGAATATAGTGGTATGACTCCCCTATCTATGGCTTCGTTGTTGTTCCTTTTTGGCCTCACCGTATCCTGCGTTCTTGTGCGGGGAGCAGGAGCTGAGACACTGCATTACAACCTCCCATTGCAGCCCCAATGGAGTGTACAGCATTAGGGCCCTTTCTGTGGCCCTCGTTGGTGTTTCTTGAAATTTCCTTTGGTGTCTTTCTTAGGGGTTTTGGGAGAATCCCCTAGGCCTTCCAGTTGAGTGGTTCCAAAATCTGGCCGCCTGTAGAAATCACCTCCAGGCGCTCCTTAGAGACATGGATTCCTAGCCCCTAAGTGATGATTCTGACTCTACCAGCCTAGGGCAGGGCCCGAGGACTTTTTATTTTATTAAAGTTCACTGGCGACTTTAGTAGTGACTTTAATTCAGCTAGTTGGGCTGAATTTGGAAACCACTTTTATAATTCACTAATTCCTCATTCTGTAATATCCATTCTGCTGTTTACTGTTCTGCTGAGCATTTTAAAAATTCTTTTTGTCTCTAAGAACTCTTCACTGTTCTCAGATTGCCCCTTTTACATAGTATTTTGTTTTTTCTATTTTAGCCCTGCAATGACCTCTCAAATCTCACTGAGAATACTAATTAGAGGTTTTTCTTTTTCTTTTTTTTAAGTTCTCTTCCTTTATCTGTATTAGTTTCTGTGTGTGCCCAGAGTACTTTTCTTTCTGTTTTTTTCTTTTTATTTTATTTTTATTTTTTAATTAAAGTTTATTGGGGTGACAATGGAGTTAGTAAAGTTACATAGCTTTCAAGTGTACAATTCTGTATTACATCATCCATATATCACATTGTGTGTTCACCACCCAGATTCGGATCGCCTTCCATCACCATATATTGGATCCCTTTTTACACCAGCCATAGGTCTCAGGGAGAAGAATGCATGAGATGGCAGGGCACCTTGTATGCTAACAGCCCATCCAGCAAGAAGACTCCAGCTGAAGTGATGACATCTTCCCAGGATTGCTGGAAGTTTCCATCAACAAACACCAAACAGATACTTAACCAGCATCTTCTTCAGCAGTGGTTCTCCTCCTTGGCTGCATATTACAATCACCTGGAGAGATTTGAAACCTCCTGATGTCTGGCCTGCACCCAGAGCAATGAAACCAGACATCGCTAGAGCTGGGTCCCAGGTGGCAGTACCTTCCCAGGTGATTCCAATGTGTGCTTAAGATTGCAAACTGCTGCTATGTTTCCCCAAAAATAAGACCTAGCTAGACAATCAGCTCTAATGTGTCTTTTGGAGCAAAAATTAATATAAGACCCGATATTACATTACATTACATTACATTTATTATATTTATTTATTATATTTATTATATTATATGAAAGACCTGGTCTTATATTAAAATAAGACCATGTCTTATATTAACTTTTGCTCTAAAAGACACATTGATTGTCCAGCTAGGTCTTATTTTCGGGGAAACACGGTGTTATAATCCAAATCAACACGTCTCAAGCTTTCTTATTGTGGGGACAGAGTTGGAAAGAGCAGTTTCCAGGCTCTCAACCTCATGTGGAAAGGTGCTGGCTCAGTTATTAGATGGCCATCAGCTGTGGCTGGGTGGCCGTCAGCTGTTACCGGTTAGCCATTAGCCACTAATATAACTGCCGTGGTTATGCTAGGGAGTAGGTTGGTTGGCAGAGAAGCAGATAGCAGATTGTGGTTCGTGTAGCTCCTGCTTCCTGTGTCTCCAACCCAGCTGCCAGAGAGAATATAGTGGTATGAACCCCCTATCCATGGCTCCGTGGGTGTTTCATTTTGGCCTCACCATGTCCTGTGTTCTTCTGCTGGGAATGGGAGCTGAATCCCTGCATTACACATGTGATGTGAATCACTTGCGGATCTTCATAAAAAGCAGACCCTGATCCGTAAAGTGTGGCCTGGAGCTTGAGATTCTGGTACTGATGAGGAACCACATTTTGACTCTAAAGTGTCTAAAGTGGTGGGTGGCACAGCATGCTGCCCCAACCAGCAGCAGCTGTATCACCTGGGAACTTGTTAGAAATTTAGGTTCTCCACGAACTTCTCCTGAATCAGGAACTCTGGAGCGCAGGTCCAGCATCTGTTTTAACAGCCCTTCTGGTGAGCCTGATGCTTGCTCAAATTTGAAAACCCACAACATTCTTCTCCAGGGATGAGCCTTTGATCACTTTCATCAGAATCACCTGGCTTCATAACAGGCAGATTTGTGGACCCCACCCACCCACCCCATCAAACTCTCGAGAGTGAATGAACCCTGGATTCTGCATTTCCACAATCTTCCCAGGAGATACTAACGCATGTTAACCTGAAGAACTACAGGTGTACCTTGTTTTAGTGCACTTTGCTTTATTGTGCCTCCCAGAGGTTGCATTTCTTTTTTTACAAATTGAAAGCAAGACCCTCCACTAGCAAAACAATTACGAATTGCTTTATTGTAATACTCGCTTTATTGCAGTGGTCTGGAATTGAACCCATGACATCTCCGAGGTATGTCTGCACTGTCTCTGGGGCCTCACACTAGCTAGGCCTCTGAAGATGTTTCAATGTCCCAACGCTGAAGCAGTTTTGGTTATTTCAATGCCCTGGGCTATTTCTACCTGGTTAATTACCTCTGTAAAAGCTTTACATGGTTAATTCAGGTGGATACCATCTTGGAAGTCCCAGAGAATCCTATAATTATGTGTGAAATACACATTTAATTTAAGCACAGGGGCAAACATTACCCTGACAATGCCCAGGGGCCTAGGGTGGGCAGAGCAGATTTTGAGCAGAGCATGGGAGCCGTTCCTTCCTAGGTTTACACCACAGCCATCTGGAGCCGATAGCATGCTCAAGATTTGGGCTTTCCCAATTCCCAAGTCAGTCTTTATAGCATCCAGTTAAGCTGCCTGTTTGCCAACGCTTGGAGGAGAAGATAGCCGAGTCCCTGTAGATGCCACAGCAGAGATCTAGGTGTAATTATTTGGGTAACTTGACATCAGAACGTGACAAATGAAATGTAGTTTCCCCACCCCCCACCCCAAATATATTTTTGAGGGTTGAGTGATCAAAATCTCATTGGTTTCTTGTTTTGGGTCTTGCAGAAACTGGGTCTCTAAGTGTTTGTTTTTGCAAATAATACATTTTAATGTGCTATGCTATGATGTGTTACACAAATGGAGAGATTTGGGTTCAGAAATTCTTTTTTCCCTCTATGCTGGCCAAGCATTCACAATGATTTGTCTTTGACTTCAGTGTTCTTTTGGGAGAGTTTATTTATTTAATTTTTTGGTAGCGCTTTAGGCCAAAAGAAAAAAAAAATCAACTCCAAAGTGCCAAAGGAACAGCCAAAGCAACTCCATAATTGCCACCCCACCCCTGGGCAGAAAAAGTAAAATCCAAACAACACAAAACAGCTCAACAGGCCATCCACTAACTAACCAAAACAGGTCTTTGGGGAGTGTTTTAGGGCTTCCTCTCCATTGCTGGGTCCTGGCTGCAGCTGGAAAGGGGCCAGGCTCTGGCACCTCCTTGCTTTTGATTGCTGTTTATCCCCTGAAACATGATTGTCTATAATTATGTATAATCTCTCCCTTGTTTACTCTTCTCCACCGAAGCTGGAACACAGTTCAACTGTGTCTCTCTCTATGCTATGCCCAGGCGCAGTGAAGAAACATTTCCTGTATTTTCAACTTTTTTTTTTTAAAGAAATAAAGGCGTTCAGTCTCCATTTGTATCTTGGTTCTCTGGCATTATGGCCATTCCTGAATTGATTCAGTCAAGAACCTCAATGAAATGCCAAGCGATGTGCTAAGTGAAGGAGTTAGAAGTGAAACCAAACTGGACACCGACCGCAAGAATAAGTGCGTTGTGTATAAAATATGGTAACTTAGAAGAAAAGAGTGTAATTGAGAAAATAATGGGAAGAAATAAAGCTACTCATCTTTTCTTAACTGACAACATGTCAAGCACCACCATTTTCTCTCTCTCAGTCACTTGCTAGTTTAATTCTTGACCCTGAATTAATCATTAAGAGCTGAGTTTATTACAGGCAGGATTTCATGGGCATCTTATTTGGCTGTTTCCACTACAGGCCATCTTTACCCCGCCTTCCCATTTTAAAGAAAGTGAAATAGAGTTCTCTACATGCAAAGCAGATCCCAGATAGGCACATGAACATATGAATTCAAGAATATAAATCATACATGCAGGTTTTATCCCACAGGACTCCACACTCAGACCCTGTTTAATGCCCTGCTGTCACCACTGCAACATTTGTAAGAATTTTTGGACAAGGGGCAGGCATTTTCATTTTGCACTGTGCCCCACAAACTATGTACCTGTTCCTACAGATACCACAGAACCCATCTTCCTATGGCATTCTCATCCAACTTGGAGCAAATCTTGCCATGTGCAACGACATGGATGGACCCAGAGGGTATTGTGCTGAGTGAAATAAGTCAGAGAAAGACAGATACCAAGTGTTCTCATATGTGGAATAAAAATAAATAAATTCATAAATGAACAAATGAAACAAAGTCATAGATACAGAGAACAAATTGGTGGTTGCTAGATGAGGGGGCGGGGTGAGGGGATAGGTGAAAGGGGGAAGGGATTAAGAGGTACAAATTGGTAGTTACAAAATCGTCATGGGGATGTAAAGTACAGCATAAGGGATATAGTCAGTAATATTGTAATAACTATGTGTGGTGTCAGATGGGTACTAGATTTATCAGGGTGGTCACTTCATAAGTTACATAAATGTCTAATCACTATGTTGTACACCTGAAACCAGCATATTGAATGTCAGCCATAATTGAGAATAAAAAAATATTTTTAAAAAAGGGGAAATTCATCCAAAAGCTGATTGCACAGAGGGAGCCAGGAAAGAGAAAGTTTGTGTGCTCGTGTGCTAATGACTTTTGTGGCCCTCCGCCAGCCTGTGTTTAGATTTCTTTAACATGCCTATTAGTATTGTTAGGTTTCAGCTTAGCTCCCTTGAAATGAAACTGACCCCAGAAATGGCAGTGGGCTCTTCAAGCTCTGCCATCCTTCCTGGGCATCCTGCTCACCGAGGGTGACACTAAAGGTGCTGTTAAGGGGACATCTGTCTCCTTTAGGGGGAAGCTGCTACTTCCCAGGACTGATCTTGGAGGGACAGACTGAGTGTCAATAATGCTCCCAGGGGATGGGAGGTGGGGTTTGAAAAAAAACAAAACAAAGCAGTGACCCAAGGGAGGGGAGGTGGGGCCTGTTTGCTAAATCACCAGAGAATTACACAACGGGAAACCAGGGTCCACTCCCCCAAAACCTTAATTTATAGGTTCCAAAAGGAGAGAGGGGAAAGTTACTTCCCCAAGCTGTGAGTAGGTTCAGCCCCATCTCTTGAAAGGGTTGTGGGAAAGCAACAGGCCCCCAGGACTGTCTATACAGCCCAGCTGTGAACAAGAAAAGTGTGTTTTCCTTTGACACGTCCCTTTGATTTGTCTTATAAGGTTTGGTGAGGCAAATATTGGTAAAGGAATCCGTTTCTTTAAAAAGAGCAAAATTTTGAAAGCCAAAGCTTAAAAAGCCTGGAAGAAAATATAACACAATGTTAACGGCACTTAATTTTGAATGATAGGAGGGTGACTGGGATTTTTTTTCCTCCTTTTCACTTCTCTTTTTTTCAAAACTTTTACACATATACGTTGTAATTTTCATAATATAAAAAATAAGTTTATTTAACAGTGTTTTAAAAATGGAAGTCTTGGAATTATTAACTATAGAGATATGGGTGTACATTTAAGCATGCTTGGGTCGTCTGCTTAAGCTGAGAACTTTTTCTCTCAGTTTCCAGCACTGAGGCTTAATGACGAAGGAAGAAAATAATTTGACTTACACTCCTCACTTCAACAGTTTTAAATCTCTGGGGATACTTGTTTGAAAACAGGAACGTGAGCTCATGGCTGGCAGAATTCATTTGTACCTGCTGAACATTCCCACCTGAATCTTCAGTTGTTCCTTGGCAGTTTCCAGAGCGAACGGAATCAGAGCCATAAAAACCTGGCTGTGGCATCAGGCTGGGAAGAGGCACAGATGTCCTCCCGGGAAACTGGGTGCTTGCTCTTACACAGCGGGAGAGGCAGCAGCAGGACTGTCATCATAAATTACCCGGCGTGTGTAAGTACCGATGTTTGCAAGAAAGTCTTTCAACCTTTTTTTTTTTTTTCCAAGAAGTTTTGGTGGCTCTTTCAAGTACCAATTATAAATTTCCAAACCCCAGACATTTGGGTGCCAGTCTGAAACAGGGACTGCTCATGCTAAGACTTGTAGAAAATTGCAACAGTGTGGAAAGTGGGCGGTTTATTTTCCAGAGTTCAAGCAGGGACTGCAACTGCCAGTGGCATCTCTTCGAGATGCTTCTACACAGGCCTCTTCGCTGTTTGGAGATGGGAAATAGCTTTCATAGGCTTCTGAAAGGGGCTGGCTGGAGGAGTGACCAGCAGGAGACAGCTCTCTGGCCTACAGGCTCTGGGCTCATCAATAAAAAAGTAACTGCTTAATGCGGCTTCCAGCTACGAGAGGAATATAAATGAACACTGTGTTCTTCCAAAGGCCTCTAATCTGGGGTGCCTGGAGATGATACATATGTATGTGTTAAATTTATCTCTAAACAGCCAGGATTTGTGGATGTCCCTTTATGCATACAAGTCACAATGTGAGCCGCAGTGGAAGGTAACTTCACGGCGACAGCCTTATTTCAGACAAAAGGTCACTGGGCTGTCACTGAGAGAGTGGGAAAAAAAATGTGGTGCAAAATGCCTCAGGATGGCAGCATATTAACTTGAATACACATCAGGACGTGATGTGTTTTACACATGTATATGCATGTATGTTTGTACCTCAGTCAGATGAATAGCACCACAAAACTGGTATTTAAGTGATTAAGTGTATTTGAGATTTTATTGGTTTTAGAAGAGGTGGCGTATGAAAGGAGGACTGGGTAGGCAGAAGGTATTATGTAGGCTGCAAACAAGAGAAGGATGTGCTGTCTCTGTGGGTGGCTGGGAAGTGCTGGGCCTGGACAGAAATGCTGGAATTAGCCACCACCATCGGGCACCAGATCAAATATGACCCTGGCTTATCTGGTTGTAGAAATTCCAAGGGTCTAGAGGCAAACCTGGCTATACAAGCTGGCACCGCAAGGGTTGGTATCAAGACCCATGGCTCAGTAAAGAGGAGATGAAATCAGAAAGACCTGCTATCTCAGGATAAAGCCTCTAATTCAAAGAGAAGGCACAGGAGACCAGTCAGCAGGCGATGAATGGGGGTGCCTGGACTCTACCTGTGATGCTAGGCACGAAAGGACAACTTGGATCTTGACATAAGGTGGTGCCATTAGAACTGGGAACCAATAGTCCCAGAACAAATTCCTCAAGAGAGGAAGTGCTGAAAACAAAAACTCTGACAGAGTATGGTCCTCCTTTCAAGAGGCATCTCCAAGAGTTGTAGCACTGACTACATCAAGTGAGAGCTGGGCCAGGGCAGAGAGAGACCAAGGACTAGCAGGAAAAATGCAAGAGAAGGTATAACGGGTGCTCTAGCCATCAAAGGGCAGCTGGTGGAAGGCTTCCTTCATAGGTGGAGGCTGGGGCTGGGGGCACCAGGAGAAACAAGGGCTATTTGGGAAAAGATAACAATGACTAGAAAAGACTCTTGCTCGATTAGAACTTGAGAGTTACAAAAGCACGGACTGTGGCATCGAAGAAATGTGACTTCATATTAGTAGCTTACAACCTTCCTGAACTTGGCTTAGTTAAACTACTTGAGCCTCAGTTTTCTCTGCCTCAGGTATAAACATACATCTTTAAAATATGTATTATAAAACCTACCTTACAGGGCTGGGAGAATTTAATAGCAAAATACTGGCAAATGGTGGGCACTCAAAATATACTAGTTTCCTTCTCCTTCCTTGTTTCCCCTGTTTAACCATCTTTTCTTTCTTTTATTTTTTTTTTTAAGATTTTTATGGGGGAAAGGGAACAGGACTTTATTGGGGAACAGTGTGTACTTCCAGGACGTTTTTCCAAGTCAAGTAGTTGTCCTTTCAATCTTAGTTGTGGAGGACACAGCTCAGCTCCAGGTCCAGTTGCCGTTTCTAGTTGCAGGAGGCGCAGCCCACCATCTCTTGCAGGAGTTGAACCAGCAACCTTGTGGTTGAGAGCCGGCGCTCCAACCAAGAACTGAGTCATTCGGGTGCTCAGTGGCAGCTCAGCTCAAGGTGCTGTGTTCAATTTTAGTTGCAGGGGGCGCTGCCCACCATCCCTTGGGGGACTCGAGGAATTGAACTGGCAACCTTGTGGTTGAGAGCCCACTGGCCCATGTGGGAATCGAACCGGCAGCCTTCGGAGTTAGGAGCATGGAGCTCTAACCGCCTGAGCCACTGGGCCTGGCCGGCGCCCTTATTTAACCTTCTTGATTCAACTCACTTCCTCTTTTCATTCAATGATGTCTTTCCTCAATTTCAATTCCCTCCATTATCTTTTTCAAAGACTGATGGGGACTAAAGGTGAGCACCAACCCTCCTTGTTCCTAGCCATGCCTCCAGTTCAGAGACTTACTTCCTCCTTGTCAGATTGATTACACACGCAGATGGCTCCCGAATGCCACAGAACAGACAGTAGAACCCCATGTTGACTTTGACCTGCATCTTGATTCTAGAATAATCTGGAGAACTTAGTTTTTAAATTGGAGTGTTGTCATTCTTTGGCTTACTATTAATTATAAGATTGTTGCAAAATCTTTAAGGAATTATTGTGCTCAGCCTCCACTGCCTGCATTCTTAGACCAAATACAACTGATCTTGTTCTATTTTATACAGCTGATAACTCTGGGATTGGTTCACTGTTTTCAAGATAGACTGAAACTAGGTCAGCCTCTGTTATCCAAGGCTAAAATCAGCACACGGTGTTGAGGAAAGCAGCTGACAAATAAAAACATACAGATAATTCAATTCTTTGAGCTCTTTTAGTTTTTTATTAGGTAACACATTCCCATGTTAAAAATCAAAACAGTATAAAAAGGTGTAGAGTGAAAGATTTTCCTTCCATCTCCCATCCACCTTGCTCTCTTCTGCCCCAATAAACAATCACTTTTACTATTTTACATTTCCCTCCAGTTTTCTCTGTGCCAATATGAACGTCTTTTTCTATTTTCTCCCTTTCTTACATAAAAGGCAACAAACATACCTTCTTCTGTGCCTTGCTCTTTTTCATTTGGCAACACACCCTGTGTATTTTAACAAACCAATGTATAAAGAGGTCTCTATGTAATTTGCCTCTCATTTTACAGATGTGCAATATTCCATTGTGTGTATTTACTCCAGTTTAATCAGATTGCAAATGAAGGACACATGGGTTATTTCCAATCTGCCAAGATACACAATGCTGCAATGACTTAACATAGGCATCCATCATTTGGGGCAGGTGGATCTGTAGGATGAAGTCCCAGAAATCGACATGATGGGTTAGAAGGTCAGTGCATTTGTATTTTAATAAATATTGTCCAATTGCCTCCACAGGGTTGTAGTACTATCAACTCCCATCAACAGCGTTGGGGGAGAAGGTCTGTTTTCCCATAATCTCACTAACATATTGTCAAATGTTTGGATTTTTGCCAATCAGATATATGAAAAATGGTATCTCAACGTCATTTCAAATAGCATCTCGTTGCATTTCTCTTATTATGACTCAGGAAATCTTTTTATATATCTAACAATCATTTGCATTTTTGTCTCTGTCAACAAACAGTTCGTGTCCTTTTCATAATTTTCTATAGAGTAATTGGTCTTTATCAATTTTTAGGCCTCTTTATATAATCAGAGTAGTCCTTTTTCTGATGAGTTTAATTTTTCCATTTTTGTTATTTGCCTTTTTTGTATAATTTTGTCTTTTTTTACTACATCATATCATAATTTTCATTATTGACTTTTGAGTCATTGTTAGAAAGGCTTTTCCTACCTCAATGTTATAAAGGAATTTGTCCATGTTTTCATCTAGGGTATGTATGGCTTTATGTTTGGAGTGAAACATATATTTGATCCATATGGAATTTGTCTTAGTATATGGTGTGAGGTAGGGATCCACCTTTACCTTTCTCTAGATGGCTGAACACTTGTCCCAATACCATTTATTTATAAATCCATTTTTAAGTGCACTTTTAAAAGATGTACCCTTTATTATATATAAAACACTCACACATATTTGGGTCTATTTCTGGACCTCCTATTCTGTTTCATACAACCCTGGAGATATATTAAGAGGTAATTGAGAAGAAAAGGTTTGGAATCAAACTGCCTAGATTGAAATCAAATATATCACATGCTGTTTTTGTCACTGAGGACAATTTACTATCTCATTCTGTAAAATGGGATTAAATGTACCTTGCACTATGCCTGGCACACAGACACAGTGAGTGTCAACATTGGGATAGTAACATTGATGTGTTTCCACCAATTATAGCAGGTGATGTGTATTCTCTAAGAAGCTGCCAGAAGGGGTTCCTAATCCTTGCCCCCTTTGCTGGGTCCTCTGTGAGAATGCTGCTATTTATATCATAAGTCCTCTCTCCTTGTGTTTCTGAAGTCACCAAAGCAGGCAGATACCAGCAAAGTTGCTTACCATGTTCAAGCCACCCAGTGATCTCTGGGTACTCCACATCCCTGTGGAAACGGTTCCTTCTTCTAGTCCCTCTCTCCAAGATCTAAGGCCTATCTTGGGAAAGAAACTGTGGAACAAGTTTGCAGGTTGACACCAGGCTCCCCCTTCACAAGTTTCAACATTAGATTTAATAAGTTTAGTGTCTTTCATATTACTAAACCTTCATATAAGTGAAGGACTCCTTGTGGACTTGTCCTTCGTTCATTAGACATTCCTGAATGGGTTTGAATCCCATCTCAGGCCCAGGCCAGATGTCTCTCTTACACACAGATAACACACAAAGATGCTCACTCACTCACTCACTCACTCACTCATATATGCATGTACACACACACACACACACACACACACACACACACACATTAACCAGTGACCTGTGGATCTAAGAATGTGAAGCACTGAGTCCTAAGGGATTGAAGAGAGAGGCCATTTGTGATTCTAGAAAGCACGAAGATAACAGCATGCAGATGTGAGTCAGGAGCCCACGCTTCAGGCATTGAGCCACCTTCCCCTGTTCAAAGATCTGTCATTGTACAGACCACGACTAGACTTTGTGAAGGAGAGCAAAAGAAAGCAAAATCCCAGTTGTTGTTGCTGTTTTTTTTATCTCAAAGGGTTTCCAGTTTAACATTTGTATAAAAACTACCAAGACAAACATCAAGCAAAAAAGAAACAAGTGTCCTTCCCATAGTAGCGAGCCCATGATACACACAAACACATTTCCTTCAGTCGTGGCCATATGCTTGGAAATTTATATGTGAGCAGGTCACACTACTTTTCGGTTGATAATAATGGTAAAGAGTACTCCAAGTCCAAAAATACCAAAGCAGTAAAAAAATCACTTTATATGTAGAAGTGCAAAGTTTATATGTAGAAGTGAATCACTTTGGGTCAAATCAATGAAAATAGACCTATTTAACAGACCAAGCATATAAAATGCAGCTAAACATTTACTTTGTGTCTCAATCCTAGTGAGCTGTCTCACCGACTTTCTCCAGCTTCAGCTACTCAGCAACTACAAGAATACAACACCGTCCAAATGGTCCATATGGTCCAAGCATTTGGGGGCATGATGGGAGTTAAGTAGTTTTCCTCTTGTCAGGAATCTCTCATGGTAACAAGCTTTATTACATAATTTGGGTGGAAATACTAGTTGAATCCTTGCCATGGGCCAAGCACTATGCTAAATGTTTGACTTCCGTTTCATTTAACCCTAATAGCAATTCTTTGAAGCAAGTGCTATTATTATTTCCATTTTATGAATATGAACTGAGGCCTAGATAGTTTTATGAATATGAATTGAGGCCTAGAATATGAATTGAGGCCTCAATACGAATTGAGGCCTAGATAGTTTAGGTGACTTTCCCAAGGTCTCAGAGCCATTAAATGGCAGAACTTGAATTCAAGTCTGTCAAAGTCCATACTGTTAACCTCTGCATTAATTAACTAATTACATTTGGTCTTCATTACAAGGACTAACTGAACAAGCCTGCTAACAGCGCCTGGAGGCATTGATTACACAGCAGTAGCAGGCGCAGGTGTTCCGACCCTATTCTCTTCCAGTTCCTGGGGGTGAGCTCATTGCTAAGTACGTTCTTTGCCTAAAAATATCAGGAATCCACACCCTGGAGCCCCACAGCTGCTCGTGGCAGATGCCCTAGAACTAGAAAGTGCCTCTTAAGCCTTCCGGAAGCCTTTATGACCATAGTGATGGTGACAGTAGTGAGAGGAAAGGGAGGGGAGTGAAGGCAAAAAAGGCTGAGAGAGACATAATAGAGGTCATGTCAACAGGGCATGTACCCACAATGTCTGCTCCTCTAACTGCCAAGTGCCAAAGTCCCTCCTGGAGGGGTCAGTCTAGGCCAGCTCGTCCAACCCTTTACCTCTCCCTGGCCTCATGTCTCCTTCTTGAGTTCCAAGGGATGCCTAAGAGTGGCTGGGTAACTGGCACATTCAATCTTTTCAAAAAATACTTATTAAACTTCTACCATAGGCCAGACATTGTTACAGAGTCTACAGCTACAGCAACAAACGACCTACCCCTCCACCCCCCAAAAAAATCCCTGTGTGGGTCACATGGAAATTACATTCTAAAAGGGAAGAAGGAGCTGTAGAAACCAGACAAACAACAATAATAAAAAGTACATGTCATAGGTCACATGGTGATAAGGACGATGTAGAAAAATAGAGCGGGTAAGAAGGATGGAAAGTAAGTGAGGAAGGAGAAGAATGGGAATTGCTATTGCAATTAAGGTGATCAGGAAAACCTCCTTTGACAGGCAGGTAACTCCTGTGCAGAAAACTGAAGGAGATGCAGGAGTGAGTCATTCTGCTCTCCATGCAAGAGTGTTCCGGTTAGAGGGAACAGCTAGGGCAGAGGCCCAACAGCAGGGACACACCTAGCTTATTTTATGAGCAGTGTGGAGGCCGGTGTGCCTGGAACAAAGTGAGGCAGGGGAAAGTGAAAGGAGACAAAGTGAAGCAGGTGAAGGTCAGATTACGGAGGGCCTTGCAGGCCATGGTAACAATTTTGGCTTTTGTTCTGAGTAGCTGGAAGGCAATTGAAGGGCTTTGAGCAGAGGGGTGACACATTCCTGGATTTGAAAGACACCACTCTGGCTATTCTAGTGAGGGCAAGAAAGAGACCAGCTATAAAGGTATTGCAATAATTTAGATGACAGGTGATGATGGCTTGGACCAGGGTATCACCTGAAGAGGGGACACAAAGCGATCAGATTTGGGCTACATTTTAAGGTAAAGCAGAATTCATTGAAAGAATGGGTGTGAGGTGTAGAAGAATGAAAGGAGTAAAAACAAAAACAAAAACAAAAAAAAACTTCAAGGTTTTTGGTTTGAGCCATTGGAAGAATGGAATTGCCTTTGCTGAGATTGAAGATTGTCAGAAGAACAGATTTGAGAATAAATGAAAAATTTGGTTTTGAGCATCTAAGTTTAAGATGCCTATTACATATCCAATGAAAATGTTCCGTAGGTAGCTTGGCATTCAATAAAGTCTGGGTCTCACAAAAGTTACCGGGGCCCTTCTGTGTACAGTCTTCCTAGAAAAACACATAGTTTCATTCATTCTCTCTAGCATAGCCCAGTGATTAATTTTGATCCTATGTCAGTTGGTACAAAAAGATTCATTATTGTTGTATTTCATTATAGACAGATATTTGTCTGTTTAGCATTTTTTTTTTTGCTTTGAATTCCTCTTTATCTGGTAGTATATCTCAATCTGTTTCTTTTTTGTTTGTTCACATTCCTAGTACATCTATGCCCATCTTTGTATTTTCCATTTAATAGATAACCTATATAATATCATTTAAAAAATAAAAACCCAGTCTGTCAGTCTTTTACTTTTACTAGGCAATTTTATCTCATTTACATTCACTGCTGTTGAATCAAATCAGAATAGTCTGGGTAAGATTTCTATCAGTTCATTTATTATAAGGAACAAGAACTTAATTTTAAAACACACCAAATATATTTAGGCTTCAAAAATAATAGTACATATAGTTTCATTCCAGAATGTGGGTTCATTGATTCTCAGTTAACTTCTTTGTTTCCTTTATAAAGTCCTTCCAAGTATTACAGTACATACATTTCTTGATAGGCCACTGCTCTATCACAATACAGGTCCCAGGACCCAGAGCTGGCAAAATCTGGTAAGAAGCTTCTTGTTCAGAATGCTTAGCCGAGCTCATTTTCATCTGGGTTCACAATACATTACAGAAATCATCACTTAAATCTGGCTGGCTGGGGGGAATATGAGAAGGTTTTCCAAAGGAGAGAGCATTTGAAATGAAGCATGAAAGATGTGGAGGAAATACATATGGGAAGGTGAAGGGTATTTCAAAGAAAGGGGAAAGCATGAATGTAGGCATACTCCTGGAACCTATTTGAATAGTCCAGAGTGGCTGGAAAGTGATGAAAAGCTATAACAAACCGCAATGTGGAAAGGTAAACCCGGACTATGAAGGCCCTGAACACCACGCTAAGGAGACTCAACTTCCCTAAGTAAGAAATAAGGAGCCACAAAACGTGTATGAGGGGAAAGTGAATATTTCTAATTTTAGGAAGATAATATTATGCAGGCGAGGGACTGCAGAGGCGATAGTGGGAAAGTGGTTAAAATATCTGGGCCAGGGCTGGTGCGTTCATGGCCCTCCTTCTCCCACATCCACGGTAGACATCATTAAATGATCATGACATTCTTTCCTGTGTGCCTGGACGATGCCTCAGATTCCTTTTCAATACAGCACCCCAGGGCATTGGAACTGGCACAGGAGTTGCATGTGTCTTCTATCCCTGATTTAGAGAAGAGGTGTTGAGAGACTGGGCTGGGGCTGATCTGACATACAATGTGTCGGTAAAATAAAAAGTAATCAAGAGAAGAGGATAAAGAAGAAAAAGGTGTTTAGGAGGAGTGGAACGTCTTTAGACTTAGAGAAATTCTATCATAAACTATACTATGAAAGCATTATCTCCAAGGGTTTGATTCTATGCCATGAGTGTATTGGGCTATGCTGATACAAATAGGAGATGAGTATTCAATAGTAAATATGAAAATCAACAAACCAGCAACTCATTTTGGAATCAGTTGGTATGAAAATGCAATGTGAAAAAATTTTAAATTATTTTTATGCCTTTTCCAGTCTGTAATTGATTCTCCTGTTGAGTGTTTTATGTTAAGTGCTTTATGACATGGAGTATTAAGGATATTGAATAAAAACAAAATAGACTATACAAGGTGGGCCTCACATACATAACCCAAACTCAACTCCATTTGTCATTGCCTTAAATTAACTTCAGCTATTACAATTTTTTTTCTTTCTTTTGCAGCTTTTCATTGATTTTTTTCTTCCATCTCCTCTCAGTGACCTTTATTACGCAGTCCTTTATGATACTAGTCCCACCTACTCCATTTCATCTCTTCCATTTCTCCCTGATGAGATACCTTATCTTGCTGGTCCTGTTTCAGATGGATACTGAATTATATAGATTCCCCAGAGAGTCTGCATCGAACCGAGGAAGTGACTGATATTTCTATAATCATATATCTGAGTTTGTAAAAATGTTCTTCTACCCTATTACTGAAAATTGGCTATTAATTGATTTATTAACTTAGCAAATAATTATTTGGCACATTTCATGCTCTAGACACCACCCTAAGCACTGAAAATACAAGTCTCTGTTCACCAGCTCAATGTCACAATTTTTATGCGATTGACATTTATAATGGAATAAAAAATGTATTCAGATTCTAACTCAGACGTGCAAAGAGAATGTTGCTTCTTTATGTTGTCCATAACAGCTATTTTTTATGAGATCCACCTGCTGGAAAGCCAGAAAAACTCCTGAATTTTAGTCCAATCTTATAACCTGCTGTTGCAGTGCAATGTTTAAACAGTGTCCTTAAGAACATGCACAGTCTTTTATGTAACAATCTCTGCCTCTCATATCCAGCCGTCCCGTCCTCCCTGCTTCTCTACCAAATGATGGCTAGGTGAATGAGGAAGGGTATGGCTCAGTGACCTTGGCAGCAGGAGAGGACGTCTTAGGTCCAGAGGTGTGCTCCTGTGTGGCTTTCTGAGTCCTTGCTGGCCTCTGTGGCAATGGTGTCTCTTTCTGACTTATCTCCTCGGTCATTGTCTGTTGTTTGGTCACTCAGCGCCACCAGGCCACAGTGGTGCTCCCTAGCTAACTGGCCCCTCAGATGTGGGCACCACAATTGCCTCTGGAGCTCTGCCTTATCTTTCACCCTACTTCTGGGCAGGTGACTCTGCCCCTAAGCATCACAGGCCCCCTGCAGGCCCACAGATCTCACTCAGCTCCTCCTGAACATGCATTCCTAGGGTGCATGTGGAAACTCCTAGGTCCTACGCATGCCACACCAAAACCAGCAGCTACTCAGGAAAACCAAAGTCCAGTTCCCCCTCTGCAAAGCCTGCTGCTCCACCGAATGTCCTCTGATATGGTTCCCACAGGCCGGGACAGCACAGCCTTTGAGAGGAGCTCCTTGGAGAGCCCCAAACGTGAAGCAAAACAAACACCTGCCCCCGCTAGTATTCCCTGGAACCCGCCTACCGCTCCTCCCCTCGGAGCTGAGGTCTCCATGAAGAACTTTGGGCACACTCTGTTCTGCTTTTCTCTCTCCTGTCCAGTCTCCTGAGCCAGAGGAGGGGGTGTTTCTTTTACTTCCCTGCCTGATTGCCAGTGTTCTGGCTCAGTCACCTGGGCCACAGAGGTGCATGTCCTCTTCCTCTGTACATTTATTCCCCCTTTACTCAGCCTATGGCTAAGCCTTAATAGCAAGTGGGGAGGGCAGGAGAGAGGCTTAACAACAAGTTAAATTAAATGAAGAGTTATTTTGAAAATACTATAATACATTGAAAAAGAACTAGGACTTTTTTTTTTTAAACAGGCTAAAGATTGGGTCACAAAAAATTAGCTCTGAAATCCTATAACGAAGGATAAGGCTCTTTGAGATTCCTTGTGATTCAGATCATTCCGTGGTACCCATTTCTATCGCAGCACGGTCTGATTGTATATAAAAGTATTGCATGAATTTGAATATTATAAGGTGTCAGTTGTAGAACCCATGCTATGATAGGAAAGTGGAATAGAAATCTTAAGAGTTAGCAGGAGCATCAGAGATCACCTAATTATTTGCTCCCTCCAAATAGGAATCCCAGCTTATATCTCCCCGGCCTGACCTAACATGCAAACTCTAAATACTAAGGAAGAGCAAGCTCTCAGCAGGCAGCCTCTCTGGAAGCGAACAACCCCCATTGTGAGAAAATCCTGCCTCCTACTGAGTCAGATTTGTCCCCCTGAGATTTCCAGGCATTATTCCTGGTCCTGCCCCCTGGAGCTACAAAGGCACATTGGAACGTCTTTCCTCCACAGTGTCACTTTAAATATTCTAATTCTAAAATATTCTGCCTCTTCCTCAATGCTTTCTTCTTCAATTCATGCTGGGGTCGTGTTTTCTTTCTTTTTTAGTTTCTGCCACCAGGTCCTCTTTCCCAGGCACATTTCATTCTCGCAGTGTAGCCTCTCTCTTAAAATGGGGTACCCTGATGTGAGCACCGAGCCTCAGTTGTGGTCCCCTAGTCCTGGGTCCAGCAGGATCTGATCACAGGTTTCTTAGGCCCCAGTCTATTAACAGAGATTCATAAATGGTTGCTTCCCAGCCCCACACCCAAGACCCCGTGGTTCACTGACACTCTCAGCTGCGGCCCTCAGCTACACCTGCTGGCATGCCACCCACGTCCTTCCCTCGTGTACATCAACCTACTGCACTCTACAGCTTATGGAACTCAGATGCGGGGCTCCACCAGGCTTGCACAGAGCGATGAAAACAAATGTTAAAATAACAAAGCATGTGGCTGCTGCACTTCAAAGCAAAGGACCATCATTTGGGGGCAAAAAAAAAAAGGTTAAGAAAAAAATTAAAATGTATTTTTCTCCTTTTTTTCCCTCAGGACCTTATCTACCCTCCACCAGCTTTAAAAAATCTTTCACATTTGCAGGTACTATGTAGGACTTCTTAAAGAAAGGAACGTTCTGGTTGTTCCACTAGGAGAAAAGTACCAACACAATACTACACTTTCTTATAATGAGACACCATTAGGATTAGTGTGAATCATTTTGAAATGGATGGGTTTGTCAACCTCCCCCCAACTAGTACAATATTAAGATAATCGCCCTTAGTATGCACATCTGTAAATACTTAATTCAATCCTAATGAAATATTAACCTATGACTGTTGCATTAATACATGTAAAGTAGGAAGTATCTAATGTTACTATTCTGCCTCTTAAGTGGAATACCTTAAGTGAATGCAAAGATGGTGATATAATATTCCCACAAGAACTGCAAATTTTGCATTGCCTGAGTTGAGTAGGTTTTAAGTTACATCATTTACTTTGAAAACTATATAGAGAGATGGTTTCTGGGTTAGTATGGCAGCAGAATGCTGTTCCTGATACAGTTCATTCTGCCTTCACATTATAATGCCATGAGCAAAATACAAAACTAGCAACAGCGTTGAAACTATAAATAAGACAAGTTTGTAGGCCTACAGTGGGGCAAACTAGAAGAAGGATTAAAAGCATATTATTTGATTTGCCTCCTGCATACTCCACTCTTTGAGGGAGAACAGGGTAGCTGGACCTAGAGAAAGATGGAATTATTGAGTCTTTCTTCATCACCTATATGTAATTCACGTGCAGACCAGACAAGCTAGAAAAACAAACTGCCGTTTCCTAACTGTACTGTAGCCATGTAATGAATGAGCTGGGCCCAGCCCCCTTTCACTCGACCAGCACACTCTCCACAGTAATTTAAAGGCTGTACCTCCCATCATGCAGCAGAGCAGGAAGTGGCAGGAAGCAAGCGGAGCAGCAGAGTCATCGCTACCTTGTCAGGACGGGTAAAACTAAGAAGGCTGTTGGAGCTGTGTGGCCTTCATGTCTGACACCATTTAAAGGAAAGCCACCAACTGTATTTGACTCTCTTGCTCAGAAAATTTATGTGGAATGGATTGCAGGTCGATTGATTCCATGATTGGAGTATAATTCTGGGCCCAGCAGAAATGCACCAACAGATGTCTGCTAGGGGCTCCTCTTATCAGCCCATTCGATGGGTTCTGAGCTGAAAGGGCCAAGCAAAGTCCAGACATCTTATCAGTTGACAAACCTGCGTCTGAATCTATTTACTTCATTCATTGATGACTGTCGTGCGGGTATCAGCCAGGGTCCCGCTCCCCACACAAGAACACAGGACACGGTGAGGCCAAAAAGGAACACCCATGGGGCCATAGGTAGGGGAGTCACACCACTATAGTATCACTGGAAGCTGGATTCACACCACGTGCGACCTGCTGTCTGCTTTTCTGCCAACCGACCAACGACTCTCCACCACAGCCCGGGCAGTTATATCAGTGTCCAATTGGCTAACTGGCTACAGCTGACGGCCATCTACTACCGAGACAGCACCTTTCCACGTGAGGCCGAGAGCCTGGAAACTGCTCTCTGGGGCTCTGTCCCCACAATGACTAAACGACCAAACAAAAATAACATGAGGTTTACGAAAAGGTTTATATTCTTGCCATTGATAAAAGAAATAAAGGTTTTTTGCCTAAGCCTAAAGACATTAATAGAATAATTAAAAATAGACTTTCTAAATTAACACAGAGATTCAAGCAAACAAAATATTTCTATTATTTTAATATAACATAGAATACAGAATAAAATATAGAAAACAAAGGAAATATCTAGAAAACACAAAAAACAGAAAATATGAAATAAGTTGATAAAAACAATCCCTTTGATAATTAATAAATAAATATATATATATATATATATTTAATTTCTGTCATGAAAATGAGAAAAACTTTACTTTGGGGTAATGAGAAAACGCCAAATAAAGAGTCATGCTATCTTGCTGATGAGAGAAGTTTACTCTAAGGAATACTAAAACATTTTATAAAGCTATAGAAATTAAAATAGTCTGGTTCTGACATAAGGAAAGAATTCAATGGAATAGAATTCAAACTAGTGGAAATCAGATAACATTTAATAAATGATATTGAGACATCTTGCTGGCCATTCGGGTAAAAAAGGCTGAATCCACACTGCACTTGTTTATATCAAAGTGAATTCATGGGAGATTACAAATTAAGAATGTAAAAACTTGAACCATAAAGATATCTAGAGAACAAATGGAGAAGTCCTTTTTGAAGCTTGCCACCAGAGGTAGGAGCCATAAAGAAAAACCTGCTAGGGTAGATATCTTAAAAATAAAAATTTCTACAGAGGGTAAAACACTCCATAGTCAAAGGTCAAAGACAAATATATGTTTACAACATATAAACAGGAACTAGTATCTTTAATATATAGAGCTCTTATGAATTGATATGGAAAGATGAACACCCAAATATAAATACTGATGGTCTGCAACTTACAGTGTTTCGACTTATGATTTTTCAATTCCATGATAATAAAAAGTGATATGCATTCAGTGGAAACTGCACTTCAAATTTTGAATTTTGATCTTTCCCTGGGCTATTGGCATGCAATATAATAGTCTTTTGTGATGCTGGGCAGTGGCAGGTGAGCCAAAGCTGCCAGTTAGCCAGGCGATCACCAGGGTAAACAACAGATACTTTACAGTAGACTGTGTTGCCAGCGTTTTCTCAGTCTTTTTTGTTTGTTTGTTTTTTGTTTTAGTTCAATGCTTTCTCCGGTGTACGTTAATGGTGAGGGCACACACAACCATTCTGTTTTTCATTTTCAGTACAGTATTCCATAAATTACATGAGACAGTAGTCAGCACTTTATTGTAAAATAGGATTTGTGTTACATGATTTTGTCCAACTGTAGGCTAATGTAAGTGCTCTGAGCATGTTTAAGGTAGGCTAGACTATGCTTTGATGTTCCATAGATTAAATGCATTTTCGATTTGCAATATGTTCAACTTTTTATGGGTTTATTGGGATGTAACCCCATCATAAGTTGAGAAGCATCTGCACAGGCAAAGAACATTGACAGACAACTCACAAAAGAGTACAAATGACCAATAATCACACGCACACACACATACATGTTCAATTTTACTAGTTATCAGATACACAAATTAGATATACTGATTAAATAATCAGCAAGGGAGCACTTTTCTACCATATTGGCAAAGATTATAAAGACTAACACTTTTTAGTGGTATTAAAGATGTAGGGAAATCAAATACAGCTCTGTGGCCATCTCTGATGGACATGGCACCATGCCACTTCCAGTACCAGACACTACTTCCATTTCTGATGCTTATGTCTCTGGAAACAGAATGCTGTTTCTGCTAAAGAAGTTGATAGAAAAGGAGAAAGCAGAACGATCAAAGGCCTCCAATGAGGCCCCAATATTGTTGAAAGGCAGATATAGTAGGAGTCATTCAATGAGAAGATGGAAGAATAAGAGGTTGTGGTTAGATAGCAGGATGTTGAAAGTAGTGTAATGGTCATCAGTACAGTTTCTGAAAAATGACAGAATCCAAGTTGAGATTGTAGGAGAAATGGCTGGGGTGGTGTGGGAGGGAAGGCCTTTGGCAATGGGGGAGCCTGTGACCTGGAGACTGAGTTTTTGGATAGTGGTTCCTGTGGACCCTTCAAGTCCCCAGGCTAATGGCCTTAACTGGGATGTAGAGGGACCCTGTGTATCTGGGGCAAATGTCACCAGCGAATGAAAGAGAGATACTAAGAGGGCAGTAAAAGGAAGCATGAGGTAAGGAGAGGCTAGTAGGGTTTTAAAAAATTGGCTTTTTAGTTTCACAAGAGGAAGTGATGTCCCTGAGAGAAAACTTGGTACCAGTTAAGACTGAAGATGGAGGAAATGTTCAATGAAAACATTGAAAATATAGAGAAGTTTGGTAATTGAGGAATGGGAGCTTCAGAGGAAAAGAGGAGGCGTTTGGGGTGGCGGGGGGGAGTAGAGTTTGAGTAACGCAGAGGTAGTACCAAGTTGTACGGGCATGAATGGTGGGGCAGAGAACTTATCCTAGGGAAGAAACACAGGCCAGCTTAGCCCAAGACCACAGCTTTGGCCAGTGGAGATGGTGAGTGATGACAGTGTAGTGTCTATCACCTGGTTTATCTCCCATCACAGCCCACAGTGGACTGAAGTATGAAGAAGGGGGGGTATACGTACTGAAAGAGAAGGATCATGGTGTGGTGAGTATACTTTGGTTTACAAGTGACAGGAAATTATACTAGCTTAAGCAAATTTGACTCATGAAACCAAACGGTAGGAATGGCAGGGGTACAGCTGAGACTGAAATTCAGGTCTCTGCTGCTCTCCGCATGCTGGTTTTCTTGTCTCGAACCAGTTCTAGAAATGTTGCTGCGAGCAACTCCCAAGTTCACATTAGATTTACAGCTCGAGAAACCAGAGCTCCCAGTGCTCAAAAATTCCAGGGAAGAACCTTGACTGGCTCAGTGTAGGTCAGTTGCCCATTCCTAGCCCGTAAGGAGGACTGAACTCACAGCAGGAGTGTAAGCCAAAAAGAGAGTTATTTCCCCCAGAGTGCAACAGAACATGGGGACAATCGTGCACCAGCAGCAGTGGCCAGAGGAAGCAGCAGCAGTGCTGACTAAACACCAGGGTTAGGTGGGTTTGGGTCCTCCCAAAGGAAGGAGAACAGACCAAAGGGGGGAAAAATAACAGAACCTCATACGGTGGACCTAACTTACTCAGAATGCATAAGAGACACCCCAGATAAACCTGGAAATACTTACTAATTGGGAAGCAACTTTGCAGCTCTGCCCTGAGATTACAATTGGGTCAAATTTGCAAAATACCGATTATCATCATGAGAGTGACCTCCTACATAACCACAAGCTGGAATGACATACAGCAATCTATGCTGCAAAGAAATGAATTAACAAATGATTGTTAACACACTCTTGTTACAACGAAAAAGGCAATTTATAAGTAAACAAGGTATATTTTCACTGAACACCTCTCTCTTGTTCTTTCCCAAACATGAGTTACTTAGATCCAAGCCTTTCCTTTCATAGGTGTAAAAGGGTGCCTGAAAATCAGCCAATTTATTAAAAAACAGGGTCTACCAGAGACAGGAGCTGTATATTCTGAATCCCTCAGTAGGTTGTCCTTTTTCTTAAATAAGAAACACACCCCATATACATTGAATTTAAAACACCATTATTTGTAAGACATGCCAATGTTTTATGCTCTGCTAAGAAATAATAAAGGCTACCAATTAAACTCTGGTATCCTGCTGTTTTATCACTTAGAATTTTTTATACTGATTAAAACAACTCTTTAAACTTATTTAGACATAGATTTTTTATCCTACGTTCCTCTTGTGTGTACATACAAAGGAAAATTTAAGCAAAATAAATGGCTCTTCTTAATCACTTTTTGATTAGAATTACTGAAGACTGCTCCTTTCTCCTTTACACACACACACACACACACACACACACACACACACACACACACACACTCTAACATACCTTGCTAGTACAACATTTTAAAAAAGGGATTCTCCACTAATACCTCCTGGATTTTCTTCCAAGCCTCTGACAAATCTTGTTGTGCATGTGTGGGCAATGGCAGCCCCTCAACAACTGCTGCTACCTGGCGGAGAGATTTTAAGACACCTCCTGATTTCAGAGTTGTTAAAATATGACAAAAAGGGTATTTTAGGACCGATGAAGAACAGTATTCATAACAAGTTATCAGTGTGTAGGGGGTTGTAACAGGACGTACCACATCAATGTCAAGGGCAGAATTTAAGATTTAAGACAATGCAGTAGTAGCTTCATTTTAGTAGGTACGGTCTTCTCTAACATACTACTGTCGCCAAGTCTGTTACTTCTCTCCATGCGTTTCTGATAAGACCAACCCTCAGGTAATGCTGAACACTTTACTTTCGAATGAGGCTTGTGTGACCTAAATCAGAAAGACAAATCCTACTCTACTTACCTTGCTTTTTTCCCCCCACTTAATAACATGTTCTTCAGACCTTCCCACACAAGCACTTGTAAAGAGTTCATTCTTTGTAATATCTACATAGTATACCGTTGTATGGATGAACCATAATTTATTTTACTAGCTCACTATCAATAAACACTTTTCTGACTTCTAGCCTTTTTGTTATTACAAATAATGCTGCAGTGGGCATCTTTGAAAACATATGAAACCATTGATAGAGGTTGCTTTTCAAGAAGGGGTCCAGAATTTTAGAAAAAGAGACTTTCTTTTCACTGTATACCCTTGTGACTGTATTTATTTTTGCTATGTATTTTTATTTTTAAATTTAAAAGTAAACACGTTTAAAAATGTTTTTCTGGGTTTTGTTTGGTTTGGCTATTGTTGGTTTTGCCTTGGTTTTCAAGGTCTCTGCACTGATTTGCTTTGTCCTGGGAAGCCTCAGGTTCCCCAGTGCTCAGTTCTTTGCTTGTTGGACTTTTCCAAAGGACACCTGGTTTCTGCAAATTCAGCCACGCACTGTCTTCCAACCTCAAGGTGGAAAGAGGCACATTTTCTTCAAGAGAGCCTCCAGGCTGCTGGTGGTATCAAATGCTACATTTTTTCCATGCATTTCCAGACAGGAGAGGAGTTACCTCTGGCCTGCAGTACCCTGTAGGGATTCTGCAGTCGGGTTTGTGAAAGAGCTTATACTCTTCTTTTTCTCTCCTTTTTATAACCCTGAAGATTAACATTGACATTTCACAAGAGACAACATCATTTTGGCCCTGAAATTTCCACTCTGTGGCCTCAATTCAGTGATAATCACCAGTCCTTAGCAAGGCCTGTTGCAGGGAACATCTTGCGGTTCAATACCCTTTCTAAAAATGAGTACATCAGGTCCTCAAATAACACCATTTTTTTTCAGAGTCATTTCATTATAATGATGCGATGTTGTAGGAACTTAACTCTTCTTTATATCAATTAGCACATTTTAAAAGTGGTTTTATTTTACGTTGCTTCACTTAAAGTTGCAGAACCTATCAACGACATTAAGTGAGGATTTACTGTGTATATTACAAAGCAGTTAAAAATCTGTTCCTCTGTGGGTAGCATATTTTAAAGTGTTTTTAAAAATAAAAGATTCCATTATGAATTTCAAATTTTCATGATTTTGAAAAGAGATCTATTCAAGGCTATTATTGTATTCGCTTTTTGGTACTCTTATTTGAGAGTATTTGATTCTGTTTCAGTCCAGGAACATTGAACTTTCAGAGCATGTATTGTGATTTGTTTTAAAATGCATATTTCATAAATAAATGGGGGAAGGGGGCGGGAAGAGAAATCTTCCCCAATAAAATATATAGTACTTTTCTTCACCACCCAGGATTAGCTAGACTTAGTAACTCACTTCTGAAGAATAGATTATGCAAAGGTAAATATGATAACTTTACAGTGGAGAAACCTGGCTAACGCTACCTTAACCAAATGACCAAGGTTAACATCATCAATGATGTTATATGGCCATCAGGTACCCTCTGATATGGTGTAATGAGATGGGCATGTGACCTCAGAGGTTTTCTTTAAAAAACAAAAGAACTATAACCCCAGTCTAGTCATGAGAAAATACATCAGTTAAACCCAAGTTAAGAAACGTTCTACAAAATACTTTACCAATACTTTTCAAAAATGTCAATGGCATGAAAGACCGGGAAAGACTAAGGAACTGTAACAGATTAGAACAGACTAAGGAGACATGACAATTAAATGCAATGTGGGACCCAAACTTGGATCATGGAGAAGAAAAGGACATTAATGGAAAACCTGGTGGAGCCTGAATAAAGTTATGATATAGTTAACAGTGACGCACCATTGTTGGTTTCTTAATTTAGCAAATGTACTTTAGTAATGCGAGATAACACTAAGAGGACACTTAAACAAGCTGATGGGCACACAGAGAGCTCTGTACTATCTTTGAACTTTTCTTTAAATCTAAAATTATTCCAAGTTCTGGGCAAGATGGAAGAGTAGGTCAACACTGCTTACTGCCTCCCAAGACCACATTAAAATTGCAACTAGAACAGTCAACCTCGAGAACCATCTGAAGACTGGCTGAACAGAACTCTTATAACTAAGGGTATAAAGAAGAGGACACGTCAAGACTAGTAGGAGGGGAGAAGATGTGACACAGGCTGGCCCCACACCAATGTGTGGTGGTTGGGCACCAGGAGGGATACCTCCATGGCAGTGGGACCCCTGAGGAGTGAGTAGTCCCAGAGCTGGGAAGGTAAGTCCCCACAAGATCTGGCTGTGAATATCAGCAAGGATTCTGCCCATCCTGGTGAGAAGAAAGGCTGCTGGAAATCCAGATGTCCTCTTAAGGGGCCTGTGCACAGACTCACTCACTCACAGGCACTCACCCTGGGCTCTGGCAGAGGGACAGCAACTTGAGAGGCACCAGGGGTATACAGGGAAAGACTAAGTTGTGTGACTTCAGGGCAAGGGCTAGAGGGACAGCCTGCATCATCCCTGTGTGGTCCCATATAACCTACAGGCAGGTTCCATCTTTCTTGTATTGAGTCCTCCACCACACAGCCAAATCTGAAACTTCATTGGCCTGGCCTAGTGAACTACACTAGCTCTGCCCCAGTAATTCCCTGGTACTCCTAGCCCACTCAACTCATGCAGCACTGCTGGAGGCACTTTTGGTGCTCAGGCAACCTGTCCCGACCCAAGCTGCAGTCTTTCTTGGATAACTCTCAAGGATCTGCAGCCTGAGGTGGGCAGCAGTGCTCTGGGCATTTTGCAGAGTGGTCCCAGGTTCAGCCTTGGTGCCAAAACTAAATCTGCATTAACATGGTGAATATTCGCCCCACCCTGGTGACTACCTAGGACCCTGCCTCACTGAAATTGCATACTGACCAAGGCTCTTTCAGCAGCTGAAACTTATAGGCAGCTGGCAGGTTGCATCAGGCCTTGGGATGCCCTTAATCTCTTGTTAAGCTGCTGCAGGCCTACTACTGGTGGCAGCTGACCTCAGTTCTCAGCATGGCCTCTCCCACATACCTCCAGGTCTAGTACAGGCAGTGACTAACCACTGGTAGCCTTGTAGCTCCTACCAGACAGCTCACACTTGTCACAGGGAGCAGCTTCCTTGGTCTGCACTCAGCCCCTCTCAAAAGGCCCCAGAACCAACACACCTGGAGGCTGGCTTCAGACCACAACAGAGCACTCCCCAATTTTCCCCATAAATGGCATACCCAAAGGGTGGTCTCAACAGGCACACAAGCCTGCTGGGGCAAATCCCCATCTCTGGGGTCAGCCCCCACATAGCAGCTTATACTCTGTGAGCATGACCAGTTCTCACAGACAGCCTGAAAGTCATGTCACCCACTGACATGCCAAAAGCAATTAAGGCTTAATTACAACAGGAGGGCACAACCCATACAAGGGACACTCCTGGAGCACACAGCGCAGGTAATCAGGAAGACTGTGCCACTGCATCATGTAGGATGCCTACTCCATAAGCCTGCCTGGCAAAGACTGAGAGACATAGGAGATCTACCTAACACATAGAAATGGACACAGAGGAACAGCCAAAATGGGGAAACAAAGAAACATGCCCCAAATGAAAGAACAAATGAAAACTCCAGAAAAAGAACTAAATGAAATGGAGGCAAGCAACTTACCAGAGACAGAGTTCAAAACATTGGTTATACACAAGATGGCCTCAGGGTTTTTTTGAAAATTAATTTGGGGAAGGTATTCAATAATGTTGTAAAGATTTTGTTGGGTATCCGATGGACATGCGTCCTATTTGGGAGACCACCTCAGGGATACTGTGGATACCTGATCATGGCATTGTACACCAGAAGCTAAACATTAATGAATGCCAACTATAATTTTATATATATAATGTGATGGTTCAGTGTGAGGTCAGAGGGATAGTGGATGGGGGGAGGGGGGTTCACAGTGTGAGGGATATAAATGATGAACGTCTAAGTATTACCTTGTCTTGTACACCTGAAACTAACAAAACAAAAAAAAAGAAACAATTCTATGCTGAAAAAAAAACATTGGTTATAGAGTGCTCAAGGAACTTAGTGAGAACTTCAACAAAGAGATAGTAAGCATTAAAAAAGACATTGAAACCATAAAAAAGAACCACTCAGAAATAAAGAATACAATAACTGAAATAAATGATACCCTAGAAAGAATCAACAGCAGATTAGGTGAAGCAGAGGATCAAGTCAGCAATTTGGAAAGTAAGGTAGCCAAAAACCTCCAATTGGAACAACAAAAAGAAAGAAGAATTTTAAAAATGAAGACAATTTCGGGGGTCTCTGGGGCAATATCAAGAGTAACAACATTCACGTCATAGGAGTACCAGAAGGAGAAGAGAGAGAGAAAGAGATAAAGAACCTATTTGAAGAAATAATGACTGAAAACTTTCCTAACCTGGTGAAAGAAATAGACATACAAGCCCAGAAAGTGTAGCGAGTCCAAACAAGATGAACCAAAAGAAGTCCACAGCAAGATACATCAGAATTAAAATGCCAAAGGTTAAAGACAAAGAGAGAATCTTAGAGGCAGCAAGAGAAAAGCAGTTAGTTGCCTGCAAGGGACCTTTCATAAGACTGTCAGCTGATTTTTCAACAGAAACTTTTCAGGCTAGAAGGGAGTAGCAGGAAATATTCAAAGCGATGAAGAACAAGAACCTACAAACAAGACTACTCTACCCAGCCAAACTATCATTTAGAATCAAAGGACAGATAAAGAGCTTCCCAGACCAGAAAAAGCCAAAGGAGTTCATCACCACCAAACCAGTACTACAATAAATGTTAAGGGAACTTCTTTAGGACGAAGAAAAAAGGATTAAAAATATGAAAAAATAAAATGACAACTGTATATGCAGCAACAATTACTTTAAACACAAATGGATTAAATTCTTCAATCAAAAGATAGGGTGGCTGAATGAATAAGAAAATAAGACCTATGCATATGCTGCCTACAAGAGACCCACTTTAGATCTAAAGAAACACACATATTGAAAGTAAAAAGATGAGAAAGATATTTCATACAAACAGAAATGAAAAAAAGCTGAGGTAGCAATACTTATTTCAGACAAACTAGACTTTAAAATGAAGACTATAATAAGAGAAAAAGAAGGACATTAGATAATGATAAAGGGATCAATTCAACAAGAGGATATAATCCTAGTAAACATCTATGCACCCAGTATAGGAGCACTTAAATAGATAAAGCAAATATTGGCCAACATAAAAGTAGAGATCTACAGTAGTACAGTCACAGTAGGGGACATTAACAGTCCATTGACACCAATGGATAGATCTTCCAGACAGAAAATGAACAAGGAAACAGCAGACTTAAATTACACATTATACCAGATGAATTTAATTTTTAGAGCATTCCACCCCAAAGCAGCAGAATATACATCCTTTTCAAGTGCACATGGAACATTTTCCTGAATAGACCACGTTAGACCACAAAACAAGTCTCATAAATTTAAGAAGATTGAAGTCATATCAAATGTCCTCTCTAACCACAATGGTATGAAACTAGAAATCAATTACAAGAAAAAAACCTGAAAAGCGCACAAACACGTGGAGGTTGATTAACATGCTACAAAACAACTAATGAGTTAACAATGAGATCAAGGAAGAAATCAAAAGATACCTTGAGACAAATGAAAATGAGAACAGAATGACCCCAACTCTATGGGACTCAGTGAAATCAGTCCTAGGAAGGAAATTAATAGCAATACAGGCCTACCTCAAGAAATAAGAAAAATCTCAACTAAATGATCTAAACTTACACTTAAAGGAACTAGAAAAAGAACAGCAAATAAAGCCCAAAGTGAGTAGAAGGAAGGGAATAATAAAGATTAGAGCAGAAATTTAAAATAACAGAGTTTAAAAAATATATACAAAAAAAAAAATCAATGAAACCAAGAGCTGGTTCTTTGAAATGACAAATAAAATTGGTAAACCTTTAACCAGACTCATCAAGAAAAAAAGAGAATGGACACAAATAAAATCAGAAATGAAATAGGGGAAATAACAATGGACACCACAGACATACAAAGAGTTATAAGAAAATACTGTGAGCAATTATACGCCAACAAATTGAACTATCTGGAACAACTGGATGAATCCCTAGAAACATACAGTCTTCCAAGACTGAATAAAAAAAAAAACAGAAAATATGAACAGACCAATTACTACAAATGAAATCGAATTAGTAATCAAAAACTCCCAACAAGCAAAAGTCCTGCGTCAGATGACTTCACAGGTGAATTTTACCAAACATTCAAAGAAGAATTTACACCAATTGTTCTCAAACTATCCTAAAAAATTCAAGAGGAGGGAAGTCTCTCAAGCTCATTTTACGAGGCCACCATTATCCTGATTCCAAAACCTGACAGACATTGCAAAAAATTGAATTATAGGCCGATATCTCTGATGTACATAGATGCAAAAATCATCAACAAAATATTAGCAAATGGAATTCAGCAATACATTAAAAAGATCATACACCATGATCAAGTGGGATTTACTCCTGGGATGTAAGTTTGGTTCAATATCTGCAAATCAATTAACATGATACACCATATAAACAAAATAAAAGATAAAAGTCATATGATCATATCAATAGATGCAGAAAAAGCATTTGACAAAATCCAACATTAATTTATTATTAAAACTCTCACCAAAGTGGGAATAGGGGAAACATATCTCAACATGATAAAGGCCATATATGGCAAACCCCCAGCTAACATCATACGCAATGGGGAAAAGCTAAAGACATTTTCCATAATATCAGGAACAAGACAAGGATGTCCACTTTCTCCACTTTTATTCAACATGGTATTGGAAGTCTTCACCACAGCAATGAAACAAGGAAAAGAAACAAAAAGCATCCAAATTGGAAAAGAAGAAGTATTGTTTGCAGATGATATGATACTATACAGAAGGAACTCCAAAGAGTCCATCAAAAAGCTGTTATAACTGATCAATGAATTCAGTAAAGTAGCGGATACAAAATTAATAGTCAGAAATTGGTTGCATATTTATATACCACTAGTGAACTGTCAGAAAGAGAAATTAAAAAAACAATCCCATTGGTGATTGCATTAATAAAAATACCTAAGAGTAAATTTAACCAAGGAGGTAAAAGACCTGTACTTGGAAAATTATAAGACATTGAATAAAGAAACTGAAGACAATACAAAGAAATGGAAGACAATACAAAGAAAAAGAATATAGTATGCTCATGAATAGGAAGAATTAACATAATTAAAATGTCCATACTACCAAAACAATCTATGGATTTAAAGCACTCTCTATCAAAATGCCAATGGCATTTTTACAGAGCTAGAACAAATAATCCTAAAATTTACATGGAACCATAAAAGACCCAAAGTAGCCATGACAAACATGAGAAAGAAAAAAAAAGCTGGAGGTATCATACTACCTGATATCACATTATATTATATTACAAGACCATAGTAATCAAAAAAAGCATGGTACTGGCATAAAAACAGGCACATAGATCAATAGAACAGAACAGAGAGCCCAGAAAAAAATCCGTGTCTGTATGGTCATTTAATCCATGACAAAGGAGGCAAGAATATACCATGGGGTAAAGACAGTCCATTCAATAAGTGATGTTGGGAAAACTGGATAGATACATGCAAAGAAAAATGAAACTGGACCACCTTCTTACTCCATATACATGAATAAACTCAAAATGGATTAAAGACTTAAACGTAAGACCTGAAACCATAGAACTCCTAGAAGAAAACATAGGTGGTAAACTCTCTGATATTGCTCTTAGTAACATTTTTTTTCTGATATGTCTTCTTGGACAAGGGAAACAAAAGAAAAAATAAACAAGTAGGACAACATCAAATTAAACAGTTTTTGCACAGCAGAGGAAAACATCAACAAAATGAAAAGACAACCTACTGAATGGGAGAAGATATTCACCAATAGTACATCTGATAAAGGGTTAACATTCAAAATCTATGAAGAACTCATACAATTCAACACCAAAATACAAACTAATAAACAAACAAAACAACAATCCCATTAAAAAATGGGCAGGGGACTGCAATAGACATTTCTCCAAAGAGGACATACAGATATCCAAGACACATGGAAAGATGCTCAATGTCACTAATCATTAGAGAAATGCAAATTAAAATCACTATCAGATATCATCTCACACCTGTCAGAATTGCTATTGTCAATAAATAAAAAAACAAGTGTTGGCAAAGATGTGGAGAAAAGTGTGCTGTTGGTGGGCTTGCAAATTGGTGCAGTCACTATGGAAAACAGTTGAGAGGTTCTTTTAAAAATTAAAAATAGAACTACTTTATGACCCAGCAATTCCACTTCTGGGTGTTTATCCAAAGACATCCAAACCACCATCAAAAAGATATAAGCAACCCAAGTGCCCATCAGTAGACAATTGAATAAAGAAGATGTGGTAGATATATAGAATGGAATATTACTCAGCCATAAAAAATGAAATTTTCCCATTTGCAACAACATGGATGGACCTAGAGGATGTTATGCTAAGTGAAATAAGTCAGACAGAGAAAGATAAATGCCATATGATCTCACTTATATCTCAAGAACAAAACAAATAAAAGAAAACAGAAACACTCACATACAGAAAACAAACTGAATGCTTACCAGACGGGAGGAGAGGTGCGGGATTGAAAAGGTGAAGGGATTGAGAAGTACAAATTGGTAGTGACAAAATAGTCATGGGGATGTAAAGTACAGCATAAGGAAACATAAGGAAGCATAAGGAATATAGTTAATAATATTGTAATAACTGTGTATAGTGCCAGGTGGTGACTAGACTAATTGGGTGATCCCTTCATAGATTCTATAAATGTCTAACCACCATGCTGTACACCTGAGACTAATATGAAGTAATACTGAATGTCAAGTATAACTGAAAAATAAAAATAAATAAAATGATTCCAAAAGTAACAATTTATTGAAAAAATGTATGTCTGTGTTTTCTCTTTTCAAGATTATGAACCCGTGAAGTTAGGACTTTGTTTAGCCTCATTATCTTTATCCAGAGCCTTGCATGATAGGATGAAAAACCCGCTATTGCTCCTGCGAAACAGAGTGCTCATTTCTCCAGTTGTTCTGACAATAAGAATCATGGTGAGAAGACGACATCAACATACGGGGTAAGAATGAGAGAGTGTGCGCTTCCCGGGAGATCACTGTATCTGATTTTCCTGGCTATTGGGGTGCAGAGGGCATCACCATAGCTGCAGCTGCCGCTCTCTGAGGGTCAGCCTGCTTCTCCAGCTGCCGCCATCTCTCAGTGAGCACGGACTGCTGGCACTGTGACGAGTGAAATGGCAGGAGTATCTTCTTCAATGGCGTTTTTAGTCTTTTAGAACAATCATTTTAGTTGTTTGAACACTATTGAAATGATAAAGATGCTGTAAACCACAAAGAATCAATAACTTCTTTCAAAGGGTTCCAATCCACAAATGAGAGAAGGAAACATAGATGGATTGTTATCACTGGGCTAAATTTCCAGATCCACAGTTTAAAGACTGGCCTCCATTTCCACTTAAGGGAGACTTTGTGGGGTCTTTTGAGTTGGTAAAAAGCTTTTGCTTCTCTTCCCTCGGTCCTGCAGGAGAATGAGGAGCTTGCTAAGCACTGCCCCCTCCCCCCAGTACATATGTCAAAGCCCTAACCTCTAGGACTGTATTGGCAATGGGACCCTCCAGGAAGTGATTTTTGTTACGTGAGATCATCAGGCTGGAGCCCTGATCTGACAGAACTGGTACCCTTATAAGAAGAGGACGAGACACCAGAGCTTTCTCTCTACCATGTGAGGACACAGTGAGAAGGTAGCTGTCTACGAGCCAGAAAAAAAGGTCTCACCAGAACCTGACCCACTGGACCTTCCTCTGGGACTTCTCAGCCCCCAGAACTGTGAAAAACAAATTCTGCTGGTTAAGCCACCCAGTCATGGCGTTTTGTTATGGAAGCCTGAGCACCCTAGCTTTTTCTCTATTCTACATTTCCTATGTTCACCAGAAGGGAAGAATGTTATAGGTAAAACTCAGTCAGGAGAAGGCCATTATAAACAAACAGACTTCAAACAGTTTTAATCCCAATAGTGGCTGCTGAGGAAGGGACAAAAACTGTTGAGCAGGAGGGAGAAAGAGGAGTTTGGGTTGTACTCAGACTCCTAAGCTCAAAGCCAAGTTTAGCTGGCCAGACCCTAATTTACTGAAATAATAATAATAATAGCTGGTGTTTGGAATTTCCCCCACTTTTTTTTAATCCTACTAATTGAGTGACCTGGAGTTTCTCCCTGGGTCCTTTAAAAGCATCTAAAAGTGAACTTGCAAAATTACTGCAGGCTTTTTCCCACCATAGCCTTCTCTCAAGGCTCTTGTGGGGAACTGTGTGAGGTAACGGGTGCAGAAGTGTTTTGTAAAATACAAAGAATTCCATGCATGCAAGCTATTATTGGAAGGAAGCAGAAGGATGAATTTCAATCCCAAGATCCCCTAAAAAATGTGTGAAAGGTGGCCCCATTTAGATTGCCATCCTTACCGTGAATTTACAGACCATTTAGCAATTTCTCCAAGCGCTCACACCCGTTCCCTGGGTGACATCCTTTCCCTGTGCTGGGGAGAGCAGGGAGAGGTTGACTCTCCCACGCCTGGCCGGGTGGACAGCAGCAGTGCCTGCGAGGAAGGGGCTCGGTTGCTAGGAGACAAGCAAAAGTGGGCAGCCAGCTCCCAAGCAGGTTGGAATCTAGCGAGAAAGGATTTTAGAAGCCTATTTCCGTCTGCTTCTGCTAGAATTGAAATTCTCTTTAGGGTCCAGCCACCAGTGATACAATCTGCTTATGTTACTGGTATTGACAGGCCCTTGAAAGGGATCTTTTTGGCTATTTCTTGTGTCTCCTTCCCACAGTGCCTAGAAAGGCAGGCACTTTTTAAAAGGGGGTGGGGGGAGTTGATGGAGTCCATAGCAGAGGCAGAGAAGTGACAGGAAGAATTAACCCAAGCACATCAGATCATGACCCTCAGACCCCAAAGAGGAAATAATTGTGCTTAAGTTATGTTAAATTACAGTGCACCTTCCATTGCTCCCAAGTACACCAAAGCAAATGTCTACACAGTGCTGGAAGTGTTTGACAAGCCCATGAGAGATGTGTCAAGCGGGTCTTTTCTGGAGTTTATCTTCACAGAAACAGCCTGATATGTGCTCCTGGGCTAATTGGATGAGGTTGACACTGTATTTAAGTTTTCCCTTTGAGGATTATGGAAAAAAAAATGATTTTCAAATAAGAATTGTTTGTTTGGTTTCATTTGGTTTTCCCAAAGCATGCAACATGCTTTTTTTTTTAACCCTGTGAGCTTTCAGCAAGATATACTAATATGAACAACTGCCTAGAACAGAGTATTGAACTCAGGAGAAATCAGCTGGAAAAACAGTGGACTAATAGGCACGTTTACGGGTTGGGGCTTGACATTCCTGGTGCCTTGTTACTGCTGGAGCACTGAGAGCCAAGCAGTAGTGCTGGTTCATCAGGAAGAAAGAAACTCTCAGGTCAAATGAAAACAAACCATTTCTGAAGAGCTTCCAGGGCCCTCAGCAGACAGGTTTTATTTGGTCAAAGCATGATGTCTAATGACAAAATGCAAGAACAGTGTCAGTATTTACAGGGACACTCTGGCTTCCAGTCTACTTTTGCAGACAGTTGGGGTGCGTGAGGGGACTCCAGGGGCACAGTAATTGGCTGAGAAAAGAAAGATTCGGGAGAATCGAGACATGCATAGGCCAGTGCCTGTTTAATGGAGGTGAAGATGAGGGCAGCCTGAAATCTGAAGACAGTACATCGGGAAAGACTGAAAAACCTTCATTGGCTAATAGGAGGATGTGTGAGGAACACAGTGATGGGCTAATGAGGAGACCTGCAGCAAGATGGGGAGATGAAAGACACAATTACCCCGCACATAAATGTGAGACCACTGAATCTCATATGTGCTTCTGAGTCTGACTCACCGAATGGAGTGGGCAAGCGCTACAGCCAATCCGCCTAATTTCTCCACTGAGTAAAGTGGAAATCCGTACGTTGTACGAGGAGACTATTTTGCTGAGCAGAACCATCATGGGCTTTGGAGTCGCACAGTCTTGGGTTCAGATCCTGTCTCTCCATTTACTAGTGAGGGACCTTGGGCAAGACACTTAATTTTCTGAGTCTCAATTTCCCCATCTGTAACACAAGGGAGGTGCTGCCTTCCTCCAGGGAGACAGGTTTTTGGGAAAGCCCAGTAACTCTGTGGTCCCACTTCAGCTTCAAATACCCGGGAGTGGGGGTGTGGTTGGGGACTGTGAAGGAAGAGGCAGAGCCATGATTTGTGGCTTTCCCTAGAACCACAGAGTGTGAGGGAGGGGCATCTATCCAAAGGGAAAGATGCCTGGCAGACAAAAACATGATTGTAATTTTTAGGCTCCTTGGAAGACCAGGTGTAACTGCACTTCTTCGGAAATTTATGATAAAGTTGTGGTGGTTTTGCAACTTTAGAGAACATCGCTGTAGGATTTGGTCACCCTGCCAGATTGAGAAGACTCAGGGATATGTCATCAGATGGTTCTCCAGTTTTCTCAGAGCCACTCTAACTACTTAAATACCCTCATGACCTTTGGGTCCTAAAAGGCAAACTTAATGCCTTCTGCTGGTCAGTGAAACCCACAGAGCTAGGTTTCTCTGGGAGATGGCTTTTCTCTTTCCTCCATGAATGAACATGGTTCTGTAGGCCTGGTTTCCCCCCTCACAGATTCAGCTTTGGGGACTCTGGGCCCGTTGGCCAAATTGTTGAGAAAGAACAGGTATCAGCTCTCAGCAAATGCTGCATTCTGGCCTGATTGGCAGGTGGGACCTCAGCTCACTTATGTTTTTTTGTTGTTGTTGTTTCGAACAGCACCAGGACCCTAGCAGGAGCCACAGAGTTTGGACCAGAAGGTGCCCTGGGGCGGAGCCCGGCAGGATGGTTTCTTTGAAAGCCAAAGGAGGGAGAACTCCTTGGCTTTCTGTTCCCTCGGGGCAGAATGTGTGCTCCCTGTCCTCTGAGCACCAGAAGGGGAATAGGCTAGGAGGGCCCCCTGGAGACAAGGCAGCTGCCCGCCCAGGTGCAGGTTACCATGGCAGCAGTCCAGGTCTTTCTGGCTCAAGCTTCTCTACCTAGTCATAACTAGCCAAGCAATTTGTGGCTAGAGGTGCTTCTGGAAAGAGGCTCATTTGTCCATTTGTCTCCCCTCCCCAGCATTAGTCTGACTAACTCTTGTTATGCTAAGGGAGGAGATTGCCAAGTAAATGATCTATGCCCACACAGATAATGTAGGCGTTATCTAGCTGCACATGAGGATGACACGTTCTTATCCTCCCCAGGCAGGTGGAAACCCAGGAAGGCCAGTATGATGGTTAATTTTATGTGTCAACTTGACTGGCCATGGGGTGCCCAGATTAAACATTATTTCTAGGTGTGTCTGTGAAGGTGTTTCTGGTAGAGATTGGCATATGAATCGATGAACTCAGTAAAGTAGATTGCCCCCCCACCCAACGTGAGTGAGCTTCATCCAGTCCATGGAGGGCCTGGATAGAACAAAGGCAGAGGAAGGAGGAATTTGCCCCTTTTATTCTGCCCCACTGCTGGAGCTGGGACATCTCACCTCACCTCCTGCCCACGGACTGGGATTTACAGGCTGGGATTTACAGTCTGGGATTTACACTGCAGCTCCCCTGGTTCTCAGGCCTTTAGACTTGCACTGAATTTACACTACTGGCTTTCCTTGCCTCCAGCTTGCAGATGGCAGGTCATGAGGCTTCTCAGCCTCCATAATCAGGTGAGCCAATTTCTGAACACACACACACACACACACACACACACACACACACACACACACGATTCTTGAACAATGTGGGGGTTAGTGGTGCTGACAGTAGAAAATCCACATATAATTTTAGTTAGCCCTGTGCATATGTGGATTTCCAGACACAGGTGGAAAATACTGTTTTCCATCCACAGTTGGTTGAATCATGGATGTGAAACCTGAGGACACCTACAGAAAAAAATCCACATGTAAGTGGATCTGCGCAGTTCAACTTGATGTTCAAGAGTCAAATGTACATCTGCTGTTTTATAGATATAGATAGATAGATATAGGTATAGGTATAGGTATAGGTATAGGTATAGGTATCGGTATCGGTATAGATAGAGATAGAGATAGAGATACAGATCCTGTTCTGTCTCTCTGGAGACCCCTGACTAATACAACCACTCTCTCAGTTACCCTGAGAATTGCAAAGTGTGTAGGGTTGGAAGTCTTCCAACTGCATCAGAAGCCACACCACTGCACTCCTCAAAAGCTAAAGCCTCCTTCCTGTGTTAACCAGGTTTGTCACACCGTCACTCAAGGTGCTGTGTGCAGACTCGTGTCCATGTCATAGACTGATCAGGTAGGGGCTATGTCAGGGGAGCAGATGGGTGGAGAGGTACTGGAGGCCAAGTCAAGTGTGACCTGGAAAGCAAGTTATGAGATTCACAAACTAAGGGGAGAAAAGTTGAAAGCAGAGTGAGGGAGTTGAACTGAAGTCAGAAATCAAGAGAATGACATGATTTATGAAGAAGCATTAGTGGAGAATGAGTCTAGGGTGGCTTACAAAGAAACTAGAGAGAGCTGCCATTTTTCCAGGGCACGTGTGTGTGATTTTAGTAGAGCCAAACCAGGTGATACAGCACTGTGGAAACTGGTTCCAAGCTGGAGAGGGCCCAGGTGAGGCAGGGGAGGGAAGACACAGTCCTGGTTTCCGATTGCAGAGACTGAGACCTGGGTGGATGAGGAGAGAGGGAGCAGCTGAAATGCTGCCAGCAGCTGGCAGCCACATGGGTTCTCAGCCAGTGTGACAGGAGGCCAAGAACATCTGCCACACCTGAAGTTACCTTTTAAGGAAAGTGGCCCAAACCAGTTCTTTCCTGTGCCAGTTGCTAGTGCTTATGCCATGTTTTAAGTGAAACCAGCTCAGTGCCCTCACCATAACTGGCTTCACCAAAGACTGAGGCCAAGCCAAAGGCAGCCACCCATGAGCTAGACACACCTCTGAGGTAGCATGGCGTAAAGTTTGCCCAGTGAGGGCACTTCATATCAGAAGGTGGCAAACCTACTTGTTATAGGCTACATTATGTCCCCAGCCCCCACCCAATTCCTATGTTGAAACCTTAACCCCTAGTGTCTCAAAATGTGACTTTATTTGGAGATCGACCCTTTAAAGAGGTGATCAAGTTAAAATGAGGCAGTTAGAGTGGACCCTGATCCAATCTGACTGGTGTTCTTACAAGAAAAGGAAATTTAGGTGCACACAGAGACACCATGTGAGGACACAGCAAGGGGTGGCGTCTGCAAGCCAAGGAGAGAGGCTGCTGAAGAAACCAACCCTGGACACCTTGATCTTGGACTTCTAGCCTCTAAAACTGTGAGGAAACAAAGCCCTATTGTTTCAGCCACCCATTCTATGGTATTTTCTTATGGCAGCCCTAGCACACTAATACACACCCAATTCAGTTTTCCCTTTTGGGGAAACAAGTGCAAGGTTAGGATCATTCATAGTCTAGTTGTACGTACTGGAATCTAGACAGAGAGTCCAGCTGAGAACACAATGTCTGTTATGACCCTGGATTTTCAACTCTGCTGGAAATCGATCATCATCAAAGATCAGATGTGCTAGTGTCTTGTTCGAAACATTATGGAGCCAGGTTAATAAACAGGAAGCTCCTAAGTGGCAAGGCCACGACTGTAGGTAAGGGGCTTGATGTGAGCACCTCGCCTGGGCTGGGCTGGGCTGGGCTGGGATGCGCTGTGCAGAGCTGGGCTGGGCCCCACAGAAGCTGACAAAATCCCAGGCCCTGACCAGGGAGGTGAGGCACTCTGTGAAATAGAAACAAGAGAAGGTAAAATATTGAAAATATACATTCATGTTTATAAAGAACACTAACATGTTAATGGGGCTTTAAATAGACTTGCAGACTAGAAGCAAGCACTCTTTAAAAACAGCACTGAGCCACTGGCTGGGTCCACAGAGAGTGGGTATTAGAGCCCTGGGGACCACCGAGGCCCTGGGAGAGTGTCTGGGTGGAATTTCTGTATTGGATAGAGGTGAATAACTCCTGGTAAGACCGGGCTTGCCCTGGTGGGGTCGTAGATTCCAGTTCTTAAGGCTCAATATCACCTATTTGCTTTCCCTTCTCGCAGAAAAAATAAAATTAGATTTCTTTTTCTATAATCAGCTCACAAGACAGTTAAGCCAGCTATTTGTGCATACTTGTTTCTCCCTCTTTCCAATAATGCTGTTTATAAGCATATTTTAAAACTGAGGAAATATTGACATTTTGTTACTCCATAAAATTTTGGATCTTTCTGGAGAGATGGGAATCCAGGGGAAGGAAGATAAACTCCAGTTGCCCTTTCACATGACTTCTGCCAACCACGTTAAGACATTTAAGAGCCTGGGGGACCTCCAGGGAGGGTGCAGAACAGGCTCTTTCACCCTCCGGGCTCCACACTTCATCTGGGTTTTGCTGTGCTCTCCTTTGACTTGATTTGCTTTGCTTGCTTTGCCCCGTGTGAGGAGGGAGCAGCGTGAGACTAGCAGAGGGCCTGAGTCTGAGAGTCTGAGTTCCAATGGGGACCCAGAAAAGCGTAGAAGTCTTGTCAATAGCTAAATTTATTTTTGTTCTATCCTCCAGAAAGTGAGATCTCTGGAAATCGCCCCTGGTCCTGTGGCCAAGAGGTATCCAGGAGGAAATCAGCCTTGCACAAGTTGGGCTGACGTGGACAAGCACCTGAGGACCTGAGGAGGGGACGGCTGCAGGGAATAGAGTCCCCTGAGAACCAACAGGCGTGTGACATAGTTCCTTGACAAGTTTTCTAAGGTCATATCCTTAGAGCCTCCCCTGGGAAGGAAAACAAATATGATCCTTCTTGTTTGTGGAAATTCCCAAGGGGTTGTTTGTTTTGGTGGTAAGAAAACACTTGTTGATATGTAAATAGGCTTCACAGCAGAATAGAGATCTTCAATACGGGAACTTCACTTCTCACATCTGATTAGTTTTGACATTTCCTCTGCTTACAGAAAGATAGGTAGGCCAGCAGAGTGATCTCTCTAGAATTCTCTCATCTGTGATACTAGATTTTCTCTGGGTTGCGTAATATTCCAATTGTACTATTTGAATTTATTATTAAGGGAACAAGTGACAAGTATCTTTGTATTATGTGTTCTACATAGATACACACGTGAAGTATACATGCTGTGTCATAAATCTGCTTGCCTACACATTGAGTTTTCACTCTGGTGCAACTCTGTGACCGCGCATTTCAAGTGACCCGAAGAAAGAAAGTTTTCAAGACTTGCATGTGTTTCCGTACAGCCATCAAAGAATGACATCTTTAAAAATGTCAACTCCTTTAGCAGCAGTTTATTGGAGGGGTTCAGTGGGTTGCGCTGGTTCCGTGTGTCACAAGAGTATGTGAAAAGCTGAGTGTAGGTCTGTTTAAGTCGGTTTGTTAGAAGAGTGTTGGGGAAGCTGCAGTTTCATGTGAGCAGTCATCAAAACCCAGAAAGCAGCACGTCACACTCAGGCCCCAGAAGCCAGGAGACTCAGAGCCCACCTGCCCTGATGTCACTGCAGCTGCTCTGTCTCCTCCACAAGAACTAGATTTCACATTTGAGGGACATGGCTGAAAGCACCCTATACATTTGTCCTAAACTTCCAAGAGCACATAAAACATAGCAAATTAGCAAGGGGCTATACAGAAACTGGCAGGAGGACAGCAGTGCAAGGGGCAGCACAGAAAAAACAGAAGGCCTAGCGTGGAGGAAAGACGCAGAAGAGTTTGCACAACAAAGAAATCAGGAGTTAGGTAAAAAGGGAAGGTGTGTACAAAGCAAAATGGCAGAGAAGGAAGAGAACGTTCTTCCAGCAGGATGGCATGGTACAAAGAGCCCTAGGATCGCACTCAAAGCAATTGGCCTCTGTTCACCAATCACTGGCTGTTTTATCTTGGGAAAGTTACTTTACCTCTTTTCACCAGCAGTTCCTCAGCTGTAAAAAGGAGAGCGGGAAAGAGAAAAGCAACCAACTCTGAGCACTTTCATAAGCAAACACTTTACATAAGTTCAATCTCATGAAGGAGATATTATTGTCCTCTTTTTACAGATGAGGGCTTGGGGGCTTAAAGGAAAGGGCAACTGTCCCAAGGAAGCTTAAAGACATTAAATGTTCTCCCCAAGTTCACATGACTGGCATGTCACCGAGTGGGAATCTGAACCCAGATCTAGCTGGCCCAGGTCTGGGCTCTTGCCACTATAAAATAACTCCCCTTCTTATGTCACAGAAATGAGAATTTAAAGGGCATAGTGTATGTGAAGGCATTTCGACAACTGTGAAACGCTACATAGATGTGAAGAATTCATGATATTTATGGTCAAATCTCTCTAGACAAGTCTATGATGAGATTGAAAAATTATGGTTCAGAGAAACGCTCTCACTTGTGAAGTCAATGACACTCCTTCCCAGATCACCCAACAGTAATAAAGCGAGTTAATGACTGAATAAAGCTTTTACTGGTGGGTTGGGCTAGATGACCTCTGCGGTCCTGCCAAGTCAGTATTTCTGAGAATCAGGAATTTTATCAAAGCAGTAGGAATGTAGCCCTGTGCTGAATCTGACCTCAGAGAAAACTGGAAGTCAGCAAAATGTTTCCTTTTTGTCTCTCATTTCGCTTCTCTGTTTTCCGCTCACTTTCAACCCACTTGCCAGGCAGCCATCATTTTCAAGGCTATCCTTAGGTTTTGTGTGCCACAGAGAAAAAGGAGTATGATAGGTGAATTCAGACCAAGGGAGAGAAAGGTCACATTTGACTATTGGCTCCAGCATGGAGGGTTGTATGATCTGGGAGTTTGTCGTTTAACCTCTCTGGACCCCTGATTTCTCATCAATAAGATGAAAAAACCTACTTTTAGAGATCATTGCAGGAATTAACCAATGTGACACATAAAGTGCCTAGCATGCAGTCTGAACCCTTTAAGTGTTAGTTCCTTTCAATCTTCTGGATGCAGTGTCTCTTAGGAAAGTATGATAATCCTCCAAGAAATGTCTGCGTATTTTAAAAATGATACCTAGAGAAGGCAATTCAGTACGGCGCAATAACCAGTCCAGTGATGGATTTTTTCCTGCAGCCAGACATCTGAGTACAAGAGATAAATTGGGGGTAGGGAGAGGGGAATATGGGTAGATGGGACTTCCCTGCACTGTTCCAGTTTACTCTGTAATGCATGCCACTCTTATAGCATTGTACTTAAAAGACCAACATAGGTGAGACAAGTGAGAATATTTCCTTACTTGACTCGATTAAAGTGCAATTACTAAAACTACTTTTTCTCATACTGCAGTTGTTTAAAAATGGTTGTTGCATGTGGACAATCAGGTAAGCCTGAAAAATTGTTGGTTATTTTCATAAAGAAATCATTCTAAGGATCCAGAGGATTCTTCGTCTAGAACTAGACAATCCATGGTTACAACTAATTATTGGCAGGTTTAACAAACACTGATCTGGGCAGAGAAGTTTGGAGATGCATGCATCTCAGTCCTTCCTCCCAGGAGGATACTACCCAGAAATAAATGGACAGTCTGACTGCAGAAGCCTGGCTTTCTTTACATTCTAGTAATCTTTTATGTACTGTATTTACTTTTAATAAGCTGGCACTGTCAAAGAAACTGAGACTTTCTTCTCACAGCTGTAAAGCGCAGGGATTTTTCTATTTTGTTTACTGCTATATATCCGGCTTCCAAAAGAGTGCCAGGAAATAAACATTTGTGAGACAAATGAATTGTAAAGGTGATACTGACGAGAAGTAATTCTTCAGATCCACAAGAGAGATGCATTTCAGCAGTTGAGTAACAAAATCTTAGAAATATAGTCGATGTGACATGACTTCTTTTTTTTCTTCTCTAAGCTTTAGGGAGACTTAAATGCTATTGCTAAGAATTCATGTGTGTGACACAGAGCCTTCCGTGATAGCCTTTGCCTTTGTGCTAATAAACAGTAAATAATTCCTTGGAAACATCTGCCCTTTATGGATAATTGGAGAAATGTTTACTTTGGTGATAGAATGAGAAAGATGTGACCTTTTAACATTTATTCAATTGGTAGGTGAGGAAGAAAAGGAAAAAATTGTAAACTAGAGAAGATAATTTTCTGGCAAGCTTTCAAAAAAAAAAAAAATGAAAAACCAGTACAGTTTAATATAGTCCCAAAGCTTTGTAGTTTCCAGCCCGTTTTGGCAAAAATGCTTCTTAGTTCAAAACAGAGGAAATTATTAAAAGAACTCACGAGAGTCTCTTAGATATCAAATAGCACTTTAAAACTATGTTATTAAGTGAAAAGGAATGAAAATCATGATTAAATGTCCTTTGGAACCCATCTGTACTCTTAAGATTAGGAGACACATTCCAGGGAGACCACATTTTGCATTCTGTTGAAAACCAAGCATTGGAAAATATTCCTAAGTAGTCGGTAGAATACATAGTGTTACTATCTATATATCTCCCTACCATACATATTTTGTCTTGAAAAATCAGAGAGCAAGTTACTGTATGTTTTTTAATTAAAATGGGAGGAGGTTCAGCATTCAACAATAATAATTTAGGTTTCTAGGTTTTTTTCTATAAATATATCAAACCTGTATTTGGGGTGGGGTTCAAAAAGAAGAGGGGGCAACATTAAAATTGATTTAAATAATTTATCTGCCTCGTTTAAATGTCTTGCATTTACCATTTGTGTAGCATTACATATATGTATATTTTAGAAATAGTTCTTTTACCTCATAACTATTTAGAAATATGTGTGTCCTTTATTTTTTTTTTTTTAACTAGACAAGATGTTAAAATACCAGATTGTCTGGTTCAATACCAGATGCCTGGCAAAGCGATTATAACTTCGTCAGTTCGTATCGTTCTCTCCCTAGAAAGTCCGATTTTGTTTTGTGCCACCTGAGTGACTGCGGGATGGGAGGGTGGCAGGTGCTGGCCAAGCGGCCCAGGCAGGGGCCTCCCAGCAGATGTGGGGGGCAGAGCCACCAGAGCCAACACATGGGAGCCTCAAAGCAGCAGCAACCCTCACAGCGAGGGCGGAGGCCAGGCCCTAATTCTGAGGGTCGGCATTCCAAAGGCAGCCAGGTCCAAAGGGGCATCTGTCAAACCGACAAGGTGGTCAACAGAGAATGGACAGAGCACAGACCAAGAACATCCAGAGCTGAGCTGTGATCAGCTATCTCAGCTTATGGTCAGGCTCTGCGGCCCTTAGTGGGTACCTGAGGCCACAGTTAAGGGTTTGGTGGCAGGAGAACACACTTGTGAATTTTCTGTACATGCTGCGTTAAGACCCATGTAAGAACAGTGATTCGGTGTCACCGACTCGCCACTCCCAGTGAGTGTCCAGGCAGCATGGGAGCTGCAAGGTCTCTCTCCTAAAGAGGGGTGGTGCATGGTCCTCATCCTAAGGGGACGGCTGAGCCTGGTTGAAAAAGAGTGTCCAAAACAGGTCACCCAAGCCCGGGAGGGCTAAGGTGAGCCTTGGTTGCCGAGAGGCACAGAGCAAAGTGGGATGTAGCCTGGGTGAATTCTGGAGAGTGGGCCAGAGCTGGTACACGAGGTGAAGGAGATTGTCACAAGATTTCCTATGGGGGAGAATATTGGATGTTGTTCAGTATCTCTTGGGGTGGCGGTGAGACTTACATAATGATAGATGATGGCTACAAACTAGCCTCCCAAAGAGAGTGATAGGTCCACTATTGTTATGTTTTCGCTGAGGGGACTATGCAAACTTGGGGGCGGAACTGACTTGAGAGCCCTATGGATGAAAGAAGGGAGTGGAGAACTGCTAACCAGAGAAACACATGCTCATGCAGATAATGAGGTCTGGGGCGGTTCTGTGCGGTATGGATGTTAACTCTCCTCCATTCCTTCCCTCTACCCAGCGAGAGCAAAGTCTATATTAGTTAGTGATGTGTTTGTGTCAGTGGATGGGGTGGGGGCATACAAAAAGTGTCACAGCTGTATCAGAGCAGTGTGTGGTGGAAGCAGTACGCACATGGTGACAGCTCACAGAGCAGATAGCCCCTCTCAGCCCCTTGAGCCCTGTTCCTCGGGTGAGATTGGACTAGGGTTTCCATCTGCTTGCCAGGTTGGAAGGTCCTAATGTTCTCTAGCATGAAGTGGAAGACGAGGTCTCACAACCACTTTGCTGACCTATATCCCTCCTAGCAGTCCAGACAGAGAGCTAGCTGAGGGCCATTGGGAAGTCAGTAACTTTCCCATCAGAGTATCAAGCTTCTTGCTTTGATTTACTGGGGACATCTTTGGATGTTGGTGAACTGAATGTGGAGTTGAAAATGAGGTGAATGTGCTGGAGGGGGCAACTGCTGTTTTTAAAAGTATGTATGGGATGACTTTTATTACCTCAAAGGGCTCGCAGTAGGCTCCTTCGATTATCGACTTGGGCCATCCAAATACGGTGCTTTTTGCTGTAGTGAGAATATAATCCCTTCTGGATAAAGAGGACAACATGGTAATAACTTCCAGACTGACGTGGAGTAGTAAAGCAACAGTTCTTATTAAGAAGTAGATGCTCCAATGTTAGTGAAGTGGCTTTTTTGTGCCATTAAGTTGTGTTTAGCAATCAGGGATAGACTACATTTATCCCTCCCCCCACAGCCTTCTCCGCAGTCCATGCAAAACAAATTGGAGTGAAACAACACCATCTGCTCATTTCACACTTAGTGAAGAAGCACGTCAACTCCTTCTCAAGGTTAGGAAGTCCAAACTCAAAAAGACACTCTTTCGCTTATGCAGTTAAAAAAAAAAAATGCCTCCTGAAAGCAGAAACTCCATAAGCTTAGAAGAGTCCAATATTTCTCAAAACATAACATTGTAAGGGCTGATCTGATGAGTGCTGAAAAGCCAACGCCTTTCTTAGGGGTGTCACATGGGGCTTTATTTAGTGCCAGAAAGTCCTGTTTCACTAGCCAGTTGCATTTTCACAATTTTGGGCCCCTGATTTAGATGAGAAGAATAGCAGTAGAAAAAGACCACCATAATCCCCATAGTTCTTGCATTTCAGGACTGAGAGGAAGACAATGAAGTAGAAAGATACATCTCGCTCCATTTGAGAGTCCCATTTTGCACTGAAATTTTTCTCTGCTGTAACAAACACTTTTTTTTTTTTTGCAATCACACATACACACAAAAACAATCCAAATCCCTAATTAAACTCCATTATTCTATTCAGACATGATGCTTTGAATTAGAGGGGAAACTCAGCCATTTGATTCTACCTCTATTTACTTTACTCAGCCAAGTTCTGTGTTCAGAAGTAAAGATAAGGAAGTGTTCTTACTAATTCACATGAATACCTCCAGAGATTAGAAGAATGGCAGTCCTATGGCTTTCGCAGCAAATCTTAAGCTCCACACAGTTCTAACTGGCAACCCATTAAATAATGCTGCTCCCAAGAGGACCCCTAGAACATCAAGTAGCTGGACTTGTCTTAGAGATCAGACACTTGCAATATACAAGTGTATATTAGAAGAATAAGTCCCATGCTACATACAGCATGCCTCACCTGTATGTGTGTTAGTAATTTATGACCTCCTGGAAGAAACAAGAGATTAATATTAAAGGATAAATTGTGACATGCTAAGCTCCAAACAAGTGTACAATATGTAAAATGGTATTTCTTTTTATTCCTAAAGCTCTAGTACCAGAGTTTTGAGATTTGGTGAACAAGACCACATTAACTTGAATTCGTTCACCCATTCAGCCATCTGTCGGGGTGTCCATCTGCCCAATAAACGTTACCCCAGTCCTCCAGTGCCAGCCCTCAGAATTACCAAGACACATTAAGGCATGGTCCCTCCCTAGTGGGAGAGGCAGGCCTACAAATCATAACATTGCAATGAGTGCAATCACAGAAATGTGTTCAAGGTGGACAGGGAACCAAAAAGGAGGAAACAGTTGGCTCTAGTAGGGTGGGATTGCAGGGGTCTGGGTTCTGGGTGAGGGAAGCTTCCTAGAAGAGTCGATATATGAAAGAGGAGTTGGAATTTACTAGGTATGTGCATTGTAATCACAGAGTGCAGCTTGAGCAAAGGCTTGGAGGTATGAAAAAGCATGGGACGTTCAAGGAGCTAGAAGCCACGTGACGTTGCTGCTGGGTTTCGTGTGGCAGTATTAGAGATGAGCCTGGAAAAGTCGACACAGGTTTGAGTAAGCTAGGTATTACAGGCCATATTTAGACATTTCCTTATAGACAATGGGTATCACTAGTGGGATTTCAAGAGGATATGTTTAGAATCATCTCTATGCTAGCTATAAGGAAAATGGATAGGAGGAGAGGAAGAACAGTCAGGAAACCCAAGAAAAGGGCAAGTCGTCACTGTTTCACACCATGCCTTTTCAAAGCTTTGATCCTATTTCAGCCTTTGTATTTCTAGACTGAGAAATGTCAGTGCTAGTCAAAATTGTACATCTCCTAGAAACTGATAATATTGGAGTTGAAGCATATGGGGGTTGAACATACAATTGAGTCGGTTTGTGGCCACTCAGCCAATCCAAGGGCTGAGAGAATCGGCAGCTGAGCTTCACCTGTAAGCCCTTGGGCCTCAGTGACACTCAGAGTCTACCTGTGTTGGCAATAGATGAAGTAATACTAAACAAGGTCAACTAGAGCAGACCTGGAAACCAAGCTTTGGTCTCCTGACTCCAGTGACACTGTCTTTCCACTCTAATTCAACCATGCTGCCTCTCAGAGCTGCGCTTTAGGAGATTTCTCTCTCAGGGTATAGAGAAATAGTTAAATAGTCCATAACGGCCAATCAAGGAAGCTGGCGATAGTCAGAGCGAACTTCACATTCACTCATAAAACATCTTTTGGTATCAAAGTCAGAAGAAGAAAAATGAACTGTGTGGCTCATGGATTACATTCTATGTTGATTAGGTCCACGTTATTGCTCGTAGTTGGTGAAGTGTTTCTGAAATCTGGTGCACGTGACAAAGGAAAGGGATTTTGAATGATTTATGAAAGTAAACTAGCGCGTAAGTAGTAAAGCTAGGGGGGAAAAAGTCCAATTCTTTTGTGTTATAGCTGAAGTACCTTACTTGCAAAGGTAAACCATAGTTACCCTTTCTTTCTCTTTAGAGGTTTTTTGCTGGCAAAAAAAGGATAGTGCCATCATGTTATTTTAAATTTGCTATTTGGTCTATGAATGAAAATAAAATCTCAATATCTTTTGGGCTCATTTTAGGGTTCTAAGCACTGATTAAAATATCAGCCTGTTTAACATATCTGCATGGGGCCTGGCAATCTTCAGGAAAATGTCTTCCCTCTCTGTGCTGTTACACACTCTTGTGGATACCTTTTGCATCATATCACATTGCATTACAAGATTTTCTGCTTGCTGTTGACTTTATAACCCAGTTATTAAAGGAATCTTCTGAGTTTTTTTTTCTCCTGGTGTTTGTTTCATTGTGATTAAAAGAGCTAAACTGCATGTTCTGTAGGTAACTGTCACGTTGGCAAGACGAGTAGGTTATGTGTCCTCACTCACTTTTGTCTTCAAAGTACCACACGGAGGACTAAGACAGGACCGAATGCTGTTGTACTTCTTAGTTGTCCTGCTGAGACTGCCAACACAGTAGCCAAACAATTGTCAGAATTTCTGGAAGCCATTTGTGACATTGACACCTGACCCATGACGGCACCAGACCCCTCAAATCATTTCATCTGCGTGTGAAAGCTGCTGTCAGGCGATAAAAGCTTTCAATGGTTGTGACTTGGGCTCGATTTGCATACTACTTACGAATTTCCATTTGGGTTTCTGTTTGTGTTTGAATCAGGGCAAACTTTTGGATGGTTAAAATTCTTTCCATATTTCTTTGAATCAATACAAATCAAAAGCAGTCTCAGAAATACCTAGTTGTTGATACGTCCAGCCATGTCAGAAGTAAATGTCATGTCTTCTGAGAGTTGCATTTTCTCAAGGAAGCACTATTCAGGCGTATTTGTTACCTCAGTTAGTCTGATTTAGCGGTTCAGTCAATGAGCCAGGGCCTCTGGCACTCAGCGGAGTTATTTGATTTCTTGAGTAGCTACTGTGTTTCCCCGAAAATAACACCTAGCCAGACAATCAGCTCTAATGCATCTTTTGGAGCAAAAATTATTATAGGATCCGGTATTATATTATATTATATTATATTATATTATATTATATTATACCCGATCTTATATTTTATGTAGTAAAATTTTACTGTAAGACCGGGTCTTATATTAATTTTTGCTCCAAAGGACACATTAGAGCTGATTGTCCGGCTAGGTCTTATTTTGGGGGAAACATGGTAGTAAGGGACTAAAAACCATCTCAAAATGGTAATTGCATGTCGTGAAAGCAGACGTACAGATTGTGGACTTCTTGGCAGCATAGCCGTCAGGGAGATGTGGTGGTCTTTTTCATCTAGGATCAGTGCCCCTCAGTGTCACATGGCAGGAGAGGCTGACTTTGACCATCAGTTCCCTGAGAATGCTGGGAGGTGACAGGACGAATGTTCCTCTTGGAAAGTCAGTTCCCTGAAGTGATTCTTTTCCTTCTCTAACTACCTTTAGCTGGCAAAAGGCACAAGCTGACAGCCTTGAAGACAGCACTGCAGGGTATGTTTTAAAAAGGGAGCACGTTCTTCTCAAAGTGTATCAATCTGTTCTTTTTTCCTTTCACTTCATCCAGAGACCATGAAACTAATCTTCTGCTGCTCAGACACGTGCTTTGGGGAAATGGTCCCACGCTGACCGGGACAACTTAGGACCTCACTCCAGTGGGAGAAATGGTGCCTTGCATTATCGAAATAAAAGATGAGGAGAATGGGACCAAGACAGTCTAAACAATGCATTGTATTCTCCCCTCTCTTAATTTCCTGAAGAACTGAGCTGATCAATATAACATCAAAAAATAATTATTATTTCTAGAAATTAGAAAGCTATCTCGCTTGCATTCCTGCCTCAAGAGTAAATCTCAGCTGGTTACAAAGATATCTATTATATTAGCTAGGAATATTTTGGTGGCAAGTTGCAGAAAACCAATTCAAATTAGCCTGAGCAAAAAGGAAGATTTATTGGACCAAGATGGAGCCATTTCACAAAACCCAAAGTACAATTGAACTATAGGTGCTGCTCTATTTGTTATATATTAACATTTTATATATTTTTGCTATATATTAACATTTTAAATATATTTGTTATAGCGTAACATTCAGCTGCACCCCAGGAACACCAGAAACTGAGGACTTGGATGGCATTCAAATATTGTCTCGTTAATCGCTGCTGAGATTCTGTGGCTGAGCTTCACTCTCTTTTGCTGGACCCTAGTTTTCCCCATGTGCTGAAAAGCAAGGCCTCAGAGAGTTCCTGGTTTTAAAATTTTAGGTTGTAAACCACCAGGATGAATTTGGACTTCTCTGAGTAGTACTTCAAGTCAAAGAATCTCAAGTTAAAGTAGTACTTCAAGTTAGGTCAGGCGTGCCTACACGAACCAATAGAATGTGGCCAGTCTATTAGGGTACCATGATTGACCAATCCCAGGTCAGGTGTCCATACCAAGTCCAATCAGCTGTGGCCAGGAGATGGGGGTCGCTCTGTGCTAACATGGTAGCACCAATGGTAACCCAGTGCTTGAAAGACAAGAGGTGAGTGACAGGCAATCCTACAGGATCCACCACACATAGCTAAAATAAAAAGGAAAAGGTTAAACACAAAAGCAAAGCAAAGATGTATTAGGCACAAGTAAAGATAAAGAAGGTAAAATTCAAGGCAAAAGCCATTCAGCAAAGAGAGTAACTTTATTCTGATAAGTGGTATGTTCCAAAATAAAAGCATAACAGTAATAAATCTGAAAACATCATGTAAAACATGTGTTAAATATAGGGTAAAACCTACTAGAAATATAGGGAAAATGAATTGTATACCTGTAAAATTAAAGAAATTCCATTTAAAAGCTTTTTGAATGGATAAAAAGAGTTTAATAAAATGGTTGGATTGGATAAATATACAAAAATTAATAGCTAGCCTGTGTAACATATTTAAAATGTGGTGAAAGGGAAATCTCATTCCTAACAGCATTAAAATACAAAAATAGTAGGGAGCAGACTGGGATAAATATTTGATCAAAGCAGTAAAAATTTATTTAGGGGAATAAAGAATAAAGAATAACAAAAGGATATATGTTAAAGCTAAACATAATTAGGGAGAGTTGCCAAATATTACAATGTCTTATAGTTGAATAATTAAAATAGTGTGGTATTAATGCAAAATTGACAGATAAGTGAACAAGATAAATAACATTGAAACAGATCCTAAGATACTTAAAATGTTAATATATAACAAATATAACTGCATGAGGAAAAAATTATTCAGCAAGGAGTGTTGGGACAACTGGTGGTTACGTAAAAAGAAAGCAGCATAGGAGCAAAATTAAGAGTTGATCAAGACTCTGGAAAACTTATTTGCAGCAAATATGATAAAAGTTAATTTCCCTAGTCCTTAAGTGCTTGTTTAAATAAATAGGTAATTGCTTTTCCGCCTGTCCCTGGCGCCCCACGAGTGCTGCTCTGGCTGCATCACTCTTGCTAAGCCATCACTTCTGTCGTCTTTTTCCAGCCGCCAACGATCCTCTACAGGGACCTCATCAGCCATGAGATGTTCTCCCACATCTGCAAGATCCAGGAGATTGCGGATGGGCTGTGCCTGGAAGTGGAGGCGAAGATGGTCAGTAGGACAGAGGGTGACATTGATGACTCGCTCATTGGTGGCAATGCCTCCGCTGAAGGCCTGGAGGGCGAAGGTCCCGAAAGTACAGTAGTCGCTGGTGTTGACGTTGTCATGAACCGTCATTTGCAGGAAACCAGCTTCACAAAAGAAGCCTACAAGAAGTACATCAAAGAGGACACGAAATCAATGAAAAGGAAACTCGAAGAACAGAGACCAGAAAGAGTCGCACCTTTTATGACAGAGACCGCCGAACAAATCAAGCACATCCTTGCTCATTTCAAAATCTGCCGGTTCTTTATTGGTGAAAACCTGAATCCAGGTGGCATGGTTGCTCTGCTGGATTGCCGTTTGGAGAGTGTGACCCCATAGGTGATTCTCTTTAACGGAAAAATGTTAACACAGTGGGCCAGTGGGATCCATCACCTGTCAGCATCATAACTGGCAGCTGCTTTTCACCTAAACGACAGCACTAGGACGGGTGGGACAGGGGTTACCTGGAGCTCTCCGGCTATTTTGACCTTGATTGATTTGGAGCAGAGGCGTTTTTAAGAAAATCATGTCTTGTCGGTTGTCTAAAAATAAAATGCATTTAAACTCATTTGAAAGAATGCTTCTTAGTTTAATGCATGTTTAAATCCATCCTGTGTAGAGTTTCAGGAGAGGCTAAAGCCTGGTTGTAGACCACTACTCTAAAGCATAAGACTGTCTTCAGATAACTTCTGCAGTGAAAACTACTTCTGGGGCTGGAATATAAAAAACAGGATCAAAAGTTTCAATTCAGAGTTGAAGTGAAGGGAAAGATCATCCTCACAGCCAACATATGAAGTGGATTCCTTAGACGTTTCATCACCTGGAAGTGGAAGTAGTTAACTCTGGACAAGATTACCAAAAGAACAAAAAGAGACTAATGCAATTTGAAAAATAAGTAATTCAAATAAGCGAAGATTACAAACTAGTGTAAATACTCAATGATCATACCTCAAAGGTTGTTACAGCCCTTTGAAATCTAATTAAGAATACATAATTTCTTGATAAGAATATGAAAAATATTCTCACTTCTTCACTCAGTAATTCTTTCCCTGGTATACTATCTTGGCAAAATAATTTGAAAAAAATTAAAAGTATTGTGAACAAATCTACGCATTGCAGTATTTTTTGTGTTAGCCATACTGTATAAAATAGCAGTCTTGTCATTCCCTATCCCCCTTTCCCTATTTTTTTGTACTTATTATCACCTGACATTTGTTTATTGCCAGTCTTCCCCCACTAGAATGTAAGCCTCATGAGAATTTGCCTTCTTTCTTTACCATTCTATCTCCAGGCCCCAAAACCCTGCCCAGCATATAGTACAAAGTTGATGAATATTTGTAGACTGAATAAACAACTCTAAACATCCAATAACAAAAAATGGGTTAGATAATTATGATTTATTTATTCAAAATAATATTGTGAAGCTATTACATATATTTTTAAGAATAATGATTTATAACATTATAAATCATTATAGTATTTATGATGAACTAGTAAGTTTAAGAAAGCAGAATATATTTTTACCTATATATTATGATTACAAATTTTCTTTCACTAGTTTCTTACTAAGTTAGAAACTAGTGTAAAAAACTACATATAGAAAAGATTACAAAGTTTCTTTTTCTATCTATATTATGATTACAAATTAAAAAAAGAAACTTTGTAGAGAAAAATAAAAATGGAAGGAGATACCACCTAATGCTAAGGCTGGTGTGGGAAGAGGGAATACAGGTGATTTTCCTGTTGTATTTACTTTTGGGCATTTTCCAGGTGTTGCAGAACTTCATTCATTTAATATTGGAAAATTTGATAAATGCAACATCAAAAGAGTCAGTTTTTAAAATCACCAATGATTTCAATTCAATTATTTAAAGTTAAAATAATGACAGGTAGGAAAAAGAGGAGGAACAGCAGAAGAACTAAAAATAGGGAATTATAAGTTAATTTTTGGGTTGTTTTAGTATAATTAGATAAGTGGGGGCTTGAGAATATGAAAATCTATAAAGTTGGTTATTCTCTGAGTCACTGCTTCTGTTTTCCAATTATATCACCACCCTTAAGTTCCTCCTGTGTAGAAATTCTGAAGCCATCGAGCAACCCAAAAAACACAGATTCCGGGGACTATCTCTGGAAGTTTCTAGTTCAGAAGGATTGAGGTGAGGCCTAGGAATCTGTGTTTTACTTTATTTTATTTATTTATTTATTTATTTATTATTTTTTTATTAGTTTCAGGTGCACAAAACAAAGTAATAGTTAGATGTTTATTATCTATAACCCTCACACTGTCAACCCCCCTCCCCCATCCACTACCCCTCTGACATCGCACACAGCCATTACATTCCCACTGTCTCTATTCCTAATGCTGTACTCTGCTTCTTGTAACTACACACACACACACACACACACACACACACACACACACACAAACTTGTAGTTGACATTCATTATTGTTCAGCTTCAGCTTCAGGTGTACAGTGCCATGATCAGGCATCTACAGCATCCCTGAGGTGGTCTCCCAAATGGGACACATGTCCATCAGATACCCTACAAAATCTTTACAACATTATTGATTACGTTCCCCAAATTAATTTTCAAAACCCCATGGCCATTTGTGGTTACTGACTCTTTTCTAATCCCGTCACCTTCCCCCTTATCCCCACCTCCCGCCCATCTAGCAATCCTCAGTTTTTCCTCTTTGTCTCCAAAACTGTTTCTGATTAGTTCATTCACTTATTCTTTTCTTTAGATTCCACATATAAGTGAGATCATAGGGTACTTGTCTTTCTCTGTCTGACTTATTTCACTTAACATAATGTTCTCTAGGTCCATCCATGTTGTTGCAAATGGTAAGATTTCTTTCTTCTTTATGGCTGCGTAATACTTCATTGTATAAATTTACCAGTTTCTTAATCCAGTCATCTACCGATGGGCATTTTGGTTGTTTCCATGTCTTGGCTATTGTGTATAGTGCTGCAATAAACATAGGGCTGTATAAATTTTTTTGAATTGGAGTTTTGGATTTCTCTGGATAGATACCTAAGAGTGGAATTACTGGATCATAAGGTAATTCATTTTCATATTTTTGAGATATCTCCATACTGTTTTCCATGGAATTTGTGTGTGTTTTAAACGTCGTCCCTGGGTAATTCTATGTTTGTGATCCCTGGGCTAAGTGGCAGTGGAGGCTTTCCGTCCTGGGAGCAACACTCTTGAAATTCTGGGGTGGGAGAACCTCTCTTGCATCTTCCCTTGGGTCACTACAGCTCCTCCACTGTTGCCCCACCTGCTGCACTCTGGGCTGTCCACCTGAGGGTATGTGTGCAAAATCTAGAACTGTCACACGAGTAGCCAACAGAGCCTCCTCCGACCCTTACTGACCCAAACCCCAAAGGCTGGGCCGGCTACCTCACAGTCGCTAGTTCTCAACATGATACACTGGGTTAGTACCAGTGAGTCCAAACCCCTTATCACAGTGGTCACTGTCCTGCAGGCTCGTTTTATCTTCTGTGCTTTCTCCCCGTTGATGTAAGCCCAGTGCCGAACCCCCTTTCCATCCACTTCCTCAGTTCCAGTGGAAGGGCTGTAAACAAGCACCTCCATTTCCCCAGTCTCTGCACAAGCACTCCATCTCCTGCTTTATTTGAAATCTGACTCTCTCCTGAGGCCTCTTCTCCTGTGGACTTCATTTGTTCACATCTCAAGTGACCATTAGGTGGTATTAATATTCACCTGGGCCTCCACTGCAATTTCCCACAATTTCACTTACATTTTTCAAGAAAAAACAAAAAAGCCCAAACAAAACAAGAATTCTGTTTGAGTTTGACAATCACGGCATCCAGCTCATTGTCTACTTTTATTTTATTTTATTTTTTGTCATCTAATGACTCACTTCTGAGTCACTTCTCAGCTATCTTAAGAGTAAAGTAGCTTACATTCTTTCTCTCCACTCCAACCACTCCATGCCTGCCATCCTGGTTGACTTCACTGGCCATCTCTTAGCCACACTGCCCGTTCTCCCCGCTCTCCCTCCCCACCATCTTCACCACCTGGGAGGAGATTGCATGGCAATCTACAGGGCAGGAAAAGGTCAATATAGAACAGCATCCCATTGATTCCTTTTACAGCAGAACCTGGAGAGAGGCAACTCTATTTTTTTTTACAGTTAGTGGTAAATTTGGGAATGCCTTTTGCTTGGGAGTTTCTCAGCTCAGGATGGCCCTGCGTGACTAAGAGAAGGACCAAAACACAGATAGCTCTTATAATAGGGCATAAGCTAAAGGAATAAATGAGCTTCTTGAGGTGTTGATGTTTTCTAATTCAGCTCCCTAGTGCTGCACAGCGGATTGTGTATGTGCGTGTGGATGAAGTTATAACTTGGAACTATGAGCCTGGTTGTCCTCTGGTAATCTCTCTCTCTCTTTCTTTCTTTCTTTTTTTTGGCCATTTCAAATACTTTGTGGAAAGCAGCTTGGGGTGTGTGTGTGTGTGTGTGTGTGTGTGTGTGTGTGTGTGTGTGTGTGTGTGTGTGATATAAAACCTTAAAGGCAGGCAATTGGATAGAGCTGAATCAAGAGCAGTGAGAAGGAAACTCCCAACATTTCCCAAAACATACGAGACTCTCCAAAAGAGCACTTTCTGTTTCTGGGTCCTTTTAGGTGCCTAGTCTCTAGTTCTATTCCTGAGGTCCGGCTGCATCCTTGTCTTGAGATTCCAGGGTCATTGCAATAAAATGTCTTTCTGTTTACGATAGTATTACGTGTTAGGTTCCTGTCAAAAAAGCAAGGTCCTGTCGTTCTTGCTGGAAAGCTGGACTGCCTTGCTTGGTGATTAACAGACTTGCTGAGTCTGTTAGGACTCAGCCATGTGGCCTTTGAGGATAGAGGACTGGCCAGTCGTTTCTTATTTTCAGCCTTCATTAAGGTGTTATGAGAGCAGAACATGCTCAAATACAGCTAAAAGCTGCCTGGAAACCACACGGCCAGGGTGTAACTCTGTTCTGTGAAGTCCTTTTTGCCTATTGCCAGTTGCTTGAGACTACTGAGGTCAGATAATCATGGGCCTTGCTGAATTACAGCTGCCAAATTATCTACTACAGTGTTTCGAAAGCTATCAATTATCTTCTTTCTCTCTGGAATCTTTCAACACTTCCCTCTCGATTGGCTCCTTATATCAGCCCGCAAGTCCACTCCCTTCTTAGCAAAATCCATTCTAGACTTCCCCACTCTTCTGTTACAGGTGAACTCCTTGAAGAGGTTCATGCTCAGTGACAAGCCACAGCAATCAGGTGGGAAGCCTTACTCTCCACTGCAACTGCACTTACTAAGGTTGTCCCGTGCCACCTTATCACTCAATCCACGGAGGTTTTTCAGGTCTTACCTTACTTGACCTCTCAGGAGCACATGACACTACTGACCACTCCCGCATTCCTGAAACACTTCTTTCCGTGGTTTCTGTGATGCTGTATGCTTCTGGTTTTCTTTTTCCACGTCTGCTTGTTTCTTTGCAAGTTCCTCTTTGTTGGTGTTTGGTCCCGGTCCTCAATCCTCCTCTTCAGTCTAAACTTGCCTGGGGCAATCTCAGCTAGCCTGGGGCGTGATCATACACACCTGAATATAAACCCCCACCCACACCCCGCAATAATCCCTTAGAAAAGAGGGAGTCACTTATATTTTGACCTTTACAAAGCCCTTTATGTTACTGGGTGTTTTCTCAATGATTTTGAGCAACAAAATGCTCTTTGGGGGAGTACACATTAGCAGGAAATGATGTCGTCACTTCCTACAGAAGCCACCTGACAGAACTGGTAAGGAAGGAAACAAAGAAAAATCTCAACACCGATTTAGAAATTACTTCTAGGGAAATAGCTTCACATTTGCAAGTGTCAGATGTTCTTGTAAACAAGCCTTTAAAAGTCACTATAAAAAGCAATATAAGCGAATATGCTTGCAGGATGAATAATGTGGCGTGGTTACACGCCGTGGCCTGGAATACAATTCCCAGCGACAACATCGTATATAGAGTCAAAATTTGGGCGGAAGTGAGGATGATTTTTCCTGGGAAACTATGTCAGAAACTCAAAGTGTGACCCCGGTGATGATAAAATCATTGTGAAGCATTTGAATAAGATTATATTTTAAAATTACATTTTATACTATTTGTAAAGTACATAAGCATAATTAACACATTAAACATTATAAGTAGATCCTTGATTCTTTTATCTATATGTGTAAAGATTTATTTATTCAAATTGGACACAAAATTTTATGCAGGGGGTGGATTTTATTTGGAAAAATGGGGGCTCAACCTATGTTTAGAGGTACCTTATATTTGGGCATATATGGTATAAACTAACTACACCTCTCTAGCCTAGTTCTCCCCGCTAAACTCCAGACCCAAATAGTGAACAGTTCACTGATATTTCTACTCATATTTCCCGTAGGCACTTTAAATGTGTCCAAAGTTAAACTCACATTGCCTCCCATCTGCTCCTATCCTTGCTCTCTTCCCAGTGCCAGTCACCACCGTCAGTCAGTGGCCCAAGCTGAAATCTGAGTCACCCATGTCTCCTCTTTTCCACACACTCCTGTTGTTTCTATCTATCTCCTAAATCTCTCTTATCTGTTCGCTTCTCTTAATCTTCCTTGCTTTACTCCCGCGTCTCCTCTCTAGGCTACCCTTAACAAAATCAGGTTTTCTTCTCTCCTTTCAACCTACACTCCAGGAAGCAGCCTGAGTGATCCTTCTAAAATGCTAATTCGTCTCCGTTTAGAGACCAATGCTGCTTCTCCAATTCCCTATCCCTCCTCCCTGCCCCTCCCAGTTTAGTCAGGTTAGATGCTCTTACGATGTTTTCCCACAGTCCTTATCTTTCCTTTCCATAACACTCTTTACACTTCTTTGTTATAATTGTTTATCTTTCCTGCTAGACTGGGAACCTTGTCTATCTGGCTCATCATCTCTATCTGGCTTTCCTGTATCCCAGGGCAAGACCTGAGACATAGTTTATCCAACGAATGAACCAATAATTTTACCCCAGCACCCAGCACAATAGCTGGCCAATAACAGGTGCTCAATAATATTTGTTGAATTAAGATTGTTGTTGAACTAAAGATAAGTGATTAAGCAATATGTAAACAAGCCAAATTAATATTGTGTAAGCTTTGTCCTTGAGGAGCACATATCCTTCTTAATTAGGCTTAATCAGAGATGGCTCCCTGGAACAGGTGGCTTCTGGACGAGAAAGGAATAAAAATTCCTACCTAGTGGAATGTAAAGGGCAAATGTAAAAATGTCAACATCTGCGCAGAAGAAAATCTTGTTCTTATGACATGGGTAAATCCTAGTTAAAATTTTCTGTGACAAGGAAGTGTTCTACACTGGGATCTAATAGCTTTCTTCTCTATCTTGGATACTGAGATTCAGCCAGGAATCAGCTGCAGAATCTAACCAGCAATTGAACACTGAAATATACTGCCTCTCTAAAATTGAAAAATAATCTTTTTACTATAGAGACTAGGATTCTGACCAAGTTATATATTCATAGGCTTTATTAATTTATCATTTAATTTTTATATCAAAGTGCACTTGAAATAAACTTCAAAAATTATTTTGGTCTAGTTATTTTTGGCCTGCACTTTGACAAGGTATACTAATATACAATAGCCAGCCTGTTTTCTTTGCTCTAAAAGTTTCTTTGTGCACTATTCCTTAAACACAGGCCTCATGTTCTAACTTTACTTAGATGAAACAAGTGTTAATTTCACAAGTGGTTTAATATCTCTTCATAGATTAATAGTTTAGACTACATAAAAATAAGTTGATTGGCAGTATAAATGTGGACTGAGGTATTAGTTGAAAATCTTGTTGGGAGAGTAAAAATGATAAATAAGACGGCTAAAAAAATCTTTTCTCCAAGATGCCTTACCAAAGACAGGAGAGATTAATGACTCCAGATGATGATTTTTAAAGGGAATGTCCACAAATGTCAGTTACATTGAAACAAGGTCAAGGATCTGAATTCAAGTGTGTACCTGGCTTACTTTAGTATCTTACTCTTGAACTGGTATAAAATCTGTAACTTTTATTCTGGGACTCCATCTATTAGTGGTTCATTACAGTGGGTTTGTGTAAATTTGTGATTAATCACAAATCAGAAATATATGACTTAGCCTATTTTACAGGAAGTGCTTTATAAACTTTTGATTTAACCCTGGTATACACAGTGGGATGATAAGTTAATGAATAGTTCACTGAAGTCATACGTGAAAATCAATCTGATTATCTTATTCGCCATGACACACATATTTTTCAAACTTGGAGGTAACGATAAGCTTCACTTTAGAAGTCATACTATGTATTTTGTAGTTTTAATATAACGAAAATTTCCCAGACTTAGAAAAGATATCAGAATATTAACATTTGCGTGGCAATTTATAGTTTCCAAAGAGCTTTCCTCATTATCTCAGAAAACTGAATAATGGTGTGATTATTAAAGGTTAATTAAGCAAATACTTGTGAAGTAATTGGGAGGTAATCTATTTGTAATTTAACAGGTCAATCAGGGGTATTCAGGAAATATTTTTGCTGGTTAACAACTCTAACCCAAACAAAGGGATATTTAAATTGTTTCCCTAGTGGAAAACAATAAGCGTGTGTTTGCCCTTCCAAGAGTCAATTGTTTTAAAGAACTGGGACGAGGGTTCCTAATTCCACCGTTTTGATGATTCAAGAGGTTTGATGAGGGCAAGCTCTGTATTGCGTATTTTGGCACTTCAGAATAAAATATCTTGAAGAAAGTGATTACGAGAAGGCACAGAGGGGTGTGGAAGTCAGAGAAATAGCTCTTCTTCTTGTGGAAAGCTACGCATTTTGGTTATTGACGATGCAGTGAATACAAATTGAACTCAACGTTAACAATCAAACCACGATTCTCCAAGTGCATAACCATGCCAAGAAATTTTCTTAAAATATTTTCCATGGGTGCAACTCATGAAATTATCAGTATCCTCATCTGTAGTGTTAACTATCTACAAGCTGCTTTCTGCTAACTTTGGGTAGCCTGAGTGCTGCCTCACCGTTACCAAGTGGCTTCAAGATCACATCCCTCTTGCTCCCGGTTTTCTAGCGAAAGATGTGATTTCCAGGCACCAAAATGCCAAGTGCCCGGCCAAGCTGGGGTAAAGGTATCTCAGTCATAGCGAGCGGGTCAGCGCGGGAGTCCGGGGGCTCGCCCGGGCCGCCGCACAAGCTGGACGAGTGGACACCGGGCACCTTTGTCTGTGCCGGCTTCCCTGGACCGGGGCCGAGCGACGCGCGTGGGACGCGGGCCCGGCAGTGGCCGGGGGCAGCGCGCGGGAGGGCGGCCGGCCGGGAAGCGGGAGGTCACGGCGGCCAGATCCCAGCCAGGGCCGGGCGGGATCGCTATTGTTTTTGGCGAGCACATTAATCCCCGAGCCGCCCCTCGCGCCCCAGGTTTCCTCCGGAGGCCATTCGGTTTCCTCTGAGGCCCTATATAGAGGCCCTGGGCCCGGGCTGCGGAGGGGCGCGCGTCCGGGAGGACGAGCCGGGCTCCGAGCGCCTCTCGCCCTCCGGGCTCTGCAACCCGAGGAGTCCGGGAGGGGAGCGGGGGCCGCGGGGCTGCGCCGAACGCGCGGCCGGGAGCAGGAGGAGGATCCGCTTCTCCGGGGTTTCCCTGACGCCGGCAGCAGCGCCCCGCTCCCGTCCGCGGCTCCGGGAGGAGGGGGAGGAGGAGGGGGAGGGGGAGGGGCGCGGGCCCGCCGCCGCGGCCAGCCAGGCGGCTGCCGGGATTGGAGCGGGCGGGCCTCGCCGGAGCCCAGGGGGTGCGGGCAGGCGGCGCGCGTGCGCGTGCGCGGGGGTGCGCGCCCGGGGCCCCCGCCCCCACCCCCGCGGGCTCCGCCCCCTCGCGCTGGTGTGTGGAGTCGGAGTCGGAGTCGGCGGCGGGTGGCGGCGCCTGGAACCTGGAGACCGACCCACCGCCCCCCCGGCCCGGAATGCACTGATCCCCCGCTCCGCTCCCCTCCTCCTCCGCCCCCCTGCAGGAGGGAGGCGCCCCTGAGTCTCCCCTCCAGCGAGAGGGGCCGCGCGGGCCGGGCCGGGCCGGAGCTGCGGCGGCGGCCGCGGGAGCCGAGCCGGCGGCGAGGGACCGACCGAGGCGCGCGGGAGGGAAGGAGGCGACGGCTCCGCGGCGCTGCCGCCGCCGCCGCTCGCGAGCAAGAGATGGCGGCGGAGCGGGGAGCCCGGCGACTGCTCAGCACCTCCTCCTTCTGGCTGTGCTGCCTGCTGCTGCTCGGGCGCCGGGCGCCGGGCGCCGCGGCCGCCAGGAGCGCCTTCCCGCCGCAGTCCCCAGGTGAGCGGCGGGCGCGGGGCGCGGGGGGGGCGGGGGCGGGGGCGCCGCACCGGCACCCACTGCGGTTGCGGTGTTTTTGTTTAGGATCCAGGAGGAAACGTGCGGGAACTTTGCCTGGTCTCGGCTTGCGGAAGAGAAAGGGGGTCGCGCCGGGTGGAGAGGGGAGTGGGAGGGCGGGGGCGCCGCCGGGGGAGGGGCGGCCGCGGGGGCGCGTCGGGGGCTCCCCGCTCTGGTTCCGCGCTTTGTACCGCGGGCAGGTTCACCCCTCGCCTCCCTCCCCTCCCCCAGGCTCATCCCACTTGTAAGAGTGGGACATTCTTGTGCTCGCACAAGCACCAGTAGAGGCCACTACACACCTCATTAAATAAACAATCGTACGGCCAATTCATTAATTTTCAGGAAAGGAAGGGAGAGGGGGGCTTGAGCTCCGCCTTCCCTGGCCAGGGATTTCCCAGCTGAAGTCTCAGGGAAGCGCTGGCCGGTCTCGAGGGACTCCTCGTGCGGGGATTGTCGCCCCAGGGCGGCGGAAGAGCGGGTGTCCGAGGGGCACCATTGCTCCCTCACAACCAGCGGCGTTGACTTAACGAGGAGGGCGCCTCGGAGAAAGACTCCAAGTGATTATGTATCTGTTAGTGTTTCCATTGTGAAATGCTTCTTTCCTGGGGATTACAACTATATTTACAGCCTGTTAACTGCTCTTAACCTGGGGAATTGTCTAAGCATCGGATTTTAAGTACTTGTAGGTTGTGTCCCAAGTGGCAATAATATGTAAATATGTTTAGCTTCAAAAGCCATTTTCAGGGTCTTAAAAATATCACAGATTATTGAAATCACCAGCATTTCTATTTAAGAGGGCCAGTTAACCAAAGGCCACCCTTGCGGGTAAGACCTTACAGTGTAGTTGAGGAACAGGACACACTCAGCAGTTGAAGGGCAGATTAGCATGTAATCTGTTTAAATTGTTTGACCAAGGTGGTGTATCATTAAACTTGACAAAACTTTCACCTACTTGCTGGAGATCTGGAAATTTGCATTTCATGTCACCTGGTCACACACAGTGGCATCTTCTAATCAGTTCACTGTTCCTTGTTTTTCCCGGATTTATATGAAATGTTTAAAATCACACTGCGATGAATTTGGCTGATAAACTTTCTTTTGATTTTCTTGGAGAGTATCTTTTTTGCCAATGTTAAGAGCTTTAAACCTACAGTACCAATGGGTGTTATCTAAACAGCTATGTGAATAGTAGTGTTTTCGTACCAAACTTGCACTTGCGCATTCAGCCTAATCGTGGTTTAGAATACACATTTTGGTCCTGAAATGTAGGTAACTGATCCAGCCCTTTGCTCTTCTTGTGGATGGGCAAGAAAAATGTCACTGTCTTGGACAACAAGTTCTCTCTAGTTTTATATGTAAAATTTTATACGTAGTCCATATTATATATGTTTTAGGTAATTGGAGTTTCTATTTAAAATGTTGTCAGTAATTTTGTAAGTAAATATAATGCTAGTAATTTTACTACTTAGGTTAATAAAAATAATAAGCAGTCTCTTAGGAAGTGGTCGTAGCATCTAGTTCACCATGAATTCAATTGATAGGCTTTTATTGTGCGTGGATGAGGTGCAAGCCGTTGCTGAATTGTGCCTTCATGTAGCTTACAGTCTGGTGTGGGGGTAGGAAAGACAGCCATTCCGCTGCTAATAATGTAATTAAGTAGTTGCGATAAGGCCTGCAAAGGAGAATAGGTTTTGTGAAAGTTTATACTGCAGGGACCTAACCTAGTCTGAGTGTCAGGGTGTCTCAGAAGGGAGATCTGAGGAGTGAGTTAAGAGCAGAGCTGGGGAGCGCACCCCTACTAATTAATGGTGGAGTTGGGTGTAGAACACACATCTTCTAATTCTCTGTCAGAGTGCTTTCCACAAATCATCCTGTCTTATTACAAAATCGAAAGGAGTAACTGCAGTAAGGAGGGGGTTGGTCAGTTCTCTCCTAAGTTGCAGAGACATCAAGGGAATTGAGAACTGAGTAAGGCAACTGGAAAATGCTGTCAGTAAATCAGATGTCATTTGTCAGTAGTTTTAGTATGTGTGTGTGTGTATATATATATATATATATATATATATATATATGTATTTTTTTTTTTTGCAAAGGGATAGACTCAAATCTTTTTGTAGAGGATGATAGTGAGTAGGTGGTAGGGGAATGGAGATATTTGGTAGTAAACGGAGAAAAATAGGGTGTGGGACAACAGAATAAATGGAGTGTTTTTTCAAGTTTAGGGTGGATGTATAGACATGAGGAGGTGGAGGAAAAAGAAGGAAGGACTGATGATGGAAAATGGTCAGCAATGCTGAAAGATTGGAAACGATTCAGCACGCAATCTGGTTTTAGGAAGGAAGAATAGAAGGAAGGAAGAGAAGGGAAGGGAAGGAAGGAAGGTTACTGAAAAGATATGTAGGGACTTAGGGAAAGAGCATGACGGAGTAGCCCATGTTTGCTATGAGGTTTTCTCTAATCAGTGAAGGGGTTAAGGAATCATAACAGGTAGCATTGGGATGCAGGAATGGAAAAAGTTAGGAAGATAGTGTTGAGAGTTCATTTGAAATCAGTTTGAATTTGAAGGAGACCAGATCAGCTATTTCCACACTTTGTCCAGCAACGTTTGTACCCCAGGAACAGAATTAGTGAAAAGTTTTAATCCGGTGTTGGTTGCTTATGAGTTACATGAAGTACGTAGAAATTATTTTTCTTTATCTTTTATCAGAGTAACCAAATATCCCATTCATTGGTCAGATTGCAAAAGAGTACGTATTTGACGAATTGTCACAATGGCGTTGAGGCTGGCTAGCCTTGACCTGGACTTCAGAGGTGTATTGCAGAGGTCATGCAGCTGCACTTCTCATTTAAGGAAAGAATTCCCTTGTCAATATCCTGCCTAGTTGACTATCTGCATTACCTCCCAAGGTAGTCTATTCCTGTTTTGAACAACTTCTGTTAGTAAACTGTGCTTTATGCAGGACATTTAACTTTAGTTTTCACCCTCCCCACCCTTCTTGAATTCTTTCTCTTTCCCTTTTGGCATCACCGTATCTCCTGATTCATCTCTTACTTCTCTGATCAATTTTTCACATGTTTTTCAGATTTTTCTTTCACCCCCCCTCCCCATTAAATTTTGGTATCTAAAGTTCATCTGTACTCTCCGTGTCTTCAGTTGCTGCCTGTGAGCTAATGACTCTCCAAGTCCAGTCTTCACGTGTCACTCAGAAGTGTCACTGAATAGGCTCCTTATGTTACACAAGACTCGTGTGCTCCTCTTCCCGCTGCTTCCCTCATCCGCTTTCTCCAGATTGTAGCAAATCGGTTCCTGGCGCAGGGTGCTCACGTGGCCTGAATGATTGCATGGTCTTGTGTTCCTGTGTTACTCATGACGGACATCACTGTTATCACTCAGCCACACTGAGATGTGGACGTCAGCCTGGCCACTCCCCTTTCCCTCATTCCCACAGCCAGTAGTTCTCTGTTTTCATTTTTACCTCCTTGAATCTGAATGTCTTTTCATCATCATGCCCACCTTGACTAACAATATTGGCTCTGTAATTAATCTCTTTATCTGCAGTGTTACCCTCTGGAAGTCTGTCCTGCTGGAATGAGCTTTCTATATATTTTTCTGACCATGCCACTCCTACTTACAATCTCTGATTAGTGCTCCATAGCTTGAGTGTCAGAGTCTAACCTTCTTGACATGGAGATCGTGAGGCCCTGTGTGTTCTTTAGCACTGGTGCCCCCCACTTCCGATTTAAAGCATCACGTCTAGACCCCTCTAGTGTGTACCTGGTGTCCGCCACTCCCCACGAACTGCAGAGCTTCACATCTCCACACCTTCAACATGCTTCTCTTTCTTCCCATTAAAGGCCACTCCACACCTTGTCCACTTCCGAAACTCCTACTCATCTATTCAGTGACTTTTTCTCTACTAGACCCTCTTCCCCAAAGAGAGTTACCGTCATCATGGTGCGCCCATAGCTTTCTGGGTACTTTTCATCTTGTTACTTTCTTGTCCCCGCTGCTCCCATGAGCCTCTGGAGGACTGGGGCGTCTCTCACTTACCTTAGTATGCCTGGTGGAGCTTACGCATCTGGCACGGAGTTGATAACCAGTTAATGTTTGTTGAACAAATGTTGAATTGCCTTTGTTTTTTAACTGCTTGGGCCATACAGCTCATCTGATTCCTTTACGCGGTGGCCCTCCTAAGGAGTATGTGTCACTCTCCGCTCCTTTCTAAATTAGGCATCCTTGATTCCTTCAGCCACTCTTCACATTACTTAGTTTTATGACTTACTTGAGTTGGGTTATCCTACTCGGGATATGCTGCAATTTTAGTGTTTATTATTTTTGTCACCTTCGGAAAGATCCGTGGTCTAAGTTGTCTGTAAACAGGGACTGATGCCCCGCTCTGCCTGCTTAACAGGATGAGATACAAGAGACTTCCAGATTTCCAGGACGAATGCTCAAAGGAGAGAAGAAATGTGATTGCTCCTAGTAACCCGTGTGAAAATTAATAATGTGATGTGGGATAGTGAAAAAAGACTTATGATACGGACGCAGAGGATTTGCGATGTTACGTATGGTCCTCCACCTTCCCATGTACCATATCTGTTGGAGGCTATAGGCGGGCAAGAATAATACCTTGCTTACCTGAGTTGTCAGAAGAATGAAATGTAAAATTGCTTATAAACTGAAAAGTACATGTCTGTGTAGAATGATTTCAGTGTTTCTTTACAAACTTAAAAATAAAATTCCATTAATTTTTTTGAAAGTGTGTATATTTTTTTTCTGTTGGCTTAATTGATCGTTGTTGGTTTCTTTATGAGTTTTCTCTATGCTAATAAAAATATTGGGGTAACAATCTCATTATGTGGAGGCTTTAATAGTTTTCATTCCTAAACACATTGGTAGGTGTTTTGGCTTCTAGGTGAAATTGCATCAACAGTAGGAGAGCCGCCAAGGGAAATGACTATAGGTGACAATCACATTGATCAGAGAGCGGACTGAGGTGAGAAACAGGTCTTGTGTTTATGATTTCAAAGAATTGACTTTGTCATAGAACACAAGCCAGTGAAAGATGATACTAAAATATAACCCAAATTTTGCAGTCATTTAGAGTGAAAAGAGTTGTTTTTGGTCAAAAACATTGGAAACAGAGACCAAAAGTCTTCGTTTGGACCCACTGGTATAATTTTGGTATGTTTCGTTCCAATCACAATCAATACGGCACATCGATTTTGCATTGTAATCACAGTGTGTGTACAACTTTATGTATACCTCATGCCATTTTGTCTGTTGCCACATTATCTTTAAATCATTTTATTTTTAAAAATTTATTTAAAAATATTCAAATATTTATTTGAAGTTAAACAATGTACACAGTATGTAAAGTTTGATCACTTCTGCAACAAATTCCTTTTTTTACCCATAAGTAACTGCTTTAAGTACTTTTTCCTCTGTTATTTACATATGTGTGTATAGTTCTATTTTTTTACACATAAGCAGGATCGTACTACCTATTGTTTTTTAACTTAACAATGTGTTGGAGGTCTTTCCATGCAAGTATATTATAGATTTTCCTATCACCATTATCTAAAATGTCTGTATAATATTCCAGTGAATTAATATTAATAGTTGCCAATAGAGTAGCATTTATCGAACGCTCAGTGAGCTCCAGGCATGGTGCCAAGCTCTTTTACATGCATTCAGTCCCTTCTACAACCCAGTGAGGAAGATGGTAATACCCTCCCTTTCTACAGATGAGGTAACTGAGTCTCAGATATTAAGCGACTTGACAGAGGTCTCAGAGCTCTCATGTGGAAAAGCTGGCATTCGGATCCACATCTTTCCTGGTCTACAACCTGTGCTCATTACTACACCGTGTACTGCTACTAAGTATTCCCCCGTTGTGGGTGTTGAAGTTGTTTTCAGTATTTTGCTGTGATAAAGAGTATTGTCATGAACATCTTCCTGCATATGGTCTTTCCTTTCTATATTTTGGATTCCCACATGGGGGATTATTAGTGAAAAGATAATTTTTGTGTGTATGTGGGAGTTCACTTTTTGTAGAAGAATAATGATATTAAGAGTAATGCTATTGATTAGTACTTTTACAGCTTTTTCAAGATATTTTCACTTTTCATTGTGGATTTTGAGAACTTAAGGCCATTATTTTAAATACAAGTCCCATAGTTTTTCTGTTTCTTCTGTTATGGAAGGTGTTAATTAATTACCCAATTAATAGACAAAATTCCCTTATACCTCTGAGTTCTGTAAAAACGAGTGGTGGATTTATCTCAGCTAAATGACCTCTTTCAGTTCTTGTTTTTGAACACTGATCTGTTCTTTGATGCAAGAATTACCTTTTGTCGGTCTCTAAAATTTCAAGTTATTGTACTGTATTGTTCGAGCTATTGTATTGCATTTTTTCTGATGTGAAGTCAGATATGATTGGGAAAATCTTTTAGGTTGCTTGTAAATGATTCTTCAGTATATGTAAAAATAGCTTTAGTGCTGATTTCAAGAAATAAAGTTTCAGCGTTAAGCGATTGTGAGGTATTTTAAGTTGCAGTATTACTTGAAATATACGTTACTTATTCTTAGGCTTGCAAGGAATGTAAACTGACCAAGTTTCAGATCTGGCTGAAATGAGTAGGTTTTGATTCCCCTTTGACTTCCTTATGTAAAGAAAGGAAAGAGATAGTGGTTATATAGGTTTTATATTACTGAAATCAGTAGTTGGATTCTTGTTAAAGAGTTAGCTGGGCAGTTTAGTTGGGCAGTTTGAAATTCAGTTTGTCTTTATTTTTCCTCTTTAAAAAAAAACAGGAGAAATAACCTTCTTTAAAGTTGTTTTATAGTGAGAATTTTAAAATTTAATTTTCCAGTAAGTTGGACAGTTGTTCTGTAGGCACAATAAAAAATTTAGGTCATTTTGGCTATTTGCAAACATGTTGTCTTTGAGGGCTAATTATGCACTTAGTATCTCTGTGGAGATACTAAGATGGGTTGCATATGTTTTCTATCCTTAGGAGGCTTGGTGTAATAGTAGAGATAAGACATAGCCACAGATATTAGATAACTTGATTCAGCGGGACAAAGTGTCATTATTGCTGTAGGTGGGAAAACAAACTCTGGAATCATTGTGTTACTGGTCATCAAGAAACTGCTGCTTTCTCTCATAACTTCAGTTCTGTATTTTTAGAGTAGTCCTTACTTAGTTTTACCAAGTCAGTAGACTAGAATTCTCAGAGGGCGTTATTTTTCATTTCCTCCAAGTGAAATGATTTCTGGAAAGTTCGACTACATGGGCATGCTAACAATGGAGCCACCTGGGGGTGCAGTTACTTCTGTGTCTTCAGGAAATGCAGAGATTGGTTGTACTGGTTATTAGAATTTAGTATTGGTCAGTAATAGCCAGTAAAGCTTACTGAGGAGCCCTGAGCAGAGTGAGTTTTTTAAATGGAAACTGAATACAGAGTATTTACTTTTCAGCTGCAGAGTAAGTGAGTAAAAAAATTAATTAAGATAGAGCTTTATACACAAGGTCTATTTAGGGTAACATAATTTACAAATTCAGATAGAATAACAAATTATAATTTTTATCACTTTTTATTCATAACATCACTTTGGATGTAACAGCTAAAATTTGAAGATCTTTTTGGTTAATTCTTGAAGCTTTTGAAGTGTGAGTGGGGTTATTCGTTGTTTTAAATTTATATGGTATTGCATGCATATCCAAGGGATTGTGTGGATACTTCTGATGGTGATAACTCTTTAGTAATAGCACCTCAGCTACATAGAACTCACCATTATGCACCCTCACCTCTGGGTGTAACTGAAAACTAGGAAATTAAGACAAATAGTTTTCAAAGTCTGTGCATCAATGTAAATAAATTTCTCCTTTGTTACTGTCTGGGAGATGGATCTTCCCTCAGAAGTCTCTGGAGCCTCACCTCAGATTAGTTTGGGTCCAGGCTGATACCTGAGGTGGGAGAAAAGGAAATGTGACTGGGAAGGGAGGTGAGCTGTGATTCCTTCTCTGCTGGTCCCCTCTAGCCATGGAATTATTTTTATTAGCAGCATCTCTAACCCTGATGTGGATGTGAATTTTTAATTTTTAGATAAAGTGAATTGTTGGTTTGACTTTTTTAAAAAATTAAAAGCATTATAAAATTTCAAACAATATGCAAAATAAAAAGTGAGATTATACACTCCACCCCTCTCCCTAGAGATAATCAGTTTTAATAGCTGTGGACTTTGTTTTATATACACAATTAATAATATATATATATATATATATACATATATACATATATACATATATATATATATATATATATATTACAACCAACAAGTTGGGTTATGCTGTGCATACTGTTACCCAGCTGTTTTAGGACGTCTTTCCATGTGAGTACAAATAAACTTATCACAGCTCTTTTGATAACCATATGGCATTTTATACATGTATCATAATTTATTTAACCAATTCCCTTTTGATGCTCCCAAATTTTTAATTGCAAACATATGCAATGAACCCACTTTTACAAGTGTGTTTATGTACATTTAAATATGCTATAGAAAAGTTTGTAAATGTGGAATTGTAGGGTAACAGCATGTGTATTGAAATTTTTGATAGATATTTCCAAATTGTTCCTCAAAAAGCTGATTTACTCTCTTGTCAACAGCAAGGAGAGTGCCTCTTTCCCCACACCCTTGCCAACATACTAGTTATTTTCAGACTTGTAGTCTTTGCCAGTTTGATAGGTGAAAAAGTATCTCTTAAAATTTTATGTCTTAAAATTATTAATGGAATTGAACATCTTTGCAGATTTTTATTAATGGTTTATGTTGTTTCTGAGAATTGTTTATTCATGTCTTTTGTTAATATTGCTGTATCTTTTCTTGAATTAATGGTTCATTAATATAAATAATACATAAGTAAGAACAGGAACACTTTAAAACTTTCCAACTGCCGGACTTTTGTGACTTCTTACAGCTTTTGGCTTAATGAGAAGCGAGCTGAGTAATTGAGGCAGTCTGCTGCGCTGACTTCTGCCAACCACTGCTTATGTTCACTTGGTATGGATGCATAAACTTTCAAACTCTTCTATTTTGAAAGGAAAAAGGTTAAATATTGTATTCATTGATTTGAGTGAGAAATAGGAATTGAAACAGGCTATTACCTCTTTTATGACAGGATGAGCAGTTTTGGTTTAGAGTAAGTTCTTTAATCAAATACTTGAATGCTAGTTTGGCTCAAGGTACTGAGGTGCTTTAAAATGGGAAATGGATGAAGAGTACAGCAGGAAAGACAAGTTTGAGGGGCAGGGTATGATGTTCATTTTGGATGCCTTGAGTTTGAGATGCCCCCAGAACAGCTCTGTAATGGTCTTTCAGACTTAGGGCTCCGGTAAGAGGTCTGTCCAGACTTTGGCTGGAAATGGAGGTTCAGGAATTATCTGATAGAGGCGATAATTCAAGCCACAAGACTAGATCATATTCCGAAGACAGAAAAAGAAAACCTAGGACAAAGACTTGCACACCTTCCCGTATTTGGGTGTCCAAAGAAAGGAAATATTACTCTGTCTGCAGAAGAAGATAGAGAAATGTCTAGGATCGGAGCTGGGTAAAATGATAAAATGTATTCGCCTGTGGATATCTTATTCAGAAACATCTGTATGAATAAGTGAGATAGCGCTCAAGTACTGTTGGTTGTTTCCCTACATACAGGGTGTGGCAGTGGGTTAGGGTGCTAGGCAGGGAGAGGGGCCCTTGGAAAGACAATTCTGAACAGTTCTTCACTTTAAGTAACATATAATTTATCCCCCCCACCACTGGGCTAAAGCAAACAATGAATGAGGTAATGTATGTCCTTGCTTAGAACAGAGCCTGCTTTATCTTGATCACTCATTAAATGTAAATTGTTGTTATTTTTAATTACTATTATAAACTAGATGGAGAAGCTAGCTAAAAATAGGTAATGCTTATATAATTTGGTTTATATTTTTATCTGATGGCTGTTTATAATTAGATTGTTAAACGAGTGAGCTTATGCTGAGAAGGATAAGGATTTGTTTAGTTTGGAGTATTTTATTAGGTTTCTTAGAGGAGGTAGAATTTGAGCTGGTTTTGAAGGCATGAGTAGGCGTTTTAGATGGGCAGGTTTTTTTGGCAAGGAGGGTAAAAGGAAGAGCATGGTTCATTTTTTTATTCTGAAGTTTATCATTTGTTTTGAAATGGAGAGGTGATTATTACATGATGGAATCGTAAGTGAGATAATCTTTTAAAAATTGTGATGCTAGAAAAGATGCTGGAAATAGGGCTTGTTCCAATTTTTAATGCTGAAAATTAACCTTATTGTTACATATTTCCTTCTTCAGACTTCATTTATTTCCTATTAGATGTTGGGGGCATCTTTCATAAAATGTTTGTTTTTCTGAGTTTATTCAAAGACACAGAGATAAGCTTCAGGATACTAATATTGGGAAGTTCTGAAGAGTTCGTTTTTGCAACTTAATAAAGAAATGCTTGTTTTTGAAATAATATGTCAGAGCTTTGTGGAAGAGTGAACTTCCTTCTTCAGAGTAGCATAGTTAAGTAGAAGTTTTGCAATTTCAGAATCAGCCTTATTTGTCAGTCATTACAATTTGTGGATAAGAAATAACAGATCGCATTCTAGTACTAACTTGGTAGGTAGTTCTACTTTGCTCACAATTAAGTTTTAAAATTTGCCTCTGAATATGCATAATAGCCTGACCTTGGTATAGCATTCCTGTGTCATAATCTTATTTTTTCAGAACCAACTGGACAGTTCTCCCTCCCCCACTTGATGTTGTACATAATATTGATGTTTACTAAGTACCCTCTTCTTTTTTGTTTTTTTAATCTATATGTAGAATTTTTGTGTGTGTGTACTTTGAGACTTAGAAATTTCACCAGGATTTGATTAGGTGGGAGTTTATTCATTGATTTTGTTTAAAGCTGGTGCAGTGGAGTTGTGTTTTAGTCGGGCATTAGATTTAAATTCAGCAAGTAATGTGAACACGACATAACTATCATATTCACCTTTTAACACCCTCAGGAAAGCCCATATTGGGAGCCAATAGTTCATCTCTCAGTAAGTTGGGCGTAGTTTTTCCTCTTAGTGTTGGAATACATTTTTGTTTTGTTGAATACCAAATGAAGAGGAAGGCTTGAATTTATGTTGCTCAAAAACTTTTTTTTTTTTTTTAACTGTAGAATTGTACTGCGATGAGATGCTCACACTGGAGCTGGGCTCACCTGGGAGAACAAGTTCCTATTTCCTTTTGCATTGCATCCTGAATGGTTGTCCTATTTCAGTTATTTCATACTCTCAGATATGGTTGAATTATTTTAACTTAAAATGTGTGTATGATGTGACTTCTTTATTTAGTGAGTCTTTTTGCTTCCAACTCACCCATCTATTTTAGGATAGGAAAATTTTCTTCTTTTATTACTTTATTACCATACTTTATTTTCTCTTTCGGGAATTTCAGAGATAACTACATTTGCTGTCTTGTTTCTTTCCTCTATGACACTTGATTTCTCCTTTTTTTGTATATCCGTTTTTGCTTGATACATTTTGAGACTATATATTAAATGCATACAGATATATAATTGTTCTCTTCCTGGTGAATGGACTCTTTGATAATTATCTCTAGTAATGTAATATTCACCTTAAAGTCTACTTTTTCTGATATTAATGTAGTGACATCAGCTGTCTTTGGTTGGTGGTTAAGCATTTCCATCCTTTTATTTTTCAGCCTTTTTGTAGTCATACATATATGTTGTGTATCTAGCGTCTTGTTAGGTTTTCTTTTTTATTTAATCTGAAAATTTTTGTCTTTTTCCTAGAGCATTGAGTCTGTTTACATTTAAAGTAATCGCTGACGAGTATATGGCTTTAAACCTTTCATTTTATTGTTTACTTCTGTTTGCTCTGCCTATTCTGTTTCCCGTTCTCTCTTTTCTTGCCTTTTTATTACTTTCAGTTATGCAGGTTTTCCTCTCTTTTAGCTTACCAGTTATATATTCTTTTACTGTTCATTTAGTGGTTCCTAAATGCATCTTTGACTTACTACTTTTCCCGTTGATTGGACAACGCAAGACGTTTAGAACACCTTAAGTCCACTTGTCCGTCCTTTCCAGTTTTTGTGTTACCGTTATGTGTTTTGGTTCTCTTTATATTTGAGATGCACAAGACATTATTCTACACGTCATCATTCATGTGGATTTACCCATGCACTTACTATCTCAGTTGCTCTTCATTTCTTTCTGCCTCTTTTATCTGGGATCATGTCCTTCTTCCTGGAGAATATCCTCTAGTATTTAGTTAGGTCTGCTGGAGAGAATTCACTCAACTTTCGTCTGTCTGAAAACATCTTTATTTCACCTTCAATTTTGATTATTTTTCGGCTGAGTGTAGAATTCTAGGTACACAGTTTTTTTCTTTCAGCCCTTTTAGTGCATCATTCCCCTGTCCACCGAACTCCAGCATTTCTGATGAGAAGTCAGTCATAAATCTTTATTTGTCCCCCCTGTTGTCAAGAATGTACTTCCGTCTCTCCTTCCTCTCTTGCCCACTTTTCATATTCGTTTTTTTTATCTTTTTCAGAAATCTGGCTTCATGTGCCTAGTTGTGATTCTCTTTGTATTTATCCTGCTTTTTGAGTTTCTTGTATCTATGGGATGATTCTTTTCATTAATTTTGGAACGCCCCTGGCCATTATCTCTTCAAATAATTCCTTCTTCCCCATTGAAACTTGGCTCACTTAGCTTTCCTTGATCCTCATCACCCTGGTGGGTTCAGGAAAACTATGTTGTTTGTAGTTTATCTGCCCTCTATTGTTGTTAGGGTAAGAGGAACAATCTTTTGTGACTTTCTGCATTCTAACCAGAGGTAACACTCCATGTATTGATTTGTAATTTCACTTATTGTATTTTTCAGTTCTAGAACTTTCGTTTCTTATAGTTCCTAGGTCGCTGCTCAGATTCTGCATCTTGCATCTTTATTCTTTTAACCCATTCTATCATATGTGCTTCCAGGAGGGTTTGCTTTTGTGTCTGTTATTTCTCCTGATTTGGGGGTTGTCTAGTATTTTTATGTGCTTGTTTATTTGTGATAGAACACCAGGTATTGTGTATGAAAAATTATGGAGATAATCTGAATTAATACTGTCTTCTCCCAGAAAGGATTTACCTTTGCCTCTCTTCTCATATGTCGTTACTCTAGAGGCACTAACAATGTCAGGTGAATTTATTCAGGGATCGGATGATTTAAAATTGGATATATTTTGGATTTACCTTTGTTTCTTGGGTATTGCCCGTTGAGGTCCTAACCCACGGTTTATGAGGTTTACCCTCATCCTTGGCAGGCCCTCACTCCAATTTTTGTCCCTTCAGGGCTTGAGTCTGTCAGAGCCGCGCTCATTTTCTCAGCCTCCTCAGCAGTTGTGGCCTTTATAACCTGCAGATACCTGTAGGCAAGAAGCAGCTCCAAATACCACACTGGTCTGTGGATTTTCTCATTTTATGGATCTTGGTCCCTTAATGCCTAAAGTTGCCTTCATACAGATGTTTTGTACTTTGTCTAGTTTCTTTAGTTCTTGCAGTGGAAGAGGTGGTCTGAACCACTTTGTCATTCCCAGAAGCTGAGCTCTCAGTGCCCCTTTCATCTTTTCTCTTTTCTGTGTTCCATGAGAAATTTTCAAACTTGTGTGGTTTTTCTTCATGTGCAGTCTGCAATTTATTGCCCCTGTTGTATTTCTTTGAAAAATTATTCAGTTGTTTTGTGGCTGAAAGCAATCTTTCCTGATTTCAGATGATTCTCTTTTCTTATACATGGTATTCTCTGAAGTATTTTCAGGATTTCTACAGTTGAGATATCTGCCGTTGGGAATTCGTTAGATGTTTTAAAGTTGTTCTCTCAGTAAATTTTCCAAGGGAAAATTTTTGCTTCAGTTGATAGTACAATCGCTCCTTTAGCGTTAGGGCCTTTTAAGTGTCTATTGGGGCGGTAATTGTGGGGATGGTGGTGTCTGTGTGCTCAGTACTGTTGGTTGCGATAGATTCTTTTTGAACTTATGTGGGTTGTTGTTATGTTTCAGGTCAAGATGAATGAGAAAATTTTATTGCAGTAACTTTATTTTGCTCGATCATTGATTTGGTAGTTTGTAGGGAAAAGGGGCAAGGTATAGTCAGATTGCTATGAAACAGGAAAGTTTGCTGCTAAAGCATTTTATTTCAGTGCTGAAATTAAAAAATTCACCATTCAAATGCTGGCAGTTGGTTGTGGAGTTAGAGTAGCAGCCTCTGCTCTTTCCACCCCATGTCTCTCAACTTAGCACATTATCTGCAACGTGAATGCTGCCACCAGACGTCTTGCCAGTCTTTTTCCTGGAAGCTCCCGAGGTCCACATACCTTTGGCATTCCTCTGTGGTTTCAGCAGCCACACATTGTTTTCTCCAGGTGTTTTTTTTTTCCCCAATATATTCTTTTGATTGTTTCAGTGGATATTGGTGTAGAGTACCGGGTGGGCATTAGTTAAATTTATGAGCTAACTTTTGCCATCTTGAACTGATAATCTACACTGTGTATGTTTTCTCTTCAGTTGGTTTAGTTTGGTGTCTGATTCAATTAAAGAAGAATAGTTTTATTGTTTTCTTTTTACTTTAATGTACATATAGATTATAATTAAGCTATTATAATTATAAACTATTAGAAGGACTCTAGTAGGCTAATTAACTCTTGCCTGATAGGATCCCTCTGATAGAATGGGGCTTTTTTGGTTTTTGTTTTTTTTTGTGCAACAGACATTTTCATGAATGCTGACTGTGTTTTCCAGGCTCTGCTAAGTTTGGGGATTACAGACATGGGCAAGTCTCTTAATCTTATGTACCTACTCTTGAGGCAGAGATACCTTTCTCTGAGGCTGAGGAACTTTTCTTTGGGAGAACGAAAGCACCAGTGCTCATTTAAAACTTTGTTTTTTTAACCCATTAATTACATTGTTGAATATAAATGAATATTTATAAAGATGTTCATAGTAGTTTTTATGTATGTAGAAAATGTTCCAGTTAAAATCTTATTTATAATTTTGGTTGTATTTTTTTTTAAATGTAGTACATTTCAGTTTATTCTCTGACCAGGTGACCATATCAGATAATAAAGGTTTATGTTATATATATGATTGAATTTACACCTATGTTACACACATACATACGTATGGAAAGTAGGATGGCATGGTTTTGTTTTTTCTTTTTTTAAAATAAGGAATTCAGAGTTTGGTTAGGTAGATAGGGCATGAAACAGATTATGTGGGAGTGTTATATATTCATTATGCAACTTTTTACTTAAGGGAAGAAGAATTAGGAACCTGCTTCAGCCTTAAATCTAGAGTTTGCCAGTCTGGAAATCATGCTTTGGAAATGGTTTGACAGATTGGATATAGTAGAAGGAATTAGAAAAAGCAGGCAGCTGGGGCCAGAGGGTGCATTGGAAAAGAAAATGTCTAGATTCATTTTGCTGTTTTGGGAAGAACAAGAGTATTTCTGTTACAGACATAAAATACACTGTAAGGAGAGTCGACTGTCTTCATTCAACAAGAATAGTACAATTTAGGGAAAGCTATTAAATTGAGTCTTCCTGACTAGTGCTTTGTAATGATAGAAGTTAATTTTCTTCATCTATTGTTCATCTTAGGTTAAGTACATTATTTATGTGATGTTATAAACTTGGTGTGACAAAGTACACCTTCTGCCAGGTTTCCAGTTTGTAGCGCAGTGTCCTTCACACTGGTTCACGTGTCACAGCATCTGGAAGTTGGGCTGTGCTTTGTGGGATACTGTGAATTAGTCATACCTTTAATTACGTTAAACAGGTGAAGTGTAATTTCAGACACTGTGCATATGACTTCTATGAATGCATTCAACTCAGTAGTTCAAATCAAGAAATATTTAATGAGCATTTGTTTTGTACTGTAACAGGATCATTTCATGATGAAAAGGAATCATGGAAGAGGGAGAAGAAAGTAGAAGTGACTCTTTGCAAACACCAGTGGTTTATAGTATCGATTAAGATTGGTTGGAGCTCCTCACAGGCCAGTTGCTTTAGCCAATGGCAGCCCGCCTAGAGGGTTCGTAAAGTGTTGTCATTGCTGTGAGTTCATCATCATATATCTACTGAGATTAAAATCTGACAATTCCGGGCCCTGGGAATCTGCACTTTAAGAAACATCTGAGAGGTTTCTTATTCACAAAATTTAAGAAATACTTTCTAAACATTGAGTGGAAAAAACTCAGAATATTGCTTCTTAACTTAAAAGGAATCGTGTTTTAGAATGAACTTCTCCAAGGGAAAACACAATGCATACGACTGGGTAGCTGCTGTTCTATTTACTTGTGTGTAAGAAATGTCTTTTTCTAGCTATGAACATTTAGAATATTGAAAAGAATTGCCATTTCTCTGAAAGCCTTTTATTTTACTTGTTTTTCCATGGAAATTGTCATATCATATCTAATGGCTTTTAGTGGTTTTTCAACTATGAAATGTCATTAGAATTTGGGCTATATTCCATTAATGTAAGATCTGGAAGATTCAAAATTATAATACATTTTAAAAAGTTTTAGTTTTGCTTTATTCATTGCTTCAACTTCTGGAAGCAGGAACATAAATAAAAAGTTAAACTAAAAGTATTAGGTACATAAACTTTTAAAAATTTCTTTCTCCAAAACAGTGAATTTCAGACTAATTCCTTTTGAAAACCTTTATGGAGTACATGCCAAGCTCTATGTTAGGCCCATGAGGACGATTAAAACTTACACACTGTCCTAGTAAAGTTCACACTCTAGTGGGGATGAGATAGCTAAGGAATATATATAAACAAGTGGTTTGTGCTTTGCCAGCTTTAAAGAATTGGAAACCTCAGTAAAGGGAATTAAATAACCTTACCGTTATAATACGTGCAGTGCGTGTGTGTGGAGGTGGTGGGGGTGGCGATGGTGCCAGCTCACAGCTAGGCTCCCGAGGGAGTCCCGGAGGTCTGCATGGCGGCTTGGGTGAGGGCAGTGGAAAGTTCATGGAGTGGACAGGTAATTAGGTGATAAAGTAGAATTTGGTGACGGGTTGGATATTGAGGTGAGACACTGTCCAGGATGATTCCTTTGGATCGTTAGCATTTGTACAGTACAATGGATGGTGGTATCTTTTTGGGGGAAAGAAATAAGTTTCGGGGGGCAAGAAGAGCATGAATTTGATTTTGGACATAATAAATTTGATATACCTTTGAGTTATTCAGGGGGCACTCGGTTACAGTCTGGAGTGCAGTGGGAAATACGGACTGGAGATTTGTGAGACGTGTGTTTAGAGCATGGATGAGCTGAGAAGGATGGGCTGTTGTTACCGGACAGAGAAGTGAGTGGAGAAGTAGGAGGAAAACCAGGAAAGAGTTGTATTGTAGAAGTAAAGATGTGAGTATCACATTTGGCTGGCAGATTAAATATGGTGAAAAGTGAAGAACCTTTTGCATTTTGTCACCTGTGAGTCATTGGTGACCTTCCTAAGAGCTTTAAGTGGAATTTGAAGCAGGTTGAGGGACAAGTGGGAAGGGAGGAAATGAAGACTGAAAAGTTCCAGAAATTTAGCTGTGAATGGGGATGGCCGAAGGTAGCGCTTGAGGTCTATGAAGAATGGTGTGTGTGTGTGTGTGTGTGTCTCGGGCTAGACGAGCATATTTAAAAGGCAGTGGAAGACTATTTGAGATGGGTAATTTGAATATACAAGGAAAATGAAATAATCAATAGTGTAAGTTTTCTGGGAAGGTTGCGAGAATATGGGGTTGGTTCTGAGCACAAGTGGAAAGATTTGTACTAGATCCCAGAGGAGAAGAGGTAAGGCCATTCTTTAACTGGAGGGAAGGAGCATAAGAATAGGTGACTATTAAGGAAAGGAGTCCCCCTGCTGTGTGCATGAAGAGGTTTCTTAAGCATGAAAGTTTTCAGGGGAGTTGGGGAGGGAGTTGATTGGAGAGGTAGGATTATCAGTACTTTTTAAAGTACTAATATGAGAGTGTATCGTACACGATTGAACAAGAAGATTGAACAAGATTTTAAATTCTATGAGAGCAGCGTTGTTTTCTGTGCCTCCCCCCCCACCCCCATCAGCCAGGGCTCCATGAGCATGTCGGAGACAGTAGGTTCTCAGTAAATATTTACCCTAAACTGGAACCTTAAATGAAAAATGAATACACAGTAACTACTCTTGACTAACTGAAATTCTGTAGACTGATGATAGGGTTAATAAGTGACGGGAGCCTCTTCCTGTAACACTGTTTAATTCACCATTTCAGCAAATCTCTCCCTGCGGCCTGCTAAGCTTTTCTCTTTAATTAAGTACCTGATTTACACAGTAGATTTTGCTCATTGGAAGACTCAGTCCATGTCTAAACAGATAAAGGTAAGAACTCAAGCATAGTTAAGATACATTGTAACTGCAATCAGAATTTCACCGCTGGGCAATTCACTTCAAACATCCATCTCTAAAAACCTTTGTGTCTAAAAGTGGGGACTTTTATAACCAATTCCAAGTTATTCAGAAGCTGATTGTGTAGTTTATTTGTCTCAAGATTAGGCAATCCCCTTGTTTCTGACTCCCTTTTAACCTACCCGTTTGGCCATTCTGTTACTGTAAGCATATGAGTAAGATAAGGAGAAGAGAAACAGGGAATGTAGATAAATTAATGGCTAAAATGAAGTGTTCTTTTGTTCCTGTGTGTTATGTGTCTGCGCGTATTGGAAGCCGTCAGAAGTGACTATAATACCCAGTGTAATAAAATGGGTTTTTCAGTGTGTGAGAAGCCCTGTGTGATTTAGATTATGGAGACAAAAACACTTCCAGACAGGGAGGCAGGCATATGGAGCCTTGTGGACGAGGGGTAGCCATCTTGTCTGTGTCCATCTTCACACCCCTCCCGGTGGGGCTATCCCCTTTCCGTCAGTCTTCCCCAAAGCCTCAGGCGCCCCAGCCTCCTCCTGTCCTTGTCACTGCTCACACTGATTGCTTTGCGAGCATGCGACATGCTGGCGTCCAGTGACCAAGGTCAGGCAGGGCACAGAGGCCAGATGGAGGAATTCCACTTAGGATCCGCAGACCATGCCCCTCCAGGTAGTGGCCCTGCCTCTTAGCTCTGTGTCCGCAGGGCCTGATACGGTACCTGGCATATAGTATGTCTCCAGTGTATTTTAGTTTTGAATGAAAGACTGGTTCAGAATCACACAGTCATAGGATGAATCATTTATCTTTTTGCTTTTGTAGATGAGAAAAGTGAGGCTTAGATTCAGTAGCAGCTATTTCTGTTCCTGTGATACAAGTAAGTGGATATAATACACACCCACAGCCTTCTGGGAGTCCCAAGTTAAATAGACAGTCACGCAGTCATTTATCTAGCAGAGTTGGGGTTTTTTGGCTTTTTTTGGGGGGGCGGTGGGGACTGTGGTGCTGGTGGTGTTTCTTTGTCTTGTTTTTGGTGCCTGTATGTGCCGGATACTGTGTTATGGCAGGTACAGAGTTGCATGACACATAGCTTTTGCCCTTAAGGAACTCGTCGAATGTAACATGAGACAACATAAGAATCAATATGTCTCAAAGTATATGATTAATGATTAATGCCAAATGAGTGCTACACCTTGATACATGCCCACTTTATAAAAAATGCTACTGACCCATCATCAGGAAGACATGCATTTTCAGTTGCTTCTCTAGAAGTGGGAACCAGCCTGGGTTGGGAGAACTCATGTCTGGGAGTACATGTCAGTGACTATCGTCCACTTGATATGAGGGGACAGTGTTTCTCAATGTAAACTGTCCCTGTGGCGATGGAGCCAGGTGATGGCTTCCTTTGTGTCATCTGATGCCTTGTCACCAGCAAAGCAGTTCAGCCCATTTCATTAATTTGAGTAGCGCTTGTCTATTGTAAGACTATTTTATCTGCGTGTGTGTGCATCATGTGAGAATTCATGAATCCCGGAATTGTTTTGAACTGGAAGGGGACCTTCAGTTGAAGGTCATGCGCTTCACCTCTTCCTTCTTGTCTGGCCTAGAGACGTTGCAGCACTACATTACATTGTACGTTCCTTGAACCGTAACTGGCACAGGCCATTTTCTCTTGTAAGTAGCTTGTTTTTCTCTCTGTTAAATTTCCTTTCTTGGCAAATTTGCAAGAAGTTCTCCAGGTATAAAGTGAATGTGTCATATTTGCACAGCTTGGAGAATAGCTGAGTGTGGAAGGAGGGGTAGAAGAGAGGGAAAGGGTGTGATGGTTCTTCCAGGGAATTTAGCAGAAGTGCAGACAACCAGGAGCTTAGGTAGTTCTGGTCGGCTTTTTTGCTGCTTTTGGTTTGTGATGGTATAACTTTGCTTACAGCCATGATGACTTTTTCTCATTTTCTTAGTAGCGACGTGGGGGTATGAAGAGATCCAAGAAGAGACAAGATACTAGATACAAGAAGCTGTGAAGATAATGACATTTATCAAATGTGTTTGTAATCCAGTTGAGGGATACTGCTCAGGTTTGCAGTAACCATCCCATATGTCCTGTTCTGTGTGTCACACGGATGCACATGACTATTTCTTCCATGTCGAGAACAGTGCCAGGCACATAGTTGATTTGCAGTAAGTATTGGATGGATAAATAGAAGGTACTGACAGTAAACATGGGGGGTCTCTGAGAGCTAGGACCCGGGAGAAGGCTGGGACCTTGGATACTGTGAACAGTAAGGAACTTCACTCTGTCTCATTCTGTTTCTAACTCCTCATCACCTCAGCACTTACCTTATTACCACCTCAAATCCTGAAGCAGCCCCTTCCTTTTGATAACTGATTTTTTTTTGGAAGCAAGCCTGACTTCTCTCGCTTTTGTTTTGCCACTGCTTGGCCTTCATTCTTCCTTCCTTTTCTTCGCTGCTTATCTCTGAGGATTTAGCAGATCACATTTTGGTTTATAAGGTGATTATGTTTTCTCAGGTCCTGGTTTTCTCTTCCCTTGACGATGAGGTGAGGAGCTATCTGGGAAAGACCTGAGTTATCAGGAAAAATTCAGAAGTATCTTTGTGGTTATTAAGAGGAAAATTCTGTAGGGTAGGTGACACAATAACATAACAATTTTGAGCCACATCTTCAGCCTGTCATAACTACATTTTAACTGGCTACATTTTTAAAACACAAGTTAAACTAGTTATGTTCTCCACCCTCCTCAATTTTGGCAGCATAAAGGCCTGTTTCACAGAGAAGAACACATAAACAAGTAAGTACAAGGAGGCTTGTGTGAGTGAGCGTCTACTGTATAGCGCAGTGACTTTCTCTGATTTAAGATGTAGCTCTTGGCAACTTCAAATAGTTTGTGTTCTCTGAGGGAGAAGTCCAGTCTATTTAACTGTGTTCAGTGAAAACTAATTATGATTCTCCGATGGGAAATAGACTCTCAGACTCATTTATTCATCTAGTAAGCATTTATGGAGAAGCTATCCTGTGTGAGGCACTGTGCTTGGTATCGGAAGATGGGAAAGAGAAGAGTTATCAACCTAAGAAAGGACACAGCGTGGATACAAATAACCGTAATGCTGTGTGGAACGTGACGGCTGCAGTAAAGGGGTGCAGGGTGCCTTGGGAGCTCCAAAACTGGAGCCGTTACTTCCAAACACTGCCTCGGGGTAGACGTTGTGGGGCTGGGTGGGGAAGGCTGAGGTCACCCTCCCCTCGTTGGCAGTGGGCTGTTGTGTAGGAGCTGCCGAGGGGCCCGTGGGGATGGGAGAGGAGAGGACAGACGGTGGGCGGAGGTCTGTAGGTAGGAAGGCACTGGGGACACGGGTAACAGAAAGTGGGCACTCTGAGGGTAGAGTGTTCACACCAGGTGGCCCACGCTGCGGATGGAAAAGTAGGGTGCCTGATCGGACAGGGGGTGTCTTAGGGATTGGAGGAGTGGGTTGAATCTAGGCTGCTTACCAAAAATTGGTTTTTTGTGACCATTGTTGCTCTAGTCTAAGAGTTAATTGTTTTATCAAGAAAAAAGTGTTCTTTGCTCAGATATGTTAGAGAATCCCTGCAGGAGAGGGAGGATGATCCTGCTGTTTTAGGAGTTCTGTGATACACTGTATTCAGTCGTGTTGCTGTAGTAAAAGTAGTGAGTATCCCCCGTACTCTGTAGACTTTATCAGTTGAAATTCGTTGCAGTTTTCCCTGTTGATGTCTTCAAGGATGATTGAAGGGCGGCAGTGTGTGATTCGGTTGGTCTCATTCCACAGAGGGCGTGAGGGTAAAGCACTGTCATTACCCCACTCTGTTTAATTGGGGTAATGACGATGCTTCCTACCTTCCTGTTAAAGAAGCCCAGGCCACAGCAGAAGGTTCTTAAAAGGTTTTCGGGACCCTGTGGTGTAGGGCGTGGGGTGGGCACAGCTCGCTACACAGATGCAGTAGGTGCCCGGTGTCTGTAGTGGGTTAGGAGAGAGTCGGCTCTGTTCTGCGTCTTTCTGCACATCTCCCCCTCATGCCTACACACTGGCAGTGCTGGGTGTTTGCAAGATTTGGGGGTCCTAGGCAAGTTGGTTAACTCCTCTGTGCCTCAGTTTCCTTCTGTGGAAAGCACTGTGTAGCAGGGACTTTTGAAAAGGTGTTCCATGTCATAAGTGACTTAGTCTGTGGTCCTGTACCTAGTCAGTGCTAAGCTGGAGTGTGAGCCGGGGCTGGGCTGTTAACCAGCTGGCTACATGACAGTGTAGGAGCCACGCGGTTTTCCCTCCCGGAATGCTGGCTCTTCTCTCATGTGTGCGCATTCCCTTCCATCCCGTTCTGTCAAACCTGTTTCCCCTGTTAACACCAAGGAGAAAGGAAAGAAGCTCTTGTTAAATTGTTTGGAAGTGTGGATGGTGAAGAGGATACCTAAGTAGATTTTATTTTGGAGTCTGATTGTTGTTGTTTATTTACTGTCCCAAACCCTTTGCTGCAAAGAGCAGAGGTTGTACTGTGCAAAGTTTGGCATATGTTGTGTGCTGCTATGCCATACAGTAGGCCCAGAATTGTGACCCTAGGAATACAAATGATGGATTAAAAGTATCCTGGAGTTAAAACCTACAGGGTAATTTCTGTAAGTCTTTTCCCCTGAAACAAGAGTTAGAAGAGAGTACCGTTAATTTTTCTTGTTAAAATTACCCAGGCTTACTGTTGGACTTTTGTTTTACTTTTAATTTTTTACTGAGGTATATATAATGAAACGTAGATATAATTGAAATGTAGATGTCGATCTTAAGTGTACTTGCTCCATCAGTTTTGAGTATACTATTTATTTATTTATTTTGCATTGTCTCAGTTGGTACGTGAAAATATATTCTGATTTTAAATGATTATCTCCCTTTACTTTTTCTGTGTGTTTGTTACCAATTTCTACGTATTTTCAGCTCCTACCTTTTTTACTCGGGTATGTTGTCAAACAATAACTTGGAGGTGGTCTTTTGTATGAGCTTGTGGTATACTTGAATAGTTTCCCTTCAGAAGTGGACTGTTAGTGTTGGAGCTTCATAGAGTGAATAAATTTCCTGGGAGGAAACGATAATAAAATATTCAGGAAGTTATTAGGAAATGAGAACTTGTGTTCTTGTTCCCTCAGATAAGCTGCTGAACCGTCTGTGTATGAAAACAGTGTGCATTAGAGGAAGGAATGAGGGATTCAGCAACTTGCTACTCGGGTGTGAGGGACTTGGGACTTCAAGTGCATAACTGGGCGAAGAATTTCCCAAAGCAGAATTGTCTGAGAATTGTTTTTTCTCTCTCAGAGTGTTTCTGTCAGGGAAGCTGGGTGACTGGGAACCCACTGGGGAGCGTGTTCCTGGGGGCCCCGTGGCAGGCAGGGGGTGTGCCTCCTCCCCGGTTCTGCTACGTTTCCCCCCTGTGACACCATCGGGTTAGCTCTGTCCATAATTGTAGCCGCTTTGTTCTAAAGTAACTGTGACTCTGTAACTCTCTAGGCACCATTTTAACTTTTACTGACTGGAATTGGTGCACCAGTTTTATGTAACAAATGGGGTTTAGAGGCCGACTTTTCCTCCACATGTGTTCGCAGCAGGATGATTTACCCCTAAGTTGATTAGTCCTGGATCCCCTCACTTGCAGGGGTCCCTGCTGGGGTCTGGGGGAGGCTCTAGCTATGTAGTTGGTACTTACATATTTCTGTAAAGTCTGCAAACTTGAGTTTCCCCCCGCCCCCCGATGTTTCTTAAAAGGGCCTCCAAATTGATTATTCTTCAAGCCACACAAAACTCAGGTTCACACAAAAGCCCTGGTTCATGACGCAGATTGGGTGTCGATGGCTAGTTCTAGTCTACTTGCAGGTGCCAGGAGGGAAATAGTAGCGAGAAGGCTGAGCGATTGCCTGGTGTTTGGAGTGGCCAGGGGTCCCTTTCTGGCTGTCAGGAGCCGTCTTGCTTCTCCTGCGAACGGGGCCGGAGGAGGCAGGGGAAGCTGGCGTAGGGCTGGTGGAGGAGTGGTGTGGCCGCGAGGGTGCCCTTGGATGGGGAGGATGCACTTGCAAGTAGTTACGTTTCCTGTAGCGTTTCAGAAGAACTGAAGAGTCATCCCAGATTACATTTCATCTGGAAACTTCATAATACATTTTTAGAATTATTGAAAAATTTGAAGAATCAGTTTCTTAATTAACGGATTGACTTGAGATTAAAGTCTTTATTGATTAGAAAATTTTGCTGAAAACAGAAATGTCGCTGATTCTTTTGGGTTACTACTATAACTCGAGATTCGATAGCTTTTTGGCAGGTGTTTCTTCTTTGTCCTTTATTCTTTTCATCGTCACTTTCTTTTCATTGCTTGCTTTCTTTTGGATTCAAAGCTCTTTCTTACACTTCTGAGGATTTTGAATGACTGGACTGTGGATAGCAACATTTTAAAACTGTATTTTAGTGTTCTGCTTTCTTTAAAAATAATTGTGGGGTCTGTGTGGCCCGGAGACAAATTTACAGTTAATAGATGTATAATGTTCTGAGAAGCAATTAGATCTAGTTTGCAGTAAACTGGCTCAGTTTCAAATATTCTTAAAATTATTGAACTTTTCCTAAAATTCCTTCTGATTGGACTAAGTTCTCAGTGCTGATAAGAGCTTGTCTAGAAAGTTGTATGGATCTGCCACCTGGTGGTGAAATATTAACAAGTACTAAATGTTTGCCAAGACTTTAATAGTGGATTCTTGCCTGGGTAGTGCCATAGAGTCCACTTAGGCTCCTTAGATATATGACAGCACCTCCTCAAAGTTTTTGTTTTCAATTGAGAAAATATTACTTACATGTGATAGAAGAGGGATCTTTTGATTAATGTATTTCTGTCTATTGCTTGTAGAGGACACTTCCTGGTTTATGAAATTTGTATATTACTGAGTTGAAATCAACTTTGAGTGCTTTGAGAATATACTGCTTCCCTTAAATTTGAAAGAGACATGAGCTTTTGAGAAGATTGTTGTTAATTATTCTAAAATGTTTGATATGGACTCACGGGGGGAGAAAGAAAGATTACAGGACAAAGGAACATTTTTGGAGAGAGAAATAAAGCATTCTGTTTATTTACTTCAAAACACAGCAACAGGCGTTTAAAGCTTTTTTTTTCAGCAAATAGAAAGTTGAACAGTGTTTTATGGTCTTCAATTGGATTATCAATACAAATAAGTATTATATACGAGGCACTGTGTTTTAGGTATAGAGGAGAAAGTAGTGAATAACACCTGAATGTTTTTTGTTCTCATAGAGTTTATAATCTTGCTAGGGCGGCAGATAAGCAAGTAGTTACAGAAATAATTGATTACAATGTTGATAACTGCTATAAAGGATAAGTACGTAACAGAGAGACGTCACCCAGGCTGGCTAGTGCATCAGGGAAAGCTTCCCTAAGGAAGTGACATTTCAGTTGATCTGACAGATACAGAGCCAGTCAAATGTGGGTCTGTTGGTTACTTCTGAAGCGGGAAGGAGGTTGGCAAGTCTGAGGAACTGAAAGAAGATCAGGGTGGCTGGAGTGTAGTGAGAGAAAGGGGGATTTTGGTATGAAAGAAAACAGGAAAGGATAGAGGTAAATACTTCAGGGCCTTGTGTCTGCCGAGGACTTTGGACCTCATCATGTGGCGTGTAGGTGAGGAGTGACAGAACCAGGTGAATGAATAAAACAGGGCAATACTGAGGGAGGGCAGTTGTATAAAGCCCTTATGGTAGTTCTGGCTCGGACTGGAGTGTATTAGTGGACATGGTAAGAGGCTGACATATTTGGAATGTATTTGGAGTGAAATAGACAAGACTCGGTGATTGGCTAAGGTAGAGGGAGATAGCAAGGATGAGTCCAGTTTCTGGCATGCATGCATTCATTCAAAAAGCATATAAATGTATGTTATATAGTTTGGTCCTTCAGGGTAGAAAGTTGCATAACTGCAGTATTCAGTTCATAGTACATTATCATTATTGGACAGTTCAGGGTTTCTTATTTTGCATTTTTTTCTTCCCCCTTTATCTACTGTCTCCACTCCCGTTTCCTTTCTCTTCTTAGGCTCCTACTATATACTTAATATGTCTTCTTGAGTATGCATCCAAGTCTGTAAAATATGAAGTGTTGTTTTGTGTGTTTTTCACTTGTGATACTGTGCTGTGCATCTTATTCTGTTCCTTATTCCACCGATTGTTAGCTGTGTGACCACCGGCAAGTTACGTAACGATTTTTGTGTCTCAGTTTCCTCATCAGGAAAACGAAGAGAATAGTATTACTTAGATTATACAGTTGTTGGGAGGATTAAGAGAGTTAATGTTTGTAATATGTTCTGTGTTGTTTGCAGTTTCCCTTTGGTGCTTTAAGGACGTCTCCGCGTTGTTATCTGTGCCCTCGTAGTTGCCTCTGATTGCGGCATAGTTTTCATAGTGTGTGTCCATTACATTTTCTTACTCATCCATTCCCTAGAGGGTGGCGACCTGGATTTGTTCCAGCTCCCACTGCCACAAATACAGCCACAATGGAAGTCCTTTGACATGAATCCTTACTGATCTTCGTATAAATTTCTCTGAGATTTCAACCTAGGAGTAGGATTGTTGCAGCATACAACTTACATATAATTTAATTTCACTAAGTATGGCCCGATTGTCTTGTAGAATGTTTGCACTAGTTTATACTCCCACAGGCAATACGTATGTTACCAACTCCTTTATCCTTGTCACTATTTTATAGGACTTATCTTTCTAAACTTTGGCATATTAACACAGGTATAGTTATTTCAATATTAGATGAATTTGCATTTTTATGATTATTAATGAGTCTTAGAATGATTGTAGCCATTTCGTTTGCTTCTGTAACTTTCCTCTTTACATCTTGTATTTATTTTTGTGTCAGATTTCTAGTCTTTCTTGACGATTTGCAGTTCTTTGTATATTCCTGATGCCATTTTTGTTGGTTCTAGACATTGCAAGTCATTTTTCTCTGTCATCTGTTTACGTTACCTATGGTGTCCTTTGAACAGAAGTCCTTAATTTTAAGGTGGTTAAGTCCATTTTGAAAAATTTTTTAAAAAGTCACCTTACTCTTTGTGCTTTTTGTGTGTTAGTGATTCTGCATTTTCTTCTTTCCTAATACTTTTATATTTATGTTTAGATAACAAATATTTGTTGAGTACCTGCTGTAATGTAGGCATTGGGGCTAGAACTGTGAACCAGACAGATATACAGAGTGCTGAGCTGAGCTGTGCAGCCTGGGAAAGAGCAGCAGAGCAACTGGATGGATGCTGGTATTATTTACTGATTCAGGAAACGTGGGTGATGAAGAAGTTTGGGGTAGGAGTCAGGTGTTTGCTAGAGTTAAAAGATCTTTAGTTCAGTTAAATTTTTCAATTAACGTATACAATTTGTGTGTGTACATGTGCGTGCACCCGTGATCTCTCAGTTTTAATGAGTATTAGCACATCTATGGTGGGTTCCTTTAACTCCCACCGTAACAGGATAGAAGACAGTTTCCAAAACTTCCCTCATGCCGGCCCTTTGTATTCCGATCCTCCCTCCACTCCTAACGCCCAGCAGCCTCTGATCTCTTCTCCATCCCACATTCTGCCTTTTCCAGAACGTCGGGTAAGTGGAATCGTATGGTACATAGCCTGTTGAGACCGGCTTCTTTCACTAAGCACAATTCCTGTGAGCTTCACCCGTGTCGTGGAGTGTATCAATAGTTAGTTCCTTTTTATTGCTGGGGAGTAAGTAGTCCGTCGTATGGAGGTACCACGGTTGATCCATTCACCTGGTGAAAGACATCAGGGGTTGTCTTTTTTTATTTTTTTGTCTTGTAAAATCATTTTATTTTCTGTTACATAATCATCTTTCTCAGGTAATGTTACTGGAACAACCTGTTTAATGGGGTTTTATAGTTGGGGTAAATATATTTTTTAAAAACTTACTTCTATTATGCAGTTGTGATACAAAAAACGATTTATAGGCTACAGTTTTCAAAAGGCAGTAAGCTAGACTAAATCCTGCTGAAGAAACTATCCTATTTAAGTCTATACTATGGAATGAAAAAATATGATTAAAAAATCTTCTGATCAAAAAGCTTGAGATCATCAAAGGAATGTTTACTGTCCTCCACAGAGAGCCACCAGGATTTTCTCATAATCTCTTTTGGTTTCATCCAGGATAGTTTGGCGGAGAGAGAGACGGTACAACTTCTGATAGCATGCTTTGATATCATTCATGTCGACTTCAGAACGGGAAACCATAGTTCTTATCAAGGTCTTATGACGTGTTCCAGCACCCTTCATGGCCTGATGAAGCTTCTCAGCAAAGAACATAGGCTTGTTTGTGGCACGCTTCACAATTGTTGTGAAGCATTTCTCGATGTCACCTTTCATCTCCAGGTCCAGAACTTTGTTCATGTCATGCTTGCTGTACTTGGCATACTTCCGAGACACTCTGCGAAGATGGGGATAGCTTCTGGTGGTAAGCCTGGTACTGAGCACATCCACATCTGTCCCTTTTCTCCTTTCTCCTGCTTCATATAAAGCCCTGGCGTGTGAGTCAGCCAAGTCTTCACTTAGGCCGAGATCCTCAGATCCGTCACCCTTAATAAGAGAAAGCAAAGCCTTCTGGTAATGTCCAGATGTGTCTGAGGTGATGTCTTTAGCCAGGTCTCTCTTCAGTTCTTCTCTATAGATTCTGTTAATTTCTCTGGTTTCTCTGTTAGTTCTAGATGCCACAGTTTCATTCCGAGTGTCTTCATCAGTTCCAACACCCCTCACGGCATCGCGGAGTTCATCAGCATCTAATTGGGCTGGAGTTTTTAAAAGAGTCAAAACAACTTCCTCAAGGTGACCTGTAAGAGCTTTCTTCAGAATTTCATTCAGGGGCTTTCCTTTTTCCTGGAGATACACTGCTTTGATCTGTTGATGCTGTGCATGGTTTCTCCTGGTGAGAATGTCAGTGATGGTTGCTTCACCCACACCTTTAACTGTTATTGCTTTATGCAAGACAGCAACATCTGAGGATGGATTGACGCTAGGATAGGGACTCACTGCTGACCTGGGACCACCTTCAGATCCTTTCACAGTGTTAATGTATTCCTGCTCTTCATTGTCAATAAACCTTGAGGAATTCTGATACCACTGCCATTTTTAAAGAAGTTTCTTTTCATCCACCTTCTTCCAAAGAACTAAAGAGAGACTCTTCTCTGATCTTTTCACACTCAGGGGTTGTCTTCAGTTTGTGGGGATTATGAATAAACTGTTACAAACATTTAGATGCAGTTTTTTGTGTCCCCGTGTTTTCATTAATCTAGGGTAAATATCCCAGAGTGAAATTGGCGGGCCGTGTGTTTAACGTTGTAAGAAACTGCCAACCTGTTCTTCAGAGTGGCGGTACCCTCTGTGTTCCTTCCAGCTGTGGGGGAGTTTCGTAGCTCGGCCTCCTCAGCAGTACCTGGCATTGTCAGGTTTTTCCCTACTCTAATAGGTATGTAGTGGTGTCTTGCAGTTTTCACGTGCATTTCTCTGATGACTGGCATTGTTGAACACCCTTTTCTGTGCTGACTTGCCATTGTTGGTGAGATGTCCCTGTAAATCTTTTGCCCATTTAAAAAAATTGAGTTGTTTGTTTACTGATGGTTGAGTTTTTAGATCTTTATGTATTCTGTATACAGCTGCCTTTGTTAATGGTTTGCAAATATATTTTTTTTTAAATTAGTGACTTTTTTCCTTTTTTTTTAAATTTATTTGACCACAGAACCTTTTTTTTTTTTTTTTTTTTTTTTTTTTTTTTTTTAAAGATTTCATTGGGGAAGGGGAACAGGACTTTATTGGGGAACAGTGTGTGTGTACTTTCAGGACTTTTTTCCAAGTCAAGTTGTCCTTTCAATCTTAGTTGTGGAGGGTGTGTTCAGCTTCAAGTTGTTGTCCTTTCAGTCTTAGTTGTGGAGGACGCAGCTCAGCTCCAGGTCCAGTTGCCGTTGCTAGTTGCAGGGGGCACAGCCCACCATCCCTTGCGGGAGTCGAACCAGCAACCTTGTGGTTGAGAGCCTGCACTCCAACCAACAACTGAGCCATCTGGGAGGCAGCTCAGCTCAAGGTGCCGTGTTCAATCTTAGCTGCAGGGGGCGGAGCCCACCATCCCTTGCGGGACTCGAGGAATTGAACTGGCAACCTTGTGGTTGAGAGCCCACTGGCCCATGTGGGAATCGAACCGGCAGCCTTCGGAGTTAGGAGCACGGAGCTCTAACCGCCTAAGCCACCGGGCCGGCCCTGCAAATATTTTCTCTAACCTATTTTTTGTCTTTGCATACTCTCAATGTCTTTTGCAGAGCAAAAGTTTTAAATTTTGGTGAAGTTCAGTATATCTGTTTATTACCTTTATAGCTTTATTACCTTTATACCTTTCTTACCTTTTTAGTGTCATGTCTAAGGACTCTTTGTCTAATCCAGATTTACAGAAGTTTTTCTCCTGTAATTTCTTTTAGGAATTTTAGTTTACATTTGATATTTAGATTTATGATCCCTTGTGAGTTAATTTTTGTGTCAAGTCGAGGTCCCTTCCTCTTTCTCTCCCTCCTTCCCTCGCATGTGGATGTCCCATTGTTTCAACCCTATTTGTTGAAAAGACTGTCCTTCCTGTATTGAATTATATTTCCACCTGTGTCAGAAATCAGTGTGTGGGTCGATCTCTGGATTCTCTGCTCTAATCTGTGTGTCTGTGCTTTTGCCAGTTCCGCATCATCTCAATTACTGTATCTTTGTTGTAAGCCTTAAAGTAGTTGGAATATTCTAACTTTGTTCCTCCTTTTTCTTTTTAACTTTTATTTATTTTAAGTGTGTTTTTCCAGGACCCATCAGCTCCAAGTCAAGTTGTTGTTTCAATCTAGTTGTGGAGGCCACAGCTCACAGGGGCCCATGCGGGGATCGAACCGGCAACCTTGGTGTTAAGAGCACCGCTCTCTAACCAGCTGAGCTAACTGGCTGCACCTGTTCCTCTTTTTTGAAATTCTTTAGTCATCTGTCTTATATACAAAAATTCTGGTTGGGATTATGATATGAATTGAATTAAATCCGTAGAACAATTTGGGAAAAATTGACACTTTAGCTATGAATCTTTCAATCCATGAACAAAATGTCTTTTCCTTTACTTACGTCACTTTTAATTTCTTTCACCAGCATTTTGTAGTTCTCTGATACCTAAGTATTTCATGTTTTTGGAGCAATTTTAAATGGTTTTGTTTTCTAATTTTGATTTCCAGTTGTTGATTGCCAGTATATAAAAATACAATTGATTTTTTTTATTAGTTTCAGGTGTATAAAACAATGTAATAGTTAGACATTTACCCCCCTCACAAAGTGATAACCCCTCCCCCAATCTACTGCCCCTCTGACATCGTATGTAGCTGCTACAGTTCCACTGACTCTACTCCCTATGCTGTACTCCACACCCGTGACTGTATATATATTAAATTATAGTTGACATTCATTATTGTTCAGCTTCAGCTTCAGGTGTACAGTGCAGTGGTCAGACATCTACATCATCCCTGAGGTGGTCTCCCTAATAAGACAAAGTGTCCATCGGACACCCTACAAAATCTTTACAACGTTATTGATTGTATGTCCCAAACTGTCTTTCGTATCGTCGTGGCAATTTTGTAGTTACTGATTGTGCTTTCTAATCCCCTCACCTTCTCGCTCATCCCCACCAGTACGACTGATTTTTATACATTGACCTCGTGCCCTACAACCTTGCTTATTAACTCACTTAATAAATAGTTCTAGAAGACTTTTTGTAGATTCCTTGGGATTTTCAAGTAAACAGTCATGTCTGTAAATAGTGACAGCTTTCTTTTTTTTTTTTTCTAATCTGTATGCCTTTCATTAGTTTTTCTTCCCTTGTTATTTTGGCTACGATTTCCAGTACAGTTCTGAATAGCAGGAGTGAGTGTAGATGTCCTGCCTTGTTCCTGATCTTAGCGGGGAAGCAATGCAGTCTTTCACTGGTAAGTAGGATGCCAGTTTTAGGGTTTTTGTAGATGCCCTTTATCAAGTTTATTTCTATTCCTAGTTTGCTGAGAGTTTTTAACATGACTGGGAGTTGAATTTTGTCCAGGGCTCTTCTGCATTTGTTGGTAAGATCATGCGGTTTCCTTTTTAGTCTGTCATTCTGGTGGGTTACGTTGATTGATTCCTAAATATTGAACCAATCTTAAGTTCCTGGGAATGAACTCCCACTTGGTTGTGACTTAGTATTCTTTTTATATATTGCTGGATTTGATTTACTAATACTTTGTTGAAAATTATTCCATCCTATGTTCATGAGGAATTTTGGCCTGTGGTTTTCTTGTACTATCTTTGTCTGGTTTTAGTATCAGGATAATGCTGGCCTTATAAAATTAGTTATGAAATGTTCCTTCATTTACAGTTTTTTTCTGGAAGAGATTGTACAGAATGTTATTTTTTCTTTAAATATTTGATAGAATTCAATACTGAAACCAATGGGTCTTTGAAATTATAAAAACTTTAATGATCACAACAGTAACATATTTATTGTGGAAAACTTAGAAAATATTGCTTAAAACTTAGAAACTAGGGAAATGAATAAAGAAAATCAAAATGACTTATCTCACAATTTAGATGATTATGATTAATATTCTGGCATTTTTATTCTAGCTTTCTTCCTCTGCATATATACTTGTATATTTTTAAACTGCATATAAGTGTGTGTGTGTGTGTGTGTGTGTGTGTGTGTGTGTGTGTGTGTGTTTGGGTATGTGTATTTAAAACAAAATTTGGATCATATTACAAATACCATGTTATACCTGAATCCAGTATGGCTACCTGATTTCATTGTATGTCGTAGCTTTACATAAATATTACTCTAATGTTGAATGTTTAAGTGTGATAAATATTTTTTATATAAGTTTCTTTCTGACAATTTACTTAAGATTTATTTATGGAACTAGAAAGGGATCGACATATTTTTAAGCCTCTTCATACACAACAAATTCATCCTTTCTAGAAAGGATGTATAAATTTTTACTCTCTAATGGATTCTTTTAAAAAGTGTTCGTGTGTGTATGTATATCATCTATATTTATATTCATATAAAAATACATATAAAATGTTTATTAACATATAGCTGTCTTTGTGTATATACAGTTTCTTTTTAAGAAAATTTAAGAAGTGGGGTATACCACTCTTAAAAGGTTAGTTTTCCAAACCAGTGTAAATATATTTTATAAGTATACACACTTACGGAGATAATTTTGATACAGAAATTAAGGCTTTTAAGTATCAATGTGCAAAAATGCCGGTAAGAATTTATTCTGATCACGATAACGATGTGATTTGTGATTCATAATCTCCATCGTTTTATTGTCTATTGATTGTGTTTATATTGAGTACACTTTACACAATATAACTTTAATGAAATTATCCTAGAAAATATGTGCTTTAAATTTTTTATAAGGAATATTTATTTCACTTGTGTCAAATAGACATTTTGATTTACAAGGTTAGTGGAACAGATTCTTTTGGTATAAAAGTATGCAAGACTCCCAAAATAGAAGTAGTCAGGAATCTGTTGTTAGGTGTATTTTGGCAAGGCCACATCTGTGTTAGTTACCGTAAGTTCTGGAGTGCTTGGGACAATCTGTACCTATTGTTCCTGGTATAGTTATTTTTAGTGCCCCCTCTCTCAGAATGTCCTGGTTTGGCTAGTAAATTATATAGTCACCTTGTATTTATGATAAATTGGGCCTTTCCAGAATATAAACTTCTCAAAAGCCTTGAGCCATATTTAACCAGCCAAGGAATTTTCATATTAGTGAAGTTATGGAAAATAGGAAATTATCTGTGCTCAAGAAAAAGAGCATTTTTAGACACATGGTAATCCTTTGTCAACCATGGTTTCCAGTGGCAGTTTTGGAAAAAAATCTGGTTTTGTATTAGTGTACCAACATTTTAAATTTCGCCATCTTGATATATAGATGCAGTCCCACTCAGTTTTCCTTTAACAAAGTAACAGGGCAACAGTGACTGCCTCCTCTTGCTCTAGACCATGTTTTCAGGTCTTCGCGGTAGGGGAAAAAGCAGAGATTTGATTTGCGTAACAGTCTAGATATATAGATAGAATCCTAGACTCAAAAAATGAACTTGAGCCATGCTTAATTTGTGACAAGCATTTTGCCAAGATTTGCAAAATGAAAGAGGAATCCAAATACAAAGAACACTCTACTTTAGGACAGTAGGAAAAGAAAGAAATCCGCATAATGTAAAGCTGGAGGATGATTAATAAATTTGTTTTATGCATGTTTTGTCATAGGTACCAGTCTAGGCTCTGGGGATGAGCGCTGAGTAGGACACACACAATCCTTGCCCTTATGGGACTTACAATTTACTTAGGAAGATGGCGCATTTAAACATGGAATTACAGTGAAATGGGGGAGGCGTTTATGGTATGATGGAAAAGGAGACTTCAGTTGGAACCAGAAAATGTCTAAGTACTACTCATATACTTCACTCAAACTAGGCATTGAGTACCCAGAATTTAAAATAAGTACTAAAGCTCGAATCGTGGTGTATTGTGTTAGGCATTCACTCTTTTCTGTATAACCAACCTAGGTGCATTTTTGAAGTTGTTCTTGCTTATACATTTTAGGTGAGTTCTTATGTTGGCTTAAATTTAATCAAAATCTCAGCCTTATAGTAATAACTTTTTTTTTTATCAATGACACGTCTATAAACTGTTCTAAGTCCACTTGTATAGGAACTTCCTTTTGGGTTTACACAGAAGTGAGTTAATCTGGATGCACTTGTCGTTTTCCAGTGTGGTAAGATTCTTTGTTTACGTTTCAATGTGCACACAGTTTATTGCAGTAAATATTCCATTACAAGACTATTAAATATTTTAAGAATTCCGGAAGTTGTGCTGCTTAGTATACATAGTACACACTACTTGTAGCTGTTGAACACTTGAAATGTATCTAATTTGATTTATGATTTATTGTGAGTGTAAAATATACACTGGATTTCAAAGACTTAATATAAAAAATGTAAAATACCCCATCAGTGCTCTTTATTGATCACGTGTTTTAATATTTTAGATATATTTGGTTAAATACAGTAAAAGTTCATTCATCCGTTTCCTATTTTTTATGTGACTACTAGAACATTTAAAGGTACAGTGGCTTTCATTATGTTTCTGTTAGACAGCACTGTCCGGAAGTACCTCCTCAGGGTCTCAGGTTCTTTAGAATGTGCAGTAGTCTCCCCTTGCCTGTGGTTGTAGTTACCTGTGATCAACTATAGTCTGAAAATATCTGCATCTTTCACTTCAGTTCGTCTCATCATATAGGCATTATGTCATCTCATATTATCACAAGAAGAAGAAGGGTGGTGAGAACAATACCATAAGGTGTTTTGAGAGAGAAGACCATTCACATAAATTTTATTACAGTATATTGTTACAAGTGTTCTATTTTATTATTAATGGCTAATCTCTTACTGTGCCTAATTTATGAATTAAACTTTGTCATAGGTATGTATTCATATGTGCAGGAAAAAACATAGTATATATAGGGTTTGGTACTTTCCGCAGTTGTAGGCATCCCCTGGGGGCCATGGAATGCATCCCTGCAGATAAGGGGGGACGACTCTAATGCTTTGGGCCACAGCTCCTCAATTTATATTCCTCCTCATGAACTTTCAGGATGGGAAGCGCAGGTGGGTTTCACATCAAATTAGAACCAGAAATGTGATACTATGAGACTACCTCTGTATCTTTATTAAAAATTTTGTTTTTCTTAAGTCAATTTGCATGTAATTCTATTGTTTGTAATCAAAAGCGCCTTCACTAAGTCATATAAATGTAAGTCTTGTGTTCCAAACAGGGTTGTAAACTTGAGGACAAAGTCGGTCTATACTTGCAAATGGCCGGCTACACTGTAAGTGGGATACACTCTTGTTGAGCTGAGGACATGCCTGAAGCCCCACCATCTGTAGCAGTGATTTTCAGTTACTTAGAGGAGAGAGAGGACACTTAGGGCAATAGTGATCTGCACAAGTGTCGTGGAAAAAGTCGAATTTGGTAGTTCTTTTCTTAAACTTTTGAGGAACTTCCACACTGCCTTCCAGAACACACAGTGTGATATGTTGGCGACATATTACAGAATTGTACACTTGAAACCTGTGTAATTTTATTAACCATTGTCACCCCAATAAATTTTAATTAAAAAAAGGCTAGAATTTGAGCTGTGACCCATCACAGCAATAAAACTACCTAGCACGTTGCCACGTGGCACTTTCCGAAGGCCTGAATGGGGCCGTCATAGTGAAGATGGATGAAGCCGTCCAAAAGTCTGCGTCAAGTAAACGCAAGGCAATGGGGACTGACTGGACCCAGAACTGAAGACAAAAACTAGAAAACCAGCTCATGAAGGTCACCAGATTTGTGATTTACCAGCATTTATGGAGAGAATTTTATCTTGGAACAGAGTTTTATGTTTATGTTTATATGAGGTCAAAGTTGTGTCAATGTCATTTAAAGGCTTTAATCATGAGGTTATAGAAAATAATGATTTAGGAGAGGGGTGGAGATAAGCAATACGAAGGCAGTAAGTGTTACAGCTAACAGGCATGAGCCTTGTATCAGTCAGGCACCAATCAGGAGACAGAAACCATGCCAGGAATTTGTGCAGGGAAATTTTAATGAAAAAAATGGTTATTCAGGTCAAAGGCAGTAAACTACTGAGAGGAGTAAAAGAGATCTGAGCTGTGTGGAGGGAGGTCCCTTGTCTTGGTTGAGCCCGATACCAAGTCAGCTGACAAAGGAAGCACAGAGTCAGAAGAATCCAGTTCCAGTAGACAGAAAGCAGGGCAATGAGGGTGTATTTAAGGCTGAGAGGCAATAAATAAACTGGCACAAGCCTGGAAGGAGAAGGGGTTTTTATACTGTGGAGCAATGCATTGGAAGCACCAGTAGAAAGTAGGACAGTGCTGAAGTTACCTTCTGTTCTTTGGTTATCAAATCATAAAGAAATGACTAGGATTGTCCAAGGGAATTGCTTCCAACTGCGTGATGAGGCAGTGGCTATTATCCCCATTTTATAGATGAGTAAACTGAGACTAGATCATTTGCCCAAGGCCACATAATTGGCAAATGACAACAATGGGATTTGAACTCAGGCAGCCTGACTCTTGAACTCATACTCTTATCTACTACTCTTAATCTCTTCCCTTCACAATTTTTAGTGGTTGTATAATATCAGTGTGCCATAATTTACTTAGCTGTTTTCCTAGTTATATATCTAGTTTATAGGCTTTAAAATTCAGATCTCAAAAGTTTTAAACAAACTGGTGCCTCCTCTGTGCAGGATTGTTTTTAGGTACTGTGGGCATTGGTTTAAGTACATACGACCTTGCTGTATGCATTGCCTTGCTGAAAAGTTGTATGTATGATGTGAGCATTTGTTTATATAATATTTTTTCTGAGTTGACTTTACTATTTTATTTTTATTTATTTTTTATTTTTTTATTTTTATTTTTTATTTTTTTTATTTTTAGTTTGTTGAGTTCACTATTTTAAAGATGTAGTCCTCTGGAAAACAAATATTTTTCTCTTAAATTAAAATCAGAAAGTAGTTAATAAAAATCAGCGGTGAATTCAGCACTGTGTTCGGTACCTCCTTTTGTGCAGAGCTATATTTCATATGATACCTGCAAGAAAAGTAATTTAAATGAACACTTAACAGCATGATTTGGGATTACTCAGTAAACGTGCATCAAGTTTGAACTCTCTGTTCAAATGGAGAAATTATATGGATAATTCCCCAATTTTTTGTTTGCTTTTAGAATGTGCATTTAGGCTTATGTTGAAATAGGGTAAAATCACGGGGTTCATATAGAGAAGTCACATTTGTAATCGGGAGGGGCTGCACAGCTGTCTGACTTCTGTTCTCTGTGTCAGTGTTACTGCTTTTTTATCTTTGGGATGTAGACAGTACCAATTTAATAGGGGAGCCTCAGTCCTAGACCAGTGTCAGCTGCTGTAGCTGGGTTGAGGGAGATAATTAAGAGCTTTATTTTAAAGCTCACCTGCTGGATTTCTAGATACCTGTTAAAATAAGAGCAATGCATATGGTTATTTAACAAATAACTTAGAACCCTCTTTGCTAAATTATATCATTTATTTTTGATGGCACTTCCACTTGATCCGTTTCAGGATTTTGTGGGACTGCTGCCTCAGTGGTGGTTATGCTCCCATCCAGAGGCATATAATGTGTGACTGGGTCTGTTTCCCTGTGGCCGTCAGCCACCAGCGTTCAGCAGACCACGGCCCGTGGGTCATCTGGTCTGTGGCCTGTTTTTGCACATCCCATGAGCTAATAATGTTGGTTTCTTACATTTTTAAGTGTTGTTAAAAATAAAAGTTTAAAACAAAGGTGACTGTGTGACACAAACTGTATGTAGCCTGCAAAGCCTAACATATTTACATTTGGCCCATGTAAAGAAAAAATTTGCCGACTCATGGACCATCAATATTTATTGCCCAGAACTATTAATTAATTCATTAGGGGTTGCAAAATGGTGATATTGTGTCATTCCTTCATTATTAGGTGGAATACTTCTGTAAACAGAAATTTACTTCCATTAACAATTTTATTACCATTAGGAACAATTTGAATTAGGAAAAATGCTTAATTCTTTCACCCTTAAATGCCCCTTTTGAAAATAACGATTTGAAACATTCTACAAAGGTTGACCAATTTTCTTTTTGAGGTCTTTATATATTAATGGAATTTAACATATTTGAGTGTTTTGTTATGTCAATTTGTTATATTATTATCATTATTGATGCTTAAATATTCCATATTTGGCCAGTAAGAGCCTCTTGAGTCTTTTGGGATGACCCTCATAGTCATTGAGAACTTTTTGTTTTCACCTCTGTTTCAGTTGCAGACCTGGAGTGAGCCAGTTTTTTTTTTTTTTTAAATTAAATTTATTAGGGTGACATTGGTTAATAAGATCATATAAGTTTCAAGTGTACAATATTGCAATACATCATCTGTATATTTCATTGTGTGCTCATCACCCAAACTTAGTCTCCTTCTGTCACCATATATTTGGCCCATATTACCCTCTTCAAACTCCCCCCATCCCCCTTCCCCTCTGGTAATTACGTACTATTTATTGTCTGTGTCAATGTGGGTTTTATTTATTTGTTTGTTTTGTTTGTTCATTTGTTGCTTTCTGTTTTATATCCCACATGAGTGATTTTTTTTCCTGTCAGCAATTTGAGTTTCAGCATAGTGAATGAGTGATTCTTGTTCCCACATGAGTGATCCCACAGATCATGATTCTTGTTTTCTTCTAACTTATTTTGCGCAGCATATTCTCAGTACCTTTCCATGTTGTTTCAAATGGCAGTCTTTCATCTTTTCTTATGGCAGAGTGGTATTCCATTGTGTATATGTACCACATATTCTTTAACCAATTATCCATTGAGGGACACTGGGTTATTTCCATGTCTTGGCTCCTGTGAATAATGCTGCAGTGAACATGGGGTACATATAGCTTTAGGAGTAAATATTTTCAAAATTTCTGGATAGATATCCAGGAGAGGGATTGCTGGGTCATGGTAGCTCTATTCTTAAAATTTTCAGAAACTTCCATACTGATTTCCATAGGGGCTGTGCCAATTTACATTCCCTCCAGCAGTGTGTGAGGGTTCCTTTTTCTCTACTTCTCTAACACTTGTTATTACTTGTCTTGTTGATAATAACCATTCTAACATGCGTAAGGTGGTATCTCATTGCGGTTTTGATTTGCATTTCCCTACTAGCTAGTGAAGTTGAGCATCTTTTCATCATTTGTGTGTCCTCTTGACAAAATTGTTCAGGTCCTCTGCCCATTTTTAATTGGATGTTTTTGTTGTTGCATTGTATAAATTCTTTATATATTTTGGATATTAGCCCCTTATTGGAGGTGTTATTTGCAAATACCTTATCCTATTTGGTTGATTGCGTTTTTGTTTTGTTGATGTTTTCTTTTGGTGTGCAGAAGCTTTTTAGTTTGACTCTTATTTTTGCTTTTATTTCCCTTGTCTTTAGGGACAAGTTCATAAAATCTCTGAGAGCAAAGTCCACAAGTTTAGTACCTGTGTTTTTTCTATGCATTTTATTGTTTCAGATCTTATGTTTAGGTCTTTGATCCATTTAATTTTTGTGTGTGGTGATAAATAGCAATGGAGTTTCATTCTTTTGCATGTGGCTTTCCAATTTTCCCATTTATTGAAGAAATTTTCTTTTCTCCATTGTATGATTTTGGCTCCTTTGTCAAAAATTAGTTGTACATATACATATAGATTTATTTCTGGGCTCTCAATGCTGTTCCGTTGGTCTGTGTGTCTTTTTTTTTTTCCGATATCTTACTATTAGATAGGTGCAAAAGTAATTGCGGTTTTTGCAATTATTTCCAACCTTTTAAACTGCAATTACTTTTGCACCAACCTAATATTTGATTATTGTGGCTTTGTAGTATAATTTGAAGTCAGGGGTTGTGATACCTCCAGCTTTATTCTTTCTCAGATTGCTTTGGCTATTTGCTATCTTTTATGGTTCCATACAAATTTGATGTTTTTTTGCATTCTATTTCTTTAAAAAATGCCATTGGGGTTTTAATAGGGATTGCATTAAATCTGTGTATAACTTTAATATGGCCATTTAAACTATATTGATTCTTCCAATCCATGAACATGGACTGTCTTTCCATTGTTTTGTGTTGTCTTCAGTTTCTTTCAACAATGTCTTGTGGTTTTCAATGTATATAGATACTTCATATCCTTTGTTAAGTTTATTCCTCGGTATTTTATTTTGTTGTTGTTGCAATTGCAAATGGAATTGTTTTTTTCATTTCTTTTTCTGATATTTCATTGTTAGTATATAGAAATGCAATGGATTTTTGTACATTGATTTTTATATCCTGCAACTTTACTGTATTCATTTATTATTTCTAAGTTTTTTGTGTGAAGTCTTTAGGGTTTTCTATATAAAGAATCATGTCATCTGCAATTAGTGAGAGTTTAACTTCTTCATTCCCAATTTGGATGCCTTTTATTTCTTTCTCTTGTCTGATTGCCCTGGCGAGGACTTCCAGTACTGTGTTGAATAACAGTGGTGAGAGGGGACATCCTTGTCTTGTTCCCGATCGTAGAGGAAAAGCTTTCAGTTTTTCATTGTTGAGTATGATACCAACTGAGGGTTTGTCATGTATGGCCTTTATCATGTAGAGGTGCTTTCCTTCTATACCCATTTTATTGAGTATTTTAATCATAAATGGATGTATCTTCTCAAATGCTTTTTCTTCATCCATTGATATGATCATGTGATTTAAGCCTTTATTTTGTTAATGTGGTATATCACATTGATTGATTTGCATATATTGAACTATCCTGGCACTACTGCAGTAAATCCCACTTAATGTTAATGTATTATCTTTTTAATGTATTGTATTCTGTTCGCTAGTATTTTGTTTAGGATTTTTTGCGTCTATACTTACCAGAAATATTGATCTGTAATTTTCTCTTTTGTATTGTTCTTGCCAGTTTTTGGTATCAGGGTAATGTTTGCCTCATAGTATGAGTTAAGTACTGCTTCTTCAATTTTTTGGAAGAGTTTGAGGAGGACAGGTGTTAAATCTTCTTTGAATGTTTGGTAGAATTCATAAGTGAAGCCATCTGGCTCTGGACTTTAACTTTTTGGGAGGTTTTTGATGACTCTTTCAAGTTCCTTACTGTTGACCAGTCTATTTAGATTTTCCAATTCTTAATGACTCAGTCTGTGGAAGTTACATACTTATGAGAACTTGTCTGTTTCTTCTAGGTTATTGAATTTGGTGGCATCCAGCCTTTCATAGTATTCTTGTATAGTCCTTTGTATTTCTGTTGTGTCCCTTGTAACTCCTTTAATTTCTGATTTTGTTTGAGTCTTATCTTTTCCTTAGTCTAGTCAGAGGTTTGTCAATTTTATTAATTTTCCCAAAGAACCAGCTCTTTGTTGCGGTGATTTTTCTATTATCTTTTTGTTCTCCATTTCATTTAATTCTGCTTATTTTTATTATTTCCTTCCTTTTATCAACTTTGAGCTTTCATTTGTTCTTTTTTCAAGTTCTTTCAGGTGAAATGTTAGATTGTTTTGAGATTTTTTTCTTGATTTTTGAGGGAGGCCTGTAATGCTAATATAAACTTCCCTCTTATCCGCTTTTGCTGCAACCCCCAATTTTTAATATGTTGTATTGTCATTCTCATTTATCTCTATGTACCTTTTGATCTTTTATTTCTTTGACGTAGTGGTTCAGTAGCATGTTGTTTAATGTTCACATATTTGTGATTTTTTCCACTTTCTTTTTTCAGTTGATTTCCGATTTCAAAGCATTGTTGCTGGAGAATATGCTTGGTATGATTTCAGTCTTCTTAAGTTTGGTGAAGCTAGTGTTGTGTCCCAACATACGGTCTATCCTTGAGCATGTTCCATGTACACTCAAGAAGAATGTATATTCTGGTGTTCTGGGATGAAAAACTGTAAATATCAATTATGTCCATTTGATCTAATGAGTCATTTAGGGCTGATATTTCCTCATTGATTTCCTGTTTGGATGATCTATGTACCACTGTTAGTGGGGTCTTTAGGTATCCTACTACACTTAGGTTTTTGTCAGCTTCACTCTAGTTCTGGTAGTAGTTGCTTTATATATTTTGGTGCTCTCAGGTTGGGTGCATATGTAGTAATAAGTGTTATGTCTCCTTGATGCACTGTCCCCTTTATTATTATAAAATGTCCATGTCTGTCTCTTGTTATCTTTTTTATTTTGAAATCTATTTTGTGAGATGTAAGTACCACTACACCTGCTTTTCTCTGGATGCTATTTTCTTGGAGGATCATTTTCCACCCTTTCACTTAGAGTCTGTGTTTGTCCTTGCAGCTGAAATATGTCTCCTGAAGGCAGCATACAGTTGGGTTTTGTTTTTTGATCAACCTGCTACTCTGTGCCTTTTAATTGGGAAGTTCAGTCCATTTACATTTAGGGTGATTATTGATGGGTGAAGGTTTTCTATAGACATTTTATGTTTTGTTTTCTGATAGCTCTGTGTCTCCATTATTTCTTTTCCCTTGTGTTTCTGTCTGTTGTTTTAGTTTGGTAGTGTTTTCTGATTTTTCCCCTCCATTTTCTCTTTTTTATGTTATGTGTTTCATTTCCGGATTTGTGTGTGTGTGTGTGTGTGTGTGGTTACTATTAGGTTTGTGCAAAAGAAAGTTTCATATATACAGTATTCCTTTTTCTTTTGATTATATCTTATCTCCATTCTCCTGTTCAGGTTCCGTCCTTTATCCCTCCCCTTTTATGTGTTGTCACAAATTATCCCCTTTTATGCTGTGAGCTCATTTCCAAATTGCAATAGCTATTGTCTTTTTTTTTTCAATTACAGTTGACATTCAATATTTTATATTAGTTTCAAGTCTTTTTAAAAAATGTTTTTACCTTTTTTAACTTTTATGTTATATTTAAGTGTTTAATATGCTATTCTGAACAAGGGTTGCAGTTTCCTGCTTCTGTTAGTCATTTCGCTCATAGCTTTGTGTCTTTTTGTCTTTTTGTTTCAGATAGAAGCACACCCATCAGTATTTCCAATAATGCAGTTCTTGTGGCGGTAAATTCCCTCAGCTTCTATATGTCTGGAATAGTCTTTATTTCTCCATCATATCTAAATGATATATTGCTGGGTATATTATTGTTGGGTGGTGATTTCTCTTTCAATAATTTTAATATTTGATTCTACTCCCCCCTGGCTTGTGGGGTTTCTGCTGAAAAATCTGATGATGATCTAATGGGATTTCCTTTATAGGTTACTCTCTTCATTAGCTGCTTTGAGAATTCTTCCTTTGTTTTAATTTTTGATAGTTCCAGTATAATGTGCCTTGGTGAAGGCTGTTTGGATTGAGATAATTAGGTGTTCTGTTAGCTTCTTTTATTCAAAGATCCAGGTCTTTTCAGAGGTTTGGGAAGTTTTCATCAATTATTTGTTTGAATAGTGTCTCTGTTCTCTTGTCCCACTCTTTGCTTTCTGGTGTACCCATTATTTTCACATTCTTTTTTCTAATGGAGGCAGACATTTTTCATAAAGTTTTCATTTTTCTTGCCCTTGATTCTCTCTCTTCTTCCACCTGAGTAATTTCTAGATTTCTATTTTCTATGTCACTAATTGTTTCTTCCATCTGGTGAGCTCTTGTTTCCTAAGCTCGTCAGTTAATTTTTCATCTCTTTTATTGAGTTCTTCAGCTCCAGAATTTATCTTTGGCTCTTTTCTTATTGGTCTCTTTGATGAAGTACTCCTTTTGTTTGTTGATTTTATTTCTGAGTTTGTTGATTTGCCTTTCTGAGTTTTCTTGTAACTCATTTTTTCAGAACGGCAATTGAATTCTCTGTCATTTAAATCATATATATCCATATCTTTAAATTTATTTTCTGAAGATTTTTCATTTTCTTTCTGAATTCCTTTGTAATCTTGGTTATTCATTGTGCTTGATGGATTATTCCTCTGCCTGGGCTTTTGTGTAAATGAAAGCTGCTTTGTAAAAGAATTTTAGTGAGTTGTGGGGTGATATTGCCGTGGTGGTAGAAACACTCAGTGTTCTCCAGGAAGTGGGCAGCGCCTGGGTCTCAGGCATCACTCCGCGTATTTAAGGAGTGGGCCATGGGTCTCCTCTGTGTCCCTGGCTTGGCTTTCCTGTATCTAGAAGCCACCACATAGCTAGTCTGAGTTGACCCAGCTGCTTTTACTAAGCTGTACCCAGGATGGGGCTTGGGGGGTGGGAGGGAGTGAGTTTGTGCATTTGTACTTCTGCTCTTCCTCGTCATGGGTTTAGTCACAGCGAGTACGGACCACGTAGGCTGGAAAGGGCTTTTCCCCAGCCCTTTTACAATAGGTAGGTAAGGCAGGAGAAGATTTTGTTGCCCAGAGGGCCACAGGGGGACAGGGTGGGTGGATTCCACAGACGGGAATCCCCGTCTGTGGAATCCTCTGTTTAAAGTTGGCGGGCTTTGGAACACATTGCCATTTTTTTGCAGTTTCACTGCCCCTGACCTTGGACCCAACCTTAATGTGTGCCAGCCACCCAGCCCCAATTGCTGTCCCTGTCTCTCCAGTCTGGTCTGCCCTGGGGGGCTGCACCCCAGATCTCCACTACTCCCACGTCTGCTGGGACAGAGAGCAAGGGCTGTGCCCGCCTTCTGTCGCCATCCTCCCCGTCCTGTGTCCGGTGGTTGCTCAGATGTCTCTGCCTGACGTCTCAGTGTTTGTGTGCTGAGCAGCGAATCCTTTACTGAATTGGAGCTGTCCAGCTTGTTGTAACTTTAAGCGGGGAGGGACTTGCAGGTCTTCTCATGTCCATGTGCTGCTTATGGACTGGAGCCAGTTGTTTTTTTGAAGGTTCTTTTGTGCAGAAAATAGAATTTAGAGCCAAAATCTGGGTATGGAAAGTACTCATTGCTGCTGGGTTGGTAATTTTTACTAGTTGTTTTCAGTGAAGTTAGCTAGGAAATATTCATATTTTTAAATAAATAAAATACAAATTCACATTGGTACTTACAGTTCAAATTGAGGGATATATGGTTTTTTACTTAATCTCATTGGTTTTATATCGATATCACTTTCACATTGAGAATCCTGTTCTCTGTGATGTCATTGAAATTACTCATTTGCTTTATCCCACAACACACGCGCGCGCGCGCACACACACACACACACACACACACACACACCAGTCTCAGAATAACTATACCAGTAGTAACTGCAACCAAATGGCCATTAAAATAGTTTAAAATTTATACAGTTCTTTTGGTCTGTAGGGCATATTCCACTATGTATAGTTTAGTTATTGTGTTCTTAAATTCTCTTAGACTAGTTCTGTTCTGTCTGTGTGGTTATACTGACAACTGGAGATTTTTGGGGGTGTTTCATTTCTGCTGTCAGTTTTTAGGGATTTTTAAAATTTAATTTTCTTTTTTTAATTATGTAAAATATTTACTCTGTCCCAAAGTCAAATCTATGAACAAGTTCTGTTCAGAGAAATTTAGTTTGAATTTCTTTAAAATTCAATTTTAAATTTAATTTTCTTTTTTAATTACGTAAAATATTTACTCTGTCCCAAAGTCAAATCTATGAACAAGTTCTGTTCAGAGAAATTTAGTTTGAATTTCTGTCTCCTTTAACCAAATTTTATCTCCTTATATGGATTAAAAATTGTGTGTGCGCGCACACACAGTTTTGTGTGTGTATGTATGAATATCTCGTCCTGTTAAGATAAAAATATCAACTTTCCTCCAACCTTGTTTTTCCACTTAATGTATTCTAGCAATCACTCCATGGTAGTATCTAGTTATTCTGTGGTTCTGTTTATAACTGTACAGTAACTCATTGTGTCACCGCACCACAGTTTGTTCAATACGCACCTGATTGGTGGACAAGGGTCACTTCCGGGTTGTCACTACAAGTAGCATAGCAGTGAATAGTCCTGCTTGTACCTGTTTTTATATTTGGGTTAGATTCATAGATAAGGGATTGCTAAATTAAAGGGAAAATGCATATATAATTTGCTAGATGTTACAAACTTTCCTCTGTAGTGGGTACCGTTTTGCATTTTCTTTAGCCTGTTTCCCTATACTTCATCTGTCAAGTATGTTGTTAATTTTTTTTTGCCAACATGATAAATGAGAAATTGTATCTCAGTGTAGTTTTAATTTGCATTTTTGTTATTGTGAGTGAAGTTGATCATCTTTTAAAATGATTAAGGACCATTTGCATTTCATTTTAGTAACTAAATTCTACATCTGTGTGAAAATGATATGCAATTAGAGTAGTATGGAAAAGGCTTATTTCACGCCCACAGTATATTTACAAAGGCTTGATTATTTTATATATATATATATATATATATATATACACGCATATATACACACACATATATATGAAATATGAATTTGTGACTTAATATGGCAGTTTACTAATGCAGGCTTCAGTTAAAAAGCTTTTGAATTCAGTTTATTTCCATCAGTAAATATGCAGTTGAACAAGAGAATTCTAGAACGTGGTCTACAGATTTTTGTGAGACTTCAGCGTGATGTTTCTGAAACATCTGTTTATTTTGTAACGATAGCTGTGCATGCACAGTATTCTTTGTAGAACGTAGCTCTGGTCTTACAGGATTCATTATTAAGGATTCTGAGTCTTGTGTTCTTTTCTTTTGCATATATTTAAGTTGTTAGCTTGTCCTGTGGGATTTCATAAATATTACTTCTGTTAGTAAAGCTGCTGACAGCAAAAGCTTTCAATAAATTATTCATGTGCTATTTATTTTCTATGTTCAAGAAGTAATGCTTTTTTTACTGAGAATTATTTTTAGCTGAACTTGGTAACAATTTGTAAACATATGGTGGTATACTCGAATAAAACCTGTAATGCTTGTTTTCCACATGTGAAAAGTACTCGATCAGTGATATTTGGAACATCAGTTCTCTGGAACATGGCCCATTACTGAAGAATAATGTAAAGGTAGCTTTCAGAAATGTGAAATAATTACTGTTATAAAAATTGCTGCTCTTTCAAGATGCGGCGCTGAATTTTATCTGTCTTGCTCTCATTCACTGTCATCGGTGTACTTCACTTTCATTCATTGAAAACTTAAGGTCTCATTTTACAATCTTCCTCTCCATTCCAAGTCTATCATTGTTCTGGGTAATCTGAGGTCTGCTTGGCTACCTCCTAATACGTTCGTCATCTCTGGTGACTTCCCCTCATGCCTCTTGCAGCACCAGCTCCCATGATTGCACGCCCGCCCTTGTCATCACTCCACAGTCTCCCCACGTCTGCTGTCGTTCCCGATTTCTCAGATATGACACCCTTTTCACCCATCTCCGTTCACTCCTGATTATTTCCTCCCCCAGCTCAGTCTCAGATTCCATTGACAATCACTTGCTGATATCAGCCTGTAACCCTCTTACTTCATTGTCAATTTTTACTCATCTGCCTGGGAAAATTCAGTTTTAAATGTCTGCTTTCTCTTCCCTTTAAACTCTACAAAATTGTGTTCTCATATTTGAACTTCATTAAATACATTTTCCAGCGTTTACTCGACTCTCAGTGCTTCTCAGTGATCCTGTTTTTCCTTTTTAGTGTTCTTTTCTGTTCTCACTGCAGCTGTTTAGATGTTTACTCCTACCTGCAAACCTCTGACCCTTCCCAGGTCCACTTGCGTCATCAACAGGTGCACTTACCCATACTTTACAGATTATACAAGCAATCAACAATGATTTCCATGACTACCACCACACTTACCCATATTTTCATTTCCTTCTTGTTATAACAAAAGAAGTGTCCTTCCTCCGATCCAAAATTAACCCTCCTTCATTCCTTTTTTAATACAGATTTCCCTATAAGTATTCTTTTAGTTATATTGCACAAATTTGACATGCTATATTTTTATTAAGTTCAAAATATTTTGTAAATTTCTCATGAAATAATTTTCAAATATTTTAGGGTTTTCCAAATATCTGTTATTGATTTTTAGTTTAATTCCACTGTGGTTAGAAAACATACTTTGTACATTTCCATCCCCTCAATATTCAAAGATTCAAGCGGACTCTTCTGCCAAGCTTTGGAGTTTACCTCTGTGTGACTGCCTCCCTCCCTCCTCGCTTCCCTCCCTTCCTCCCTCTACTCCTTCCTTCTCTCCCTCCCTCTCCTCCCTCCCTCCCTTCCCCTCCCTCCTCCCTTCCCCCTTTCTCTCCTCCCTCCCTCTCTTTGTCCCTCCCTCCATCTCTTCTCCCTCCCTCCCTCTCCTCCCTCCCTACCTCCCTCCCTCTCCTCCCCTACCTCTTTCCCTCCCTTCCTCCTCTACCCCCCTTTGTTGGTACTCTGCCCTGAGAATTGTAGTCACCTTGGCCTCCACAATCCTGGTCTTTCTCTGCAGTGGTGTGAGATTTCAGAGCGCCCTTTGCTTTTCTCTTCCTCATGCTGAGGCCTCGAAAGGTAGGCTATCTACAGGTTGTAATATAGTGTAATTTTAGGGTTCACCTTGTTTGTCTCCTTTCTCTCAGGGGTCACAGTTCTGTGCTGCCTGTTGTCCAGTGTCTGAAAAGCATTGTTTCATTGATCTTGTCCAGTTGTCTAGTTGTCTAAGACAGAGGGTAAGTCTAGTTCTTTTTAATCCATTATGGTCAGAAGCCCAGATCCTAATCTTATCCTCTTCTTGCTTGAATATTCTGTTTACTTTCTCTGCTGGTTCTTTCCATCTTTCAACATGCTCAAGTCTCTCTCTTACAAAGACTGTGAAAGAAGAGCAAGCGCAGATCTTCGTTGTGTACGAATCTCACTCCTCTACCTTTTACAGTGAAACTTTGGAGAGTGGTCTCTATGTCCTTGCTTCTCAGAAGTGTTGTTTGTGGACTGGCAGAATCAGCACCACCTGCGTATTTGTTAGAAATGTAGACTCTCAAGCCCCTAGAACTACTGAATCAGAATCTGAATTTCAACAGGATTTAACCAGGTGATTGGAATGCACACTAAAAAATTTGAGAAGCGCTGTTCTGCATTTTACAGGCTCGATGTTCCATCTGGTTCCCAAGTGTCCTCTGATTCTCATCTGTCTTCACTGCTCCACTAAATCTTTCTTGCTTAGGTCATCCGAGACCTTCTCATGTATATTCCACGAATGAGTGTCCATCTACAGAAGGTGCCAAAAAAATGTAGACACGTTTTAAGAAAAGAAAAAAACTATTAAAATTGTAATCCTCAGTATATACCGATAACAAAAAATCACAAGTCACGTTTGACTTCTGCAATTACAAGAGGTGCTCAGAGTGGTTACCATCAGCATCCAGACACTTCTGATTATGGCGAACTACTGCTTGAGCAACGTTGACCAAAGTGTCCACTTGTACACATGTTTTTGGCACCCCTGGTATGTTTTACTCTCAGTAGTTAATCCTCCTTGAAATATTCCTTTGGCTCGTGGTATGACACATTCTCTAGTCCTCTGACCTCTGTGACTTTTGCAGGCTTTTTCTCTGTCTTAAGTCTTGGTGTTCTGCAGAATTTGGTCCTCAGTTTTCTTCAGATTTTACACTTCTTAGTCTGTCTCTTTTTCTCTTGTAACTTCAGTGTCAACATGTATCTCCATCCTGAATTTCTGCTGAGTTCCAAGCTTGTGTGTCATCCACAGCCATATCCCAGAATCACCTTCAACTCTCCAGGTTGTCAGCAGACACCGCGATCTCTCCACTGTGTCCTTCCTCAGGGACCAGCACCTCCATCTAGCCGTTGTCCATGCCAGAAGTGTGTCCGTCTGTCGCCCCTACTCTGCGTTTTCTCACCCTCATGTCCACGTTAATCCTTCTCCAAGGCTCATTGCTTTCACCCTAAACATTGATCAGATCTGCCCATTTCTCTTAGTCACTCTTGGCACTTTGCTAATAAGACTTCACCAAGTTCCACCTGAGCCTACTGCAGTGGCTTCCTAACTGGTTCCCTATCTTCAGCTTGTCCTCATCCAGCTGATCTCTATTTTGCAGCAAGAAGGATCCTTTTAATAAGAAGTAAATGTGATCTTCACTTCGCATCTACAACCCTTGCCAACTTCTTCACAGCACATAGAAATCCTCAGTCTGGTCCCAGCCACCCAGTTCTGAATTGCCTTGAGTACTTTGCCTCTTCCACCACCACCTTGTTTCTAGGCCTTTACACCTGCTGTTTCTTTGACTATCTTCATTCTGCTTTCGGCTGGCTCCTACTCCTCCCTCAGGTTTCATGTCAATCGTCATATGTTGCACGAAATTCCTCCCTGACTGTCTAGGCCAGGTCACTCGTGTGCACCTTGTGTGTACCCTTTTCTGGCTTCTACCACATTGTTCTGGTATTTGTGTGAGCTGTGATTGTATCGTGTGTCTGAGGGTGGGTACTAAGTCCTATTGTTGTAACTTGGGTGCTCAGCAGTCTTTATTCATTCAACAGATATTTATTGGACACCCACTGTAGATGCCAGGCAAGGTTTCTGCTCTCATCAGACTTGTATTGTGGGAGTGGGTTAGGGTGGAATGAGAAACAATAAACAACAAAACAAAATTTTTGTGTTATATGTGGTAGATTCTTAGTAATATTTTAGAAAGACTTAATGTATAAATATTAATTCTGAAGTCCAGAAATCTTTGATGTTATTGTTACTAACTTAAGCTCATGAAACTCAGCTCCCTAAAAATGTGATACACCTTTTTGGACCTAGTGGGCTATGGTAATTGGGTTATTATTCAGAGCCTTTTACTCCAGCCAATCTCAGTGTTCTTGTATCTAGTTTCCCTGAACAAAGGCAGGACAATCAAATATTATTAGAGGCACACTTTACAGATAGCAGTGAGAAGTGATGTTTCACTTCAACAATCAAAATATGATAAATTATGTTGTTAAGAAAGATATGGTCATTGGTTTTGTTTTTTATAAAGGTCAAGACCTAGATCCTAAAATTAGAAAAATTTCTTCTCAAGTAGCTAAAATATAAATTTGATAGTCAATAGGTTATCTAAACTTGGCAGAATATTTGGAACACTTCTTAAAATGCTGTTACTTTATTAATTTATAACTCTTTAATTGTAGGAAAATGTGGTATTAAATCTGTTTCTGAAGAGTTTCTAAAAAGACATTGCTGAATTAGGTGTTAAAGAGAGGTGCTGATAGTTGCTTAAAATCCTTTAATTGTTACTGTTTAGATGGCAGACGGGTTGTTTATATTTGACAGCCAGAAAGAGCTTTGCTTTGATCCTTCACTTCTGCTGTCATGATTCATAATCTTTTACCCTTTGCGGAAACAATGAAACTTTTTTTTCTTTAGAAATAACTTCCTTGTTTGTTTTAAAGCATATTAATGAGGGTAGCATGGTCCAGTGCAACGCCGTCCAATAGAAATATAGTGTAAGCCACATACATAATTTAAAATGTTCTCGGCACCACACTAGGAAAGTGAAAAGAAGCAGATGGAATTAATTTTAATAATGTATTTTATTTAAATGAATATATTCAAAATATTTTAATGAATAATCAGTATAAAAATTGTTAATGAGATCATTGATATTCTGTGTGTGTGTGTGTGTGTGTGTGTACATCTTCTAAACTGGTATGTATTTTATACTTAAAGCCAATCTTGATTTACATTAGTCATATTTCAAGTCCTCAGTAGTCCCATGTCTTAAGTGACTACTGTATTGGATAGTGCAGATTTAGTGGTTATGATATGGGGTACAGGAAAGCCAGGCTAACTTGGTTCAAATCTTGCCTTCTCCATAGCTAGCTTCATGACTTCAGGCAAATTATTGACGTTCTTTGTGGCTCAGCTTTCTCATTGTAAATGGAGATAATAATAATTCCTACTACTATAGGGCTGGAGGATTAAAAGAATTAATATAAGATAAAGCCTAGAACAGTGGCTGGCACATAGTAACTGTTCAATAAATGTTAACTATTATTAGTATACCTCTAGACTCGGTCCCGTAATTCCCATTTATCTTAGAAGTATCCTTGTATTTTGTTAGAGAAACTAGGACTAGTAGATCTTGGATCCTTTGACTTCTGTTTTGTATCTTGTTTCTTGCCCTTAGTCTGTTGCTTTACCTCTTTTATGGTGACGTTATAAACCAATAAGATGAATTAGATTTTTCAGGACAGTTTTGATATCAACTGTTCTCCCCTCTTGTTACTATAATGTATTGAAATGAAAGCAAAACCCAGCAACTTTGCAAATGGCAGTGAGTTAATGAAATACTTATCATTATGATTTTTAAAAACCCACAAAAGATTGCAAAAGGTTGAGAGCTGCAGTAGACTGGGTTGTTTCTCATTACCTCTCAAACACAAAAGCCTATATAATTGTAGTAGTAAGATAAAACATTAGCATATTCAGTAGAGGCGATCTTGGAAATTCATGAGTGTAGTTGTGTCCAGTTCAGTTATTTAGAATGTATTTCAAATTAGATATCTATCGATATATACTTTAGGTCAGAGTGACTAGATGATTGAAAAAGAAGTATTTAATGAAGTTTTGCAGAGAAGATATCCTATTCAAAAAGAACTTGACAATTTACAATGATAAAATATTTTGTAGGCGGATGGATGGCTCAGTTGGTTAGAGTGCGAGCTCTGGGCAGCGGGGCTGCCAGTTCAGTTCCCATATGGACCAGGTTGCTGCGCCCTCCACAACTAGAATGAAGTCAATGAACTGCCACTCAGCTCCCGGGTGGCCAGATGGCTCAGTTGGTTGGAGCACGGGCTCTCAATCACAAGGCTGCCGGTTCAACTCCTTGACTCCCACAAGGGATGGTGGACTGCACCCCCCTGCAATGAACAACGGCAACTGGACCTGGAGCTGAGCTCCGCCCTCCACAACTAAGACTGAAAGGACAACAACTTGACTTGGAAAAAAGTCCCGGAAGTACACACTGTTCCCCAATAAAGTCCTGTTCCCCTTCCCCAATAAAAAAATGTTAAAAAACAAACAAAAAAGCATTTTGTACGTGGAATACTAGTAATGTATTGCTTATGGTAGAAAAATATGACACCACTTAACAATCAGAGAAGTATTAAATTACAATGTAAGAGTGTCATGATTCAGACCGTTGGGTTGCACCTCCAAATTAATCTTCACATTATATTCTCGTATTATTTATTTTGTGGGATGACATTGGTTAGTAAAATTATATAGGTTTGAAGTGTACAATTCTGTAATACATCATCTATATATTGCTTCTGTGTTCACCACCTCGAGTCAGTTCTCCTTCCATCACCATATATTTGATCCCCTTTTCCCTCATCTACCACCCCCTCCCCCCTTACCCTCTGGTAACCACTAAACTATTGTCTGTGTCTGAATTTTTGTTTCTTTGTCTTGTTCCTTTATTACTTTCAATTTTATATCCCACATATGAGTGAAGTCATGGTTCTTGACTTTTTCCGATTTATTTCGCTTAGCACGATAATCTCAAGATCCATCCACATTGTTGCAAATGGCAGTATCTCATGTTTTCTTCTGGCAGAGGACTACCCCATTGTATGTATGTACCATATCTTCTTTATCCAGTCATCTATTGAAGGACTCTTTGGTTGTTTCCTTGTCTTGGCCACCATAAATAATGTTTCAGTGAACATTCGGGTATATGTACCTTTATGGATAAATGTGTTCAGATTTTTGGGGTAGATACCCAGAAGAGGGATTACTCATACTTAATGGGGAAAAACTGAAAGCTTTTCCTCTGAAATCAGGAGTAAGACAGCAATACCCCCTATCACCACTGTTATTCAGCATAGTACTGGAAGTCCTAACCAGAGTAATCAGGCAAGAGAAAGAAATAAAGGCATCCAGATTGGGAATAAAGAAGTTAAATTGTTACTTTTTTTAGATGACATGATTCTTTATATAGAAAACCCTAAAGACTCCACCAAAAAACTATTAGAAACAATAAACGAATACAGTAAAGTTGCAGGATACAAAAATCAATGTACAAAAGTCCATTGCATTTTTTATACTAACAATGAATTATCAGAAAAAGAAATGAAAAAAATTCCATTTACAATTGCAACAAAAAGAATAAAATACCAAAGAATAAACTTAACAAAGGATGTGAAGGCCCTATACCCTGAAAACTACAAGGTATTATTAAAAGAAATTGAAGAAGACACAAAGAAATGGAAAGATATTCCATGTTCATGAATTGGAAGAATCAACATAGTTAGAATGGCCATATTACCTAAAGCTATATACAGATTTAATGCAATCCCCATCAAAATCCCAATGGCATTTTTTAAAGAAGTAGAACAAAAAACCATCAGATTTGTATGGAATCAATCCGAATAGCCCCAAAAGCCAAAGCAATCCTAAGAAAAAAGAACAAGGCTCGAGGTATCACACTCCTTGACTTTACAAGCAACAATCATCAAAACAGCATGGTATTGGCAGAAAAATAGACACACAGACCAATGGAATAAAATTGAAAACCCAGAAATAAGACCACATATTTATAGGTAGACAATTTTCGACAATGGAGCCAAAAACGTACAATGGAGAAAAGACAGCCTCTTCAGTACATAGTGCTGGGAGAATTGGAAAGCCATTTGTAAAAGAGTGAGACTAGACTGTTATCTGTCACAATGTACCAAAATTAATTCAAAATGGATCTAAGACCTAAACCTAAGACCTGACACAATAAACTGCATAGAATAAGGAGTCAGTACTAAACTTAGGGACTTTGTGTTCAGAGAGGATTTTATAAATTTGACGTTATATTAACATTGAGCCCATGTTTTTATAAGTATTTCATCATTTTTCATATTTTCACGAATGTGCAAAAGTGAAACTGAAAAATACTCTTGTTTTAGAAATTCAAAACACTATGCATCATGTATTGGGTGAAATGTCTTACTCTTAGAAGAGTTTCCTAGCTACAAATAACAAAAAGTTGCTTATAAGATGTTTTCATGAAAGTTCTATATCGTTTAATATGAAAATTCTTACATTTTCTTATCTAGCCGAAGACAAAATGGCCTGTTCAGATTTTCCCCCTATTTTGAGCTGAAATATAAATATTGCTAATATTGCTTGCATGTTAACTAATACTGTTATTAACATACTTTTTTAAGAATTGTATTAGAGAATTTCCAGGTAATTGTTTAGAACATTGGTATTATTGTTTGGAGCTTAATCATATTGTAGCTACTTTTCTTGCTGATCATGTAGAATTATAAAATATTAATATTTATTATTTATGACACTTTAAAAGTGACATTGAAACATTTTTACAAAGGACAGATATGAAATCATCTGAATATAAAATTTTTGAGACTGAGGCTGATTTTAGAAAAAACAGCGGAGGTTTGATTGTCTACAAAGTCACTAAGAATCACTACTACTTAATTCAATCGTTGCCCAGACACCTTTCCAACCTGTAGGATGCTGAAAAGATACAGAAAATAAACAAGCAAAGCACAAAAACAAGCCAGTGTACAAACAGCAAGTAGCAATGGCAAACGCGGGTTATTTTAATACTCTTGTCGTCTAGACTTCCAGTATGGGAAAATAGGCCTTAAAAACAGACAGACAGGCAGACAGACAGTTAATTGCTGAGAAGAGCATAAAAGGCCAGAGTGGAAAACTGGGATCTTTTCAGAGGTGGTTGTCAGAGAAGGCTTCTGTGGAGGTGACAGTTGGGTTGAAACATGAAGGATGAAAAGCTAGGCAAGTGTTGGAGAGTGGGGCTGGAGGGGACAGCAAATGCAAAGACATGTGGGAAAGGACAGGGTTTGTGCGAGACATTGAACCATGTGGCCAGAGGTTATCGAGTGAGGGAGGGTGATGTGAGATTAGGTTGTAGAGAGGCAGGAGCCCAATCGTGCAGCCCTTTGAATGCCATAGTCATGAATTTGGACTTTGTATTAACTACAGTGAGGAGTTGTTGAAAGATTAGGCAGAGAAAAAAGATGACTACACTTGGGTTTTAAGATCTCTTAGTATTGTTTTACACATAATTGTCAAATGTGATTAAAAAAAAATAAAGTTCATATTATTTTATGCACAACAGTTTCTAAAATGTAATTGGTGAAAACTGAGGTGCTAAATACTAGCAATTGGGGGGGGGATATTATAGGCCTTTGAACTATATGAATAGTTACTATTCAGGTCCTGTTAATCTGTCAAGCAGTGAGGTAGGTGCTTTAAACGTATCTTCACAGAAACTTCCTTGAAAGGAAGGATAAAATGTCGATTTAGAGACTGACTGGGTGGGATGGGGTGGTCGAAAGTAACGTTCTGAAGGAGTAAAGGAAATATGAAATCCTGTGGCATTAGTCTCTTAGTTATAATGAAGAGAGAACGTTTCTTAGGATGAATGACATACGGTGCTAACATTTGTGAATACTTAACAAGGCTTGCTTATCCTCTGTGCTGCATTTCTGCGACTCAAACTGTGAACCTCTTTGGGCAGTAGGACAGTTAGAATTCATTTTATTTCTGCCAGTATTCAAATACTATATGTTGTTTTTCACTCTGGATACAATAAAATTTAGAATTATTATTGGCTGCACAATTAAGTTGTGCAGTGAGTGATATGATTTGTCGATACTTGGGAATGAGGCGTTACAACTAAAATAAGTTCCCTGTGGATAGTTTCCTTTCATGAGATGGAATTCTATCAAGAAGTGTGAAATAGTCTATCAAAAATAGGAATAGTCTTATCAAGAAGTGAGAGCTGTTCCATTAAGAAGTGAGAAGCTTGCAGAGACCTGGGAATGTAGAGGAGAGCCGACAGATCATTAAGCCTGTTTCAGAATAATTTGTGCAGTCAGAGTAAATGGAAATTAAGCAAACTTACGTGAATAGGGAGCCAGGTCCCCTGGTGAGAAGTTAGGACAGTTCTTAAACAAAGTCAGCCAAGGAGTGAGTGTCTGTAACTCTTGACTGTGACAGAGGAAGAGTAGCTAAAGGAAATGGTGACATCTTTTAAAAATAATCTTTCCTGTACAAGGAATTATGCACCAATAACAACAAAAAGTATTTTTGTTATCAAAAAAGAAAACAAGGACAAGAAAAATGCATAAGCAGTTGTTCATATTAAAAAATGTAAGCAATGAAGAAATCCATGGAGTAAAAAGCCTTTTCTCCCTGTCTGCTCTCCCACTTCTTTTCCCAAGAAAGCACTGTTAATTGTTTAGTGTTTATTCTTCTAGACTTTTTTCTCCATGTTTACATTTAAATATATGCATATATGTACATGTGTATATTTTTTAATGTAAGTGAGGTCATACAATACATATTTTCAGATATGAAAATTTTTTACATAACATATATTTTTACAATTTTTCAACTTCAGCATATGAATATACCCCAGGCTTTTCATATTGTCTCTCTCAGTGCAGACTATATATAAAAATGAAAATAGCTTTATTTCTGCTTAAATAAACAATAGTAATTTTTACATAAAATATTCAGACAATACCAAAGGTGAACAAAAAAAATAAAAATCAACTGAAATCTCACCACCCCAAAATAATCCCCATTTTGATGACTAGTTTTTTAGGTGTATCCCTTTAGTAGGTCTTCACACAAGTGTAAACATATACACACATCCACCGCATACATATGTGTAATATTTATACATGGATTATACACACAAGCTGATTTGTACCATACAATTATTTTAAGTGTGCTTGAGGATTTTCAGCTCCCGTCCTCACCACCCCCCAACCCCCACCCCCAGTCTCCTCCCAGTAACCAGTGGTAACAACCTGGTTCATACTTTCCTACCTTTCTCAAGGCTCATACAATCATATATCTATGAAATTATATAATTTATACTTGTCTGCATTGTTCATTTTTCACAGAACTCAATCCAGATTAACTAAAACATGGTTCACTCATTTTTTTGCTTGCTAAATATTCTAGGGCAAGAATCAGTAAACTACAGTCAATGTATCAAATCCATCTGCTGCCTGTTTTTGTCAATAAAGTTTTATTGGAACACAGTTTTATTGTACCACAGTTTCTTAATCCAGTTTTCTATTGAGTGTGTTGATCTTTTAAATTCTTTATCTGTTATATATGATGGATCCCTCCCAATGTTCTGTCTTTTGCTTTCTTATATTTTGCCATAATTTTTTTAAATTTAAATGCGATGAAGTGAAGCCTATCTATTCCATTTTTGAGGTTCCCTAGTTTGATTTTAAAGGTTGCCTTACCCCAGGGTTATTTCTGTATTTTTCTAAAAAAATGTTTAGGTGTAAAAAACACCTGAAAAAACAGGTGTAAAAACACCTAAAAAAAGGTGTACAAAACAATGTAATACTTACATTTACACCCCTCACAAAGTGATAACCCCCTCCCCCACACTACTACCCCTCTGACATCGTACATAGCTGTTACAATTCCACTGACTATTCCTTATGCTGTACTCCACATCCTGTGACTATATATATATAATATATATATTAAATTATAGTTGATATTCATTATTATTCAGCTTCAGCTGTACAGTGCAGTGGTCAGACCCCGTCCACGATGTGGTCTCTCAAATAAGACAAGTGCCCATCTGACACCCTACAAAATCTTCACATTATTGATTATATTCCCCAAACTGTCTTTCATATCCCCGTGGCAATCTTGTGGTTACCGACTGTGCTTTCTAATTCCCCCCCCTTCTCCCTCGTCCTCACCCCCCTCCCATGTAGCAACCCTCAGTTTTTTTCTCTATATTTCTGAGACTATTTCTGATCAGTTTGTTCATTTATTCTGTTCTTTAGATTACACATATAAGTGAGATCATAGGGTATTTGTCTTTCTCTGTCTGACTTATTTCACTTAGCATAATGTTTTCTAGGTCCATCCATATCGTTGCAAATGGTAAGATTTCATTCTTTATAGTCGAGTAATACTCCATTGTATAAATGTACCACAGTTTCTTAATCCAGTCATCTACTGATGGGCATTTTGGTTGTTTCCATATCTTAGCTATTGTGAATAGTGCTGCAGTAAACATAGGGGTGCATAAATTTTTTTCAAATTAGTGTTTTGGATTTCTCTGGATAGATACCTAAGAGTGGAATTGCTGGGTGTTAAGGTAGTTCCATTTCCAGTTTTTTGAGATACCTCCATACTGATTTCCATAGTGGCTGCACCAATCTGCAATCCCACCAACAGTGCACAAGGGTTCCCTTTTCTCCACATCCTCATCAACACTTGTTGTTTGTTGATTTACTGATGGCAGCTATTCTGACCAGAGTGAGGTGGTATCTCATTGTGGTTTTTATTTGCATTTCTCTAATGATTAGTGAGGTTGAACACTTTTTCATCTGAATGTCCTCTTTAGAAATATGTCTCTTCATGTCCTCTGCCGTTTTTTAATTGGGTTGTTTGTTTTTTTGTTGTTGAGTTGAATGCTTTTTTTTATAAATTTATGATATTAACCCCTTATCAGATATATCATTGACAAATGTCTTCCCCCATTTAGTAGGATGCCTTTTTGTTTTATTGATGGTTTCCTTTACTGCGAAAAAACTTTTTAGTTTGATGCAATCCCCAATGTAAATTCTTGCTTCCATTGTCGTAGATTAAATGATCATATAGCATGGGTTTATTTCTGGGCTCTCTGTTCTGTTCCATTGATCTATGGGTCTGTTTTTATGCCAATACCATGATGTTTTGATTACTATAGCCTTATAGTATGGTTTGATGTCAGGTATTGTGGTACCTCTCACTTTGTTCTTATTTCTTAAGATGCCATGAATATTCAGGGTTTTTATGGTTCCATATAAATTTTAGGATTATATGTTTCATTTCTGTGAAAAATGTCCTTGGTTGTTTGATAGGAATTGCATTGAATCTGTATACTGCCTTAGGCAGTATGAACATTTTAATGATATTGATTCTTCCTATCCATGAGCATGGTATGTGTTTCCATCTATTTGTATCTTCTTTAATTTCTCTCTTCAGTGTATTATAATTTTCTGAGTTACAGGTCTTTTAGTTCTTTGGTTAAATTTATTCCTAGGTATTTTATAGTTTTGAAGCAATTATAAATGGGACTTTTCTTTATTTCTCCTTCTGATATTTTATTATTGGTGTATACAAATGCAACTGATTTCTGAATATTAATTTTGTATCCTGCTACTTTCCTAAACTCATCTATCAGTTCTAATAGTTTTTTGGTGGAGTCTTTGGGGTTTTCTATATATAGTATCATGTCATCTGCATATAATGATAATTTTACTTCCTCCTTTCCAATTTGGATGCCTTTTATTTCTTTTTCTTGTCTGATTGCTGTGGCGAGAACTTCCAGAGCTATGCTGAATAAAAGTGGTGAAAGTGGGCAACCTTGTCTTATTCCTGATCTTAAGGGGAACAGTTTTAGCTTTTCCCCATTGAGTATGATGCTAGCTGTGGGTTTATCATATATGGCCTTTATTATGTTGAGATATGATCCCTCTATTTCTGTATTCTTAAGAGTTTTTATCATAAATGGCTGCTGGATTTTGTCAAATGCTTTTTCTGCATCTATTGATAAGACCATATAATTTTTATTAAAATTTTTAATACTTAATTGTTTCATAGGTCTGGAATGTATTTTTCTGTGTGTGTGTGTGTGTGTGTGTGTGTGTGTGTGTGTGTGTGTCTGTGAGTGGCATTACAGTGTAGTGTGGTTAAGATCACAGACTTTGATTCTGTTATTTAGTATCCTTGTGACCTTGGACAAGTTACATTTTTCTCTGCTCAACTTGGAGTGATAATAGTACCTATCTCATAAGATAGTAGTGAAGATTAAATGAGTGGTTAGTATGTAGAGAATGTTTAGAGCAGTGTTGGATACATAAAAACACATGTGGGTAGGCATCTCATTTTTATTTTATATGATTAGCCAGTGGTCCTAGTGATGTTAATCGAGTAGTTCATCCTTGACCCCAGTTGATGTAAAATGTCATCTCTATTGTATATGAAGTTTCCAAATACGTGTAATTATTTTGGAGTTCTCTAGCCTGTTATGTGGCTCTGTTTATTTCTGCTCCAGAGCCAGAGTGGCTTAATTACTGTAGCTTTATAAATACTGATAAGTGCAGTTCTTTTACTTTGTTCCTATAAGTTATTTTGGCTCTTTTTGGCTTTTGTTGATCTTTTTATAATTATTAAAAAACTCACCAAAATTTAAAAAACTCAGTTTTTTTTCATGGAAGTGATACTAATTGGCTGGTTTTAGAATGGAACCTGTGGTCTCATTAATACGTTAAGCAGTGGAAGTCTTTAAAAGTTGTCTGGTTAGATGATCTAAAGGTTGATACCTGTATTAGGTGGACACAGGTGAATAAAAATACTGTAGAACGATAGATTATAAGCCTGCAGTTCCCAAACTGTACCTTGAAATGCTCCAGGACACCTCAGAGAACTCCCAGGCGTATTTCAAAATTGCTAGGGAAACATAGTGACATCTCTTGGACACCTGGCAAACTTCTAGGTCAAGGTGGTTCACAGTTTCAACATGGGATTCTGCTTCCTTCATTTCTATGCTGTGATATCTTTGTGAAGTTGGGTTTTTGGTGGTTGCTGTGATAAAAAGCAAGTACCATGCAAAAATCATTGAACAGGAAATGAGGATGGTAGTATCCAATCTGATTTCAAGGTTTAAGAAATTGTGCAATGCCCAGTAGGTGCACACGTCCCATAATAACTAATCGTGGTATTTTAAAAATGAAATTAAAATATTTTTCAATGTATGTGTATTGTTTTTTCAAAAGGGTGCTAACTTGTTAGGACATAAATATTTATCATTTGTTTGAACGTAACTATTAAATAGAACTGTTAGGTATTTCTTTTAGTGTAGGGAATTCTTGAAAAATGAGGGCACCAGGAGCCGAGAAAGGTAGGGATCCTCTCTGCCTTAACAAACAAGTTATTGCACATATTTAAAGATGAAGAACGTTTGAAGTGCTCTGTGGATAGAGGACTGTATGCCATGCCTGCTTATGACAGGGAGAACTGATCTTGTCTGGGCACTGGGAACAGATGGCATTTTTGGGAAAGTAATGTGTAAGTTGAGCATGGAGTGGAAGACTAGGAGTCACTTGGAGAGGGGTGGTCGTGGGAATAGCTTGTGTGGAGAGAGCAGGGACTGGCGGGGGGGTGGTGTGTGTGTGACAGCAATGCAGCATGCCTGGGAGGCTAAGGGGAGCGTAGTGGAGGGCAGAGGGGGCTTGAAAATAGGCAGAGGCCAGGTCACAGTGCCGTGGAAGTCCAGTTAAGGAGTTCATTTAGAGATTTTTGTAAAAGGCAATGTCAAGCCTTTGAAGGATTTTAAGTGAAGGGAGAGTATCTTACGTCACTGCCTGCTTACTGAGGGAATAAAATACAAGCTGATATACATAAATACGTAAGTAACACTGCATTTAAGTAATATAGAGTGGATATTTTCTGTAAGTGCCTTGATTTTCAGAGGCGTTTCTGAACTTTCTTATGAGTATAATTTTTTCTTAATTTTTTGAACATACACTCTTTTGTTCAGTTGGATTGATATGGATATGGACTTTTAAAACGAAATAAAGTTGAGCAAGATAGAATGTTAAACTGTAAAACATTTACATTGGTTTTTTTTAAATGGCAAAAAATTTTCTGAATTTTAAAATTAATTTTGTTAATTAATATATATGATAAAATATTTTAAATTGTTAATTCACATATTTTGATTGCCAGTCTAATACATTTCTAAGTTCCTGAGTTGTTTAAATTTGGGTAGTATAAAAAAGATTTAATATTTATATAGGAAAGGTAGAAAAGTCATTCCTCTTAGCTATCATTTTATACTGCCTTGAAGTTTATATTTTGATTAATTTTACTATAGTTCCAGTAAATTAATGCAATATAACATTTTATAGTAATTAGAAACGAATTACTGTTGGTTACTTCAGAAAAATTCCTAAGCTCATTTTCAAGAGTTTTAAGACTTGAAGAATTTCAAGTTCAGTTTCATGTTCATCAAATGGGGATGGAGACCCTCTCATAGTTTTTGGGAAAAGGTGTTTAGTCTGTTTCGAATTTGCTTATCATTGTGTTGAAAAATGTTAAAATAGGTGAATATTATTTCCTTCCCTCTGCCAGTAGGTTTTGTATTTATTGAGAACCATTCTTTTATTATCTGTTAAAGAATTGGCATCATCCTAAGTTCATAATGTAAAATAAGTTAACAAGTAAAGAGGTGTGTAGACAGACTTGAAAAACAGCCTGTGTTTCCTTTATTGGCCTCAGCTTCACCAATTGTTCACAAAATAGTTTGGTCAGTAGTTTTAAGATGGAAAGCTGTGTCTGGCTGAGAATATAAGGTTTATAGCAAATATTTTCTTTAAATTATGTTCTTCCCATGTTCAAAGAACTAGCCAAGGACTTAGGAAAATTAAACTGATTCCTTCCCCCTCTTCTGGCCCCCTCCCCCTGTGCTCTTTACATCAGAATGAATTTTAGATGACTTAGATGACGATTAAATATAAAACATGAAACCACAGAAGTACTGGCATAAAACAAAGCTGAAATAATCTTAGGATGAAGAAGACCTTTTAAAATATAACTGATTTAATTTTATAGAATTAATATTTATTTTCTTATGACAGAAATCAGTCAAAATAGAAAAAAGACTCTTTGCAAAACATGAAAGCTGTCCCAAAAGGTTGCTTTTAAGTCAACAGGGTAAATAATCCACTAGAAAAATGGACAAATTGTATGTGTATTGACTTTTTGAATGATGCCTCAGAAACAGAAAAAGATGCCTTATTAACAAAGAATCATTTCAATAATCTGCCTCCTCTATGTTCCATAGAAAATTTAACTTTAAATATAATAATTTGAAATATTTATAAATACCATTGTAGGGTTTAAAGTAAAATTTTTATTAGATGTTCTTACCATCTAATAAGGTTTGATTATCTTAGCTCACAGGGTCTTTTATTCTAATGTTTTTCTTCTGAATGGGTGAAATGTTGATTTCCTAGTAAAAAACAACTTTTATTTATTAACGTCGTAGTGAAGTGACTGTATTTATGTATCATATCCAAACAACATAACCATTTATGAATAATTTTTGGACCTACTATATTTTCTTATAAAAATAGTAAAAGAAAGTTTTGCTTAACTTTTTTGTTTGTTTGTTTGTTTTTGTAGGATCCAGCATTCGAACGTTCACTCCATTTTATTTTCTGGTGGAGCCAGTGGATACACTGTCAATTAGAGGCTCTTCTGTTATTTTGAACTGTTCGGCATATTCTGAGCCTTCTCCAAAAATTGAATGGAAGAAAGATGGAACTTTTTTAAACTTAGTATCAGATGATCGCCGCCAGCTACTCTCCGATGGGTCTTTATTTATCAGCAGCGTGGTGCATTCCAAACACAATAAACCTGATGAGGGGTATTATCAGTGTGTGGCCACCGTGGAGAGTCTGGGAACTATTGTCAGCAGGACAGCCAAGCTCACAGTAGCAGGTAAGTTTTGTTAAGCAATGTATTTTCCAAGTTTTATAAAGAGTAAATCTTGATAAAAATAGTATTATCCTAGGCTTGTCATAACTGATGACAGCAGATATACTCATTTAACAGGTATCGATCAGTTGAGTGAGCATTATGTAGGGCTGGCTCAGTGCTCAAAGCAAACTGGAGCGTTTTTCCACTTTCTCATGAGTTAGATGGCTTAAGACTGCTCAGTATTGAACCAGTTCTTTTTTTCTTTTTAACTTGGAAATGGCAGAGAAAATTGTGTAGGAAAATCGAGTCACTCTGGTTGCTAACTTTTATCCTACGCAGCATAATCTTGGTTCCTTTATGCCTTAAGCAAGGAAATGATATTTCATTTTATAAATTATTTAAAAATCCGTAGGATATATATATGTAAATATATTGTATGCTATGTACTACACACACACACACACACACACACACATATTAAGGTGAAGAACAATATGTTTTAGAGAGAGAAACATTCACTTCCTTTTAGAGCACCTTATTCTAAGAATGATGGAAAATGTAAGAAAAATTAAGGCTCTTGAATAGTAAGATCTGGTTGCTAAAATGAGTCGGACCTGTTTTGTGGTGGACACTGGCATTCCTCAGATCCGTGTTTTTCCACTTACATACCCGGTGAAACAGTTAAGTTTTTGTTAAAGTTCACATTGTAGAAAAATGGTTTTGTCTTTAATTCATATTTATGCTCCCGTGGTGACATACTAACATGTGAAAGAAGACAGTGACTGAGGCTGGTCTCCCATTCATTCCCACTCCTCGGCCATGGTTGCCCACCTCATGCTCACTCGGTGTGTTTGCTCCTTCATTTCAGTCAGAGCGTGAGGGCTCTTTTCCTCTTGGGAGCCAAATGCTCAAAGTCCAATTAGAGCGTGATGTAAAACCACCATAGTTGTTTTGTAATCACAGATTGAGGATGGAAAAATAAAAGGAGAAATAAGTCACCTCTTTTGACAATTTATCTTTGCTCTTTTTTCTTTCTTCTTTTCAAAAGCGATTTGCCAGGTTTTCTTCAACATGTTGATAAATAAATTAGCATTCTGACTTCCCCTATTCTGTCACTTAGGTCAGCTCCTGTTCATCATTTGTGTTCGTAACCTGGGCTTTAGGTTGACGACTACTTCTTCTCAGTCACCAAATCCAGTGAGTTCTTGCTTCCTGGTGTCTCTCTGCTCGAGCCACCTTCTCCTCCCTGAGCCGACTCGTCACCCTCGCCACAGCCCTGTAACTGACTGCTGCCCAGTCTTCCCTTCCTCTGCTTCGTTCTCCACACTGTGGCCTGAGCACTCCGTCTCACCCCCCAGTGGCTCTCCGGAAACAGCATCAGGGTCATGTCCAAACGGGCCTCTTGAGCCCTTTCGTGAGCTGCTTCCACTTTTCCTCCAGCTTTCTTTCTTAATCACTCCTCGCTGCTCCTGCCTCCATCACCACTTTCATTCTCTGCCTCTAGCTTTTGCTCATGGCTTGCCCACTGCCTTCTAATCCTATTCTCCACCTTTCCTCTCTTTCTTCTCCTCTGCTAGGTTTGTCCGTCTTCCTCTTAGCTTTCTTATCTTTCAGGAAACGGTTTTTGACCTGATATTTAAGTAAACAGGCAATTTTGAGACAAGTTGATAAATTCTTTGGCTGCAGACAAGATTCTATAGGAGAGTTGTGTCACCTGCTCTTGGCCTGGGTATCAGGAGGAAGTAATACCCAAACTACGAGATGAATAGGAGCTCTTTTTAATAGTTACATAGTATCCATTGCATAGATACACTGCGAGTTATCTGAAGATTCCCTTTTGATGAACAGTCGCATGGATAAAAATTACTATAGTGAGTAACCTTTTGCAGATCCTTATTGCTATAGAATAGATTACTAGACTTAGTAATTCTTCTAATTGCTGGGTCATAGGGTGTATACTTTGTATGTGCGTGTAATTTAAAAAGACAGCCCTGGTCTGTGGCACTGCCTCATAATGTTAACCAACCAGAGTGACCGTATGACTGAGCAGTTCCATTGCTACGTATCCGATACTCAAGAGAAATGAAAAGATAAGTTCCCACAACAACTTGTGGGTAAATGTTCATAGATAGCAGCATTGTTCACAATAGCTAGAAAGTGGAAACAATGTACGTGTCTATCAAGTGAAGAGTGAATATCCAAAATGTGGTATATTCATACATGGAATATCATTTGGCAATAAAGAGGAATGAAGTTCTGACATGTACTGCAACATGGATCAGCCTTAAAAACATTATGCTAAGTGAAAGAAGCCAGTCACAAAAGACCAATATCGTATGACTCGTCTATATGAAATGTCCAGAATAGGCAAATACGGAGCCAGAAAATAGATTGGTGGTTTTCTGGGGCTGGATTTAGGGGGACAGGGCATGGGGGATGGGTACGGGGAATGGGGAATCAGTGCAAGTGACTACAAAGTTTCTTTGGGGGATGATGAAAATGTTCTAAAATTAGATTGTAGTGATGGTTGCACAACTGTATATAAAAACCATTGAATTTTGTACTTTAAATGGTAACTTTTACAGTATATAAATTGTATCTCAATAAAACTATTTTTTTTAAATGATAGTGTCAGATTTTCATTCTAAAAGTTGTTGGATAGAGTTCTTTGATTGAAAGCAATTGCAAACTGACTCTGGCCAATCAAGAAGGAGAATTTTTGGAAGAATCCTAAGTAGATAGGTCATAGAATTAACTATGACAGCCCTTTTTCTTTGGGCTGCCTCATTTCTCCACAGCAGAAAATTTTGTTTTACTGCCTGGGCAGTCCCCTAGCTGTGGGTCTTTTGTGCTCAAAGGTGGGGAGTTGGGTGGTCTATATACATACCTTGTTATTCCTTCTTGGCATTCGCACTCCCATTCTCCCTCTGTTTTCCAGCGGTTCCCCAGAAGCAGCAGGACAACCCAGCCTCCTGCTTTTGGGGACAGGAAGCTACAGCATTTTCTGCCTTGATCTCACTTACTGGTTCCTCCATTGGCTTTCTCTATTAGAAACTTTTTGAAATTTCTTGTCTGCTGATTTCCCATATGTTGTTGCAGGTTTATATGTTTAAAAATTACTCATTTTTATGAGACCTAAGGAGTGAGAGTGTTTTGATTTTCAAAAAATAGGGTAGCTCTTGGTTTCATTTCAGATTCCCTTTCTTCCTTTTGTTAGTTTCTGTGTTTATCTTTGTTATTTCCTTTCTTTGAATTTTCTTTCTGGTTTCTAAAAAGTAGATATTTGATTAATTTTGTCTTTATTTTCTTCAAAAATTCTCTTGAAAAAAAAATAACAAAAATTTGTAGCACAGCTAGACAACCTGTAATGTATGTCATTTACATATGGACTAATTAACCATCGTAAAACCAGAAGACCCAGAGTTGTTTCTCTTTTAAGTTTGTTAGTCTTTAAAGAAACATCTTGTACTCTGAGCATGTCAGAATCACTATTTAGATATTATCGTTAATAATAATAGTAGCTATGTTTGTTATTTATGTGCCAGGCAATATGCTGTATATGATTTATATTAAATATTTAACTGTTTAACAACCCTAGTAGACCTGTTACTGTTCTCATTTTACTGATGGAGAAACTGAGGCTCAGAAGGTAAGTAACTTGCCAATGCCACACAGCCATGAAGTGGTGGAGTTGGGGTTCAGATTGAAATTATGTGACTCCAGAAGTCATACTCTTCTCAGCCACTGCATTCTGTGGCATATACAGAGTACTTATGACTACATTTCTTTGTTAATATTTTGAAATAGTTTAAAACTTATGGAATCATTGCAAGGATGACACCAAGAAATTCCATGATCGTCATCACTCAAGTTACTCGATGGCTAACATTTCACCTCATCTGCCTTGACAACCCCCAATATTCATGTACCCAGATACATTTCTTTCTGAATGGTTTGCTGAACCATGAAGTTTAAATTTAAGTTGCAGATGTTACCCCTACCTAAATACTTCTGTGAATGTTTTCTAAAAACAAGGACATTCTCCTAAATAACCGTCCATTAATTTCAGGAAATTAACCTTAATACAATACTACCATTTAACCCATAGATACCATTCATATTTCACCAGTTATCTCAATGTTCTTAATAACGAAAGAACAAAAGCAGAAACGTACTCCCCCACCTCTTCCATTTCTACTCCAGGATTACGTGTTTTACTTAATACTTGGATCTCTCTAGACTCTTTCAATCTCAAACCATTCTTCTTTTTCCTTGTCTCATTTTGGGTTTTCACCTTCTCCCCTGTGAATACATTCAGGTTTTGCATTTCGGGGAGGAATATCACAGAAGTGATGCTGTGTTCTTCATATCAGGAAGCATGTGATGTTTTGTTCTAATACTGGTGATGTTAACTTTTACTACTTAATTAAGATAGTGTGTGCTGTGTTTCTCCACTGTAAAGTTAATAAGTATTTTGTACTTTTATTAATTAATTTTGGGAAGAGATAAATTGATACTCTATAAATGTCCTATCTCTCATCAAACTTTTCACCTACTAGTTTTAGCATCTCTTCATGATTCTTTCCTGCATTAATTTTATTATCCCAGATTTAGACAGATTTAGACTTGCTTCATTTTCACTTCTGTGTCCTTTTGATACATCCGTATTATTCTTCGGATACTTCCTTACAGGCTCATCTTGTACTTTCCCCATTCCAGTCCTACAGTCAGTCATTTCTCCAAGGAGCATTGGTTCCTTGTAGTGGAGAATGGTGTTTAGAAATCAAGGTTAGGTCACCACATACACTCACTGCCACAGGAGAGACATTGATTCTGGACTCTGCGGACAAAGCTAGGAGATGTGTGTGTGTAATGACGATATGAAATGTGTGTATATCTCACACATATACATCTGTATGTTTATCTATCTACGTTCATGTATCTATAATTATATAGAACCCGTAAGTTTCCACTGATACCTCTGTTCTACTCCAGTACCATGGGATTGATTTTATCCTTCTGCTTTGCCATATTTGTCCCTTGTTTCTCCAGCTGTGAGGAATCTGACTCCAGGTGTCCCTCACACGTGTACTTGTTTGAGCTGTAATCCTGTATGTAGCCAGTTTCCTGACTCAGGGACCTTCTTCTTGATCCTGGTTCCACCATACCTGTGGCCATGTGGGCTGACTTGCCCCTGGTCCCCATGACTACATTGTAAAGTAAAATTTAACTACATTTTTATTTCTTTTTTTTGTCCAGGTCTTCCAAGATTTGCCAGCCAACCAGAACCTTCTTCAGTTTATGTTGGGAACAGTGCAATTCTGAATTGTGAAGTGAATGCAGATTTGGTGCCATTTGTGAGGTGGGAACAGAACAGGCAGCCCCTTCTTCTGGATGACAGAGTTATCAAACTTCCGAGTGGAACCCTAGTCATCAGCAACACTACTGAAGGAGACGGAGCACTATATCGCTGCGTAGTTGAAAGTGGTGGGCCACCAAAGTATAGTGATGAAGCTGAATTAAAAGTTCTTCCAGGTATTAATTTATTATCAGGACTGACAGTTTTATGTTTATTGATGGGTAAAAATTTTCTGTTAGAATTTTTTTTTTTAATAAACACTGTTAAATATGTGGTGTGACATTGACATCTCTTACCAGGGAGGAAAAAAAGAAAACATAGCAGAAAGATCCACTCTTTAGTGAATGCATTTGTCAGTAAAAGTTGATCGAGTAATAAAGTATATTCAGTATCTATGGCATTCTTCTTGACCAAGGAAGCATTAGCTCTGTCTTTCGTCAAGCCTCCCCAAAGTAGGATACTTCTTACAGTTCTGTTACTTCCCTGTAATACATCCTTTCTGTGATTTGGTCTTTTTACTTGTAAGAAGCAGAGACTCCCTCAGGCTGGTTCATATAAGGGATAGGCAGAGTGGTTACAACACAGCAGCTCACCACACACCCGGAAGCAAGAGTTCCTGGATCTTTGTAATGCTCCCCATCTAATGTAAACTCAGCTCCTCTTTCTGTCTTTCCTTCTCTTTGTGGGGTCTCCCTCTTTCTGCTCCTCCTTATTTTCCTCATAATCTGTTCTGTGTATTTTTTCTCAGCTGTGTAATATCTTTCCTTTAACTTCTTGTAGCTGCTTCATGTATTACCTTTCAGCTTTTAATTCCCACTGCTTGGTACCTGATTCCTTCCACATGTCTAATGTTGAATGTGAGTCTGTGAGCATTACTGGACCATCCCCACATTGTGTGGGCTTATGGATGGGCTTGCAAAGTGAGACCAACATGATGAGTGGTGAGTGACTCTGGAGGGTGTCCCTGATGGGACTAGAGCTGTGTTTTCAAATGCAATTTCTTTCTTTGTCATCATCGTCTCTGCTCTTGTCATTCCTGTCCCAATGTATTCTCAGCTCAGCAGCCAGTTATCTTTTAAAATGTGTACTAAATCATGTCACATCTTTGCTCAAAACCTCCTGACGGTGTCCCATCTCAGCGTAATGGTTAAGGTCCTTAGCAGGTAACGCTTTATACAATCTTAGTGCTACCTCTCTCCCACCTGTCTTCTTCCATCTCATACTTTTCTCTCCCTCACTCTGTGATTGTGGCCCCCAGTGTGTCTCAGACTCCATACGTGCTCTGTCTGGCTTTAGGGCTTTTTGCTTACTGTTTTTTCTGCCTGGAGTCCTCTTCCCTCAGATATCTGCCTGATTCACTGTCTTACCACTCTGCTCAGATACGACTCTCAGGAAAGCCTTCTTGACCACAGCTTAAAATGGCAACCTTCCCCACCAGCTCTAGTGGGGAAGGTGCAACTTTGGTGCATTTTTGGCTGATTTGATTTATCCATTTTGAAGACATGTGGGAGGGGGTACTTGTCTGATGATGGAGTGCTGAATCAGTGAATGGCGGAGTTTGAGAAGGCAGCAGCTCCAGGTTTGGCAGACGCGGCCTCCTGGTCCACGTAGCGGTGAGGCCGAGCATGCGGGGAGGGGGTCCTGGCCTTTGGCTTCTCAGCTCAGTTTTTTATCAACAGCAAACATGTCTCGGCCTGTCAGAAATAGGAAGGTCGTTGATTATTACAGTTCCAGGAACCTGATGATGCTGATGAAGATTATGGAAGAGATTCAGACCCTCAGCTAAGAAAATTCAGTCATTTTCCAGAAAAGCAAAAAATAGGAGGAATTTACAGGAAGATAGTAAGGACTCAAAAGGAAAAGATGTGAAGACCGAGAAGGATGATTTTCACTGAGCGGAGGACAGTGACAATGAAAGAGAAGATCACAAAAATGTGCACCAGCGATGGCAGGCAGCCTCTAAAGCACCTTCTAAACACAAAGAGATGCTCATGGAAGGTGTGGGCCGTGAAGAAGAGGAGGATGAGGCACCTTCCGGGAGAAACATTCTGGCAGTGACGGCGATTTTCTAATGGAAGACAACGATGACAGTGGCTGTGGCAGTTCAAAAAAGAAAAGCAAAAAGATGGTTAAGAAGCACAAACCTGAGAGAAAAGAAGAGAAAATGCTCCAACCGAGGCTATAGGCTACAGTGACACCAAGTCCTGTGAAAGGGAAAGTGGGTCGCCCCACAATTCCTAAAGAAGAGAACAAGGAACTGGAAAGCCCTTCAGAAAAAGGAACGTTCGAGCCCTCCACCTGACAAGTCTGGGGACGGAGGGTCTGAAAACGAAGCCCCATCTGGGGACAATCACAATCGATGGTGGTTTAGCAGAGATTCTATTTCTAAAAAAGAGGGAGAAAAAAAAGAAAAGCTACTTAAGATAGAACATGGTTTTGGCTATGGCTTGACTCATGGGCTTTCAATGCTTTTTTCCTTTTGTTGGAAAGAACATTTTCTCTACTTTTTAAAAAGAAAACTACTATATGTTTAATTTACCTTTTGGTCTTCTCTTTGCCATCACCCTCTCTCTCTCCCCCTTTCCAATGTAAGCCATGTCAAATTAATCACTGGATTGACTACTTCATTTTTTATTTTTAATAGAAGATATACCACAGTTGTAAAGCAGTAAGACTTGAATGAACACTATGGAAATTTGCTTTTTTGCTAAATGGTAGCAAATTGAGCAGTAATCAAAAAACAGGTTTTAGTTAAAAATTATTGCTTCTTTCTTTACTTGGACTTTTGAAAAAATAAATTATCTAATACAAGTTTATATATTTGTATATGTAGGTATAGATGTCTAAAAAAGTCATGACTTTAAACTTCCACTGATGAAGCAGGTGGGAGAAAAAGATGAATTCTGAATTGTTACTAAAAGTATTCATATTTTTTACTTTGAACGCAGGACAGCGAATGGGGTTACCTGGCCTTGTTTGAGCGTGTGTTTTTTTCCTCTTGTCTCCAAGAGACAGAGCCAGTGATCTTTTATCTTGCTACAGTCTTTAGGGAATGTATAAAAGAAAAAACGGGGAAGGGGGGACCACCAAAACTTAAATAACTCTTGATTTCCTACTTCATTCTCTAGTGATTCGTGTTTTAAAATATATGTGTATCTATTCTGTTTCTTGGATAACATTTTATCAAGGGTCAAAAAAAACCCAGAATCCTAGAATTTAAATGGCAAAATCTACGCAGCACAGTGGATTTCTTCTCAAACTGACAAAGTTTAGGTTTTAAGCAAATAAAGTACCAGTTAATGTGAAACCCATTCACAAAGAAAAACCCCCCAAAGCACAAAAATTCCCATTCTACTCCCCAGGCTTTCTTCTTCCCCTTTCATTTTTACTTCAGAACACACTGCCGTCTGACATACTACATATTTTATTTGTTGTTTCTCCCCGTTAGTATGTAAGCTCAGTGAGGGCAAAGAACTCTGTCTGATGCCTATAATGATAACTGGTAGAGAGAGGCCAATAAGTATTTGTTCAAATTTGTTTCTATCAAAATTCAAATAATTCAAGGTGTGTATGTGTGTGTGACAGAGAAAGAGAGAGAGAAAGACAGACAGACACACACACAGAGAGAGAGAGAGAGAGAGAGAGAGAGAGAGAGAGAGAGAGAGAGATTTTGCCACACAGCAGTGCCTTCCAACCTACTTCTTCACTTGCTTCAACATGGCAGAGCTCGTATTTTTTCTTTATACCGGGGTAGCATTCAAGCAAATCCTCTAAACCAGATCCAAGGAAACAAGATTCTCAGTGTCAAATATGAGCCACCACTCAATATCTGCAACAAAAACAAAGGACCAAATGTTTTGATTGTTTAAACTTGTGCCAAGCATAGCCTTCTTGAATAATGCAAACTGCTGATCTATAGAGTTTTGGGGAAGACATTGTTTTTGGTATGTTGTTTACGAGGCACGGGTGGGTTGATGGCAGCCATAGAAGCATGTTTTATGGTTGGTTATAGAGGGGAGAGCAGGTTAATGTCAGCCCTAGGAGCAAGTGATTCTGTCTGTTGTTGAATGGCTGACTTTTAAAGCCGGAGGCTGTCACTGATTGGTTGGCTCCAAAGGCATGGTCACTGAAGCGAGTTGTCACTGATCTATTAGACAATGTTTACTAGTTACCGTGGCTACAGAACTGTCCTTTGGTTACACAAGTTTAAAGTAGCTATGGAGGTGGTTACTATGGCTATCCAACGTCTTTTCCTAAGAGTATGGGGCAGAAGTCACTCTCTTTGCCTGAGAATGGTCTTTTTCCTCAAAACCTAGCACTAGAAATATAACCCCCTCAGTATATAGAGAACCCTATCTTTTACCCCTAAGGGCGTGGCTGTTTCATGTGTCCGTAAAGGACAGCTGTATAAAGTGAACACACATAGTGGTAGCCTGATAGTTGTGCCATTAGAAAATCAGAGGATTGACAGACGAAGTGAACATAAAGTTAAAGAGGTGAAACTCAGAAAGCTTTTAAGAAGTAATATGGATACAGGGAAAGAAAGGAAACCTTTTATGGTGAGTGGGGAGGATGCTGCTAAGAGCCCTGAGCCTGCTCAATCTTTTCCCTGTTTGCACCACTCAGGAGGCATTTCCTTTTTCCTAGTTTTTAAAGGAAAAGGTTCATGTCAAATCTCCCTCAGTTAACTAGTACGCACCTTGAAGACAGGACCTGTAACTTACCATCTTTAAGGCCCCAGAGAGCCTAGCGCAGCACTTTTGCACATAGAAGTTATTTAAGAAATGTTTGCTAATTTAAAGGGAATTTCCTTATGTCATTTTTGCCGAAAATATTTTGTTATATAAAGCCACAGAGACTGAGTAGGAATTTGCCATTCCTCGTTATTAAAGTAGTAAAGTGCTTTCTTAATCATTGCCTTTTATTTAAATGTTTTTGTTTTTAGATCCTGAGATCACATCAAACTTGGTATTTTTGAAACAACCTTCTTCCTTAGTCAGAGTCATTGGTCAGAGTGCAGTATTGCCGTGTGTTGCTTCGGGACTTCCTGTTCCAACCATTAGATGGATGAAAAATGAGGAGGCGCTTGACACAGAAAGGTAATATTGTCTGCCTAAAAGCCTTTTCCAGCCTTAGCTGGAGACTTGGTCTAATCTTATTTGGGACTGTTGATTAATAAAAATGGTTATCTACCTTAGTTTTGTTTAAACACATCATAATGCTCATTTATCATCCTTAAAAATATGTTTGTATGCTGTGTATGGTTAGAATGTTTAAAGAAAAAAAGGCTCTCAAAAGATTAAGGGATGATTATTCCATTTGTTCTTTCCGAGCTGCAGTATACGTAGCTTAAGGGCTCAGGCCCTCCTTCCCTAAATTATTGCAAGAGTTTCTTGTCCTGACTAGCCTGAGACTTCTTACTCACTCTTATATATTTCGTTGATAGTAGTTTTTTTCCTTAGACACTAAAGGAAGACGTATTTCTCATCCTTTTGTTTTTGATTTTTAAAAATGAGACCAGCCTTCTTTTATGATCACAAATTCTTCATCTTCCACAAAAGCCTTTTCTGTGAACGTCCATTACCATGTCACCCATCCCATTCCCTCATGACTTCCGTATGGTCTGGATAGTTTTCCCAGGTACATTCTGATAAGAGAACTAGGTGGTGCTGGTGCTGGTTGTTAGGTATGTTTGGTTTCCAAAACATGTTATCTTGTGCACTGTCGGCTGTTTACTAACATCCCTGGCCTCTACCCACTCAGTGCCAGGAGCACTCCCAAGTTGTGACAACCAAAACTGTTTCTAGGTAGTGCCAGATGTCCCTTGGGGGACAATGTTGTCCGCAGTTGAGGACCACTGTTCTAGAGCACTCCTGTCCAATAGAAATATGATGCAACCCATATATATATATATATCAGGGATGTCACACAAATGTATACACACGACTTGTATTCATCTTTTGTTATCAGTATATATTATTACAATTTTATACAGTTTTTTCCTTTCTTAAAATGTGTATACATTTTTTGGCATCCTGTGTGTGTGTGTGTGTGTGTGTGTGTATGGTGTGATCAAACAATATGGTGAATGTTTAAATTAGAAAAATTTATTACAGTAAAAGACACATTGCCATTAATCCCCCTCTAACTACGCACCTCGTTTTGAACACACTTATCCCATCTTTCTCGCCACTTTCTGAAGCAGTTCTGGAAGTCCTCTTTCGTGAGTATCTTTAGTTGTGCTGTCGTGGTTGCCTCGATGTACTGAGTTGACTCAAAACGTTTACCTTTCCTGGTCATTTTGACTTTGGGGAAGAGCCAGAAGTTGCACGGTGCCAGATCCAGTGAATAAGGTGGATGAGGACACACAGTAATGTTTTTATCGTATAGAAATTGCTGTAGCAGAAGCGACGTGTGACATGGAGCCTTTCCATTGTGATTACAAAATACGGTGAATATTGCTGCCAAGTGCCATCCAACGGAAAGGCAGGGATCTTTAACATGGGAAGTGGCACGACGAACCTTAGTAACAGTGTATGACAAGTTTCAACTTGTTCAGTGCAGTCAGTCGGGTATGAGTTATGGTTGAGAGGTGTATTTCAAGGTGTGCTGTAAATTATCCTCCATCATGACAATGCTCTGTGTCACACATCTCTTCTGGTATACGGCAATTTCTATCAAAAAACATTAGGGGGAGATCGGATGGCTCAGTTGGTTAGAGCGCGAGCTCTGAACAACAGGGTTGCCCGTTTGATTCCCACCTGGGCCAGTGAGCTGCGCCCTTTACAACTAGATTGAAGACAATGAGCTGCCGCTGAGCCTGCGAGGGGCAGCTGGATGGCTCAGGTGGTTACAGTGCAGGTTCTCAACAAGGTGGCCGGTTCAATTCCCACATGGGATGGTGGGCTGCGCCCCCTGCAACTAAAGATTGAAAACAGCGAATGGATGTGGATCTGAGTTGCGCCCTCCACAACTAGATTGAAGGACAACTACTTGGAGCTGATGAGCCCTGGAGAGACACTCTGTTCCCAAATATTCCTCAATAAAAACATTTTTAAAAAACACATAAAACACATCATGGTGTGTCCATATCCACCTTATTCACTGGATCTGGCACCATGCAACTTCTGGCTCTTCCCAAAAGTCAAAATGATTCAGGACATTGAGCAGCCACGACAGTGTAACTGAAGACACTCAGGAAAGAGGACATCCAGAAAGTGGCATAAATGATGGGATACGTAAGTACGTTCAAAGTGAGGAGGAGTAGGATTAATGGCAATGTGTCTTTTACTGTAATAATTTTTTAATTTAAACATTCACCATATTTTTTGATCACACCTCATACATATAATTTTAAATTTTCTGGTAGCTTCATTAAAAGAGTAAGAAGTACTCGTGCACTACTAAATACAATAATAACAATTTGCACAATGTACCAGTTAAAGTGAAATGTAGTTCTACCAATACAATGAAGTTTGTGTTTAGTGCTGCTTCAGCTTTTACATTTAAATAAAAATGAAATAAAATTAAAAATTCAGTTCCTCAGTCGTTCTAGCCACATTTCAAGTGTCAGTAGCCACATGTGGCTAGTGGCTATCTGTTTGGACAGAGCAGGTCTAGAGTTTCTCAGTTGAGTAATCCAAAGTTAAGTAGACAGTCTTAATTTGTATAGTTCAGTAACCAAGACATGGAAAGGGATATCTATCTGTCTAGTCAGCATGGTGACCAATCTTCAGTGATCAGTGGGGATAACAGAATACAGATTGTTTCTCACATATTCCGTTGGCAAAACTGATGGCATCATCTCCAATAGCACCTGATTTCTTTCTCAGCACCCATGCAGGCACGACTTCTGCCTATATTTTAATTCCTTTCTTCCCGCTCCTTTCCCAACTAAATATTATGCAAAGAATTTGTAAGACTTCAAGGGAATTTTTTTTAACTTATGCTAATAAACATAGGGAACATTAAAATAGGGGATGGAAATGTCAGCCTTTTAGAGAAGAAATTTTTATTAGCTACATGTTAGAAGAAAATCTTTATCAGGAACAGGAAAGCTGAAATAGGTTATTTTAAAAACTTTAGTATTTTATTATTATAGAAGGAAATTCTGAAGATGTATGAAATAGAGGAGTTGCTTTCTTATATAAGAAATAAAAGTGAGGATTTCTATGGTTCTCATTTGTTTATTCAAGAATCATTCCAACAAATATTGACTACTGATTGTTAGACACTGTTCTAGGTACTGGGAACAGAGTAGTGAGCCAAACAGAGTTTTTGGTCTTAAGGACCTCATATTCTAGTGGAGAAGATTCAGATAATCATATAAACATATAAAATTTCAGCTTTTATGATACGTGCTGTGAAGAAAACTAAGACAAAGTATGTGCTGGATGCCAAGAGGTACAGGTGAGTGCTGTTTTATACAGTGTGTTACAGAATTGTTTTAGAGTTCTCGGACCGGGCTCTCAGTGGGTCAGAGGTATAGGAATCATGGGCGGGATGTTCCACCTCTTCCTTTCAGGTACATCAAATTGTTAACATTTGATTTGATTCAAAGATATTTCTGAGGGGAAGTGGTTTTTTTTAATTTATTAAATGTATTGAGGTGACATTGGTTAGTAAAATTATATAGGTTTCAAGTGCACATTTCTATAATACTTCATCTATATATTGCATTGTGTGTTCACCACCCAGACACCCAGAATCAGTTCTCCTCCCATCACATATATGGCAAGTGTTGTTTAATTAAATCAAATGTGGATATGTCATGGCTAGTAATAGTCCTCTGAATTTTAAGCATAAATCAGGAGACCTTTAAGATTGAGTAGATTGTTTTCTACCTTGATTTTTCTTCTTCATACTTGGGTTATGTGGTAGAAAAGTTGGAGAAGCGTTGCTTGATATATCCGTGTCTCTGGAAGTTTCAGAACAATACAAGAGTAGAACAGTGTTGGTGGTGTTCACATTGGTATTTATTTCCAGACCCTCGCATGGTGCTTGGCATATAACAGGGCAGGGAGCATGGTGACCAATTTATTGTGGTTGAATGCTTGAATGTAGTATAGGAAAATGTAAGTGAATGGAATGCAGAAGTGCTTCAGGTTAGACATTGGTAATTACTCAAAATATCTTTATTTCAGCGGAGCCTTGTGTGCTACGTACATGGACCTTAGCTAGTTATTTAGACTCTAAATTGGAAAGAAATTTAGAAATTGAAAGAAAAAAGTGGCTAGAAATCCAAATAATACTGGCCCGGCTCTAGTAAAAATCTAAAATTATTAGACATCTTTCTCTATTATTAATCTTAAGACATCTTTGAAAATAAATATTTAAAAATATCACAGCTTTTATAAATGTCTTAAGAATTGATATACTTACTTAATCTTTGATGAAATTTGTTCAGATTCCTATCAAACATAACTATTGAAGGGGTAGTGGTGGAGGAAATGTATCCCATTCATTGAGTAGTTTTATTTTAGTTTTTAAAGGGAGAGAATCCATAAAATAGAAATGCTAAAGTGCAAGGTGATTGACAGCAAAATGTAATTTAGTAATCAAATAATGTTATGTTTGAGGAATGATAGATCAGAACCCAGCCGCAAAGGAACAGGTTATAGTTATAAAAATGCTTAATGTTATTAGAATTGACAGTAGTAGAAAAATTAGATTACTTAAAAAACAAGTGGAGGACTTCCTTTCTAGGAAGATGGAGTAGATGTATTTTTCCCTATTCTTCCCGCTAAGTACAACTAAAAACCATGGAAATTATATATAAAACAACATAAGAAGAGTCTAAAAGATGGAGAAAGGAAGATTGACTGGCTAGGGAACTTGGCATCCAAGGAACAACGTGATGATGCGTTCCCTGAGTTTTGTGTTTGCTTCATATATGCCAGCTTAACCTGAAGAAGCTGGTAACCTGCAAACACCAACAGGTGCATACAGAAAAGCTCTAACAAAAAAGTGTATTCTCTCTAGCCAAAGGACCAGGAAAGGGTCAGCCTAGTGAGACAAAAACTGTCCAACTATAATCCCTCCTATTCCAGCCAAACACCATAGAAGAAACTGGCCCCACTCTCCCCCATGCCAGCAAAGGCCAAATGGGAAGCCTAGACTTCCACCCTTGCCAGGTTGTAATGAGGTCCCTCAGCTTCCTTCTGACCATGAGGTCAGAAGCTAAGTAGGGAGCCAAGACTTTCATCCCAACCATGCAGTGTCAGTAACCACGTCGGGGAGCCTGACTTTCATCCTACTCCACAGTAAGAGACACCTCTTTCCTTCCCTACGGGGATGGTATCAGAGGAGGACTAGAGGAGAGTCAGAACTTTCACCACTGTGTGGTATTGAGCCATTCCTAATCCTTAACCCCCACCCCCACGGTGTCAGTGAATGCTGGGTGGACAATAGTAATAGGCGCTTTTGCTCCACCCAGCCAGGGGGCAGTATCGTTGGAGGCCTGATGGGGAGCCAGACTCCCAACCCTGCTAAGGAGTAATGAAGAGCCCCCTCTTCCCCTTAGGGATTAGTGGAGTGGGGAACCAGGACTTCTGCCTCCACCTGACAGTGATGAGAGGGCACTTCCTCATTCCTCTGCTACAGCAGTGTCAGAAGAAGCCAGCTGGAGCAAAAGGCTTAGTGAGATCCAGTCTCATAACATGATACCCCAAATAACCAGATTTCATTTGAAAATCACTTATTGTACTAAGAACCAGGAAAATCTCACATGAGAAAAGACAACCAATAGATGCCAACACTGAGACAACAAATTTTAAAGCAAGCATCATAAAAATGCTTCAGTGAGCAATTAGACACATTGGAAACAAATGAAAAAATAGAACAGCTCAGCAAAGAAATAGTCTCCTCAAAGAAACAGAAGATTTAAAGAAACACTAAATGGAAAATTTTGAATCTAGAAATAATCAAATTTAACTCAGTAAATGGGCTCAGCAGCAGACTCGATGGGACAGACGAAAGATTCAGCGAACTGGAAAAAAAGAGAAGATACAAATGATCAGTATTAGGACTAAAATGGGGAATACCAGTACAGACCCTGCAGATATCCAGAGGATAATAAAGGAATGTTATAAACAACTATACACATGTAAACTTGACAACTTAGACAAAATAAACCACTTCCTCCAAAATACAAACTACCATATCTAACCTAATATGAAATAATTTGAATAGCTCTCTGTTAAGGAGATTGAATTTGTAATTATTAAACTCCCCCCAAAAAAGAAGTCTTGAGGCCCAGATAGTTTCGCTACAGAATTCTGCCAACATTAAATGAAGATTTAACACAAATTCTATACAATCTTTCCAGAAACTAGAGAAAGAATTAAAACTAGTATTACCCCAATACTAAAACTAGACAAAGATAGTACAAAAAAGGAAAACTACAGGCCAATATCCCCCCCAAAAAATATAAACAAAATTCTTAAAATATTATCAAATAGAATTAAGCAATAAATGAAAAGCATGTATACCATGACCAAGTGGGGTTTATTCCAAGGATGCAAGACTGGCTTAATGTTTCAAAATTAATGTAGTACACCATATTGACAAAATAATGAAAAATCTGATCAAGTTAATCAGTGGAGAAAATGCATTTGACAAAATTGTGCTCTCATTCATTATTTAAGAAAACCCTCAGAAAAGAACAAACATCTAAAAAAAATAGAAATAAGTAAAACCCTACAACTGACATTATGTTTAATGCTGAAAGATAATACTTTCCCCTTAAGATCAGGGACCAGTGAAGGAAGTTCACTGTCATAGTGCTTGGACATTCTCACCAGTTCAATAGGCAAGAAAAAGAAAAGGCACACAGATTAGAAAGGAAGAAGTAAAACAGTTCCTATTTACAGATGATATGTTTGACTACATAGAAAATCCCAAGGAATTCACAAAACTTCTTAGATCTAAGACATGAGCTCAGCCAGGTTGCAAGATACAAGATAAACATAAAAATTAGTTTCTAGATATTAACAGTGAACATGTGAACACTGAAATTACAAATACAATAGCATTTACGTGTACTCACAAAAAATTGAAATAACAAAACCTGTTCGATTTATATGCTAAAAATTAGAAAATGCTAGTAAAAGAAATCAAAGAAGATCTAAATAAATGGAGAGACACGCTATGTTCAGGAATTGGAAAACTCAACATAGTCAAGAGGTCAGTTTTCTTGAAATTGATACACGGATTAACTAATTCCTGTCAAAATCCCAGCAGTCTTTCCTATATAGACAAGATTATTCTAAAACTTATATGAAAAAGTAAAGGAACTGAAATAAATTTTTTTTTTAAATGAGACGAATCAGCCTACCTGTTTCAAGACTTGCTATATAGCTACAGTAATCAGCACTGTGTGGTGGTGATGGAGAGATAGACACATATATCAGTGAAATAGAGAAGCCAGATAGAGGCCGAGAGACCCACACAAAAATGCCCAGCTAAATTTTGACAAAGGTGCAAAAGCTATTTAGTGGAGGAAAGAGCCTTACCGAATGGCAAAATACAAAAATTTTAGAAAAGAAACAAAATCAGGATCTAGGGCTAGGCCAAGGGTTCTTAGATTTGACACCAAAGGCACAATGCATAAAAGGAAAAATTGAAAATTGGATTTCATCAACATTAAAATCTTGCTCTATGGAAGATCCTGTTGAGAGGATAAAAAGGTAAGCTACCTAGAGAATAGATTTTCAAACCTTGTCTTCAACAAAGGACTAGTATCTAAAATGTATAAAGATCTTTCAAAATTCAACAGTAGAAGCAAGCATATAACCCAACTAGACCATGGGCAAAAGGCATGAATAGATGTTTCACTAAAAAAGATATACAGATGGCAAATAAGCACAAGAAAAGTCATTTAACATCATTAGCCATTAGGGAAATGCACATTTAAACTGCAGTGAGGTACCACTAACATACCTATTGGAATGGCTAAAATTTTTAAAAAGTGATAACACCAAATGCTGTTGGGGCTGTGAAGAAATGGGATCACTCTGGTACGGCTGCTAAGAATGTGCAATGGGACAGCTTCTCTGAGAAACTGGTTGGCAGTTTCTTCGAACACTTAACCTTGCGACTACCACACGATCTAACATTTACACTCTTGGGCATTTATCCCATAGGAATGAACTTATGTTCACAGAAAATCCTGTCCATGTATATTTATAGAAACTTGATTTATAATAGCACCAAACTGGAAAACAACCCACAGGTGCTTCATTGAGTGAATGGTTCAACTGTGGTCTGTCCCTACTGTGGAATTACTTCTAGGCAATAAAAGAAATGAACTATTGATCCGTGCAACACCCTAGACGAATCTCTGGAGAATTATCCTGAGCGAAAGAGGCCAATCCCCAAAGGTTACATACTGTGTGATTCTATTTGTGTAACATTCTTCTTGAAATGACGGGATTACTGAAATGGAGAACAGATTAGTGGTTGCCAGGGTTTAATGAGGGGAGTGGGAGCAGAAGGGAAATGGGTGAGGCTGTAAACGGCGGTGGTGCTGGAAGTACGTATCAGTGTTCTGATGTTGTGTAGTTTTATAAGGTGTTACCACAGGGAAACCCAGTAACAGGCACATGGGATCTCTGTATTATTTCTTAGACCTGCATGTGAATCTGCAGTTACCTCAAAATGAAAAGTTGAAAGAAAAAATACGAGAGAACAAATTTTGTGCCAGAGAGTATATAAGACATAGCTTTCCCCGACGCTTCCTGTTGGGCTGTGTCTGAGTGTCTAAGAAGTTCCTTTGTGCTCTAGGTCTTACTAGTTAGTGTCTGTTCTCTCCAGCACTTACGGATGCTCTTTGCACGTTTGCCCTCCCCATTGGCTCCTTCCCTTTTGCCCCTAAAAAGCCTTACCTCTCTCCCACTCACATAACAACACACAGAAGACCTAGGGTAGAAAAGCAGTTGTCCTCTTGCTTCCCCCTTCACACTCACTGCCCCAGCCTTTACTCTTCCTTGACACGTGTTTCTTTCTCAGCTTCTCTGTCCAGTCATGTGTCTCCTCCTAAATATCTCTGAAATCCATCTACGGTGCTACCCCCTAATTCTAAGCTGCTATCAACTGTCCCTTTAATCGCCTCTTTAATTGTTCTTCCCACCTGTATTGTGGCCTCATCTCAGATTCATCTTCATGCTCCTGTCAGACCAGTCTTTTCAAGTCTCATCACATCACTGTCAACCCACTGTTTAAAATGCTTAATGGATTTTCAATGTTTTTAGCTTAAGGACTCAAATTGTTAAACGGGCTTTCAAAGCCCCGGGGTGGTCTGGCTCCATCCTCATCTTTCTCTTTCCTTCTCTCTTACCTGCCACACTGGTTATTTTCAGATCCCCAAATGCAGAGTGATCCTTTCTGCCACGTTTCCTTTGCACGGGCTAGTCTTTCTTTCTGAAATCTTTCTGCCCCCCCCCCCCACTCGTTCTTCAAATCTCAGCTCAAGGATTACTTTGGTCAGGAACATCTCTCTGTTCTAATTTCCTGACAGGTTCTTTGGATTTACCACTTTGTAGAATTAGCATCATTTGTGTCTTTCCCACTGAGCTGCACTTCAACGCTGACTGTGTTTGCTCGTGCTGCAAATTTCCCCTGACACTTAGGGACACCAGTGGATATTCGGTAACTGAATGAATAAATCCCTCTCCTTACCCTCATCATCCAGCTCTTTTAAAGAGTGGTCAATACTTTTTGCCTTCTCTTTAGCCCTGTCATTACTGCTATTCATCTCTTTCTCTTTTAATTCTGGACCATTACAGTAACTTTACAACTAAATTCCTGCTTCTAATCTTTTTTCCCCCTCCTCTTGTTTCTTCACTAAATCTGATCATGTTATTCATCTGCTTAAAAGTTTTCCCCTTTGGCCAAAAAAAATAGGTCTGCTTAGGACACCAAGTTCTCCTAGACTGGCCCCAGCTACTCAGTGAGACAGACACACACACACACACAGTGTTCACCACATTCAGCTTAACTCGGTCCATTGACCATGCATACTTTTTCACATACTGTTTCTTTTGCCTACATTTTTGAAAACTGGAGTTCTAAAGAGTTGCTTGCCGTTTTACTGTAAGCCATCATATTGTTATGTGAACGGTTAAATGAATTCTGACAAGCTAATGGGCACTCTTCCTCCCCGGCTTCTTTTAAGGGGAATAACATCAACTCCATTAAGAAAGATTGACTTTTACTGTACTGGCCCTCAGATATGGCAAATAAGAGGCATAGCAAATGTTAGGAATATTTTTAGTATAATTATTAGATACTAATTACTGTATCTCCATGTGGGGACAGAGCCAGGAGTGCAGTTTCCAGGCTCTCGGCCTCACGTGGAAAGGTGCTGGCTCAGGTAGTAAATGGCCATCAACTGTGATTGGATGGCCATCAGCTGTGGCTAGTTGGCCATTAGCTGTAACCAGTGAGCCATTGGCCACTAATATAACTGCTGTGGCTACGCTAGCAGAAAATGGGGGCTAGCAAGAAGATGGTGGCTGAGCTGGCAAGTGCGGACTGCTGTTAGGACGGCGGGTTGCTGACAGTGTGGATCCAGCCTCCAGTGAGACTATAGTGCTGTGACGCCTCTAACTATGGCTCCGTGAGTGTTCCTTTTTGGCCTCACCATGTCCTGCGTTCTTATGTGGGGAGCGGGAGCTGAGACCCCTCAGGCCGTCCTGCATGACACTACATTTCAAAAGGACCATACCAACTAGTATGTCAAGTTATATTCCTCTCAGCTGGGTGTCATATATTTTTGTTGCTTATTTCCCATTTGTGAACATTTGTTTTCCATTTCTGAAGCTTAGTAGTGATTCTGTCCAAAGTACAATATAGGGTTTTAATTTTTGTAAATTTTTCTTATTTTGTCTTATCTGTTTATTTTACCTCAGTCATTCTTGCTCTCATCCATTATATGTGGTTTTGCTTCTCTGTTGCATCACATAAAGTTGGGATTTGACGGCATAATTAAGATCTTTGAAATAGGAAAGCCACTTAAAGTTTAGTAATGACCTTGAACGGTATGTCTTGGAGAAGTTACTAAACCTGATTCTGGTTTTCCTCTTTCTTTGTCCAAAAACGTAATCTGGTTTATCGGGTTCAGGAAGACTAATTACCAAGACTCACAGTGTACTGAAATTTAACAGGATAGCACTTTACCTAGGATGAGAATTATAAATGTGGCCCAGATTGAATAGTCTTTACCTCTGATTTTTCCCCTATCAGGAATTCTATATGAAAAGCCAAATTATAATCATAGTATTTTTTGTTGAGCATAGCTACAGATGGGAAATGTAACAATATTAAGATTTGAGAGAAAAATCTGCCTATGAAAAACAGTTCAGATGTAGAACCTCAAAATAAAAATAAAATTATAACTCTCCAAACTCTCTAGATTAAACTTGTTCACTAAATAAAAATTTGATCGGGATTTTGATCTGTGATTTCTTCTTCCCTGTTATAGGATCATTTTACGTTCTCTGTAAATACTCTCTTTAAATAGACATAAACCACTCTGTGGAGTTGGGTTTGTAATGATCAGTGTCCATGTTGATAACGGCATGATGGTGGCTGATTCATGCCGTCACCACACCCAGAGAGCTGCTCTCTGGCAGCTGTCCTTGTCCTCCCTTCCCTTCCTCTTTTCCTCCCTTTCCGAGCCAAGCCACCAGAGGAAACACCCAGTAGGTACTGTGACTCCCACCCCCCAACTTACTGTTTCTGATCTGACATTTTGCCCCCTCTATGAGTCATCTCAGCGTGCATAGCTGTGGTGGAGTGGCTCTCATAGAAGTCAAAATTACAAAATTTGCAAAGAAAAACATCAAAACCCGCAACAACCTGGGCAGAGTTGGGAGGCAGGGATGGAATGCGGGAGTGGAATTCGTCACAAAAGTGATATCCCTTTGGGACTAATCAGAGGTGTCAGAGATAATTCATTATAACATTTTGATTTGTATTTGTGATATTTATGCATGAAAAATATGAGCAAAGCAAACTGGATTAAATTCTGATAATTTTATGTAGTCTCTGTCTATTTCTAGTCATATAAATAATAATACTGTTGACGTGTTTTCTGTTTTATGTGGTGAACTTCCCAGGTGTTGTTTTCCCAGTTCTGAAATGTGTCACTGTTTTTTTACGCAGCTCTGAAAGATTGGTATTGCTGGCAGGTGGTAGTCTGGCGATCAGTGAGGTCACTGAGGATGATGCGGGGACTTATTTTTGTCGAGCTGATAATGGAAATGACACAATTGAGGCTCACGCAGAGCTTACAGTGCAAGGTATGTATTTCCTGTATAAATAAACATCCTGTGTACTTTATGGGTTTGCCAGCTGTTGCATATGAATGTGGGAGAGGCAATACAATCATGGTGAAAAGCCTGAGCTTTAAACCAGACTGCTTGGGTTCAAACTCTGGGTCTTATTTTTCCTAGTTGTCTAACTATCAGAAATTTCCTTAATGTCTCTGAGCCTGGCTTGTCTTATCTGTAAGATGGAGATAATAAAAGTACCTACCTCGTTGGGGTTATTTTGAGGATTGAAAGAGTTAGTATTTGTAAAACTCCCAGAATAGCGACCAGAATATGGTAAGAGCTCAAAGTTAGTTATTGTTATTCTCGTCTGCAGTAGTAGTGTGGGACGAGAGTGATCTGGGCGTCTGGACCGTGCGGTTCACTCTTCTTGTCTTAGATGCTTTCTCACAGACTTCTCTGTCCTCCGACCCAGAACCATGATGTCCGAAGCACTGATGTTCCCTCCTTTCAGGTGAATAGATCACCCAGGAAGGGGGGTTCACTGTGCCTCTCAGTGTAACATGGTTTCTAGTTGATGATTTAGTTCTTTCTGTTCGCATGATGCTGAGTATCACAGCATCTCTCCTTATAGGTTTTCTGGTTTAGAGTCAGAGAAAATGAACACGGCATGTACACACAGTCTCTTCTCTATCCCGTCTCCCTTGCCCTTCCTCCATACGGAACTCTGTCCTCTGAGGAATACCTGCGAACTCTCCTACGATTTGTCTGCACCCTTGTTTGCCTTTGTTTCAAATAGAAATCTTTAAGACATTCTCCGTTACGTTCAGAGAAATCCAACACTGCTTGGATATTTAAGTGTACATGTTGTGATAAAAAACTACGGTGAATGTTTAAATTAAAAAAGAATTATTACAGTAAAAGATACATAGCCATTCATCCCCCTCAAAATACTCCCCCTTGCTTCGAACACATCCCATTGTTCTTGCTACTTTCTGAAGCAGTGCTGGAAGTCCTCTTCCATGTCTTTACTTCATCCTCCATCATGACAGTACTGCGTGTCACACATCGCTTCTGGTACAGCAGTTTCTGTCAAATAAAAACATTGCAGTGTGTCCTCATCTACTGTATTCACTGGACCTGGCACCATGCGATTTCTGGCTCTTCCCCAAAGTCAAAATGTTTCAGGACATGGAAGCAGCGACAACAGTGCAACTAAAGACACTCACAAAAGAGGACTTCCAGAACTGCTTCAGAAAGTGGTAAGGACGATGGAATGAGGGTGTTCGAAGCGAGGGGACATATTTGGAGGGCAATTAATGGCTATGTGTCTTTTATTGTAATAAATTTTTTAAATTTAGACATTCACTGTATTTTTTTTATCACACCTTGTACATATTGTCACCTAGCCCCAAATTGTGTTGTATTTGATGGAATACTTCCTGATTTGTGGTTTGGTGTTATCTCATATTTCATAGGAGAGTTTGTTTCTCTTGGTACATTTTCTGGGTTTCAGAATGGGAAGAGGGCAGCCATGTTCCTCCTACTCTAATAATCACCAGAGGACTCGTGTGTTTTTGATAGAAAATGGGGAGCAGACTGTTTGGGGTTCTGTGCTGGCAAAAGCATGGAATGTTTATATTCTCTGTTGTCATTTGTGGGTGGATTCATAATCTCTGAAAATCAAAAGGGCAGGCCTTGGCGTTCTCGTGGCTATTACCTCAGTAAGCTCAGGTGTTGCCCTTGGCTAGATGGAAGGTTGGCTGTGACCAGCTGTAGAATGACCCATTTATTTCTTACCCTCTCTGTGAATGGAGTGGACAGATAAAATATTAGTGAGCTCCGTCTTATTTGGCATCTGTGCCTCCATTAGTGGAGTGTTTTCTTTTTGTTTTTTTCCATTAATCGGGTTCTTGACCTAATACTCTTCCATTTTTCCACCCGTGCCTCAGTTTGCTTCACTGTAAAGTACCTTGTTCTTAGCCCTGAATGAGGCATAGCATCTGCCGTACGTGTCAGTTGCATTTGTCCATGTTATTTTTTACTCTTTTGTGTTTATGCTTTGTATGGAATCAAATTGAGATTCTGCCTAGTAACTGAATTAACTGCATTTTTTAGTTATAATTCGTACAATTTACACAGTTTTTACCCAATTCCACCTTATCTGTGCTAGAAAAAGTGCCCTTAGATGAATACATTCTAGAAAACCGAGAAAAGAATAAGAGTAAGGAAACCCAGATAATAAAAATTATAACAAACCTTTCCTAATCAGAACAGCATGCTGTTGGCCCAAGAATAGATAATAAAAAGAAGAAAAAACAGATGTTACAAGTAATTATAGAACTTTAAAATATTATCAAAATGGCGATTCAATTCATAGGGGAAAAGTGTTTTATTTACTAATGTCTATTGACTTTCAAGTGGAAGTAAATAGAGTTGGATCTCTACTTCAAACCAAAGCTCTAAATGTGAAAAAGTGAAGAATAAAAAAGTGGGATAATGTTTGTATTATCTCTGATAGGAGAGACGACTATCTTAGGAAAAACAGAAAATAGCATGTCAAGCAAAAACCAACAAATTGCGACAACAAACATACATTTTTAAAAGTTGTATAGAAACAACCTTGTAAATAAAGGCTAACTGCAAATAGTAGACTGGGAGAAAATATTTGTAACGCATAACTGAGAAAAGGTCAGAATCTTTAAAATACAGAGAGCTTTCAGAAACAGATTTTTTAAAAAAGAAATAACCGAAGGAAAATTGGTAAAGAACATGAACAAACACTTCACGGGAGTATATTAGCTGTTTGCACTTCTTCATCAGTAGATAGTCAACCTTCCTAGTAGTCAGAAAAAGACAAATGTAAAAGACACCATTTTCCTAAACCATCATATTGGCAAAAATGAAAAAGATTTTGCCCTCTAGATCATGTGATATGGTGCTCAGAATCGAACATAATCATTGATATCATCTCTAGAATAGAGATGATAGACTAGAGCAGGAAGCTATAGAATAGTGTAGAAAGCTTGGTACTAGATATTGTATTCCTCAATGCAGTTTAAGTTTGAATTAGCTTCTTTGATATTTTTATTATAGGGAGCAACCAAATTCATTTACTAACCAAGTCTTCTAAACTGCACCAGTTCTCCCTCTGCAGCCTCCTTTGGGGAGGGTGGCTAAGGTTCTAGCTTAAGTTCTTTCATTTCTTGCCTACTGTTAAAGTAGCATTTTGTTTGCTAATTCCTCTATTTCTAGATCTAAAACTTTGTTAGATCTGCTCAGGCTAATAGTTGTACGTGTGTGATTGGGAGGGCCTGCCGTGCTCTTTGATCCTTAGTAGAGGACTGGGGAATTGTGGTGCTGAATGACAGAGCTCAAAATCGACGAGCAAAAGAACTGTAGAGTTTTCCATTTTAATTTCACCCAGAAGTTTTCACAGAGTGCTGTATAAGTCCATGGTTGATAAAAAAAATTAGAAAAAGTAAATAAAATGTGGTTTCAAAGGTATGAAGCTATAGAGATGGTATGAGTATCCATTGCAGAATTAGGAAGTACTTATCATTACTCTCTAAGTAGATCTCCCGGGTAACTTTTTAGGTGGTAAGGTGTTCTGTTAAATACTAACTTTTAATTCATCTGCTTGCTTCAAATTTCTAAACTGGATTAGGAGTGGTTGAAATTGAGCAGAAGTTTACACCTTTGAAGAAGAAAATAGTTTCTAGGGTGGTTTCTAATTCCTGTTAAACAAGTCCCAGCTGTTGACTCCCTTACCCAAATCAGCTGTGAAAAATTAGAGTGAGAGGGAAGTGCAGGGAGACGGCAGCGCTCTTGCACCTTGTATGTTGATGGGTGAGTGGGGCTGATGTGTGCGGGCGGCTGCAGCCGTGACTGAGGGCTGCCAGAGGGAGCAGTGACACACGGATTGGAAGGAGGGTGGTAAGTTTTATTGTTGCTTCTCACTGGTGTTACCTGGAGACTGTCTTCGTCAGTCCCTTCACCACAGAAATGGGCAGCAGTGGCCCAGGCTTCCAGGGTTATTCCAAAGATCTGCTAGGCTCTGGTGACATTACTGTAAACGGGTGTGGCCGAGCTGCCCGTAGGGATCGCTTTCCTGCCTCTTCTCCCCACACGCTCCAACTCCTGGGTTGGCAGGTTTCCACCTAGGGAGACTCTGTGCCCACACTGTTCCTGTGTCGGTGTGACACCAACCAGGGGAGCTGCCTGTGAAGTGGCAGCAAGTACACAATGGAAGCTCTGAGGTCCCTGGGGCCCTTTGCTCTGCAGCTCATCCTCCCTCCCCTGTTAAGTTCACCCGGTTTCATGTAAATAGGGCCTGGCGACCATACATATTACTACTAGACAGAGTGGCTGGTTCCTCAGAAGAACGTTAGTTTACAGCCAAACGAGTCACCTGAATAATACAATTACTCTCAAAGAAAGACAGCTAAGTTAAGTATACCATCTAGTAGAGAGTTATCAGAGGAAAGATTGACCAAGAATTAAAAATAAGTGTGAAAAATACTGGGGGGTGCCAGAAAAATGTATACAAGTGGACACTGGTCAGCATTGCTCAAGCAGTAGTTCGCCATCATCAGATGTGTCTGGACGCTGATGGCAACCACTTTGAGCACCTCTTGTAATTGCAGAAGTCAAGTTTGACTTGTATTCATCTTCTGTTATCAGTATATATTGAGTGTTACAATTTTAATACAGTTTTCCTTTCTTAAAATGCGTATACATTTTTGGAGCACCTTCTGTACGTTTAAGGAGATAATGATATTAGTAATGTAATGCAAGAAAAGAAAACATAAAAACATAGAACCAAGCAGAAATATTAGGTATGAAAACTAGTAAAAATAAAGAATTCAGTAGACTGGATGATAGTCGAAGGTACACATGATGAGTAAATTAATGAATTGGAAGATGACATTGAGAAACTCTGAAAATGCAACATTAAATGATAAAGAGAAAAAGCACGTAGAATAAAAGCCAAGAAGTATAAAAGTTATATGCAGAAGGGCTTCTATCCAGATAAATAGCTCTTCTAAAGGAGAGGATAAAAAGGGAGAAGGAAATATTTGAAGAAATAATTAAGATAAATTTCTCAAAATTAAAAACTAATAGAAGACCTTAGACCGAAGGGGCTTAAGGCCTGCTTGCTAAATGTGGGAGAGAAGGAGAAACACACCATTAGACCCGTTTATAGTAACAGATAATATTGAAGGCAAAGAAAATATTCTAAAAGCTACAGCAACAAAGAGCAGCTCACTCACAAAGGAATAAGAATTAGATTGCACCTAGTGTTTATCCTAAGAAATCTGACTCCAAGAGGTCAGAGGAGCATAATGTTTTTAAAGAGTTAAAGGAAAAGAACATTGACTCCATATAGAATTTATATGCAAGTAAATTGTGAGGCATAATAAAAATTCTCATACGAGTATATGTGTAAGACCTCAGAACTTTTCCTGCACAAAGATACACACTGAAACCCCTTTTGGAATTAGTAAAACACATTCAGGAAATGCTACAAGAGGTATGGGAGTTTTAAAACATAGTGCCCAAATCTTTGACAGTCTTAATGAATGGTGGGGTTATAGCCCTGGCCCTTGAGTCTGGCCTTGGAGCTATCTGAATAAGTAGAGCATGGCTGAAGTGATGTCATGTGACTTCTGAGGCTGCTCTCCAGACAGCCACCTCTTCTCAGGATTCCGCGCGCAGAACCCAGCTGCCATGCTGTGGGAAGCCCAGGCCACAGGGAGAGGCTGAATTGCAGGTGCCCGGGTAGATGGCTCCAGTGGAGTCCACCCTTTAGGTCAACCACAGGACCAGACATGTGAATGGAATTCTTATGACAATTCTTGTATTGTCAGAAGAACTGAGAAATAGGCCAATGGAAAGGAGGAGGAACAGGCTAATTGTCTGGTAAATGCTTTGGGGGAAAGTGGCTTCCTACAATGGAGAGAAAAAAGATGAATTTCTATGTAATAATGATCATACAAATGACCTCCGTTTGGTTCAGTAGTGACTGAAGTCACTACTGCAAAGTTAATGGAAGAAAACATAGGAGAATGATTTTGTCACTCAGGAGCAGCAAAAGATTATTTTAAACAAAACTTCGAATGTAGAAATCATTAGGTAAAGCATTGATGGCTTTGATCACATCAAAGAAAGGGTATTTTTCATGGAAGCTCAGTGATGACGAAAAAGTGAGAGGCAAGGGAAAGGTTAAATATTTCGGTAAATCTAAGTGAATATTGACTGTAAAATAATAATGTCATATGGGACTTAAAGTATAATTGAAATATGCAACAATTGTATGAGTCAAGAGGAGCGTAATGGCGTTAGTCTCTGAAAGTTCTTTCAAGTGAAAAGTGGTGAAAGTTCTATTTTATGTTAGGGGTTGTATAAGGCAAGGATGTGTCCTATAATTTCTGTGGGAAGTCTTGAAAGATAATAGAGGAAGAAAATAAAAAAAATACTCCAAAAGAAAGAAAAGGAAACGTACAATAAGATGGACTAATAGAAAGCAAATAGTGAGATGGTAGATTTAAACTCAAGTATATCAGTAATTATAAATGTACTAACTACTCTAATTAAAAGGCAATGATTGTCAGATTGACAAGAAATTGAAACCCAAGTAAGTATGTGTTGATTGTATGAGAGACACCTTAAAAATAAGAATACAGAAAATCCAGAAATTAAAAGGATGGAAAAAGATAAATCGTAATAGGAAAAAATCTAGTATAGATATCAGGCAAGATGCATTACTAGAGATAAAGCAGGACATTTCACATTAATAACAGTTAATCTACCAGGAAAATAAAACCATTCTAAATGTGTGTGTACCTCTTAACATACTCTCAAAATATGAAAAGCAAAAACTGATAAAACTACAAGAAGTAGACAAGACAAACCCACAGCCATAGTGATAGATTTTAACACACTTCACTAATAAATAGGATATATAAACCAAAACAAACAAAATAAAACCACAAACAGCTAAAATATGGAAGAACTAAACAATACAATAAACTTGACCTAATTGACAATTACAGGATACTGCACCAAACAAAAGACTAAACTGTTTTTCAATAAGTGCCTATGAAATAGTTACTAAAATATACTGTATAGTGAACATAGAACAAATCTTAACAAATTTCAGAGAATTGAAATTATATAGATTTTACCACTAGAGAATTAAGGTTAGAACTAATCACAAAAAGGAAGACTTCCTAGTGTTTGGAAATTAAGTGAATCACTTTGAAGTAATCTATGAGTCAGAAAAGAAATGATGATGAAAATTAGAAAGTAGTTTGAACTAATAAAGACATGACCTATCAAAACTTACGGGGTGCTCAGAGGAAATTTGTAGCTTTACGTAGAAGAGAAGAATGGCTGAAAAATCAGTGATTTAAATATCCACCTCAAAAAGCAAAAAAAAAATAGCAAATTTAATACAAAGAAAATAGAATAAAGGAAATAATGACGAGCAAAAATGAATGAAATAGAAAACAAACCTTAAAACAGAGAGTTTCAGCAAAGCCAAAAGTTGGTTCTTTGTAAAGAAGAACAACAGTGATCAAGTCCTGACAAGAGTTATATAACTTGGCAAAGTTTTATTTATTTAGATCAAGAGTTGTCAAACTACAGCTGTACCCAAATGTTTGTTTTTTGTTTTGGTGTACTGCCTGTGAGCTAAAAATAGTTTATGCAGTTTTAAATGGTTGAAAAGTGTAAGAAGAACGTTTAGTGATAGTTGAAATTTTTATGAAATTCAGATTTTATTGTCCATAAATAAAGTTTTATCAGCAGCCAGTCCCACTCATTTATGTACTGACTTCGGCTGCTTTCATGGTGCCACCATGGAGTTGAGTAGTTAGTTGTGAGAGAAACACCATGGTCCACAAAGCCTAAAACAGTTACTGTCTGGTCCTTTTCAGAAAAACTTTCAACCTCTGATGTAGACTCCATGAAGAACTACTATAGCTCAATAAGGTAAACAAAGGCAGATAAACCAGTAGAAAATGGGCAGGACTTGAACAGCTACGTCCCAGATCTCCAGGTGGCTACTAAACATTTGAAAGTGGTTGTTATCTTTAGTTTTCAGAGAAATGAGAATAAAAGCTACAGGGAGATACCATTATAGTCCACCAGAGTGGCTAAAATTAGAGAATGGCAATTCCAAGGTTGGTTACAGGAGGAACGCTGGGGACTCTAATACACTGATGTCAGGACTGTGCATGGGTACACTCAGAATACTGTTTGGCAGAATCTCAAACTGCACATACTGGATCTGTCGCTACAATGGTTGTATTTCTAGGAGAATACTTATCAGAAATGTGTAACTATATGTACCAAAAAACATATACAATGATGTTCTCATCAGCGTTATTCATAGTAAATCAAAACTGGAAACAATTCAAACATCCGTCAACAATATAATGGATAAATAGTTTTCTAATAATACAATGGTGTATTATCAGCAGTGAAAATTGACAGACCGGTGCTACATTCAGTAACATTGATAAATCTCACAAGCACCATTGACAGAAAGAAGCCAGGTTGCGTGTGTGTACACACACACACACACACAAACACACACACGCTGCATGATTCCATTGTTTATAAAGTTCAGAAATAGGCAAAAGTAATCTATGTCTTTAGAAATCAGGATAGTGGTTACTTTTGGACAGGCAGGGGAGTGACTGAAGTTTTCTCAGGGGGGTCGGGTGTGTTAATGTCCTGTTTATTACTTTGGTGATGGAAGTTACAGTAATTTAAGCTGTACTGTTAATATGTGTCACATGAGTTCTTTTTTTTAATCATTTACAGATAAGTTATTATGTACAAAAAAATTTGGAAAATTTTATTTTGAACCTTGTCCCATAACTGAAAGTATTTGTTTCTTTTACTGATGGGAAAAGCAGTGTATGAGAAATAATTGGAGATTGTGTATACATGTATATTACATACATATTTTTTACTTACATATATATTTTATATATATGTATGTATGTATGTATCCATACCTGTCTGACTTGTGTTATTTTTTAAGAAATTAAATGATAGCTACAGGAAATGCCATAGTGAGTGTTAGTGCAGAAAAGGTTGTAAGTTCATTCTTCATCTGTTAAATATTTCAAATTTATTGTTTTATCATTAATTCCCGGGATTTCAACACATGCTGTGACGTGAATTAGCCCATCGTGTATTTCCTGTCATCTCAGATTGTTGATAACATTTAAAATGGGTCATGAGATGTTTTTTTTTAAAACAGGAATTTTTCCTTTTAAAACATTCATAATAGTCTGTAATACAGATCTCTCCCCCTCCCCCGCAAAAAAGAAAATTTTCCATTTGTATTTTTGTGACACAAATTGATAAATTCTAAATTGGCCACCTCCTTGACTTTGTCAATGCTCATAACAAATGGACCACTGAAGTTTTCAATGCCCCCATCTTTCTCTGGTCACAGCCTAATGTCCTTCTGCTTCTCCTACTTACCTGTTCTATTCTATCTGATCTCTATCCACATTAAGACATTGATCCAGCCTTTTCTGCCTGTCTTCTTCATGATTTCCCTTCTCTTTACTTCATGATTAGTTACAGTGTTCTGCTCTCATTATTAGAACTCCCAGTTGTCTTGGTTTAGGATCAAAGCAAACTCCTTAGAGCAGATGTACAAAACACCACCAAGTCCTTCATGTGAAGTCAGCTTTTTCAGTGTTAACTGAGAGGCACCATAGGGAAGCACAGTCTCAGACTGGTTTGCAGTTCTTAGGTTTGTATCACATCAGTGGTCGTGTTGGCTTTTGGATAAGTCCCATATTTTACAAATGTAAATAATGGTCTAATAGTTATGGAAATGTATTCTGAATTACAGTAGCCTCATTTCCGTGGTAACTAACCACCTTCAGGAGGGAACCTACAGGTATTCTCAAAAAGACGTGGAGTATCCACATGAAATATGATGGAAGGTTAGAACCTGGACTTATGTGGAATGCACATGCATCGTTTCCAGCCATGAAAATGTTGCGGAATATCAGAGTTATCCACGTGCTGGGCCTGTTTGCTGCTTGTGTATTAGAATGCAGCCTGAGAAGCACTCAGCTCTGTTTGATTTTATGTTCTCAAATGCCCTAATCAGGATGAAGCTTTGTGGGACAAATAAGCGGGAATCGTGGGATAGAAATGGGTCCCTGGTTTCTCTAAGACAGCTGAGAGGTCAGCTCTGTGCTTCCTAGAAGGAATGTGGTATGAGCCAAGAGACATGTTTTGGAGAAACGTCCTGGTCTTTCAGTCTCTGGTCATGTGATGTTGGCATTGATCAGTTTACTTGAGCTTCACTTTTTATATTTGTGAAATGAAGATGAGAATGACCTCTTTGTGGTGGTTGTGTACGAAAGACGCCTAATACAGTGCCTGGTGCATTGTAGATGTTTGGACACCTGCCCCAGCCAATGTCCCTGGGGTTCAAAGAGTCTGCTTCGTTTGGTTTCTTTTTTGCCCGTTTACATAGATTTTGCTTCCTCCTTGGGTCATCCAGAGTGACATCTCAGATGACTTTGTTTCAACTTTGTCCCATGACCAACGGTTAGATGCCCCTGGGCTCCATGTGTTGTGGCCCGTGCCCCAGGCCAGTGACATTCTTCCTGCTCTTGTGCCCAGTCAGCTCCTCAGGCTCTCACCTAGGTCTGTGCGTGCTGGACTCCCGCTTGTCTGGTGTGGCAGACTGGAGCACCTTCGTCAGGTTTTCCAGTCTTTGTTTAAAGAATATAGAATTGCAATATTGGGTCAAAGTCATGCCTCTTCCAGCCCAGAAATAAGTGAGCAGTTCTGGCTGTCGTCCTTGGCATTACTCTGCTTCCTAGGTCGTCAGCCTCAGAATCTCAAGCGTAGCTCTCTGTAGATCTCCTCATTCATTTTAGCTGTATTTTCTTGAATCTGTTACATATTCAGTCTTTTTGAGGGAATGCATGTGTTCCATATATTTACTATCTCTTATTGAACTATATTTCTTTTCCTTCAAGTGGTTCTATTAAATTTACCAGATTTGATGAAGAGATTCATGTCAGGAGGAATTTCAGTAATTTTAGTCATGTTGTCAGTAAATTTTTTGTAATCTCTTAAACTTCTCATTCTCTTCTTTAATTTTAGTTATCTTCCTCTTCCTTTTTTTCTTTATGTTTAATTATAGTTGACACACAATATTAGATTAGTTTCAGGTGTACAATGTAGCGATTCGACATTTATATACCTTAGGAAGTGATCACCACAATAGGTCTAGTAACTTGTTACTGTACAAAATTATTTCCGTATTATTGACTGTATTCCCTGTGCTGTACATTCCACCCCCATGACTTACAACGGGAAGTTTGTACTTCTTTACTCCTTCCCCTTTGCTGCCCATTCCCTCATACCCCCAGCAACCCTCCATTTGTTCTCTGTGTCTGAGTTTGTTTCTATTTCAGAAAACTCAGAAAAGCTCAGGTTTTTTGTGTTTTTCGGATTCTGCATATAAGTAAAATCATGTGGTATTTGTCTCTCTGTCTGACTTATTTCACTTAGCATAATATTCCCCAAGTCCATCCATGTTGTCACAAATGGTGGTATTTCATTATTTTTTATAGCTGAGTAATAAACACTCTTTTCTTCCAGCTGTTTCTCAAAATAGTAGTACTTTTTTTCTTTTTAAACTCTTAATCATAGTAATTTCCTAATAGTAAGAATGATGGGGTGGTGGAGAATATTTTTTCCTAAAGAAAAAATATTTTCCAATTTTTCAACATTTCTGAAGGGTTGGAAATTTTTCATAATAACACATTGAAAGAATTTTACAACAAACACGACCTAGAGTCTGTAATTGATATTTTACTGTAATTACTATATCATATCTATCACGTCATATTAATTTTTGATACATTTCAGAGTGAATGGGCAGACATCCCCAAATACTTCAGCATTTATAACGTTAGCTACAGCGTAATATTTTGTTTGATTTTTTTTTCTTTTAAAGTAAGATTTATTTAAGGTAAAATACATAAATCTCAAATGTGCTGCTAATGTGTCCTAATCGATATTCATTCCTATACAACCAAAGCCCCTGTCAAGGTATAGAGCATTAACCATCACTGCAGAAAGCCCCCTCCCCAGCAAACCCTCTCCTTACTACCCCAGAGGCATCTACTCTTGTTTTCTCCCCGCACCGTACATTAGTTTTGCCTGTTCTAAAGCTTCATGTAAATATGATCATGTTGTCTGTAGTTATTTATGTCAGGCTTCTTTCACAAAGCATAACATATTTTAAATTCATCTGTGTTGTAGCATATATTAGTAGTCGGTTTCATTTCCGTTGTTGTTGAGTAGCATTCCTGAGTATTATGCCAGACCTTTTCCCAGAGTCGTTGTACGGCTTACATTCCCACCAACAGTGGGTGTGAGTTCTTGCTGCTCCACATCTTGGCCAGCATTTGCTGGGGTCAGTCTTTTTCATTTTAGTCATCCTGGTGAGTGTGCAGTGCTATCTCAGTATGGTTTTATTTTGCAATTCTCTGATGTTTAATGTGTTGAATACTTCACCATCTGCGTTGGTCATTTCTGTATCTTCCTTTGTGAGGTATTTTCTAGATTTTCTAAACCGTGTTGGTTTCCTGTGTAGATGATACATGTGTGTCTGTCATATTAAAGAGAATTCTTCAAGTGTTGTGTTAAGGAATTGTCTATTTATTGGTACCTGAAAGACATGGGCAGTAGAAAAATTAAACTATTGATATAATTTTAGGCCTTTGTTTTACGTGTCTTTAGAAATGTTAAATTTTAGCAGTTATTTCTACTTTTATTATATTTAGATTTGAAAATTTTCTCACTATCGCTGTTTGAATTTCTCTTGAAGAAGCAAAGGAATGATGTCATGTGTGCTATGAAATGTCATTAATTTATAAGTCAATTCCAAATATGTTTGCCTCCATAAACTATTTCTTGAGTAAACAAATTGCCCTAGAATATTAGTCTTCATCTAATTACAAGTTGTTGTTTTTTAATCTAACTACCTAAAACCTAATCACTGCAGTAGCAGTTAGTTGTAAAACACCATTTCCCCAAAACCCTGGAGCATTCTTGCTTTCCATATTTGTGAGATAAATTACTTGTGAAGCCTGGCCCTGAGGTCACAGAGAACTACAGAATCCAGACCAGTTATCACCTTTGTGTGTTGAGGGAGAAGGTAACACGTAAGCAGGTTGCTCCATGACCAGACTTGTTATTGTCAGCCCTTTTTAGTGGGCGCTTCATGGCTGATTTCCAGTGTCTGTATAAGAGAATTATACTTTACATATAAATGTACTTTACACTTGGCACTTGAGAAGAGATTTAATAGATAATGTATATGTTATAATACCTGACTTATAGCTAATACTCAGCAAAATTTAGTTTCAAAATCATAGGGACAGAAAGTAGGAGGTTGGTTGCCTGGGGCTGGAGGGAAGTGGGAAGTGGGGTGCTGTTGCTTAATGGGTGTAGAGTTCCTGTTTTACGAGATGAAAAGGGTTCTGGAGATGGATTGTGATGATGGTTTTCCAATGACATGAGTGTATTTAATGCCACTGGACTGTACACAAAAATGGGTAAGATAGTGCTGTCGCGTAAGCCACCCAGCCAGTGGTATTTTATGACAGTCCTAGCAAACAAATCCACACCTTTAAGAACATTAAAACTTATTCTAGACTTTTACTTTTTAATATTATTATTGTAAAAAAAATGGTTAAGGTAGCAAATTTTATGTTATATTTATTTTACCACAATTTTAAAATTAAGTAGAAAGATACATGGTAGCAGTCACAGTTCCTCGCTCTCTGTTTGCTGGTTTCCCAGTTATCCCTCTGTGAGATAACCACTGGGCCCGTTTTCTGTGTACTCCTCAATGCATCAATAATTATATCTCTCCCTTTCATATTCCCATCTGTATAACACCTTATCTTCTTCTCGTAAAATGTCATACCTTTCTTACTTTACAGTGCTTTTAAGCGCGTCTTTGTTATCTGTCTCACACATGGCATCCAGTGAAATATCTTTGTCGTTCATTGGTTGCTTATTAAATACCTGTTTAATGATTGATCAAATGAGTGAATTCTGTGGTCCTGGAAGGCACAAGAATTGGGGAGCTCTGTGTATGATGTATGCAGTCATCTCCTTTAGTGACCCCTCATGCAGGCTTCTCACGCTTAGCGTGACTGGGAGTGATCTGGGAGAGCTTGCCTTGGAATTCTCAGGCGTGTGGTGTGAGACCCAACATGCAACATTTCTCTAAGTACCTTTGCCTGTCTCTGCACAGTCTGTGGATCTCACTTGGAGAAACTGTCCTAAGTCCTTTGTATGCTTCTACCAGCTGAAAGCAGAGGGCTTACAAGTTGAGTTCAGCTACTTAGGGATCATTTCTAAAGTACTTCCAGTGCCAAGTGGAAGAAATCAACCTTTATATCTTCTCCGTCTAGCTGTGCCACACGGTCAATGGTCATCATGGTAAAGCTGGCATGGCATGCTCAGATTAAGTATGTTCAGTCTGGTTAAGGAAGGGGAACTGGCATTTAGTAACAATTTTTGTGACTTCAAAATAAAAAAATCCCAAGTTAGACCACAGTTTCTCAAGGTAAAGAGCTTTAAGGCCCCTAAGACCCCAAGTTTTAGAAGCATTGCGTTAGGGTTACATTCTGTAATCACAGAGCCAACTTGTAAACATAAATGCAAATGTGAGTGCTGAAATTACATGCTTCTTAAGGTTTTACATTATAAATATTTAAAAGCAAAATTTAAAACTCATGCAGAAAATTCACAGCGAGCAAAGAATCGATTTATGAACTCTTACTAAAGAAAAGTGGTGTTAAACGTTGAATACTTGAGAATTCTTGAAAGAATTCTTATCCTGAACATCTATCTAATTCTGTTATAGTGCCGATTAATGGAATTTTTAGAATTTAAGTAACCTTTCATTTCCACAGATATGCAATGAACACTTGTTAAGGTTTAGGCCACTGGAATTTTAATGGTGAACAGGACGGTGGTGGCCAGGAATGGGGAGGAAAAATGGGGCCTGTGGATCAGGAAAAACTCATTTAAGGAAATGCTTTTTAGTTAAGATCTGAAGGATGAGTACCTGTTAGCCAAGTTGAGCGGTAAGGTTAAGGAAATGCAGTGAAACTGGAGCTGGAGTTGTGGGGTGGAAGGATAGAAATATGATTGCAAGGTCGTGTGTGTACCTTTGTCGTAATGTTGCCTCATAGTTATGATTTCACCTATTTCTCCCGGAAATTAAAGGAAAACCTGTTCACCTTTATTGAAATGAGAAACTTGACCAATAAACAATGGAGGGTTCTAGGCATTTTTGCTCTGTTAGTTGGGCCAGTACTTAGAGCAGACTTAGAGCAGACTTGTGATTCGGTTAGTCAACATCCCTGAAGGGATCTTGGGCTGTTAAATGATTAGTTTTGATTTGCCGTTGTTTTTTTTTAAAAGGACTTACATGTAATTTTGTAAATTACTAAAAAGCTTAAGAAGAGCAAGTGTGCACTTTAACATAAAATGGACAAATTTATTTTATTTCTCCATTTTAAGAGCCTTTTCAGAATTTCAGCGCTGAAACCTTTAAAATCAAACAATAGAAACTACGATTCAGAGCTGATGAAAATGAAAACTGTTATAATCTTCCAAATAACATGGTAATAAAGTAACCTTCAAACGTTGTTGGCCTTGTATTGTTTTTTGTTTGAATTGAGTGGCAATCTGCAGCATTATAGCAGTGATGGAATTAAATGATGTTTCCAGTAAAAGAATTTTGTGAGTGCAATATATTTTAGTATTTAATTCTACTTGTGCATTTAGCAATTAAAGTTATTCTTGTAACGATGATGGCATTAGAGGAGATAGGGAGCTGTCAAAGAGAATTTGAAGCTTAATTATCTCTTTGGTAACGAAATGCATAATCTTCCATTGCAACACTTATTTTCTTATGGTAATTGACTCATTTGCTCTCTGGTTATCAATTTAACTTCCCATCTACAAACATCTGCTCTTACATTGTGTGTAATTGGTGTAAATACTATCAACAGAGAAGTTAAAATCCAGAGAACCTTTTAAAGGCATTCTTTTATAATTCATGAAAGGGAAAAGTAAATGATGAATTGACCATTGTTTGTGATGATTTTTTTCTAATAATCCTTGAAAGTCTGTTTACTAAGAATGCATACTATAATTATATTAATTGGATTTTTTTTGAAGAGGATTTTGCTGTGTTTTCCAGAATTACATGCTCTGCCTTAGGGGAAGCCTCAGTCCTTTAGACTCAAGGAATATGTCAATTACTCGGAAACAATGGTTGCCACAGTGGTTAAGATTGCAGGTTTTAAAGGTAGAAAAAATTGTTTAGTATGTTATAATTTCATCTAAAGTGTGTGTGTTTGCTTATCATTTTAAAAAAGAAAAGATAAACCATAAAAAATTTGTAAATGGCTGTCTTTAGGGAAAGGGAAAGAAATAGGATGGGGAAAACTGGGTTAGAAGAACACTTGTTTGAATATTTTTAATTTTTGAAGATTTAAATTTTACAAAGTATTTCCTGAAAAGGATAAGTAACTAAATGTGTATGACTCTAAACATGTAGCTAGGTGGTAATATAGCCACGCAGGAAGTTACAATTACAAGTGAACTATTCCCAAATAAATTTAAAATACTAAGTGTACCATAGTGCATTATATTCTAAGGACAAAAATAATTGCAAAAATCTTCAACTGTTTTCTGTTATCATTGGTGGAAATGTTTGCATTGTTATTTTGAGACTCCTGTGTGTAAGATAAAGCATGAGTAATTAAGTTGGTGCCATTGAGAACACTGATTTTTGGCGTGAGAGAAAAGATACAGGTGTAAAATTAGTAAAACACAGTTAAAACCTGTGGTCCCGAATTTAATTAGAAATACCAGAATAAAATCGTGATAAATTTATATTTAAAAAGTACGTGATTACTGGCTTTGTCCACAACTAAGGCCTAAATACAGTGATCAGAAGATAGTAAAGACCTCTAGAGTCATGTCAGAAAGGACTCGGAAACTTCAGGGGACTCATGCTTCTGTTGGCCAAAGATTGGGGTAGTTTGAGAATCAAAAGAATAACTTCCATGGATTGAAACAAACCAAATAGATTTTGATCCATGATCTTTTAATCCAGTGATGCTTTACGTTCCCCTTTCAAGGAACAAGATCATTTTTTTGAAAATTGGTAAGTAAAGGGAAGGAATCAAGCACTTATCCTGCCCTTTTTGTAAGAACTATAGTTAAGGATAACCAAATAATTGATGAGAGGATGTTTTTCTTATAGAAGAAATGACAGAATAAGAATATTATATTTTGCAACTCATTTTGCATAGGCATTGATGACCAAAAACTATTAACATCATAAAAAGAGACACAATCACACATATGAGCCCTCCTGATGGAAGAACATGGCTCTGCCTGGGAAGTGGTCTTGGGAAAAAAACTGACTCCAGTCAAGCTGCTGCATCTAACTGCCAGTGTATAGGACAGTTTTGTTCAGTGCCACCTAGCATCGCAGTCAGCAAAGGACAAACCACAGGACACTTCACAGAACAAGTAGCTTCTGCAACAAACAAAATGCAAACAAAGATAAGAGATAAAAGAGGAACCTGTAGATTAAAAGAAGCATCAGAAACAAATTAATAACATTGAATGAATGCCTCTTGTTTGCATAATTCAAATAAATCAATCATTTTTTAAAACAAAGGCCAGTTAGTGAAATAGGAATACTAACTGGGTAATTGACGATATTAAGAAATTATTATTGATACCAACCTGATGATAGTATCATCGTTTTGTTTAGACATGGGAGTTCTCATTTTGTAGAGGTACTTACTTAAATATTTATGTATGAAATTGTATAATACCTGGGGCTTGTTTTCAAAGTAATCTGGGGAGGAGTATGGGATGGGTTGCGGAATAGGTGAAACAGTATTGGCCATGAGTTGATAATTGTTGAAGCTATATGGCAGGTACATTAGGTTTATTTTCTCTATAAAATTAAAAGTTTTAAAAAAAAAGACTGAGTTTTGAGTCAGACTACCTAGGTTCAGAATCCAGCTCTGTCACTGGATAAGTTATGTGACCTTGGTGCACTGCTTAGCCTGTCTGTTTTTAGATGTCCTTGTCTGTAAAGTGGAAATAATACAACAATATCTAAATAACAGGGTTGTTGTGGGAACTAAATGAAAAGTGGAAAGCACTTGCGAATGTTATCTATTAATTATCATACGTCAAAGATATAAACTAACATCATAAAATCACAATTGGTTAGAGATCTTAGGTGCTTAGAAATAGTCGAGTTGAGTTCCTTATCTCATAAGGAGCAAACTGAAACACAAGGATTGGAAACCCAGCGGCAGCAAAATGTCTAGTTGTAGAACCAGATCTCAACTACAGGTCTTTGGACTTCAGTCATTATATCATCTTTCTAATAAATTGTTATTGAATAATATACAAATAAATAATCTGATCTTAAATAGGACCACTCAGGATTGCAAATATGTTCATTTTTCCCGAATCTGAAATTTATTGCAGTTCAAATGAAAACTCCAGGTTGTTCTTCTGTCTGTTTTCTTTGAGAACAGAAACTTAACCAAAGGTGAATCTAAATTCATCTGGGGAATAAACCCCAACAACTTAATGAATATGCTAGGAAAATTTTGAGAGAATAAAGGTATAAAAGGAGAGTAGTTGTTCTGTCAGATATTTTAAAATAGTGTATACTTACAATCCTTAAATTTGCAGTTCAGGCCCAGGAATAGACAGATCAATGAAATGATTACCATATTTTGCCGTGTATAAGGGGCTCCCGTGTATAATGCACACCCACGTTTGGGCCCAAATGTTCAGGGGGAAAAATATTTTGTTTTAATTCAAATTTTTGTTTGTTTACATTTGGTATTTTTTGTATTGTAAAGGAATTTTAGCATGTTTTTTACATATTATGGTATGAGAAAATTTATGTAATAAATAATTACAAAACACAAGTACAGATACACGGTACAAGACATTTTATGTCCCAGTAACAAATTTATGATATTTAGCATCACAGAAGGCCAAGAACTCTTCGTTGTTGCCAGTTTGTCATAAGTTCAACAAAATCGATTATCGTACTCCTGGGTATTATTTTGCATACAGGTATCGTTATTGGTTTCTGGAATTACACTTTTAGCTGATAAACGTAAATAAAGGAATTACAAACATTTATATAGATACAGAAGTAGTACTACCCATGTATAAGGCGCACCCATATTTTTCTCTCACAAATTTGGGCAAAAAAGTACACATTATAAATGGCAAAATACTGTAGTATCCAAAAATAAGCCCCCTAAGAGTATATAGGATTTTAATATTAAAACTATTGCAAATCAATTACTCTTATTGGGATTACTGGAGTTGCCACCTAGAAAAATATAAAGCTGGATACTTAGTGAAGTTCAGATTATTTCATAAACATACTAGAAGAAAATGTTAGTGAATATTTTTATTATAGGGGAGCAGGGAAACTTTTTGGTGTTAGAATAATAAAACGGATGCCAAAAAGGAAAGAGCTAATATATTTTACCACATACAAATTTAAAACTTTGGTATAACAGATGCCTTAAAAAACAAAAGAAAAAAAAACAGAAAAAATATGGACATCATGTATGAGAAACGTTAATGTCTTACTGTAGTAGGGTCCAGTCAGGAGCTATAAATTGCACCAGGAATTTGAACAAGGAAATTTAATACAAAGAATTATATTAACTAGTAAAAAGTGTTTTAACTACTAAAAAAGGTAAAATAGGACTCTGAAGAATACAGAAATAGTAACTACACAGATCAGCTATTACTTTAGAGCTCAGGGAAAGAATCTAAAAAAGGGACAAACTTGAAAGAGGGTGCCCCCACCCAAGGTTACGGTTCAGACCTTGGAGAGATCATGGTTGCTGCCAGAGGACACAGCATGGCCAGGCTAGTCCCACAGGAGATCGCCTGCTGAGTGCCACAGGCCTAGGTTGGTGTGTGGAAAGCCGCCTGCTGGGGTGCCATGGGCCTGGCTGATGAAGGGCAGGAAGGTGCCCGATTAGGTGCCATGAGGGCGGGTACGCTGGATGCTGTCCCGGGGATGTTGTGGGTCAGAGCTGTGCACAGAAAGCCGCCACTGTACACTGGGGAAACTTACGGGAGACGGCAGACAAATGCAGGAGGATAATCGCGTGCAAGAGTGGGTCTCCCTCAGACCTCCTAGCTGCGACTCCATAGGGGCAAGAAGAGCACACCCATCTGAAATCTTTGCTATGCCTTCAGTGTCCTGCCAGCGCCCTCTACTAACAAAGTAATGTTGCACCAGCTGGCAAAGGTTCATATCCACTACAAACAAGAGTGGATTTAGAGCTGAGATAAACTGCTGATTGGCATTATGTGAAAGCTCTTATATATAGATAAGAAAGTTGTGAGCACTCGAATTGAAAAAATGGCAAAGTATGTGTACAGATAATTCACAAAAGAATAAACACAGGGTTTGAAAGGCTAGTCAAACACTATAGATCTCCCTGATTTCACCTATTATAGTTGTGCAGACTTGTTTTCTTGGTCTTCTATCGCTTTGAGTGTATATTGCTTCTTAAACTCAGATGTTCTGTCCATCCTTGGCGCCTAGTGCTGACCTGGGGTTCTACCCGCTCTCTAACTCTCATTCTTCATTTACCTAATTATAAAGCTAGTTTGGATTTTTTATGAGGACCTGCCCCGCTCTAGCTAGTACAGTAGACAAGAAAATGAAAAAAGAGGAAAGCAGATTGAAAGGAAATAAAACTGCCTCCATTTACAGTAAACTGTACGTATGTTGTATGTATGTAGATAATTCCAAAATTGTCTATAGAAAGTACATACGTAAATCGTTTTCACCTCTACATACACTATAGCAGTGATCAATTGGAAACTAAAAAAAAAATTTAATTACTTTACACTAGCAGCAAAAAAGTTGAAGTAATTAAGCATATACCTAACAAATCTATAAAACATTGATGAGAGAAACCAAAGATCTAAATAAATGGAGAGATAAAGTGTTTATGGAAAAGAAGACTCGGTATTGTTAAGATGTCAGTTTGCCACAAATTCAGGACAATCCCAATCACTTCCCACAGGCCGAGCACATATTAGCTCAACTGTTTAAAAAAAAAAAAAAGCTGCTGTTCTTCTCGTCACTGTTGTTTTTTGAATAGAAACTAGCATACAGTGGAGCTTGCTGCTTTGTGATGTAGGGAGCTTTTGTCCTTTGAAACTTTCAAGTAGGGTAATCAGCGAGATCCCTAAGGTGTCAGGGATGCTGTGTAGGGTATTACAGCATTCGGTGGGAAGTTGGACCAGCTGATCTCCGTTTACCTTCTCATTCAAAAGCTTAATGGATCTGTTATTCAGAAGTCAGCGACTTACAACTTTGGGACTAGGCAAAAGGGAGTTACTGGAATTTTCAGGCTTTTTCAAATACACTTAACTTTTCCCCAAAGATCCTATCACTCTTCCTCCCACTCTTCAAAACCATTTCACGTAATGAGGGAGGTCACTAATGGGAGTGTCTTGTGTGCGTGAACTATTTTAAGGCCTCTACTTGTCACATTTGTATTCCTTTTTTATTTTTGGTTACTCATCAAGTTGACTGAGAGAGAAGATAATGTCAGTCTTCTCAACTCTTTTTGAATTTTAATTATGGCTGTTCCAAAATGATATAAATCTTAGAGCAGTAGCCTTTAATATTCATTTTTAGACATTCATTCTAAAATTAGACATAGTCATTCATATTATTGATTTCTTCAATATAGTCAACTTGGTAAATATTTCTCAACAAGGAAATTCAGAAATTATCTTTATTATTCTTCTAGTTAATTATACCAGGACATTAATTTTTAAAGATACCGTGTTTCTACACATGTTTTATGTATTTGTTATGTGATTTTTAAGTAAATATGTGAAAGCCTCAAATAATAAATAAGCAACCTGTGAATTCTGTGGTTTAAAAAATTGCTTGAAATATAAACCAGCTAGCTATTTTTATTTTCATTAATATCTTAATTTCCTTTTTATTTTAAAGCCCAACCTGAATTCCTGAAGCAGCCTACAAATATATATGCTCATGAATCTATGGATATTGTGTTTGAATGTGAAGTGACTGGGAAACCAACGCCAACTGTGAAGTGGGTCAAGAATGGGGATATGGTTATTCCAAGTGATTACTTTAAGATTGTAGTAAGTATTGTTTTGAAGAAGGATACTTATCTCTGAAGCCTTGAAATGTCTTTAAATGTATTTACCCAGAGATCTGTTATCTTACATACACCGTTTTATGTACTGCAGACAAAGATAGAAAAATTCACATAGAATATAATCTCTAATTGGCTGATGAGAAAGCTGAGCCCAGAAATAATTTTGGTAGCTTGTGTAAGATCACATCGCAAATAGGGTTGAAGTAGGTCTAAAGACCAGCTCTCCTGACCTAGTATTAGAACTAGGTCTAGTATTCCCACTTAAACATACTAGCACTCTTAAACCAGCTGCCACTATTTCCTGGGTAATGATTATAGTGTGTGTGTGTGTGTGTGTGTCCGTACGTACATACGTATGTGTACACACACGTACCAATTGTCTTCATAGCTCTATTCAAGAAGGAGAAATCTGTCCTTCATGTGCTGATGCTCAGACCCTTCAAAACAAGTATGACCCAATGCTGGACAATAATTGTGACAATAGATACGAAGTTTCTTTTAAAAAGTAAATGTAAAAGTAAATCTTAGTATTAAATGTATTTAAGAATATTCAGCCCTTATTGCTTTTTACTTTATATATAGTAAATACTTTTTAAATATCCATTATTATTATCATATCTAATATCCTAGTAATATAATTATCTGGCCTTTGGTAACAAGGATTGACGACAGATACATGACATTTAGTACATGCATACATGACATTCATAGAAATAATCAAAAGTAATTATGGTTGTTAAAAACTTATTCTCATTACAAATTTCTTATAGAAGTAATTCTTAGTAGAAATACATTTTCTAGTTTTGAAATGATAATCTCATATGTTACAAAAAGTAATTCACAGGTATTTTGTCTTAATTAAAAAGCAATGTGTTATGGTTAAATCAGCATTTTTACTTTTATCATTATTTTTATACTATTTTTAAGAATGTTAAAATCATATTATTACTATAGCAATGACAATAGTTGACATTTATATAGTACTTGATAGTTTAAGGAAAGCTCATATATATGTGACCTCATTTAACTTACTGTATTCTAATCTATTAAAACTATTGATATTAGAGAAAATCTTTAAAAATGCCTTGAATTCATAAATTCAGACTTTCACTAGGGTAACATGGTATTGCATGCCGCATATTTTTCCAAGAAAAAGTGTAAGTTTGCAAATGTTGTGGGCATGACCTTCCATGAGTATTAAGTTCCTATTATTAATGATGGCATTTCCTGTTCTAGCCAGTGAAGTCAGTGCCTTGTCAATACAATTGAGTCAAAAGGTGCATAAGCAGATAATTTTCAGTAACTGAATCATACAATTTTACTTGTTTTTCCTCCCCAGAAAGAGCACATCCTTGAGATTTTGAACTAATGTTTATCAGTTGAATCATAAAATTTTATTTGTTTATCTTTTTCTTCCTCAGAAGGAACATAATCTTCAAGTTTTGGGTCTGGTGAAATCAGATGAAGGGTTCTATCAATGTATTGCCGAGAATGATGTTGGAAATGCACAAGCTGGAGCCCAACTGATAATCCTTGAACATGGTAAGGGGCTGCGATAGTAAGATGAAAGAGGCTGACTGTGTGCTTGAGGAGCAAGTACCTATCACAGAACCTGTCACCACAGGCCACCTGTTGATTAATAACCTGTTTGTAAGAGGCAGTATAGCATAACTAAGAAAAATATATCAGTCTAAATCATTTCTATTGTTTCAAATGACCTAGAAACACAATTTTGGATGATGTTGAAAAGAAATTGGTATTAAGAAAAACTGAACAGTTACAGTGTTACACGAATGTTCTTCAGATTGCTATCATTTTAATCTCACAAATTTATTTCTGCACTATTAAAATAGAAAAACATTAAAGTAATGTTTATTTTTCATTGAATTTTTCTTCATTTTTTTCAAAATACAGTTAACTTATTTTTTCACACACACACACACACACACACACACACACACACACACACATAACCATGCTCATTGTAAATTCAGACAACATTGAAAAGTAAAAGGGGAAGGGGACACCCTGTATGAGTTGGGGTCAATTCTGGGGAAACCACACATTAATTGCAGCAAAACCTAAAGAATTAAATATTATTTAATATAAAGAAATTATTAACTATAATAGGGAATTGGAATAGCAAGGGGTTGTCTAGCAAGAAGTAAAGAGAACTCTAACAAATGTAAGACTAGCAGATAGAAGGAGCAGCCACAACCCCCAGGTCTGAGGGAGAGTTCAGGAAAATGGCGTCCTTCAGGGCTGAGATCTAGGCCAATTTGGAGAGGGTGTGGCCATGGCTTACTGGATGACAGAGAAACTGCTGTGCTGCCCACACTTGCTCAAAACGCGCTGTCTGGTGCGCCTGGGAAAGCTGTTCACTAGGAGGTGTGTCAGTGAAGGCATTGTGCCCCAGAAGCACCAAGGGTCAGGGTGCTGGGGAAGGCTGCCCTCCAGCACCATCTGCTCTGAAAGTTTAACACATAGGGAGCTGGCAAAGGAGAAACGTACAAAGGGCCCAGCTTCAGGGTTGCAGAGCAGGCGGTAAGGTACAGATTGCAGCTGAGAGGCAATTACTGCTAACTGGCACGTGCTCCAAACCCTGCCACCGAGCAGTGCTGCATATGAGCTCGCACAGATGTTTTTGTGGTCTTATAACCTGTTTTCTTGTGACAACATGCTGTGGGCGTCTTTCCATGTCAGTAAGTACTGATCTGCTCAACATTGGTCATTGCTGAATAGTATCTGTGCACTTTGCTTTATAGAAATGATTTGCTGTTGGTTAACATTTAAATTGTGTCCTGTTTTTTACCAAAATGAACAACGCTGTGCTGAATCTCTTCATGTGATTTTCTCATACTAAATTACTAGCTGAATTATTGGACAGCAGGTCTTGTTAAGTTGATAAGGATATCTCTTGGGTGTATTATTTATTTATTTTACCAAGGAAAGTAGTTTTCATTTTGTACATTTCTTAATGCATGAAAAATATGCCACTTTAGACATCTGATCGGGTGTCAGATAAGCTGAAGTTCTAGTGTGGTCCCAGCCAGGTCGCCTAGCCAAGGAAGCTAATTGGCACAGATGGCACCCACTCTGCCTTTTCACTGAAATAGCATGTCAGATTTTTATATGCTGTTTCTTAAAAATGTATTTGCGAGTACTCTTATAAAAAGGCATAAAATATTAGAACTACTCTTTTTCTTCCTGTTTGTCTGTGATTACACCTTTCCCCATTCATTGGAAATGATTTGGTAGAAGCATGTCATTTTCCCATCTTGGCAAAATGCCTGAGTATGATGACCAAATAAAGCACTAACAGAGTAGTGATGTAGATAGGCTTATTTCTTTTTATTAGTGGCAGTGATTTTCCTTAGTAAACTTCGTGGCTCTCTGAGGGTTATGTATATGGAGCTAAATAAAGGGATTTCAGTATATTTGTGTTTGGGATTACCGCTTTAGGTTTAACTCTTAACACTATAAATGGTTGACTATGCTAGATGGTCCCCAAACTAATCCTAATTGGCTATCCTCTGAAAATGCTTGGATGGTATAATAACTATATTTGTAGTGTGTGTGTTTTTCCCTTCTTGAGACAGCATTTCAAAAACTGACGTTTTGTGGGCTAGCGAAATTTTTTAGTGACTTTGTCAGGGATGGATTATAAGAAGGAAAGTAAGTGTCATGTTATTCCTTTTGCTATTTATGTGGAAAAGCTAAAAGAGAAAATATAACAACTTATAAGATCTGATCTCTGCCTTTCTGAGTTTACAATATTGTAAGGGATATAAGAGATGTGTACAATGCCAATCTATAATAGGTATTATTTTTATAATACAAATAAAGCACCATACAGTTCAGAAGAGAGGAATTCTGTTTGTGTGATCAGGGAAGATTTTTTTCATAGAAAGTGTCCCCTTTCTATCTCGAATGATAGATTTCCAGATGTTAAAAGACCTGGGTCAGAATGGAAATAGAATAGAGTACCTGTTCCTATAGGAAGGTGGCCCATACAGGCAGGCAGAATAGGATCAGATTGATCGTGGCCTGGATTATAAATAGTCAAAGCAATGCTGTAATAAGACAGTCTGATGATGAAGTCAGGCTTAATTAGAAGAAGGCAGAGTGCAAGAGGCTGATTGAAGAAATTCTGTTTTAAGAGACCATTGTGAAATAAGCACTTATACTAGAGAAATAGAAAGAAAGTACCTTAATAAAAAAATGTTAGTGATTTATCTAATCCAGACTTTATCAACTGATTGGATATTAAACAGTGTTGTAGAGAAGTCAGAGATACTTCCAAGGTTTTATCTGGGTGACTGTAAGAATCGTGGTTTCTTTACAAAAACAGAAAAGGGAAGTGAATCAAAGTGGAGGGAGGGGACTTCTACCCATATGCAAAGGGTATGCACAAACCTCTCACCCACACCTACAATAAAAAGGTGAATGATTACAAAATCAAAATTTCTCTTACTCCATCAAAGACCTGAGCTTGCAAACCAACCAAGTAACCTGAATTTCAAAGAATTAGACAACCCTATTCCCCAAACGAATGGGCCGTGTTGTTTCACCTTGGACAGAGCAGGAGAGAGAGATAGCTACCCTAAAAGTGGGTAAGAAGAAATCAGCTGCAATTGTAACTGATTGTTAAAGATTAAGTATGGACCAGTTAGGAATATCTGGAAGATTCTGATAAAAGGGGCATTCACACTTGCTTGCGAATACTTTTTCCTGGGGCTCCATAGGATATTCACTACTGAAATTGGGGGGGCAAGGCAGAGCCTCAAGAAAAGTCATCTTATTGGTGTGGAGGTGAAGACGGTGATGACCTGTGACTGCTGGGAGATAGGCCAAAGCCCCACCCATTTACTCAGTATCTTGTAAGCTTCAAACCAGTGGGGGATGGGCATAAAACCTTATTTCAGACATTTCTGGAGGGAGATTAGAAGCAAAACCCCTCTGCTTCGGGGGGGAGGAACCCTCTGGTTCCCAGCACACAGACCAAGATCCATTGCTTTGGGGGGAAAGGTGGAAGGAAAGACCCTTTACCTCTGAAACAGGAGCAGAAAACTGTTTTGGGCCCCAGAATCCTACACCGGTACCTAGGGAGGTGTTTTACTACTGGAGGAAAAATAGGAAAGTACCACTCAAGACCAATCCAAATACAAAGTAGATTTGAGCTGCCATGGGAAGGAGAGCTTGGGGCCTCCCTAATGCTGACACGGGACCCAGACAACTGAGAACTCCACCTGCCTCAACCGTGAGTTACCACCAAGTGACAAAAACTTTCTGTTGCTGGGGAAGGTCAAGGACATGGAGAATGACCCCTCTGTAGAAGACGTAGGCAGGAATGGCTGGCAGCTGAGAGGAAAACAGGAAAAGTGAGACCAGGTGTCAGCTCCTCACCTCTCTCATGAAGCACAAGACAGTGGTAGTCTACCAGTAGAAGAATATGGAACCTGTGCTACAGGTAACTAACAACAGTGAAACCCATACCACGTTCAGGTCCTGTCTACACTGACTAACCTCTTCCACACTTGACACAAGAATAGTCATGCCAGTTTCCAAGTGTAAATAATCATTATCTTAGTCTCTTTGTTCTGTGCACCATGCTCTCAGCATTCAATCAAAAACTATTGGATATAAACAGGAAAAAGCGAAAACCAGCCCATTGTTGAGAGATTAAACAATCAATACAACCAATTCAGCAGACCCAGATATTGGAACTATCAGACAGGGCCTTTAAACTGTTATCAGTACTATGTTAAAAGATTTAGTGGAAAAGGTAGATAACTGGAATGAACAGATGCATGAGGAATTTTGGCAGAAAGATGGAAACCATAAAGAGATTGAAAATACTTGCATTTGTCCAGAAGGTGAAAGGGTTCCACAACCAGAGGAAGGAAACTATAAAAAATACAAATCATGATACCAGAGATGCATTCTTTCAGGCTGATCAGTAGACTGAACACAACTGAGGAAATAGTTGATCAACTTGAAGATAGTTCAGTGTAAATTATTTAAACGGAAAGAAAAGAGAGGGGAAGAACGGAGCATTTAAGGTGGGATTGCATCAGATGGTGTAACATAAGTAAAGTGGAGTATCACAAGGAAAAGAGAAGAACAAAATAAAAGAAATATTTAACTAGATAATGGCCAAAATTTTAACATTAAAAAAAACGAATGAAATTATATGGAAAATGGCCAAAAATTTTAAATAAAAAAAATGAGTGAGATGATATCACAGATCCAAGAAGCAGCTCAGACTCTCCAAGTAGGCTAAAAGCAGTAGTTGTTCTAGTAGCAGCAGCAGCAGTAATAATAGTAGTAGTACTAGTAGTAGTGCTAGTAGTAGTACTACTAGTAGTAATAATAATAGTAGTAAAAAAAAATACACACATCATAGTTAAACTACTGAAAACCAGAGGAACAAAAATAAAAAATTACAGCAGACTTTTTGCAAGAAATGATGCAAGCAGGAAGGCAATGGAGCAACACCTTTAAAATCCCAAAAGGGGCGGGGGAGTCTACTCAAATTGTATATCCAGCAAAAATACCTTTCAAAGATGAAAGTGGAATAAAGACCTTTCAGAACAAAAGCTGAGAAAAATTGTCAACAGACCTGTGTTACAACAAGTGTTAAAGGAAGTTCTTCAGGCAGAAGTAGTATGATACCTGACAGAAACTTGGGGGATCGTAAAGGAAGCAGGCCAGAGTGGTTTAAAAACAAAAAAGTAAATATTCTTCTAGAAAATATTCTTTTTTTCATAATCACTTGAAGAGATAATTGACTGTGTGAACAAGGGCCCGCAGACTTTCTCTGTAAAGGGCTAGATACTAAATATTTTAGGCTTTGTGGGCCAAACAGTCTCCGTTACAACTACCCATTTCTGTCTGCCCTGGTATGTAGCATGAAATCAGTCATATAAAGCAAGCAATCTTGATGGTTCCAGTCTTTACAAAAAAAATGGCAGGTCTTAGTTTGCTGACCTCTGGCCTAAAGAAAAAACAGTTGTAATATATAACATTAAAATGTATAATAAAAACAGAACAAAGTTCAATATAATTGAAACTAAACTATTGTAAGATTCTTATATTACATATCAAGTTGTGATATTATTTGAAGTAGACTACGATAAGTTAAAGATGCATATTATAAAACCTTAGGTAAACCACTAAAAAATGGAGAGATATGACTAATGTCATAAGATATGAATAATGGACATACGATATAATCTTAAAAACTACTCATTCTAAAAGAAGGAGAGAGGGTAAAAAAGGAACAAAGAATAAATGGACAAATAAAACACTAGCAACATGGTAGATTTAAATGTATACATATCAATAATTAACATTAAATGTGAATGATTCAGGGCTGTAGAACAAGTCTCAATACATTTAAGAGGATTTAAAGTCATCCAAAACATATTCTTTGTCATCAGTGGCATTAAACTTGAAATCAATAACAGATACCTGGACAATCCTCAAATATTTGGGAATTAAACTCCTTTCTAAATAACCCAGCTGTCAAAGAACAAGTCACACAGGAAATTACAAATTATTTTGAACTGAATGAAAACGAAAATACAACTTATCAAAATTTGTAGAACACAGATAAAATAGTGTTTTGAGGGAAGCTTTTAAAAACTAGATTAAAAAGAGTAAATTAAATCTAAAGCATTCAGAAGAAGGAAATGATAAGGAGCAGAAATAAATGAAATGGAAAACAGAGTAAGTGAAAGCAAGCTTGGTTCTTGGAAAATAATCGATTAAATTGGAATACGTTTAACCAGACTGATAAAAACAGAAAAACGTAAATTACCAATATCAGGAATGAAAGGGAAGGGGACGTCATTAAAAACCTTATATACTTTATGAGAATATAAGGGAATATTAGAACAAACAGTATTAGGATATAAGGAATATTAGGAACTTTCCAATACAATTTTAAGGGAAGAGCTGGTTTGTTTAGGGAGTTAAACATCAGTTTAAGACATGATGAGTTTGGGTTATGATAGGAAACCATATAAAAATGTTAAGAATCAGGGCAGTTCATGTCAGAAGGTCAGGAAAGAGGTTGAGGAAGAAGATAACAGTTTGGGTTTGATAGATTTCAAGCTTTTCAATCAAACTCTTCTCTTGCTATAAATCAAGGACCGAAGTGTTCTTTTCTTTTCTTGTATGTAGAAAAGACTGTGTCCTCAGTTGTCCCCTAGCAGTCTTTCACACTCCTGAAAACCGAAACTCCTTAGCCTTCTCCAGTAAATGGCATTATAAGGGATTATATGTTATCTAGCCTCATTTCTCTGCCTTCAGAGGAATGTCTCATTCATCTAAAGTTTGTCCCTGAATATCCTCTTGAAGATTTCCATCACTATACCGTCACTATAATCTTTTGATAAATTTTTGCCGTGTTTTTTTCTTAATGGTCAGAAAATGCTTTCTTGTTTCTGCCTTAAACCACCACTGTTTTCTGTGAACTTACACCTCAATGTCTTACTTTACTTAAAGATAGCATTTATTCCCTTACTATTTTTTCCTGCTTACCAATTCTAATTATTTAAATTATTTCTGATAGAACCAGTTCTATCAGATTTTTAAAAATCTTCTTTTTAATCTCAGTCCAGTGCACGTCACTTAAAAAAATATGATGGCCTAAAAGAAGCTGGGAAAAAAGCTTATATAGCAAAAACAGCACTTCACAATTTTTGAATGTATGAAAAAGTGAAATCACAAATCAATGTGGATTGAAAGGATCATGCATTATCACATGGTACATGAAGAATTACTTGGTGAGTTGGAAAGCATTAAATTATATAAAATAGAGTTAAAATTTAAAGTGTATCCATAAAAAGGTTGAAAAATTATAGAAGAGTCACCATTTGCTTTTACACTCAAAAGAAGTAAAAGAGAATATAGATGAAAATTTTGGTATTTTAGGGTATAAAAATTTTAATCTTCTGTATATAAAGTATGAGAAATACCTTAACTAAATTAAAGAGAAGACAAGCTAGGGAAGAATATCGCAAGAATTACAAAAATTTAATATTTTGGCTATAAGAATGCACACAAATGAATATAATAACTACTATAAACATACAGTTCACAATAGAGCAAAGATAAAGATAATTTCTAAACATTACAGATGTTCTACTTTACAAAGATATACAATCAGATTAATGATGTGTTTTTTGCCTAATAATAAAGGTTTTATATATTTTATTAAATATTATAATGACTGGTTAGGGTGTGATTAGATTTGTGTCTTTCACGCTTAGTGAAAATGTAAATCATTATTACATCATTTACTATTTATTCTGACAATTATATATTAAAAATCACTGACTCAACCCATTAATTCTTTTAGGATGTTTTTTCTTAAGGAAGGAATCAGGAATTTGGACAAAGACTATTAATATCAACATTAGTAATTAAAAAACAAAGAGATAGAGATAAAAAAGAATAGGAAATGACTTACATATCTCAAAATAGAGGAAGGACTTAAAATAATTATAGTACAGCCTTGTTATGGAACACTTATTTGGCCATTAAAAATCATGTCTTTGAACACTTGAATGATGTCGGGAAAATCTCAGGATGTCAAGTAGAAAAGTAAAGTACAAAACTATATATACCAAATAACCTGAATTTAGTTTTTGAAATTGTACGTATACATTTAGGCAGTCCCATAACAAAATGTTAACAGTGGTTATCTTTAGGTAACCAAGGTGATATTTTCTCAATCTCTTAAAATAAACACATATTACCTTTATAATCCATAAAGTTTCTTTTTTTAACTTAATACTAAAGCCACATTTCAGTAAGTGCTGAGTTTAGAAAAGACACCGAACACATCATTTTGAGGAGTTCTGCCCGAAACATCATAGATAGAAGTTAAGCGTTACAAACAGTTCCTTTCACACAACGACTGGGTTGTGTTGCAGGAAGTAAATAGAGCACATTCTGATAGGTCTCACTGATGTCTCCTGATGGGGTCGGGCCAGGCCTGGGCTTGAGCCGCCTGAAGGAGGAACGATGGGAACTAGCCCACGCTGAGCCTCTTTCCCTTTACATTGTGAATCTCCAAGAGGAAAATGGAATGTGTATGGATAGCATTTCCCAAATCTGTTTGACCTTGGAGCTTTTTTTCTTTTTCTTTTTCTATTTTGAGTAGACCCAGTAATATCTCACAGGGTGGAATTTGGGAAACACTGATGCCGGCATATTCAAAGGAGGATGGGAAAGATTAAGGTTGACAAATAGTGGCCCACAAGCCAAATCAAATCCAAGCAACCTTCTGTTTTTGTAAATAAAGTTTTATTGGAACACAGCCACACACATTTATTTACAGATTTTCCCAGTCTGTAGTTGTTTCCACATGACAGTGACAGAGGGGAGTAGTTTAGAGAGAGACCAGATGACTCGCAAAGCCTGCAATATTTACTCTGGCCCTTCACAGTAAAAGTTGGCTGAACACTGAACTATATTATTCATATCTTTCAGCCCTGATAGTTTGTGACTCTAAGTTATTTGTGGTCAATAGAAGTCCATTTCACTTAAAACTTTTTAAATGACAAAAAGTGGGAGGTAGGTGGGAAAAGGCAGAAGGACAGGAGGATGAAGAACACATATAAGAATAAGAGAAGTCATACTTAGTAGGTAAGTAGGAGCTGTGCACTGGTGACTGACTTCAAGAAGGAGCTGTTAGCTGGAGAACTGCAAGCTGGAATCTGCTGGTGCCTCGTCATGGCTGACATCTGACAGACACTTAAGCACTAGAAACACTGGAGTACATTATTGAAAGTGGAAAGATCTGTTGTCATGGTGCTTATCTTCATGTACTTCATTTATAAACAATGTCGAAAGTATCTGAGCATCTTTGACACCAAGTCTCATTTTCGTAGGGGGAATTTTCTGATTCCCACTGTAAGGATGTTGTATGTATAGTGGCCGTCAGCCTGCTGGCTGGGGCTCGGCTGCAAGAAGGTGTTTTGGAGTGCAAACAGTGGACCTGTGATATCATTGAACATCATGGTTTTTAAGTTAATTGTCACCTTTGAACATTAAATGAAATTTTATAATTAAAATTATAAAGCATTTGTGCAGCAACACTAGAAAACAACATTTCTAATCAAATGGGGAAGTAGAATTTGAGAATAACTATGTTCCAAACATTCTTCCCTCCCCTCCTCCGGCTTTACTGAGATGTAATTAACACTGTGTAAGTTTAAGGTAACAATATGATGATTTGAATTTGATACACACATATATCTATTGCAAAATGTTTACCACAGTAAGGTTAGTTAACACATCTTTTACCCATAATTACCATTTTGTTTGTTGTTATGGTGAGAACATTAAAGTTGTTCTCTCATAGCAACTTTCAGGTATACGGTACAGAACTGTCAACTACAGTGACCACGCTGTACATTAGACCCCCAGAACTTATTCCTCCTGTAACGGGAAGTTTGTGCCCTTTGACCTCCATCTGCCCATCTCCCCCACTACTCAGTCCCTGGCAACCACCATCTACTCTCTGTTTCTAATTCCATGTCAAACATACTTTCTTAAAACAATTTAAAATGAAGGTTTTACTATTTAATTTTACTTTTATGCATTTTTAGGAACGACAACCAATTTTAGATTATCTTCTGGCTTTTGAAATATTTAACTGAACATAACATGATTATTTTTATTTGCTGTCAGTTCAAATTAATATTACCTGTCATTTCAAGCTAAAATACTTTCTGTGTCTTATAATCATCTATTGAATGATTTTTTTAAAAAAAAGTATTGACATATTAATTATTGCAAGTATGTTAAGAGTAGTAAGATTAAGGTAAAATGTATTTTTGTCTATTAACTTTTCATTAGCCTTTCTTCTTGTCAGTTTGAATTTAAAAATAGATTTCAAAATTACCATCTAAGGCTGAAATGTAAAAACACAAAAATATGATTTTTCTCTGTACATCATTCATATCAAGTCTGATCACTGGCAATTTTTTTATTTCCAGTAAGGGAAGATAGGTTGGTGAAAAGGGAGTAATATGAACTTGTTTTTAGTAAAGGAAATTCCTACTTTACCAACTCACTAAATGACTTCTAGGATATTATGGCTTTGGTAGATAAGGATACATATTGAGCTCCCCCCCCCCCGTTTTTTTGACAGAAACATTAGTAAAAAATTCCATGTAGTATCTGAGGTAAATACTGAATAATAGAAGTTCTGGAATAAGTGACTAATGGCCTGGCATGATTAAGAGTTGGCTAGATGGCAGGAAATTATTAGTCATTAGTGGAATATTTTAAATCTGAAGTCCTAGTAGATGTATGATAGTTGGTGTTGATTTTAATCAAAGGGTAAATTCTAATCATTTATTTTGCTATTTTGTAGCAGTAATTATAACTTTAAGAAAAGTTTTTAACTCAACACAACTGATGAAATTTGACTTCTTAATCATCAATTCCATGTCTAGGAACTTTCTAATGTTCAGAGTACATCTAATGTCAATGCCTGGTTCTAGTTCTCAACCGCCGTTAGCTTGCCGGGTGATTGGATCAAGTACTGAGATTCTGTGATTTTTATTTTCTGCAAAATGAAGGAATTAAATTAAATGATTTCTTAGGTCCCTTATCTCTCAAATACTGTATTAAATGCAGTTATTTTAGAAATATATGCATTATACTTAAGATCATTTCAGAACACTTTCTAAGTATTGAAATAAATAGATGTGTTATTTGCTGAAAGATTGAGACATTGCCAGTTAATAATTTTGTTTCCTGCCACAATGTATATAATGAAACAAACCTGTGTTAAAAATCTGAAGTATTGGCTTCATGTCCCACCCCACTGTAGAGGTAGTTAATCTCTGAGCATCTGTTTACTTCTCTGGAAGCATAAACAGTAGTCTCTGCACGTCACACCTCTGAGGGGCAAATAAAATAATACATGTTAAGCATTCTGCAAGTACTCTGTAACTTCAAGGGAATAGTTATTTGAAAGAATGTACAAAGGCAAAGCTACTGAATAAGAGTTCAATAGTCAGCATTAAACTAAATTAAAATGAAGATAAAAGGTTAACTTCATGAAGCAAGTTTTGAGGATTTTTTTAAGTAGACAACAAAAACCCATTTAAAATTTAGCTAGATCGTTTAAATTTGCGAAACAAGAAAAAAATCTTATGTGACCAGATTGCAAGGCATCTGAAATGGTCTGGTTGAAACTAAACTTGCACTAAAATGGTTTTAAATAAACATAACACATGTTCCTTGTCAAAAATTAGTGTGTGTGATTGACAAATAAAAGTAAATGTACCTTTTAACCTTTCCCCTAATCTCAATTTCTAAAGATAGCCCTGTTAGTAAATATAGTTGTCTATATATTTATTCATTCATAAATATTTGTTGAGCAAAGCTCTATATAAAATTCTGTTTTCATGATAGGATGACATAGCCAAGAGCAGACATGATTCTCTGTCCTCGTGGTGCTTATGTTCCGTTAGCCGAAACAGACATTAAGCAAGTAAATACATACACAAAGTCATTCAAGCTTTTAGGGCTATTAACAGGAATAAAAAGAATGCTCTGATAAAGAATTTTCGAGTGTGGATTAGCAGTTCCTTTAACTAGGACAGGTGGGGACTTTCTGATGGGAGGCAGAAGTTGAGACTAGAGCATTAGATGCAGCTTCTGTGTTTTACGCTTACACATACGTACGCACGCGCAGACACAAACACATTCATACACATTTTACTTGTAGGTGTGATATCATATTTTCCTGTGACTCTGCTAAACATTATTTTGTGGATGTGCCTATACTTACAGGTTTACATTTTTTCAAATTGCTCTATTGTCATCAGGCTAGAATATGAGGAGACTTGTGTTTTTGCATTCTTGGTGGCAGTATAAATTTTTTTAAATGCAATTTAGTAATAATTTAGAATTCATATACCCTCTTATCATATAATCCTATTTATAATGATTTATCTTACAGGTATAGCTACAAGTATTTAAAGATATTTATGTTAGACCAGCATAAATCTGGAAAGAATGCAATCAGTACAACCAATAAAGGGCCTGATTAAATACATGGATACAATGGAATGCTAGTTAGCTATTAAAAAAATAAGGTAGATTTTGTAAGGCAAATAAGGTAGATATGGAAAAATATACAAGTCATAATAAAACAAATTGCAGAAAGCGTGTAGTCTGATTTCATTTGTGGAAAAGGTGAGAAAGAAGGATATAGATCCATATGCTTGTCTGTGTAAGAAAGTTTTTTAAATCTGCACAACAATCCGTTAATTGTGTTGATACCTGAGGAGTGGGATTGGAAAGTCTGAAGATGGGGAGAAGACAAACAATGGATTGTAAATTTTTGAAAAGCCAAATAAAAAATTCTATTGGAAATAAATTTGAAGTTGCAATCAAGTCTATACATAGTGTTTTTTACTTTGTTCAGTGTAGTTTAAAACTTTTTGAGTTCTTATTTCTTGAAACAAATGCCATGGGAGAAAAACATAGGTTGTTAAGAGTATTTGGCAGCTACCTCCAAATGTTGGCTAGTATGGCATTTTTTTTCCTGGAAGGTGAATTGTGTCATATAAATGTGAAGGTGGTTAGGTAGAATTTATTAAAATATTAAAAGCAAATTAGTTTTGTTAAACCAACAAGTATTTTATTGAGTGCACATAGTTTCTGAATAGAGATTCGTTCTTACCTGGTAGAGACCCTGCTGTGCAGGCCACCGGGAGAGAATGTACAAATCAGAGAGCAGCCTAGTTAGAATGGCCCTCAAGCTCTGAGGACCCAGGCCAGCTGCTCTGGCCACTCAGTGCATTGACTTATACATATCACTGGCTCGTTAGCATCAAAGTCATGACTGGGGCCTAGGTTTCCAGTTTCAAAATTCACTGTACCACTTTAGCAAGTTTAAGATTTTCAAGACAAAGATAATTTACCTTCTCTTAATTTCAGGTTCAGTCTTTTAAGTCTGTTGTGGTTACACTTACAAGGTTGGTCAAGTGTATCATTTTGCAAGGATGACCATGCATCTAGTGTACCTGAGACAGTCCTAGTTTATGTCTGTTGTCCCAACATAATTCCAAATGTGCTCTTTTGTACTCTCACGGGTATCTGGGTGTGAACCAGTACATTCCATGCTGACTCCAGGTATTCTAATTTATTGAATCCAAAAGGTTCTACCCAGTACTGGGATAGAGTCGTTGGATTATGAACCAAAGAATTGCCATGCAAGGTGTGCCAGATGCCAGAGTGCTACTGTAATTCTCAGCGGGAGGAAATGGTATCTGCGAGGTTTGACAGAGCAGGAAGGCTTCTTGAATATGGCATTTGAGCTGAGTGGGGGTTCAGATTGATCTGGTGACAGGACGATGAAAAACGATGACATTTCACCTGCATAAGTGAGAAAGCTCACAGTGCATTTGGAGAATAGTAAGTGGCTCAGTTTACCAGTGTTCAGAAAAGTAAGAATACAAGAATATACATTCTGGAAAGGGGACGTGGACCAGATTATTTAATATCTAGTCAAAAGGTTGCGATTTGTTGAGTAGCGGGAAGACACTAGCAGTTTTCAGATATAAGAAGAAATAAGTAGCACATTAAGAGGATTGGTGTATTGGAGATGTGTTGAGTGGATTTAGAGAGGAAAATATGGAATCTGATACCGGTTAGGAGAATTTTGTACCAAATCAGATGTGGTATTTAAGACCCTCAACTAGGTGGTGACAGTGGAAAGAGCTTTTACCTCTCAATGGCTCATACATGGTAACTATTTGTTAAATGTCGGATGTTCCTACAAAGGAAGATCAGACAAGATTTGTGATTTTTTTTTTTTATACTTAAGGAAGAAGAAAAGATTGAAGTTTTACACTAAATACAAGTAGAGGGATTCTCTGTATAAATCTAAGTTTATAATCTTCGTCTATTTAGGTTAAGAAATTTGTCCCTGTTACTTGAGTTGGGCCATGATGACTGCTCTGATTTTAAATAGCTTTGAGAGATAGGACTGTAATTAAAATACAATTAGTTTGTCTAATGTTTAACATTTCATCTTTGCCCAAAGTCATGAATCTTAAGAACTTGGGAGATCCAGGTAATAACTTCGTATCTCAGTCATAATTTTTGAAGTTTAGCAGTTAAATAGAAGTTCTGCAAATGACATTTCTGGGCACAAAGATGGATTTAGAGATTATCAGAGAGCAAGCTTGAATTTGAAGCCATTATTTTGTTATAAAGAAAGAATCCATAATACAGTGCTAAAAACCCAGAGTGCATCTGCGTATCTTTTAATTGGTAGCTGTATTTAAAAGATGCTAAATCATACAATAATGTCCTAGTTGTCGGAATATCATTTGGGTCTGAAAGACATTACTGACAACCTGGCTACTTGTAGACTTGATTTCATAGAGTTTCAGTGCTGGACCCGTGTGTTTCCATTTTAGGTGAAGTGTTTTGAGCGTTGAGAATATGTCCCAATTGATGTATGCTCAAGTGATCACCAGACAAAATAAAAGTATAGTATAATTTTAATTATATGCATTTTGAGGAATGTTTCTCTGTAGTATTAGCATTTTAAATGCTACTGCCTCATAACTCCTATATATTGTTCTAATATTTTCACTGTCTGCTTATTTTTAACCTCACCCTTTGCTTACTGTCAGAGTTGTTCTCTGAGTTTCGTCCTAATGCAGCTCTGCCTGAGCATCGGACACCCCAAATGATAAAAAGAATGCGGGAGACTTATTAGCTGGATTCCAGTTTGGTGACAGTTTTCTCCTAATTTTTAGAGTTCCTCTTCAGTTTACACTCCTTTGCAAATTTGAGGAGTTGTGGTTGCTTGTAAAGTGATTTTGTTAAAGACCTGGATTAGGTATTATTTGAATTCTATTATTTTTTACACAATCCCAGGAAATAAAACTGCCAGAATTTGGACTTTTAAATCTGAATCTTAAAAAATGCTAATGCATTTTTCTCTTGACTATGTTTTGGGAAATTGGTTTTGATTAGAGCTAATGTCAATCAGTACATTGGAACAAAGTCAGTTTTCCCTTTTTATTGGTCTAAACAGGTAATGAGCAGAAATACCCTTGCACATTTCGTCTTTCCTCTGGGTGGTTGGAATCTTACTGAGAAGACATCATGTTGATTTAGGATGAAAGGAGAAAAGGCTTTTTCCTGGGCTCACTGCTGTGGTAGGTGCGTCATTAGCATCTGGCACACCTTTTTTAATGGATGCTTTTGATGTCAGGAAAATGTCAGATGACTTCCGTAAAAGTGAAACATCTCTCTTGCACACAGAACAGGAGGAGTATTTTGTGTTCATTTCATTTTATAACTTCCTTCAATTGTTTATGTAAGTCATTTGTTTAAACCAGCAGTTCACTGCCAGGGCTGCTTATCAGAACACACACCTACTACACCTCTCCATTCAATAGAGTGCATTCCTCTGTTATCACTTTCATTCTGCCCAGCCTTGGAGACTTAGTTCCTCAGGGGAGGGGCTCGTCTGTGGGATTATTCATGGGCAGCCCTTATCCTCTTGGCTTGAAACAGTTTGGGTGCTCAGAACCTGTAGCCTCTGCAAAGTGCTTTTGTGAGTTTCTGTTCACATTGCATGGTGCCCCTAACCAGTCTCCTAGCTGGTCGTCAGCTGTGCTAATGGGCATTTCAGGTACTTGGAGAGCTTTGAGTTATTCATTTTGTTAGTATGTTGTTCTCTCACAGCCGGAAGACTAAATTCATGAGCACCAACTTTAACTGGGCCTGCGAACGCCCTCTCCCTTCCCTGTTTAGCGATTATTTTAAACCTTCATGCTCTTCAAACCTTCGATTCCTTTAGTCTCAGCAGATGACCACATTTCTGAGTTCGTTGGAATTGAAGATTCTTTTTGTGATATAATGCATGGTTAGTTTTTTGGGTGACAGTTCTGTGGGTGTTATGTTTGCTAGATATTGCTGTTTGTAAATATTAGATCGCACTTGTTCGTTGCATTCATAAAGTCCTATAGAGCCTTACTTAATTTTTGTCCACTTCTCTGCCAATTTCTAAGGAAGCATATTTCTAAGAAAGGTATGAGTATAGATTTGTTCAATTCTTGTGTTTCTCTTATTGCTTTACATATTCAGAAGCTATGTTGTTAATGCATTAGGAATCATGACTTATTTTTCTGGTGGATTACTGTGTTTCATCACATCTAAGACACTTTGGATTGTTAAGATGCATTCTGATTTCACAGAAGTTAAAATATGAGAAAGTGTATCTTAAAACCAAGAAAACATAGTATTTATTTTATCATCAGGAAACATTTGTTTTGCCCTGGTTAATCTTCTGTGTTGTCCGATACTGACACTTACTATACCTGCTTTCTTTTCAATAGCACTACCTGATACATATTTTCTGTTCTTTTATTTTCAAACTTTTGATGTCCCTTTGTTTTAGGGTTATCATCTATTGTCTTATGTCCTTATGAATCCTGCCAGCCCATCTCAGTTTGTTCTATTCATCAAAAGGTTACCCTTAGAAATTTGGCATACACATTTAGTCATTTTTTTCCAGCAGCACTTAAGGTTAATCATGATCTCTTTCCCCTCACAGTGTTTTCGTTGCCTTCTTGCTCATGTGTCGTGCCTTCCCCCCAAATTTATTCATTGGACTACAATTTCTATTTTCTTCAATTTCTTGTTTTTAATTTATTTTGCAAGAGTATACCTGATAGTCTATTTCTCAGAAAGGTTGTATGAGAAGTAAATTTTCAAGACTGCCTATCTGAAAATATATTTGCTTTTTTTTTTTTTTTTTAAGGCCTTTTTATTCTTTTTTTTTTTTTTTTAACTCGGGAATATTGAGGGACAGTGTGTTTTTCCAGGACCCATCAGCTCTATGTCAAGTCATTGTCTTCAGTCTAGTTGAGGAGGGCGCAGCTCACTGGCCCATGTGGGAATCAAACCAGTGACCTCAGCGTTAGGAGCACGGCGCTCCCACCTACTGAGCCACCGGGCTGTCCCCAATATATTTGCTTTTGTATAAAGTTTCATTATCTTTTAGCACACTGTTAGAAATCTTTTTCTTGTTCATTTTTAGATAACAGTTGCCTGTTTTATCCTCTAAGCTTTTGGTATCTTTATGTTTGAAGTCCGCCGTCTCATGCATGATACAGACCTCTTTCTTCCTCCACGGCCAGTTCATATTGTCCAGCGTGGTCCCTTTAAATAGACACTTACATTTGTTTGGTCCAGAGAAATTGTACAGTGTTACATATTAGACCATTTGTAGCTCTTGCGCTTATTCTGTTACCTCATCTTAGCCTTTTCCTTTACATGCTGCATCTTGTCTTTGAGTGTTTTGTCCTGGCACAGTCCCTGGAATTACTTTCTAGTCGACTACTTTTGAGTCCAGCTTGCTTTTCTGCCAATATTTTTAATAAACTTTTTATTTTACAGTACTTTTAGACCAGGGGTCTCCAAACTGCGGCCCGCGGGCCAACTGCGGCCCGTGATCCATTTTTATTGGCCCGCAGCAAATTCCAAAAATATATTTAGTTTTCTTAAATAAACCAGGTGAGGCAATACGTACTTCACCTCGAGTGAGTGGCTGGCTGTGTGTGTATTTTACCGCATATGGCCCTTGGTGAAAAACGTTGAAAAAGTTTGGACACCCCTGCTTTAGACTTACAGAAAAGTTGTGAAGATAGTACAGGGTTCCCATAACCCTACACTTTCCCCTGTTGTTAACAGCTTACATTAACATGCTACATTTGTCACAGTTCAACAGCATCGACAAATGTTTTTATTAACTACAGTCCCTACTTCATTCAGATTTCCTTAGTTTTTAATTTAATGTCCTTTTTCTGTTCCATGATCCTATCCAGAATTCCACATTATATTTAGTCGTCATAACTCATTAGGCTCCCCTTGTCTGTGATAGTTTCTCAGACTTTTCTTGTTTGGCAGGACCTTGACAGTTTTGAGGAGCACTGGTCAGGTATTTTGTAGACTGTCCCTCAGCTAAGATATTTGTCTGATATTTTTCTCATGGTTGTACTGGGAATACGGATATTTTTGGAGGAGGATCAAAGGGGTAAATTTCCGTTCTCATCACATGAAGGGGATATACTGTCAACATGACTGATCACCGTGGATGTTGACCCTGATCACCTGACTGAAGTGGTGTTTGTCATGTGTCTCCACTGTGAAGTGACTCCTTTTCTTCCTTTTCCACATACACACTCGGGAAGGAAGTTGCTGTACACAGCCCACACTTAAAGAGTGGGGAGGTAGGCTCCTCTTCCTGAGGGCAGAGTATCTACATAAACTATTTGGAATTCTTCTGCACCAGAAATTTGTCGGATCTCCCTCATTTATGTATTTATTCAATCATTTGCTAATATTTTCTTAAGGATTTTCGTGTCTGCATTCACAAGATACATTGGTCTGTAGTTTTCTTTTCTGATAATGTCTATCTGGTTTTGATAATGGGATAATGTTCTCTATAGAATGACTTAGGAATGTTCTCTCTGTTTCTGTTTTCTTGAAGAGAGTGTGGAGAATTAGTATGATTAATCTCATAAGTGCTTGGTAGAATTCATACGTAAAACCATCTGGGCCTGGTGCTTTCTTTATAGAAGATTTTTAGTTATTGACTCTTCTTGAATAGACATAGAGCTCTTAAGGTTATCTAATTCTCCTTGTGTGAGTTTTCATAGTTTGTTTTTCAAAGAATTAGTCTATTTCATCTAAGTTATCAAATACATGGGCATGGAGTTGTTTGTAGTATTCCCTTACTATCTTTTTAATGCCTATAAAATCAGTGGTAATGGCCTCGCTTCATATCTGATATGAGTAATTTGTGGCTTTTTTTTCTTGGCACATGATTGAGGTTTATCAGTTTATTGATAATTTCAAATAATCAGCTTTTAGTCTTATATTATCTGTTTACCTGTTTTAATTTTCATTGGTTGTTGCACTAATTTTTATTATTTCCTTTCTTCTGCTTGTTCGAAACTTTAAATGCGTATTTATTTCCAAATATGTGGGGGTTTTCATCTACATTCCTGTTACTTATTTCCCATTTACCTCCATTGTGGTCAGAACATACTTTATATGATTTCTATTCTAGGGTTTCATGGCCCAGATTTTCTCTTGGTGAATTTTCCATGTAAGTTTAAGAACAATGTGTGTTCTGTTATTGTTAGTTGGAATATTTTATAAATGTCAGTTAGATAAAGATGATTGATAATGCTGTTCAGAGCATCTATTTCCTTACTAATATTCTTCCTGCTTGATCTGTGATTTGCTGACAGAAGGATATTTAAATTCTCCAGCTATAATAATGAATTTATCTATCTTGCAGTTCTGTTAATTTTTGCCTCATGTATTTTGACACTGTTTTGTTGGGTGCATACATGTTTAGAATTTTTATGTGGTCTCTCGAGAACCGGTAACTTTATTATTATGTAATGCCTTTCTTTATCCCTGATAATCTTCCTTGTTGTGAAGTCTACTTTGTCTAAAATTAATATAGCTAGCTATTCCAGCTTTCTTTTTTTTTTTTTTAACTTCTCAAATCGGTTTCTTTTCTTCCCCCAGCTTTCTTTTGATGAGTGTCAGCATTGTATATCATTCTCCATCCCTTTACTATTTTTTTTCTGAATTCATTGTAACTTTCAGTCATGTGATTTTCTAATCAAAGAATATTTAAACTACAACCACTAACACATGAAGATCTTCAAAAACATCGTTTATGTAAAAAGAGATCTTCCTACTCGAAATTTTGGCATCAGTGTTCTAATCTGTTATAAAAAGATGTTTCTAACTCAACTGAGCCTCCTTGGACAGGGCAGAATTTGTAATCTGCTTCCTGTTCACTGCTCCTTCATTCCTTGAATATTATCCTAAACTAGAAGTACCCACACACATGGTTTCTTGTGCTAGCTACCCTGTCCTCCACTTCCTCTTCTCTATCTTGTTATTTTCTGCTGCCAATATTTTTTCCCAATTTTTTTATTGTGTTAAAATACATGTAACATAATATTGACTATCTTAACCATTTTTTAAGTGCAACACTATTGGCTTTAAGTACATTCACATTGTTGTGCAACCACCACCGCCATCCATCTCCAGAATCTTTTCATCTTGCAAAACTGAAACTCTATACTCATTAAACAGTAACTCCCCATTTTCCCTTCCCCTCAGCTCCTGGCAACCCCATTTTATTTTCTGTCTCAATGACAGAAAGTAGCATGTGTCAGAATTTCCTATGCTTTTAAGGCTGAATAATATTCCATTGTGTGTCTAGACCACATTTTGTTTATCCATTCATCCATTGCCAGATCCTTGGGTTGCTTCCACATTTTAGTTATTGTAAATAATACTGCTCTGAACGTGGGTGTGCAAATATCTCTTTGACACCTGCTTTCAGTGCTTGTGAGTTTACACCCAGAAGTGGAATTGCTGGATCATATGAATTCTATTTTTATTTTTATATTTTTGAGGAATGCCACTGTTTTCCATAGTATTTTTGAATATTTTATGTGATTCTCTTTCATCTCCTCTCTTGTAGTGTGAATTGTATTTCTTTTAAAAATATTTCAGTGGTTTCCCTAGATTTTACACTATCCCTTTTAACTAATGTTAAATCCATTTTTTTAATCAGTTGCTTTCATTATGTCTCTGTGAAGTATCAACTCTCCTGCAGCCAATGAACCAATAATTACTTTTATAATATTAAGATAAAGTCATGTGTAAGACAGTATCAATTGAGACTTTCTTGCCTTTATGACTAATCCGTCATAAACAAATGCCAATCTTGAAACACAAGTCCAGGGTAAGTGCAGTTACATGGAGTACAGATAAGAAAGCACAAGGACTCATTAGCTATGCTATGCCAAATGGATGAAAAGTAAAACTGATTTTGTACTGTAAGTCTACGTAAATAAATAAAGTCCTATTTTTTTTCCTGTATGTATGCTTAGATTCCTTGCACAAATAACACTACACTCAGTTCTATTCACTTCAATAGGATGAACTCTTTAGAAAAAGATTGAAAAGATTTGATAATCAACTCCCAAGTTTTATGCTTATTTTTTCTACTTATATGAATTTCCTGACATACTTAACATAAGCAGGAAAATCTTTCCAGTAAATTGAGCAATTGACGACGCAAGAGAAAAGTCAAGTAAAGATGCTGAGTCTTGAAGAGCTCCAGCAAGTTACAGATACCACATGTCGCTTTGGTTTCTCATCTTTGCGTCACATCCCCATGCAAGTTTCTTCTTTTTTTCAAGCAACTTACGAATTTTCAGCTTCCTTTTTGGCTTTTACAAAGTTGTGGCAGGCAATTGTTTTGGCAGTGTTCGGATCAAGCTCTAAGGTAGCTAGCTGGTTGCACTTCCTCAGCCTTCTCAATGTTCTACTCTTCTATAGCCCATTCTGTGCTCTTTTTAACGTCCGACTTGTCAGTTATTTTTATTTTTAATAGCAGGTTCTAACTGGTCATTGACTGCAAAATACTGATTAAGTTCCTTCTGATAGGGTATGTAGAAAGGTAGAATGAGCAGGAGAAGGAGGAAACCGGCCCCTGTTAGAAGGCCCACTGTAGCTGCTCCTACTTAAGTCATAGATACCTTGCTCTGCTGGGTATCATAAACAGAGGCGGGCACAAAACAACTGGCTCAGCAGGACAGCGGGCTCCCATGTGCCCTAAAGCAAAAAGAAGGAAAAATGCCAGAGAGGGATGGGAAAACATCCCGCTTATCAGAAGGTACGCCCTGCTCCTCAGGGCCATGGTAATGAGCTCCGACAACCGTGGGAGCAAGAAGGGAGTAGGACGCATGCCAGCGGGAGAGTGAGAAGTGCTGGAGAGGGAGCGGGGGAGACAGTTCTACCCACAGAGATAAAAACTCTCCCACAATGTAGGGAGAGGCTGCTTCCCTCTCTTGGGACAGTCGCTCCACAATCCTTGGAGTGGATCTGCTTTGCTAATAAACTTCTTACTGTCCAGTGCTGCACAATCTCTGTCCCTTGACTGAATTCTTACCCTCAAGAAGACAAGAGTTGAGGAAAACGTCACACTCTCCGTAACACTTCCCCTGGGTTTCACTTGAACACTGTTGACACTGAGATTCTTCATTCTTCAATTTACCTTTTCTGGAGCATTTTCTTTTTTTTCCCTTCTGAATCTCGAAGTTGAGGTTTTCTGTTCAAAGTGTTGAAATTTATTCCACGTATGTAAGGGAATTCCAGACGGACACTGTTCATATGCATTTATATGAGCCTCTGCTTCAGTTTTCTGTCCATATGTAGGGAAGTCTGAGATCTCTGAAATGGTCCTGTCTTCTTTATCTTCCTGTAAGTTAGGTCCAGAGTTCTCTAATGTGTCATCTTCAGAATTCAACTTAACAACACTTTCCATTAGGCCAGGAGGTAGCAGCACTCTCCACACCTTTTCTTGAGGTTCAAGACTGCAAGAGGGTGGCTCTAGAAAGGCCACCCTTTGCCTGCTTGGCTGCACAACCCAGAACTCTGTAGGCTGTCTGGTGGCGGTGTGACACTTTCCCCAAATGGGGGAATCCTGTCCCTGCACAGCACTGAGCCTGGAAGGTTCTGGTTAAGGATGGCTCACCTGCTGACCCTCCCCTTCACTGCAGCGCTTTCATGGGATACAGCAGTTGTGAACAAGAGCCTGCTTCCCTGACCGGAAACCTCCTCCACCCTCTTACTTTGGCCTGGGGAACGGAGAATACTTCTCCCACCAACAGGCTGGAGAAGGTGCTGCAAAGCCCCTTCCCAGCATATTGGAGGCCGGGGTTCTTTGCTGACCCAGGTGAAAGGCTGTGAGGTCGCCCACACTGGTTACCTCCCTCCCCACACCGGCCGTCCCCATCGCAGGAACCAGTGGGAGCCAGCCACACAATCAGCCCTACTGACACGTTAGGAGCCCACAGCCCTGCAGCCATCGGAAAACCTCTAAGTCCGTCTTTAAATAACACTATTACTGCTTCCATTGTACTTGCAGATGTTGTCTAACAGTGTATTCTCAGTTCCTTCTTTCCACCCCTTGTGTGTTCTGTCATTCATTTCACTTATCCACATTATTGCTTTGAACAAATAGTTATCTTTTAGATCAATTAAGAATAAGAAAAATAAAAGATTTTATCTTACTTTCATTTATTCTTTCTCTGATGCTCTTTTTTTATGTAGGTCCAAATTTCTTAACCTGTTTCATTTTCTTCTGCTTGAAGAATGTCTTTTAACATCTCTTTCAGGGCAGGTCAGCTAGTGATGATTCCTTCAATTTTTGTTTGAGAAAATCTTTTGAAGGATAGTTTTTCTGGATATAGAATTCAAGGTTGGTGGTTTTTTGTTTTGTTTTTTTCAACACTAAGTATTTTATTTCTTATGTGGTCTGATAAGTAGTTCACATTAATTTTTTATTGTTCCTCTACAGGTGATTTTTTTTCCTCTGACTTCTTTCAAAAAATTTCTCTTTGTCTTTGGTTTTTTAATATGATATGATTTGATTAGATATGAATTTTTAAAATATTTATCTTGTTTGGTGTTCTCTGAATCTCCTAGATCTGTGGTTTGGTCTTTGTCATTAAGTTTGGAATGCTCTCAGCTATTCTGACTTCAAGTATTTCCTTTCCATTCCCTCTTTCTTCTCCTTCTGGTATTTCATTTTACACCTTAAATATTGTCCCCCAGTTTTTGGATGTTCTAGGGTTTTTTGGTTGTTTGTTTGTTTCATTTTTTCCCCTCTTTTCATTTCAGTTTGGGAAGTTTCTGTGACCTGCCTTCTCGTTGACTCATGCTTTCCTCGGCCATGTCAAGTATGCTCATGGGAACATTACAGGCATTCATCTGTTCTGTTACTGTGTTTTTTATTTCTAGCACTCCTGATTCTTTGAGTTCTGTCTGTCTGTTTACTCATCTGTTCTTGTATGTTACCCACTTTTTTCATTAGAGTCTTTAGCAGATTAGTTATAGTTACTTCAAATTCTCTCTCTGGTAATTTCTACCACTATGTCATGTATTTTGTTCTGATTGTGGTTTCATTTCTTCAGATTCTTTGTGTGTGTTTTTCCTTGCCTTTTGGCATGCCTTATAATTTGTTGTTGGAAGTTGGGTATCTTGTATCAGGTAATGCAACTGAGGTAAATAGGCCTTTGGTATGAGGATTATGTTAATCTAGCTGGGGTTGGGCTGTGTTTAATGTTTTTGTAGCTATAGATACCCGAGGCTTCAGATTACCCTGCTGTACTTGGTGTTTGGCCTCTACCCGACTTCAGAACTTGACTATGATCTGTTCCTCAGAGGGAGTGTCTCTTGCAGTTATTTTACTTGAAATCCACTATTATACTCGAGCCCCATTTGTGTGGCCTTAGATGTGGAGGAAGAGGACCATTTCATAATCTTTTGATTAAGTCTCAGACTTTAAGTCGGCCTATGTCTCACGGCTATGACCTTCATAAGTGTCCAGTGGTGTCTTTTTTTTCCCTCTTCTTCCTTCTCCCTTCCCTGCCTATAGTGTTCCCAATCTGTTTCCTTGAAGCCCTGTCCCATGTTGACTGGGTTGTTGGATTTTCCCCTCCCCCCTCAGGTGAAACAGGGAGGAAGTTACAGCAGGTAAGACCTCTTTTCCTCCAGGGGGGATAAGGTTTGAGAGTTGTGCTCTAACAAAGTCCTTTCCTTGGGAAAGGGGGCCTTGGTTGTGGAAAAGACTCTGGGCTTGTTTCACAATGGTTCTTCCCCTCCCACTGCCTAAGAGAGGAGGATTTTTTTTGGATCCTCATGGTGAGAAGGAATTCCTGGAGTGGAAAGCCCACAAAAACTTGTCACTGCTAAGACTGCAGCCCCCAGGAATTTCTTATTCTCATGAGTAGTTCATACTCAACCTCCAGAAATTTATCAAAATTACCAGTTAAATGTTCCTACTGTATCTGTTTATGGGTCCAGTGCCTTTTCCTTCAGGTAAACAGATCTCAGTTGCTGCATCTCCGGACGCACCTGTCTCCCCAGATTTGGGGTGGCAGTGTGCCTTGTAATTTCAGGTCTCTGATGAATCCAAGAAAAGGAGTTCATTTTAAGTTTCGTTCATTTGAGGTTTGCCCAGCTTTTGTTGTTTTAGGACAGGAATGATGACTTTCAAGCTCTGTGCATGCGAGGACCGACCCCGACTTCTCTCCTGCTTGTTTTTAATTTCCAGGATCTCTAAAAGTTTTTAAAAGAATGACTTACTGTTCAATGGTTCAAATCTTTCACATCTTTTACAATTTTCTCCTTTTCGCTTATTTGTTCTGTTCCCTTGATTATTTCTTTTATTGAGTTTTGTACCTCACATTCCGTGTTAATTCCAGCTTTTTATACATATTTGTCTTTGTCCTTGTTTGCCCGTTGCTGACTGGTGTCGAATCAATTAATAAAAGTTTACCCTAAGGACTCTTTTGGGGGAAAGATGTTTTAAGGTTTCAGGTCTGGGTAAAACCAGGGCAGTATGTGGCTCAGTATGAGTGGAAGGGTGAGCCTGGTGTTCCAAAGATAGTTTTTTACTTAATTACGCATGTGTTTTCTCATGCCTATAGAACATGTCTGGTTTTGCTCGGACCTGCTCGTTTGAAAACTATTTTCTCCTCTGGCAGATTTGGCTCTACATTTTCTCTATTCTTTTGTTTTCACTCGACCACTTTCTATCTTTTATGAACTTATCAACATTTCAGTTTTAAGGATGTCACCTTTTTTTATTCAAGTGTTTTTTGTTACCTCTGTAATTTCAAAAGATTTTGGTTGGAAGAAAAGGTAGACTTGTGCGTTCAGTCCAACTTGATTCAATCTCATTCACCTTCGATTAATAAAATAGATTTATCACTATTGATAATAGTAAGTTAATATTAATTGAACACTTACTCTGTGCCAAGGAACATGCTAAATGCTTCCAATATATTATCTCTTTTAATCCTTACATCAACACAGTAAATTGGATATTGTTTTTATTTGTGTGTATATTTAAGAAAAATGAAGTTTAAAACCATTACGTAGCCTGCCAGGATCACACAGCTAATGTATGCAGCAGAGCTGGGATATGAACCTAGCCTGTCTGACTAACAGACAGATCCATTTAAACACTAGTGACACTGTGGATGTATGGCTTCTGCCCACCACTTGCTTTACACTTTGTCACTGAAGTTGCTTTGCTCATAAGGTGCAATTCCTGTCTACCGGAACCAAACTCTATGTCTTTCAAGGCCCAGTTTTAACTGCCACAGCTGCAGTGTTCTTGGCCATCTTTCAGCAGAAATAAATTGCTTACATTTTACCTCATTTTACATTTCTATGATCTCTTTTCTAACACTGTCAACTTACTAGTTTTCATACAATATAGTCATTTGAGGTGCACAATTCTTCCCTATTAAATTGTAAGATCACTGGAAGAAGGGTTTGTGCCTTTTCTCATTTGTGGCACTTACCTTAATGATGCCTGGTATTGCCTGACATGTGCCATTCCAATAAATAGTATTATTAAATATTTAATGTGTATTTGTTCAGTTTAATTTTTGTCTTTAATTTAGAAATGCACCTTTTCAAATAAATTTCTACATCAAGGCTGTTGGCTTATAATACATATTTGTGTGGAATTTATTTAAATATGAGTAGGGATCTTGAGCACATCTGTTTTAATCCTGCTGTTGGGATTAATATTTATGAATATCTAGGACATGGCAAAATAATTTTAGAATTAATTAGGTTCTCCTCGTTATGCTGGCATCAATAAAAGTATTTGAGTTAGCATGAAAATTTCAAGGAGATTCAGAACATTTGGGAGTCATTTTCATACTAAATATACATTTTGTTTTCTCTTTTCTAGAAGTTGAAAAATAATAGATCATAATATGGCAGGTGATTCCCAAATAAAACATAGGCATCGAATAAATCATTGTTTCCATCATAAAAAACCTAGAAGGAAAATAGTATATATCTGTCAGGTCTTCAAATTCACATCGTAATTTCACAAAACAATTTGATTATAAGGCATTTTTTTGATAGTGCATAACACTGAGGTTTGTGCCATTTCAAACAAGTGATAAGTACAGAATCCCTAAGGTTTATTAGCAATACCAGTTGTTCTGTTCCAGAAAATCATAGAATTTCAGAATTACAAATGTTAGCTGTACAGTGCTTGTCTTTACCGTTTTCCAGGGGTGGGGCATTCTTTTGCATGAGATAGCCCATGCTCCTGTTGAATAGAACTTTATGTTTAAAAAATTATTCCTTACTCTAAAATCTGCCTCTGTTTTCTAAAGCATCTTTCTCACCTCTACTTTGAAACTTTAGAATCTATGAAAATCTTAAGTATTTTAACACTAACTCCCATGGGGGGTGTCCAGCAGAATGGGATAGTGCAGGGGGTTACACGTATTTATATGAGTTTCCTGGAAGCAGATGTTTATACATCAGATTGTGACCGTATAATAGGATGCGAAGCCTAAATCATCACCATTGTATAGCATTATTCCTCTACTTTAGTTCTCCTTAATTCAGTATCATTATATCTTAATCTTGGGGATAGTGGTGAATTGTATTGGTTTGGGAAAGGGGGAAGACATCTGTCTTTCTGATGCTTCTCAGTTATGAGCTTCCATGAAATATGCCTAATCTTTTGAATAGACGCCATTGGGAACAACCATTGTACAGCCTTGATCTCATTGTAACTGCCACATATTTTTCAGTAGTTCCTTTATGTGACAGATTACTCTCAGGAGCAAATAATTTGCAGCGCTTCTCACATTCTGTTAGTATTTTTATTTTTAATAAAAGGCTATGATTAATAGTGTAGTATAATTGTTGTTTCTCCGTTGAGTGTAAATGCTTCATTTGAATGTCTTTAATCTGAAGGAACAGTTGTTTTATTGGACTCTCGGTGTTTCTCGGTGCTTCTCAAGGTGTTTTGATTGCTTTGTTTGAGCTGTTTACAGGCAGGGAAAACGAACTTCTCTCTCAGACTTGTGGAGTAGGACCCAGTAGAGAACTTTGAAGGATGAATACTGAGATACTTGAACTTTCATGCATATATTTTTATGATTATTTCACAATGGGACAAGCACCTGTAGCAGTTTTGATTGACTTTCCAATGGCATTATAAAAAATAGCTTATCTCTTTGTTTGGCTTACTGGTATTACAATGACATTAACTTGTAGATGTTATCTGAAATGCCAGATTGCTTTCACTAAGTCTTTTTTTTTTTTTGCAAATCAGACTTAAAGTATAAGGTAATACAAGAGGTGGAGAAGTAAGAATTATTGAAAAGTTGAGAAGTTGTGAACTTCGTTTTTATAAGAATCTGGCACCCTACTCATCAGTAGGAAAGCTGTGTGTTGTTTTAGCTCATGGAGTGGTCTCTTCTTCCGGCTGGTCATTCTACATCCATGCCCAGGAGCTTGACTGGGATTAGAAGTGTTTTCTGTAGCCATAGAGCAATTGTCCTTTTGTTCAGGATCGAGAGTGCAGTTTGGGCGTCGTGGGCACCAACCATTGAGTACTTCATTAGCCCTAACCAGGAGCTGGCTAGACTGTTAATAGTATGATGGAGTTGGAAATGTAGACTCTTATATGGATTCAAAACTAATAAGAAAGCTTGAAGACTCATCTTGTGAAACCGAGTGTTGGATACATGTAACTTTTATTTGAAAAAGCAAATAAAGTGGGTGAAATTTTTACAAATTGGAGAAAAATAATTTAAGATTAATTTTGAAGTTGAGTAGCATGTTTACTTGACTACATACAAGCATTCTTGCCTTTTTTGGCTAATAAAAGTATTACTTTATCTTAGAATGTTAGGGAGAGCTGCCTGATTTTATCTAAAAGTCTATTTTCGTGTCTTGTTTAGTTAGTCATGAGTCTTCGTGAGAAATTCAGCTTGAAAAGTTTTCTTTAGGGTATAAATTCATAGTTTAAAGTTCTTCATATCCCCACAGTTACATATTTTGTCTTAAATGTTTTTTGGTTTTTATTTATTTAGCCATTGAACAAACATTTATTGAGTGTGTCATAAATATTAGTACCTGCAAAGGAAACAAATGGATATAACAAAGTAAAAATACATAAATGTTTCCTATAATGTCCAGAGTTTAGAAATGTTTTTAATCCAGTGTTGTTTTTTATTACAGTAATACTTCTTTGAAAGAGTATTGATAATTATTGTAATATCTTAAAAGCATTTGGAACTTGTACTGCCGGCCATGACAGAGTAACTAGTTTTGGACTAGCCTGTCTGATATATAAACAGCTAGAAAATTGGGCAAAATATATGAAATAAATAGTTTTAGACTATCTGCAGGACCATAATCACTAAGAGAATGGAAACAAATGAGCTGAGCCCCATAGTTATCCCCAGCTTTCTACCTGGAAGCACTTTCTAGACTGCAGTGCAGGGTTGGGGGAGGGGAGCAAACTCAATGAGCTAAGGAAGCAGAGATCAGAGTTTAGGGCTAAAAAGATAGTTCAAATTTGTAGGGCAGGCTACCGGAAAGAAGAGAGATGTGCAAAGAAATTAAAGAAAGCTATATAGGGTTCCCCTTGAGTCTTTTACTAAACACTAAACTGCACCTACACAGAGCAAGACTCTACAAGTCCAGACAAAGAACGTTTTCTAAGGAAAGAACAATTACTGAAGAGCTGAGAGATTACTGGAGCACACACAAGGTTGAAAAATGTTCACATTCTATCCAATCAGATTAAAGAGACCTTGTTGAACACCCCAGGTACTCAATGGAGCCTGCAGAAAGGCTATATTTTAAAAGTAGGGTAAATATAGCTCTAGATTCAAAGCTAGTGTAGAATCAGCCTAACAGTTTAAAACAAACCTTGAAGGAACAATTTAATCTGCAAGGATAACTGCCTGCCAGAACAAAGTTCAACACTCAAGGAAAGTAACAAAATCCAAACAACCAACAGGTAGTTTTAAAAAGGAAAATTTGAACCAAAACCTGGAGAAAAGTCAATCAGTAGAAAACAAACCCCAGAAATGGCAGACATCATGAAATTACCAGACAAGGAATTTAAAGCAGCTATTATAAATATGTTCAAGGATATAAAGGAAAACATGAACACAGTGATAGAACAAATGGTAGTTCAATAAAGAAATGGAAATATATAAAAAAAAGAAAAAACTAAGTGGATGTTCTAATATGGAAAAATGCATATTTGAAATAACACTTTGGAAGAGCAGAAGTTAGCCAGAAAAAACCTTAAGGAAAATCAATGATGCTAACAAGTATAAATTTCTCTTTTCAACTATCTCATTGAAATGTTTCTAAAGGTTCACATAAGTTAATGCTAATATAATCACTATTATCATAGCTCTACACAAGTAAAACATTCTTATCACATAGCTCTGTGCAAGCAGTATATATTTAATTTTCAACATTATATAAAGTGCAGGATAGCATAGTGAAATCAGTTCTTTTTAGTACCATGTAAGAAGTCTTATGGCCTTTAGGTTATTGCTACCTCAGTAGGTCTCATCAGTGTGATGTAGATGCCTAGAAGCTATTTTAATCTTTAATTACAATGACAAAAAATATATAGCATCCTTATGTATATTTTGGCCACTTCATTTTAAGAATTTATAGAAAGGTTTTGAAACCATGTTGTAAAGAGATCAGAAGAAAGAACTGGGAAATTTCGATCAAAAGAAGAGAACTATCCTCAAATACTTGAAAGTAGTTTGGCAATTGATTCATATTTAAGAGTGTGATATTGTCCTTTTTCTGTTCTCGGATCCAACTTTAGATCCCACATTGCATTTAGTTGTCACATCTCCTTAGTTTACTTCAGCCTGTGACTGTTCTTCAGTTCTTCCTTATCTGTTACGCCATGACACTTGAGAATTACTGGTCAGGTATTTGGTATATAATGTTCTCACCTGGAGCTTGTCTGGTGTTTTCTTGTGGTTACTTTAAGGTTATGGATTTATTTGTTTATTTTTTTTGACAAATACTGCAGAATTGTTGTGCCCTTTTCAACACATCCATATAAGGGGCACATGATACCAATATGCCTTATTATTCAGTAATGTCAGCCTGATCATGTGGTTAATTAAGGTGGTGTCTGCCAGCTTTCTCAGTTGTAAAGTTATTTTTTTCCTCTCTGTAATTAATAAATATTTTAGGAGCTATACTTTGAGGCTGTGCAGATACCTTGTTTTTCCTTAAACTTTTGGGATAAAGCTTTTTAACTACTTGGCTTTTATTATGGAACAATTGGGTAGTCAGTCTTTTTGTTACTGTGGCCATGACCTGATCTAGCAACATAGCAATATTTGTATGTCTCCTCTGCTTCTGCTCAGATTTTCCAGACAGGGATGCTTCATTCTCTTGTCTGGTGTAGTAAGCCTGGTTGAGGAGGAAGATAGAGCATTTCGTATTTCAGTATGTGGTCTCCACCCCCTGTTGGTCACCTCTGAGCCCAAAACCTCTGTGATTTAGTTTTTCCTGTCTCCAGGTGTGATACTCTTAATTCCTCTGTCCCCCACATCAACCCTGTCTCCTAAAGTGCTGTCCTTCAAGGACAGTTGAGTTGAGTCTCATGAGTCCATCCCTCTGGGGGTACTTAGATTGACTCTGTTCATTTAATTAATTTACCTTTCTCCTATCTACCTTTTTCACATATTGTGGGTAGGGATTACAGAGATCTCTTAGCTTTGTCCAAAACGGACTTCGCGTTCCTATTTCTTGTCCTGTTTGTGGTGGGTAGGGGGCGGTATTTATAGAGTGCTGGACCCAGAATGTATTTGGCCTTCTGCCCTAAAACAGAAGCCAAAGTAGACTTTCAGAAGGTTATTTGCCATCATCTGTCAAGCTTTCAAATATACAGACCTTTGGCTCAGCATTTTCACTTCTCAAAATCACCTTACGGAAATATTTACACATGTGCACAAAAGCACATGTATAGGAAAGTTCACAGAAACATTGCCTGAAGTAGCCAAAATGAATAAATAAATCATGGAAACAGACTAAATGTAAGTAACAATAAGGGGATGATGAAATAAACCATGTTACAGTTATTACACAGAGCACTTGAGAACAATGAGGTTTGTTCATACTTACTGACGTGGGAACTCAAAGACGTGTTGCCTTGTACAGCAGTATGCAAAGCAACATGTTTGGCATCATTCTGTTCTCATACTTATGTATGGTTACATGTAGGTTTATGTGTATGTAAGTGTATCACTGAAAAGGAAAATATTTGGAAGAATGAACGCCAGACTTAACAGCGGTATTGCGGAAATGATGAAAAGCAGAACTTGAACCATTTTATGTTGGGTACTTCTGTATTATCTAAGTTACTTTTATAACAAGCTTGTTACGTTTGGACTTTGAAATAAAAATATGAAATAAACTGCCTGCAGAAGTAGTTGAACAGTGATGCTAGGTTTTCAGGCAGTTCTCTTCAAGGAGTTCTCCACGGGACACTGTCTCAGGTATCGTTTAGTTCAGGATTGTCCAGACTGGGTTCCTGTTTGGGGATAAAGAGAGTTCATGATCAGTTAAGAATGAGAAATGCTAGGTTAACAAACGGAACAGGTTTTTCTCCTGTAGAATTGTGGGAGTCTTTAACATGCTAATAAGCATGGCAGCTCCCCACGGTCTCCCAAAGAAAGAGGATTGTTCTCTGTTTTTACCTTATACCTGGCAGCATCTCCCAAAAGAAGTGCTCTTGGGAACTGTACTTTGGTTCACACTGCTGTTAAGTTGAGAGCAATAAGTACCGTGTAAATCGGACTCAGTTCTGAACAGTGAATTCTGAATCAAGCTCCTGGGAAATGCCAAGTTAGTCAGTTCCTTTACATAAGGAACGAAAGGGAGGCTGGAGGGAGACATGTCCCCAGGATGTTTTCTTACCTTTTGAAGGTGTCCAGAAGATTTTGCAAGAAGTTTTCAAAGGAATCTGTTTTCAAAGAAAGATTATGAAAAAGGAACCAAATTTGAGTTTCAGGAGGAAGCTTACATGTGCCTAACGCACAGCTGCCTTGGCTTGTGTGAGTGGCGTCAGATGAAGACCATCCGCTCCCCTAACCAGGGGCAGTGTGCACACCACAGAATCGGACCATCTCTATGTGGAAACTGTTTTAAGTGCATAGATGGATGGATGGGTCGGTCACAGTCATACTTATAAAACACTAAAAGTGACACTTTATCGGTCACAAATATAATGGATCATTAAAACAACCACAGTGGAGCTGGATTTTGAAAATGATATCTCAACAGCTCTGATGATTTCGTCAAGTAACGAACTTCGATCAGGAGGGATGTGACCCCTTTTCAGGATCTCACACGGATAAGCTCGCTTGGTTTCACTTAAGAGCCTGCAGAGGTCGTAGGTTTCAGAGAAAGTGCCAGTATGAGGCTGCTGCCAAGCATTTGAGCAGCAGGTCAAAGCTAGCAGCATTTGTGATGTCGCTAAGACTTTGAAAGTGTAATAGCTTTTCTCAGATTTCCCGGCTGCCTTTGACTCAGTCAGATTTACATGGTGTTTATTGCTCTAAATGTAGTAGCAGTGTGAGCATGGGCACCGAGGCTGAAAAGTCCATTTGTGCTCAGGAACCAGGCCGACCCAGAGCACAGCACGTCCCACAGGTAAGTGGAAAGGCAGTTTGTGCAGAGCCCTCAGTGCTGTGCAGAGGAGTTTGGACTTTATTCTGTAGGTAGTTTCAGGGAGTGATGCAATCAGGAATTTCGTTTTCAGGAGTGAACATTTTCAGGTGGCAGAAGAGAAAGACACCAACATAATCCTTAATATAATCAGACATCTTTTTTTAAGAAACAAAGGCTTTTACTACATTTGGCCTAGAGATCTATATAATTCACTTATGCTTTGGGCCCCGTGATAACTAATAGGCATTTGTAAAATCTTTGAGGAATTTCTGGACATTTTAATTTTGTGAAGATTTCAAATAGGTTGATGTTTTTTTAAGCTCAGTTGTTTTGAGCAACAGAGATGTCCTAGAACTATAGCTATTGCTATCTTACACTAGAAAAAAAGTATGTTAGTAGTTCCAACTAACTGGTCTAAGACATTTTATTCTCTTAACAGTTTTATTGAAGTATGATTTTACATACCATAAAATTCACCCAGTGTAAGTGTACGCTGTAGTAATTTTTAGTAAATATATGTAGAGCTGTATAGTCATCATTGCAGGATAGGTAGAAAACATTGCCATCCCCCCACATTCCCTCGGGTTTGTCTGCCACGTGTAAATCAGTGATTTTCTTTCTGTCTCTATAAAATTGCCCTTGGTAGTCATTTTATATGTAGTCTTTGTGACTGGCTTCTTTCATTTAGGGTAATGTGTTGTTTTTTAATCCATATTGTAGCATATATCAGTGTTTTGTATCTTTTTAATTGCTGAATAGGTACTCCTTTATATGGATGTACCTATTTTGTTTACCCATTTCCCAGTTGATGGCCATTTGGATTGTTTCCAATTTCTGACTATTTTGAATCGTGGTTCTATGGAGGTTTGTATACAAATCTTCGTGTGGACATTTGTTTTCATTTCTCTTGGGTAGATTCCTAGGAGTAGAATTTCTGGGTCATATGCTATGTTTAACTTTTTAAGAAATTACAAGTAAAACTATTTATAGAGTAACATTATCATGTATGTAGAAAATCATAAAGAAAAGTTAATAAATGAACTCAGCAAGAGTCAATACCTGTATATAAAAATAATTTGTACTTCTGTATACTTGTAGTGAGCTATCTGGGATTCAAATTAAGAAAATTTCATTTATAATAACATCAAAAAGAATAAAATACTTAGGAATACATTTAACAAAAGTGCAAAACTTATGCTCAGAAAACTGAAACATTTTTGAAAGATACTAAAGATTCAAATAATACATGGAGACAATTCATATTTATCCATTGGAAGACTAACACACTCCTCCCAGTAAGGGTGAGTGTTCCAGTTGCTTCACGTCTTTGCCAACACTGAGGACCGTGTACCCTTTTGACGATTCTAGTGCCATTCTAGTGGATGTGAAATGGTACCTCACTGTGGTTTTGATTTAATTTCCCTAATGACTAGTGATGTTGAGCACATTTTCTTGTGTTTATTAGACCTTTGTATGTTTTCTTTGGTGAAATGAGGGTTCATGGCTTTTGCCCATTTTTAAATTGGGTTACTTGTTTTATTGATTTATGGGAGTTAATTATATATTCTGCTTCCGAATAATTATTCTGAATTATATATCCAACTCCTTTATCAGATACATGATTTGGAAATACTTTCTGCCAGTCTGTGGCTTCTCTTGTCATTTAGTTAGTTGTGCTTTTCTTAAAGTGCAGTTTTTATTTTGATTAGAATCTAGTTTATCTTTTTTTTTTTCATGTCTTTGCATTTGTTGTCATGCGTGAGAACACATTCTTACCCAAGATACAGGCTTTCACCCGTTCTTTCTCCCATTATGTGTGTGAGCCATTTTCAGCTGGTTTTTGTGGTAAGTAAGCATTGAAGTTTATTACTTTGCATCTAGATTCATAGTTGAAGCAGCACCGGTTGTTGAAAAGATGTTCTTCTCACACTGAGATTTCTTGACACCTTGGCCAAAAACCAGTTGACCACAAACTTGGGAATTTATTTCTGGAGTCTCAATTATCTTCCACTGATCTATATGCCTGTTCATATGCCAATATTAGACTGTCTTGATTACTGGAGCTTTATAGTAGATTTTGAAATCGGGTAATGCAAGTCCTGCAACCTTTTTTTTTCAGAATTGTTTCGGCTATTCTAGGTCACTTGCATTTCTATTACATTTTTGGAGGAACTTGTCATCTTAACAACATTTAGTCTTCTAATCCATGAACATTTATTTATTAAGATCTTTTCCTTTAGATCTTTTTGTATTTAGATGTTCTTTAATTTCTCTCAGCAATGTGTTGTAGTTTTCAGGGTACAAATCTTACACTTCTTTGTTAAATTTATTCCTAAGTATTTTATTCTTTTTGGATCCTATTGTGAATGGGGTGGTTTTCTTTATTTCATTTTTGGATTGTTCATTCCTAATATATAAAAATAGAGTTGGTTTTCAGTGTATTGACCTGTATTCCATGACCTTGCTAAACTTATTTATTAGTTTTAGTAGCCTTCTTCTCCCATAGATTCATAAGGGTTTCTAGATAACTACGTCATCCATAAATAAAAACAGTATTACTTCTTTCTTTCTAATCTTTCTCACTTTCTCTCTTTTTCTCCCCTTCTTGCACTGACTAGGACTTCACACAAATGCCTGATAATAAGATATGAGAACTAGCATCCTCATCTTGCTTCTACCCTTAGGGAAAAAGCATTTCCTCTTTTACCACTAAGTATAATGTTCACTGTAGGTTTTTCAGGGTGAGGAAGTTTACTTCTTTTCCTAGTTTGTTGAGAGTTTTTATCATAAATAGGTGTTTGATTTTGTCAAGTGTTTTTTTTTTGCATCTACTGAGATGATCAGTAGTTGTTCTTTTTTTTTCTTAATATGGTGTGTTGCATTGGTTTGGGGATGTTAAACTAGTCTTGGATTCATTTGGTAAATCCTACTTGATCATGGTATATAATCCTTTTGCTATGTTACCAAATACGGGTTGCTAATATTAGTTAATGGATTTTGTATCTATGATCATGATTGGATATTAATTTTCATGTGATACATTTGGCTTTTATATCAAGGTAATACTGATCTCACAGAATGAGTTGGAAGTGTTTTTCCTCGGTTTTCTGAAAGAGTTGTGATGAATTAGTGTTATTTCTTCTTTTAAATATACATATATATATTTTTCCAAGTCAAGTTGTCCTTTCAATCTTAGTTGTGGAGAGTGTTGTTCAGCTTCAAGCTGTTGTCCTTTCAGTCTTAGTTGTGGAGGCTCAGCTCCAGGTCCAGTTGCCGTTGCTGGTTGCAGGGGGCGCTGCCCACCATCCCTTGCGGGAGTCGAGGAATTGAACTGGCAACCTTGTGGTTGAGAGCCCACTGGCTCACGTGGGAATCGAACCGGCAGCCTTCGGAGTTAGGAGCATGGAGCTCTAACCGCCTGAGCCACCGGGCTGGCCCTTTTTTAAATATTTGAAAGCATTTACCAGTGAAGCCATCTGGGTTTGGACTTTTCTTTGTGGGAAGATTTTATTTATTAATTAAATTTCTCTATTACAGTTCTATCCAGATTTTGTTTCTGCTTGAGTAGGTTTGATGTTTTTGTCTTTCTGAGAAATTTTATATTTCCTCAAAGTTGTCTGCTTTATTGGCATGAATTTGTTTATAATATTTCCTTATAATTTTTGAATATTTATAGGGTTGATAGTATTGTCTCCTCTTTGATTCTTAATTTGGTAACTTATGTTTTCTCTTAGTGTTTCAGTCTCGTAGCTTTTTTTTGTTTTTAATAACTTGGCTAAAATTTAAATTATTTCCCAGCTTTATTGAGGTGTAATTGACAAATAAATGGTAATGTATTTAAAGTGTACAACATGATGATTTGATATATGTATACATTGTGAAAGGATTCCTACAATCAAGTTAATTAGCAATCCATCACCTCCCATGATTATGTTCTCTCTGTGTGTGAGAACACTTTAGGTGCACACTCTACAGTAAGGTAGAAGCTTAGGTAATTCATGTGAGACGTCTCTTCTGATAAAGGTATTTAACTTTCCCTCTTAGCACAGCTTTAGCTGCATCTCATAATTTTTAATATGTTGTGTTTTTATTTTCATTCAGTTAAAAATATTTTTAGGTTTTTTTCCTTGTGATTTCTTCTTTGACCCTTGGGGCATTTAGGAGTGGATTGTTTGATTTCCAGATATTTGGGGTTTTCCCAGATTTCTTTGAATTCATATATTTTGGGGCTCTGTTAGATGCATATGCATTTATAATTGTTACAGTCAAAGAAGAAATACACAATTCAATGACAGTCGTTGGAGATTTTGAAAAAGTTCGAGCATAGATGAGTTGAATAGCCCTGTCACCCAACCTGACCAGACGTTGTCGAATCTCCACCCAACAGGTCCTTTTCAGGCACACTCGGGACTGTCTCCAAGATAGACCGTGTGGTGGGCCACAAATCAAGTCTCAGTAAATTTAAAAAGACTGAAACCATACCAAGGATGTCTCTGACCACAGCAATTAAACTAGATGCCTGCAGCAGGCCCATTGATTGTCTGGGGCCTGCCTCCCCTTGCTGTGAAGTGCTGAATCCCTCAAGCCCAGGGTCCTTCTCTTAACAGCCTACTGCAGGCGCGGGCATCCATCCTGGGCCCTTTGTCTTGTCTTCGTGAGACTTGGGGATATGGGGAATTGACTAGAACCAACAGGAAGTGCTGGCTGCTGCACTGGCCCTGAGTGATCAAGTTCTTGGTCTCTGTTGCGAGACTCGCGCCTTCGCCGGCACCCACAGACGGTAATAACTGTCTTGTTAGCACCTCCATGAGGTAAAGTCTCAGAGCCTGAGTAGCTCCTGACAGGTTCCTGGAGTTCCTTGAACATATTTTAATAGCTGCTCTGAAGTCTTTGTTAAATCTAGTATCGCAGGACTCGCTGAGACTGATTGCCCTTTAATACTTCTTGCCCATCTCTTTATTTCTTTGTTGACTATTGGATGCTTTTGGGTAACGTCGTAGCAACTATGGGTTTTGACTCGTTGCCCCCAGCAGTTCTTTTGGTTTGTGGAACCTTGCCTGGGCTTCATCTGTGATGTCCGTCTTCCCACAGTGTGAAGCCACGGGCGCTTCTGCTCAGTTTTTGTTTTTAATTTTCTTGTTTTTATTTTTAAGCCTGGTTTTCTAAGGGTAACCCCCGTGTCTGTACACATTAGTGTTTAGTCAAGTGTCAGTCAGAAGTTGTGCTCGAATACCTCAAGCGAATAAATAAGCCTTCCACTGGGCTGGGGGATTCATAAGTGGTTTGGAGAATGCAGTAAAAATTCAGGTCACGTTTTAGTCTCCCCAAGCTTTTGCTTTCTACCAGGCTCTCTCACTTGTCCTCCAAACTAGACATGGGTCCACTGGCCAGGGACATATGGGTGGCCAGGGCCCCCTCCTGTCTCTGTCATGGCTTTCAGTTAACCCGCAATAAGTGGAGAACTTATCAAACCTTCTTATTGCTTTTTCACCTCACCAAACTCCCTGTTAAATCTCCAACTAATCTACCATCCATCGCTTGCCCCCCCAAATCACAACTTCAGGCTAGCAGAGCAAACCGACCCTTTCTGTTCACTTGCCACCAAGATTGCCACTTGCAGTGACAATGCTCCACATCGGAGGAGCCCTGTCTGGCAGCAGCAGCCAAACCACTGGTTTCCAGGGCCTGCCTTACCCTGTTGACAACCACCCCAACAGAGCGGGGGTGCTGGGAGCAGCCCAGGCAAGAATGCCACATACTTGCTGTTTTTCCCTAAATAGGAAAGTTTTTGTGAATAAATGCCTCTCAATTGGTTGTATGACTTTGGACAGTTCCAGGTTTTTGACAGCTTTTTGCCCAGCTTTAAAGCTACCAAAAATTTCCCCCAAATGGGAGAGGATTTGTTGACTTCCTCAAACTGTCATGCTGGAAGTACGAAGTCCCTTCCATCCCTTAATCGTGCCATTGATCCTGGTGTCACCTAACAGCCTGTTTGATTATCTTGGTCACATGCGACTCCACCTGCTCAGCCAGCACGTGGAAGAGCAGCTGTAGCTCCAGTGGGGGACAGTGGGGCTAGGACAGGAGCACTGCAGTGGGCGTGTAAATGACTGTTTTCTCTGTAAATGACACCACCGTCCGCCCTCTCTCCCAAGCCTGAAATGCGGGGAGTTCTGGACTCCTTTTTAACCGTCATGCAACATGTAATCCTGTCCTTTCCACCCTGCCTCATGGGGTGGTTGTGTGAATAAGCTGACACAGTATAAGGAAAAGAACTCTGAAAGCTGTGGGTGAGAGGTATTTATTTCTCAGAGGCGGCACATCTGTCGAAGCCTAAGGATCAGAACGAGGCCTCAGTGGCCACTCACACTTCACTTTCTCACCACATGGACCCTTGTATCGGTGAAGTTGGATGTGGATCTGAATAATGACTGCATAGTCTACATTGTGATAGCACCCCACACTCTTAAAGGCACTTTCTCAGAAGGAGAGGAAAAAAAGCAAGTGAGAAAGAACAACGGATTTGTCCATGGTGACACAAACAGTAAGTGGCACAGCCAGGACCAGAACTCCCATTGGCTGAATCCAGAGGCCTCTGAAACTAACCCCAGGGTTGCTGTACCACGTACTGTGTGCGACCTAGGATGAGCAAGTTAGCCCTTTTCACTGTCCATCTCTGCATGTAAGCTAGAGATACAGTGATACTTAGTACCTGTTTCTAGAGTTGTAAGAACTGAACAGCCCACATAAAGAGCAGAGTGCCATAGAGCATATGTGCAGTACATAGAAGCCACTGGGTCACCTCTCCCCTTCACCTGTCTAGAGACGAGGTTGGTCTCCTCCGCCTTCCCCTTGGAGAATTTATTCTCTCTGGCATATCAGACTGCCGCACTCTAGAGCCTCTTACAGCCACAGACATTTCCAGGAGGTTGTTGCCCTACCATTTCATTGAAACCTAGGTGGAGAATTTCCATGTTTTCCTCTCTGCTTCTATTCTGTGAGTGTCCCCATTAAGGTTATGACACAATTCTAGCAAATCCTTTAGGTTAAAATTTGTGAGATTGAATTTATACTTTCTGGCCCCGAAGTGAAGGAGCTTTTAGATTTAATATTAAGAATAAACTTCAACTGTAATTCAATATATGCATAGTCACAGGATATGGAGTATGGCATAGGGAATAGAGTCAGTGGCACTGTAACAGCTATATATGATCTCAGAGGGGCAGTAGATTGGGGGGGGTTATCTTTGTGTGGGGGGTAAATGTCTATTACATTGTTTTGTACACCTGAAACTAATAAAAAAAAGAATAAACTTCTAAAATCGGAGGTGTCCAAGGGACTGCCTTAGGAGGTAATAAAGTTACGCACGACTACAAGTATACACACAGAGCTTTGGACGAGCGGGTTCCACGCTCCACCTGTCCCATCCGGTGCTGGAGTCTGCACGCTGCAGTGACAAGTGTAGCAGACAGACAAGCTACCTGGGTGTTGTGTTGTTGTGGCTTTGTACTTTCTGTTTTATGATTTTGTACTGTCATACTTAAATGACTTGATAGATAGCAAATGAACCATAAGTTCGCAGCGTGAGGAAGGCTGTCACGCTTGCCTGGGTCTTGCCAACACAGAGAGCAGAGCTTGCTATTAGACGAAAGTGGAAGCTGGGGCTCTCGGATCTGTCTCGGGGCTGAGGACACAGCTGTGCAGAGAGTTCGCAGTCGCCCGCAGCCCGCGTTGAGTGTAACTAGGCTCGTGCCTGCTACACGTCTCTCCATATTTTGATGAACTGAGGTTTTATCGTATATGAGAATTTTACCTGCAAAGTTTGACTGATGTTGCATGCTACTTTTCAGGGTTAAAGAAAATTACTTAGGCACTGCTATGGCCTTCTGTGAGATGTCGTATTCTCAACTGTCCCCCTCCTGTCCCTTGCCCTCCACCATTGTAGGGACCCGAAAGCCTGCTTGCTCAACAGTGATGTGTGTTGAAATAGTGCCCATTAGTTTTCAGTAGTTACCCTGGCCTGCATGTTAGCCTTCAGTTTAATGGCCTTTTTTATGTTCATTCATTTTATTTTATTTCCCATCGTGGTTTTGTTTATTTCTTTTTTGTTTTTTGTTTTTCTGTTCTCTTTTTTAAAACCGTCGTGGTTTGCCCTTCATATTTCCCAATGTTTGCACATGACAAGATGTTGCCATCCCAACATTACCTCCCACTTCACTGACCAGTGCCACTACTGACCATCTAGCACCAGCCACCACGGGACCTCTGCCTTCGGCTCCGCGGGACGTCGTGGCCTCGCTGGTCTCTACCCGCTTCATCAAACTGACGTGGCGGACGCCTGCCTCAGATCCTCATGGAGACAACCTCACCTACTCTGTCTTCTACACCAAGGAGGGCACAGCCAGGTAAGTGCCTGTGTGTCTGGGGCTGCTGGCCGCCTCCTGGCCCACCCAGCCCAGTCCTGCTCCCCTGGCTCTTCGTCGTGCAGGATCTGTACCCGTTTTCTGCCCAGAAAATGGGATCACTGAGACGCCTCTTTCCTAATTTTACGTCATTAGAAATAAATTCCCGAACAGACTAAGTCCTTGTATTCCTTCCTGCTTTTCCGGGACAACTTGGGAAGAGGTTAGATAGAGCTATTTAGGTGGAAGCATGAACATGTAACCAAGGCTACACTCTTGTCGTAAGATTCAGTCAGCACAGCCTGTAAAATCCAGCTCATTTAGAACCTGCAGATTGTAGAAATTAAAGTGGACTTAAGATTTATTAAAGTAATCTGACATGAAACTTTGCCTGCCGCCTGAGGTGAATGTGGGCTGCTCAACTTCAGGGGTTTCCTTGATGACACACAAGAGTTATTAGAGATTGATTTCTTAAAACAGCATTTTCATTAAACTCCTCTCCATCTGCGCCCCTCCCAGAGCTCACACTGCCTCCCCATTGCTAATAGGAGATGGTCCAGACTCTCCAGGCTCTTCACAGTCTCGCTTCGTTTCATCTGCCCAACCTTTTGTCCTGACCTCCCAGTGGAACTCGCTTTCTAAGGAAACCAGTCTAGTTCCTATCACCGTGTAGTGTGTTCTCTTCATTCACTTCCCCTTTCTCAACTAAAGCTACACTCAGTTAATCCTTCTTTGCCCAGATTAAGCCCCATGGAGCCCTCAAAAGCTCTCTCTGCCGTTTTCAGCACAGACAGCATTTTTCTTACGTGTGTTTGTACCACTCATATTGGCACTTAATTATAACACATGATTTTATACTGTCATAAGCTGTTACTCTTCTATTATTTTATGTGTTTGTATTGTTTTCTCAACCAGATTATAAACTCTGCGAGGAACCATACCACCTGCTGACTGTGCTTCTAACATGTGCTGTTACTTCACTCCAGAATAAGAAAGCTAAAATACCTGCTCTGGTTAGGGCCCTCCCACATGAAATAAAGCTCGTATTTCTGCCAGGGTGCTGACATTTGATGTATATTGCTTTAATACCAGACTAGCAAGTTCAGCAAGTAAAAGAACCTTAATCGAGTGATGAGCCCTTGATTTAACACTCTGAAGAAGTCTGAGTGACATAATTGGGCCAGATAGATGGAGCCACTCATTGGATGGTGTTTACCTGACCATTGCACTGGGTGTTTTGGGACTTACAAAGATACGGAAACATAGTTCTGTGCACAAAAGGGAAGACATTACTACTAAACAGCATTTGTGTTAAAATGTCTCCAATCAGCTTTGGAATCCCATCGTAGACTTCATAGGATTTCCCAGGAGGAAGCATTGAGCAGTTCTTTAGAACAGCAAGCTTCTTCCACTAGAGGGCCTCACATTGTCCTCCTACTGGAGGGCACTTCCCTTACAGTAACTGCCTGGCTGGCCCGTGACTGTCCCCTCAGATGGTACCTCCCCAGGCCTTCCATGAACTCACCCAGGTTACTTCTCAGTCACTGCTACACTGTGGTGTACTGGGGCCACTTGGTTCCCAAGCCAGTGGTTAAATCATCAGGAAGCTTTGCAAACACATGACCTGACTTGGTGGCTTGAAATTGGGCATGGTGGCAGTACAATGACAAGTACTGCAAACCAGAGCTGAGTTGTTGAACATTTACCAGGACACCACTGCTGTCACTTTTTTTTGGCTTTTGTTTTGGAACATTTAACACACCAAAAATTTCTCTTTTAACATATTTATTGTGCCTGTGTTGTTTAATAGAGTATCACCAGCACCTAGAACAGAGTCTGGCATATATTAGCACTAAATAAATATTTGTTAAGAAAATAAATTAATCTCAATCAGTGGAGAAATAATAGTTCTTCAAGAAATTGTGGAAATAATTGACTCCATTTGGCAGAAAGAATAAAAGTTCCATCTCTGTCTTGTATCATGTATAACAACAAACTATAGATTGATTAAGAGATATTTTTAAAATTTATAAATGCATTAGAAGAAAATATAGAAACTGTTTTTATCATTTGAGTCTGAAAGGCTTTTTAAAGGAAGAAAGAACACCCAAAATCCATAACAGGGGAGACTGACAAAGTTTTATTATGTAACAGTGTAAAAATTCCATGTGATAAACAAAATCAAACTAGCAAGTTATAAGATAGGAAAAAAATTGTAATATTTATAAAAGATTTATTGATATCCAATCTATATAAAGAGCTTCTATAAGAAGATATCTCAAGAGGTAAATGGTACAAGTAGGTGATTCACAGAAGTTAGTAGAAAGCTCATTAAAATTAAAAAAAGGTTCTCATTATCACTAACAATCTTGGAAACATAAAATACTGAGTTACTGTTTTTCAGCTGTAAGGCTGGAAAATGTTTAAGTTTATAATATCCAGTGTTATGCAAGTTAAATGGTGGGAAGAAACCCAGTCTAGGTCCATGGTGACAGTATGAAGTACAGTACCCTTTGGCGAAGGTGATTTGGTAGGATTTTGTATCTTCTTAACACACATACCCTTCAGTCCAACAGTTAGGCTTCTGGGCATGTCTTATAGATATGCTTGTGTACATATGCACAGGGCACTCGTATAGGGTGTTTATTGTAGCATAGTTTGTAAGGATGAAGAAAGAAAACTACGTGTCTATTGGTAGAAGAATGGGCACATAATATATGTATATCCATATGCAGTCCAATACAGGAATTTTTAAGTGACTTATACCTGTGTGTTTTGATATGTATTATGTCAATATAAATGCCCAGATGTCATGATTCTTAATCAGGGGCAGTTTTGCTCCCTGCCTCCCAGGAGACATTTGGCAATATCTGGTGACATTTCTGGTTGTCATAATTGAGATGGGAGGAGATGCTTACTAGCTTCTATTGAGGAAGCTAGAGACGCTGATACCCATCCTGCCGTGCACAGGACAACCCGTACAACCAAGTATTATCCTGCCTAAAATCTCAGTAGTGCTGAGGTTGAGAAAGTCTGGCATGGAGAGATCTGGTAAGATGCAAGTCAATACAGGCCACAGTTAGGTCTCAGGGCAGGACAGATTTTTGAGGGCGGGAGAAAAACTGGACTTTCACATTTTTTAACTATATGTAATTTTGTTTTTAATGAAAATCTATCCCAGTAAAATGTTTTTAATGTATCATGGGTTGAAATAAGCAGGGCTGATTAATAAATGAAATTGCAATTGAGGAAAATATAAAAGTTAAATTGGCAGGGGGTTCATAAAGGAAAAGAACATGCAAGGAGGATCCAGTTTAATTTGTGTGGCTGGTGTTTGAAGGATGGGAAACTAAGAAAGCCAGCCTAACTGGCCCTGAGTTTTTGAAGGAATTAGTGAGAGATTATAATAAAGTGGCAGTTTAGAGCCAAATGTTGGACTACCAGCAAAAATTTGGACATAATCAGTTAAGAAGGGATTATTTTAGACTCCTGAGCAGGTGTGCACTGCGATTCTATGAAACAGCTATAATTATTAGCAGGTCTTTGCAAGCAGCACCCAGGATTAGAAGAAGCAGTGGAGTCAGGACACAAACCAGGAAGTCGTTATGTTATCTAGGAGTGTGGCAGGTAGAGCCGGGGTAAAGATGACAGCAGGGACCTGGAGGGGACAGGAAATCTGCCGACTACTTCAAAGGAAGATTTTTCGAGACTGTACTATTTTTTTGTCACTTCATTGCTTTATGATTTCTGAATAGAAGCAATGAAGGGGTAGAAAGGACACTTGAGCAAAAAGACTAGATCCTCGTTACTTATTTTATAAAGAAAATTTATTTAAATAAGCTTAAATTTTCTCATCAAAAAATGAGGGTAGTAACTTTTCTTCACAGACTTATAATAAGAATTCAATGTGAACCTCCATTTATAAATTCTCCTACTTCTTGCGTTTGAAAATTCAACCACTAGGTGGCACCATGTGCCCTGTTCATGAGCTATAATTCTGTTAGATTCCTGAGTTTCCTGGATTCCAAAGGATCTTTGCTCTGCCTTTTCAGCTATGACATGTTAGCTTTTTTTTTTTTTTTTTTTGTCCAATGCCTTTAATGTATACAGCAATACTTTTCTCATATTAGCTACTAAATGGAGAACACAGAATAAGTTATTCCAGAAATCAGTCGTGTTTTAGAGATGGACAAAGCCTTACGCAGCTGTTAGTCTAGTCTGGCAATTGGTAAACGATAGACCTTGGGCCAAATCAGACTTGTTATTTTTATGGCCCAAGAGCTAAGAATAGTTTTTACATTTTCAAATGGTGATATTGTAATAGTTTATATAAGTAACTACATAATATTTTCCATTTGGCCTGTAAATGTTGACTATCAGGCCCTTTAAGAAAAAGTTTGACACCCTGATCTCATATTTTTCATTTAATACATGAAGAAACTGAGGCCCAGATAGAACTAGCGACTTGCCCAGGCTCCCCTAGCCCGCTAGTAGTGTTGTCAGGACTAGAAATGTGGAGCTTCCAATGTCGGACCCAACACTGTCTTAGTATAAAGTGTACCTTTTTCTTTCTCTTTTGATTCTCAGCTAACACATTTAATCTAAGACCCATTGTAACCTCACACATTTATGAGAATTACCCTTTACAACTCACCCTGGATCTTGTCCTGAAGTCAGAAGGTTTTTTTCCTAGACAGACACTTGGTTCTGGACCTCCGAGCAATCTAGTATTTGGAGCCTTTTCAGGTGCTGAGTATCGTCTCAGGGACTCATAATTGTTACTGATTTTTTTATTACAATGCTTGTGTTGAAATTTGTCCTAGGGTTTTAGTTCCCTTCACTTGTTTTTCCTATTTGTTCCCTTCCACATAGGAACAAAGATACACATGATATCGTTACTATACCAGATTTGAGTATCGGAAGGCACATTTCCGTTCACTCAGCCACATTGGTGGTGCTGTTTCCATGTATGAGTCTCTGCTAAGTTCTTCTGTTGTATGTGAACATGAATGAGATACTCTTTCACTTTAAAGTAGAATAGCGGCCCTCATTTTTCTCAGAGGGAATGTGTTCAAACTTCTGTGTGCAGAGCGAGCAAAACAGACTTAATCTGTGATCTCACAGGAGCTTTGGTTTAGTGAAATGTAAAATACCCTACTTCCTTTAGACAGCAGTCATTTGTGATCAAACCACGTGTCAGAAACCTCACATGTGAGAAACCATTTGACATCCTCCTTCTACACCTTGTGAATTAGAGGTTTAGCTGAAGAGAAAATAATATCCATGAGTCTCTCAAGTATCTCTGAGTAATGCCTTCTGTTACCAGAGTACTCTTTCCAGTGGACCTGATTGCCAACAAAGCACCTCTGTAAATACCATGTGGGTACTGTTTGTTTAGACTAAAAGAAGGTAGTTTAGAAAACTATAGAAAACTACTAAAAAACACCTAAATCTCTGAAATGCAAATGTTCATATGCAATCAGACAAATTGGCATGTAGTCATGTAGAACTAAGCAAATTTTCATCAGTAATTTCAGGGAAAATTATCAATATTTTAAAGTAAGAATTTTAATTCAGTGGATTAGGTAATTTCAAATAATTTCTTCCACGGAATAGTTTTGGGCCCTTTTATTACTCAAGACAGATACAGAGCTTTTGTCACAGGATTGGCAATTCTTAAACACTAGCTCTTTGTCTAAAACAAAAAAATTCGTTCACATCGTTTGTTGAAAATTCTTGTGTAATATAATATGGCTTTTGTTATAGTAAATACAGCAGACTGAGCATAATTATGTACCCAAGTGTGGGTCCACAGGTCCCCCAAGATACAGCCTGAAAGCTCTCTTTTTTAAAGAACCTAGAAAATTACTTTTATATTTTCATCTCTTACCTTAGAGTGCTAGATTCATTTGTACTGTTTGTGATGAGATTTGTCAGGCATTTCAAATCAGTTTGAAAATCGTTCAAAAAGAGTATTCATTTTAAGAAAGATTATAAAAATCCAGGATCATGATTAGTTTATTTTATAGATCTTTAGGATTCATTTAAATTTTTAATGTTTTGTTCTCAATTTTAAGAGTGATAATCTCTAATTTTGTTTTTATTGAGAGTCTATTATCCAAAATACTGGGGATGCCAAAAAAAGTATACACATTTTAAGAGATGTTATCTACCGTAATTCAATTCAACTTTTTGAAGTTGAATTCCGTAGCCATGTGTAGGTCGGTAGTAAGACGTTGGCTCAAAAGATGGCGTGAATCAAGTGAACGCCAGCATCATTCCTTGTATTACAATTTAATACAGTTTTTCCCTTTCTTAAAATGTGTATACATTTTTTGGCACCCTTTGTATACACAGCATCCTTGATACTTTCTATGAAAATTGGGTCATACCTGTAGTTACCTTCTGTTTGTTTCCCTGAGAATCACCTCTTAAAACAATAATTCCTAAAGCCTACAAAATCTCGAAGACCCACTGCCTCATTGAAATGGCGCTGAGAAGACCCTGGTCTGTGTCTTCTCTGCAAGGAAGTTGTGGTTGTGACCCGTGATATCAGTAATACTTAAGCAAGAACGTCAACCAGTTAGGCATGTATGACGTTGCTCTTTGCAAGTTTCCATATTCTACTGTGCACTGTTCCATCCCCAGAAGATTCTTTTCTTTTCTTTTTTTTTTTTTTTTTTTTTTGAGAGTTAATTTGACCTAAATTGTTTAGATTCTGATATGGTGTGATAGCTGTAGGCATTGCAAAGAAAATGAAACTACACGTTGTAGAAATATTCCTAATCGATTCTCTCTTTCCAAATCCCTCTTTGTCCAAAGGGAACGTGTTGAGAATACCAGTCGCCCAGGAGAAATGCAGGTGACCATTCAGAACCTAATGCCAGCGACTGTGTATGTCTTCAGAGTTATGGCTCAGAATAAGCATGGCTCCGGAGAGAGTTCAGCAGCGCTTCGTGTAGAAACACAACCCGAAGGTAAGTCTCCCGCCTGCCTATCAACCCCACGTGTGGGTAGGCCTTCCTAGCAGTCTACCTGATGTGTAGCTTTGCACACCACAGCAGAGCAAAACATAGCAGTTCTTCGCCTTTAAGAATGAATTAATTGGGAGAGATAAAAGTAATTCAAATCAAACCATGACACATGGTGTAAGACAACGTAACTCTGCTGATATATTCTGAAATTTTACTGATCCTTTAAGACCCAGCACAGGTGCCTTCTAGAATCTTTCCTCTGATGCTAGCTAACATTGTATCTCTATAGTTCTAAGATACATTACCACTTCCTTCCTTGACTTGTGCTTATGACTGCGTCTCATTTATTTTATGGCAAAGACAAGAGTCTCTGTCATCCCCTTGTATTTCCCACAGTATCTAATGCAGAGCCTGACACATGCAGCGTGTATTCACTGTTTGTGACCTTTATACACACCATGCTCTTCAGAATTTCTTTAAGGCTTTTCTTTGGACCTGTGGTTTTTTTGTGCTAAATAGTGTTACTTCCAGTTACATTGCGCAAGATTTTCTGCAACTGAACTGAGTGTCAGGTTGATTTATCTTATAAATGTCTTGTATGTCTTAAATTATGGTTGTAAACTATAGGCCTAAAATTACAAGAAGCCATCGAATCATAACTAATGCTTTTCCCACGAGTCTTTCTTCTACACTCTCAGTTGTAATACAAGACACTGTTTTTCCTCGTAGCCTTCTCCAGTTTTCTTTTGCTATAAACTGCACTGGTTTTTCATGTTAACAGACTTCCAGTGACAAAAATGGTCCTTCAGCAGTGTAGCATGTGTGATACGCTTGTGGAAGCTCCTGACCAGGGAACTAAACAGATTTCATCAATTTGCCCAGGAAACTATGGAAATAATTCAGAGACTTTACTGGTGTGATGTATGGAATAAGTAAAGTTCAGGAGCTGTGGAATTTCACTTTCTAATGCTGTAGCAAAACGTTCACTCGTGGACCATTCAGTGGGTAGCCCTGTGGTACACAAGGTATCAGAGAGGTGGGCAAGCACAAGGTAGGAGTTCTTCTCTTCAAGAACGAGCAGACAGGATGGGGGCCATTGAGCATGTCAGTGACAGCGCTTAAAGGTCAGGAACCAAACTCAGGCGAGAACAAGAGGGCCACCAGGGAATTAGAAGGTTGATTTTAGGAAAGAATGCGTTCTCATTACAGGGAAAGGATGTTGAATTTCATAGTTGTGTTCAGATAAGAGCAGCAACAGTCTGTTAGAGTTCAAGCTCAATTTTCTTCCATTAACTTCCATGTACAGGTGTCATTCATGAGAGATACTGGGGTACAAACCAAGGAACAGTCACTGTCAAAGTCAGGCATATCAAGGCAGGTTCCTAGGAAAAGATGAGACCCGAGTTCTCCTGGAAGTCTTTGACTTAGAGCAGGCATTCCTGGGGAAGGAAACTGCATGCATGACCCAGTTCCCCAACAGGACTGAACTAACTACACATTCAGGTGAGGCGCGATGAAGTGAAGGAAAGAACCACTGGATTTGATTCTGTGCGAGAGTCTCATCCAGGGCTGTGAACCTCCTGAAGTTACATGAAAATATGTGTGGGTCTGTCCATAGCCGCATTTTCCTTGGGAAAGAGCCTGTGGCTTTCATTCTCACTTGAGAACTTACGAGTAAAACTGTTGAGAAGGGTCACGGTCAGTTTGGAGATGAGGGAAAGAAGTAAGGGAAGGAAGGTTCATTGAGCCTGAGCCTGCCCAGTGCCAGTCGTGTGCTAGGCGGTCCAGAGGTAAAGGCAAGTTCAGACTTGACTTCTGTGCACAAGTCTGGTACCAGTGACGCACACGTAAATAGACAATGCGCTGTGCCGTCACCACAAGGAAAGTCGGCGGCACAGTAATTTGTTCAAGGAGTTTGATTCTCTATAAGAATATCGATGGAATGGACAACAGATTCTGGTGAGGACATGTTAGGGATGGAGAGCGACTCGAACATGTTTTGGCAAAAGAGAAGGATGTGGGGGAGAGCGATTTGCATTCATCTGGAGGTGTTCGGCCGGCGTGGGGAGGCCTATGTGGTCGAGTCAGCCCCTGGAAAATATCTTACATATTTAGCTTCACAAACCAACTTAAAAATGTTTCCATTTATTCCACTCTACAGTTAAACTGAAAGAATGTATTAGCGCCATTTTTAGGATCATATTTATTTTTGTTTAGCAGATGAATGTGTAGAATGTGATCTTAAGGGAGTTTGGGGGCTGTTTTGTTTTCCTTCCTCTTTAATAAATTAGAGGAAAGTTTTCCACGTCAGCCGAAGTTTGACAAATTTCACTGTCAGGCTGCACAAAATATGCTCTTAACATTAAGTGAATAACGTGATTCATGACTGAAAAAGGTAAACAACTGTCAGAATAACCATATTCAGATTTCTCTACTTTGGTAGCAAAACTGATCTTAAGCAGTGGTGCTTTATTTAAGAAAGCGAGTTTGTTTTACATTTTGTAAGTTTTTTTCCCTTTCGAAACTTAAAACTAATGGATGTGTGTTACAGAAGCACTAGCGCCAGAGAAGCTGTTTTCAAATCCAGAGTGTCCAGAGTGTCAGCACAGGCAGCCCCCCGGGATTTGTGTGTAAGCTGGGGCCTCCCTGTCAGTCAGGCAGAAGGAATATAGTTAAGGGTGTGAGAGCCTCATGGGAGCTCAAGCTGGACCGTCCATCCATCCATCAGTCATTGAGCGTTCCAGTCACGTACATCCTGTGGAGGGGGCTGTGATAGTCTCCTACTGGTCTTGAGTCCATGCTTTAGAATCAGAAAGTACTCACTCCTGACTCACTACTCACCACCTTCCCATCACTTAGCCATGATTCTTAACCTCCCAACCTCATCTATGAACAGGGATAACAGTATCCATCTCATTTGGGTTAGTGTAAAGATTAAATAGATGTCATTTTAATATGTAAAGCATGCAATGCTGGACGGATTGTAAGCATGCAATAAATGGCAGCTATTTATTAATTATCTAGGCTTATTCCCTGTTTTTCTTCCATGCGTGTGCTCACAAGTCCTTTCTAAACATATACCTGGTCATATCATGTCATGTACCTGCTCATAATTTTTCAGTAAATATCTAATACCTACAAGACACAATCCAAAGTCCATAGCAGGGCATTGAGATCCTCCATTATCTGGCTGCTGTCCTCCTTTTCAGCATTTTTCCTCCCACGTCCACTCTCTGTTTCAGCCTGAACCACAAAGCCCTGTCTTCTCACATACTGTTCCCCTTCGACTGGAGTAACTTTCCCCTTGGTATCTGAGAAAACGATTCCTTTTTCTTACTCCCAGAGGTCTTCACCAATCTTTCCCTTTCCTGCCCACCCCCTTCCAAAGCAGAATTGTGTGCTCTCTTCTTTCTGTTGTTGTTAACAATCATTGCCTGACTGTTAGCACTTCTGACATAGTTTGTAACCATTTATGTACCTGACTCCCCTCTAGACTGGGAGTTCTTTGTGGGCCATCACCATATCCTACTACCTGGTAAGAGAAGCCTGTCGTTTTGTGATGGTGGCTTCGAATATGCCGCCGTCCCACTGAAAAACTAGGATTGTTCATAAAGCACAAAAAGAAGTTTGCAGTATGCATTTTTTCTCTTTTAATGAATTTGAGATACTTCACAAATAATTTTTAGTTTTAAGTCATAAAAAGGGAAATTTGTTTAATGATATGTTATCCTAAAGCAACTTCAGTCAAATCAATTGTTTCCTTAGTTTTTTGTTTTTAAAACATGGCCATTATGACATTATTGCTGAGTGGTTATTGAGGAGTGCAGTGAATTTCATTTATGTCTTGCTGTCTTGGAATTTTCTTTCTAGTCCAGCTCCCGGGCCCAGCACCGAACATCCGAGCGTATGCTGCTTCACCCACTTCCATCACTGTAACCTGGGAAACGCCATTGTCCGGCAATGGGGAAATTCAGAATTATAAACTGTACTACATGGAAAAAGGGACTGATAAAGAACAGGTATAAGATGAAGCCATTTTTTAAAATTTATTTTTTAGTTACAGTTAACGTGCATTATTATATTAGTTAAAGTTGTACCACATAGCGATTAGACATTTATATAACTTATGACGTGATCACCCCAGTAAGTCCAGTACCCATCTCACGTCATACATAGTTATTACATGAAGTCATTTTTCAGTCCATTGATTGGAATAGTAGAGTTGAACTATTATTTCCAAAACTCAGTACTTGCTTGTCTAGAAATCTGAGAAGAATAAAAGAGGTATAGGAAATGAAAAGTTGACATATTCTATTTCTTTATGCCAAGATTTATTCTGTAGTTTTTACCAGCAAGGGTTACTAAACATCAAGCAATATGTTTCAGTAAATTGCCAGTGTTTATGATTAATCTGCTTTGACTGTTAAATAACATTCAATAAAAGGGATAAAAAAAAAATCTGCATTGTCGAACCATATGACTTCACTGATATGTGGGATATAAAACTGAAAGCAACAAAGGAACAAGACAAACAAGTAAAGAAACAAAAACTCATAGACACAGACAACAGTTTAGTGGTTACCAGAGGGGAAGGGAGAAAGGGGGTCAAATGTATGGTGACGGAAGGAGAACTGACTCTGGGTGGTGAGCACACAATGTGATATATACATGATACAGAATTGTACAAGCGTATAGGTATAGAATTGTACATTAGTAATTTTACTCATCATTGACACCCCAATAAATTTAATTTAAAAAGGATAATTAAATATTCTGCATTGGGTCAAATATAGAATTTGTATAGTTAATTCTTTGTAGCATTTCTCTTGGTATGCATTGTGCCTATATAGATTATTTTATTTTATTCTAGGATGTTGATGTTTCGAGTCTCTCTTACACCATTACTGGGTTGAAAAAATACACAGAGTATAGTTTCCGAGTGGTGGCCTACAATAAACATGGTCCTGGGGTCTCCACACAAGATGTTGCTGTTCAGACCTTGTCAGATGGTGAGTGTTTGCTTTGCAACAAAGTCCTGGGCCTGCGGCCCCGGTGACAGTAGGATCACGGGCGTTGATGTCAAGAAGGTTCTGTTCCAATGCAAGTTGCCCTTTCTCGTGGTGTGACTGTTAAGCCAATGACCATGTGAGAGTGTGTTTCCTTATGCGAAATGTGGATGAGGCCGCCTTCACTGGGTGGCTGTACAGATTCCATGAGAGAGCGTAGAACATGGTTTTTCTTTTCAGTAGGGGTTTTTATATAAGTAATACTACTGCTTGTTCATAACAGACTATTCCAGGGCTGTGGGCAGGCCAGCCCCTCTCTGCTTAGCGTCATATTTACATGCCAAATGGGCCTTTTTTATTCCTGTGTTTGGGGACAGTTTCCTTTCTTACCTGTGACTGAATTTCTAAGTTAAAACATATACTCATTACCTAGAACAGTATTTTTCCAAACTGCAGCTTCCAAAGAGATTGAGTAGGTCAAGACCAGCATTTTAAAAATATGTAGTTTTAGAATTGAATAGAAAAAAGAGCTCATTGCACTTAGTAAGTGTGTGTATTGTTTCCTGAAACTCAGGTAAATCCAGTGTGTTACAAAAAAGTCGTTTTCTAAAGAATGTGCATATATATATATATGTATGTATCCCATATATATATACACACACACACACATATATGTATATATATATATATATATATATATATCCCTTATATATAAACATGCGTGCTTTAGAAGCTATAGTTTGACTCCTTTAAACAAATGGTCCAACATAACATCAACAACAGAGGAGCAGACTGACACCGTGAGCATCCCAATGTGGTGCACTGAGAAAGACAATGCCTGCTTCACCTATGTCGTATCCCCGTTAAAATGTTTAACTTGAATCTAATCATGATGAAACAATAAGACATACCCAAATTGAGGGAAAGTCTGCCAAGAAATAAACGCCTGAATTCTTAAAAAATACGAGTCTCATAAAAGAAAAAAAAAGGTTAGGGACTCATTCTAGAATCTAGATTAAAGAAATAAAACAGGTATGATCTTTGACTGGATCGGGGAGTAAAAAAGTAATAAAGGGCACTCTATTGATACATTTACTTAATATTAGAGAGGTATAGTATAGGCTGTATTAGGTAACATTTTTGTGTTGAGATTACATTTTCTGAATGCGCTCATTGCGTTTTAGTTTTGTTGGAGGAGGCCCTGCTCTTAGGAAGCACGTACTGCAGTCGTTCGGAGCGCGGTGATGACTGCAGCTGTCTCTCCACTGACTCGGACGCCGTGTGCCGGCACATAACGTGTGTGCGCATACAGGGAGAGAAATAAGCAGACTGGCAGAGCCTGAGTGGGTGAACTCAGGAAAAGAACATACGGCATTCATTGTATTATTCTTGCCACTCTTTTCTGTGTGCTTGACATTTTTCAGGATAAAATGCTGAGGAAGATAATTACAAACTATCATTTGGTTAGCCAACTGCGCAAGCCAGTTGGTCAAGACTTTTGAGGAAAGCTGAGGTGGGAATGTTTAATGTTAGCTTTGAAACCTGCACACGAGCCCATTTTAACTGCACGCAGTGGGTTGGCACGCCGACATTAGTGCCTGCCAAGGAACCGCACGTGTCTGAGCGTGTGGCTGACAGCAGCACTTGGGAGGAAGACAGATCCTGGTTCCTATGCAAATACCACCAGTACCGCGGGGTAGAGATTTGAACCTCATCTGCAAAATGGGGCAGTAATGGGAACTCCCTGGTGGGATTGTTGTAAGGATTAAGTCCCTGCCGTAGGAGTAGCAGCCAGTCTCAGCTGTGATGAAGATGAAGATGAAGGAGCAGAAGACAGCAGCAACTCTGCCGGCTGCCTGTGCGGCCAGGGCAGAGGTCCTGCAGGGAGAGGACGGGGCCCATCTCTTCCAAAGCACAGGTGCCTCTGTCCTACTCCAGACCCGCCCGGCCTGACCTTCTGTCTGAGGCCTGAGGCACTTTGTAGTTACCGCATTGAGCAAGAAATAGTCTCTGTGCTCCAAGCCTAAAGCGCAGTGGGCACTTGGTTATGTACCTGGTCACCAGATGGAGAAAGGCAGAAAGGAGTTTCCCTGGGACAGATGAGGAGAGAAGAGCTGAAGTCAGTGTTTTGTGAGGGGAGAGGAGACTAATCGGATTCCCTAAGTTCTCGTTGCTTGCTGTAGTTACTACGAATGGGGTGCTGGAGGGTGTGTGTACCATAAACTTGGACGTGTACCCCCTCTTATGTTCTAATATGTGAGGAACTAAAGCTGTGCAGATGTTTGTTTAAGCAACGGTCTGAAACTTCTCATATCTAAATGAGTGTTTCCTGCTATAGAGCTGCCTTGGAAGCCAGAGGGTCACGTTACTGAAGCTGTCATTGCTTAAATATCTCGCTTTACCTGGGAAGTGCCTTCAAAACCCATTCCGGACCTCCTCGAGAAAGCAGGCTCACTGCTGCACGTCACATTTCAGACTCAATGACACTACCCACTTCCTTTACTTGTCATATTCGTTAAACTTGTTTCCAGGAAATTTGGGGCTCTTCCCCCAAAATAAAGATATACTATCACCAAGAATAATTAAAAGAATACGTTTGAAAGTTCAGAATGCATTTGGGGTGCAGAAAAGTAGAAGTCACTGTCACATCCTGGAAACCAGTATCCGATTTCCCAAAGGGACAGCCTGACTTTGGTGCACATATATGAAGCTATCCCAGTGTTTTAAACGAATCAAACATGGCTTCATCTTACCCACACACTGCTGCCAACATGAGAGCCCTGGCATTTGACCCCCAGGTTGGCAGTCAGTGTCTGAGATGTGCATTTGTCTAAGGTCCGGTCAAGAACAGTCACATGAGGGGTGATATGTGAGTGACTGAAAAAACTTTTTTTCTCTTTTTTCTGCCTGTCCAGCTCCCAGTGCTGCTCCTCAGAATCTGTCCTTAGAAGTAAGAAATTCAAAGGTGAGACTTCATGTTGCTGATGTTCATTTTTCTAATGTGTTATTAAGCCTCAGGAGGGCTCTGTATCAGAGGGTGATCTCTATCGAAATAGTCTTAATGAAGCAGAGAAATAAGGTTACCTAGATGGTATGCTTGCCAGTGAAGCTGGGCTTAGAAACCGACTCCCTTTTATTGTTTCACTTGACTGCCTGTCTCTGATGCCGAAATTACGTTAGCCTTTCTGCACAGATATTGCCATTGTTATGTAAATCATTACATTGTAGATCTTACCAGTCCAAACAGAAGAAAGAAGTAAGTTGCCTGAGATGCCACAGCCCCTCAGCCCTGGGAGATGTGCCCAATGCATCTGTCAGATGGTCCCTGTCCCGGTCACTGCACACTAAGGCATGGGTGCCCCTCGAGGGCCCAGAGCCCCCTGGACGACACAGAGAGTTGGGAGGTCCAGTCCTTCCAGGAGCACTGTTGGACTCCTCCTGTAAGAAACAGCCAATCACTTTCTGAAGAGTTTTAGACACAGGTTGTCCAATTGCATCTCTTCCACAGTAGAAATGGGAAGAGAACCTTACACCTCACAATAGTTTACTTCCTAATCCATGTGCCTCCGACTTTATGTTTTCTTCCGAAAACTTCTTTGAGACTTTTGCCCAGTGTCTTCATACTAGCAAGACCCCAGGAGATCAAGGGCCCAGAGTCTACTGCCCGTAAATATAGTCTCCCAGTTGGATCATTGGGGGTTTCAAAATTGAAAAGTATTTTTGAGTGATTATTAAATAACTTCGTAAAACTCTGAGCACCCTGCTGCCTCCATTTCCTTCTCTTTGCACAGTGAATTCAGGGTGATAACACCTGAAACAGTTAGGAGCAAGCGTTTGACATTCTTGTCTTCTCCCCATGACCTTGTCTTTCCCAGAGTATTCTGATTCACTGGCAGCCACCTCCTCCAGCCACACAAAATGGGCAGATTACTGGCTACAAGATTCGCTACCGAAAGGCCTCCCGAAAGAGCGATGTCACTGAGACCTTGGTAACTGGGACACAGCTATCTCAGCTGATTGAAGGTAAACTGCCGTGCACGTAGGCAAAAGCCAGGAGGTGGTGTCTCTCTCAGACATGAGTCACACTCGTCTAATGACTGCTCTGACTTATACAAACAAAATAAAAATGGTTCAAAAGAACTTGTAATGGTTCAGTCTACTCCCAACTTGATAAAAATTAATGGAAAACACCGTTACAAGTTCTGTCATCTCTGAGTGGTAAGGTTGTGATTAAGTTTTATTTCCTTGTGTCTTTTCTGTATTCTCCATGTTGTCTTTTTTGAATATATACTGGAGGTGCCAAAAAAATGTATGCAAGTGGACACTTTGGTCAGCGTTGCTCAAGCAGTATTTGCCATAATCAGAAGTGTTTGGACGCTGTTGGTAACCACTTTGAGCAACTCTTGTAATTGGAGAAGTCAAATGTGACTTGTTTTAATCTTTTGTTATCAGTATATATTGAGTATTACAATTTTAACACAGTTTCCTTTCTTTAAATGTGTATAAATTTTTTTGACGCCCTCTCTCTGTATATTGCTTTTTTTGGAATCTGAAAAAAGGATTAAACAAAGCTATACAAGCAAAGGCCCTGCTCAATCTAGTTGGTAGCAGAGTCTGCAAAATGGTTTTATAACACTGACACCATTCATGTATATGTGGCCTGAAACAACATTTGTGAATAGCGATGGCAGTGCAGTAATCATTCTCGCTGCTATGGACACAATAAAGCTCTAGAAAATTCTGTCAGGGATCGCTCCTCTTGTGCTGTTTTTCCTTTATGTGCAGCAGAGCAAGTGGCAGGCCTGCTGAGAGTGGACGCTAATGCATGTCTAGTATGGGTCCCCCTGTAGATGACAGTATCCCCGACTTCCTTCCTCAAGTAGCGGAGGCAGGGTTGGCTTAGCAAGGCAAGTGGGCTTTGCGGGAGGAAGGGGCATGGGAGGAAGATGAGGCATTTTTTGCTCTTTGGATGTTGGGACTGTGCTTACAAAGAGACAGGTGCCCCGAAGAAACCCTGATGGTGTTTGCTAGCAGAGCTGGGGGAAGAGAACTGGAGATACTGTCATTATTGTATAAGCCCTGAGAATGAATCTCATCACCCTTTGGAAACTCTACACCTTCATTGCGCCCCTCCTGGGAAGACATTGAAGGCAGCAGAGGAGCTTGACATCATCCGCTTTGCTGTGCCCTCGGGGGCAAGGTTCTTGACAGAACCAAGATCTGGTGTCGAAAAGTGTAATGGGTCTCCCCTTCTTCATAGGTGTGAGTTTGTAAAACTTGAGAGAGCCGCTGACAGTGGACCCTGTACTCTGGTAGTCCGGCAAGCTTCTCTCCTTACTCCGCACCTCATGCGTAGGATGGTGTGTTTCAAAATGGGAGAAAGTGAATGTTTGTCTCTCAGGGTATCGTCAGTCTTGTTTCTTCACACGAACCGCACAGCTGTAAGCTTCGCAAGTAGACATGGCTGCAGTGGGTGCTGTTGCGAGCTGTCACTGAGGGAGCATTACAGTAAAATTGCTCAGATGTTCTTAAAAGTTAGTTCCTGAGTTTACTCCAGATAAGTAACATTTCCCATCTGTAAGGCTTTGATTTTGCATATTTAATAGAAGGTATTTACTTATACCAGGTACTGCTCTTGTTGCTGATGATGTAAAAGTAGAGTACCATCCTTGCCCCTCAGGAGACTACCCGTTTTCTCAATGAAACATTTGATGTATAAGGAAAATACCACTTTCATGGTAAAAATAGTTTTTTCTTTATCAAGAAAATTCTTGCGTTTTAAAATCATACTATGTTCATTCATTTAACAGGCTTAATTAATAACTGAGTTTTTGTTAGCGTGTGCTGGCCCTAAATGTGTAACGTGAGCAAAAATGGGGATCTTCGCTCTCATGAAGCATTACCTTGAAGCCTGATAATTATTAGAGAATAAAATGTATTACCAGGAGCTTTAATGATCAATAATTATATGATTAAGTTTTAGCCGGAAGTAGCGGTTGTTCTTTTTGTACCACTTATAGCCCTTAACACGTTCTGCCATATCTTTGGGGAATGATAATCTGACTGGTTGAATTCTTTCAGAACCTCAGCTGAGCCATGCTTGCTAATAGTCCAGATCGCTGTCCCTTACCCACTCAGGCTCTTTCTGGTTCAGGGTGTGCAGGGAGGAGACAGGGAGGTATCTGACTTGGGCCTCGCCATTTTGCTTCTCCTTCTGTCTTGCTTCTTGCTTCTTGTGGGCAGAGTCAGGATGGGCCTGCAGAGAACAGATGGGCCGGCCGTCTCCTCTCACACCACGAGACAGGGCTGATGAACTGGCAACGTTCTCGCTCAGTAGCCCTCTGTGTGGCTGGCCAGAGAGCCCAATGTTGGATGTGGGGAGGTAGGATGATTTGTCATAACCCTGAGATGACTGGTCTCAAATATGTAGTATTTAAGTGCTCTAAAAACGTATGCATAAATGTGTGCATGGTTAACATGGTAAATTTTATGTTATGTGTATTTTAACACAATAAAAAAGAAAAAACTGTATTCCTGAGTATAGGAATAGCTGACATATTATTGAATGTTGCCCTCCTCTGTAAGGTAGACTTTTACATGTGGATCTTTTTGCTTTTGATGCATTGGTAAAGCGTGTGCTTTATTAGCTGATAGAAAATATGAAAGGTTGAATAATAGAAAGGCTTAGTCCTCTTTTACTTGTTGTATGTACTTAGGGCAGGCAAGCTGTGGAGACATAGATTTCTGGGCCATGTTCGGTGTCTAAAGTTGTTCCTGTGCTCAGAGAACAGAGGTGATGTGGTAGGACTCTCAGCTCTGCGTTCTTTGCTGGTCTTGGGTATCTCCTGAGACCAGCCAACTTTGTTCCTTTGTTATAACTCTTTCAGTAACCTTGGCCTCTCTTTGGCCTTAGCTGCCTTAGTAACAAAATGAAAGGATTACATTAAATGATCTCTAAGGAGCCTTCAAGCTCTTTTAAAAAAACAAAAATCTGTAATCTCCCGGGAGCTTTACTCGTTTCTGTTTTCTTCGTGGATTATGTGGGCTTCAGCCTCTACTTTAGAGGGGGAGCTCCTCTGTGCTATATTTATGTATTAACTTGTTTTGTATTAACTTTAACTGGAACTTTATCAGTACATAGTACCTATGTACTGAGTTGGTGGATGAAATATTTGCTTTAATATGAGATTGTTAATCTTTTGTTTTTTCAAAGCTCTTGTTTTAGCATGTCTTTTTTGTAATTTGGGTCTCAGGTCTGGATCGGGGGACTGAATATAATTTTCGAGTGGCTGCTCTGACAGTGAATGGCACAGGCCCGGCTACTGACTGGCTATCTGCTGAAACTTTTGAAAGTGACTTAGACGGTAAGAACAACCATTGGCAGGATTGGCACAGGCTGTGTACTAACTGGAGTCAAGTGAGTCAGACTGGAAACCACACACTTTGGGTCTATGTGGCTTACCTCTGTGAACTTTCATTTATTATACTGTTGTCATTTCTTAATGCAGCAAGTTTCACGGAATTTTTTGTTGTTGTTGCAGTAGCTTTTAGAGAACTATCCCTTTAAGCAGAACCATAACCAATAAAAATGTATAGGTGCTTTGGTTTTTTACCAAGGCCATTAAGTAAATAGGTGATCTAAAGTTTAAGGCTGAGCCACATGAATCATGCCTTTATTTCAGTTACAGTTTCCTTTTCCCCTAGTCCTGGGTGCCTGCCCTTTTTCTCACCTGTTTAGTTAGGGAGTAACTCCAAATGGGTGTGTGTATGTACCAGGTGCTGTACTTGGGAGACTAAAGACCCTGGGTCCTTATTCTAATACTTGGTTTACTAATTTTTAAGTTAACACAGGAATTTATGCCCTGAAATAATATATTTGAAAGATCCTGTAAACTGCCACCTTTTTAAGCTTCTTAGTCTCCCACTATTTAAATCAATTTGTGGCACTAGAGTTTCGTGTTTTCTGACTTACCATTTACTTAGGGGAGTAAATAATTGATAATATATGCTATAATGTATTATAGCATGGTGATACTTGATTACCTGTTGACAACAGGCTTCTAATTATAGTTGCTGTCCTGCCTTTCTCATTCTACCTGGTAAGTTTGGGAATCAGTTGTGGGACCAAGAGGAATGGCTGACTGTTGAAAGGGAATTCATTTTTCTCCGTTGGACAGAGGTTCTTGGATCTCTTTGTCTTCTCTTCCAAATATTAATATTAAAAAGTCTTGTATTTCTGGCTGTTTGGGTTTCGTTTTCCTCTTAGAATGCATTAAAACCATGGGTCATACTATACAGATTCTCTATGAATTATTGGGTCTCATGAAAAAAACTTAGATAATTTGGCAGGAGACTAAACACCATCAAGAAGGATGGTGAAATATTCTAAAGGAAGAGGGATCTCATCTTGCTGTTCTGCTTTCCTTCCCAGAAACTCGTGTCCCAGAAGTGCCTAGTTCTCTTCACGTCCGCCCACTGGTCACCAGCATCGTGGTAAGCTGGACGCCTCCGGAGAACCAGAACATTGTGGTCAGAGGTTATGCCATCGGTTACGGCGTTGGCAGCCCGCATGCCCAGACCATCAAAGTGGACTATAAACAGCGCTATTACACCATTGACAATCTGGGTATGTGTGCCAGGTAGAGGCAGTAGTCGCACATGTCATTTCTTTCTCGTTACCTTTTTATTACATAATAATTTTATTTTTATAGGAAACTTTCAAAAATAGTACAAAGAATCTTGCATGTCCTTCGCTCAGAATCCTGGAGGTTAACATTTTACATGTGCTTTATCATTAGCTTGTCTTTCTGTATGTACACTTATTTCTTCTCTGAACCTTTGGAGAGTAAGTTACAGACATGATGCCTCTCTAGCCACTGATACTTGAATGGACATTTCTTAAAACCAAGGACACTTTCTAACATAACCACAGTGCAATTATCAACATTAGCAAGCCAACACTAAGACAATACCTATAGACTTTATCTATATTTTGCTAGTTGTCTCATTACTATCGCTTATAATAAAAGCATTGTCCACGATCACATGCTGCATTTTATTATCGTGTCTCATTAGTTTTCTTTGATATGGAACATTCCTTGGTTTAGAATGTCCCTCAGTTTAGACTTGTCTAGTGTTTCCTCATTACATTCAGTTTATGCACTTGGGAAAGGAATAGCATAGATGCATTGTGTTCCTGTCAGTTACCACATTAGAGGGCAGGGACACCCTATCACTAGTGAGGTTAACTTGAATCATTGGTTAAAATGGTATCTGCCACATTACTATAAAGTTATTATTTTTTTCCTTCATAATAAGTACACTGTGGGGAAGATACCATGAGTCCTTGTAAATATTTTTTTTCTTATCAATCGTTCACTTACAAGTTTTAGCATCTTCCGTAACAGTTATTACTATGGTATATCACAAATGGTGATTTTCTAATTCCATTATTTCTTCTACATTTATTAGCATCCTTTAATAAGGAAGTGCTTTCCTTCTTTTTCACACTGAAAGAATGGCCAGTGGGACTATCTTTCTAACTGGTTCCTCTGTCCATTTGACATCTCTCATCTCTCTTTGAGCATTTTTTTCCTTTTTGACACAGTAAGGTATTTTAGGCTCATCTGAGATTTCCTAGCCTTAGCCCTTGAATCAGCCATTTCTCCAGGTAACCTTGGTTTGTTTGTTTTCTTATGGGAAATAGTATTTAGAAATCAATATCTGAGCACTCTCCAGGCTCCTTGTTTCTGCGGTAGAAAATCCTGACAAATCTGTAAGAAAGGCGACTAAAACTATAAGTGAGTTTAGCAAGGTCACAAGATACAAGTTTGATGTACAAAAATAATTGTATTTCCATACACTAACAATAAGCAGTTGGAAATTGGAATTAAAATAACAATACCATTTACAATAGCTTCAAAAAATAAGAAGTACTTAGGAATAAACTTTAAAAATATGTAAAAGGTCTGTGCACTCAAAATTAGATAAGTATTGCTGAGAGAAATTAAAGAAGACTTAAATTAATGGCAATACCATGTTCATGGATTGGGAGACAGTGTTATTAAAATGACAGTTCTCCCCAATATAATCCCACGTAAAATCCCAGTATACTTTTTTGTAGAAATTAAACTTATTCTAAAATTTATATGAAAGATCAAAGGAACTAGAATAGTCAAACATTTTCGAAAAAAAGCATAACGTTTAAAAAATCCATACTACTTGATTTCAGGACTTATTATAAAACTACAGTAATTGAGATATTGTGGTGGTGTTGCTGTAAAGGTAGGTGATTAATGGGACAGCATAGAGTCCAGAAGTGGATCCATGTGTATGTGGTCGATTGATTTTTGACAGAAATACAGAGATAATTTAGTGGGAAAATATAGTCTTTCCAACAAAAGTCATGGGAATAATTGGATATTTGTATAAGAAAGAAAACGAACCTTCCTTGACTCTTATCTTATATCATACACAAAAACAAACATAAATGCATGAGCTAAAATTATAAAACGTCTAGAAGAAAACAGGAAAAAAATCTTCATGACCTTGGGGTAGTCAGGGATCTCTTAGGATGCAAAAAAGCACAAATTACAAAATTATTAGGTTGGTGCAAAAGTAATAATTGCAGTTTTTGCAATTATTATTTTTTTTTAATTTAAATTTATTTATTGGGGTGACAATTGTTAATGAAATTACATAATTTCAGGTGTACAATTCTGTATTACATCAACTATAAATCCCTGCAATTATTTTTAACCTTTTAAACCACAATTACTTCTGCACCAGCCTAATAATAAATTAATAAATTTAACTTGATCAAAATTTAAAACTTCTACTTTTGGAAAGACACCAATAAAATGAAAAGGTGAGCCACAGAGAAAGAGAAAATACTCATCATTCAAACATCTGACAAAAAACTTGAGTCCAGAATATATAAAAACTCTTAACAACTCAGTAAGAAGATGACAATCCAGTGAAAAAAAGGAGGCAAGAGATTTGGATGGACAGTATATCAAAGAAGATATGCAAGAGGACAGTAAGCATGTGAAAAGATTTTCCACATCATTAATCATCAGAGAAATGAAAAAACAACAACAATAAAATATGACTACATATCCTCTAGAACTGGTAAAATGTAATAGACAGAAACTACCAGATACCGCGGTGCGAGGGTGCAGAACTGGAACTCTTATACTCGCTGGTGGAAATGTCTGATGTGACAACCACTTTAGAAAACAATTTGGAGGTTTCTTAAAAAGTTGACCATAAAACCAAACATTCCCACTCAGATATTTAACCAAGAGAAATAAAAACACACATTACAAAAAGACTTGTACACAATTGTTCATAATAGCTTAATTTATAATAGTCTAAAAGGGGTAAACAGGTAAATGGTAAATTGTGCTATATCCATCCAGTGGACTCTTACTCAGCAGTGAAAAGGCATCGGCTGTGGATACTCACAACGACATAACGAATCCCACAAATATGCTGAGAAAAAGAAGCCAAACACAAGAGAATACATATGTGGTATTACGTTTTTATGAAATTACAGAACAGGAAGCACTAATCTGTAGTGACAAAAGAAAGATCAGTGGCTGCCTAGAAACAGGGATGGTGGAAATTGACTACAAGGGGCAGAAGGGAACTATCTGGAGTATTAGAAACATTCTATCTATTGATTGTGGTAGTGATTAAACAGGTGTATATATTTTTCAAAACTCAACAAACTGTACACTTAAATGAGTACATTTTACTGTACGATAATTATACCTCAGAGTTGATTTACAAAGCAAAATAACTAAGAAATAATATTTTATACTTGAAAATGGATTCGTTTTGGTAGGTGTTATTACTTCTACAAATTGGATTATCATTATAGCGATCTTTCTTCCTAAGACTTATCTTTTAGACCAGAATCTGCCCTGACCAACCTTTTAATTCAAATAATTCGTTTTTAAATATCTTTTTAAAGAACACCTTTAGGTGTCTAACAAATGGATTACCTTCATCTTTTCTGGTAGAAAATAAGCAACAATTTGATGCTTGATTCAAAAACAAACGTAGCCTTTCTTTTTTTTCCTTTCAAGAAGAAACAGCACAGCTAACTTAGGACATCATGAGAGAGCAAAAGACAAACTTCGTTGGTAGGGTGAAAATGTCCCTGGGTTGACTCCCTGCCCACTGTTTCCTTTACAAAACTACTTAGAGGAGACCCCTCTGCCGGTACATGGTCCTGGATACATGGTTCAGGTGCTTTCCGTCTAATAGAACAAGAGTAATACACAAGAAACAATGGAATGAGGTGAAGTGAAGTATGGTCAGAGAAGGGAGAGCTAATAAGGCATAGGCAAGCAGTCAGGGAAGAAACTTAACCTGAACTGAAAGACGGAGCCAGAATAGTGTTTGAAAACAAGGGATGAGAAGAAGCACTTCAGGTGCTGAAGAAAGTAAATAGACAGACTTTATTAGAAAAGAGAGTGCACAGTGAGAAGTAGCAAAAAAAAACACAACTGAATTTGGCATAAAGTAAAATGAGCTTGAGCTATATATTAGTCAATACAGATACAGCTAAAATATATGTAATGTTGAATGAAAGAAGAAAGTCAGAATGGAGGAGTACATTTAGGAATTCACTTATTAATCAAACTAGAGCTCTCTGCTGAGCTTCAGATCCATATAAACATCTGCTTACTGGGTGTCTGCATTGGGATACAGCCCATATTCTATCCTTTAATCAAAATTAAAGTATCTTCTTCTGCAAACCTTTTGATCAATCAGCAGATATTTAATGAACAAGTACAATATCCCAGACACTGTGCTAGAGGTGGAACGGAGAATCAACGAAACATGATCCCCGTGATTAGAAATAATATAAGTTTGAAATAATTGGAATTGTTTAGAGTGCTGAGAAGAGAAATGGGGTGCTGCAGGGTATATAGCTAGAGACGCTGACACTGTCTGCAATGAGATCTTGAAGATGAATAGACATTGTCTCGGTACAGAGGAAGGGTGGCGTGTTTCCCCAGCCCGCCGAGGGAACAGCTGTACACTGAAGGCCCAGGGTTAGGAGACGCACATGCTCAGGGAACTGAGAGATGGAGCAGAGAACAAGGCCAAGTAGTGAGAGGCACGGAGGTGGGATCAGCTGGACTTGATCGTTTGCATATGAGGGGAGAGGGAAAGAGGTCTTAGTAAGTCCCAGGTTTCTGACTTGAACAGCAGGGCACATAGTAGTGCCATTTTTGAACTAGGGAACACGGGGGCAGATGGGAAGTGGGGAGAGAGATTTGAGACATCCAAGGGGAGAGGCCAGGCAGTTGAACATGGAGATTCGGCACTCAGAAGAAGTCTGGACTAGAGATAGGTATTTGCAGCTGATGGCATATACATGCTAATTTAAACTAAGAAAATGAGTTGAAAGCACGTAGGGAGAGAGTGAAAAGTAGAAATGGAAGAGGGGCTTGCAAAGGTGTATCATGGTTGCTCTGCGTCTGTCCCTAGTCTCAGTGAACGACTTCGACTTTACCGTTTACCATGTTGCCCAAACGGCACCTTTGCCTTTTTCCTCACCGGCCAAGTACTAACTCTTGTTGGTTCCATTTGTTGTCCCTTCTCTCTGACGCTGGAAGACCAGGTGTCTTTATATATTGACCATTGGTGTCTAAAGAGTAGGCCCTCACGCAGAGCAGCTATTGGAAGCTTTGGAAGTAATGCAGGCCACTTGGGAAAACTCCCCAGCTTTGCCAGAAGTGAGCGGTGTCAGGCAGTTCCCCCCACACGCTCTCCACCCCTCCCACGATCCCCTCAACACTTCATTGGAGCTCAGGTCCTCACTTCTGACTCTGGACTTTTGAATCACCCATCCTAAATTTGCCTGGGTCAGGAACGCGATGAAGTAGAATCTTCCTGATTTACTCCAACCAGTAGGAGAATGAATGCTATTCCAACTATTTAAATAGCCCCTCTTTTCTTCAAGTCTAACTAGCAGCATTTTATATGCTCCTTGGAGGGAGTTTTTCTATCAAACTTACATTTCCCGCAGCTTCACCTCCAAGCCAGTTGTAATCCTGGCGCATACCTTATCCAACAAAGAAGTGTACATGAGGGCTAGACCTTGTTTGGCAGTTCCTGGATTTGGAGTGACCCCCCACACACACCCTGGATTTGGAGTGAACTCCCACACCCCCTGGAGAGTTAAGGGCGTTTAGCAGTTCCTCAGTTAACAGTTTATTTCCTGCTTCTCTGCCTTGGCTGTTCCAATCACTGTCCTTCCTCCTGAGAAGGAAAAGGGTTTGTTTAATTCCAGGCTCTACCAATAGGCTTTCAACACATGAGAATCCTACTAACTCATTCTAATCCAAGCCCTGTACTATCCAATAGCATCAATAAACCATCCATTAGTGGAGGCTGAGAGAGGATTCAGGCTCAGCCAACCTCATTCCTGGGACTCCAGGAACTTGATCTCATACGATTTTCCTGTACAGTTGTCCCCGCTTATCCGTAGTTTCAGTTACCCATGGACAACCAAGGTCTGAAAATATTAAATGGAGAATTCCAGAAGTAAACAATTCATAAGTCTTAAATTTCGCTCCATGCTGTAGTGTGATGAAATCTTGAGCCATCCATTCTGTTCCTTCTGCCCAGGACGTGAATCATCGCTTTGTCCAGTGTATCCATGCCGTGTACCCTACCTGCCCTTTAGCCACTTAGTAGCTGCCTCGGTCATCAGATGGGTTATCAGAGAGAGAAAAAAAGCGATCACATTTATGTAACTTTTGTTACAGATGTTGTTATAATACTTCTATTTTATTGTTGTCAGTCTCTTACTGTGCCTAATTATAAACTAAACTTTATCATAGGTATGTATGTATAGGAAAAAACAGTCTATATGGGGTTCGGTCCTATCCGTGGTTTCAGGAGTCCACTGGGGGCCTGTATCCCCTGCAGATAAGGGGGGACCACTGAACTGTGTATGCTGCCATCTCACATCTCCCTGCACCTCAAAATAATCCCACATAAACATTTTTTTAATCTTCCCTCCTGATTTCCTCTGCAGTTAAGGTCACAGTCACCCTTGAATTTTTAAAATTCTGTAGTGAAAATGTGTTTGTTTTGACTGGTTTCTTTCTTTCAGATCCCAGCTCTCATTATGTGATCACTCTGAAAGCATTTAACAACGTGGGTGAAGGCATCCCGCTGTACGAGAGTGCCGTGACCAGACCACACACAGGTAAGGCACCTGTCATCCATCGCTGGTCTTCAGCATCTTTCCCGGCAGCCTAAGTAGGTGGGCATGAGGCCTGCCCCCGGCGTGTCAGCGCAAGGAGAAGTATTTGGCAGTTTAGGGGGCAGCTTCATATAGGAAAATGTGCTTTCAACATGGAAAGTTCTGCTAATTTCTGTTTTGCTTTTTAGAAAATATTAACAATCCTGCCATGTGAACAGTTCTATGTAGATACATAACACATGTTTTTAATGCATTGGGATCTAGAAAGCATAGTTGTGAAAAAATTAAAAGTGATTTTTTCATCTTTGGTCATGTGACATAACTAAAATGAGTCAAAAATGAAAAACTTCATATCTCTGGAGGAATTATATACGTTACTGATGGTAGCAATACATGTATATAATAATGAGCAATAAATATATAAATTGAACACTTTCTTTACTAGTCACCTGATTTGGTTCAGAAAGTATTTTTCTGTATGCTTTTCATAAGCTTTACTTATATAAAGAGTATAAAGTCAAATGTTCTATCCATTTGATAAACTGTATATTTATTACAAAAGAGACCAAATATTCATTATTTTTTTGTAATTTATTTAAAATATTTTTAAATGTTATACATATTATGTAAAATTTCTACAGCTATATAAAACATCTAATTTAGATCTGAATGAGAAAGTTTATTGAAGTAAATATATTAGAGTTATAAATTCTTCTAATACTGTATTTCCCCGAAAACAAGACCTAGCCAGACCATTAGCTCTAATTCGTCTTTTGGAGCAAAAATTAATATAAGACCTGGTCTTATTTTAATATAATATAATATAATATTAATTAATATAATACCAGATAAAATATAATATAAAATATAATATAATATAAAATATAATACTGGGTCTTATATTAATTTTTGCTCCAAAAGACGCATTAGAGGTGATGGTCTGTCTAGGTCTTGTTTTTGGGGAAACACAGTAGATACTGAAAAATCGAAGAATTTACCATTTTCAGAAATGCTCGTCTCCATTTGTTTCCCAAAATAGTGAATCTGTATTGCCTGCTATGTCTTCTGCATATTTTGCATAGTGTTACAGACTTGGCATTACTGTTTTAAAAAGATAATCTCTGTCCCTTTGGTATGCTTTTACCTAACAAGACCAACATCATGACTACGTGTTTGGTCGTTCTCTCCTGTCTTCTGTCCTATGTGTTTACACTTTCTAAGTTCTTTCAAAACTAGCTTTGTTGTTCCATAAAGGGAAAAAAGCAAGATGAGAAAGAGAATATTTAAATAAATAGTTTGCTACTTTATTAAGTCAGCCTACAATAGAAAAAAAAATTTGAAGTTATTTTCTTTTATGTGACTTAAAAATACAGCCTTCTGGCTAGAAATACACAAGGAAGTGTTCCTAACACATGTAACCTAGCTACTTTTTCCAAGAGTTGTTAGAAATAAAAAATTTTCTCCAAGAAGTCTAATGATTTTTGCACCTCAGGGTGCATTTTCTGTAACTAAGTGGTATGTGACCTGATCTTTGAACAAAGCCCTTAATTGTAATGTATGCTGTTCCTCTAACTTTCAGTCCTCACTGTATAGGAAGGACACAAACGGAAACTATTACCATGTTTTCCTGAAAATAAGACCTAGCCGGACAATCAGCTCTGAGTCTTTTGGAGCAAAAATTAATATAAGACCTGGTATTATATTTAATATTTATTATATTATGTGATATTATACCCAGTCTTATATTATAGCAAAATAAGACCAGGTCTTATATTAATTTTTGCTCCAAAAGACGCATTACAGCTGATTGTCCCGCTCGGTCTTATTTTTGGGGAAACATGGTACTTTAGCATAGCAGTTATTCATAAACAAGGCCCCTGCGTTTTCAGATTTTGAGTTACAGGAAGGCGCGAGTCACCATAACCATGTGGGTAATCCATTTGAAAACCTTCCCTTAAAATCAACGAGTGTGTGTCTACTTAGAAAACCTGACCAAGAGTTGGGAAAGCCCAGTGCCTCCTGCTGTACCGCCACCGTCCTTGGCGACTTCGCGTTTGTTCTGCCTTCTTGTTTTGACAAGAGTGTGTGTTGCTTATGGCACAGTACAGACATGAGTGCAGACTTTCTATCAGATAAGTACTCAGCTTTCTAAACTTCTTAAAGACTCTCACTTGGACCCATAACTGTGGCATTTCCCATCACTTACTGGGCTTCATCAGTGGGTGGTTTCTGACTCTGCTGGAGCACGTGGAGCCGGACCTCAGCAGATCCGGACTGGACTCTGCATGGGTCTCAGATGCCCTGAAGACCAAGGCCAAGCTGAGTTACCGTTGGCTGAGATTCGGGATTCAAGTTTGAGAGTAGGACCTCCCGTGTCCAGTGATATGCACTGATAAGCCATGCCCCAGAAACTCAGCCACAGGCTCTGAAATATCAGAACAGATCATGAGCTTTGTGTTGCTTGTTCAGAAATTATACTCTTGATTTTAAGAGCGATTTTTATCTTTTTGTGATTCTTTTTGGACAGGAAGTAGAATCTTCAAGTAATTGAAAGAAAATTCAAGTATTAATATGTTAATATAATCACTGGATTGTCAAATTTTAATATACCTACAGAATACAGTAGAGAATATAGTTAATTACTGTTTCTCTAGCTGTTTTCCTGAAAGAACACAAGTGGAAATATTCTTTTAAATGAATGATGGTTATCTATTAACTCTGGATTTTTTTTCTCTTTCTTCATTTCTCACCTTTCATTCCATTATATTACCCTGCATTTCCCTTTTCTTTTCTTTTTGTTTATGTTAAAATGCCACTCCCTTTTTAATTACTTTTTACCCAGACACTTCTGAAGTTGATTTATTTGTTATTAATGCTCCATACACTCCAGTGCCAGATCCCACTCCCATGATGCCTCCAGTGGGAGTTCAGGCTTCTATTCTGAGCCATGACACCATAAGGATTACATGGGCGGACAACTCGCTGCCCAAACACCAGAAGATCACTGACTCCCGGTACTACACGGTGCGATGGAAAACTAACATCCCCGCAAACACCAAGTACAAGGTACTGGCACATGTGCTCTGGGGGGGGAAGAGCTCCTTACTGATATTTTCTGAATCTAAAGTGTTTGACTCGTATGTTTGCAGAATGCAAATGCAACGACTTTGAGTTATCTGGTGACTGGTTTAAAACCAAATACACTCTATGAATTCTCTGTGATGGTGACCAAGGGTCGAAGATCAAGCACATGGAGTATGACAGCTCATGGGACCACCTTTGAATTAGGTAGGTGTTGTTGGAGCCTGTGTCACGTGGCATTCCTTCTCCTCACAAGATAGGAAAGCCAGCAGACGTTTGTGCTGATGTTGGGCCACATTCCACGTCATGAGACTTCTCATCACCTGCTTTTACTAACCAAGGAAAGAACTGAGTGCATGAATTGGCATAGCTGGAGTTCAGTGTTTGCTTTTTCAGCCTGATGAATTATGTTGTTTTTATCATTGCACAACATTTGCAAATAATAGGATAAGATAATACAACATATCCTAGATTTGAGGAATCAAGAGACTTGAGTTCAATCCCAGGCCAGCCATCTATTGATTTCGTGATCATAAGCAAGTCATCCAATCCCTGTGCATCTCAGGTTCTTCCATCTATAGAAGAGTAATGATCTCTGCCTTGCCTGCTTTATAGGGTTATCGGAAGGGTAAAATGAAGAGCAGGTGGGAAAGCACACAGTAAATGAGAAAGCACTGTAGATGTGAGGGATTATCATCATTAATCTGCTTTACTGGTAAATTGAGAGAGAAAAGAGGAGGTGGCCTGCCCTTCACCAAGCAGCTGCAATGCCATGCTTGCTAGAACCCCAGCACTTCTGGCAAATCAGCAGCTTTCTTGCAAACCACTTAGTGTCTTATCAAGTCTCCTGCTGGAGTATCCTTAGGGTTTTTGTCTGTTACTAAACATGAAAGAGAAAAGGTAATGAAGCCCGTTAAGGAAAAAGCAAGCCTTCCAGATTTGAGATTCTGTTTTTTGCCCTTGTTGGCCGACCCTTCTACCCCTTGTACTTTCCCAGCATAGGGGTAAGTGTAAGCATTGGGAGTCTCTGTCTATTCCATCCTCCTATTTTTTCTTTCCTGAATATAAATAATGAAAAAATAGAGCTATGAAGTCTCCCCAGATGGCTTGGCCCTAATGTCTTTTTTGCTTCTGAATAGTTGGTTGGACTTCCTACAAAGAAAACTTGGGGTTGGATTTGGAAAGCCAGAAACGCAGTGCACAGAAGTTTAAATAGACCTTGAGTTTGCTTTCTTTGCCAAATTTAAAACTATCTTTTCACTTTAATTCCAACGCATTAGCTAATAACTGAGACTGTGTATTTCCTTAGGATGTTTGGTATTTACCAGGCTTCCTTCCATTTCATACGAGGATATTTTAGCAAGAGAAGAGTAAATTTAAGGATATACTTAATTTACTCGTTTCCCCAACTGTACGTTAAAAATTTTCAGCCATAACATGGAAATAGGAAATGTCGTCATTTTTATCTTGTTGGTTTTTCTGTTCAATAAACAGCTTTACATTTCAGAGCAACTACCTCAGGTTCTTGAAAGTATGTTTTCAGTGCAAACTTAAAATAAAAAACACACATCTGTTTATAAGTCATGTTCTTTGAAGGAATTGGGGGTTTTCAAGCATCACATTTGTTTTGGAGAGCCAACTATTATTTTACATTTAAAATATCCTAACAAAATAATCTAAATTAGGGGAAATGTCATCTCGGGAAATGGCATAACTTTGCTCGTTTTCCATGTTCTAATCCATCAGGCAGGGACAGTGGTAACTACTTTGCAAGTTGCTGTAAATATTAAGTGAAATGTTAATTTGTAAAACACCTGGCATTTCGTAGTTACTTGGCAGCTACCTGTACTAATGTTCTTTAATTTCCCCACCTACCCACCCCACCCCTAACCCCCCCGAATGCCAGTTCTGTGTCCTCAGATGGTATTCTCTCTCTCTCTGGTATTTTGCACATTCTTCTCTTTATTGGAGCTGTTTATAGGTTGACCAAGTTCTTTGAAGTCAGGAAGCTTTATCTTTGTTGCCTTGTACGTTTATTGTGCCTTCTAAATGGAAGGAGTTGAGGAAATGATGAATGAAATTGAAATGGACAGAAATTACTGAAAGTATTGTTATTTTGTAGTTCCTACTTCTCCACCCAAGGATGTGACAGTCGTGAGTAAAGAGGGGAAACCGAGGACCATAATTGTAAATTGGCAGCCTCCTTCTGAAGCCAATGGCAAAATCACAGGTAAGATGCCTTTTAGTGTGTGTCCGTCCCCGATGTCTGCCTGGCAGGAGCTCTCCAGGAGAGTTCTGTGTTGGTGGGAGAAGTGGGAGTCTCAATGCTGGCTTGGTCATTTTACAAGGTCCTTAAAAGTGGAGTCGGGGGGTGCTGTTTGCCACCCTTGCATGAGAGTCTGATGGGCATGGATTGCACCAGCCAAGTCAGTCTTTGGCTGTAGGGGGACCTTATGGGCATCCTTATTTTCCTCAGCAAAGCTGTTCTTGTCTGCCTCTGACTAGATGACCTACTTTGGAGTTAAAGACCCTGCCCGATTCTATGGGGTAATTCCCAATACCTAGAGATTCAGCTCTTTTACCAGGAAGCCCAAAAAAGACCATTAGGCTTTTAGCTCCCTCCCCACCAGGCCTGCTGCTGCAGCTTCCTGTGCTTTACAATTAGAGTTAAACGTTTGAGTTGGTCTAGGTCTTTGCAGGGTCCTGGACTGTTTCCTTGGACTCAGAGGAGAACCTTCCACGGTACAGAACACTGTGTTCCTCCACCTAACACGGAGGAAAGGCTAGTGGGAGTCTGCTCAATTATTCCTCGGGGAGTCGGCTCCATGTAGGCCTATGCTGAGAACAGGGGTTTGCCTTCTGAAGGAAGCTCCTTCGTGTGAACCGGCGGCCTTTCGTAGCATTGTTCTGCTTCGGCTCTCAATAGGAACTCCTCTCCATAAATCCCTGGTCTTGATGCCATTTTTCAGGTTTTTGACTTTGCCTCTTTCATAAAAGAATCAAGCATGACTTGACTTGGATTACCTCTCACTTTGTCTTTAAAACCCAGTGATAATGCAGTGCGTTTCTGCGCTGTGTGGGTCCGGCCTGCTTGTGGTTGTGGTTCTTCCTGCCCCAGCCATGGAGACCTGGCGCCCTCTGGTGGAAGTACCAGCGACATTTCACGTGACTTGCGCCCAAGTCTGGGAGGTTGCTGCCATCTCCCAGTTTTTCTCCCGGAAAATCACATTGGAGAGAGCTAAAACATGTCAGGCTGTTGTTTGTTTTCAAAACAGCATTATTTTAGTTTAGACCTTTGAAGGTACACTGTTTAAATATTAAGATGTTGAAGTGATTGGGTTCTTTCCCTTATATGATGTCCTAGCTTCTGAGGGTACTTCTTTTATTGGTCCTATTCCATCACCTTCCTGGAACTGTAAACTGTGGTTTACTCTGTATTATGTTTCAGTGTGGCGGTTTGAGTGCATTTTACCACTGCTGTTTAGTCAGTGACTGGTCCTCTACTTGTTTGTGCTGTAACATATACCTGTATTGACTTACTGATGGCAAAAGAAAAAGCACGACTAAGGGTTGCTTTCCCATTAACTACTTTGGACAGGTTACATCATATATTACAGCACGGATGTGAACGCAGAGATACACGACTGGGTTATTGAGCCGGTTGTGGGAAACAGGCTGACTCACCAGATCCAGGAGCTGACACTCGACACCCCATACTACTTCAAGATCCAGGCCCGGAACTCGAAGGGCATGGGGCCCATGTCTGAGGCTGTGCAGTTCAGAACACCGAAAGGTAAGGTTCCCCCATCAGAGCGCTCTCCTGTGTGTCTCTGTAGTGGGGCTGAGCTCGCACCTATCACGTTACCACATAGAGATGATGGACAATGTAAGACGTCCTGCAATGAGCCTCAGTGTTCACATTTATCTCAGAACCATCTCCACTCGCCACTGCCCCCAACTCAGGCCCCCAAGGTGACTGCCCAATCACGTCATATAGAAGGAACTTTGACTCCAGACTGTTGGAGCAGAGGAATTGCAGTGATCCAAAGATATTTTCCAGTCAGATCAGATGTTCTTCTCTTTGTTCCCATACAGCGTAATAGCATGTTATTATGATGGATGATTCTGTCAACATATGTAGGCTCTTAACCTGAAAGGTTTATTTTACACCTTTGTAGAGAGAAAGAGACTAAAATGGGCCCTTTAAAGAACACTCTAGAAAGAAAGTGAAGATAAAACATTGAACCAAGTGAACTTAGGAATAAAATTTAGTTGGGGACTGAGTCTATGGAAATATGGAAACCATATATGGATTTCTTTTCTGTTGATACTAAAAAAATAAAATAAAAACCTCAGTTTATTTGGAAGTTTGTGGGATTTTATTTTTTATTTTTTCCTTTAAAAATTCTGCCTGTCCCATCTTCAAAGCTTGTGATCCTTGCTCTTGTTTTTTTCTTCCCCTGTGCTTGGCCTGTTAGCGGACTCCTCTGATAAAATGCCTAATGATCAAGGTAAATGAGTAGCTGGCCTCTCTTTCCTTTTCTCTCCTTTGTGACCTATCACTAGCTTTTTGTTGTTTTTGTTTTTGTTTTTTGTTTCCTGAAAACCAGTACCACGTGTTAAAAACCATGTATTTATTGGCCAAAGTGGAGTTGAGTCCTTGTTTGTGGCACTTGGGGTATCTGAAAAGCTGGGGAATCCATTTAGGAGCTAAATAGACTGGCAGGAAAAAGAAAACGAAGTCAAATAAACTGAGTAGGACAGCTATAGGAGATTGGCCACAGGGTCACATTATCCTTTGCACTAGGATCCTGGAATTCTGTAACAGTGGTAGACATTGGGCCGTGATGAGAACAAGCATACCCATTTGTCATACTGGTAGCATCTAGGATTGTATTAGTATCTCTAAATGCAAAGTCGTAATCAAATTCAGCAAATACCCTATTTTCCTCCCCCCACAAAGAATCTACAAATTTACCCTGTTGAATTGAATGATTACCTGTGACAAAATTAGTGCTATTTATTCTGGTATCATAAGCTTCATTCAGGGCTCCTTTTCCATTTCCTCCCTTTGATATATCTGTTTATTTTAAAAGCGGGTAGAACCAATTTAAAATGGAAACGTAGGCAGCATGGTTCTCAGTGTCACCATTCTTAAAATGATCTGTCAGCAATGTCTCGTCACTGTAATTGCGGTGGAGAGGTAACTGTGCTTAGTGACTCTCATCTCTGGGAACTCAGCTAAAGTTGGTATCTGTTTTCTATACTAAGAAAGAACAGTAAAAGTCTGTTGGATGCTTGCTTTCACGGTTAAGAAGAGTAGTTAGAAATGCAAAGTCTTTGGTTCTCGGTTAATGACAAGGAAGAGTCAGAACTTGAGGTCTGAGTTTCAGGGCTTTGGAAATGGGCTTGCATTCAGTGAGTCTTTTGTTGTACTTTGGAGAAATTGCAAACATGCTTTTGTATGTTGGGGGGTGTGGACAGGCACCCTAAGCATGGTAGAAACTTGACTGAACTTAAGCGTGAGAAACAAAAACAACCCTCCTGTATATGCACAGGATATAAATGTGCCCATTGTTTGCCCCCCCTATTTCATAAGCCGGAGTGCAATTCTGAGCTGCACCACACCTCCTTTACCCATATTTATTTATGGTGTTTGGTTAATCCTTGGAATTTCTTGTTCATAGGTTACATTTAAAAGAAAAAATGTTGGGAAATATAGGAGTTGAACCAACCAGCTTACTGGCAAAGTGTATTCTTTGGCAATTATTTACATATGACACTCTGGCTAGTTTGCCTTAAATGCGGGCTACCTGCCAACTTAGTACATTTAACCATGAAGAGTCCTTCAAGGGCTGGGTCATCTCTGCCAGCTAGACCTTGTCATGGTGAGAAGACCAACCGGAATCTTTACCTATGGTGTGTGCCATTGGGAGGAATGGTGGCAACCGAAATAAGGGGACAGAGTAATAAGCATGCACACTCGAAAGGGACTATGAGTTAACTTCTAGAACATGCCCTTTTGGGTACCCAAGAGCTTCTGTTACCTTTTGGGGTTTTGAACTTCTGGAAACACAGAAAACATTGTTTTCATTTCTAGATTTATTCTGGTGAATGAACTACATACAGAAACCTTCAGGTTTTAATTTCTTTCATTTCCTCCAAGTCTGGTAACTTATAGAAGTAATTGACATTAGCGCTAATGTTTTACAAAAACACATCTAATTTATGAATTTCTCGTCAAGCTTTATTTGTAGAAATTACTCTCATTTATAAGTGTTTTCTGAAGCTTCATGCTTTCTCTGTAAAGAGAAAGATTATATTCTTCCATAGTGATGTATTAAGCTTGTAGTAATAATAGTTAATATTTATTGAACATTTACTATGTGTCAGGCAGTATTCAAAAATACTTCATAGAATTAAATTTCCACTTAATCCTCACAACAGTTCTCTGAAGTAGATACCATTATTGTGACTGTTGCACAATGAGGGAACAGAGACCCAAAAAGAACGGATCCATGACTTGCCAGAAGTTTACCTGTGAGCGATGACGGAGCCAGGCAGTGTGTTGGCAGCGCGCTCCGGTAACTCAGGAGCAGCTCTTCCCCTGCAGTTCTTTCCGGCCTCTCCAGGAGAAGTCCATCTCCCTTCTGGCCCCAACTTTGGGCTGAGGAATACCTTTGCTTTATGAGGAAAGGGCTCCATTAGCTGCTTTACCCAAGCAGCTTTTTCTGTAAGTGGGAAGAACAAAATTCAAGACCAAGAACAGGAATTTCTAAGACACTGGTGTTTGTGTTTTCTGAGGCCTACTTGTGGGGTGCTCCCATGCCCAAGGTCAGCAACCTCCCTATGTTCCACAACGATGGAGACAGTGTCCTTTGGGAGCAACTAGAGGGCAGACTTTGTTTTCCATCTTTGGATGTTTAGGTGACTGAGCATGAACTGAGAGCCAGTTTGAATCTCCACTTGTGTTCCTGCCCCTGCTTAGGGTAACTTGGTGTTTGGAAAGTTTATAATTGGGTAACTTTATAATATGAGAAAAGCATCCAAACATTGCTGATACCTGCTGGAGACCAGCATAGCTGGGGCCCTTGGAAGAATCCCATTGTTTACTGCAGAAGATAACTGAACTGGTCCCGTTGCTTCCTCTGCTAAGAGAAGCTACTTTTGCATAAGCGCTTGGAGCCATCTTTCAGAAACTGTTTCCTGGGCTAGAGAAATGGGTGTGTTCCCAGCTTATGAGCAGCCTAGTTACATGCTAGATACAGCCATGGAAAAGGGTGGCAGGCAGCCTTTCAGATGCCTCATTGCAGAGAAAACTATACCTTAGCTTGCTTTGCACAAACAGACTATATTTTCCCCTATTGTTGATGTGCTACTTCATTTTCTCATGGACAGAGTAGACTGAAAATTGTGTAGAAAACGCTCACCAGCTGTGAAGTTGACTTGTCACACCAAGGGGTAGGGTCATAACTGATGCGATTTTTTCCTCCTTCAGCCTCAGGGTCTTCAGGAAAAGGAAGCCGGCTGCCAGACCTGGGACCTGACTACAAACCTCCCATGAGCGGTAAAGCCCCCCACCCCCACCCGTGGTTCTTTTGGTCTAATATGAGCGTGACACAGTTCTGCCTGACATCTTGAAATGTCTTTTGTAGCTTGTGTGTGGTGACTGTAGCATGTTCTCTATTTCCTTTTATTTAACAGAGTTAGCTTTAGGCATTTTTCTGACAAATGCTGAATTACTGCAAACCCATTCATTATAGGATCTACACATGAAATTGTTTTCCCACATACCCAACTTAAAATAATACCAATTCTAAACAAACAAGTCTTCCTTCTGCCCACTGCCGCTAGAAAAAAATTAGAATCTTGTTTTCAAAAATAAACCCTCTAGTCGAATCACCCAGAACAAGCCAAAGAAATGCTTTGGAATCACTAATTTCTCCCCAAACTACTTACTGTAGTGTTTTTAGTTTGGAAATTCTTAAAACGTTCTTCCCACTCTCCTAGCCATCCTAAGAGTTTGTGCCTTCTAATTATTTAATGGGTGACACCTACCTTTCTACACAGCTTCGCCAGTTGTAAGTGACTGTCACACATGAAATCACATTTGATCCTCGTAACACTGTGAAGCAAGGAGAACAGATATCATTATCCCATTTTATACATTAAGAGACTCAGCGGAAAAGGAACATGCCTGGATCCCACTACTTAGGGAAGTCCTAGAACCAAATCACAGGCCTGGCTTCTGATTGTCCCTTTTCCTCTATTACACGCGGCCTGGAACTCACCGGGGTCTACCTCACACTGGGAATCTCGTGCTGGTAAAATCCACACAAGTAGTTGCTAGAAATAACCCTGATTGTCTCCTCACCCTGCCAGTGAAACATGGAGGAGAAAGGCCTGTCCTTTCTCTAATTGTGTCCTCGTCTAATTGTGGACGTGAAATAATCTCTTAATATCCAGCTATTTACTTAAATAAAAAGTGGCACTGCCCCAATTTCAGTGAATCGGCCTGTTCTTAGGAGAGCCAGGCAAACTTGCTGCTTCAAGAAACTTTTAGGTTCTGAGTTCTAGGACTTCGCGAGTGTCTTCTCTAAGGGTGCATATATTACGTTTACGTGCTGTCCACCATATAATATCGAAGGCTGTGAGAAAAGTCGTTATTTCTCTCTTGTCTCTCATTTATGCATTCGTTCATTCACACATATATTTAAAGATTCAAGTTCTACATAATAGGCTATGGGAGCAATGGGAGTGGGTAACAAAGTACCTGACAGAGGAAAGGGAAAGCTCTGTAGAAGGAGCGATATCGGACCTAGATTTTACAGGATGCTTAGAGGATTGCTAAATATCAAGGGGGAAGAGGGAACATTCTGGAAGCAATGGCAGCACGTACGAAGGCATGGCAGTAGGAAACAGCATGCTCTCTGCAGGGATCACACTGCCTAGAGGCAGGATAGAGTCTTGGGTTGGAGAAGACTGGTTAGAAGCAGCCTGCCAGAAGCTCAGGCTCCAGTGTTAAAACCTGTGAGCTTCATGCTGTAAATAACATGTAAGACTCTCCTACTGGTAAACCGTGACTTCCATTTACTGAGTTCCTAGGGTTATTACTCTGGTGACAGTGAAGAATGAGTTGGGAGCTAAGAGTATAAAGTCAGAAAGGAGAGGTTAGGAAGCTGTAGCCCTAATTCAGGGGAGGCTTAAGAAATGGCCTGTCAGTTCCCTTTGGGGACGCATGCTTACTCTGTCTTAGAAGGGAGCTTTTGGCCAGCTCAGAAGTGAGAGGTCAGATGCAGTTAAATGACAAGTCACCTCTGCAGTGCAGGGACGAGCTACCACCACCACCTCTACCCCTCCCAGCCCCTGGCTCCCAGCTCTGTAGGGGGCAGCGCCTGCCCCTCTGCACACCCCACTTACAAGCCCTGCACTGCTGTTAATAAGCGTTTCGTGTAAAGCCCGCCTGTGGTCTAATTTTACTGGCCCCTAGTTCTGTTATTTTATTGAAGGTCAGGGTGTACATTTTGAGTTATGTATCTGCTTACGTTTTTCTCAGAAATGAAGGATAAAAATGATTGAACCAAATGTAGAAGAATAAGCTCTTAAGCCCTCCTCAGTCAGCCAGGTCTGGTGCTGTGCTTACAGGCAGCCTGTGAAGTCACAGAATCAAAAGTTGTGTGGTCGGCTCACCCAGTGTTGTGAAGGGATTCCCACAGCAGGGATAGTTGGGATTAGAGCATAAGTTAGACACCAGGTTGTGTATGACAATCACTTTGGGAGCTTTTCTGAAAACACAGATTCCCAGGCTATCCCTTCACGGTAGGAATTTCTTCCACAGCATCTCCCAGTAGGTACATTGACTCTTCTTAAGTACCGCTAGTGACTAAACACGCATTATTTGGTAAGGCAGCTCATCCCATTACTGTAGAGCTCTGATTGTTAGAAAGATGAGAGAGGGAGACACTAGAAGGACAGGCTGACACTAGAAGGACAGGCTGCAGATGTCTGTGGGGATTAGAGCCAAGTGGTGGGATTGCCCGTATTTTACAATATGAGCATGCATAACTTTTAATGAAGTGGGAAGCAAAAACATGTTTTAGAAAATGGAAACGGAAACAAAATAAGGCTAGATTTCAAAAGACCTTGATAAAAAGCTTAGACCTCGTCTGCAAGCAATGGGGAAACAAGAAGAAGAAGAAAATCTCAATTTCCTCAAGGTCCTAAATAACCCTTGCACACCTGTCCAGTCTCATTTGCCTTTTCTCTGCTCACTTCCTTCCCTCTAACTCTGCATGCCTACCTTTGCTTAAGCAATAGTGGCTGCTTCTCTCTTACTTGAGCACACCAAGCTCGTTCCTGCCTTAGGATACCTCCACGAGCTGTTCCCTCTCTGGAATGTTCTTCCTCCAGATCTTTGTATGATGGGATCTCTGACATTCAAATCGCATCTCAAATGCCACTCAATGTAAAACAGCCTTCCAGTCACTGTATTATACGCCTCATTCTTTTTTTCGTGGCACTCATTGCTGCTAATAATTCCTTACTGCTTCTTGTCTGCCCCACCTCCACCCATCTTTGTCACTCACCATTGCATGCTCATACCTAGAACATGCCTGGTACACAATTGCCACTCAGTAAATATTTGTCAAAGTAACACATAGGTACAGTACTTTTTCCTAAAAAATGATAAGAGAATTAACTCTGCATAGACTGTATTTATAAAAATAGAGAGACTTCATTTTTCAAGTAATTTTTGTGATCTCAGACATATTTTAGGAAAAAACATTTTGCTTTCTGTGAATGTACATTTTAAAAACAGTTTTGAAAGTCAGAAAACTGAATGATTTACACATGGTGCTTATAAGATGGATTTATGTATAAGGCACCGGGGCGGGGGGCTGGGGGCTGACCCTTTCTTGTCTAAGGGTGGTGTTCGCTGTGATTGGAGAAGCTTTTCTGGGACACCAGTTCTGTGCCAGGCGCTGTGCTGAGAGGTGTCCGTAGGGCAGAGACTTAGCTTTCTAGATCCCACAGTCATGTCTGTGATACACTTCTGCAGGCAGGGTGGCGGCTGTCGCAGACGCTCACGTGACACCCTGTACTCACACAAAGGTTCTGCAGCCTGACTGCGTTTGGACCATCCTCTAGCAGTGACCTTGTGCCGTTTTGCCCATCCAGGCAGTAACAGCCCCCACGGAAGCCCCACGTCTCCTCTGGACAGTAACGTGCTGCTGGTGGTCATTGTCTCAGTGGGGGTCGTCACCATCGTGGTGGTCGTCGTCGTCGCCGTCTTCTGTACCAGGCGTACTACCTCTCACCAGAAAAAGTAAGGAGCCCCTGGACTTGGGCTATCCTTTTGCTTCGCTGTGACTTCTGTATTTGGAGTTGCACACAGTTAAAACAAAATACATGCAAAGTGATGTTGTAAATATTTTTAAGGGACGTGCCACACAGTTCCTCATACAGATGTGTATCTGTCAGTGTCCTGCCAGGAAAGATGTGGCACACTCCAAGGGGGTGAGAGCGTTTAAGGAAGGGACCATTTACAAAGTCCGTGGTGGGGCAGGGGAAACTGGGAGCCATGTTCACGGGCCACTTTCAGTCGTGACAAGGACATCACCTCAGTCCTGAAGGGGCCAGCGTTTTTTCTCAGGAAGAGGGAGGTGTTTTCAGAGATCTGAAGCAGTAGGAGAGAGCTTCCCAAGGGAGCTAGCCATGTGGGAGGAATGGAGCTGCTGACAGCCTCTGGCCCAGCAGGGAGGGCTCAAGAGAAAATGCACCTCTGACCCTCCAGTCTGTCGGACAAAACCAACTGGAAGCCAGGGGCAGGGTTGCCAAGTCAATATAGTTCATTTAACTCAAACACTCGTCACAGAGTCAAGTAGAGGAGAGATCTGGGGAGCTGGTGGACACATCCTGTCTTGCTGATGGCCCTTTGGGAGGGAGCCCACAGCTACTGTGGGCACAGGCTGTTTCATGGCACAGATACCAGCGGAGATGGAGGAAGACCACAGACCTCTTATCCTACATCTAAGTTTAAGAATAGCTTTAAAGAAGTGCTACCAAGTGTGGAAGTTGAGGTTGGGACTGGGGTGGGTGTGTTGATTGACTTAATGAATAAGAAATGATTGTTTATAATTAGTATATCACAGACAGGTCAGTGGCTGCCAGCCCTGAACTCTGGCATTTTGAGGCTTGTGGCGAAGTGTCTAGAGCAGACAGCACATGGATTCAGTCCTGTAGTGCTTAGTAACAGACACATGCCTGAACTTGAGCGAACCCTTGGCCCTGGATCACACTGACCCCATATATCTGGCAGGGAGACAGACAGCATTAAAGAAGAGATTGAGTTACTCCAACGGCAGAAACACAACGTGGGTATTCAAATGACTTTCATTGCGGTCTCCTAAAAGACTAAGATGGAGGAGGTATTGCTCAATGAAAAATAAATTCATTCTGTGTCTGTAATTACCTGTCAGACCGATAAATGTGTTTGCAATACAGCGGACAAGTACAAGCTACCCCGTACCTGCTACCAGTGATGGCTGCAGGTCATTTCCTGTAGGCTCTGTGAGGTGTTTAACCTTGCTTTTGCACAAAGAAAATTGCTTTCTATGGCGTGCATTGCTTCACTTTTCCAGGAGAATGGGTCCTCCTCTTATTAGCCTCCCGATCTACTTTTGATCGTACAGTACTGTTACTCTTAAAAGCCTCAAAGACACCGTGTTTTCTATGCTAGAACTTTTCTGCAGGATTCTCTGTTCAGCATTTCACATGTATCTACCGTTGATTGTATATCTGGTTTTAGAAATCTTGAGGTCTTTATTTAAAAGAATCTAAAACAACAAAATGACAGTGTTCCCTAGTGCTTTGGGGGATTTAAAATTGAAAGTAAATGAAAAAGTACTTAGTCTTCAGGTTCTGAGGAAAATCGGAGGCTGACAGGCGCTGGACTCTGCATGTGGACCTGTAAGGCCTGTAGATTTGGATCCCTTTGCTTTAAAGAATTGTGTCAGGTCTTCAGAGGGCTTTCCCCTCCTCCTTCCCCAGGGACCTGCCTCCAAGCATTCCACGGACCATTGAGAAATCTGTGAGCTCGTCTTACTGCTCTCCTTCCTCTCCAATACCTGAAGCAGCTCCCCTTTCAGCTGTAGCTGTGGACAGACTGCTGGGAGCTCAGAGCATGTAGTGTGGCCTCTCCTTATGCCACAGGGACTGTACGAAGTCCTGAGCGGTGGGAGCTCAGTGGCCTGTGGGAACACTTAACAGAGAGGTGGGAGCGCAGTGACCCGTGGGGACGCTGGCCTGAGCGGTGGGAGCGCAGTGGCCCGTGGGGACGCTGGAAAGGCAGTCGGGGATCAGATCAGAAAGGGCTTTTACAGCCCTGCCAAGAGTCTAAACTTCCCTCTGAGTAATGAGGAACCATGAAATAGTTTTAAGCAGGAAAGTGTGGAAATCAGTTTTGACTTAAAAATTTACATCCACCGTGGTGTGAAGAAGGGACATGAGGGTTAGGTGACAGAACAGGGGACCAGCCAGGATGCGCTGCAGTAACCTCGGCCAGGACTGAGGGTGGCCCAGGACAGTGGAAATGTGGCAAGGAGGCACGTTACTTAGGAGCCTGAAATGACAGCCTTGGTGAATACATGGATGTGAGGGGATGGGCGTAATGAAGTCAGAGGAATAAAAGATGATGCCAAGGTTTCCGGTTAGTAAGCCTTTTACTAACACTGGGAACACTGGGGTAGAAACAGTTCGACAGAAAAGATTATAAATTCTGTCTTGGACATGCCGAGTGCCCAAGAGGAAATGCAGAAGAGGCGATTTTGCTGAAGCAGTAAGGGCAGCAGTCAGATTAGAAAGGACTGACGCATGAGTAGGCAGTGAAAGGATAGATAAGAGTAGATAAGAATTCAAAAATGTCGTGGAGAAGGAAAGGCAGGGATTTGTAAGCAGCTGGTGGTAAGCTCCACACAGTAGAGGAAGGGTTATAATTCTAACTATTTCTTAACATGGGAGAAGTGTGAGCACATTTAAATGCTGAAAGGACAGAACTCACAGGCTGCGAGGTTGGCTGTGCTAGAGAGAGGGATAACAGCAAGTTCAAGGTCTTCGAAAGACAGAAGACACTGAGATCCAGAGGAGTAATGGAGGGCTGGCTTTTAAGGGGGAGAAAAGGTTGAGTCCCCATGCAAAAGGTTCCTAGATGTGACGGAGGCAGTTCTCCTCTGTCGAGAGCGAGTGGCTACAGAGGAAAGAGAGGCCACACTACATGCTCTGAGCTCCCAGCAGTCTGTCCACAGCTACAGCTGAAAGGGGAGCTGCTTCAGGTATTGGAGAGGAAGGAGAGCAGTAAGACGAGCTCACAGATTTCTCAATGGTCCGTGGAATGCTTGGAGGCAGGTCCCTGGGGAAGGAGGAGGGGAAAGCCCTCTGAAGACCTGACACAATTCTTTAAAGCAAAGGGATCCAAATCTGCAGGCCTTACAGGTCCAAATGCAGAGTCCAGCGCCTGTCAGCCTCCGATTTTCCTCAGAACCTGAAGACTAAGTACTTTTTCATTTACTTTCAATTTTAAATCCCCCAAAGCACTAGGGAACACTGTCATTTTGTTGTTTTAGATTCTTTTAAATAAAGACCTCAAGATTTCTAAAACCAGATATACAATCAACGGTAGATACATGTGAAATGCTGAACAGAGAATCCTGCAGAAAAGTTCTAGCATAGAAAACACGGTGTCTTTGAGGCTTTTAAGAGCAACAGTACTGTACGATCAAAAGTAGATCTTCAGGGCTTTGACAAATGCTAATTCACCACCTGGAAAGCACCTCTGCCCTGGCCTCTTCAGGTGTTAAGCTAAATGTCACTTCCTCCTGCTTTTTCCTGTCCACCTTATGTCCAACTGTTAGGAGGTTACTGTGAGACTTCATTAAACTCAGAGCATTTTAAAATAATGCTCTGACAGTGTCTTCTTCACTGACCAGGAGTGCTGAGGGCACAGCAGCCCAGCCCAGTGCCTGACACACAGTAGGCACCTTATTAGATGGTGAGTGAGGGACTTAATGGAGAAACTAAGTTACAGAGAAGTGCAGCTGTCATCGGCACTCGACTTTCCCAGTCGGTAGTCCTGGCTTAGGTTCCCTAAAATGTCAAACAAAACCAACTCATAGACACAGACAGCAGAGTGATGGGTACCAGCGGGGAAGGGGGTGCGGGAGGACAAAGAGGGTACAGTGAGTCAAACACATGACGATGGAAGGAACTAGACTGTGGGTGCTGAGCACTCAGTGGAGTGTACAGATGCATTAGGAAGTTTACACCTGAAACTTAGATAATGTTATTAACCAATTACCCCCAAAATTTAATTGAATAAATACAAATAAAATAAAATTATGTCCTCCTTTATGAGCCATGGACTCTACCTCTGCCCCACTGTTGCATTTCTAGTGAGTGTTGTCCGTTCTCTATTGATGGAAACTTGCAGAGGGACCTTCTGCTTTAGAGATTAGTTGATTAAAAAATGCCGCCTAATCTCTCCCTACTCAACAAAAGTCGCAGGCAGTATTCAGATAAGCCCTTGTACATAACTCGAAGTAAACGACAAAGAGGAGACACATTTACTGTCCCCAGAAGTAAACTTCTTGCCTGTTTTTCCTCCTTGTTCATTTTTAGTTTTTGCTTTTGTTTGAAGCTTCTTTCAGAAGGGCAATTTTAATCATTCAAACCATTTGACAAATATGTATAAGAGTTACTTCAAAAATCTGTTAATTTTGTGCGTAGAAAACGAGCCGCTTGTAAATCAGTGAATGGCTCCCACAAGTACAAAGGAAACTCCAAAGACGTGAAACCCCCGGACCTCTGGATCCATCACGAGAGGCTGGAGCTGAAACCCATTGATAAGTCTCCGGACCCAAACCCCATCATGACCGATACTCCAATTCCTCGTAACTCTCAAGACATCACACCAGTTGACAATTCCATGGACAGCAACATCCATCAAAGGCGGAATTCCTACAGAGGTTAGGTTTTTCCCCAAATGTTGGGAGACTATTTTCATTTAAGCCATTTGCCATCTCATCAGGCTGCCTTAAATTTGGTGATTCCTATATGAGGTTAGGTTTAAAGAAATGTGTGTTAAGGGATTTGGTCAGCATCTGATGAAGGACCTCTGGCTCGTTTGCGGGGAGAGGTTCTATGCCAAGATGAGACGCCTTCTAGACCTTCTAGGTCTCCCGTCCGGCATCACCAGCTTGCTGCTTGAGTGTCTGAAACAACTTAGACACTCCCAACTTAGACAGACACCCATGTCTGTCCCTTCAGCTGGTATCCAGCCCTCTTTGTGCCGCTCAGAGTGTCATTGGTCTGGATGCTCTTACAGACTCCACACTGAACGTGGCGGGCGGCACTGTGTCAGATGGGACCCCTGCAGTGCGCTGATGGTCATTTTCCTCTTTAGTTCACTACCTGCAGAAACACTCTGTCCCCATTTTCTTGTCCATTAGTCCTGCATCCCCCACTGTATGCTCTGCTGCTCAGGCTGTCAGTGGCCTAGGCACGCGCTTGTAACCAACCTCCATATTTGATGTCTAGGGCACGAATCAGAGGACAGCATGTCAACACTGGCTGGAAGGAGGGGAATGAGACCCAAAATGATGATGCCCTTTGACACCCAGCCGCCCCAGCGTAAGTGGAAGGCTTGCTTCTCTTTTCTTCAGTGCTGCCAGTCTGTTCAGTCTTGTGGGGACCAACTGGGAATGACCTCTTTGACTTCACCTGATTCTAACACCAGAGAACATCTCCCAGAGCTCTGGCTCACTGAGGGAGCAAGTATCAAACAGTTGCCATATTTTGCAATTAATATTATTGAGACTAGCTCCTTTAATTACAGGGTAAAGAAGCTAAAATGCCAGTTTCCCAGGCTCCCAGGAATAGGGAATGAGTCAGTCTCCCTGAAAGTGCATGGCATCTGGGAGAGATGGGGGCTGACGATGGCCCCATGGTGGTGTCCCCCAGGCGTCCTGACGCACACTCACGACTGATGGGCTTGGGGGTGGGGGGTGATTATAATAGTACACTTTATACTTCACAGTAGTTTGAGGTGACAGAGTGGAGTCTTTAAAGCAATATTTTTCAACCTTATTTGACCCATGCCTCACTCTGATAGGCATAAAAACATTCCCAACCTCCTATAATAATATTTTAAATTCAAAATAAGTTAAATAGGATTAAAAGCCAAAAAGCAATAGGACAAACCAATACTTTTTTCCAAACTACTGTGTCTTCTCCCTTGTAACTGTTTTCAAGGCAAGTAGCTGGCCCAGCGGGGCTTCCAGCCGAGGGTCCCCTGTACCATTCCAGAGGGAGAAGAAGCCACCTGCCTATCAATACCAAGTTATACAACCTATTTTTTTTTGCACTTTATTTATTTTGACTTGCAATATTATTTTATATTCATTTCAGGTGTACAGCATGGTGGTTAGACATTTATATAATTTAAGAAGTGACCCCCTGACTAGTCTAGCACCCACCTGGCACCGTACATAGTTATTACCATATTACTAACTGTATTCCCTGTGCTGTACTTAACATCCCCGTGACTATTTTGTAACTGCCAATTTGTACTTGTGAATCCCTTCCCATTCTTTGCCCTGCCCCCAACCCTCTCCCATCTATCGCCCCCGTAGAGTAAATCTAGTGCCCGTAAGTTTTCCAGACTGTTTGACCTTGAAGTATTTGCTCTGACCTACACAGCAGACCACTAGCGTCAACACTGTCAGATACCTGGATTCAAATCCTGAAAGATCCGTTTTTAATTTAAATGAGACTTTTGAATTTTTTTTTTTGTACTTCTTTAAATGTCCCATTTCAGAACTCTGAGCCATCTCTCTGTTAGCCAGTGAAAGAGATTTAAATAATCACAGATAGCCTACACCCTGGCACCCTATACGTGGAAACTGGTGGAACCCCCGCGCATGTAAATGTCTGCACACACACCTCTGTCACTGTGCACAAACATTATAGGCACTAGGTTCTAAAACTCAGCTTTGAAAGAAGAAGGGCCATTTAATTAATAGGTCATTTTGCACAAAGTACTGTTTGCTCAGGGTCCGTGCTGCAAAAAAGGACCTGCACTTCGAAGTGTGCGGGGAAAACCGTGGTTCCCCTCTTACAACAGGGTCCCCACATAAATCTCCAAAAAGAGTAAATTAATCCATTCCAGTTGTTTTTGATTTATAAGAAGATGGTGGCTTGACTGCTTCTTTGTTTGTTTTGTAGAAGACTTTTAGGTCTTACCTGACTGGCTTATTTTTTTTTTTTTTTAATTAATTTTATTGGGGTGACAATTGTTAGTAAATTTACATAGATTTCAGGTGTACAATTCTGTATTACATCGTCTATAAATCCCATTGTGTGTTCACCACCCAGAGTCAGTTTGACTGGCTTATTTTTAAAACTTGTGAAGTTTTAAATATTCCTATTCCTAGATTTGTTACTTTTAAATATGTTAAGGAGAAAAGATATGTTGTACCAGTTGATACCTTTTTTTTTTCTTTTTTTGGTGGTGGGGAAGGAGTGTGCACAAAATTGCAATATTACTTAATTTGTGCCTCAGCAGGTGGGCAGGTGAGTGGAATCCTTAATTCAAGAATCTGAAACCACGTACCTGGTATACTTTGATCTTCGGCTTTTGAGTTATCCTTCTCCCCACATGGCTGCAGCCCTTGTTTGCAAGCTGGGATGCCCTGGAGTCTGCCCACCAGCCCCCGAGCCCGACCCTAAATGGCTGAGCATTGCTCGGAAAGCCTTGTATAGAAGTGTCAGGTTCTGATTCGGCTAGTGATTGGTGCCTCTGTGCCAGGCAGGCACTTCCCATTGTTTTAGTTTTTTATTAATTTCCTTTGGAAAGACTGGAAATGCCTTCAGAAAGAGAAACTTGATTTTTTTCATTTGTGAGAATCCTCTATACCTGGAACACTTTCAAATTGCACTTCCCAGGTAAAACTCAGAAGGCTCATTCCCCTCATCCTCGTCTTAGTTCTGAAAAGCACTGGTTCTGAAGCAGCCAGCTTCTGAAAACCACCGGTCTTCCCCTGGAGGGGATGCTGACTCCCAAACTACCCTGAGATCCCTCCTCAGCCAGCTTTTCCAGCTTGTGTTTTATGCCAAAGGACCCCTGAGCCTTCTGGTCCCCAAGAGCAAGAAAGCCCGGTTGTGTTCCCCAGGCCTTCAGGGAGCTGGGCAGCGATTCTCCAGGCTCCCTGGTTGATTGTGCCACTTGCTCATCTGCAGGTGGCCTGACAGGAGAGGGCTGGAGAAGAAAGGCATCTATTGTATTGACCAGGGTTTTCTTCACCAGAGTAATGTTGAATGGTCCCACAAAGATCTCGGGTGCTCCTTGGTTACAGAAGACACTTTCATAGACTCCAAAGGCTCGTTAAGTTTACCACAAAGATCGTGAAGCCCTTGCTTAGAGGAAAAGAAGACCCCGTGTGCCTTGTCAACCCCACCTATTTACCTACATGGAGGCTTTAGAGCTTGTTATCTTAATCTTAACTGCTGTAGGGAGTACCTAAGGAAAGTTTATTCCCAAACTGGGCTTCCAGTTTTGTTTCCCTCTCTGGGATTGATAATGAATCTTCACTAAAAAACTGCTTTGTCTTCTTGAAAGTTGTATATGGAACATCTGTGTGGAACTTTGGATTTGTTAGCTAAATGCAGCCAGTTGAATTCCTTAGCTAGTGTGAAAAGGAACCAGGTAATTGGGGAAGAGCCTTGTATATTTTAAATGTGAATGGACGTGGCTGAGCTCCCAGAGTGGGAGTGGTAAGAGATGGCACCACAGGTGTTCCATGCTTTTAGTACAAGTTTGGAAGCAAGAGTTCAGTTCCATTTGCATTCTTTCTAAGGTATGAAAACTGATTAAACAACTACCCATTCCTTCAGCCTAAATACCTATTGTATGCTTCATTCAAGCAGTATGAAAAAGTAGAATGAAACAGGAATATACTCAAAGAAGGGACTTCTAACTTTTTACCAGGAAGAAAAATAATAGAAACATAAAACCATCATTTCTTTGCTTATGGATTTATGTTTGTGACATTCAAATAGATATTTTTAATAACCATGTAATCCATGTTTATTGTAGAAGAACTGGAAATATAAACCAAAAGAAAAAAATGTTTAAATCTTGACCACCCTTTCTCACAAGATAATCACCATTAACATTTTAGTATATATTCCTCAGACCTTTTTTTCCCTGTGTATATAAAGAGAGGTGTGCACAGGAGTATGTTGATTCTTTACAAACAGATGCAAAATCCATGGCTAATTGTGCAGACTGAGCCAGCTGCCACCAGAAAACCCGGGGAGTGGTTGTACGGTGTGGGAGGGGGCGGGGGGGCCTGCTCTTGAACTGTGATTTGTGTGTCTGTGCAAGCGTGGTAAGCGTTTCTCTGTCTTGTGTTCATTCACAGCTGTGATTAGTGCCCATCCCATCCATTCCCTCGATAACCCTCACCATCATTTCCACTCCAGCAGCCTCGCTTCTCCAGCTCGCAGCCATCTCTACCACCCGGGCAGCCCATGGCCCGTGGGCACATCCATGTCCCTTTCAGACAGGGCCAATTCCACAGGTGAGAGACGAGGATCGAGCCGCAGGTGGAAAGCATTCCAAGAGAGTTGGCAAGCTGAAATGGGGAAGGGCTTGCCCTGCTTAGGAGGATTTGCAATTGCTCTCGGTGTCCTTTATTTATCGCATTTCTGTTTCTGACTCAAATTTGTTTCTGTAAAATCCACCCCACTTTTCTCCCTAAGTGTTAAGTGCTCAGTGCAAGGTGTCGTTTTAGTAAAAACACAGTAACTAATCACATAACCATGTCTCGTTCCATCAACTTGCATCTTAATTCAGTCATAGTCTCAGTTTGTTTATTTTTTTAACCCTCCAGTTTGAAAGGAAACTTACTGTGGGGGATTCTCAGACACTAGAGGTTGGCTTTGCCTTGCAGTCATCCTAATGCTGGGAGGGTCCATGGGACAGCCAGGCGCTTCTTACAGTAGGTTTCCATACCCTTCCATACCAGTGCCGTGGCCAGGACTACGACAGCGTCCTGGGGCGTGGTGGGGACGGCAGCCACATGCTGTTGATGCATATTATCAGCCTCAGGCCGCCCGGTGGGTGACTGTAACAGGGCAGGGCAGCACAGCCAGGAATGGGCCCACAGCCTGCAGTGCACTTACAGAAACACAATGCTAGGCAGACAGGGCCCAGTTTGGAAACCTTAAGAAACAACATTATCAAAGCAGTTTGAGAGAGGAAATAGTGAAATTGGGGGGACAGTAAATGGATCAGGTACTCGTGTTTCTCATTAATTGAAAATTAATTTCCACCTTCTCAGTTTAGAGGTGCAAGTCTGATAGTGTCTCAAATATACAGGATACTCTTTTTCCATCATTTGAAACTTGTTTGTTAATAGTTATGATGTTACTAGAAATAAGTTTTAGTCCTTCTGGGGAATGAGAGCGTTCCAAGGGAATTCCACTGTAAGAGAACCGCACAACTTCATGTAGAAGTTTGGGTCCTCTGCTGATCAATTAGAAACACTCCCAAAACATCAAGTGAAGCCAAAACTCTGTTAAGGGAGGCCCAACACCTCCCAAAGTTACCTCCTCCCAAACCTGTACTTGGTGGAGAACATTGCTTGAACTCCTGTCTAAAATGACCTTCCTACTGTCTCCCTCCATATCAAGGTTTGGGTCCCAGGCTTTAGAGAAAGATGGTGAACAGGAGGCTGAATAGAGAAGCAAAGTCAGCCTCTGCTCACGGTCTCAGCTAGAACAGGGACCCGGAGGCAGCCCTCCCTGCAGACGTGCTCTTAGGAGGCAGTTCAGTGTCCTGGCCCGGCAGGACGTGGGCCTGCTGAGTGCCTGGCGCCCATCCTGGTGGGAGTAGCCATCCGCCTTCCTCCTAGACCAGGAGCCACTGAAAGTGGCCAAGAAGCCCTCCTGCTAGAGGTCGAGTGTTGGTGTAAGTTCCATTCTGTATGGACGTAGGCGGAAGTGAAGAGAGGAAAACGTAATGATTTGCACAACTAAGGGCTTCCTTGCTATAATGACCAGAGGGGTTAAGAGAAGGTAAACTAGGGAGACAGTCACTGAAGATAGATCTGCAAAGTAGAGTAGTATCTAGAAGTGATCAGACGTCTCCTACTCTTTATTCTCCTGCGTGTGGGCTCGGCCTTCCCAGAACTTGGCCAGGGCAGTCCATGCTCTACAGAGATTAACTGTCTTTTCCTTGGACATTTATGTGTCACCAGCTCTTGACGTAGGAAGACCACTGTCCACTTGTCCAGGTCCTTGGCCTGGGTGGACTTTGTGTGTCTCTGACAACTTCGAGAGGTAAGTCAGTCAGGAAGCAGGCCCCTGGCCAGCGGGAAGTTCCGGTGCAGCAGTTCTCCTCGTAGGCCAGTGGAGCTGCCCGATTTCAGAGTGCGTCCTTCATGGAGAGTACTGTGTGCCAGGAGCAGCACTGACTCTTGCAGGCAGTGCTCGTACTCTGTCTCACGTTGCCCACCATCTCTTTGGCCCTCGGAAGTTTACACATCAAATGAAGGCAGGTGAGGCAGCCACTGCAGGCCTTGCGTCCCAAGTGGCCCGATGTCTCTGCCAGCACAGCTGACGAGGTCCGACAGGAGCCTGTTTTCCCTCTCTAGGCCCTGCTCCCCTCCGGGCCCGGGTTCCACCTGCTCCAGCCCCAGATCACAGAGCAGGACCGCGGCCCCCAGCAAGCGTGAGAAGTGAGATCCTCAGACACCCACTGAAAGAATGAGAAGTGTCCCAGGCCTGGCAGGCTTGTCACAGCCATGCTTTCAGCACTTGAGGAAGGTGGCGAGTCCTCCTCTCTGGGACTCAAGACCTTTGAGCTTGGAGGTGGCACCCATGACTGGCAGGGCCTATCTCCTGAGAGCCCAAGGGAACAGGTCCATTGCTACCTCAGCAACAAAGGCATGGAAATAGGTTAGATTTCTGCAGGCTGCTCATAGTTACCACTTACTGGGTCATTTTCCTTAAGGGTGAGGACTCTGGGAATCACAGGGGGCCCTCCTTCAGGCCGCCTGGTGCAGCCTGCTGCCCTGAGCTGGGGTCCTCCAGCCCCCTCCTCGGGACGGGTGGTGGTTGCACCAGCTCACACTGTTCTCCTCATAGGAGCTCCCTGGGCCTTGTTGCTGCTTCTGACCCTGCAGGGTCAGGAGACGGTGGCATTGGGCATGGAAGCGCAGCGTAGTGTGTGGTGATTCGGAGCATGGGCTTGGGAGTCCCGCCAGGGACTCAGACTCCCACCGACCTGTGTCACTCTATTCTGGGGCAGTGCCCAGCCTCCCCCTGCCTTCTGAATCACTGTGAGGACCAGACAGCCCATGAGTATAAAGCATTTAGCATCAACCTGACTCAGAATCAAGCACTCAGTAACTTACAGAGAAAAGACCTTAGCAGTTATTTAAGCCCTGTGTTCAGCTCTTTTTATACATTGTCTCAATCTCCAGTGAATTATGTTCTCCCTGTTTCACAGGTGACGAAACTCTCTCAGAGAAATGTAGTGACTGCCAAATCCACCCTGCTAGTGTGGCAAGGTTAGAGTCCAGGCCTGAGACGCCACAGCCAGTGTTCTTTCTCCCCCAGTATGCTGCCTTCCAGAATAAGTCTGCCGTCTCTGCACATGTTTTGAGATTGTTACCCTGTTCTTCCTGAGTGTCCCCCTCCTCGAGGTTGATCGACCCCTATTTCTTTTCTGCTCAAATACCCTTCATGTGGCATCATCTTAAAGCCATCTGCAGACCTGGGGACTGTTTGCTTGTCCAGGTGTCACTTGAGCTGTGGGGCTATTGCTCTGGAGCCCAAGGGCAAGCAGGCCTGTGGCTTTGCCCGTCCTCCAGTGACCACCAGGCCCTGTGGGCAGGGCTGGCACTGCCAGGGGCCCAGCCAGCCCTGGGGACCAGACACAGCACCTACGAAAGGCCAGTCGCTAGCACTGTCAGTCATTGAGTGAACTTTTTCATTTTTTTAATACTTTCTTACATCTTAATAGATAGTAGCCTCACAGACGTTTCCATAGTAAGTACCAAGAACTTTAGATCTGTAAAACTATGATCGCTTATCCGTGTTGCTTGAAAAAATTCCAGCAGCTGGTTGACAGAAATGTCTGGGACTCTTTTAGATTAGTGCATTCTACTTAGCCTTGGTGGCGGTGCTATTGCACCGTTCCCTTGGACTAGCACTGGTCCTGAGCGCTTCTGAAGCTGGTTTTAGGGGCCCTTCGAAGTAGCCAGAACCCTGGGATGTGTGCGTGTCTGACGGTTTACCGCGTGCTAACACTCCGGCTCTCCTGCTGTAGAGTCCGTCCGCAATACGCCCAGCACTGACACCATGCCAGCCTCGTCGTCACAGACGTGCTGTACTGATCACCAGGACCCGGAAGGGGCGACCAGCTCCTCCTACCTGGCCAGCTCCCAAGAGGAAGACTCCGGCCAGAGCGTCCCCACCGCGCACGTGCGCCCCTCCCACCCCCTGAAGAGCTTTGCTGTGCCGGCAGTCCCGCCCCCAGGGCCTCCTTCCTATGACCCAGCGCTGCCCAGCACGCCGCTCCTGTCCCAGCAAGGTGAGTGAGGACAGCAGCCTGGGGACCTGCGGCTCCCGCAGGTGGCAAAAGGCAGCTCTGGAAGGAACAGCAAAGCTGGTATCCTCAGGCTTCCCCAGCAGTTGAGATCAGCAGTGTCGTCCCTCTCAGGGGGAAGATGCTCTCCACTCTCTGGGGACACATACAGAGCAGAGCGCTGATTCCATGGGCTGTGTCTGCCCTGGTCTGTCTGCTCAGTCTCCCAGCACCGCCTCCCTCCCTCCCTCCTTCCTGGAGTCCCGCAAGCTGGAGAGAGGGCAGGGAGGCCACGGCTTGGAACCAGGAGGAGCCTTAGGACAGTAACCCGAGGAAGGGAAGGCAGTTCCCCGAGTTCACACAGGACCTCAAAGGCCCGACCTCAAAGGCGTGCTTTCCCCCAACTCCCCTACGTTATTATCTGTTACAGTGGTTCGTTTCAGAATAGGCCAGTGGTTTTCAAGGTTTTTGGTCTCAGGACCCCTGTATTCTCTTAACAGCTATCCAGGCCACAGAACAGCTTTTCTTCAGTATTTACTATATTAGAAATTAAGACTGAGAAATTTTTAACTTTTATTAATTCATTTAAAAATAGCAATACATGTATCATATTAAGATAAATAGCACATTTATAATAAAAAATAACTTTTTCAAACCTAAAATATAGTGAGAGGAGTGACATCTTATATTTTTGCAAATCTCTTTAATGTCTGGCTTTAATAGGAGACAGCTGCATTCTCACACCTGCCTCTGCATGTAGGCTGTTGTAATATGTCGTTTTGGTTGAAATATAAGAAGAAAATCTGGCTTCACAGATACGTACTTGGAAAAGGGAAGAGTATTTTTATAACTTTTCCAGATAACTGGATAGTCTGTTTTTGGTACTACAACGAAACTCAGCAAGTTGTAGTTTCTTATAGGTTTGTTTGTAACGTGGAATCAGAAACCATATCCATGAACTATTCATGTTGTTCCATTAAAATCCATCTGTCTTTTACTTTGAGTACGTGATACTGAACGTCACACAGGAGTCATTTGGAAAATATTGGTTCACGGAGTTATACAGATCTTCTAAGTCTTGATATGTTTCATTACACAATATCTGACAATACATTCTTTAATATCACCAAAGTCTGTAAGTATTGGCAAGTTCTCAAGCTCATGGTGGCAGATAGAAGGTTTTCAGAATTCTAATTTTCAGGTGAAACTTAATTTCTGTCATGGACAGTAAATACTGTCCATTGTTTTCCTTGAAGTGACTGGCTGACTTCATTCACTTTCTAGAAAACACTCAAGTCCACATACCTGGTTAGTCATCTGACTTTGACCTAATTGGTGCCCGTGATGAACGTGCGGCGCAGCTCACAGCCGCGGCTCACAAAAGCCTGTATGTGAGACCATCAGCCCTTGGCTCTACGTACAGCAGGACTTCACACACACTTCCCGTTTTCATGCTTTCCGTTTTGTCCCACAGGACATTTTAAAAGATGTATAATCAAGGTCAAGGTTTACTAAGTAATTCTTACTATTTCGTTAAGGACGATCTTGAACCGACTATTTTTAAACTGCAAGTGTGTGTCAGTGAATCATTTTACAGTTTGGTGCCACCGCCTTAATGTGTGCTAAGGCGCCCTCCAGTTTACCCACTGTTGCCTTTGTACTGCCAGTGTAAGCGCAAAAAGCAGTGTTAGTGTTACTATGAAAAGCATGGTGACCTCCCGATATTCTGCCACGGGGTCCATGGGTCAGAACCTTTTGAGACCCCCCGCACTAGGAGAGTAGTTTTCTAAAGCCAAATGGAATATTCCTCTGGCCTCTGGGATGCCCCACTGTCTCCCTCCTTCTGTCTTGCTCCTTCTCAGCGCAGGAGCTGAGACAGTGGTTAGACCTTAGGTCCCTGCGTGAGGTCTGGGGGGCGGGCCCGACCACCCACCTGAAGGCGCTCTTTCCCCTCAGCTCTGAACCATCACATGCACTCAGTGAAGACGGCCTCCATCGGGACTTTAGGAAGGAGCCGGCCTCCGATGCCAGTGGTGGTTCCCAGCGCGCCTGAGGTGCAGGAGACCACAAGGATGCTGGAAGACTCCGAGAGTGTAAGTTCCCAGGGCCGGCCCAGCAGGACAGCTGAGCTGGTGGCAGCGGCACTGTGCTGGCCCACAGGTGGGAAGCACACTCCGCTAACGCCCCACTGAGCCAGGGCTGAGCTGGGGGTTTGGTCTCGCACTGGCTCTGCTGGATCTTGGGTTCACCTCTCACCAGCCCAGCGACTGCTCCTCCCACCCCCACCCCATCGCCACCTTCCTTTGAGTTCTGTCCCCTCTCTGGTCCTCTCTTCTTGCTGTGAACCACGCACGTGCTCTTTCACCCCTCAGTCCCACTTCAGGACCTTTTCTGAGCAGGATGCTGGAGGGGAAGGTGCTTGACTGGTTGCTCTGAAACCAAACATTAACAGGGTTTCTCCTTGACCTTCTCTCTCACAGTCCAACAAATACACTCTGCCTCTTCATTCCCAGATACAGGACTCTCCAGAAGCAAGCTTGGGGCCCCGAGATCAGGGGACATCCCAGCTGCTGACTGTGACAGAGACCTAGGCAGGCTGCACAGCAGAGCCTCTGGCCCTGTAAGGTCATTGTCACCCTGGGCAGAGTGTGTGGGGGAGGGCACTTCACAGTGCAAGGAAATGCGTGGTTGCTGGCTTGGGAGTGAGTGCGCGTGGCACCGCCTGTGAGTCTGACTGTTCTGGGCTGGCCGCAGCTTTGGTAGTCCGGTCTCGGGGCAGTTGGACCACTGACCACTGACTCTCCTTCCGGACGGCCCCTCGGGTCCCTCCCACTGACAGTGTGCTCTTTTCTGTAGAGCTATGAACCAGATGAGCTGACCAAAGAGATGGCCCACCTGGAAGGACTAATGAAGGACCTCAATGCCATCACGACAGCATGATGACCTTCAGCAGGACGGGACTCCAGACCTGAGTCTGGGACTGAGCCTTGAAAACAAGGAATTGTACAGAGGACGAGAGGACAGCACTTGAGAACACGCAGTGAACACGCAGAGCAGCCGTGCCCCGCGTGGGGCTGGCTCCAGGCACGACCACCTGCCTCTCCTGCTCGGCCCGGACGAATGCCGGGTCCAGGCAGCTTCCCTTTGCCCACTGAGACCCTGCAGGACTGGGCACCATGGGCCAAAATGCCGTGTCCAGGGAAGAGGCAAGAAGAGCAACCTGCATTTCCCCTTGTGGTCAGGCCGTGTCCGTGCTATGCCGGCATCGCCTTTACGGTGCGTCGCCGGCATTCACGGACAACTTTCTTTATGTCCTATTTTACTTCACCTTCACAAGAAAAACACTGTCAAAAGCAAGGAAGTCCGAGGTGTTCTCCACCAGTGGTTGGCATTCGACTGCTTGTTTGAATTATGTATGGAAGGTCATCGACAGGATGGGTTGTCCAGGGGTTGGCTTGTTTTTTGTTTTTGTTTTTATTTTTTAATTCTGAGTCACTGCATCTACCAGCTGTTAACCCATCACTTTGAGGGGGGAGGAAATGTTGCATTGCTGTTCGTAAGCTTTTTTATTATTTTTTTATTATAATTATTAAAGGCCTGACTTTTCTCCTCTCATCACTGTGAGATTACAAATCTATTTGAATGATATGTAACATTGAAAAGACTTGTTTGTTGCTTCTGTGCAGTTTCAGTATTGGGGTGGGGGGGCCGGGGGGGTTGGGAATAGGAAATGAAGGGGCTGCTGAGGTCCTGTGAATGTTTCAGTCATTGTACTTCCTTCCAGAAGCCTGCAGAGAATGGAAGCATCTACTTTATTGTCCTTTCCTGGCATGTCCATCTCTATTGTCACTAAGTTGCAACTGGAGTTTCATTTGGATCTAGTTTAAAAAGTCCTTTGTGCAATAGGTGGGTCCGAGGATGTCGCTGCGCTGACGTCCTGGTCAGATCATGATGAGAACGTCTGTGCCAAGCAGTCAGGTGCTGTGTGTCCACCCGCACGAGTGACAGGGAACAAGGCACCAGCCCGACCCGCTCGCGGGACATCAGAGAAAAGGATGGAGACCCTTTCCTGCTGTTCTCATGTGTTCCCTTTGGGGAAGGTGGGCGTTAGGGAAGGAACTTTGTTTCCACTTAGGACTCCTTGCTTCTCTCTGGTTCCTCTCCTCAGCCAGTCCAGCCCTCACGTCCATGTCCACGTTTCAGGGCCCTTAGGAGAAGCATTAGCAAGAGCAAGGCAGGCAGGGCTGCAGTACCCAGGAGGCTGCCGCTTCTTTCTGAACGTTGTTCTCTAAGAGGCAGGGGACAGGGACAGTGGAGAGGGACAGGAAGCAGCTGGCCCTTCCCATCCCCGCAGCTCAGCTAAGCCCTGGTTAGAACGGGGCGGCAGGAGATGTCTGGGGCACACTCAGTGGCCTGGCCTCACACACTAGCCTTGGCCTTTGCAAATAGTTCTTCTTTTTCTTCAAAAGATGTGGAGCTGAGGTGGGTTCTTTTTTACTATTAAGGATATATTATGAAAAAAATACAAGACAGACCCTCAGGCATCTTCCCCTGTTCCCCAGCAAGCCCCCAGAAGAGAGCGTGGCAGGCAGTGCAGAAGGCCCGTCGGGCTTTGGTTCCGTAGCCGACAGAGGTCAGCTGCTGACCCCACCGCTGGGCTCCCACCCACCTGCCCTGAGCACGGCCCCACAGGCACCCCGCTTGCCTTTGCCCATTGGTTAGTTCCCCTTTTTAGGTCTCACACATTTGCTTTTCTGGACGATGAACTCTTTGTATTTATTGTTTTGGGGGCAAGGAAAAGTGCGATGCTGGGCCTGCTGCCGTGCCGGCCGCTCAGGCAGGTTCTGGAAGCTGCTGCATTTAACACTGATCCTGAAAAGAGCGCTCAGAGCCCCCGGCACCAGCAGGGCCTGACTCCCCAGAGCCGTCTTCCCTTTCGCCCAAAGAAACCTGCTCACTATCCAGGGCGTTCGCTCCCACGCACCCTGACGCTTCTGTTACCTCAGGGCCTTGGTACCTGGACACTGCCGCAGAGCTGGGGCGGGTGGGGGGCCTATTTTTAAATAAAGTACCTGCTCAGAGTTGGGGATTTTTTAAATTTAAGAAAAAGGAAAGCTATTCTGTATTGCACCTTTTCACAGTTCAATACATTTTCTTAACATTTCCTGTGCTTTTTGAAATGAAACCATCGTGTGTCTTCTCCTAGTTGAGTGGTTGCCCAGCAGCTTCCTCCGGGAGGATTTGGAACAGACGTGTCTGCTGCCTGGCTGCCTGCGGGAGGGCCGGGGGGCTGCGGGCCGAGCCGCTGTACACACTTGTTTGGCCTTCTCTGTAGTTGATGCTGTAAACTCTATGGCTTTTTAAAAAACAATTTCATGTTTTTATTTGGTATTGGAAATCCAATACACTTTTTTAATCCAATCAAACGCTGTGTGGTCCAAGAGTTATTTTTCCTTGAGAACAGGACGTCGGGGTCCCCCGTTTCCCAGCCTCACCCTGACCTCCCGTTGCCCTCAGCTGTAAAGGCGGGAGTCCTGAGGGTCACCGGGGTGGCGTGGCCAGTGAGCCGGGAGGCAGCGGAAGCCCAAGGGTGAGCCCTGTCCTGTCCCCTCCCCACTGCTGCGCTGCAGGAGCTGAGCAGCCTGAGGAATCCAAGGTGACACCTGTCAGGAAAAGCCAGGTGACCCCGGCAGAAGGGTGCTGCCGCTCCTGAGCGGCGTGTAGGCCATGTCCGTGCTGCGGCGGCAGCTCTGTTGGCACACGGACAGCGCCCACCTCTGCCTCTGCGAGGTGTGTGCCGCCTGGAGCAGGTGGTACAGGAGCCCCACCCTTCCTAGGCGCCTCACCTGACCACATTCACTGTGCCTTACGTTGGGCTGCTAAACAAAAATGTCACAACGGTGGGCTTCAACAGCAAACATTTATTTCTCACAGTTCTGGAGGCTGGGAAGTCCAAGCCCAAGGTGTCAGCAGATCTGCTCTCTGGGGAGGGCTGCTTCCTGATTGACAGGTTCACAGCTGTCTTCTTGCTGTGCCCTCACTGGGGTCTCTTCCATAAGGGCACTAATCCCCTTCATGGGGGCTCCACCCTCAGGACCTCATCACCTCCCAGAGGCCCCACCTTCTTACACCATCACATTGGGGGTTAGGTTTCAACATAAAAACTCGGGGATGGATCTTGAGATTATTATGCTAAGTGAAATAAGGCAGAAAAAGTCAAGAACCATATGACTTCACTGATACCTGGGATATAAAACTGAAAACCACAAAGGAACAAGACAAAGAAACAAAACTCATAGACACAGACAATAGTTTAGTGGTTATCAGAGGGTAATGGGGGAGGGGGGTGGGAGATGAGGGTAAGGGGGATCAAATATATGGTGATGGAAGGAGGACTGACTCTGGGTGGTGAACACACAGTGTGACATATAGATGGTGTAATACAGAATTGTACACTTGAAACCCATGTAACTTTACTAACCATTTGTCACCCCAATAAACTAAAAAAAAATGGGAGAGACACAAAGTTTCAGTCCATGACACTAAGATTTCTCATGGTGTGTGAGGGTTGGGGGCTCAGGACAGCCTGCCCCCAGTGAAATTGCAAGGAAGGGAAGGCAGGAGGGTGCCCAACGTCCCCACAAACTGCTCCTCCGGCCCCATGACCACCTGCTCTGCTGCCGAGAGGACTTAACGAAACCCAAATCCCATCATTCCCATCAGTGGAGTCCCGTTGGCCTCAGGGTGGAGTCGAATCTCCCAGTGCTAAAGCCTGGCTTGTCTGCCGCGGCCCCCGGGGCCAGACTCACGTTGCCTCGTGTGTCCAGAATCCTGGCCACGGGCAGCTGCCTGTGGGACACTTTTCAGCCTTTGCACATGGAGCACTCTCCACTTGTGCTCCTGTTCTAACAGCCCGAGTCCCCGGTAGTGCTCCCTCCTCCGCATCTAGATGGCGCCCTTGGCACATTTGAGTGATTTATGTTTGAGTGCAGTGGACTGGGAATGCGGTGGGGCGTAATTTCTCACTCCTCTCTGAATGCCTAATGCCAACGGACAGTCAGGAGGACTCAGAGCCTGGGGCTGGAAGGCTCCCCACACACCACCCCTCCCCTCCCTTGGAGGCCTCTATTGTTACAGGTGCCCGGACCCTCCCAATCCAGCAGCCCTTTGGTGTCTTGGGATGAACTTAAAAGATAAAGACCGGTCTGCCTGGCAGTTACAGGAAATGATGCTGGTGCCACAATGGCCACCTGGGTGCTGGGAACTAGGGCAAGAATATCCTCCAGATCGTTCTAGGACGAAGGTGAACAAGGCTGTCTGTGAAGAAATGACCTCTTTCCCCAGTCCATCCATCAGCCCCTCCCAGTTTCAGCCACCTTCCTGCCAGCGGCGTGGTCTCATCAGTAGAGACAGGACAACAGCCATCAGATTGATGGGGAAGGGACATGGGCTGGGGGTGGGGAAGAAGCAGGGAGCCACGAGGGGCCAGTCCTACCCACATAGGCAAAGGGGCCTCAACCCTTCACCTAGAGTCTCCAGCTACCAAAGGAGGAAGTTCCCCTGCGGGCTGGGGGGAGAGGTGGGAGGCAGTAATTGAAGGAAAGTGATATTTTTCATAATTTTTAATAGCATGTCACGTTGAATCATGATATTTAAAACTACGATTCCCCTCTAAACAGAGTGGATGATGTTCACCTAATGATGTTCTTTGACTCAACTAGGAACTTGATGGTCTTCGGAAATGAAAAGATGGGCCTAGAGCTGAGCTCAGACAGCCTGAGAGGGATCTGTTGCTGCAACAGAGAGAAGAATTTGTAACTTCCTGAAGTAATTTGGGGTGGGAACGTAGCTCTGGCAGCAGGTACAATCCACAAGAAGGTGCGAGGATATGGGGCTAAGTGGGAAGGCACCAGTGGGAAATAGCCTGCCCTTGAGGTGCCCCGAAGGACTTTTGAAATGAGGTAATTGAATGCGGTTTGCTCTTTGCACGTGTCTGATGGGATCCCCTCCGACCCCGCACATCTCATATAGCGCCTGCCATGTGCAAAGACTTACATGAGTGGCTGGCTTCCTCCCAGGAAGGAAAGGTGCGTCTGGACCAGCACGTTGATGGACAGACCACAAGTCTGGCGAGGTGAGGGTGACCATGAATGAAACTGGTTCACTCAGCCAGAAGTGACCAAAAGAATCCAAACCTGAGCAGCCACAGAAATCCCGGGGGCAGAGGGGAGGGGAATGAGACCTTTCACAGGTCGAGAAATGTGAATTCCAATCAAATTCGGATGCTTAAGACCTTACGCAGATTTTAAGAGGCAGACTTACCTCAGCGGGTGTCTGGGTCGCAATCAGTTTGCATATGCACACCCTCCGTCTCAGCGTCCTGGAGCAAAGCCTCGTCACCCCGTCCGAGCTAGATGCCTGCCCTTCATTATGGGTCTACCTTCTCTGCACCTGGTCTCCCAAAAGAGCAACCGAGGAGCCATTCCAAACTCTCCCTTCAACACCACAGCACGGGGCTCAGTAAATCCTGCAGCTCTATCTCTCAAATGTCCCCCAAAGTGGCTCCTCTTTGTCGTCTGTTGGGCCAGCTCCTCACTGGTGCCACCAGCTCAGTCTTCCACAACAATGGAGAGGACTTTCTGAACTCCAATCTGAGCTCTCTCCATCTTAGCATTGTGCCATAGCTGCCCCGTCACCTGCCCTGCAGAATGGAGTCCCAGCCATCTGCCTCTTTGGTTTTATTTGCCACTTAGTCTGCCCTTTTGCCCGAATTTGGCCCTAGCAATAGAGAGCAACATGCCTGGGTGTGATATCTGACCGCTGCATTATTCCCTTTGCCTCCATCTTCTCCCACCTCCTACTCCACCTATGGGTTGTTGGCCTGCTAAATTTCTACTCATCTTTGAAGACCCCATCTAACCATCCAGTTCCCTGATTGTTCGTGTTCATGTCTCTGTCTCTTCCAATACATGCGAACTCCTGAGGGAAAACAATCCTGCTTGGTTTTAATTCCCCATCCCACAGAAATCCCGGGGGCGAGAGGAGGGGAATGAGACCAGCACACAGCTGGTGTTCACTAATGAACTTGCCTGCTGAGGAAGACGGATTTGAAGTCACCATGGCCCAGTGCTGAGGGAATTTGACAAAGTCTGAATTCTTCCTAGGAGCAAAAACTTAGGTTTTGCACAGGAGGTGAAGCTGAGCTGCATCTAGGAATTAATACAAGGCTATCTATCTGGAGGCAGGGGGGGGCCACTGCAGAGCTGGGAAGCTGCCTGCATCACATGACCATCCACATGTCACCGTGAAGAGAACCATCCTGCGTGGCGCTGAGCCTGGGGCGCCTAAGACTGCTCTGCCTCCTGTCACTGGCTTAAGCACTGGGGCCCCAGCAGGCCACTGGAGAGAAACTGAGGAGGCACGGAGCTGGCAAAGGTGATTCTGGGCCATCAAGCTGGATTCGGTTGTCCAGGTGCCGCAGATGGGAGTCAGGCTTAGAGGTAAGAACAAGGTGGGTTCCTTTCATAAACTCAAAACCCAGGTCTCACAGAGAATTCTGGGCAGCTTTCTGAAAGAGGCAGGAAGAGCTGGGATCATGAGATCACAGAGACATGAACACGAACAATCAGGCAAAATGATGGATCAGGCTGCCATAGACAGTGTTGCCCAGGAAATGGCGGAAAATCACCTGATAAACGTTCTAGACTCACACACAGAAGGGAAACTGGCTGGAACTGAAAGCAAAGAGATCTCGGTGTGGGCAGGTGACGTGAGAGAAAGAATATTTGGGGCCAGTCAGAAAAGGAGCTGGGAATCATTCGTGGTTTCACAGATGTTCCTGAGGGCCTACTGTGTGCCAGGCACTGGGAATGCCCAATGAGTAAGACAGCTTCCGTTGGTGTGTTCAGTGTAGAAGAGGATAGACACTTAACAGACAGAAATGACCATCCATTTCATCCATTCCAAATGAAAAGTGCTGAGGCCTGACAGACCTGACCAGGCAAAGTCAGGAAGGAGTTTCCAGCCCTGACGGCAGAGTCCGGGGTCACAGAGTAAGTGACACTGAGAATGGTGGGCATTCGCCCGAGAAAGGAAATGGGTTCCCTCCAGCACTGCTTGCTCTAGGTCTGAAAAGCAGGGAAATTTCAGATACTGGCTAAATTACAACAGAAATACTTTTACATGATTTGATCAAAAGAAAGCAAGGGAATTCCCTGACAGAGGACCAGAAAACTGAATCCAAGTGGTAAACAAAAAGGGAAGTTGGCTCTTCCCTGGTTGGAAATCCTACTACGGGAAACCTGGAAGGTGGGCGAGGAGACCGCCCCGATGGAGGGAGCCACGCCTAACTGCACACAGCCAGAACGCGGAAGGGAAACGTTCATGGGAGCATGCCCAGGAGAAGTCAACCTGTCAGGAAAGAAACCAAAGGGAAGCCTGACAGGCACTGCTGTGTTTTAAAAACAGTAAAAATCCCCATCTCTCTTGAGAATTTGTTGAAGCTTGTTGTGTCTATATTCATAAGGGATACTAGTCTTTAATTTTCTTTTTTTTTTTTTTGTATTTTTTAATCTAGTTTTGGTATTGGTGCAATATTGGTCTCATGTAGTAAGGAAAGTGTTCCTTCCTCTTCTATCTTTTAGAAAAGCTTGTGAAAGATTGGTGTTAATTGTTCCTTGAACATTTGGTGGAATTCAAGAGAGACTATCTGGTCCTGGGCTTTTCTTTATGGAAGTTTTATTACTAATTTAACCTCTCTGCTTGTTGTAGGTCTACTCAGATTCTCTGTTTCTTCTTGATTCAGTTTTGGTAATTTGAGCTTTTCTAAGAATTTGTCCATTTTATCTATGTTATCTAATTTGTTGGCATATTGTTGTTCATAATGTTCCCTTATATTCCTTTCTATTTTTTAAAGGTTGGAAGTAATATCCCCTCTTTATTCCTGATCTTAGTATGTTGAGTCTCCTCTGTCTCTCTACCCCCTTTGCTTTTTAGCAGTCTAGTTTTGTTCTGTTTGTTTTCAGTGCAAGTAGAAAGTTTATTTTCTTTGACATGGAATTAACAGTTAATTTGATTCCCCAAATGGAGAAAAATTGGAACATTTGCATATGACAACTTTCCATGAAACACTTACTCATATAGTTGTTAAAGTTATTGACTGTCCAAAGAAACTGCAATTTCAAGTTTGTTCACAGAAATCAAAAAAATTGTAACTTGGGAAGCTTCAAAATGGTAATTGTATCCCAGAATTATAATTACCGGGGGGGTGGGGGGAAATGCTCTCTTGGCTGAGTTTCAACATCACTGTAATACTGTGTCATCCACTTCATACATAAGTGTGCATTGGGCAAGGAGGGTGTATACATTCCTATTACATCACTTTTGGAGATGAGCTCAATTGCCTTATAGTCTGTCGCCAGCAGGGTCAATTGTCAAATTGTCAAAATTTTTCGATTTTGTTGATCTTTTCAAAGAACAACTTTTGGTTTTGCTGATTATCTGAATGGTTTCTCTATTTTATTTACCTCTGCTTTAATCTTTATTATTTCTTTCTTTCTGCTAGCTGTGTTTAGTTTGCTCTTCTTTTCCTAGTTTCTTAAGGTGAATGTTTAGTTTACTGATTTCAGATCTTTTTAAAATATAGGAACATATTGTTATAAATTTCCCTCTGAGCTGCATTTGCTGCACCCATAAGTTCTGGTGTGTTGTGTTTTTGTTTCCATTCCTCTCACTTTACTTTCCAATATTTCTTATCTCCATTGACCCATTTGTTCTTTAGAAATGTGTTGTTTAATTTCCATGTATTTGTGAATTTTCCAAATCTCTTCCTGTTACTGATTTCTAATTTTATTATATGGTGGTCATATAATATTTATAATTATCATAATTATATTGTATAATTTCAGTCCTTTTAAGTTTACTGAGACTTGTTTTGTGGCCAAACACATAGTTTATCCTGGAGAATGTTCCATGTGGACTTGAGAAGAATATGTATTTCGCTGTTCTTATGTGGCGTGTTCTTGAAGCATGTTAGATCTAGTTAATGTTGTTCAAATTTTGTATTTCCTAGCTGATTCTCTATCCAGTTGTTCTATCCATTATTAAAATGAAATAGTGAAGTCTATAACTATTATTGTTGAATTGTCTATTTCTCCTTTCCATTATATCAGGTTTGCTTCAAAAATTTGGGGGCTCTGTTGTTAGGTGTATATAAGTTTATAATTGTTAAATCTTCTTGGTAGATTAACCATTTATCATTTTAAAATACTCTTTGTCTTCAGTAACAATTCTGTCTTAAAGTCTACTTCGTCTGATAGTTTCAGTTTTCTTTTGGCTAATATTTGTATGATGTATCTTTTGACATCCTTTCTACTTATTTGTGTCTTTGAATATGAAGTATGTCTCTCATACACAGGATATAGTTGGATTTTATATATACTATATATAAGATATATTTACTATATTAAAGAATATATCAACAAATAGTGTGATATCATTTTATAAATTAATATATTAATACATTATATTAATGTATTTATAGTATATTTAATTATATATTCTATATTTATGTATTAAAACTTTATAGTTTTGATATATACTTTTATAATTATATTATTTATTTTGTATTTTATATTTATTTTATTTATATAGTTTTTAAAATTCATCCTGCCAACTTCTGCCTTTTAATTTGATGGTTTAATCTAGTTACATTTTATGTAATTTCTGATAAGGTAGGATTTACATCTGGCACTTTGGTATTTGTTTTCTATATGTTTTCCTTTTGTTGTTGTTCTATTACTGTTACTACCTTCTTTTGTGTTAACTAAATATTTTCTATTGTACCACTTTAATTCCCTTGTCAAAAGGCACAAATCATAAGAGAAAAATTTGACAAGTTGAACATCATCAAAATCAAAAGTGTTTACCTTTTGAAACACCTGGTTAAGAAAAAAATGAATAGGCAAGTCATAAACTGGCAGGAAATATTTGCAACACATATATCTTATAAAGAACTCGTATCCTGAATGTAGTACTTGTAATTTAATAATAAGAAAACAAATTACGCAATAAAAACAAATGGGTAAAGATCTGAACAGTCACCTCAGCAAAGAAACACCCGAAAATATGCTCCGCATCTTTAGTTAATACGGAAATGCAAATTAAACCAGAGTTAACATTATACACCCTCTTGAAGGGTAAAGATAAGACAGACAATATGTAGAGTTACAAGGATGTGCAGTAACTGGAACGCTCAGACAATGCTGGTGGGAATGCAAGACAATATTCCAGCCTTGGAAAATTATCTGGCAGTTTCTTATAAAGTTAAGCACGTACTTATCAGATGACCCAACAGGGCCCCTCCTGGAGAGTACTCAGATAAGGGGAAACCCACACCCACATGACGACTTGAACGGGAATGTTCATAGGAGCTTTATTCTTAACAGCAAAGCTGGAAACAGCCCAATTGTTCATCAGTGGGTGGACCAATCAACAAACTGTGGCATATCCATACAAGGATACACAAAACGACACAGACAGATCTTAAAAGCTTTAGACTAAATGAAAGACATCGGACATAAGAGATCACATTCTGTACGATTCCATTTATACAAAATTCTAGAAACGGCAAAATGGAAGTGACAAAAAGCAGATTGCCAGGAGTCAGGGGCAGGAGGACGGGATTGACTTCAGAGGAACATGAGAGTATTTGGAGGCGTGATGGAAATATTCTATTGCTTAATTGCAGAGGTGGTTACAGGGCTGTGTACCTTTGTCAAAATTCATTGAACTGTACACTGACATTGGGCGAATTTTGTCATAATGGAAATAAATCTAACAAAATGTACAAACCTCCATGAAGAAAACTATAAAGCTATGCAAAAGATTTGGCAGAGACGGTCAATGCCCAGCAAATACTCCACGTTCTCCTGACACATCGACACAGCGCAGCCTCCTTTGCAGTTATGTTGTGGCCCAATGACAATATAGCACATGAGAGGAAGTGAAATGTGTCATCACTAGAGAGACATCGTTCATAATTAGTCATGTCTCCCAGGCTCCTCTCCATCAGTGACCTTGGAGACCAGAGATCCAAGCTGATATCAGTATGGAGAGTGGCTGCCTGGCCTGCAGGGGGCTTTACCTGAGCTGGAATCAAGCTTCACTGCATTAAGCCATTGAACATGTGGGCTTTTTCTGTTGGGCAGCTAGTGCTAATTACCCTAACTAGTGCAAAAGACATTAAAGAAGACCCAGATGGGGGAGAGTTATACCCTTTTCATCCATAGGAATACAAATTTTAATAATAATGTTTGTGACGTTTCAAATCAAAAGTCCATCGAATTCTTCATGCATCTTAGCAAGCTGACTGTACAATGTATATGGTAACACAAAGGCTCTGGAATAGCCAAGACTTTCCTTGAGAAGAAGTGGGTGGGAGGACTTGCTCTGCTACATAGTAATGTACTTTATAAAGCTGTAGAAAGTAAGTGTGCTGTTTGAACAGGGATAGACAAACTAACAGACTGAACAGAAACCCTCAACAAAGACCCAGAGATGACATATAAGTGATGTTGTAAATTAGCAGGTATCCATATGGAGCTGAACTATACCGACACCATACCCAAAGTCAAGGTCAGGTCAAGGACTTAAATACGAAAAACACTTCACCTTTTTAGAAATTAATATAGAAGAATATCTTTAGAACATCAGAGTAAGATAGGTTTATTAAACCAGCAAAAAAGGCACTAAAGTACTAGACATTTTTTTAAGTATTGCTAAACTTGACCTCATTAAAATGTAAAACTTCTGTTCCGCAAGAAACACCAAAATAAAAGTGCAAATACAAGCCATAAATGGGAAGAAGACATTTGCAACACATGTATACCTGTGTATGTGTGTCTGTGTGTAAAACTCCTGTGAATCAATAAAAACACAAGAGGAAATCAGGTAAATTACATGAAAAAAAAATTTCTCTAAAGAGGAAGCATAAATGGCAAATGAATACACAAGAAAATATTCAACCTTACTAGTAATTAAGGATTTGCACATTAAAACACAATTAGATATCACTCAATTGGGGAAAATGATAAAACCTGGTGATTCCGATTATTGGCAAGAATGAGGACCATGAGTGACTCTCATCCCGCTGGTGGGAGTATACATGGTAGGACTGCTTAAAACAGCTTGGCACTATCTTGTAAAGTGAAGATTAATTCATCCTATGACTCAGTTATTCCACTCCTAGATGCAGCATTAGAAATCCTTTTACACATTTTTCTCAGGAGCCACAAACAAGAGCGTTGTAGTGACAGCGAGAACTGAAACTGACCAAAACACTATCTATCTCCAGACGACACAGGTGAACGGTGGCATAGTCCTATACTGGAACGCTATGCAGCTGTGGAAATGAGACCGGCATGCTCCACGCATCGACAAGGTCTCAGAATTACAATATTAAACAAAATAGCAGATCACAAAGGAAATGTACAGCATTCTACCACTTACAGAAAGTTCACATTTGTACAAATATATGCAGTGGTGTATAAAAGTTTAGGGGTATGGCCACCTCAGGTGCAGGTGATGAAAAGGTGCCTTATTTGTAAAGAAATTTAAACAATAATAAATGGACTGAAACTCAGTCTTCTTTCTATTACCACCATGCATCAGCAATTCCGAACAATATGACTGATAAAATCCTCCTCCTCACAAAGGTAACTACTCCCAGCCCCGCACTCCCACCTTCCTGCGCCGCTGAACACGCTAACGTGTGTAGAGACATTTCGGTAGTAAAATATCAGAAGTAAGGCAATGATAGAATTAAAGTTCAGATGAGCAGTTTTCCTTGGAGAGAGGGAAGGGGTACAGTTGGGGACTGGCACAAATGCCTTCAAAGGTATTCCTTATGTTCTATTTTTTAAACTGAGTGATTTTTTAAATCATATTTTTAATACCTGATTTATGTACAGACGGTCTGCAAGCTTGACTTAGGATTTTTCAACTTAACGATGGTGCGAAAGTGGTATGTATTCAGTAGAAAGCGTATTTTGAGTTCTGAGTTTTCATCTTTTCCCCGGCTACGATTTGTGGTGTGTTGCTATGCCTGCACCGTCAGCTAATGTAAGTGTTCTGAGCCCTTTAGGAAGGCGAGGCTAAGCTGTGCTATTCGTTGGTGTGTTAGGTGGATTAAGTGCATTTTCCACTCAAGGTATATTCACACTTACGATGTGTTTATTGGGATATAACCCCATCATAAGTTAAGAAGAATCATGTATTTATTTATGTCTATATTAAGGGTTTATTTATATTTTCTTGCGTACGTATGAAATAGTCTACCCTCAAAAGGAAGAAAACTGAAGTAGCAAAATCAGCAAGGGGTTGACTGGTGTTGCCCCAACCCCAGGGGAGGAGGGAGGCCCAACGCACATGCCTGGGCAGACCAGCGGGGGTGGGGGCTGGAAAGGACATGCTCTGTAGTGCTGTGGAAGAAGCAAACTCCACAAAGAATAAAAGTGTGTGGCGGTGGCAGGAGGCGCCCAGGCTGCAGCTCAGGGATGGGGGGACCTGAATTGAGGGGGAACTCTGGGAGCATCCCCTCCCGGCCAGGAAGCCATGGGCACAGGTGTTTGCAGGAAGTGTGTGTGCAGTGGGGAGCTGGAGGCCAAGGCCAGGGGCCCAGGAGCACCGACCTGCAGGAGAAAGAAGAGCCCTTCAAGCTGAGGCTGAATAGAGCAACAAGGAACAGGAGGGTCTGGAGAGGTGGGGGTCGGGTGGGGGGCTGGTCAGCAGAGTCACGCACTGCGGGGGTGGGGGGAACACAGGACAGGCCCCTGGATTTCCCCACAAGGGCCACTGGTGACCTTGTCTAGAGCCCTGTAGTGGAGAGGAGGCAGGAGCCGACTGCAGCGGCCAGCCGGAGTGGAGACAGCTCTCAGAAGTCTGGCTGAGAAGAGGAGCAGCAACAGCTGGGAAGAGATATGGAGTCAGGCGAGGAATTTCGTGCAACTTTTAAAACTTTCTTTTAAAAATCCTAATCTGGTTTAGCCCTGCTAAGAAGGGTACCTGGGGCCTTCCCACCGAGAGCGCAGCCATAAACACAGCAGGTGTCTGTTGGGGCTGAAGCATGGGCTGCCGTGGCATTGGGGAATGGTGCTGTCCGCTGTGGGGGAGGGACTATTTTACCAGAGACTTGTTCAGACCTGCTGATAGGTGGTGACGGTGAAAGAGAAGAGAAAGCAACGGACACTTCGTCATTGTCAGCCTTGGTTTTAAATTCTCTGCAGACAGCACAGCCTGTCTTGCCTGCACCAGGACAAACTGCTCCTGCCACCAGTCTTTGTGGCACCAGCGGGAAGGGACAAGGTTGTGTCCAGGGCCTGGGTGTGCGTTCCTGCTCCTTTGCTCTCTGGAGCGAGTTCCTTACCCTCTCTGAGTCTCCGCCCTTTGGCTCACTGGACTTGAGGCGAATTCTTACCCCATCATGATTGTTGTGATAGTGGAAGGAGAAAGGAAAGCACAAAGAACTGAGCACACAGTAGGTACTTCCTAAGTGTCCTTTGGGACAGAGACAGAGATGACAGTGACTGGTGCTGCCCCTGCCCCTCGCCCCAGGAGTGTGGCCCTGTGCACACACCTGGAGTGGATCCAGCAGGTGGGCAGGGTGGGGGTGGGGGGAGTGTCCTCCGCACTGGCTCAGACCCAGCCCATGGGTGTGGCTGGGCCCGCAGCAATCCCTTCCACCCCGAGCATCAGCACACAGTCTGTCTGCAAAGGGCCTCCCCAGAGCCCCAGAGGCCTGGCTTGCCCTCAGCCCCTGCCCTCCCCATGGTCCCCAACAAGCACTGCTGCCTGGGCCGCAGGGGGCAGTTGTCATGGGGACACTGAGCCTGCAGAGCTGCCTTCTTAACAACGGGACTCCCAGGCTGGTTACCATGGAAACAGCATCCACTCAGCAATCAGTGGTGGGGACCGGGTTCCCTGCCCTTTCTGAGGACGTTCCCCTCCAGCAGGCAGGTAGGCACTGCCGGGAGCCCCGGGGACTTCGCTTTTCCAGCCACGGATTACTGCCTCTCCCCTACCCAGCGAGGTGGCAGGGCCTGCGGACACCCCTGCAGCCAAGGGAGGCAGAAGCAGCTATCTGAAGACTTCGCAGGGTGTCTGGGGGCCAGGCCTCGCATCCTTCCACCACAGTGAAGAGTGGGCACCATACCTCCTAACAGCCAGGCCCTCAGGATCCCCCACCCACGCAGGAGCCCAGAGGCTGTGGCCCATCCTTGGCAACCCTCCATCCAGGCCATAAAGCGCCCAGTCTGGTCACCGTGTCCCCCAGCCGCCCTCTGGCTTCTGAGGGCCCATTTGATCAGGCTAAGATGGCATGTCCCTCTTCAGTATCCAGCTGGAACTCATGTGCACATTCCCACCCTCCTTCTCCTTCAGGGAGCATCAGGGAGTCCCAGGGACTCGGGAGCCCTGGCCGCCGGGTGGGAGGGTCAGGGTCAGGGTGTTGCAGCTCCACCAGCCCACAGAGGACCCCCGTCCCTCCCTGTCATCCTCCTCCTTGCTGCCGCTCACCAGCCCCACAACAGGACACACCTACATCCACAGCCAGCCCTCTTCCACTCCTTCGCACCTTTGCCCCCCCCCAGCTCTGAGGGGTACAGGTTTGCGCGTACAGGTGTCCTCGGGTCCCTGTCCCAACACCCTGGCTCCTGAGCCTCCACCATTCTGTGAACTCCCCACCCCTCCCAATCCCTGGCCCCTAGACGGCGGCAGCATCTGCTGGAATTTTTTTATTTAAATAAAATATACAACACGGCGCAGTTACCGTTTTCTGTTTTAAAAGTGGAAGATTTGAAAATTGCTTGTGAGGGATTGGGGATCAGAGGGTCCACTGACTGGCCCTGGCTTCCCATCTCCAGAGTGGCTGGGCTGGGTCAGAGCTTTTATAAAATGCGTGCGTGTGTGTCCAGGCCCTGATGGCAAGGGGGTGTCCTCACTCCTCATGCCCCTGGACCCTGCGCCCCCACTCCTGCCCCTTCTCCATGCTCTTTGATGCTTCCAGGACTAGACTGTGGGTTTCGATCCAGTGGGCCCTGCTGCCTCCTTAGGAGTGTGAGCAGAAGCAGGTTGAAGCTTCTGTTTCAATTCTAGCTGAGAGCTCCCTGGGCCTGAGGGGGCTTCGCCTGCCTGGTAGAAACCGAGACCAGGCGGCTCCTCATCTCTCCCTGACACCCTAGGATCCTTCAGCCTCTTCTCTCCTGGATGATTGCCTCACTACTGTGGCTTATCACTGCAAAAACTGGCCTGTCTCCTATCCCAGAACAGCTCAGGACAAAACCTGATTTTGTCAACATTCTGGCTTAGAGCGAGGACCATTGTGGAAGGACACCGTGGGCCCAGCCCTCCTCCTTAGCCAGGTCTTGGTAGCCAAACCTGTGCTACCATACAGGCAGGAGGCAGACCGCTGACGTGGGCTCGGTAGGGTCTGCTTGGGGACTACTGTGCTTCAGGAGGCATCTGGGATGTGTCACAGTGACCCCCACGCCAGGTCTGCTTCTGGCTCCTAGTTGCCTGCAGAACCTGGCTGATCCTCTCAGCCCGTCTGTCATCCAAGGCCCTCCCTCTGACCACTGGCCTCGGGATCTCCCAACGCCCGACTCCACCATCGTCAGGTTCCCCACTGTGCATTCCACTCCACCCTGTCTCCCTCCTTCCTTCCTTTTCCTCCCTCCCTTTCTCTAACTCATCCCTCATCGCACGGCCTGGCTCAAGCCTGCCTTGGACACACACCTAAGACCTTTCTTAGGCCCTTCGGGAGGCCCAGCTACCTCCCATGTCCTGAGATCGTTAAGTCCTGGAGCCCTCAGCCAAAGCTCCCTGGGCTCTCACCACAGCTTGCTGGAGCAATGGGCTGGGCATGCGGTGCATGGAGGGGCAGAAGAAATATGGTTTATTGAGCACCTACTATGGCATGTGCCAGGCGCTGGGCTGGGCATTTCACATACACTGTTTTTCTCATCTGGTCCTCGTGAGAAGGTACCGTAATTATTCCCAATTTACATATGAGGTAACAGACTCAGAAAGGTCAGATAACTTGCCTGAGGTCACATTGCTAAGTGGCAGGGCTGGGATTCGAACCCTCCAGATTTTTATTGCCTCCAAAATCTGGTCTCTACCTTCTGCACCATGCTTGGGAACAGTCTAGCTCAGACTCTCAACACAGTTTTCTAAGGGAAGGAATCTAGGCTTTAGTCTCAGGCAAACATGAATTTGAATCTCAGATCTGTCCCAGCTTTCCCATGCCCAATTACGTGATTCTGGAAAAGTTATCCAAAACTCAGTTTCCTCATCTGTGAAATGGGGAGAATCAAAGTACCTGTCTCACGGTCTTTGTGAAATTGAAGGAGTTGATGTGTGTAAAGTGCTAAACCAGTGCTTGGCACAGAGCCGACATAATAACTAAAAGTTTCCTTCGCCTCCCACTGTACAGACAAAAGAACTGAGGGCCACAGAGGTGACAGGATATGCTTGAGGACCTACAGGAAAGGAGAGGCACAGCCCAGAGTCTTCTGCTTCCGTGTGGTGAGAGACTGGGCTAGGATTGGATCTGAGACCAAAGATAGGGAGAGCGGGCCTGTTGGGAGGTCCTGGGGTCCTCTTCCCTGAGGACTGGAAAGAATTATTTCCCCCAGACCCTGCAGTGCCCAGCCTTCGGGCCAAGGCGGGCTGCAAGATGTAAGGTGACCTGGGTGTCCTGATAACATGGGGTTACACTAGATTGCACACACATGTGCACACAGGTGAATGGCTATCTACATGGCTCCTCAGAGCACTACAAAGCTATACATAGCTACACGTATACAAGTCTTACATACATATACATACGCATATCTTGCTACATTTGCAGTAAAAAAAAAAGAAAAGAAAGAGCAAGATTCTCAGTGCCCTGGCCCCATTTTTTTCCAAGGGCTCAGGTGACTGAGCATTCCCAGGAAGACACCCAAAGGCAGCCCCTTCCCTGGGGAACAAGGTAACGCCCAACACAGTGGGGTGCCAAGTTCACAGCTAAGGGGCTGGTGGTGGCTGGTGCCCTAAAACAAATACAATGACAGGTGACAGGTCTGCTCTAGAAACCCCAAACATGGGTCACCCCCACCCCTACCAAGCCCCAGCAATCCCGCTTTCCTCCAGCTTTTGCATTTGGGCCTTGCCTGCTCTCCTCCCCCCACCCCCCCTCCCCAGTGCTGAGTATTAAAATAGTTTATAAAAGCAAGTGACCAAAAATCTATAGCTCTAAGAATACCTGGTTATTTTCTGCTGTCTTTTGTTTTTCTGGAGTGAGTTGGGTTTTTTTAATGATAATTATTATTGTTATTGGTATATCTCCTAATCACAGTTAAACCTGAAGGAAGAAAGGAGAAAAGAGGGAGGGAGGGGCCCCAGCTCATAGATTGGACGGCAGTTTGGAGCGCACTGGCTCAGGCCTGGCTCCAGGTTCCCTTTGGGGAGCAGCAGTCAGAGGGGGGCCCCCAGAAGAGGTGGCTCTTGCCCCAAAGAAAGAAAGAGGGGGTGGCAAAGAACCTGAGGATGTCTTCCGAGGCAGAGTGACATGCTGGCCAGGGCTGGCACCATAGGGCCTCCCAGGGGGGCCGAGGCCACCGCTGCTCCCGCTGCCACCCCCGGCTCTGGGGAAGAGTGGGAAGGCGGCCACAGACTCCCCAGAAGAGTGAGGGGAGGCTCTGCGGAGAGTCTGGGCCCCGTCCTGGGGTAGGGTCGGTTGAGAGGCTGAGATGAGCTTGAGGTCCTGGGTGAGGCGGCCTGGGGTGAGGGGTGGTGTGCCCCGGTGCTGGGGAACCTGGGGGGGCGGGGGGCTGGATACAGGTGGCAGGAGCAAGGAACCATGGGAACCAGAGGCCCGGGGTGGGGCACTCGGGAAAGTTCTTGGGGGGCCTGGGCTGTGGCCAGGGGGGCTGAGACCTCCTCGGGGGGGAAAGGCTATAGGAGAAGCCCCCCCAGAGGACCCTGACACAGACGGGCGCTCAGGCTGCCGTGGGGGTGTCTCTGGCGTAGCTGATGGGCCCGCAGCCAGACCTGGGGACAACTCCCCGGGAGGCTGGCCCAGCTGCCCAGGACTGGATGGGGACCTGGTCGAGGGTGGGGGTGGCAGGAAGTGCTCCAGGAGTGCCAGGCCTCCCCGGGCCCCCGGCAGTGGGGGAGGCGGCTGGTTAGCCTGTGGGGAGCGCGCACCCGGCTGCAGCGGGGTGAGCAGGGGTGAGTCGGAAGAGGACAGCGAGCCGCCCAGCGCCTTGTGGAAGTGGCCAAGACCAGCTGCGGCGGTGCCAGCTGCGCCGGTGGACGGCGTGGGAGCGGGAGAGGAGCCACAGAGCCCGGGCTGCGGGGAAGAGCTGGATGAAGGCAGGAGGGGGCTCAGTCCGGCGGGGGCAGAGAACCCAGCCAGCTGCTGGATGTGGAAGGAGGAAGACGACGGCGTGTCCACCTGAGACGGGCTGCTGGCGGGCGACGCGGAACCCAGAGCAGAAGGGATCAAGGACTGCAGCCGCTTCAGGTGCCGGGGTGTCTGGCCCGCCCCGAGGCCGCCGAGCGCAGGGCCCGGGGGAGGGCGGAAGATGGCGGCGGGCAGGCGCGGGTGGTGAGTGAGGGCGATGGCCACGGAGGTGGTGGCGGCGGCGGCCTGCAGCGGCGCCTGGATCAGCGGCGTCCAGATGACGGGCGCGGGGGTGGGCGCGGCGGCGGCGGCGGCCTGCACGCGGTGCGCACAGTGCGCCATCTCACGGTCGTGCTGCACTATCTGCTGGATGATCTCGTTCTCCTGGTAGTTGAAGACGCCCGAGTTGAGGTCGTGCTGGACTTTGTGCAGCAGGATGGAGTTCTTCTTGCCTGGGCCACAGAGCGAGAGCAGGGGCTCAGGCCAGGGCGGCCGAGGGGCAGCCGGGGGGGGCCCCCCCCGCCGGGCCACCCGCCCCCCCCCGCCCGCTGCCCCCCCCGCCCCCGCCCGCCGCCCCCCGCCCCCCCCGCCCCCCCCCGCCCGCTGCCCCCCCCGCCCCCCCCGCCCGCTGCCCCCCCCTGCCGCCGCCGCCCCCCCCCACCCGCCAGCCCCCCGCCCGCCGCCCCCCCTTGCCCCCCCCACCCGCCCGCCGGGCCCCTCACCGATGCGGTCCAGGCGGTCCAGCGCCACCGTCTCGAAGGCCCGCCGCATCATGGGGTACTCCTCCAGCACCTCGTTGAAGTGGTCCACGCTCAGCGAGTACAGGCGGCAGTAGGTGTCGGCCCGCACGCTGGCGGTGCGCCGGCCCCGCGTCAGCAGGCAGATCTCTGCCAGGGCAGCAGGAGTCGGGCTGGGCTCCCGAGGCCCCCACCCCACCCTGACCGGGGTCCCCTCGGCCTGGGGCAGGATCTGGACGGATACATTCACAAGCCCCTGCCCAGGACACGACTGCACGGGGGCTCCCTCCCCCCACTCAATGAGTGGCGGCGGTCTGTCCCACCTCTGGGACCACAGCCCTGTACTGGGCCCACAGACACCCGCCTCCAGGCAGCGGCCGGCGGGCAAGGGCCTGAAAGGTCCTCCTCGATGTCTCTCCAGGTCATTCCCGTACCCCCAGGGCCGCCTGGCCGCCCTACCTCCAAAGTAGGACCCGTCCGCCAGCTTGGTCTCCTTGTTGCCCTTGGTGAGCACGCTGACCACGCCGTGCTGGATGAAGTACATCTTCTTGCCGATGGTGCCCTCGCGGATGATGTAGTCGCCGGGCTGGAAGACCTCGAAGCGCAGCTTGGTCAGCATGGATGTCACGAAGTTGGGGTCCGCGTTGGCAAACAGCGGCATGGAGGCCACCAGCTTCCGGCAGTTAAAGTTGATGATCTCCTGCTCCCGGACAGGGCGGATTGGGAAGGTGGGAGGAGGTGAGGGGCGCCACGGGCAGAGAGGCCCCCTGGCTCCCTCCCGCCTGGGCCGCCGCCAAGCTCACCTCCCGCAGCGGCTCGCTCAGCTCGCCCAGGATGCTCTCCTCATCGAACATCTTGCCCTGGTAGCGGTGCTCGTAGTAGTCGTGGATGCGCTGCCGGGTGTCAGGCGGGAGCTTGTGGAAGGACATGTACTGCTCCACCTGCTTGTACTGGGTCCCAGCAGAGAGGGAGAGGCCGTCACGCCTGGCCTGGCCAGCACCACCCGGCCCAGCCCTGCTGGTGACCCTGTGGGCCTAGTTGGCCGCCCCTGGCTCCTCGCATTTGGGCCCTCGGTGTGGGAGTGGTCACACTGCCCCAAACAATGACCCTGCCTGCCAGTGGCTGCGGGGGAGGCAGGGCTGCGTCAGTGTCCAGTCCTCGCTGTGTCCAATACTCTGGACATAGCTGGGGACAACAGGGGCTGTCCTAAGCTCAGTTACAACAGGCCAACTAGCAGGAGGTCAGTGAAGTTCCCTCTGAATATCCATCTTTTTTCTGTGTTAAGCTGTGGACCAGCCAGGCCTCCCTGACTCAGGAAGGAGCTCTCCTACCAGTGGCAACAAACTGGCAGAGGCAGCAGGACTGGGCTGCAGGCTGAAGGGCTAGAGGCTGAAGCCAGGGTGCTTGAGCCCCCATGTGACATGTATCCAAACGTGGCCACAGGTGAGACCAAGTCACTTTGTTGAAGAGCAACTCCAGCACCCGGGAGGGGCCAGGTAGAGCAGAGAGCTTAAACAGAGGTTTGGGACAAGAGATTGGTGAACCTGAGGGCCCACCAGAGAAGAAATGCCCCTGCCCACCCTGGAGGTCAAGGGTGAGTGCTGCTCCAGCTGGCCTTGGATTGTGGGTGAAGAGTGAGGACCCTCAGGAGCATGGCTGGGGACCGGAGGCACAGATTGGACAAGAACAGGTTTTTCATGCACTGGGATACAAGGGAAGTCCCCGCACCCCAGGAACAATCAGAATAGGGATTGTTCTCTGTATCAGCCTGTTCTCATATATCAATGCTCCAAAGGGCTTTGGACACGGTGCTGCTGCAGAGATGCCAAAAGGCAAGTGGGGGCTGGGAGATGACCTTCCTCAATGTTCTTCCACCCAGCCTGGCCTCTGTCTGCTCTAAGTTGTGCCCAGCCACAGGGGACAGTGACTTGCTGGGTGGCTATGGGGACAGGGGCAGCCAGAATAGTTAGAGCAGTATTTTAGAGAATTTGCCAAGCATGGAGAACCAACAGGGTGGAGGGCAGGGTCTGGAGGCAGGGCAGGAGTTAGAAGGTTGTTGAAGTGGTCCAGGTGAGAGACAGTAGTGGGGATGAAGGGAGGATAATAGGTTTAAGAGAGATTTATGGGTGAATCGTGTATTGGAGAGCTATTAGCTTCAAGGATAAAATAAAGGCAACTCTGAAATGGCAAGCCACAGGCAGCTTGACTCTGCCCGATAATAAACCCTGATGCTTGTTCTAAACTATCCCTGATCATGGTCCCTGACTAAGCCCCCATCCTGGTGACACACTGAGCCCTGACCCTCACCAAACACAAAGGTCTGACCATGGTTACACACTGCACTCTGGTAACACACTGAGCCCCAACCTTCATCACACACCGAGACCTGACCTGGTCACGGGCTGGGCCCTGATGCTGGGCCACACTGATCCCTCACCTGGCCCTGAATGAAGCCCTGGACTTTATAACATGACCCCTCTTTCTTCCCCTCCCTCGCCCCCTCACTCCTAACCCAGAATGCTTTGCTCTAATCAGGCTGATTCTCTTACCTCCCATCTACACACCTTTGCTCTTGTTCATCATGATGACTGGCCTCGGATTCTCTCCTACCTTCTCCTCCCTCTGCCTCCCCAAAATGACCTTCCCAACCTGCCCTGGCTATGCAGGCTCTCCTGAGCTCTCTTCTTGGTGTCACGGGACCTGGGCTGCCATCTGTCAGTCACCCGGCCAGGAGACAACACCAGAGGCAGGCAGTCAGTCACTCAATACATACTGAGCCCTACTGTGTGCCAGACACTGGGAATACAATGGGGAAGGACAGACCTGGCCCTGCCCTCACAGAGCCATGGCCTGGATGGAGAAGATGGATGTTAAACAAGCAGCTACATACATGTGATTGATTAAATAATGACAGGAGTGAAAGTGTGATGAAGGAGAATGAGAGGGTGCCATGAGGTCACTTGATGGGTGAGGGCTGACTCGGTCATGGAAGGCTTCACCCAGGAGGTGCAGTTTAGGCTGAGATGTGGAGAAGGGGTCAGGTGAAAAGAAGAGAGGAGCGATCCAGGCTGGAGTCTGCATCAAGGCACTGAGGCAGGAAGGAAGGTGCAGAGAGCTCTGGCAAAGCTGGACTAGAGAGCTATGGGCCTGCTGAGCATGAGAAGGGAAGTGCCTTTACATGCCAGGCTGAGAAAACACACTTAGGAGTCAATCTACATCTAGGAGTAGCACAAAGGCTCTGTGTAGCCTTAAGCAGAGTGACACGATCAGATTTATAGTTTTCTAATGCCAATGCTATCTGCTGTCTGCAGAATGGAGTGAAAAATGGCAGAGGGGAGCCCACGTACTAATAAAAATTGAATGGCTTTCTCTGTGCTAACATAGTTGTAAGGATCACCCCTCACAAACTCTACGATATAACCCCTTGTATTGTCCCCATTTTACAGATGAGCAAATAGGATACAGAGACATGGTGTGACATGCCCATGCTCAATGGAGAGCTCGTCAGTAGAGAAGCCGGGCTTAGGACCCAGGCAGCCTGACTCCAGCACAGCCCTCTGGGTAGGAAGCTACTGCACGCGGAGGCCCGCTGGCATGACGGGAAGGGAGGGAGGCATTAATGACCGGGACAGACGTCAGCATGACTCCCACTTTCCAGCCTGGGCGATCGGTTACTGTATCCACTAACAGGACGGGAAAGAGGGGAGGTTTGGAGTACAGAGGGTGAAGGAGACGGTTTTCATTTTGGACGTGACAGCGTTAAGGTGTCCAGGGAAGCATCAAATAGACAGTGTGGGGCTGAGGAAAGAGGTGAGGGCTGATCATATCATTTGGGCCCGACTTCAGAGAGATGGACTTGAGCTTGGGGTGGGGTGGTGAACCCAGGAAGACAGGAGAGAGAGGATCAGAGAGCTAGGCCCAAACCAGCGACCCAACACGTGATGACTGAGCCGGCAAGCAGGCAAGGGGAGGAAGGAGGACCGGCTCGTCAGAAGGAGCAAAGCTGAGCCGGTGCGGTCCGGAAACGAGCGTACAGCCAGGAAGGGGGTGGTGACTGTCAAATACCCTGAGACGCCCACCAAGACGAGGACCCAAAGGACCTACTGGCTTTAGCCACACAGAGGCATTGGTGAGCTTTGATTCAGGGGGCTGAGAGATGAATGCAGTACCCATAAACAGTGTGGGATTTTTGTTTGTTTGTATTAGGAATTTGTCCAAGAAAGAGGCAACACCAGAAAAGACTGTGTGCTGGATGACAGTGGCGGCTGCACAGGTGGGGGCCCGGTGGGGACCCACTGGCTGGAGCCTGTGCTCCCTAGGGACCAACTGGCAGGTCCTCCTGAAAGAGAGAGAGCCCAGGGTGGACCCCAGCCCCCTGCCCTACCTTCTCCTGGTACTGGCGCCGGGAGGAGTCCAGGGACTGGATAAGGGCCGTGGCGTGGCCGATGAACATGGCGTAGCAGGTGGCACCCACAATCATGCTGAGCATGGTGAGCCAGACGTCGGACATGCCCACGGGTGCCTGCCGTCCATACCCGATGCACAGCATGTGGCTCATGGCCTTGAACAGGGCGTAGGAGTACTGCTTTCCCCAGGAGTTGTTCTGTGGGCAGACACGGGGGTGGCAGTGAAGGCTCACCCCCGGAGGGCAGGCCCTCTCACACCCCTGGAAAAGGCCCCGCCGCCTCCCACACCTCAGCCCCTTTCCCAGCAGCTGGGCCCAGGGCTCCCACCTGCTGGTGGCTGAAGGCCTCGGGAGCGGGAGACCCACACTGGCAGCCTGTGGTGACCGAGTGAGTCCCCCACGTAGGCCTTTCCCTTGCAGTGGGGGACGGGGATCAGACTGGAAGCTCCAGCCAAGGGACAGGAGCCAGCCTTGCCCCCCTCTGACCACTCAGCGATCTTGGGACCGTCTGGGCAGCAAGACGCCAGGCGCAGCCACCCTGTCCTCGGCTTGCTAAAATAGCTCCAGCCCCCACCCCAAACTGCTGCCAAGTGAAGCCCATTTCCCCACTGACCTCAATTATAAAACCAGGTATGCTTCCCCTGGGGGACAAACTCTCACACTGCCCTCATTTTGGGGGAGCAGAAGTTAAAGTGCTGCCAGGCTGGCTGGCTTCGTGCATGAACCCTGCCTGCATCTGCCCAGGGCCCCACAAAAGGTGGACTGTATAGAACACACAGTGTTTGGGGCAGGAGGAGGGAGAAAGGAGGCGAGACTCCGGCTATTTTTATCTTCAAAGGCAGCGGTGTCTCAAGGAAGCCTAGGTGTGGGAACACAGGGCTTAGAAAGGCCATCTCCTGAATTTAGTGCATGTGAGGGCCTGTCACTCTCCCAGGGAGGAACTGTCCCAGATGAGGGTACCACGAGAGGACCCCCAGTGCCTCTCTGCTCACATGATGGACGGAACCCCCCAGCACATGACCCACAGAACCCCTGCCCAGAGCGGCAAGCACTCCTGGGATCACCAGGCTGCTCCCGGCACGGGAAGGCAGGCACAGGAGCCGCGTGCTATGTTCAAGGTCACTCAGACCATCTTGACAGCTGAGTTAGTCAGGTGCTCTCTCAGGACGTCTGTGGGGCTGATCTCCAGGGGTGGATGGGCTTGGTGCTGGGGAGGAGGGGCAGCCCCCGCGGCCTCCATCAGGGCTCCTGGCCTTGCTGCTGAACCTCTGGGGACCGGAATTCAACCCATATGGCCCATTCATTTACTCTTAGCTCATCAAAAGGCTGTTTTGTAGAGGCCTGTTTGATGCTGAAAGATGCCTCAGGGTCTCTTTCACCTCTTTCAAAGCCCTTTTCTCCTTCCCTGGGGTCCTGGGCCCTGCTGATTCACCCACAGACCAAAGCAAAGTGACTGGGAGGAGACTGAGGGAGGCAGGGCTTTGCCAGACCCTGGGAGAGGCTCACAGGTCCAGTGGGTCCTCCATCCCTCCTGAAACCCACCCTGCCCACAGGGAGCTGGGACGCTGCCCTATGGCTTCCCCAGACCCAATTCCAACTCCTCTCACCACCCACAGGGCTGGAGGGGGTGAGGCTCCATGTGGTCAGCCCTCCCAGGGCAGGACCCCGCCTGTGACCAGGCTGTGTGGATGTGGGCATGGGGGGTGTCTGGGGGGCAAACAGCCCAGCTGTGCTGCTGAAGCAGAAAGAAGCTGGGCGTGGGGTCTGGGAGTCTCCGCCTGCCACCAGCAGTGCCCCTCCCAGGGTTCTTTTCCTGGGCTCGGCTTTCAAAGGCGGGTACGCCTCTGGGGAGCAGAAGCAGGAGGGCAGGAGCCCCTAGCTTAGTTCTGCCATCCCTTCTAGAATCCGAGGAGCCCAGGTCTTCGTCTCCCTCGGTGCAACCAGGGCCAACCATCCAGGCTCCCAGCTGCGGTGAGGCTGTGTGACTGACCGGCCCTGGGTCCAGCCATGTGCCCATGGGCACTACGCTGGCACCTCCGGGTCCTACGTGCTGGGACGCAGGAGTTCCGAGGGGGGGACCCACCCTGCCCTCCGTGCCCCACCAGCCCCTCACCCGCGCCTTCCTGGGCGCTCACCACCATGCCGTTGATGGACACCCAGCAGTCGTCGGGGAAGTCCTGCAGCATGGGCACCAGGAACTGCAGGCAGCCGTCCCAGTGGCACAGCAGGAGCATCATGCCGATGAGGTTCACGATACGTACCACGGCGCTCGCCAGGTCGTAGGTCATGTGGAAGATCTGAGGGCAGAGGTGAAGGGATCGGCCCAGCTGGGCAGGCGGTGAGCAAGGACCGCCCCTCCCGGCCAGACCCTGCAGCCGCTTGTGGCAGACACGTGGCAGGGCGCCCAGCTTGGTGGCTAGAGTGGGAAAGCGTCAGGCCAGGCCCTGGAAGAAGCAGAATGCAGGCTGCACGGCCCCAGAGGGATGCCGCCTGGGATCTGTGCAGATGTGGGGGCCTGCCATGGGAAGTGCAGCTGTCCAGGCCGGACATGGGGAAAGACGGCCCCTAGAGCCCCACACAGCCCTGAGGTGCGTAGGGAAGTCACCTCATCAACTTGCTTAGGCGCTGAGGACAACAGGCAGAAGAGCCAGGCTCCTCAGGGCACGGTCTGTAATCATGCCAGGGGCACGGTGTTTCCCTAAATCGGTCACCAGACTCTCAGGACCCACCCAGGGGCAGTGGGCTCTGCCAACGGCAGCCATGGAACTGCAAGTGGAGCAGCCCAGACACACAGGCTCCAAGCTCACACAGACTTTGATCCCAGGCCCACCTTCTACGCAATTCCTAGCTGTGTGACCTTGAGAAAGCCCCAGAACCTCTCTGATCATGTTTCCTCATCTGGAAAAGGGTAATAAAAATTCTTACCTGAGTGGGTTGTCAAAAGGATTAAATTAACCATATAAAGTACTTAGCACTGGGTATAGAAGTGTTCAATAAATTATAAACCATTATTAATTGATGTTATTAATAATTAATCTTTATGACAGTTAATAGTATTAGCAGTAATGCTCTTACAGGTTAATGACATACAGCACCCTCAACCCCAGCCCACTGCCACCTGCCATCTCTACCCCGTGGCTCCAAATGAGATGCTGAAATATGGCTGGGCAGGGCCAAGGGTGGGCACATCTCAGCACCCACACCCACCTCCTTCCTCTCAGTGCTGCCTCTTGGTCCAGTTTCACCACAGTAACAGGGTGGTGAGGGGACAGAGACATGGAAGGAAGTCTCCAGGAAGGTCTTTGGAAGTTCAAGGTATCCGGCCTTCCCTCTGACCTGAGAGACTTTGGGGGGTGCCCTCATCCCTAGTTCTGGTCCCTCCATACTATTCTCAGACAGAGCAACTTCCTGGAGAGGCGCTTTGGGCAAAAATTACAGACTTGTCAAATGCCTATAAGTTTAAGACCTAGTTTAAGCCCATTTCAGACAGGGAAACTGAAGCCCAAAGAAATAGACTCCACCGTGTTTCCTCGAAAATAAGACCTAGCCAGACAATCAGCTCTAATGCATCTTTTGGAACAAAAATTAATATAAAACCCGGTTATATTATTATATTATATAAGACCCGGTCTTATAGTAAAATAAGACCGGGTCTTATGTTAACTTTTGCTCCAAAATATGCATTAGAGCTGATTGTCCCACTAGGTCTTATTTTCCAGGAAACACGGTAGATATTTCAACTCCCTGTCTAGTGGACTTCTAGCTACAGCCCTATAGGTGGTGGCAGGATATTCTGATACTAGTGACCTCAGTTTCCCCTTCTGAAATGTGGGCTTAGACTGGGTCTAGGTTTTGAACAACCAAAGAGGAATACTACTTGTCCATCACTCCCAGGTTCATGTCTCCTTAGGAGCGGGACTGGGTGTTACAGTGGAAATGCTGTGGAGTCTTTTCAGGATGAAATGGACCTTAGAAAGGTTCATGGAGGCGGGCAGCCCCAGTTTGTCCCATCACCCCCCATAGCCTGGCAACAAAGGGACAATAACATCACATCTGAGGGTGGGCACAGGTTCCCACAGTGCACTTAAACTCACAACTGAAGGTATTGCTCATCCATTTTCCACCAAGGCTCAGAGAAATAAAGGGATTTGTCCATGGTCCTGGCAGCATTGGATGAGGCACTGCACCATGGCGGCTTGCAGATGACCAAGATTGGCCCAGGGAGGGAAGGGGGTTTTCGGTAGTTCTATTTTGCAGATAAAACAACTCAAACCCAAAGTGGCCAAGCGATGTGGCCAGATTCACACAGCAAGCTGGACCCAGGGCCAGGTGGGACTCCCTGGCACCTGGCTCCATCAGCCCCATGCCCCGTGTGATGCTACAGGCAGAGCTGTGTGCCCTCAGCCCGGCCTCACGGGGTCACAGGGACCAGCTCTGGGCTGACACCTCTCAGTGTGAGGGGTGGGGGTACTAGAGACCAGGCAGGGCAGTCTGGGACCGGGGCCTGTGTCTGGGACGCAGAGCACACCTGAGCATGAGGTTGGCGCCTCTGGCCAGCCCTCTCCTGCTGCCCATGCCCCAGGGCCTGGAGCCCGAGCCCAGGAGTCTTCCCCAGCCTCTGTCCTCGACCCGCAGCAGCTCTGAGCCCCAGCACCCAGCTCTGGCTCTGAGGGAAGATCCCACTTGTGGCTCTTTAGTGCTGAGGTGAGCACAACAGCTCTCTGGCCTTGAGCAAGTCGTTAGCCTTTCAAAGGCCTGGTGGACCAGGATGCCCCCAGCTGCTCCCACTCTGAGGAGCTGAGGAGAGCAAGTGGCACGGGATCAGCCAGTCTCAGAAACGGCCAGCACCTGCCCTCACTTCCCGCCACACCTCAGGCTTCCCTCAACTAAGCCGAGCTGGACATCTGCCCCCTTCTCAGGGTTGCTGTAGAAATTAAATGGGCTAAGAAAGTGCTCTGGGCCCAGGACACATACATGGGTCGGGTCGTTATTATGAATTTCTGTCATTTCCCAGCTGCTGTGGACGAAATGTTTATGTCTCCCCAAAATAGATATTATGAAGGCCTAACCCCCAGTGTGATGGTATTAGGAGGAGGGGCCTTTGGGAGGTGATGAGGTCCTGAGGGTGGAGCCCCCGTGAAGGGAGCTCCTCTAGGAGACACCACGGAGATGAGCTGCAAACCAGGAAGTGGGCTCGGGGCAGAACCTGACCGCGCCGGCACCCTGACCGCATCCTTCCAGCCTCCAGAGCTGTGGGCGATGGATTTTGTTGTTTAAGGCCCTCAGTCTGTGGTATTTGATGATAATGGCCCGAGCTCGTACTGTGTCAGGGCCAGAGGAAGCCTCGGACAGCTTTTAGCAAGTGTCTCATGGCCACAGCCCAGAGCAAGCGCCTCTTTCTACGCACCACTCTAGGCCTTAGAGGCAGAGTGCCAGGTTGGCAGGTTTTGACCCGATGTCTTCTTTTTGCTTGTCTTACATATGCTTTTCTTCATAACTAATTTTGTTCCAAAATCAAGCCCTTGTCTAATTTTGCCTTTATCGTGATCTCAGCACGAGTGTGGTAGAGCATGTGGTGGGGGTCTCGGACTGAGAAGTGATAAAGGGGAAGGTGACAGCAGGGGTGGGGATGAGAGTGCCCAGGACCCGAGTGCAGACAACGACATGGGGAAAAGGCCCACAGGGGACCTCTGCCTTTGCAGGAAGAAAGAGGTGCCTTTTTCTGCAGGTTGGCACAGGCTCATGTACCCTTCACACGGTGTGTTGGTGGTGGCGCCTGGTCTCAGCGGAAGGACCCAGGTGCTGTGAGTGCCCGTGGAGGTGGGAGGCTGACAGGGAGGGGTGGGATGGAGAGTGCTGGGTGGTGGGAAACATACTGCGCATGGCTCCCACACACTGCAAAGCCAAAGCCACCAACAGGGCACAGTCTGAGCTTCCTGCAGAGACTTGGTGGTGGTGAAGGGCATCCGCTTGGGCTAGCAGAGTACCCCAGGTGGTAAGGACCCGGGCATGGTTGCTGAGAGCAAGGCTGGACGTTGCTGGGAGAAGTTGCTAAACACTCGTGTGTCCGGCTGTGGGCTGGGACCATAGGCCACCTGCAATGCAGCTGCACTGTGCAAATATTTGTCTCACTCTTTATACCTCATTACAATCCCCTTCTGTGATGTTAGTTCTGACTGTGGGGGTTGAGTACCTTCATTTCCAGGCCCCTGCAAAGCGTGCTGGGTGTGCCCTGTGTGGCACCCGGGAGAGGCTCCACTCCCACTCCCTTCTGCAGTATCTCAACTGCAGTGCAAGGACAGAGCAACTCAATTCCACCTCAGGCAAGTGCCGTCTCTGCTCTGAGCCTCAGTTTCCTCATCTGTGTAATGGGTCAATAACTGTCAGCTTCCAGGACTGTCTTGGGGATCAGGAGAGATGATGTCCACAGCTAGGTACTCAGCACACATTGGTTCCTTTCCTTCCCTCTCTTTCCCAACCCTCAGTCTCTTTCTCAGTCCTGGGGAGAGACCAGAAACTGAAGTTCCCGCCAAGGCCTCCTCTCACATCCTGGTTGCCTTCCCTCCCGGGACTAGTTTTTCTCCTCAGGGAAGAACAGAGTCCTCCCTGAATCTCAGGAACGAGCAGCCACGTGGAGGAGGGCAATCTCAGGTCTGACAACAGATGGCCGCTGCATGTGTGTCCCGGGCATGGCCTGGAGGTGACTGAGCTAAGTCCCTTTCTGGGACTCACAGAGAAGGCCAGCCCCTGCCCCCCCCAGGCCCATCCCTCGGTGTCATCGCAAATCCCCAGTTCTGAGAGAGATAGAGAACCCGAGGCGCACAGGGGGAGGAGACTCCTTGGGGCACACAGCCTCCCCAGTCTGGCCCCCTGCCTCCAGCCCTGCTCCTGCTGCTCCAGGCTGCTGAGGGAACAGAGAGGCTTCTGGGATGGGTTGCAGGGGTGCTGGGCTCTTCAGGGGAACATCCAAAGGGGGGCAACCAGGGTTTCTAACAATAGCCTCTGTGCCTATAACAAGCTCACACCTCAGAGGGAGGGGAGAGGCTTGGCTGAGAGGGAGGATGCTGACCTAGATCGCCCAGGATGGAAGCAGAGGCTGGCATCCTCGGAGATGGCTCCGACACCTGGCGACACCTTCCACCTCCCCTGCTTCCCAAGGCCTGAACTCTCCGACTGGGGGGCTGGGCTGGAGATGCAGCTGAAGTCTGAGGGTCAGGAGTCCAGCACCTCTGCAACTTCACCAGTAGCCTCGGGCAAGCTTTTCCCTCTTCGTGGGAGGCTGATTCCCAGTGCCCACCCAGGGCCACGGCAGTGTCCTCAGGGTCGGCTAACGTGATCCTCAGCAAGAGAGGCTGGGGTGCGGCCTCAGCCCCAGCCTCCGAGAACATCAAAGTATGGCTGACAATCAGGGAAACTGAGGCCCAAAGACGGAAAGAGAACCACATAGGGAGTTGGAGGAGGAGATAGGGCAGGGGTTTCTCTACTAAATACCTCCCTCTGCGACTCTCATGCAGACCCGGGCCTCAAAGGGTCTCCCAGCTGCTGCCCCCACCGAGCTGCGGCTAGGAGAAGCCCCCGGACTGGGGCAGGCCATGAAGGATTGGAGACAGAGTTCTTGGGGCCAGCTGAGAAGCCCCAGTCCAATCCCAGGGGTCCAGTGGGAGCCTTTGGCTCGGCAGTGTGCCCGGCAGAAACCACTCAAAGCAATTTCCTCCCCAGCTGGTAGGCAAGATAAAGGTGTGTGGTGGGGGAGGGGCACCCATCTGGCCTGCTGGGATCTCCCTTCCTGCCCAAGAGATTGGGTAGCGATGTCCAGTTTAGAGCCGTAACCTGAGGCCTTGTGGGGCCTCTGTGTACCCCAGGGAAAGTCCAGCGCAGGCACCCGCCTGACCAGTTCTGGGTCACCCAGAGGGCAGCCAGACCTGAGGGGCAGTGGGGACAGGCACCCTGGCCTGGGCTCCCAGGACAGTAAAAGAAGTACTTAGCTCCTGTTCCAGGGCCCAGGCCGGCCACTGGCAAATACCCAAATACCACAGCCCCCGGACCTGGGCCTAAGCGGGAGCAAAGCTGGACCCCCAGGGGCTGGGGCTTGCAGACATGAACCAATGCCAGAGAAGGAAGGGGAGGCGACCTCTGTTTTCAATGCCGGTCTAGCTATGGGTCCAAAGCAAACAGAAGGTTGGGGTTTTTTAGGGACTGAGAAGCCAACACGTCCCTGTGTTTCCACTTGGGACAGAAACCACAAGATAAGACTGTCAGAGAATTGTGGGGGCAAAAAACCTCCATCCTTCCTCTGTAGCGCTCACAGTGGCCCAGGCCACCCCCACCCCCACCACCAGTGTCCACTGTCCCTTCTCAACCCTGAGCTGAGACCCACACGCCAACATCCCTTTGCACCTAGGTGTGTCCCAGGTACCTCACACCCAACCTGTCACTCAGAGGTGCTCCCCTATCCGCAACCTGCACCACTGCCCACCTTCCTAATCCCAACTGAAGTCGTCTCAACAGAGGGACCGATTACAGAATCAAGGTCATTCTCCTTTCAAGCCGCCTCCGGAAGTGGGAAGTGCTTGGAACCAGGAGTCTGGAGGCCTGGGTCAAAAATCCCACCAGCCGGGCAGCTGACCCTCTGATCCTGTTTTCTCACCTGATCAACGGGGCTGATAAATCCTGCCCTGCTTGCTTCGCCAGCTAGGAGTGAGGAACCAGTGAAACAGTGGGGAAAACGTATTTGAGAAAAGGAAGCGCCCCGTGGAAGAACAGGGGTTACAAAACAACTGGGTGGGAAGGGGCTTTATTAAGCGGTTCTCTGCCCCAGGCTTCACACAAAAGGTTTTATAACATCAGCTCTTCACACAAAGGGTTTTATAAACATCAGCTCATGTAATCCTCATGACAATCCAATGAGGCAGGTACTATTATACTCACTTTGCAGATAAGAGAGAGGCAAGGTGGCACCATGGTCACACAGCTAGGTAGTGTGGAGCCAGGATTTCAACTCGAGTGTCACATGTGTCATTCTAACTCCAAAGCCCTCGAGCACTGACTGTCAGGCAGGGACGGTCACATTGCTGGGAGCCAGGAGTACAAAGTGGGTTCTGCTCCAGCTCTGCCAGATGTCTGCTGTGTGACCTTGGGCAAGTCATTGCCCCTCCACAGTCATCAGAAATAATGCCAATTTTCCAAGCAAAAGAGAATTTCTGCCGTGGAGTGATTCTGCCAGGCTGGTGTAGGCACTTCTGTGGCACAGGCGCGCATGACAACTCTGACCTCAATCTGCCAGTGCCCCAACCATCAGCAGGGGTGCTGCCATCCAGCTGCTGCCGGGGGTGGGGTGGCAGCTTGGTATCCTGAGCCTGGGAACTTCCGTCCAGTCAAGCAGAGGTGCTGGAGACCCGGAGAGCAGCAGTGCAGCAGTGAGAGGCCAGGAAAGGCATGTCCACTGACCCTTCTCCCGGCCATAGCCCACTCTGGACCCCGGGGTGTGCCGTCTGGTCCAGCACTTCTCCCCCAAGCCCAGTGCCTCCAGGCTGGCCTGCCGCTGCTGCCGAGAGGTGTGACTTGGGAGGGTGGCAGATCCGGACCAAGGCCATCTGCTGCTTTCAAGCCCCAGCAGGGAGTCTTCCTTGCTTCCCCCCAGATGACTGCATTCAGCCCACAAATGAGGAAGGTTTGTTCAGAGTGGTGTTGGCTTCCCCAGTTATTTTCTACAATTTTTTATTTAGCTTCTGTAGCCCATACTCCACCCAGAGCCCCTCACATCTCTTTACAGTGTGTGCACACACAACACCGGGCTCCCTGGCGCTTTCCCTCCCCGGAGCCAGCACCTGCAGCTCCGTGTCAGAGGCCCATCCCGGGCTGCTGGAAACCCCTTGCTTGCTGGCACCGAGGGTGGGAAGGCCCCTGAACCAATGGCTGGCAGGGAAGAGGATATAAAACTTCTGACTCCTTTCCTCTGACTGGGACATCTCTGAGGAGTGGTGTACACTGTCCTCAGAGCTCCCATGGGATGAGGCCCAAGGGGATGGAGGATGTGAAATCCTCCACAGGACTTTGCTTCGTGTCCGCTCTTGCTCAGCTTCTTTCCTTTCCCCATTTCTCTTTCCCAATCCATTACTAGATTTTCCTGGAAACACTTCCCCCTACATCCATGCAAATCCTCATCTCAGGGTCTGCTCCAGAAGAACTCAACCTAAGATACTGTGTTTCCCCCAAAATAAAGCCTAGCCGGACAATTGGCTCTAATGCATCTTTTGGAGCAAAAATTAATACAATATCCAGTCTTATTTGATATAATATATCAAATATGATATAATATAATATAATACCCGGTCTTATTTCACTATAAGACAGGGTCTAATATAATATAATATAACATAATACTGGGTCTTATATTAATTTTTGCTCCAAAAGACACATTAAACCTGATTGTCTATCTAGGTCTTATTTTCAGGTAATTGCCAACAAAATCGACACAAAAATCCAGATTTCTGCCTCTCATGATGAATCTGTAGATCTAATAACCCTGGGCCCATTCCCACTTGGCAACAAGTGGCTAGAGCTGACTAGAGACTACCTAATCCATATGGAAGATGTGTTATTCAGTTTTCCCCAGTCTACAATACCCCTAGTGCCTTCCAACTGGCCCTTTTCCACCATTCACATTCCCTCCCTGGCCTCTACAAGCTTATGACTTTGCAACCCCTACAATACAATACATTGGTTATCAGTGCAGGCTCCGGAATCCAGGTTTACCAATTATTGATTCTGTGACCTTGCCAATTCCCCTAATCTTTCTGTCTCTCGGTCTTCTCATGTAAAAAATATGGTACCGGGGCCAGCCCGGTGGCTCAGGAGGTTAGAGTTCCATGCTCCTAACTCTGAAGGCTGCCGGTTGGATTCCCACATGGGCCAGTGGGCTCTCAACCACAAGGTTGCCAGTTCAATTCCTCAAGTCCCGCAAGGGATGGTGGGCTGGGCCCCCTGCAACTAAGATTGAACACAGCACCTTGAGCTGAGCTGCCGTTGAGCTCCCAATGGCTCAGTTGGTTGGAATGCATCCTCTCAACCACAAGGTTACCAGTTTGACTCCCGCAAGGGATGGTGGGCTGTGGCCCCTGCAACTAGCAATGGCAACTGGACCTGGAGCTGAGCTGCGCCCTCCACAACTAAGACTGAAAGGACAACAACTTGAAGCTGAACGGCACCCTCCACAACTAAGACTGAAAGGAAAACAACTTGACTTGGAAAAAAGCCTGGAAGTACACACTGTTCCCCAATAAAGTCCTGTTCCCCTTCCCCAATAAAATCTTTAAAAAAATATATGGTACCTACATGTACCTATATGGTATCCTCTACGGATGCTAGCAACTTAAACAAAATATTGCCTGTAAAGTGATTTGTGTAGTACCTAGTACATGATATTCAAACAATTACTAACATTTGTCCTCTTGGAGCAGGAATGCCTGCTATAATCCAACAGCCCATATCCAGCTATCTGAGAATACCCGCTGGCTCATCACTCCCCCTGGGAGAAGACACCCTTCCCCCAAGAGGTTTGGGTGTGAGCACTTACCTCTTCCCACTGGTGAATGTATCGAATGAGGCGGGAGAGACGCAGAAGGCGCAGGAGGCTGAGGATCTTGGTGAAGCGGACAATGCGCAGGGCCCGGGCTGTCTTGTAGACCTCCGAGTCGATGCGTGTCTCCACAATGAGAAAGATGTAGTCCACGGGGATGGAAGAGATGAAATCCACCACGAACCAGCTTTTGAGGTACTTCATCTTAATCCGCTGTGGGTCCAGGATGATCTCTGTGTTGTCCTCCACCACGATCCCTGTGCGGAAGTTGAGGACCAAGTCGATGAGGAAGAACGTGTCTGACACCACATTGAAGACGATCCAGGGTGTGGTGTTCTCATCTTTGAAGAAGGTGATGCCCACAGGGATGATGATCAGGTTCCCCACCATTAGCAGCAGCATGGTCAGGTCCCAGTAGAATCTGCCCAGATACAGGGGTCAGTAGCCAGAAGAGAGAGAATGAGTCACAGACTGAGAGAAGCTCTGAGGGAGAGCTAGTGTGGGAGAGAGAAGTCTTGGGAGTTTCTGCAACACTGTGGGATGTAGGGCCATGGGGACCAGGGCAAGATGTGGACACTGGCAGAGAGAGAGGCTCTCCCTTCACTAAAGGGTACCTTGTGCCTGCCCCTCTGTGAGCTCCCTGATGATAAGCCTCCTACCCCCATCCCTATGCCCCAGTAAGAGTCAAGCTGAAAAGCAAACAATGATATCCAGAGAGAAGGGCAAGGCTGTTATAGCGGCAGGAGCAGTTCACCCCGCACCAGCCCAGGTGGAGGCCAGGCTGCTCCACCACCCCCATAGGGTACATGTGGCCTCAGACAGGCTGGCAGGCAGACATACCACAGACTGTGACCGTAAAGCAGGGGCAGCCCAGACAATCAGCAGGCAGGAGACTCCACGCCAGCCCAGGCTTTGTCACTGACATTGTGTGACATCGGGCAGGTGCCCGCCCCATTCTGGGCCTCAGTTTCCCCACTGTGCAATAAGAGGTGGAGCCTCGACACTCAGTCCTGGAATTCTGATCTAGCTCTCTGGTAGAGCCCGTTAACCTATCCCCTATAGTCAGAAAATGTCTGGACATCTGTCTCTCCCGCAGAGGTTTCCGTTCTGACACAGAGTTGGGGAGGGGCAGTGATCTCTTCAAAAGCAAGAAGTGCTAATGGGGTGATTTCAAGTACCAGTAAGGTACCGCTCAATGCAATGGAGTGCAACCAACCAGGGCTTCCAGCATCATTTCTCCTAAGCCCTCAAAGCAACTGCAAGTGCATCCAGAGGATGGCAGGGAGGGACCCTCAGGATGAAGCCTCTGAGAGGTTAAACAATGTGAGCAGGTAAGAGCCAACTCTCAGTTTTCCCACCTGACCTGGCTGGGGCCTCTCTGGACTGTGCAGACAACACAAGAAGGTATGACCAATCATTCCCGGGACCCAGCCCAAGTACCAGCCACCCCAGGGCTGGCCTCGAGAAGAAAAACTTGCACTGCAGAGCTGTTTCCTTCCGTTATTAATTTAGACAGTTATACAATGACAGCTAAAGGTATTAATCTTTATTAATTAATACAGAAATAAGCATGTCTTCTCCCAAGAGAAATAACCTTTCAGCCACCTTTAATTTTCTACTGCAGGGAAGCCAGAAGAGAGTGAGAGACAAGATGACAGCTTTCCCCATCTTCAGAGGGTCCCACCCCAAAACCCAAGTGCCCCTGCGTGAAGGATTCCAGGTTCGAAAACAAAAATTACTTCACAGCAAATTGTGTTTTTTGCCAGACTCAAAATGGTGCTGAGTCCAGGAGAGGGTAGGGCCTGCTTCACTAAAGGTGAGTGAGACAGCTGTCCGCCATCACACAGCTCGGGGACGGGTGGCTTCCCGCAAGGCAGCTGCTTTGAAAGCCATGTCCTTCAGAGCCTCAAGACAGGACCTCAAGTCAGACACTCACTAGGCTAAGGTTTCTCAGTCTAAGGCTGGTGCCAAGAGTTCAACTTCAGCTCCTTCCCTGCCCCACAAACCACCATCCCTTTTCCAGTCCCAATCTCCCCATGTCATCTGGGGGAACCCAACCTAAGATCCGGAAACCCACCGCAGCCTTCACATCCAGTACACAGAACACAGCACATCCTGCTAATGACTCGGGGTAGGAGGGGGGCAGGAGAATGGTTTCAGCTTCCACGGGGTGCTCTTGAGCTATGTACGCACTGCCCAGCGTCCTGTACATCATTCAAAGACAGCTGCACACGCTCTTTAGATGCCACACAGGGGTATCCCCATTCACACACACAGTGTGCAAACACCTGTTTATACACATGGCCATCATTCCTTTTTCATTTAATCTCATGGGGAAAACAAAGCAAAAAAAAAAAAGACAAGACACAGAGAGGCCACTGAGGGCCCTGTGGGCTTCTGCATGTGAAGCTAATAATACACTCGGGCGGGAGGAGTCTCTAAAATTAACAAAGCAGGCGCAAGTGGCTGCGAATGCTGACTGGGGCAGGCCTCCACTCGGGCGGGTTTCTACACTCTCCCGGCTCTAGTTCTCTCAATTACAGACCAAATTTAAGACAGTAATTAACAGGAGAATGTTTGCATTTAGTGGTCTTCATAAAACCAAATTACACGAGGCAAAAACAGCCATTTCTTTGCATTCTGACTAATTGTTTCAATCGTGAGTCTCCACATGCTGAGGGATATTTCTGGTGCCTAATCTGTGCTTGGGTGGGGAGACCCCCCCCCCAAACCACTATGCTGGAGCATCGCAGAGCTTCTCAAAGGCAGCATGATGTGGTGGGAAGAGAGAAGCACAGTCTATCTTGGAGGCAGCCAACGCGGGTTCGATTTCCGGTTCCATGATTTACAAGCAAGTCACTCAATCTCTCCATGCCTCAGTTTCCTCATCTGATCAATGAGGACAGTAACAGTACCTAAATAGCAGAATCATTATAAGAATTAAATGAATTAATATTTATAAAATGCTCTAACCTATGCCTAGCTATATTATTAAATGAGTAAATAATTTGAAAGACAACAGATTAACAGAAAAGAGGTGAGAAAGGAGGAAGATTTAATCTTCCAGAGAAGAGCCAAAGCAAAGCATCTCCCGGGGGTGGGGGCAGAAGGGAACTCATCATGATCCTGTAAGAGCCAGTGGTGGAGGTCAGGGATCCCAGTATTCCTTGAACAATCAGGTGACAGAACCTGCTCAGCGTGGCAGACAGATGCTCTGGCCTCCGGGAGCTCATGGTCCAGTCAGAGGACAAGGCTTTGAGAGAAGACAAGTTGGGCAATGATGTAAGAAACCGTCTAGGGCAGCAGCCCAGGCATCTGAAAAGGTGGGCTTCTGGTGGCCCAGGGGGGTAAGGCAATAAAGTGCTCCTGGAGAAGGTGAAAGAAGTTTGGCTTTGGGAACTGCCCTTGGCCTCACACACTACCCTTCCTTACTCTTGCCAGATGGTTGCACGGATGTCTGCAGTCGGAGCCCGGCCGGAGCGAGGAGTGGGGGGTTCAGCACCACGAACAGCTCCCGGCGCGCAGGGGAAGTGGGCCAGGCCCTCCCCGCGCCCGCCACCAACTGGCATCCTCAGCTCCCTGGCCCCTCTTGTCTCCCAATCTTAGTGACCAGAAGCATCTCAAGTGATGCCTTCATGTCCCTGGGGATTTTCACTGGGGACTCCTTGGTGACTGGAAAGCCTTTGTTCCTAAAGACTCCTAAAACAACGCACGTGTTGAGCACTTCCTTTGTACTTTCCAGGCATCACTTCATGGAACCCTCACACCAGCACTGAAGTGCTGTCTTTTCTCTGTATGTTCCAGATGATGACTCTGAGACTCAGAGAGAAGAAAGTGTCTTCCCCAGACCACACACTAGTGAGGGGCAGGCCGAAGATTCAGAGAGGTTTGTGGGTCTCTGACCTCTCGGGATTTTAGGTACCTCATGGGATTCGGGGAGGTAGACAAGCCTCTCTAACATGTTTACGTCATACTGGGGAGGTGGCCTCCCACAGCAGCCCCTGCCCCAGAGAGAAGACAGGAGAAGAGAAGGTTGCAGAGAGGTTTCAAGGCGACTCATCTGGCGTACTGCCAAGGTGGGGGAGTCGCACACCTTCCAAGTATTAAAAGAATCCGTCATCAGCAGTCACTTGGGCACAGCTGTACCCATTCTGCAGAACGGGAAACTATGATCCACAGAGGAGGGAACACTAACATTTCCAAAGCTTCAAGCTGGATTCCCATGCTCCCCTAGCACCCCACTGCCCCTAGAACCATTCATGAATAAATCCCACAATCCAGAGTATGCGTCTGTGGTGGTGGGTGGCAGGCCCTGACAGGGAAGCAATGGACAGCCACACTCGGAAGGGGCACATGTCTGATTAGAGGCCTTGGTCTCTCCAAAGCCAGATGGTCGTGTCCCATGGCAGTGCTCTCTAAGCCGAGAGGAAGTCCTGGCCAGCAAGCGAGCAAATGGGCTCTGGGGGCCCTCAAGCCTAAATCTTACTTCCTGCCTGGCCCACAGGCCCATCCAGGCAGGCAGGCAGGCAGCCTCGCAGCAGGAGGACGTGGCCTGCAGGCCAGCGTTGGAGGAGCAGGACCCATACGCAGAAGGAGTGGAGGACAGCCGGACAGCCTTTTACACAGACACCTGGAGCATGTCACGGTTTGACCTCAGAAGGTTATGGCCTTAAGGCAGCTGAGGGAAGAGAAGATGGGAGGCTCTTGACGGCACTCAGAGCTCCAGGACCAGACCCGCGGCCCTCTCCTTCCCTGGAGGCTTCCCTGGATGGGAAGGGTGATAAAATGGGGGCAGAGGTGGAGGTCCCGGAGCAGGGACGACCTGCTCTCTTGTCCACACACACCCAGGCTTGCCTTCGCGCACAGATGCTCACACACACGCACACACACGTACATACACCTACATACCTGCACACACGTACACACGCACATGTACAAAAACACCCAGGAATACAGTTTTGTTCATACACTCTTGTCTATGCACTCCTTTTAACTTTTGCCCTCACACACACATCCATTTCCACACATGCACACTTTCATGCACACCCACTTACATACATTTCGAAACAAATGCTATCCACTGGGAATCCTGTCAGCTGGAAGAAAAAGAATGTCTTGTTTTTGCCCATTAAAATACATTCCGTCCTTCAAAATTGATCTGAAGTGTTACCTCTTCTGGGCCGCTCCAAACTCACTAGCTGCGCCCCGGCCCAGCCTGACCCCGGCTTTGGATCTCCCAGATCACTGTGGGCTCGGGGGCCTTGTTCCAGACACGCCTGTGTCCCTGTAGTGCTGACTGCAGGCCAAGAGCCCGTGTCCTCCCAGGTGAGCGGCACAGCCAGGGCCCATCGTTTACCGCCTCCCTCTGTGTAGATGGCTCCACTCAGACCCTACTCCCAGCACCAGATCCGCAGTCCCCCCTGCCACCTGGAGGGCCTGCTGTCCACGTCCAAGGCTGAGCTCTGCTTCTCCCTCCTCGAAACTGAATGGCAGAGCATTTCAATCATCATCTGGCTCGAAATCTCAGATCCACCCTCAGCTGCTTTCTCTTCCCTCCCATTTGCTCCTTCAGGCCCCCACGCTGTGACCGTGTCTTCTCTGGGGGCTCCTCCTGAGCCTGTCCCAGAAAGCTCTTTCCCAGCTCAGTCCCTCACCGCTCCGCACTCAGACCCCTGCCCCAGCCACACACATGGTCTCCAGCCTCCACTCTCTTTCCTGCAACACACGTGTTTTCTGGGTTACCTTTCCAAACAACACTGCGATACTGTCACGCCTTGCCTGCGCCCTTTTGGTGGATGCTCCAATAACTACAGAAGAAAGTTTGAGCTCCTTGGTCTAGTATCCCAGCCTCCTTCCCTCTTCTCCCTCCCGCTTCCCTCACAGTAGCCAGCTGGACACCCAAACCCCCGGCCTTTCTCCATCCACATCCTGGTTCCTCCTGAGCACATTCCTGCCTCCTGTGCTCCCATCTTTTGAGGTCGCTTCCCTCAGCCAAGGCCCGACTTAGCTGCCTCCTCCTCCCCCAAGTTTCCCTAACCGAGCTGTCTGTTGGCAGTTGTCACATCCTGCCCTGCCCCTCAGACACCACCTACCTCTTGGTCCATCCCCCCCCCAAGTCATAGAACCTAAGGATCCAGGAATCTTCATGTCGGAGAAGGACTGGGTGCTGGGCGAGTCCCCCTCCGTCTGTGCTCTCCGCCCTTCCCAGACCCAGCTCAGGGAACTGTGCACGGCGATGATGAAGGTGAGGGGGAGGCAGGAGGACGGTGCCAACACGTGGTGGGCACCATGTTGCCTCCGATTGTTTCATTTAATCCTCACAAAAACCCTATGAGGCCGATACTATGATTAGGCCCCCTTACAGATAAAAAGATGGAGGCACAGAAACTGAGAAATTTTCATATATATCAAGAATTCAATCCCAGCAGCCGGATTCCAGAGTCCCACCTCTAACCGCTGCAGAAACCTGAACCCGGCTAGCAGTATTTTCTCCCTGCCAAAGCCCTCTCCTGCGCCCTCTTCACGGTCCCCCATCTTCAACTTCCTCATTCCCTCATCCCTCCGCTTCTTCCCTTAAATGAACCTTAGCTGTATCCTAAGGACATCACTCTCCCAAACCCTACAGACCTCAGGGTCAGGGTGGGGGCGCATTCGCCCCGCTCCCTCCTGATGCCATCTCCTGCCTGTGGGAGCACTGCCTACAAGATCTTTTGAGCAGCCCATCATTTGCGGGCCATTCTTCCAGCATCCATTTGCCACCCTCGGGCCCCTGGCAATGTTTGCACCTGGTGCACAACTTGCTGTTCCTCTCCAAGTCCTGCCATCATCCTGAGTGACCTCTGCTCCATATCACTGACCCAACGACACCCCGCCTCCCAGTGCTTTGAATCCCTGACTAATGACTCCACTTCAGTCATTCAGCCCAGCAGCTCACCTGGACCTGTCACCATCTGCAGTGGTTTCATCACTAACCTCAGAGGAGGGCTTCTCTCTTGCGCCATCACCTCCTTTCCTTCCAGATCCCTGATCCAATCATGCTACGTCTGTTCTTTAATGTCCCATGAACCTCCGGTTGGCTGAGTCCTTTGATTCTCCCATCAGAACCCTCCTGCCTCCTTCCAACCCCACCACACACAATGGCCCACCTTATCCACCTCCCTGGCCCAATCCCTCTGGCACCCACTTCACAAGATCACAACCCTGGATCAGGCCACTATCAGCCCCTTTCATGTTTACATGCGGGCTGTGCAGGAAATCCCACAATCTCAAATCAATCCACTAAATGCCCCAGCTCTTGTGCCCCAATTTCCATCAAGGTTTCCATACTCAACTGGGCCTTCACCTCCACCAGCCCACCCTTGCAGGAGACCTTACTAAACTTTCCCTCCCATTCTCCTATGACACCTATTCCAAATTATACCCTCTCTCCTCAAAGCTCTGGAACCACTCCCCACCCCCTTCTACTTCACAGAGGAAAGAGAAGCCAGCAGGACGACCCACTCCTGTTCCTGCTACCAGACTCCTGCCTTGCCTGCCTCTTCCTCACCCTTTCCCCCCTCCAGTCACGAGGAAAGCAGTGACTCGTCCACCTCTTCACACCGTTCCCTTTTGCCTCCCCAGGACCCGTAATCTACAGGTCATTCCCCTTTCATCTGTCCCTTCAATCTCCCTCTCTACGGGTCCTTTCCCATCAGCCTTTCCTTTTAGCTCCCTACACTTAAAGAAATAAAATCACTCCCCGAATCCCTACTGTGGTCTCTTCACTTCTCAGAACCAAGCTTCCTAAAGGAGGTGTCACTGTCCCCTCTCCCTTCCTTTCCATTCCCAATACTCCTCTCGACCGGTCAGCAACATCGCAATGCCCACCCTGCTCCAAAACCCGGGCGGGGGGACACTTCCCAGCCCTTTGCTGGGGGAGCCTGAGCACATGTGACACTGCACCATCCTGCTGAGCCGCCCCACCCCTCCGCATTCTAGCCATTCTCCCTGCCTCTCCTTTCCCTTCCCAGACAGGCTCCTTTTCCCCTGGGTGACCTATAAGTGCTTTTGTTCCTGTGGGCCCCCACCTCTTTCCCCTCTTACACGCTCCTTGGGTGACCTCACCGACTCCCACGGCTTCACTGTCCTGTTGGCTTTCAAACCAGACCTCTCTCAAGCCCCGCCCCATATGTCCACTTGCTGACTACACGTCTCCACCTGGATGGGAACCCCACTCTGGACATACAACTTAACAGCATCCCCACAAACTCTTGTGGTACCAGCAGCCATCAACCTGGGAGTTACCGTCAACCCTGCGTTTCCCTCACCCATCAGTCCTCGGTCACACAGGACCCAGTGGGTCTCACCAACCCACCCCCTGACCTACTCCCGCAGCTTCCTAACTGCAGGGTCCAGGGTGGGGTCCGAATCCTTTATCCAGCCCACTCTCCACACCTGCCCAGCCCGAAGTCCTTGCACACTGAAATCCAAGCTCCTCACTGTCATCCCAAAGGCCTTTCCTAATCTGTATCCCGCCTTCTTCTCCTGCCTTGAGTGTCACCATTCCTTCCCTCTAATGCTCTGCAGACACACACAGCAGATTTCAGTGCCCCAGACACACCGTGCTTCCTTTGGCCTCTGGCCTTTCCTACACTCTGTCATCTGCCTGGAACTCTCCTCCCCCCTCTGCCCGCGCAGCCCCCTTGGCTCAGAAGAGGCATCACTTTTCCTGGGAAGCCTTTGTACCCCAGGAAATCTGGTTACATGTCTCTTGTATGTGTTGCGCTAGCACAGTGTTTATCACACTGTGATGAAATTGGGCGTTTTATTGTTTATCTTGTGGTCACTCAACTCTCTGAACCTGGCACAGTGCTTTTTCCATGGTAGGTCCTGATAAACACAGGAATGGGTGGAAATATGTGAACAGGTGAATGAATGAATGAATGCCTCAGAGGCATAGGCTGAGTGGCTGGGGGCCCAGCAGAAGCTACAGGAAATGGACAGCCCTCCAAGACCTCTACTCCTTCCCGAACACTTTCCCAGGCCTCTGATGATCAGGGAAGAACTTATCACGTCCAAACTCCCAAGGCTCCCAGGCTCCCAGAAACATCCATCAGCAAATGTCCCCCACCTGGCTTTGGAGACAATGATGGAGAAGTCACAGAGCAGGAGGGAAGGTGCTGGAAAGGGGGCAGGTGGGTGAACAAGAGATGGGCCAGGAGAAGTATGGGGGTTGGGGGTTCTCACAGAGTGGGACTAGAGAAGGGGCTGCTGGGGAGAGAGTCTCGCCAACGACTTCAGCCAAGGCCATGACCGTTTCCGGCCTGACCAGCAGGAGCAGGACGACAGAACACTCCATGCTGTCTCATTGAGGGATCCACCCTTCTCCCAAATAAGCCTAGCAAAGACATTGGGGGGGCACGGGGGGAGGGAAGGTGAAGGGCAAGGAAGGCGGCAGTTTCACCCTTTTCCTAGAATCCCCTCTGTTGCCCACCTTGCAGACCCAGAACATGTCTTACCTCCCCGCTGTGTGTGTGTGTCTGTGTGTGTGTGTGTGTGTGTGTGTGTGTGTGTGTGTGTGCGCGCGCTCCCTGAGAACAGAAAAGATTTCTTGCCCTTTTCTGAGATGTGAACACATAGCTGGGCCTGGAATGGGGGGCAGGTGTCTCAGAAAATCTGTCTTATTGTTAAATGATGGGTGGATTAAAGACTCTTGCTAGCAGGAAGAAGAGACTGCCAAAAGTAAAAATGAAAAAGAGTATGCTGAAATGTTAGCACAGATTATTGCTAAGTGGTGGGATTACGGGTGATGGGCGTTTTCTCCATCACACCTTCTATAGTCTCCAAGTTCTTCTTTTCTAAAGAATGGGCAAGTATTACCTTCATCATTAGAAAAATAAATCCACTGTAACCAATGGCCAGCGTCCCAGCTGTAAGAATCCCCTGACATGTGTCCGGGAAGACACCCGAACCTCAGGAATGCCCAAGCGACAGTGTGAGCAGTGCTGTCATGGTGGGAAAGTCAAGCAGGGCAGAGCTTCTGGAGGTGAGCGACAAAGGAGAGGGAAGCAGGGCGGGCGTGACAGGCAAAGGAGACCACACACCTGCTCACAGCACAGGTGGGGACGTGACAGGAGGGGACGCACACATGTGGGCACTTTCCTTGCCTTCCCTCCCTCATAACCATGAAAACTGTTTGGAAGCATGGACCCACCCCTCCCTGCCCCCACCTGTCCCACCTCCTGTTTATCATTCTGAGGCAGGGCTGCTACCTAGCTCCCTCCCTCCCCTACATGCACCCAAATAAGCTGCTGGCTGCCCAGGGTGCTGGGGTGGGGTACTCAGGGGTCCTCCCTGCCTTGGCCCCTGGATCTGGCATTTTAGCTTCCTCGTCCCGCCTCAGACTGGAAATCTGCCCCCACAACCTTCTTGGGCCAGACTGGGCCCTCGGCTGTGGCCTCTGAGGGGAATATACATGTACTCCCACCCCTCACCCCATCCCCTCTCCTCCCTGGCCCCCTGGTCTCCCCACTTACAAAAGATGAACTGCTCCCTTCCTCCCACCCTTTGCCTGGCCACCAGGGCTCTATTTTTAACCCACCTCAAAATCTCTGACTCAGAATCACAGGGCTCCCAGATAGCTGCTCCTTCGGCCACCTGGGGCTGCCTTCGAAACAGATTCAGAGCCAAGGGCATCTAGTGCTTGGATATGGGTGGGTTGTTTGGATTTGGGTGTATCTTTATTTTCTAATTTTTCTATGATTATCAATCACTTGAGGAACAAATTTAGTTTTTGTAGACCCACACAAAGATGCCCCTTTACCCCGTCTCTTCCACTTCCCCCCGTGTCCGGAGCTAAGCCCCAGGCCCTCATCCTAGAGTGAGTTAATCCCGGCCACTCCCCAAAGACAAGGTGTAACGGACTGAGTCTTCCCTTCCCCTTCTGTGGGTCTTCAAGGACACAGCACACAGATCACTGAGGGCTCTTTCCAAGATGCAGCCTTAGGTTCACCAGGCGTAGGGTGGTTGCTCACAGGCCCCCCAGTGTTGCTGCGGCTGCTGGTCCAGGGACCACACTGAGTTGCCAGGCTACAGCCAATGGTACAGTGGTCAGTCATTCTTCTGTTTGAATGCTTGGCTGTGTGGCCTTGGACAAATCACTTAACCTCTCTGAGCCTGTTTACTCATGTGCAAAATGAGAACGTGAGCCCCACTTCACAGGATGTTGTGTGATTTCAATGAGATGATGTTTAAAATACACTACACAGTATAAATACTCGGTGCATGCTGGCTGTCATCATCATCACTGCTCTGTGACCACTGAGATGCAGGATCCCCGAGAGCTACAGGGGTCCTGAGATATGTGGACTGGTCCCACCTCAAGGAGTCCTCAGTCTGGGGGACAGACAGACCCACCCCACAGGGGAGCTACGGACCCAGGCCAGCTCCAAGGGCGAATGGGGCCATAAGCCAGCGGGGAGGGGGGTGAGGGGTTGTCTGGCTCTGCAGCCTCGGAGGCTGGGAATAGCCAGAGGGAACATTCATCCAGGCTTGAGAATGTGGATGGAGGGGCAGGGACAGCATGGCCCGCTGGGTACTGCAGCCCCAAAGAGCAAGGGCCTGAGTGTGTCGACGGGTCGGCATTGTGGTTACAAGAGGAGGTCCGCACTGCACAGCAGCAGGAATCTAGGCCAGGGGCCTGGGAGTCTAGGTTCTAGGCCCAGCCCCATGTCTAATTTGCTGCGTGCCCTTGAACAAGTCCCTGCCTCTCGCAGTGCTTTCCTCAGTTTTCCCATTGGCACAAGGAGAGGATGGAGCTCGATGACCTCTAAGGACATGCCCTCTCCACGAACCTCTGCAGTGCAGAGGCCAGAGGCGAGCCAAGGGCAGCCGGCCGATGAAAGCGCTGAGAAAGGCTTGCCCATCGCAGAGCTCTGGCACCTCAGCCCCAACCCAATACTGGTCTGAAGAGGAGAGAAGATGGGGGCCTCCTGAATGCCAGACGGAGTAGTCAGGGCTCTGCTGGGGACAGGGGGCCCACGAAGGTGGCAAAGCAAGACACGTGGGGAAGGGACTGTGACTGCACCTTGCCAACAGTACACAGGCCTGGCCCTGGGACCAAGGCCCCGACCCGCTGCCTCTCTGGTGCGCTGAGACCGCCCCTGGACACCCTGAGTCTGCACCGCGGTGACAGATGCACCAAGTTGTACAGCAGGGTCGCCTGTCTACAAGGCCCTGAGCTGCCAGGATGCTGTGTTTCCTCAAGCTAGCAGCGTAACCTCTCTGAGCTTCACCCAGCTGCCAAGACCACCTGGGGAGAATGGGGGAGGGGACCAGCAGCTGGAGAACTTGCCTGCTCAGCTTACAGGAAACAAAGACGGCTCAAACGCGGCTCTGGCCACTCCTCTCCCCACTCGGGAGGATGGAACAAAAATAGAATACTGCTGTGGAATAGCACATGAGCGCAACCTCGGGGGAATTAGGTAGGCGAGCTCCCCTGCTCCTGCAGAGGGCGCGCCAATGTGGCAGAGGAAGCGGGATGGACATGGGGCAGCACGGGTGGGGATGGGAACAAGGACACTATGGGGGCAGGGCTGCCCCATAGAAGACAGCTAAATAAGCTAAATTGACTCTGGGAGGGTCTGCATGCTGCTTTCTTGCTGGGATGGGGGTCACCTGGGAGTCCCTGGGCCCTGAGAACATGAGACGGAGGGGACCCCACTGCCTGCCCTCCAGGAAAACAGTCTGACAAGGATGCTGGGCAAGGGCCGCGTTCCTTGGGGTCCCACCAACCCAGAGTTTTATGGCTCTGACTGCTAACAGCCTGCTAGAAGGCAAAGGGGGTCGACTCCCTTGGAGAGGGGCCCATCACTAATGGGCTTGGGTGCCGGTATTTCTTTGGGCCAGGGGGTCAGCATTTCAGCCCAGGCTCCGGGGAGCACTGCAGGTCTGCAGCAAACATGGTGCAGTCACAGAACTGCAGAGTACTCACGTGTGGGGGGGCTTTGTGGGGGGCGGAGGCAGAACTACACCTTCTCCCCAAAACTACACCTTCCGGGGCCTCACCCAGGGAGGCCCAGGCATGTGTAACTGCACAAAGCTCCCTGATGACTGTGGCTGCCCACTTCAGCTCTGGCGTCTTGCTAAAACCCTCTCCAGTCCCATTTTCAGATGAGAAAATCAAGGCCCAGGGAGGTGAGGCCTGGGCTCTGCCCACAGAGCTAGACGGCCAAGTCTTCACTTGGGCCCTTCACACTGGCCCCTCGGCTCTGTCCCCAGAAGTTGCAGAGCAACACGGCGGGATGGCGACTCCCAGAGCCGGGGGACAGAAGAACAGCTTGTCGTGTTCCTTCCCCTGCCAGTTCCAAAGTTGGTGGTTCTGCTGGCCTGCCTCTCGGGACTCCTTAACCATAGCTGTCCGGTGTGACCTGAATGCTTTGAGGCCAGGTCTAAGCTTCCAGGAAGGGACCCTGCCCCCGAGGAGAGGTGGCTGGTTGGGGCCCTGTGCCCAGGGACCAGGGAACAAAGAAAAGAAAGCCTGCTCTCCACTCCCACAGGGGCCATGATCTGCAGGGGCAGGCGGGCAGGCCTCGGCTCGCAACAGAGCACACGAATACTACACAACACACCAAGGAGACCCTGGCCTCGTCCCCCAGGACAAGGGCTAGAAGACCCTCAGCAGAAAGGCCCGTAGGTAGGAATCCTTACCTGCTCCAAGAGCACAGGGGCTGCCTAATGCCAGGATGGCATCTGGCTGGGCCAAGGAGTGTCTCCAGAAAGAGGGAGATTCTCATCAGCTCTGCTTGTGGGCAGCTGTCCCTACCCCGCTGGCTCCATTTGTACTAATGGGGTCAGTTCCAGGTTCGATACCTATTTTGCTAATTAGCTTTGCTCTCTTCTCAACTGCAGACTGAGCACGGACCCTGGACACAGAGAGGAAAGGGCTTTGCTGAGGTCACACAACAGAACAGGATGAGGGTCTGGAGGGCAAACTCAGTTTACGAGGGCTGGGAGGTCACAGCTGGGACACGTCAGGACGAGGACCCTGGGCTCAAGGGTGGGTCAGCCTCGTGCGCAACACGGGCAGCCCCAGCTGCAGTCACCTGCTGGACCAAGTTTCCTCTAAAAGGTGACAACAGCATTGATGAGACCTGTGGGCCTGAGGGTTTTCCTGTCCCTGGGGAAGGGAACAGTGCCCGTATCCCCTGACAAATGAGGTGGGAGAAGCCCGTGGCTGGCTTTGGCAGCGAGTGGCTGGGGACTCACGTTAATTATTGACAGGGGCTGTTCCAGCCTGCGACGGGAACCGCAGGGTAATTACTTCTGGGCTCCAGGCCACACGCTCAGTGCTATGACTGCAAGAGCAGCACCTGCCTTCCGGGGCCTAGTACAGCAGAAGGGGGTTTTAGGTTGTGCAGCTGGAGCCACAGCCCCAGGGAGCTCCCCTGGGCTGCAAAGATAGCCAGATACATGCAAACACAGGCACACACACTCAGGCAGCATCTGGGCATGACCTGGGGCAGTGGGGTCAAAACCCTCAGGTGAAGGGCAGAGCTTAAGGAGTACAGGTACAAAGAGGCAGATTCTGAGTAACCTGCCCTCAATGCCTGCCAACATCCACCCAGCCAAGCGGCACCTTAGCTCAAGCTCCCAGACACCTGCTGCCAAGAAAATTTGCAAAATGGTTCTTTCTCTCTCTCCTTCAGATCCAGCCCAGATCTGCTTCCTCCAGGAAGCCTTCCCTGACCATCAATCTATACTGGTCTAAGTCTTGTCTGCCCTCCTCTAAATCAGACCTGAGGACTGACCCTAAGAGACCTAAACCCTACCTGCTCTTAGCCAGGTGGGCAGTGACCCCCATCCTCCGAGCCCCGATCCTGTTCACACACTGAGCCCCGACCCTGCTCACACATAGTAAATGAAAACAGTCTTGGAATGGACTACCTGGTCTCTGAGGCGTCACCACCCCCATTGGTTTGCCCTTTCCCAAGCCCAGAAGACAATGTATTAGCCAGCCCATGTTATATATTAATTTCTGAAAGCCTTGTTCACGCAGACATAACATGTCCACCCACATGAGTAAATGCTTCGACACAAAATCAGCAGCAGCCAATTATCAGGCCCCCACAGCTACCGTGAGCAGACCTGGAGGCCCTGTTGCTTGCTGTGTAATTTGTGGGAGCCCAGAGCTGGAGTGCAGTGGGGTGGGGTGCAGGGTGACCCCCTACCGAGCCAGTACACCTCTCTGCCCAGGCCCAGCCTCACTCTGCAGGAGCCACAAGCTGGCTGCCCGGCTGGGAAGACAGACACCAGCTCCCACCAATGAGAGCAGAGGGCGGGAGTGGTCACCTGCGAGATTTGGTGGCTGTGGTGTCCAGCAGCGGTGGCACTGTTGTCTCTTTATAATTTATACTTGACCTCTCAGAGAGGGCCAGAGGCAGCTGGCCCAGATGCTAAGAGGTATAGGAGTTCAGGGAGCTTAAGGGAAGGGGGGTGCTTCCTAAATGGGAGAGGTGGGCCACATACCCACACTGCCCCAAGCCCCGGTGTCTCAGAGAGCCACAAGGCTGGTTCACAGGCTTTGTTTAAGGTCTTCTTCCTGACCTCAGACCAAGGCCTTATCTTGGTCCCTGGCTGAACCCTGTCACAGTCTGGGCCCAGGCTGTGACCTCAGATTGAGTCTAGACCTTGATCACACGCTGAGCCCCGACCCTGCTCACACACTGAGCCCCGATCCTGCTCATACACTGAGCCCCGACCCTGCTCACACACTGAGCCCCGACCCTGCTCATACACTGAGCCCCGACCCTGCTCACACACTGAGCCCCGACCCTGCTCACACACCTGCTCACACACTGAGCCCCGACCCTGCTCACACACTGAGCCCCGACCCTGCTCACACACCTGCTCACACACTGAGCCCCGACCCTGCTCACACAGTGAACCCCGACCCTGCTCACACACTGAGCCCCGACCCTGCTCACACAGTGAACCCTGATCCTGCTCACACACTGAGCCCCGACCCTGCTCACACACTGAGCCCCGACCCTGCTCACACAGTGAACCCTGATCCTGCTCACACACTGAACCCCGACCCTGCTCACACACTGAGCCCCGACCCTGCTCACACACTGAGCCCCGATCCTGCTCACACACTGAGCCCCGACCCTGCTCACACACTGAGCCCCGACCCTGCTCACACACTGAGCCCCGACCCTGCTCACACACTGAGCCCCGACCCTGCTCACACAATGAGCTCTGACCCTGCTCACACTGAGCTCCGACCCTGCTCACACTGAGCCCTGACCCTGCTCACACAGTGAACCCCGATCCTGCTCACACACTGAGCCCCAACCCTGCTCACACACTGAGCCCCGACCCTGCTCACACTGAGCCCTGACCCTGCTCACACAGTGAACCCTGATCCTGCTCACACACTGAGCCCCGACCCTGCTCACACACTGAGCCCCGACCCTGCTCACACACTGAGCTCCGACCCTGCTCACACTGAGCTCCGACCCTGCTCACACTGAGCCCTGACCCTGCTCACACAGTGAACCCCGATCCTGCTCACACACTGAGCCCCGACCCTGCTCACACACTGAGCCCCGACCCTGCTCACACACTGAGCCCCGACCCTGCTCACACACTGAGCCCCGACCCTGCTCACACACTGAGCCCCGACCCTGCTCACACACTGAGCCCCGACCCTGCTCACACTGAGCCCTGACCCTGCTCACACAGTGAACCCTGACCCTGCTCACACACTGAGCCCCGACCCTGCTCACACACTGAGCCCTGACCCTGCTCACACAGTGAACCCCGATCCTGCTCACACACTGAGCCCCGACCCTGCTCACACACTGAGCCCCGACCCTGCTCACACTGAGCCCCGACCCTGCTCACACTGAGCCCCGACCCTGCTCACACTGAGCCCTGACCCTGCTCACACAGTGAACCCTGATCCTGCTCACACACTGAGCCCTGACCCTGCTCACACACTGAGCCCCGACCCTGCTCACACTGAGCCCCGACCCTGTTCACACACTGAGCCCCGACCCTGCTCACACACTGAGCCCCGACCCTGCTCACACACTGAGCCCTGACCCTGCTCACACTGAGCCCCGACCCCGCTCACACACTGAGCCCTAAACCACACACTGACTCCCCTTTCTCACCTCTCTGAAGGACCATGTGACCCCTGTTTCTTGGTGGAGAGAACACAGACACCACTGGCTACTTGTCCCCTTCCCCTTTGAGCCCAATTACTCCTATCAAGGAACGGTGGGTGCATCAATAGCACTGGACGTGGCTCCCAAACCCCAAAGGTCCCCATGCCAGTCAGGACTTGCTTGGGGAGGAGCAGGTGGGTAGGCACCCTAATCCAGCATCCCTGGAGCTGCGGCCCAGAGCGGGGCAGGCACAGAGGCATTTCTCAGCTTCAGATAAGAAAGGCTCCCTTCTCGTGGGATGAGCTTAAATCGATATGGGACTCTGAGAATACCTATCACCCCAAACTTCAGGCGTGGGACTGGGAAGGCAAGAAAAAGCTCCAATGACAAGAGTATGAAGGAAAAGCCTTCCCTGGACACCCTCTGGCTGGGGTCCTGGGGGCGACTGCAGGGCTCTACGGCCTTTGCAGTCAGACATCACGCAGCCACTTGGGTTCTGGTTTCATCTCTGACCGGACTTATCAGCGACCTTGGCCAGTCGCTTTCCCTCTCTGGTCCTCTGCTCCCCATTTATGAAACAAAGGCTGCAGGCAGGAGTTTGCTAAGGCCTGTCCAGATCTGGTATTCTGAGACGGGTTACATTTCCGAGGCCAGTGGAGCCCCAGGCACTCACTGTCCCTCTACACAGATAAGGTATAGGCAAACGCTAGCTGCAATGTTTTCATTCTCAGGAGATTGTTTTCTTGAACTACTTTAGCAATTCAGTTTTTAAAAACTAACAGGGAGGAGGAAAGGGAGGGGAAGGGGGAAATAGAGGAGGAGGAGGGAGGGAGGGAGGGAGGGAGGGAGGGAGGGAGGGAGGGAGGGAGGGAAGGAAGGAAGGAAGGAAGGAAGGAAGGAAGGAAGGAAGGAAGGAAGGAAGGAAGGAAGGAGGGAAGGAAAGGAAAGAAAGAAGGGAGAAAGGAGGGAGGGAGGAGGGAAGAAAGAAGGAGGGAGGGAAGGAGGGAGGAGAGAGGGAGGGAGGGAGGAGTATGGGTTTAGAGTGCCAGACGCCAGGTTCAAATCCTAGTCACGTACCTTGCAGCTACCTCACTTGGGACAAGTCTTTTCTCCCCCCATCAGAGCCTGTTTCCTTATGTAAACTGGGGACAATAGAACCCATTTTCCTGGCCACCATGAAGAGTAAATGAACTAGGAGATACAAAGCTATTAGCACAGCCCGGCACGTGGCAGATGGTTCATAAATGGAGGTCACTGATTTGTAAATCCACCTGGCATTAGTCTCTATTGGTTTGAGTCTGGGTTGTAATTCAGAAGCTTACAAGGGTCAGGCACCTAGACGTGCATTAGTGACACTGCTGGGTGTAAGACAGAGACCTTACGGGCAGGTGGGGAGGGTAACCGGGGAGCAGAAGCCAATTTAAAGGGGGCAGCCTCTGGTCTGTTCCAGAGCCGGCTGTGGAATGGGAGCATGGGGCCAGAGCTGCCTGAGTTTCCAATTTTTCAAGAGAATCCCCAAAGCCAAATCTATATGTTACATCTTTCCACTTTAAAACACTGTCTCAGATTTGTTATGACACATTATGCTGGCCAAACAGAACACACCTGGGCCCTGTCATCGTTCCACAGGATGCTGCTCAGCAACTTCTCATCTAAGCACTTCTGTCTCATCGTGAGCACCCTCGGTGATGGGGAGCTCACCACCTCTGTGCTGCCTCCCTCCCCAGTTCTGGGCAGGTGCTGAGTGGCTCTGGGATCACAGATTGCCAGGGCCCTGGCCATGCTTCCTCAGTAAAGCCTGGCTGGCAGAGAACATCCTCTCAGAAGCCAAGGCAATGCCCCTGCCCTCCCCAAGGCCTGCTCTGGCTGGAAATGTGGATTCTTCCACATCCCCTGGGCCCAAACAGGACTGCCTGGCTGGCCTCAGAAGCCCTTCTATTAATTAGCAACTGGCAGTAGCAGCTCTGTAAGAGCCCTTGAGCTAAAGGGAGTGTGTGCTGGAGCTGGCTGCCTCCTTGGTTATATGACAAGCCCCCTAGGGCCTGGGGCTGGACCTACCCTGTGTGAATCCCCTCGTGATGGCCAGTGTTGTGGCAGGCTCAAGGGCCACTCAGGCTGCAATGACACACGTGAGCCCCATCATCTATATGTAGACTGGTGCCTTCCAGGGTAAAAGGGGGCAGAGACCTGACAAGAGAGCCCAGACCACAGGGGAGACTGCTGGGCATGGCCTGGGCAAGAGAGGGTGGCATTAAGATTCAGACACCCCCCCCACACACACACACACACAACCTTAAGGTGCCAAGGCAGCTGCTCTTGGTGGATGCCTCTGCCCTCCCGGCTAGCCGGTGCACACTGCGTCTCCTTCCCTAGCACCTCTGGCCTCTCCCTGACAACATCTGCTCCTTACCGGAAATCTCAGTGCAGCACAGCAGGCACGCACTCCCAGCCCCTTGTCCGCCAGCCAGGCCCGCCCCCTGGCCCTTTGAATGGGAGAGAGGCTGCCAAAGCAATGGGACAGGATGGATTAATGAGAGCCTTCTGGCCACCTGGCCTCCCCTTGCTCACCCACCCCAACAGCCAGCATCCAGGGCCAGCAGGGTGTAGGCAGCCATGCAGGAAGGGAGGAAGGCTGTGAATCCCACATCCCCAAGTTGGCAGCCAACCTCTGTGGCTGAGGGCTCTAAGCCCAGTTCACAGAATCCACCCTGCCGTGCTGGGCACTGGAGGTCAAGGGGAAAAGACAGAGTGCCCACAGGGGACTCCGTCAGGGAGCCCAGGCTAAGCCCGGAACAAACACCTGGTCTGAACCTCAGTGCTCCAAGCGTGGTTCTGGACTGAGAACCAGCCCATGGCATCACCTGGGCACTTACCAGGAATGCACAATGGCAGACCTGGCCCAGACCTAATGAGTCGGAATCTGCATTTTAACCAGATCTGCAGGTGAGCGGATGACAGCCTGAGGACCACTGCGTTATACCAAACACAGCTCCCCCCAAATGCCAGGAGGTGCTCAGGGAAGAAGGGAGGGGTGATGGTGGCCACAGTGGCCTGAGAGGGCATCCCAGAAGACCCGGCGACTCTAATACACGGGGGAGGAGGGCGGATGGACAGGCAGACAGCCCAGAGCTGTGGGAGGCAGGCCACCTGCAGTGGCTCACAGCAGCTAACAAATGGGGCAGGCCGGGACAGGGCAGGGGTCCCAGCCTGCTCGTGCACAGGCCAGACCAGGACCTGAAGCCTTGCAACAGGGAGAACCCAGAGCCCAAGCCTGCCCGCCAGGGTCCCGGCTACATGCCCCAAGGGCCGTCTGTGCACTATCCGCATGCACGGACCCCGGCCCCAGCACACCTTCCACAGCCCCAGACAGGTAAGCACTTCCTCATCATGGGGAGTCCTGCTGCCCACTGTGCCAGCGAACAGCACCCCCAGGCAGCTCCCCTGGGAATTCCACTCCGCACAAGGCACCTTCCCCTCCACTGCCCACGGCCTGCAGCTCCTTCCAGCTTGGCTTTCTACACTGAAAGCAGAGGAGGCGTTGCTGGATGATGGCCCCCAGGAAGGCCCACCCAGAGAAGGGCCTCTGAACCCCCCAGCTCCAGAGCCAGGCTGCTGCCCTCTTCCTCCTTAGCACCTCCTCCCGGAACAGTCCTTCTCGTGGAGGAAAGGGAGAGAGATGGGTGTGGGACCAAGGGGACAGCAAAGAAGCTGGTCCCCCCGCAGAGCACCATTCCTTCTTCAGGCATCTAACTGCCCGTTTTCACGTCCATCCTGCTGGAGGCCCCAGGACGGCCAGCTCTGGAAGGTTAGCACCCACCCCTCCCAGGCCAGGGCTCCCTGCCGGGATTGGCCCCTACTAGGGTTCAACAACCTACATGGTCTTCAACTCCGGGGGTCCCATTGTATGTCTGGGTGTACATGTATCTTCCTGGATACTCCGTGATTTCCAGCTGGTTCTCAGTTAGGTCTCTGATGTAGGTTCACAAGCACTGGCGTGAGCCAAGGACAAAGGTCTGCTGGTCTGCCCAGGACCAAGGGAAAGAAGCGGTGCATGCCGGGACGGTGTGGCTCACAACAGCACCACGGTCTCCACCAGCTCCCTGGATGGAGCTTCTCACCTCCACAGGTAACCACAGTTGTACTATTTGTGTCTAACATGGCGATAGGCAACAGGATTCCCATTTGTCTCAGTGGGAATACTCGGAGGCTCAGTGAAAGCTCAGAACCCAAGCAGGGTCCCACAGTAGACGGGGCTGAGGTGATGTGAGTTGGGCATTGACAGTACCTGGGGCCAGGTACAGGTGCAGGAAGTCAGTTTTACATCACCCCTGGGACCTACCAGGCCCCTGGCCTCCGTTTCCATGATTTTGGAGCCCAGCTGTCTCTGCCTCAAGAAAAGGACCCTTTAGGACTCTTTCTTCTCTTCCCTTCCCTTCCTCACAGTTTCAGAAGACTCTGGCTAGGAGAGGGAAGGGGCCAAGACTCCTGCCTCCATTCTCAGGCCAAGCTAGAGCTTGGAGCACAGGAGTAGCCCGAGAACTGACATGGCACACAGGGACTTCTGCACCAGCCCCACGTCCACGCACACAGCCCCCAGATACCCAGAGACGTACACACACCTGGGCCGACAGCCCCCACTCTACACTCTAAGCCTGATGCTTGGAAGCCTGACCAGCTTCTGGGAACAAAACCAGGGACATCTTCACTTGGGGTGCCCATTCCTTTTCTCTCCCTTTCTCTCCACTTGGGAAAACAGGGTCACGAAGATACTATGTTTCACTTGTTCCACCTTCCCACTGCCAAGCCCTGCGTCCAGCACATGGCGTATGTGGAAGGAAGGACCCACCCAGGACCCAAGAGCCCAACCAGCAGTGGTGGGAGCCTGGGGACGATGCCCTGAGGGGCTGTGTGTCCTGGCCTCCTCTCTTACCAAACCTCAAATACAAGTTTGGAAAGGTAGGTGGGGAGTGGGAGGGGCCAGACAGACAAGCCGGCAAAGCCCTGAGGAGCCATGTGGGGAGCCAGGGCAGAGTGAGGGTGTGTGTGTGTGTGTGTGTGTGCACGCAGGGGGGCAGAAAGGGATGAGGAGAAGCAGAGGCAGCCAAGAAAAACCTCTCACTGGACATGGCCAACATGCGGGTCCCTCAGGCACAGCCCACTCAGGCCCTTGGAAAAGACACCCAACCTTCCTTCCCCAGAGACAGGAGATGTCCAAAGCAGCCCATGATGGCAAGCTCTGAACTCCAAACCACAAACTCAATCTATCATGGTTTGCTGGTGATCCTTTATTAAACCCATTCTGCTGGATCGATGCTTCCTGCCCGTCAAAATGATGAATAAATCCCCACTGGTCTGAGCAAGGGTTGCAGAAGCTCGTGTAAAGCCCAAGCTGGGCAGGGGGTTGGTTCCATACAGAGGCCCAAGGTCAGTGGCGGAAACTTGAGGGACTGAGGCATGGGACGCTAGGTGGGGGGGAGTGGGTGAGGCCGGCTGAGTAGTGGGGTTTCTAAGCTTACAAGACTTAGGCCCTTGCCTCTTGGACCTTCTGAAACGAGACCAGCTGTTCTGGCCTCGAGGCAGGAGAGGCATGACCGCGGCCTCTCCAGACACTCACAAGATGGTCTTTCTTGGATTTCTTTCCTCACACTTCACCCAGCACCAGGCTGCGCACAGAGGATGTGAGCTTCCAGCTACCAGTCTCTGTTGCTTGTTGCACAAACCCATATTCAAAGCCCAGTGTGACCTTTTTCCTGTTGCCCATTTATCAAGCCTGCTGCTTCCACCCCTCCCTATCTCCACCACTCTCCCCCTCTGCCATGTGCCAGGCGGCCTGCAGTTAGTGGGAGATTCTGCAGCAGGGGGACTGCAGACAGACAAGCCAAGATGGATAGAGGAAGCTCAGGAAGGCGGGGAGGTTCCCATGAATGCAACCAACCCAGTCCTAGCTCTTCACCACTCAAGGTGAGGGAAGACTGGAAAGGTATGGCCCGTGCCTCGACGGTGCTCCATCAGTGCCTATGTGGGGGGAGGCTGGTGTGCCTGGGGTTGGCCCCTTGCAGACCCTGGACTCCAGGCTGCTCATGAGAACCCTGAACAGAGGCTTTCAGACAAAAAAGACAGTGGGGAGCTGAGCAAGGGAAGGGAGGGGTCCCCAATAATCTCAAGTGGTTGATACTGGCACAGCGTACCTACCACCCCCACCAGGGAGTCTGGAGGAAGGAGGAGAAACCCAGGACACCCAGAGGGTTGCAGGAGACACAGTTCCTGCCCACTCCTCTCTAGCTCAGGCTGGGGTCATCAGGTCCCATTACTGACCAGAGGGGCGGCCACACTTTAGGAACCTGGCACTGGGCAGCAGCCACAGTTCCTAATGGGAGGGTCCCACATTACGTGAAGACTATGGCTGTGTTTTCAGCCTGTCCTCCGGCCTCCCGGGCCCTCTGAGAGTGGGAACCCTGGCCATTAGGTTAGGAAGAGCAGTCCCTCAACAAAAAAAAAAAAAAAAAAGAAAAGAAAAGAAAAAAAGAAAGAAAAGCAAGAAAAGGACAGCCCTCTCTGTTCATCACCTATTTTAAGCCATCGAGTGTTGCCTGACTGGTCATTCCCAGCACGAGAAATCTCTCTCATTGGATGGAAAATGGCTTTGCTCTCATTACAAATCTAGCTTCCCTGGAGTTTGCAAAAAGGGCTCTGGGTTGACAAAATGCTCATTTATATTGGCAGACAAGCAGGGTAAGCGGGAAAGGGAGCTAAATAGGGGGCAAGGCCCAGAGAGACAGAACAAATTAAACCCAGCTCAAAAGGGTGACCATTTTGCAGACACTCACTTCAATCCTGTGTATGAGGAACGCCTAGGGGAGCACTGAGGGACCCCAAGCCCTTGGCTGAGGTAGGGGTACCCTTGATGCCAACTTCAGAGGCCACCACCAATCTTTCTTTGCAGACACCTCTTCAGGCCCTGAGGGGTATCTGTGCTGTGGCATCTGACTCAGGCGATGGGGCAGGGGCCAGGGTCCCTCACTCTGGGGGGTCACGAGGGACCCCTGAGAGACCTAGCAGCTGCTGGAGTTTGGCCCAGTGGGCTGAGCTTGGGGTCACAGGACAGCTGCCATCCATCAGGGCATCAGGCATCTTCACTGACCACGGTGAGCAAGGTCAAGATGCCCTGCTGGCCTGGCTACCAGCTGCCCGGGACGTCCACACCTGGCCCACCACTTGGCATGAGGGGCCGGGCCCAGGGTTAAGGGGTGCAGAGGGCTTTCGTCCCAGTCACCTGAGTGCTCCAGGGACCCAGCTCTCCCTGCCCAGCTGCAGCTTCCCAGAAGGCAGCTATTACAGCTAGGGTCAGCTCCCAAGGAGCTGGCCCAGCTGCCAAGAGGTCTGTCGCCCTTCGTGGCCCTGCTCTGCAGGCTAAATGACCTGGAGCTGCCTCTAGGATCGCCACCCTGACGCTGCCACTCAGGAGGGGGTGGTGGGATGTGTGGCTCATGGTGGCAGACAGAGCCGTACCCCGCCTGCCAGCAGGGCTAGGCCAGGCTCCTAATACCTTTTCAACCTGCCTCTGATGAGGCCTGGACCCCAAGGGGCTAAGGTGCAGGGCAGGGACACAGAGGACCGTTCCCTGCACAGAGCAGGAGGCGGCCTGGGGGTGTCGCAGACCCTAGAGGCGCCCCACTTCTTGAGCTCCGGCGTGAGGAGGGAAAGTAAGTTAACTCCGGCTCAGAGGCAGAGCGAGCAGGGCAGCAGCCTGCGGCCGCCCAGACCCACATCCCCGCGGTCCCCTTACCTGAAGTCGCTGTAGGGGTGGATAATCCAAAACCCCGCCGACTTGACCCTCTCCTGCTCACGCTCCACGGCTTTCTGGCTGCCGAACATCCTCAGGGAGAATTTGTTGACCCCGGGCTGCAGCATGGCCCCGAACTGGCGCTGCATGAAACCGGCCTGGCCCGGGCGCAGCTCGGCCTCGGGGAGGATCTGGTCGCCGGCGGCCGCGCCTCCCTCCACCTTGATAGCCGTGTCCCCCGAGGGCGGCTCGCGGGGGGCGGCGGCCGGCGGGGGCGGCGGCGGCGAGGCTGCGGGCTGCGGCGGGGCGCACGGGCGCTCGGGCTCGCCCGCCAGGCCCAGGGGCGTCCTGTCCTCGCCGGGGGACGCGTCGCCCTCGGCGATGAGCCGCCGCCCCTCGGCGGAGTCACGCAGGTGCCCGTGACTGCTGCCGCCCCCCGCCCCGCCGCCGCTCCGGCTGCCCAGCGAGGCCAGGCTCCCGCGGAGGCGCCTGCAGTCGCCGTTCGTGCTGGACTTGCCCGCGCCGCGGGCGGGGCCGTCGCCGTCCGCCGCCCCGAGGGCCGCGCCCCGGGACTCGGTGCCGCCCGCGGCCGCCGAGGGCGAGGGCGAGGGCAGCGGCCGCAGCCGAATGCTCCTGCGGCTGGGGTCCCGGCGGCCCCCGGCCCCCTCGTCCTCGGCGTCCTCTTCCTCGTCCATGATCCACGCCTTGGCCCCCACCTGCTGCGGGAGGCTGTAGAGCCGCCTGCGCATAGACGGCGGCAGCTTGTCCATGGCGCCGGGGGCGGGGGCGCCGCGGGGTCCGCCCGCCGCTCAGCCCGCCCGCGGGGACGCGTCCTTCGCCGCCGGCGCGGGGCCGCCTCGGGCGCCCCTGCTCGTGCGGGCCGCGTGCCCCGCGGGAGGCCCCCGGGCTGGCCGCGCCGCGCCTCCCGCCGAGCCGGCTGGGCGCGGGGACCCCGCGCGCCCTCCCCTTCTGCCTCCCCCCGCCCGCGTTCCGGGGCGCGGCGCGCGGCCCGGCTCCAGGCGCCCCGCCCCCGCGGGGAACAATGGGCGCGGGGACACGCGCGGCGCGGGCCGCGGCGCCGGGAGGGCTGCCCCGGGGCGCAGGGCGCACGGCAGGCGCGCCTCCGGGCGTGCGTCCCGCGGGCGGGCGGGCGGTCCGTCTGTCCCGCCGCCCCGGCCTTGCGGTCAGCCACTGTCGAGCTCTCCGCCTCCTCTGGCCGAGGCCGGCCGGCCGGTCCCGGGGCTCCCGCCGCACCCGAGCGGAGCCCAGCGGCCCGCCGGGCTTACATCAGCGGCCACCTCCCCCAGAGCGCCCTCCGGCCGCGCTCGGCTCCCGCGCCCCGGAATATTCATGAAGCCGCGGCATCTCGCGGGTTGCCATAGGAGCGGCTCCCGCAGCCGGGCCTGCCTACCTGGGCTTCTTAAAGGGGCAGCGACGCGGGCCGGGGGCCGGGAGGGTGGCCAGGGGGCGCTCCCGGGGAGGGGCGAGGGCACCCCCTCGCCGGACCTTAGGGATTGGGGTGACAGGCGTTCTTTATCCTAAGCCCTCAAATATCTTTCATGGGCCCTGGGTTGAGAGCGCGCCCCAAGTCTAGGGTTCCGGCTGAGGTTGCCAAGTCCTCACCCCAAGATTGGAGGGCGGGGTTTCCCGATCTCCCCTCCGAGCTCTGGGCTCGCCTTCCCCCGGAGATTTCGCTTTCAACTAGATCTCGGACCCTCCCTCAGGAAGACTGGCGGGTGGTCTGCATGCGGAGCCCCGGGCCTTCCCGCAACGCGCCTGGAGAGGGGCTTTCCGGGAAATGCGCTGCGTTGGAACTGCTCCCGGGGTTTTCCTGCGAAACGAGCGGGGGACGATTCCCCACTCAGGTCTTTCCCCTGCGGAGACTCGCAGCGGCTGGGCGGCGAGGGCGTGAGGGAAACTCCGGACGCACAGGGCGTGCAGGTGAGACCCAGCCCTTCGAGGTAAGTCTTCGAGGAAATGTGCCTGCAGCAGCTACGGCAGCGGAGTCCGGATCCGCACGCACCTCTCCCGGGTGGTTCCGACGCGGGGTTCCGAGACTAGCCGGCTGCGGCGGGGAGCCAGCGGGCGGGCTCCTCTAGCGACCTGGCACTCCGGGGCTAGCTGTGGACCTCCTTCTCCCTTGTTCTCCTCAAGAGTGTGACCCCCCTATGTGGACCAACGCTCGGGCAGTTCCTGCCCCACGCAGGCCCCCTACCCCGAGCAGCTGCACAGCCTCCATTCCGTTTGAGTGGGCTCTCCACCCCCAGGCCAGCCGGCGATCCAGCTGTGTGTCCCCTCTCCGTGTGCAGGCTCCAGGCTTATGGACGAATCCTACCAGCTCAGCCAGAGATATCAGGCAGCTCTACTCCTCTCCAACACCCTAAGACAGCTTGACACCTCCCATCCCCACAGGCCGGGCTGCCAGACCCCCTCTCCCTGACCTGGGGGCCGTCAAAATGGCCCAGGCGTTACTCAGATCCTCTCAGGAAAACATCCCAGATTAGCTCAGAAATGAGGGTGGAGCGTGAGAGGGAAGGAGTTGGCCAGAGAACGTTCAATTTGGGTTAGTGCTGTAGTGGAACCCCAGCGAAGGCTGACAGAAGGGAGACAGTAAGGTCCCCTAGCTCTGCCATCTCTCTGAGAAATAACAAAGTTTTTCTTCAAAGGATTTTTTATTCTCATTTTTAGCCCACTTGTGACCACCTCCCCCACCCCATTCAGAGAAGAAAATTTGGAAGCAATATGGGGCTTGGGTAGCCGGGCAGGGGCTTCTCTGTTTTACCCACTGGACCACTGGACCTCCCATGAGGGGAGGGAAGGACCAGGGTGATGACATCACTGCTAGCTGGCATTTCTACTTTTGAGCCGCTCTGAGCTGACAGTTCTCTGCACAGATGCTGGGAGGCCTAATCCTTGAATGTCCTTGGGTCTCCTTGAGAAGGAGTGTTCTTCACCGGCTCTGAGCCCTGCCTGCCCTGGTGTGCCAGCCACAGCGGGAAGACTTCCATTTAACTCACTTCCATGGGCTTCTGTGTCCAGCGGGGGGCTAGCCTTTTCTACCCCAGCTTCAGGAAGTCAGCCTCAAGGGGCTTCCCAGAGACCCCATGGTAGGAGCGTCCCCATCTCGAGGAACCCTTCCCTGGCCACTCAAATCTTGGCCATGCCCCCCCTTTTGGCCCCCGTTTCCCATGAGGTCCCATCAGCCTGAGCACCGAGTACACAGTGCAGTGTGTGTGCCCTTCAGGACTGAGCTTCCCGAGGGCAGGACAGGTCCAACTCATCTCAGGGACCTCGGAAGTAACGCAAGGCTGGACAGAGAGCAGATCAATAAATGTCAATTCTATGCATGAGTGACGGACCTCGGAAGTTGGCTAACGCCATCTAAGGGGATCCTTGAAGTAGATAGAGGGTATGAGCAAGGCTCTCTTCCTGGGATTCTGCTGCTACAGGCGGACCGAGGGTCAGGGCCCTTTCACTCCCCCACCTCTAGCACCTCCTCAACCCTCTATTTGGTTAGCCCCACCCATTCAGAACCATCTAGGACCACTCTTGGGTGCAGAAATGACCACTATATAAAGTAAGCATGAGGTAACCCCCAATGAGACCTGGCCTTTCCTTGTCTCCTCTGTGTGAAAACCCTAATGGAGGTCAGCTGTGGCATGCCAGCAGTCTTGGGGGACAGGGAAGGAGACCTAGATCTCACCCCGATGGACTCCAAGTTGTGGGGAACCTAGACTTAGCTAGACTCAGAAAAGAGGGGGAAACTCAGAGGGGAAACAAGTGTGTACAAAATCATGCCTCAACCTATGAGAGATTTGAAAAGGGGGACCTCGCTGAGCTTGGGGTAGCTAGAGAGGACTTCCTGGAGGAGAGGTCGTATTGGATGAGAGACAGGTATCCAGCACTTCAGTTGTTAAACCACATGAAATTTTGTGGGCCAAATATGGTCACATTTTTACAATTTCTCATGGCTCAGCCTAACATTCTTACTCCCATTTGCAAGCAAGAGAACCAAAGCACAGACAGCAAAAAAATGGTGGAGCTGGAACTCCAGACAAGGGCTCCTCTGCTGCTCAGCTGACTCACCCAGGTGGGATGGGGCAGGCACAGGTGAGGGAGGGAGACGTGGTTCTGAATCTGGCATGGCTGAAGCAGAGACATGGTAGAGAATGGATCCTCCTCCCCAGTCTGAGCTCTCCCCATTGCCCCACCCAGGTCCCATGCCCTCTCCTGGGGTCTGCTCTGATAAGTCTGGTAACACAATAGACAGGACCTGGGGACTCCAGCAAGGGGAAAGCCCTGCCTCTGGACTGAAGATAGAAAGGAGAGCTATGGCTCCCAGCTTTGGTGGGGGACTGGGTACCTCCAGGAGACAGATGTGCTTCCTGCAGGGCTGCAGGGGGCCTTTGTGTTCCTGGAATGCAAGCCCAGAAAAGATCTGGATCTAAGAGAAAGGGGCTGGGGAGGATGGGCTTCCTTCCCTGGAAGGAAACCGGGGATGTCAATGAGATTCAGAAGACCTGCTGGGAATGGGTGGGGATGTGGCTGATTATTATATACCCGTCTCAGGCCCTATTTGGTGGGGACCTGGATGGGCAGAGGGGAGCGGTGGGAAATTCTGGAAGTTTATTTGCTTGTAGGCTGAGAGCATTGTTCTTGCTTAAAGGGGCAGCTCTGGGGTGGGGCAGTGCCTCCCATACCATGTAATGCCAAAGTTTTCTTTGGCCAGCTCTTCTTGAAATTTAATGAAAGAAAGAAAGAGAGGAAGGGAGAAAGGGAGGAGGCAGAGAGGGAGCGAGAGAAAGGAAGAGAAAGAGAGAAAGGGAGGAAGGGAGGGATGGAAGGAGGGAGGAAGGATATTTTAGGGTAAGGTTGCCAATTGTCCTTTCTTAGAAGGCTGTCTTTAGTCTAACACAGGGGTGTCCAAACTGCAGCCCACGGGCCAACTGCGGTCCACAATCCATTGTTAATTGGCCCGCAGCAAATTCCAAAAATATATGTAGTTTATTTAAATAAACCAGTCGAAGCAATAGTACTTCACCTCGAGTGAGTGGCCCGGCTGTTTGTGTATTTTACCGCATATGGCCCTTGGTAAAAAACATTGAAAAAAGTTTGGACACCCCTGGTCTAACATTATATCCTTGCTGCATTTTCTGTTAAAAAACCCCTTTTATGGAATCATAGTGCTAGGAGATGGTATTTTTTAGGTCTTTGGCTAAGTAAAAAAGTTGGCATAGGGTTTTGTGTTTTGTTCCCCCAAATCATTTTGAAATGTTATTGGTCTGTGAATTCCAAAAGTCTGGGAGTCCCTGCTATAAACAACAGAGCATGAGGCAGACAAACAAAAGCTGTAGAATTGAATACTTCTCCTGTCATTTACTGCCTGTGTATGCCTCAGTCTTCCTCAGGTGTGAAATGGATTCAATGCTATGCACCTCATAAGTTATTATGAAGACTAAATGCACCAAACTTGGCATCTCATTTCTATTAAGTTCTCAATAAACACTGAAGGATGGAAGATTGAATGAAAAATGCATGAGTCAATGGACGGGGAGACACTTGGAATCTGATTTAAGTCATATATTGGTTTTAAAAATTGCTGTTGGGACCAAAGTGGTGTCTTGCTATACAGGATTGCTTTCTGTGAATTCTCCACCCCTGATAAGTCCTGGCGGAGCCTCCAGAAGGCAGACTTTCTTCTGTCTGGGATGGGCACTTGCCTAAGTGGGAGCAGAGGGCACTGACTGAGGTCACACCCTTGACCCTGTGTTCAGACCCCCCCCACACACAGGTGCAACTTCATCTTTCTGTTTCATGTAGGTATGGGCCTCCCAGTGCATCATCTGCTGTGCTCTGAGGCAGGTGTGCTCTGTGGCGTCCTGACCTGGGGACCAGGCCCCCGAGAAGGAACGTTAGAAGCTGATACATTCTCTCAGGTTTCTTGTCCCAACGTGCTCTGATGGAGAAACTGGAGGGGGAGGAAAGGAGCACCCAGGGAGAAAGCTCTACTGGATATAGATGTATGGAGAGAACAAATCAACCATTCAGTCTCGACAAAGCCCTTGGGTGCCCTCCCCTGAGCACAGCCACATATGGATAAAGGCTGGGAAGGCAGAGAGATGCCCGAGTTTGGGCAGTTTCCTCTCTGACTGATGCAACAAAAGACCATGCCAGAGGTTTGTCATCAAGGGTCAGAGTAAGTGGTTCAGAAGCTCAGAGAAACGGTGCTCCCAAGTATAGTCAAGGTGGGCTTCCTGGAGGTGGAAAATGAACTGGGTTTTCTAGGCAGAGTGTGTGTGTGTGTGTGTGTGTGTGTGTGTGTGTGTGTGTGTGTGTGTGTCTTGTGGGGGAAACAGTAAATGGAGCAGCCTGGCAGGGGTGAGGCCTGCTGCATTCTCTCAGTGGAGTAAGCAAAGCATTGCCAGAGGAGAGGGCTAGGGTAAGGGCCCACCTTAGGGGCCTATGAAGCCGTTGCCCTAAGCTGGCCCTAGGAGAAAGTCTGCTGTCCCCATGGAAGGAGCGTATTGGGCCCTCCTGATCCCTTTCTCCCAACACCCTCACACCCAGACTCTGGCCCTAAAAACCACTGGGAGCCTACATGCCTACTCTTCCCCCAATGGCAGGGTAGCAGTGAGAGAAAGCTCAGTTTCTGATTGGGCTTGCCACCGGCTTTTTTCTCAGATCTGCCTGGTTTCTTGAGGATCTGCGAGTGTGAACTGCTGTATTATCCTTCCTCCATCCCCTGCCTGGATGCAGGATCACACCTGTGAGTGCCTGGAGCCCAGCAGAGCCCAAGCCCTTTCACCTCCTGGCCTCCGTGGCCCTTGGTCTCCTCCGCTCTCCTCATCCTGCACTCCTGGCTGTTCCCTGGGGACTCTGCAGGGCGATGGCTGGGACATCATGCCCCTCTCCTCCCAGGGAAGCAGAGGAAGATGTGCTGACAGCTCAGCCAGGCCTGGATTGTGTGTCTGTGTCCTGCTGGGGCTCCAGGACGTCTGGGCCACCTGGACTGGGAGCCAGGCTGGAGAGCAAGGCACTTGGAGTGGGGGGAGGCCCCCCGTGGTGCTGGCGGAGCAGAGCTGCCAAGCAGTAAGCACCAGAGACTCCTCTGCCCCGAATGGGATTTACCATACATCAGGGCGGAAGTGAGTTCAGACAGGGGCCCCAGGGGGTTTCAACAGCCTGGGCTGGAGGCGTTAGGAAGGGAAAGGGAGAGACAGGATGGCCTGGGAAAGAGGGAAGAGCCTTGGCAAATGGATCAAGGTCGGGGGTGGAGGAGGGTAGTGAGGAGAGCTGGGGAGATGGGACTTTCCCAGGAAACCTGAGGTGGCCGAGGGGCTCGATGGGGCTCACAGCCTCCCCACCCCCAACTCTGGGCCTCTGCCAAGCCTGGCTCACGCTGTCCTCCCTGCCATGCCCATCCTCTCCCCCACTCCTCTACGTTTTCTTCTTCCCCCAATTTTACATCATTCCTTTTGTTCATTTGAACATTCACCCCTGTGTTCATCTCACCAACTTGTGGAGTACCTACTGTTTGATGCTATAAGGTCCAGCCCCTCCTCTCCAGGTACCTGAGGCTGTGGCAAGAATAAGACATACAGAAACTCACACAGGAAGCCAGGGGCAAGGGTCATGTGCTGTGGACAAGTGGCTGGAGGGCAGAGGGGGGAGGGGGAAGGGCATCGGAGAGGGGAGCAGGGGAGACAGCCACGACTGAACCGGCCTTTGAAGAAGGCATGTGTGGTTTGGGAAAGTGGAGGCAGAGAGCTGGGGCACCCCGGGCAGAGGGCACAGGGTCAGCAAAAGGTGAACGCCTGTGCACTGAGATGGGTGAGCCGTTTGGGAGACTGCAGCCTCGGGGGTTCGTTCTGGAGGCGATGGGAAGTGACCAAACCAACTTAAATAAAGGCCGGACTGAGGACAACCATCAGATTGTGCCCCGGGAGCACAGCCCGGAGTCCACTCCACAGTGAATGAGCAAGAAAAGATGAGACACAGCCCCTGCTCTTGGAAGCTCACAGTGGGGTAAGATTAGAGCAATACCATGAAACCACTCAGTCATCCTGCCAGAGGCAGGGAGCTGGGCCCCTGGCCCTGTGGGCACGTGGAGTGAGCCACAGCCAGGGTCCGTTGGCTGGTTTCTTTTGTACCACCCGATGGCCCAGCCTCCCTCCCACAAGCCCACACATCAAGATAACCTGCTATTACATGAGCCTTCTGCTGGATGCCTTCCAGAGAGAGACAGTTCCGCTGTGTAATGAGAGCTGCGCCCCGCAGGCCACCCTGCAGAGTCCCGAGCAGAGGCAGAGGCAGGGAGAGGGTGAGAGCGTTGTGACAGGGGCAGTGACAGGGTGTGAAAGGGGCTGTGATAGCAGCTATGACACAGGCTCTGACAGACTAATGGGGCTGTGAGAGACACTGTGACAGATGTGGCAGGGGCTGTGAAGGGGCCGTCACAGAGGCTGGGACAGGCTGTGGCAGGGCCTGGAAGAGGGACTGGGACAGAAACAGGCCTAAGTGTGGAACCACAACCGGCGTTGGGACAATAGCTCCCGGAGTCCAGGCCCACCCTCCCACGGTCGACGGAGCACTTGGCGGTGACAGCAGCAACACAGCAAACACTGCCAGACGCAGCCAGGCCCAGGCATTTGTGGCAACGCCAACAGGCTGAAGCTGCCACAGGAAGACTGCGCGAGGGAGATGAGTAAGGCTGGTTCCCACCTGGCTCCATGTGTTCCTGGGTGTCCGTGGGCAAGCTTCCCAGCCTCAGTCTCCTCAGTAATGCCTGCCTTGGGGAGGGGTCAGATCACAGAGTGAGACAGGTGCAAACGTGGACTGACCGAGGGTCCCTGTGAGACTCCAAGGTATCACAGGGGTCGTTGAACCTCCAGTCTCCCCAAGCACAGCTGCTGACTGAATAAGGAACATACCTTCCATATATACCTACAACCATTTCCCTTGTGTGGGGGTGCTAGTGTGCTGAATAAGACAAAAATGTGTTTAAAGTGTAACTGAATTCATAGCCATGCTAACTAACACTTACTAGGTCTGTGCCAGGCACCATATGAAGTGCTTAGCATGGATTAGCTCGTGTAATCCTTGCTAGAACCTTGTCAGGTAGGTGGTTTATACCCATTTTACAGGTGATTAATCTCCTCTCATCTCCTCTCTTCCTCCTACCCCAGGCACCAGGCTGGGTGCTGGGAATTGGGGATGAGCAAGTGATGATTTTCTGCTCAAGGAGAGCACAGACTAGCTCTAACCATTCCCAGGGCTTTGGTGGTCGTTGCAGCTTTTGGTCAGGCTCTCTCTGACCACATGAGTCGCAAACGGTTCTGGCCAAGCAGCCCTTGTCCTCCCCTCTCACTGTGCTCACTGCGGTTGCTCTGATGGCCTCACTCCCTGGTCTCAACATTCTTCTCAAGTCTTGTTCAGAAGGGAAATTCTCTGCCGGGCCCCTGTCTTCTCAAGGAGCCTCTTCACAGAAGGCCTGCCCCTCGGCTGTGCTGGAGGGAGGGATCCTCATTCTCCCAGACTCCCTCGCGGTTAGCAAGTGTGGTGGCTTCTCTCAGACCATTGCTCCTCTACCACCCGTAAAACTCCACCCATCTGCTGCTCCAGGGCTCCCACTGTGGTCATCTCATGGCTGCACCCAGAGATAGTTCCCACCTGGCTTCCTCCCCATCTAAGTCCTAGAAACAGCTGCATAGGAACCTTGGCACTGACTGGTTCTCAGAGAGCTTCTTCTCCACTTCAGCCCCCCACTCCTATGGCCACCACCTAGATCGGCTCCACTCCTGCAAGCTGAAATTTGGGCTCAGTCTGACACCAGCGACCACTGCCCCACCCCCACCTTCCCTTTACACCCTCTTTCCCAGGGTAGAGCAAGGTCTGACACCCGTCTCCTGCTTCAATCCCTTCCTTCCCTGCTTAGACTCCAGGACCCACCTTCTTCAACCTTCATCTCCAAACCTCTACTCACTTGTCTCGTGGTCTTTTATGTTTGTCAACCTGGAAACTCCAGCCCTGGATCAGCTGAACCACCAACCCTCTCTGAGGTTCACGGGCTACAGCTGCCCAACTGAGGCAGTCAGAGAAAATCCCAAAGCTTCACAGATTAGTGCTTCCTCAAATTCATCACCTGTGATGTGCCCAGGGCTGCCTGGCAATGCCGCTGTATTCTCCTCTGCTTTGTCTTCGTCCCCTGCCATCGGTTACCACGTCCCCCAGGGTTTCAACCTCTTCCTATGGGATTCTTCACACGAGCATTGAAACCTGATCAAATCTCTCCTATCCCAAAAGGTCCTCCTTGAATGAACTGTTCCTCTCTCTCCTTCCCATCACATCTCATCTTCCTGAAAGGCTGGGCTTCACGTGCCTTCTTTTTCCAACTCACACTCGTTCTTTAGCCCACAGCCATCAGGTTTCGCTGCCCATCACAAGACCCAATGCACCTTTCTTTCCTTTCCTTGCTTAGCTTCTGAACATCAGGTGCCAATGCGATCACTTCCCCCTTTTTGAAATGTCCTTTTACCTTCCCTTCAGGGATACTCTGTTTCCTGGGACACTTCCCTCGGTTTCCTTTGGGTGAGGCAGAGGGCATCCTCACCTGATGGCGTTATTCCTGACTCTGTTGTGGGTGTTTCTTCTCTTGTGTGACCTTTCTCCCCTGGACACTGTCACCTCGGCCCTTAGCTTCGGCTCCCATCCACACCTTCAGCCCAGACCTGTCCCCGGGCTCCAGACCTGTTTATTTGATGGCTTCTTACAAGCACCTCACACTGCACACACTCTTCTCCCCAAAACCCGTGTTCTTCCCACTCAATCAATGACACCACCATCCTTACGGCAGCTGGAGCCAGAAACATGGACGTCACTCCTGAGTCCTTCCTCCACCCTCCCCACATCCAATCAGTTGAAAAGTCTTGCTTTCTCCTTCATAAATATCTCACATATGTCTACTCCTTACCATGTCCGCCGACATAACTCCAGATTATTTCTCTATGGCAGCAGCCTCCTAACTAGCCCCCTGCCTCCATGGTGCTGCCAGCATGGTTTTCCAAAATGAAATCTGGACACATCTGCTTAAGATTTTCCAGTGACTTCCATTGGCCTTAGGGTAAAGCCCAAACTCCCTAAGCTGGCCACTACACTGCCTTATGGCCTGGCCACCATTCCTTCCTCAGCCTGCCCTCTGACCAGTGCCCTGCCTACACTGGCCCTCTATACTCAGGCCCTCTCCTAGGCTTTCTACTTGTGGCTATCTTCCCATGTCGACTGAATCCACGTCCAACGTCCAGCCTGGACTGAACCCAGCATGTTGGTGAAGGGACAGCAGTGGTGACAATGGAAGAGGGACGAGGTGAGGAATGTGAAGGTGCTGCTGCTGTCAGCACTTAGTAGGGAGACACACAAGGCTAGCCATGGGACTGTAGAAGAGGAGCTCCTGCCAGTTGGTGGCCCAAGCCCTGTCTTTGCTGGTGACTTTCTTGGTGGTCACCTGGTAGGCCTGGTTTGACCCTTCTCAGAGGCCCAGCTCTGTAGCACCGAACTGCCACCCACTCATGTACGCCCAGGACTGCTGGTCTGACCCCCATCACACAGCACTTGGTTTGTCGGGTTGGCGCTCTGACACTCCTGGTATGGACAACACCCCTCCCCAATATCAGCATTTATTTGCATATATAAACATGCATGGCTCTATTTGCCTAAAATGGGAAGGCGGTTGGAGCCTAGGAAGAAAGGAGATGAGCCTTCTGGAAGATGATGGAAAGGCATCAGCCCCTGTGGCAGTCTGAGTAATTGTCCCCAAAGATAATCAAGTCTTAATCCCTGGACCCTGTGAACATTACCTCACACGACTGAAGAGACTTTGTGACTAAGGATCTAGAAAATGGGGAGATTATTTAGGATTATCCGGGCATGCCCTAAAGACAATCATTAACGTCCTTATAAAAGGGAGGCAGAGGGAGATTTGACACAGGACAAGAAGGCAATGTGACCACTGAAGCATGATGCTATGTTGCTCTCTTTGAAGACAGGCAAAAAGGGCACTAGCAAAGGAACATGAAGAACGCAGCCCTAGAAGCTGGAAAAGGCAAGGAAATGACTCTCCCCGAGAGCTGTGGGTCAACCCAGTGCGATGACCTCAGGCTTCACGCCTCTGGAACTGTATGAGAATAAACATGTACTGTTTTAAGCCAACAGGTTTGTGGTCATTTGTTACAGCAGCAGTAAGATACTAATAGAGTCCCTCTGTGCCCTCCCGGTCTGTCCCCTCTGTCTTCTTTCTGAGTTGGGCTCATCCTGTTGGTGTTAGCAGCAAGTCTGAACACTGGGCAATAGAGAAGGCCATCCTCCTCACCTCTACTTGGGGCCCAGTGCCCCCTGGGTCCAGGAAATGGTGGCTTTGGGGACACTGGAAGAGGCACCTTTTCGGAGCAGTAGTCACACATGGGTCATTGTTGGGGTGGCACTGCTGGTAGCATGCACTGAAGTGGGACAGAAGAGGGATTCCAGAGAAACCATATGGGGATTGTGGCTGGCTGACGGGGTGATGCTTCAGCATACGTGGGCTGCCTTTTTGGGACTCCCAGAAATACTTGTGGCAGAGGAGGAAGAGGGCAGAGGTCCTGGAACTGCAAGAAGAGAAATAGCAGGAACTTTCGGTGATGGATGTTAATGGAACTTTATTTATAGTCCCAGACTGGGAGAGCCTGATAACGTTTGTGTTACTTGGCTTTTCTAGCTGACTACTCCCTCCCTGCCTTTACACGAGGTGGGTGATTAAGCAAATAATGGTTTCCAAATTCTTTTCATCCCTTTTCCCCATTTCCATTCAGTTTTATCTGTTTCTTACGAAGTTGAAGGGGCATTTTCTATATTAGGGGAGTATTCCCTTTTCTACCTTTTATTGCTCCGATTACTCATTCCCCTCTCCCCCTGTTTGTCATTTAACTTTTGTTGTGGAGTGTTTGCCATACAGAAATTTTCATTTTTATGCAGTGAAGCATATCAACCTTTCCTTTTATGATTTCTGACCTAGATATCACCCTTAAAGGGCTCTTCCCCACCTCAAGAGAAATTCATGTACATTTTCTTGTCTATAAATACATTTTCATATACAGACATAATATATCTTTCCCCTAATAATTAGCAATGCCTCTTTTCTTTATACTACATTTTGATATATACTCATATGTAGATATATATTTCTCAATTTTGTATCTGTTCTATGATTTGCTTCCCTATTCCTGTTCCAAATCTACTGTCGCCCCTCCCCCCAAAATTACTGTAATGTACTGTTATCTATTAAAAAAAATAAAGGAATCTCTTCAGAATTCCCCTCGCTATACCTTACCAGACTAACTATAAAATTACTTGATAATGTTAAAAATCATGTTGGTGTTCTGATTAGGATTGAGCTGAATTTATTAATTAATTTAGGTGAGATAGAATCCTTCTATCTTCCCCTCCAAGAGGAAGGTCTTTCTCTGTGTAAATCTTTGGCATCTGAGGAGAGTCCCACCATAGTTTCGGCCGCGGTGCAGCATTTTTTATTTTTGTTTCTTTTTGTTCATTTCTGTCAAGTTTGGAGAGGGTTATTTTTTAAACCTGCTTTGAAGCCACCATAATTCCCAGGAGTCTAGATTTGCACTGGATTGAGGGTGAAGGGAGAATGATGAGCAGAAGCCGTGGGTGTGGGTGAAATTCGGAAGGAGAGTAAATATTGGGTGAGAGGAGCAGAGCCAGGCCAAGCTCCCACATCCATGGGGACAGTGAATATGGAAGATGTGAATGACAGGGCACACAGAAGGGAGAGGTGAAGCCAGCAGAGGGGCGTCAAGTAAGCCAGAGGACAGTTCGGGGATGGCAGAGCCGGTGTCGCTGAGGTTTGTGGAGGACGACTGTGATGGAGTTGTGTTGGTTGTGACGGGTTAGTGACAAGGTGACCGTGTCATGTCATGATTACACTGGGACACTTTGAGAAGACTCTGGGACAAGAGGGATAAACCAGGGTTATTCTTGGAAAACTGGGCCACACAGTGATTCTGATTAGTGGTGACCTCTGAGAAAATAGTCTCAGTGGATGACGGCCAAGTTGCCCCTGTGGTATGGGTTGAGGAGTCCAGACAGTGAGAGTGGAATGCTCTTTTCAGAAGTTTGGCCAGAAAGGTAAGAAAAGAGTTGGGTCATAGCTGGACTGAAATTAAGATTGAAGGAGGGTGCTGTTTGCTTGTTTGTTTTCTAGGCTTGAGATATTTCTGTCAGGGGAGGAAAAAAGACTTAGGAAAAAGGGAGAGATTAAAGATGCGGGATACCGAGAGGATAATTAATAAACAGAGGAGATATAAGAGGGGAAGGAAGCCATGTCAACAGCTTATGGAAGACACGAAGAGAAGGAAGGACAGTTCCTGAGATGAGAAGCAAATGAAAGAATGCTTGACAGACTCGTGAAAAGTTGAGGTACAGAGAAGGAAATCGAGGGAACTCATTTAACTTCTAGAGAATGGTTGCCGGGAGGTAGGGACGCAAATCTGTAGGAGACAGAAAGCCTCCAAAAGGAACAGACTAGAAACACCTATCTTCCCTCCTTTTGGGGATCAACATGGTGACACCCTGTCTGATGGGCTGGGATGGCTCTAAATGTGTCTGCTGGTGGTGGGGACCTAGACGATTGTCGGAGCTCAGTGCCAGGCCCTAAGCTGGCAGGGTTCTGGCAGGTGCGTGTCTGGGGCTGGAAGCCTCTCCCGTCCTAGGCACTTTGGCACATTGGGTTCTTCCTCCATTGGAGAACCATCTTAGAAAGCTCTTAGACATCTGGACCAGTGAGACCATCACTGCACATCACTGCATTGGTGGACAAACATGCTTAGACTATGCGGGTCCAAGGTCTATAAGGATAGCAACAGAAGCCACAGCTAATCAGAGGCGCCAGTGCTCTTGTCTTGTGGCTTTGAATGAACCAGCCCTTTTGGGGAAGCCCTTGATGTTGTTGGATAACTCAGGGTGAAGAGAGAACCCAAGACAGAAATACCATATATCTTGTTACTTTGGATGGGCTTGCGTGCTTAATATGAATATTTATCTTACGCGCTGTGATCAAACAATACAGTGAATGTTTAAATTTTAAAAAATGTATTACAGAAGAAGACACATTGTTATTAACCCCCCTCAAAATACTTCCCCCTTGCTTCAAACACACGTACCCCATCATTCTTGCCACTTTCTGAAGCAGTTCTGGAAGTCCTCTTTTGTGAGTGTCTTTAGGTGCACTGTCGTGGCTGCCTCCGTGTCCTGAATTGATTTGACTGGGGAAGAGCCAGAAGTCGCATGGTGCCAGATCTGGTGAATAATATTTTTATGTGACAGAAATTGCCGGATACTAGAAGCAGTGTGTGACACAGAGCGCTGTCATGATGGAGGATGATTTATGGCACACTTTAAACACATCTTCTCTCAACCGTAGCTCTCACCTGACTGACTGCACCGAAAAAAATTGAAACTTGTCACACACTGTTACTAAGGTTCGTCGTGCCATTTCCCATATTGAAGATCCCTGCCTTTCTGTTGGATGGCACTTGGCAGCAGCATTCATCGTATTTGTTGATCTCAACGAAAAGACTCTGTGTCACACATCCCTTCTGGTACAGCAATTTCTGTCAAATAAAAACATTACAGTGTGTCCTCCTCTACCTTATACACCAGATCTGGCACCGTGAAACTTTTGACTCTTCCCCAAAGTCAAAATGATTCGGGACATCGAGGCAGCCATGACATCGCAACTCACGAAAGAGGCCTTCCAGAACTGCTTCAGAAAGTGGCGAGGATGATGTGTATTCAAAGTGAGGGGGAGTATTTTGACGGTGATTAATGGCAATGTGTCTTTTACTGTAATAATTTTTTAAATGCAAACATTCGCTGTAATTTTTCATCACACCTTGTATTTATACCCCAATTTGATAAAGCTGGTTTGTATCATAGACTGGTATGCAGTCATTCAAAATTATACTGGAAAATAAAACACGTAAATAAATTGGATGACATGAAAAAACATTCAGGACATATTGATTGAAAAACTAGTATAAACACGACAATCTGACTTTGAAAAGAATATGTACTGTCTATGTATGGACAGACATAAGACTGTACGAATATCAGTTAACAGTGGCTGTTTTTGGGTGGAGGAATGCGGAATTAGAGTGATTTTTTTTTTATGCTTACCTTTATTTTCCAAATTTTCTATGATGGTCTTATGTTGATTGCTTTTTTCAGTAAGCTATTTTGTAAAAGGATTGCCAAGCAGCCATGGGACCCTCCAAGACCGTTGCAGGTGTCTGGTATACTCTCTCCAGCAGCACTCAGCAGCTTCCTTTTCCAAAGGGAAAACAACCCGGCTGGATTTAACAATGCACCTGGCCTAGGGTTGCTCTGAGGTTGCCCATGGGACACATCCAGGCAGAGCCGCCCTACATTCCCCACCTGGGGCTACACATGCAGTCCACCATCCTTGAGCTGGAGACTTCAATACAGAAAACATAATGCAACTTCTCCCCGTCTCTTGACCCTACACACAACTATCTGAGCCCACATGGACCCAAGACCACAGGGAAAGAAGAGGATTTAGGAAGGCTGAAATATCTAGGGGGTTCTCGAAGGGAGGGGGCTGCCATTGGCTGTGATCCTGGCTATATGAATGCCATGTTTAGCACATTGCACAAAGCTGTGGTGGGCAGAGGAGCGAGGACACTGCTAGAGTCGGATGCTTTCCCAGCAACGCGGGGGCTGTGCACGTTGCCGGACCAGAAGCAGCACTCAGAGGGAAGGCCCTTTCAGTTCTAGCCGGAGTCCTTGATGAGGCTTTACAGCATCCAACCTTGAGTTTGATGGTGAGCACACACATCCAGCCTGGGTTGTTGGTCCATCCTCCATGTAGCAGTTAGTCTGACTCAGGAAAAGCCTTTGGGGCCATTTCTGGGCTCAGAGACCTTGCTCCAGGTCAGCCCCTTGGAAAGGAGCCCTGTGATGCTTCCTACCTATCTCGGACTGGTGTATGTCACGCCAGAGCTGGGAGATATGAGTGGGTCTCTATTGGGCCACGGGGAAAGGTGGCTACCTGGCCCTCTGCTCTTTCCAGAACCCTGAGTTTTGATCCCTGGTCACACCTTCCCCCATGGAAACCCTATTAGGCAGCCAGACTTCTCTGCTCAGCACAGCAAGCTCATCTCTGCCAGGAGCAGCACCTTTGCCGGATAGCAGAAGTGAAGTGGGGCAGATGATGTGGGAGGGTCCTCCCCTCAGCCACCTCCATGACCATGTGAAGATTCCACGCCATCTCTGGTACCTACCAGCTCTCTCTGAGCTTCCCACAAAGACAGTGAAGGAAACACACTCATTACCTCTGACTCCCGACAGGCATACATAAATATTTGTTGAATGAAAAAATGAGTGAGGAAGTGAGGGAGTGCATTAATCAATTTCCTTATTTTGTGAGCACAGAAGTGGATGAGGAGATAGACTCTTTTTAGACTAGGGCCACGTGGATAAAAATACCTGTGGTGCTTGGCCATGAGTGAAAAAGAATGGCTAAGATGCCAAGGTTTGTGATTCAAAATTTTTATGTATTAATCATGATACTTTAAACGTCTGTTCTTGGCACTAGAACCACAGATTACCAAGTCCAACCAAGTCCAAAATTTAAAACAAGAAAACTAAGGTCCAGAAAGAGAAGGGAGAGACCAGATTCCACCAGGCTGGTGGAAGTAGAGCAGGCTGTAGGTGTGTTGGCTCGCAGCCCTGCAGAGTTCTTCCCATCCCTCCACGCCAATGTGACGGGGGACCTGTTCTGGGGTTGGGGTGAGGCACTTTTTCTATAAATTAATATTAGTTGGGTACCTACTAGATGCTGTGTACCTAGTATGTGCCAAGCAAGTTGCTAGGTACTCAAGATATAACGGTGAACAAGATAGTGCCTTGATAAGACAGGAGACAGGCAATTACAATAAAGAAAGAGCACCCAGCTTTAGGAACCAGACTTGGGGTGGAGGGCCTGGTGGGGGACGTTGCGATGGGGAGCAGACACTCCACACACTCCTCTTAAAGTCTTTCCAAGGGCATCCCCCCAGCATTCCCAGCCACTCTGTCTCTTGTGAGCATGGCTCCAGGGGCCCAGGCACCCAGATAAGAGTCACACCTTGGAGGCTAAGGGGACAGATAAACAGGACAGGCTGCTCAGACAGAGGGGGCCTCAGGCAGCACCTCGGAGGCTAAGGGGACAGATAAACAGGACAAGCTGCTCAAACAGAGGGGGCCTCAGGCAGCGGTGTCAGGCTCAAGGGAGGCCCTGAGAAGGAAAGGAGCTGCCATCCTATTTGAGGGGATGGTATGGACTCCGCGGCAGAAGCCTGAGCTCTGGGACCTTCCCGGCGGGCCCTTGCACCCCTATGGCAGTCAAACTAGGTTCTGCTCTTCAACCTGTCTTGTTTGAGACCAAAACTTCCTCATCTCTGCTCTGTGTTTCCACTGCCCTCCTCCCATTGGCTGATTCTAGATTCACTAAAAACTTACCCCTCTGCCTCATCAGCCCCCCTTGCACCATTTCTTCCATCCTTCTTCATCTGGATAGCTCCTGAAATTCAGTCTATTCTGGAGAGGTTTGGAGGCAGAAGCAGAGATGGAGAGAGAGGACTATCCATCACCATCCTGCCCTCCTCTCCCTGGTACCAGCGGGAGGGCTAAGACAGGGCCCTCTATACGAGTCGGGGGTCCTCCAGGACACGGAAGGCATCCTCACACTAGGTCAGGGAGGAGAGCTTAATAAAGAGCATCTCTACAAGGGACAGTGCAACACCCCATCCAGAAACAGTGGGAAGCAGTTTCCACCTCTGAGCCTAAAGGGACAAAATGGAAGGAGCACTTCCTGGAACCTGGAGTGAGGAGCTCTCCAGAAAGGGCCACCTGACAGAAGCTATGGCCCCTCATAGACGGACAGAGCCCATCCTCAGTGACCTGGCAGGCAGAGCACCACAGAAAAAATACCCCAACCTCCCTCTGCCTGCCCCTGCTCTTCTGTGCTGCCGCTCAGTGGTCACGTCCAACCAGAAGCCCGAGGGCAAGGAACCCCAGTGATGAAGTCCATAAAGGTAGCTTTGGGGCACAGTAGGGGGGAGAAGCAGGGAGAGCAGATCTGGGGGAACCTGGAGACATCCAGCTCATATAACTGTGTGGGGCCCCGTCTGAAGGCATGACCATGACAACCCTAGCAAGCAGGCATTATTGTTTTCCCCATTTTAGAGCAATCTGAAGCTCAGAGAAGTTAAAGAATTTCCCTAATCTGCCCTAATCCCCAGCTAGTGAATGGTAGAGGACTGCACCTAGGCAGCCTGACTCCAGGCAATGGTTCCAACTCTTTGTTCCAACTCTACGGAGGCTGGACTGAATGACCAGGTCACGGGGATGGGTGTTGGGATAGACGCAGGCTGGGAAAAGATGTGGAGGCATTCACCTGCTCTCCCCGATCTCGGGCTGAAGAAGCTCACTAGATACACCCCTTCACCCTCACTTGGGCAGCAATAACCATGGAGGTTTAAGAGAGTAAGATGCTGGGGGCCCAGGGTCCTATGGGAAAAGGGATAAAAGACACTTGGTCGCCCTCCCCAGCTGGATAATTGGCTGTGGTAGGTCCAGTTCTCTGAGATTTTATTGCTAAGGCTACTTGGCCTGTGGCAGGCCCCTGAGCACTTTTCACGCTTCTGAATCAGGAGGTCTTCTGTGCTACTCAGGTTCTATGCGCTGCTGGGGGTGGGGCTCTCTGAAGCCCCTGAAACTGCGCAAAACATTGCATACTTGGCAAGGTTCACAGGCTTATCAGATGCCAAAAGGCATCCGTGACACAAAACAGACCCTCGTCCAGGTCCTTGACAGAGGAAGTGCCTCCTGCTCGCGCGCCCCCTCTCCGGAGGCTGCCCCCTTCCGCGCCTGTGGTTCTGCAGGCAGCCTGTCCCCGAGCCAGCTGGGGCCCGGCTCTCTCTGCTCACCTGGACACAGCACCATGCCTCCATCGACTGCCCTACTTAAGAGTGCTGAGTTGACTGCGGAAAGCAGGCCTGCATCTGCCCCGTCCAGAGGTGGCCAGGTTTTCAGGTGATGTGTGGGCAAAAGCCACCTAGTCTCCAGGCTTACAGGAAGGAGTATGATTCTGGAGCTAAAAAGGACTTGCACTCCACTCTGGATCTGTGCCACCTCCACAAGTTAATGATGAACACCGCCCCCCCAACTCTGTTCCCTCGTCTATAAAACGGGGGGAATGATGCTTTCCTACCGGGGTGTTGTGAGGATTCACTGAGGTAACGGTCATAAAGGGCCAGACCTTCAATAAATGTTAACTGTTATCTGGCACAATTGGACCCAGAAATTTTCTCTACCGTGTCCCTGGTAGGAGGTTGCCCAGCTCTGCCTGGGGACCTGCCTCTTCCAGAGGCTGCCAGCCCCCACGTGGACAGCTCTGGCTCTGAGAAGGTCCTTACATCAGTTAGGAAATCTTTGAAATGAAGTGGCAGAAATTCAACTAAATGGCTCACCAAAAAAGGGACTTTATTGGCCTAAGAAACTGTGAAGGGTGGGAGTGTAAGTGACCTCTAGAGACCCAAACAACACTGTCAGGACTTTCCTTCTCTCCTCGGCAACTCTTGACTCTGTTTTCCCATCCAACTGGGGAGAAGGCAGCCAACAACTCTCAGCATATCTTATCACCAGATATGAATGAGAGAGAGAGCTTTTTTTTCCCACTGACTACACCAGGTCCCAGGGAAGGATGGAGACTGGCCAGGCTTGGGTCAAATGCCCATCCTAAGCCAATCACTGTGGGCAGAGCCATAGGCAATTATGATTGGCCAGGCTTTGTTCCGTGACCCGAGGATGGGAGGCAGCTCTGAATGGTAGCCATATTGAAACCATATAGAGTGTGGAGGGTTGGATCCCCAAATGGGGGAATGCTGTTTCTAGAAGCCTATGGAAAACCAGTGGATGTTCACTACTCTTCTTCCTTACATTGGGCCTGATTCTCTGTCACTCTGACAGCCTTCGGTCCAGCATAAGTCTTAGCTCTGTCCTCCTGGCCTGCACAAGACAAGCCTGTTTACTCAGTTGAGCCAGCCCCTCAGAGATATGAAGAGTCATTATGAACTCCCCCATTTTCTTTTTTCCAGACAAAGTTGTTCTAGTTCCCCCAGCTCTGTGAGCACGATGGGTTCCCACGATGGGTTCCTTCTCTACTCCTGGGAAGAAGGCAGCAGTCTGGTGGAAGTTGGAATGGGGGCCAGATGGCAAAAGTATCCATTGGAATGCTGGTGAAAATAATGGGGTTTAGTGTCCCTTGGTGCCAGTGAGTGCCCTGGTATCTTCTTTAGCTACACAAGGGGGGTTGACTGGGGAGGAAGGACAAGAAAGGAGGAAAATGTGGATGAGAGAAGCAGGAGGCAAAGAGGAGAAAGGGGAGAAGGCAGAAGTGGGAGGAGGGAGGGAGGCAGAGGAAGTAGAAAGAAATGTGACAAGAGGGTGATGAGGATAGTGGGGAGAAAGCTTCAGCTCCCTAGAAGCTCTCAGGCTGGGAAGCATGATCAAACACTTTCAAAGGTAGCCATCTCGTATGGTGCAGACTGTACCTGTGGAAGGGACTTGAGGCTGGGGCCCTCCTCCAGGCTGGCCAAGGCAGGCTTCCTGGAAGAGGAGGCCTTGAAGGAAGATGAGGATTGTAAAGCATGGCTCTGGGAGCTTGCTGCAAGAAAAGCGAAATCCCCATCTGAAGAGTAGGGGGCAGGCTGGTAGAGGAAGGGGCTTCTGCTCCCCCCATCCTTCCTTTCCCATGTAGGCTGCTCTATAGAGGTCACCCCTAGGCTAACGAGGAATCTTCCAGAAGCTTAAAACCAATTAAGCAACAAACGGCTTCTGATTAGTTATTTCTCTTGATGTGAATTTTAACGAACAGCCTCTTCAACCTGCCCTACCTCCCAGGCACACTGAGGGTTAACCAGCTTTTGGAAGAGCCCTCAGGGGAGTCTGGAAAAGGGAAAGTAGGGAGGGTGGGGTCCAAGCAGCTTTTCACAGTGGCCAGCCCTGCCAGTCAGCCTGCGTTGCCCCTACCATTTCAGTGTCACTGTGTCCTAGGCAGGGGCTGCTGTCAGAGAGGAAGGGGCAAAGGATAAGGGCACAGAGAGATGGTGAAACGCAGCCTTGGACCTCTGCCAGCTCACTCCAGTCAAAAGAGGCTGAGCACAACGTGTGAAAAGTTAGCTCACGATAAAAGCTGGACGTGTTTGGTGAAAAACGTGGGACTAGGTGGGGAGTGCCAAGTTGTAGGGAAGCACAGAGGTCGGCACAGGGCTGCAGGAGAAGACAGAATGGTACAGTGGGCAGAGCTCAGTTTTACAGGGATGTGCTGAGCGATTCTAAACAAGGGAGCCTTCCACGCTGGCTGCTTGTCGTTCCAGAAATGGAGAGATGCTGGCTATTGCTTGGCCTCCCTCTGGGGACTCTTATGACCCTTCCATGAGGAAAATACAAGGGAAAGGCCACTGTAGCCAAAGGAAGATTGGGGGTAGGGTAGTGCATGTGCAGGAGATGGCAGGGCACTGCCTTCTTAATTGTCCTGAACCCTCAGCAGGAGAATCCCGGGCACAAAAGCTGTTGGACCCTATTCAGTTATACACCATCCCCATTTCACAGGCAGCGAACTGAGGCCCAAATTCTCAACTGCGTCTCCAGTATGGACAGGAGGGCCCGCTGCAGTCTCAGTTCTCTCTGTCTTAAATTGGCCATCTTCTAGGATCATCCCCTGGGACCTAGAAGCCCCTGGGGAGTAGCTGACACCCAGAGGGGCCACTCAAGAGCTTTGCAGAGCCTGATATTCAGCCAGACATGTTGACCACTTCTAGCTGAGAAGAAAAGCTTTTCTTAAAAGGAAAATAAAGTCCATGATGTTGGCTGGAAGAAGGAAAGGGAAGGAGCACCTCTAAGGATCCACTGACAAAAGAAATGAAGATGGATATTTTTGCAGGTTACTCACCACTGTCTCCCCCCTCTTCTCCTCTCTCAGAGAACCTCCTTCTCTCCCTCTCCTGCCCTGCCCCTCTCTGGTCCCTCCCTCCTTTCTTCCTCAATCTATGTTGGCTCTAAGGGATGTCTGGCTGAGGGCTCCAGAGGGACCCCACCAGGTCCTGGCTGCCCAGAGAAAGCCCAGTGAGTTTCATAGTGATTCCCTGAAAGTCAGCCATGCTCCCCAGGTCAGAGGAAAGGCATTTCTGGCTCAGGCATCTGAGTGATGACAAATTTAGAGCAGCTTCCTCTAAGCCCAACCTCTTTGGCTTCTGTTTTGGGTACCAGGAGCCAGCCTGGCCCAGAAGATTGGCTTCCAACCAGGGCTCTGCTGTCCAGAGCTGGGGCCAGCTGTTCCAGGCCTGACGTTTCCCTGCACTTGGCCCCATGTCATCATCAGGCACCTGGGCCTCTCTGGTTGGCTTCCCTGCCCCAACTTTCTAGAATATGCTGACTGCGTCCTCCTCATGCAGTGGTGATGGGTGAGGGGATGGATTAGTCAGGTCTCTTGGTGGCAAGGGACAGAACCCAGTTCATATTAACTTGGCATCAAAAGGGACTTTACTGGAAGATGTGGTGGTATCAGGTTGTCCCTTTTGAGGAGCCTGCCAGAGGCAGGTATAGGATATTGGCAAACATATTCCAACTGAAAGAAGGGTTGAAGAGTCAACCTAAGGAGAGTGGAGATACCACTGGGCCTCAGAAACATCTGAACCCAAGGCTATACTGCCAGGAATCTGTCTTCCTCCTTATATCTCCATCTCTGTCTCTGCTTCTCTCTGTCCGTAGACCCGCTTCCTACAGATCCCAGGCTTTATCCCTCCCAACCTCAGAGAGAAATAAGACCTATCACAGTACCATTCAAAAAATCCCAGGGAAGTCTGATTGGCTCAGCTTGTGTCAAGGTCTGTCCCTGGAGCACTCAACTATGGTCAGAGGACAGAGTAACAAACTGGCTGCCCCCCATGGGAACACTATGGGTGTGAAGGGGGAAAGAGTAGTTTGCTAGGAGAAGGAAGTCTCTCCCCAAAAATTGAGAGGAGGGATGGATAGATCAGTAGGTATCTACTGTCTCACCATGAAGACTGTAGAATTTTTTTGCAGGTCTATTAGAGAAGCTTAGTGAATATTACTCTCACCAACTTGGGTTTTCTAGGGCCACAGACATCTATCTGGGGGTACTTCCTTCCATTATCCATGTCATCCTGACATGTCGTCCTGCCCGACTCGTGGACTGCTACTCTTACATGTCACCCCAGATGATGGCCCTGGTAACCCACAGCGGCCATCTTGTCCTGGTGTCCTCTCTTCTTGGTCAGCTTTACTTGGTAGTTGGAATAGAGCCCAAAGATAGGAGTCCAGGATTGGGGTTAGATATACCTGAGTTTGGGTTGAGCACCACCATTTACTATTTGTTGGGTCTTAGACAACTTCTCTGAGGTCCTGGTTTTTTACCTGTAAGCTAGAGAAGATAATAGTACTTCACCAACAGATTCAAAGAGATGGTAATTGTAAGCTCTTGGCACACAGTAGGCACTCAGCAAGTGACAGCTGAAAAACGCCACACCAAGGTGTAGAGTGTTCTCAGCTCCCTTTTTAGAGCAAGATCACTGTATCTGAGCAGAAACTTTTGTGTCCAGTGGGGGAAGGGTGGTGGGACTGCCTTCCAGCCCCAGGCTCCCAAGAGAACCTCAGCCCCTCGTCCCCAGCTAAGCCCACACACAGCTCTTCGGGCCAGCTCCGGGGAGATCTCTGTTTCCTGGGAGAATGCCAAGGCCCTGGTGAAAGAAAGCCTTCAGACCTGCCATTGGCCTCAGGGAAAATGACTGCTTCTCCAGAGCCTGTCCTGAGAACATAGTGGATCAGGGAAGGGGGACCCCACATGGGACCCAGACCACATCTGTCCTGAGGAAGCTCCAGGTTCTAAATGTTTTGAGTCACAGGATAAACCCTGAACACAGGATCCCACAGGGCCACGGTCAGCAATTATGTTCAAATCAGGCTTGTGTGTCAGCATAGGCTGTCCATTCTGAGGAGCTAGCCGTGACCGGGTATGGGATATCGGCAAGCACATCCCAGCTTCCACCCTTTGTTTGGGCCAGCATCCCTGAGCACCTAGCTGGTAGGCATAGTAGTGATAGGAGTGGGGTACAACAAGGGGGATCAAAGATGTGGGCACCCACCTGCAAGCACACTGTCAGACACACATGTACCCACATGCAGGCCCTGTGTGCACAGGGAAACGGGTGGCTGGGACCAGAAGCCCTGCCTGAACCCTCCCAGATGCCCAATAACAGTAATTGAGCGCTTTCCGTGTGCCGGCACGGAGCTAACCTCCTCATGTTTGTTATTTCATCGGATCCTTTCCTCGAGCCCCGGCGGTGGGCATTTGGTATTCCTATTTTAGAGGTGAGGGAATGGAAGTCCCAGCGTTAAGTAACTTGCCCAAGGTCATACGGAATGTGACGGAGCCAACATTCAACCCACATCTTTCTGATTTCAAAGCCCTGTTACCCTGCTGCCCACCTGGGTACCACAACAGAGTTTTCCAAAGGAGAAATTCAAACATAACAGACGATTCTCTAGGAAAATGCATTGGTTCTTGAAGGGAGGCCAGGAGAGGACCAGTCTCAGAATTACCTGGGGTAGTCTCTGAAAGTGCAAGTTCTTGGGTCCCATCCCTTCCCTCCATGCACCCCCTTTCTCCAGGTGTTGATTCAATGGGGTTGGGAGCCTAGGAATACGCATTTTAACAAGCTGCCTCAGTCCCATGAAAATAGCTTCCTTCCTCATTATAAAATAATAATACTATTCATTGTGAGATCTTTGAATTCATGTGTAGCTCAGGGCTCTACATTTTAATCCATTCTCCAGGAGAGAACCTATGTTCACTGGAGTTTGAAAACACTTGCCCACGGGTTCAAATACATGGCCTTCCTCAGGTCAGTCCTAGGAATTTGCACAGAGGAACCTGGAGACTCCACAGTCTGGAGTTTAGGAGGAAGGTGTACCCCTTCCAGCTCACACCAGGCTCCCTTAAGCATTGTGGACCCAGCATTACATGGAGGGTGGAGGGGGAAGTGAGCTGGGAATGCTTCTGTAAGAGCCTGTCCTCCCTCTGCTGCTCTGCCCAGGACCCTCTCCCTGGGCTGCCTGGGACCACCCCTTGGCTCCTTATTCACTGAGCTCCTCCCACACTATTCTGCCAGACTTACAAAGTTCCTTTTCCAAAAATGCCCTCCCCTCCATAATTGGACCCTCAGCCCATTGACATTTAAAGAAATGCTCTTGACCTTTTCAGCAGTTCCATAAAATTGCAAAATAGAACTCTAAATATTACTTCAGACTCCTACTTGCCCAGACTCTGGCAGAGACTCATTTTCCAGGCTAATTGAAGAATGAGAGAAAATAAAATTGTTGGCAAAAAAAAGGGGGCTATTCTCAAACATCTCCCTTTTGGTAATCATACAATTATGGAGAACAATTACCAGCACCAGGACCCAGTTCTTCACCATCACCATCACCACCGACTCATCTTTCCCACCATCAACAGCCAGGACCACCATTACATGGTTCAGCATCATCGCCTAATTGCATCACTACGTAAAACGTGCAGGATTGAAGCTCTTGAATCTTCACAGTGTGAAAGGCCTGTTTGTGTTTTACATATATGATCCAGGACCTCCCCCCCACTCCCCTTCTTCCCCCATTGGTATGGAACCAGAGGAAACAATGAGAAGGAAACAATAGAGAAGGACCAACTATTGGCTCTGGAGGGTGACCCAAGAGAGGACATTCTCTTGGAGGAGAGAATGAATGTGTTAAAGACATTTTGAGAAAATCAGGAAATTTTGAAAATAGTTTAGATATTAGATCTAACTATGCTTATATTTACAGAGCTTGGGTCAAGAGTAGAAATTTAAATTATATTCCACATGTTTTAGAAAAAAGTTTTTAAATCTAAAACAAGAGTCCGCCAACTCCAACCTACAGGTCAAATCCAGCCATTAACTGGTGTTTGTACAGTCTTTGAGCTAAAAATGGTTTTTACATGTTTAAATAACAGCTTTGTTGAGATATAATTCACATATCATGAAGTTCACCTTTTCAGAGTGTGCAATTCACTGGTTTTCAGTATATTCACAGAATAGAACAACCATCACTACTATTTAATTCCAGAACATTTTATCACCCCAAAAAGAAATCTGCATTCATTAGGCAGTCATTCCCCATTCCCCTATGCCCCTAGTTTCTGGCAACTAGTAATTTACTTTCTGTCTCTATGAATTTACATACAAATGGAATCATACGATATGTGGCCTGCCTTATCTGAATTCTTCTACTTAGCATGATGTTTTCAAGCTTCATCCATGTTGTATCATGTATCATATACATAGCATATGTGAATCATATTCTGTTGTATCAATATACCAGGGGTGCCAAAACAATGCATACAAGTGGACACTCTGGTCAACATTGCTCAAGCAGTCGTCACCATAATCAGAAGTGTCTGGATGCTGATGGTAACCACTTTGAGCACCTCTTATAATTGCAGAAGTCAAACGTGACCTGTATTCAGCTTTTGTTATTGGCATATATTGAGTATTACAATTTTAACTGTTTTTCCCTTTCTTAAAATGTGTCTACATTTTTTTTTTTTTTTGGCATCCTCTGTATGTGTGGTGTTTTCTGATATCACTTTTGACACCAAATGTGTGGGTTTTTCCTGATACAAAATAAGGTCATTTTTCCACACCAACAACAACCAATTCTCAGACACCAGCTGTGTGTCCGACAACTCAATTCCATTCTGGACATCATCTGGACTTAGCACAGACCCCACACGTTAAGGGCTTAGTTCCATAAGACTGCTCCCTCTTCAGAAGCTAGCTGCAAGTGGGGTGGCAGGCTACTAACATTTCTGCCTATCTGACTACAAATTCAGGAGCTTCCACAGTGCCCCTCAGGCCTGACAATTCACTAGAATAACTCACAGAACTCAGGAAGAGGCTTTACTTACAGTTATTACTGGTTAATGATAAAGGATACAAAAGAACAGCCGAATGGAAAAGGCGCTTCGGGTCAGGTACAGAGGGTGAGGCATGGAGCTCCCACGCCCTCTCCAGCTGCACCATATTCCCAGCACAGGCAGACCTTGAAGATATTGCAGACTCAGATCCAGACCACTGTAATAAAGCCAGGATTGCAATAAAGTGAGTCGTAATCTTTCTGCTGGTGGAGGGTCTTGCCTTCAATTTAAAAAAACACAACATCTGTGAAGCACAATAAAATGAGGTGTGCCTGTATTCACCAATTCAGAAGCTTTCTAAATCTCCTTGTTTAAGAGTTTTTATAACCCAATCTCCAGCTCCTCTCTTTTCCCTGGAGATCAGGGGATGGGGCTGAAAGCTTCCCCCCTCTAATCACATGTTTGGTCCTTAGGGTGACCAGCTCCCATCCTGAGGCTCTTTAGGGCTCCCACCCTGAGCCACCTCATTAGCATAAACTCAGTGTCACGCAGGGGACCCTGCTCGCTGCGCCATTTGTCGTGCAGGGTCTCAGCTCCCGCTCCCCGCCCAAGAACGCAGGACACGGTAAGGCCAAAAAGGAACACCCACGGAGCCATAGATAGGGGAGTCAAACCAATATATTCTCGCTGGCGGCTGGGCTGGAGACACAGGAAGCAGGATCTACATAATCTGCCTAACAGCAGTCCGCGCTTGCCAGCCACCATCTTCTCGCTAGCCCCCATTCCTTCTCTGCTAGCATAGCCACAGCCGTTATATTAGTGGCCAATGGCCTACAGGTTACAGCTGACGGCCAACTAGCCACAGCTGCTGGCCATCTGATCACAGTTGATGGCCATTTACTACCTGAGCCAGCACCTTTCTATGTGAGGCCGAGAGCCTGGAAACTGTTTTTTGGGGTTTTGTCCCCACACTCAGGTGTGGTCTAATGCGGGGGTGGGGGGTCGGGGGGTGGGGGGGGTGGGGGGGGTGGGGGGGGTGGGGGGGGTGGGGGGGTGGTGGGGGAGCTCCAATGAACACCAAAAGACATTCCTTATAACTCAGGACATTCCAAACGTTTGAGGAGCTCTGTGCCAGGAACAAGGGACAAAGACCAAACATATTTTTTAATTATGCCACAGTACTTCACATTTTGCTTGTCCATTCATTAGCTGCTGGACATTTGGATTGTTTCCACTTTTGACTATTATGAATAATACTGCTGTGAATACTCGTGCACAAGTTTTTGTACAAACATATGTTTCCAATTCTCTTAAGCATCCACCTAGGAGTAGAATTGCTGGGCCGTGTTTCACTTTTGGATGAAAAGCCAAATTGTTTTCTAAAAAGACTGTATAGTTTACATTCCCACCATCAGCAAGTGTGCTGTTTTCTCCACATCCTCGTCAACACTGACTGTCTGTCTTTCTTATTTTAGCTATCCTGGAGGATAGGAAGTGGTACCTCATTGTGGTTGGCTCTTACATTTTTAAAGTGCTGTAAAAACAAACTAAAACAAAAAAGAATATGGAACAGACACTGTAGGCTAAAGTAGCAGAACCTCAAATGTTTAAAATCTGGATCTTTACCAAAAACGTTTGTAACCCTGGGTCTGAAAAATTCTAAATTATCTATTGAATTAAAAGGTGAAATATAGATCATAATTAGTGAATACAAAGAATTTGAATCCAAAAAAAATTTACATTCAAACTATTTAACTAAAGCTGAAATTATTTTTTAATTTAGTTACACTCAAGTATTTTTATTAAAAATATTGACAATTGTATTATTCATTGTCTTTCCAGTTGCCAAAGTTAAGAATCAGCATTGTACTTCAGCTATAGTACACCTGGATCTTGCATACACGAATTAACAAGTAACACGAATTGTTTAATTTTGCAAAATGTCCCTCAGTTGCCATAAACAACTATTGCAAATGCTGTGCTAATACATGAATGCCTCCAGACCCATGAACTGGAATATGAAGAGAAGCAAGAAATGGTGTCTCAGCATTACTGGGACAGACACTTCATTATGCAAGAATCTACTGCATTCCTTCTCCTTAAAAGGAAAGAGTTGACAAGTTAATTAATTTGTCTTTGCTCTACTCTAAGTGCTTCTGCTGCTAGAATCCTGAGGACTCCTGGCAGTGGACCCATCTCCAATCTCAGGAGCAGCGCAGCTCAGATGCCTTCTGAGTATTTGAATGCAGACACTTGTACCTAGAGGCCCTGGGACTAGAAGGGTGGAGAAGCAATTAACTGGGGCCTGAACTGTCCTGGTCACCAGAGTACTGTGATGGTAGAGCTGTGGGCCACTTGTGCCAGGCCTCAGTGCTGCATCCAGGGTGACAGAGGTGCCCATGCTTTCTGTAATCATTTCTTTTCTGTGTGTTTGAAATCTGTGGGAACCTCTAAAGAACCGGGTCTTGTTCAGGTCTGAAGGTAATACTGTATTATTGAGGGATTATTATTAATTTTATTGGTGGTGTGATAAAGATACTACGGTAATTTTGAGAAATCATCTGTTAACACTGAAGTATTTACTGATGAAATGAAATGATGTCTAGGATTTGCTTTATAATACTGCAGAAAAACAATCATGGAGCTAGATGAAAAAGATTGTCAAAGTACTAATAATAATTGTTGAAACTGGGTGACGATATAAGGTTCTCTACTTTTTGTATGTTTGAAATTTTTCATAATGCAAAGTTAACAATAATAAAATGAAATGCAAAAGGTCAGGAAGACTGTCAGGGAAAGGAGAGGGTGCAGAGAAGATGTTGCCTGTCTCCTGGGAGGGCAGCCACTTGTTTCTCCCCAGGAGTGGATAAGGAAAGCAGCAAGGACACCATGAATGGAGCTGGCGCCCGGGTGCAAGAAACTTTACTAGCAACCAGCTCCATAAAAATGGATGATAGCACTTGGACCCGAAGTAAAAACATTAATTAAAACTTTCCAGAACTCTGGTTGTGCATGTAACCAGCTGATGGTATGGCTACTTTGAGGACTGTTCCAAACTCCCTTCCAGAAAGAGTGGTCAGGGTACCCCAGGAAGACTGGAGATGAGGAGAAGACCAAGCATGCCTGGGACGACGGAAGAATTCCTGAGAATTCTTCTGACCCCCATGGTAGATTTAAAAACAAAATAAAACAAAACAAAACACTTCTTAGCACAAGAAGAGGATGAAGCATCCTGAATCTGATAAAGGATATTAATCAAAAACCTACAGCAAATGAGTCAGAACCATTCCTTTAAAGTCAGAAATAAGACAAGGGTGCCCACTAACACTATTTCTTTTCAATAAGGTAATGGAAATCATAGCCAGCACAGAAGAAGAAAAAAGATATTGGAAAGAAATAAAAAGTTCCCTCATAAGACATAAGGCAGTTAATACAGAGCTGTCAAAAATGTATTGAAAATACATAAAGAAGCAAAACCATCATTATTTGCAGCATATTGTTTGCATAGAGAAAAATCCAAGACAATTTATAATAGAACTCTTAGAACTAAAAGTAGGGAGGGTGAAAATAGTCAAATAGCAATTTCATTCCTATATAGCAGCATTAAATACTTATAAAATATAATTTAAAAATACAAGCAAAACCAGAAGACAAAACAAAAACTAAACGAACAATTAACTAAGAATAAACCTAACCAATACACTCCAAGGCCCTTTAATAGAGAAAATTATAAAACACTGCTGAAAGATTTAAAAACAGACCTAAACAAATGTAGATTAAGTAGAGATCTATATCATACTTATATGTGGGGAAACCCCAAATTCTGAAGATGGCAGTTATCCCCAAATTAATATCTACAATCAACATAGTTTCAGGGAAAATCTCAATAGGGTTTTCTGTGCAACTGACCAATTTGATCCTAACATTTATATGGATTAGTGAAGGATCAAAAACAGCCAAGAAAATTTTGGAGGAGAGACTCCCCCAACCAGATTAGTTTAAAGCTAAAGTAACTAAGAAAGTGGGCTATTGGTATAAACACTGACAAACTGAAAACCCTATATAACAGAGAGCCCACCCTGTCCACATCTGTGCGGATATTTGATATATGATAGAGGTAGAATTTTGAATTGGAAGGAAGTGGTGCTGAAAACATTGCTTATCCACCTGTAAAAAATTAGAACTGAGGCTCATACCATATACAAAAATAAATTCCAGATGGATTAAAGACCTCATTATGCAAAGCTAAACTTGAAAACCTTTAGAAGAAACTATAAAAGAATATCTATCTGACCTTGGAAGGCTGAAATGGTGCAAGAGTGGTGGTCAGTAGATAGGTCACTATGATTGGTGGGTCAGTATCCACCAAGAACAGCGCTGTAGGAGAAGACTCGAGAAGAACCATGTTAACCACAAGGGGCTAAGATGAGGCCCCAGGTAACCCTTGGGATCCAAGTATGGTCCAACAGTGGGGAAAAGGAGTCAAAGCCCTGGAGTAGATGCGGAGAGTGCTTCTTTATAGGCTAAAGGGTTGGGATGGTCAGAGACTGATTTATTTTTGCCTACACAAATAAATAAACGTAAGACTTCCATAACTGAGGATCATCGCTCCCATCTATGTCTGTTATAAAGGCAGATCTTTTTGTTTCCATTGTTTATCTAGACCAGAGCCTACTACACAAATGGCATTCTACCTTTTCAGTATATGTTACATGCGTGTCTGTTGACTGTTGAATGAAACCCATACACAAAGCAATTTGCACAGGACCTGGCGCACAGAAATGCAGAAGTGGCTCAGGGTGACGGTGGGAGAGATGTGAGGTGAGTAGAGGACCTCACAGACTATCCAGCCAAGTCTCAGACAGAGGGTGTCTCCCTGACCAAGCGCAGGATGAGAGGGCAGGGTCAAAGGGGAGCTCCCACCTCCCTCCCCTTCCCTGACTTCTCTTATGCGCACTCTCTAAAGTGCACTGGAGCCAGAAAAGTGACAAGAGCATATCAATTCACAGAGACTGCGTCCCCTGAGATGGCTTCCCCCACCTCATCAGTATTTGCTTCCATTTCACTAAGAGAATAGACACATACGAACATGTGGTTTGCTTTACTTCTTCCCCAGGAGCTGTCAGCTTGCCTGTCAGAATTTAGTCTTGCAAAACCATCAGTGATGAGAAAATACTGTGGTTGGTCGCCTTTGCTTGTCGCCTCCAACAGAACTGCAAGAAAAGCATAGATCACATCTTTTCCTCCCTCTCCACCTGTAACCCATCCCCTTTCCTCTCCGTGTCCCTGCCATGGAAGATTGGCCTCTCAACTTCCATTCTACCTTCTTCAGGTTAAAGAGGTGGAAAAACTAAAAACTATGTTTCTCAGACTCGTTGGCAGCTAAATTCCTGGATTCAAAGTAACTTTCACCAATAAATGCCCTCAAATTGTACTTGGAAGTAAGAAGTTAGGGGGAGGCCAGCTTACTTCTGCTAGTAGAAAGCGAGGTTGAGAGTATGGCAGCAGCTGGACTCACCATAAATCTCTTCCCAAAACATACCTAATTCCTTGTATTACATCTTTTTCTGCATAAAAAATACTTAGAGTGATTTCCATTTATTGCACAGAACTCACTGATGCATTTATCCTCTCCTAGATCCCCTGACATTTCAGTTCAACTCAACTCAGTCTGTGCTGCCCAGTCCGTTTTCTTGGACCCAGACCTACTGCCTCCCAGGTAAAGACTCTTGTCAATCTACTTTACCTTGCTCTCAGCCCAAATATCAGTAGTGCAGTTCAGAAAGGGTTAAGCAGCACAGCTGAGAGAAGAGTATTTCTGGGTGGCTGGGTCACCATTGGGGCAGGTGAAAAGGCCTCATCTTTCCCTGAGGAACCAGCCCCAGCTGATGGTCCAGGCCACGTTAGGAGCTGGGAGTGGAGAGCACCCTGTTGTGCTTTCAGACGGAGTTCCTCTTATTTGCCTGCTCTATTTCACATTCTCTGCGTGGTCCTTCTGGGCCTACAAGCCCTGGCTGGTGTGACCAGCTCTTGTGATTTGTATGTGAGATTACCTGTCAGCCAGGAAGAGAGCAACCCAGAAGATGTAGAGTAGAAGCCATATCGATCTTGTCTACTAGGCAGTATATTCGCCGTGTCTAGCACAGGGCCTGGCTCCAGCAATACTGATTCGTCATTTGTTGCATGAAGGTGGCGTGGTCATGTATTAAATGACCAGCCTCGGAGGGCTGTTGGGAAAATGGAGCTGGGAGCAAGATGGGTGGGGCTGAATAAAGGTCCCATTCTTCACCCTGGGAGTCCAGGATCAGTGTATGGACTGTGTAAGCCACCAATGTTTGGGGAAGGGAGAAATCAGTGTGGGCTCTCTGGTCCAAAATATCACATTTGAACTGAATCTTGAACAGTAAACAGGAATTGATCAGTGGAAAAGAATGGAGACATCACAGCATGGGCAACGGCAGTGATGTGGAGAAACTGACCTACCTATTTGCGGGGCAGTGATCAGTTTTGTCGGAGCCTGCCGACGAGACGAACAGTCCCTGGAAGGGGGAGCGGGAATGAAAAAAGAGACACACACACATATGATGATGCTGCAGGTCTCCAGTGATGCTGGAGGTCTCCAGTGATGCTGGAGCAATGATTTAATCACCTTTACCAATATATATACCCTATGGGTACGTGCAGTTTAACAATAACATGGGTGCATTACCTCAAGCAAAATAAATTTTTAACTTTTACACAGAAACTACAGAATCATCACAAAGTTTCCTAGTCATAATTATTATAGAAAAGAGACTACCAAAATGTCATGATAGCTGCCAGTTATCTGTGTCTGGGAAACTGGCCAGTTCCATCTCATTCCTTAGCAACTTGTAAACATTCTCAAGGTCCTTTACCTTAGAAGCTGAGACAAGTTAACTATATATTAGCCAGTTCACAAGGTTTCTGAGAAACAAGAAATCATGGCTCCCCACATATCCCCCTTTTTTTTATTTTAAAGCTGCAAAAATTTTCATACAGCAAAAAAGCAGGGTGACGGCGCCTGGCTTGGGCGTCTCAGGATAACCTTATCAACTTGCCCGTCATCGGTGCTCGTACTGTGCAATACAAGCCCTGTCTTAGGTGTTGAAAGGCTCCTTAAGACTTACCCGTCTTTGGCTAACCCGTCCCATTAGGCACAGTGGGGAGAGGGAATCAAGGTCTTGTTTTAAGTTTCAGTTGATAAATGTCAGCTCGCAACTCCAGCATTTGATTAATGAAATGCTTAATGAGGATGGGAAGTAGGCACAGAATCACACAGACACAGATGCTTAATGTTAGAAAAATCAAAATAGAATAAGTGAGATTTGGCATAGAAGGCATAGCATTCTTAAGAACATCAATAAATTTTGAAGCAGCCTGGGCAGCATCAAATTTCAATGGCTCAGCTTTTTTTATAATTTTAATTTCATTATGAAGCTGAAGCATATCTAGAGACACATTAGCATCATGCCAAATTCCTTGGAGATGTAAACGAACCCGATTCCAATTATATTGACTTTGATTATACTTTTTAGAAGTGACACATATCCAATGATATTCTGAATGACACTCCAAATGAGATCTAACTTTTAAACTCTGGATCACATCTCCCATATATTGAACTGTATCATAAAGGGCATTTACCTTTTGTTCTATTTTTACATCAACATTTTCTTGAATCCCTAAAGCCAAAGTAACATTTTTTGTAAGAGTATTAACATAATGAGCATTTTGAATAGTTTGAGAAAGAGCTACAGCTGCTGAAGCAGCAGTTGCAATAATAGTAACCAAAGCCGTAATTCCTGCAATCAAAAGTCCAACAAACCGTTTTTGTCTACTTAAGGCATACTCAATTTCTTTAAAAACTTGCAAACTTCTTTCTGCATACCAAGGTCCAGAAATATTAACAGGAAGCATAACAAATGAAGGTTGTTTAAGAACCATAACTTGAGTTCCCTGAGGTACCCAAGAAATACAATTTGCAAGAGAACAATTATTGCAAGATACATGAAACTGATTTTCCATAAAATTTACATTAACATGTCCAATTAATAATGCATAAGGAGAAGGAACACAAGCAGATACATTAACAGTTTTAGTAATATTAGACCAATCTCTAGTTCTATCTTTTAAAACAGTTGCAGGAGTACAAGGAGTACCTGATTTACAAAACTCAACCATTTGAACAACCTCATCCATTACTCCCATCAGTTTCTATAAAGAATTTTGCTGATATTGTGCATCAGAAATCCAGAGTCCAGCAATCAAGTCCCGAGCCCATCCTGGCTGATTACTCCTTGACCAGTCAATAATATATCTGTCCGTTCCAGGAATGTCATAACGAAAAGAAGCATTGCCTGGACAGTCTTTCCATGGAACAGTCTCTGTGTTCAATCTCAGTCTCTTATTTTCATGTGTCCATCAGCTGTTGCATTGTTGAGGGTCATCAGCATCATCAGTAGGTAGAGGGTCCACATGTCGCACCAATCTTTTTGGCAGCCACCGAGGGCTGTCTGCATCCTGTGGAAAAACACAAACATATCCTCGGCCCCATATGAGGACCGTGTCTGGGTCTTGCCACGAACCCGTAAGTGGGTCCTTCCATTTAACTAAGGTCTGAGCTGGCAGAAGGATGCCAAAAGCGATCTGTTGCACTCTTGAGAAGCATTAACAATTTGGCAGGTTGGGCAAGTTTGAACTATATGTCTGGCCTGTTTGTAAATAATAGGAAAACGAGCTTGAAGGCCAGCAGCATTTGTATGGGTTAAAGAATGAAACTCAGTTGCCTCAGTAATTAGAACATTAGCAATCAATGAATCAGCAACAGCATTGCCACGCATCAGTTGTCCCGGTAGGGAGGTGTGGGCACGTATATGAGTAATGAAAAATGGATGTTGTCGGTTTTTGATCACCTGTTGAAGCTGATTAAAAAGAAACTGGAGAGACGGGCTTGAGTTATTAGACAGTAATGCCATCTCAATGTTTTTTACTGTGTGAACTACATAAGCTGAATCAGAGACAATATTTAAAGGTTTAGTATAATCCTATAAGGCAGTTAATACAGCAAGTAACTGCTCTCTGTGCAGAGGTGCAATTAGTTTGAATGACTTGTTGATTTATTTTACTTATTATCGCTGTCCTGTCGTTACTAGACCCATCAGTAAAAACTGTTACAGCTTTTGAAATTGGAGCTGGACTTAATCTCTTAGGGTGAATCCAACTGGTCTTTAGAAGGAATGGAAACAATTTATTTTTTGGATAGTGATTATCAATAATTTTAAAATATCCATAAATAGCAACTTGCCAGATTTTAGAATGGGTATTTAAGTGTATAATTTGTTGTTTTTTTGTTTGTTTGTTTGTTTTTAAACGGGACTACTATCTTATCAGCTTAGATTCCATTTAAATAAAGAACTTAAGTGTGAGCTCATAAAACAAGCTTTGAAATTAATTCCAAATAAGTTGGGAGTGATTTGATAAAATTATTAGGTAGAAACAGCCACTCTACCAAGTCAGTTTGTTGAATTATCACCGCTGTAGGTGAATGGGGGATCCCATATGCGAGATTCCTCAGGAGGCAGAGCAGTGGAATTATTCACAGGGGGATCCCCACCCCCGGGATTCCATGGACCGGTGTAAGCAATCAGGGGAGGTCTGATAACGCTTTTCCCAGTATAAGGCACTTGGGGGGGTCTGAGACGACCTTCTCCCTCTCTAGCAACCTTAAGTTTCACTAGCTGTCCCTGAAGAATCTTTATTTGTTGAGAAAGTGTATAAATTGGATCAGTGTGCTGTCTACTTTCTTGAGCTGCAGCCACTACTGGGGGACATTTTCCCCTATCAACCTTAGCTGCAGCCTCTTCTAAACCTTTCTGATCTTGCAGATCTAATTCTTCCCATAGCTCATCCGGCACTTCCTGATAAGCAGGTTCATTATTGTATATCGGAGCTTCCTCCCCCTCCTCTCCTTCCTCCGGAGCAGAGGCAGAAACGGGAAGCTCCACATTTCCTGCCTGCTTTACCTTCTCTAGCCTACAGCCCTCATGTCTAAGATCTAAGCAGTCTCTAATTAAAGTCCATAGCCCAAATGTCTCTACTGGGACCCGTTGAGGTCCATGGGCAGTATAATAATCCTGTACTCTTTTTCCAACCTTTTCCCAAGTTTCCAGGCTGATGGTACCTTCATCTGGAAACCAAGGGCAAACTTTTTTTACAAATTCTAAAAATTTATCTAACTGTTCTCTGCTCACCCTGCTGCCACGGGCGGCGAGTAATTTCTTAAGTCCTCTAACATAAAGGTCCTTGCTGCTAGCGTGACCCATCTCTTTTCCCCAACCTCGGCCCTTCTTTCACTCAATGAAAACACACAGATGCTCGGCTGGCCGTGCCTCTCGCGAGACTAAGACCGTCTTAGCTAAGGCGTTTCGGTATAATGCCCCCGAACTGGCAGACCGAAGTCTGATCGCCGTTATGCCATATGACGGAGCCGGAACCTCAGTATCGAGCCCAAGCAAGCTCCGTAACACGAAGTCGTGGAGCTATCATTCACTCACACACTCATTCGACCGAGGGGGTTGTGCCTCACTCACCGTGCATCCAATGAAATAAGCTCCTCCTTGTGAGCCGGGCCCTGACCACACGGTGTTCCTCGCTGTTACCCCCGTGTCCAGGTCCCTGTTCGGGCGCCACTTGTCGGAGCCTGCCGACGAGACGAACAGTCCCTGGAAGGGGGAGCGGGAATGAAAAAAGAGACACACACACATATGATGATGCTGCAGGTCTCCAGTGATGCTGGAGGTCTCCAGTGATGCTGGAGCAATGATTTAATCACCTTTACCAATATATATACCCTATGGGTACGTGCAGTTTAACAATAACATGGGTGCATTACCTCAAGCAAAATAAATTTTTAACTTTTACACAGAAACTACAGAATCATCACAAAGTTTCCTAGTCATAATTATTATAGAAAAGAGACTACCAAAATGTCATGATAGCTGCCAGTTATCTGTGTCTGGGAAACTGGCCAGTTCCATCTCATTCCTTAGCAACTTGTAAACATTCTCAAGGTCCTTTACCTTAGAAGCTGAGACAAGTTAACTATATATTAGCCAGTTCACAAGGTTTCTGAGAAACAAGAAATCATGGCTCCCCACACAGTTTGACCTCAGCAAATCATTCATGTTACAGTTCAGACAGTGTGTCTCTCTGCCCTTTCTGATACAGCATTCTGCGGGGATTTGCCCACTGCTGCCCCCATCACAGAGGCTCCTGCAGGGCGAGTCCTGCCTCCTCCTGGCGCTCCACCCACTGCTGACCAGGGGGCTTTGCCGAATGCCCTCTGATCATCAGACTCCTGTCAGCAGTATTCCTCCCATGACCATCTGGGTTCCAGATGACACTTCTTCCAGTTCCGCTTGCATTTTTACAAGTTGCAGTACACAGTACTTCCATCCTAGCTATCCCATAGGCTCCACCCCTTCTGCATTTGGTCTCCTGGGCCCCTTATATTTTAGCAACCAATGTAATTATTGTGCTGTCTACTTAGTTTTCCTGGAACTGTGATTATGCTCAAGGTATCACAAAGCTTTTTACAGTAATTACTGGGAAAAGGCTTGCAGGGTATGAGCTGTGCATGTGAAGTGAGCTGTAATCTGGCCCTTGGACACTTCAGTATTAAAAAGCTCTCTGACTGTGCCTGCCTTCATTTGCATTTACAAATGTTCAGGTTCGAGGGCCTTTCCATTGATTGAATAATGGGTTAATGGCATTCACTCTCTAATTAAATCCAGAGTGTGTCTTTGTGAAAGTACACACTTCGTAGTCTCTATCTGGATCATCCAATTGCATTTTGAATGTGCCATGTGGGCTGCTTTGAAAAAGTGGCTATCCTGTATGAGGTAGGAACTCTGTACAAGAGGGAGAGAAGCAGATCCGAGAACACTCAGAGGCCATGTAGTTCTGTGTATTGTATAACATAAGACTAGGAAGAGCTGGGGCCTGCTCTGTCTTGTTGGCTACCATATATCCATGCCTAGAATAACGACTGCTGCTGTTCCCAGCGTTGGACCTTGATGTTCAATAACTAGTTCTTTAACAAATGAATGAGTGAATGAATGAATGAATGAATATTTGCGGCTATGTTGTCATACTGACAACCCAGTAGGATAGTCTGGATTGTCATTTGGATATAGTTTTAATCCCATATTTCAAAACATGGGATTAGCATAAATTGAATCTTGAGCATGAGAAGGTTCTGGATACAGGAGAAGCTAGGCTTGAGCAACTCCTATATCTCTTCAAATATATGCTCCCATAATCAGCCTTCAGTTGTGACTAGGTAGACTATCTCTCAACAAATTCTTGCCTTCCTAATTGTCATCTCAGTCCTATATCAGTTATTCCATATGTCAAAAACTCTTATATAAAATCCTCTTCTGATGTCAATTCTAGTTAATCTAAAACATACTGCTCCCTCTAGCTGTGTATCTGTACACTTTAATCTTTTTTTTTATTATTAACTGTAATAATAATCCTTAACTTCAGAGAAAGTCTCTGTGTTATGGTGGGGAAAGTATTCTGAGTATGTCCACTACAAACACAGACATAATATATAACAAACATTTATTTTGAACGCATGGTCAAGCTTACAGGAAAGAAAAGGGAATCTTTCATTAGCCATCGGGGAATTCGAATCAAAATCACAATGAGATACCATTTTATACCCACTGGGATAACTATAATAATTTAAAAAAACAAAACAGAAAATAACAGGTGTTGGTGAGGATGTGGAGAAATTGGAACCCTTGGATATTACTGGTAAGAATGTAAAATGCTGTGGAATAGTTTGGCAGTTCCCCGAAAAGGTAAACATACAATTATTAGATATGTTAACCAGAAATGGCACCCAAGAGATTTATAAAACACATGTTCAAACAAAAACTTGTATACAAATGTTCATAAGAGGATTGTTTATAATCACTAAAATCTATAAGCAACAATCAGCTCATGACTAGATAAACAAAAGGTAGCATAGTCATGCAATGGAATGTTAATGCTAATACACTTATCTAGGCTACGATTCCCTCCACAAAAGTTGATAACCAGGTGCATACTGCATAGAGCTCCGTCTTCTAGGAGGTCTATGCCTTGAGTGGAGCTGCATGGGTCAGCAGTCCTTTTTTGAATCACAACAACAAATAAAGACATTCCATTCATGAACTAGATCCAGTTTTTTTCTGCCTACATTAGTTAACCATACTGAGTTCTCCATGAGATCTTTGGTCTGAACTGAGGGAGAGGTTTTGGTGCAGCAGAGGGAGGTGGCATGGAGATTTGTAACACCTAATAGTATAAACGATTTGAACTCTCCAGTTTTGTTTGAGCTAAATTCCACCATATGAGTGATTGCTACTATGCCCTCAAGCTTATGCCTTGGCGGATGTGACAGGATCTGGTTTAGGAAGGTCAGATCCAGCTACACAGTCACCTGATGTGCCTTGATCATACGCTCATTTCTTACCAGGGCTCAATGACATGCTAGGAGCAGTTGCTTACATGATGGATATCTCCCTGCTCCAGATAGCATAGCCTCGCTCCAGAACCTTAACAGTTTGTGCTGTTACTCTCCTAACAGAACTTGCCAGAGATCCCACCCCTACAGAACTCTTATCTATCACAGATCCCTCTAGCCCCATTGGTTCTGCTGGGTCACATAACCCTGGGGTTTTTAGCTGCTGCCTGGACCTGCTGAAGAGCCCTGTCTTACTTTGAGCCTCACTCAAAACCAGCAGCCTTCTGATTCATCTGATAAATGGAATCAAACAACATTCCCAGCCATAACATATGCTGTCTCTAAAATCCAAAGAGGCCTACCAAGAGCTTTGTTCCCTTTTTAATTCTAGGGGGTATAAGGGGTAAGAGTTTCTCCTTTACTTTGGAGGGGGTATTCCAGCATTCCTCAGACTATTGGACACCTGAACACTTCATGGGTGTGTTAGACTCCCTAAATTTTTGTAGGATTTATATCCCACCTTCCGGCACTCAGGGGTCTTACCAGGGCTTCCAGAATACTATCATTCCCACTTATCAGCTCTGATTAATATGGTTTTATCAATATAGTGGATGAGCATGAAGTTCTGTGGAATGTCAAGATAATCTGGGTCTCTTTGGATTACTCTGTGAAAGAGAGTAGAAGAGTTAATCTAGTTCTGGGGCAAGCCTGTGTGTGTACTGCTCTCTATCCCAGGTAAATACAAACTGCTGTTGATCCACTTTCCTGATGGAGATTAAAATGACGCATTCATGGCAGATTTCCAGTCAAGATGGCAGAGTAGATCAATGCTCATGACCACATCAAAATTACAACTAAACTATAGAACAACCATCATTAAGAATTGCCTAAAGTCTAGCTGAACCAAAGTCCTACAACTAAGGACATACAGAAGAAGCCAGCTTGAGACTGGTAGGAGGGGTGAAGATGTTCAACAGGCTGGTTCCACATCCACTTTTGACCATTAAAAATTGGGAGGGATATCTCAGCTGTGGAGGTTCAACCTGGAGGTGTGACGGGGGACCCACAACAGGCTCCCTACACCAGGCTCCCCAACCCAGGAATCTAGTGCCAGGGAGAGAAATCCCCATAACTTCTGGCTATAAAAACCAGTAGAGATTGTGGCTGAGTGAGATGGACCATGCATGGACTTACTCACTGATGGACTCACTCACTCTGCGCTTTAGAGGTGGGGCAGCAGTTCAAAAGGCATCAGGGACATATGGAGAGGAACTGAATTATCTGGCTTCAGGGTGAGGGCGGGAGGAGCAGCTTTCTCCCAGTGGAGGAGCTGGCAGAAGCTTTGTTTCTTTGTTGAGCCCTCCCCCCTCCCTGCATGCAGGTGCAGGCAACCACCATATCTGAGTAGCCATCAACTTGGCTAACATCTACCCCACCCTGGTGATTCCCTGAAACTCTGTCCCCCCAACTTTTGAGCTCACCGAAGCCGCTTCCTGTTTTTCCGTACAAACGGCCTGTCTTGGCTCATGCTACAGATGTTCCTAAAATCTCTTAAAGTTTCACAAAACACACAAAAGCAGCATCTGGCTTCAGCATGTGCCATACCTCTGGCTGAGCAGCCCTAAACTTGGCACTAGTGACAGCTAGCCTTGGTTCATGGCTTGGCCTATTGAGACACCTCCAAGCCCAGGGTGGGCAGCAACCATCTGTGGATTTCTTTGTGAATCATGCCAGGTGGCCCCAGGCAGGGCACAGGCTGCAGCTGAACTTGGCCTGCAGTGGATCAAAGAGCCCTGAGGCTGGCAAGCCTGGTGGCCAGCTCTGAACTGAGCTGCAGCAGAGCATCATCAGGCCATCTTCAAGGATGACACACTGAAAGGGTAGATTGGGCAGGCACCAGAGCCCTGATACAGTGAATCCTGCTCTGTAGTGTCAGCCCCTGCACAACAGCTCCTTCACTGTAGTCACAACCAGTTCTCACAACCAATCATCCTGAGGGTCAATCCCTCCCTCTGATGTGCAAACAACAACCAAGGCTCAACTACACCAAGAGGGTGCACACAAGCCACACAAGGGACACACCTGGAGCACCCAGCTCAGGTGACCAGGGAGATAGCTCCGCTGGGCACCAGAGGACACCTACTACATAAAACCACTCTACTAAGACCAAGAGGCATAGCACCCTACCTGATGCATAGAAACAAACACAGGGAGGCAGCCAAAATAGGGAGACAAAAAAACAGGTCCCAAATAAAAGAACAGAACAAAGCTCCAGAAAAAGAACTAAACAAAACGGAGACAAACAATCTATGCAGAGTTCAAAACACTGGTTATAAGGATGCTCAGTGATCTCAGGGAGAACTTCAAAAAAGAGAGAAAATATAAAAATGGAGATAGAAAACATAAATAAGAACCAGTCAGAAATAAAGAATACAATAACTGAAATGAAGAATACATTAAAGGGAATCAGCAGTAGATTAGATGAACCAGAGGATCAAATCAATGATTTAGTTGATAAGGTAAGAGAAAACACCCAATCAGAACAGCAAAAAGAAAAACAATCCAAAAAAATGAGGGTAGTTTAAGGGACCTCTGGGACAATATCAAGCATACTGACATTCGCATTATAGGAGTACAAGAAAGAAAAAAGAGGGAGCAAAGAATTGAAAACCTATTTGAAGAAATAGTGATGGAAAACTACCCTAACCTGGTGATGGAAATAGACATATGAGTCCAGGAAGGGCAGAGGGACCCAAACAAGATGAACCCAAAGAGGCCCACAGTAAGACACATCATAATTAAAACCCCAAAAGTTAGACAAAGAAAGAATCTTAAAAGCAGCAAGAGAAAAGCAGTTAGTTACCTACAAGGGAGCTCCTGTAAGACTATCTGCTGATTTCTCAACAGAAACTTTGCAGGCCAGAAGGGATTGGCAGGAAATATTCAAAGTGATGAAAAGCAAGGACCTAAAACCAAGACTACTCTACCCAGCAAGGCTATTATTTAGAATCGAAGGAGAGATAAGGAGCTTCCCAGACAAGAAAAAGCTAATGGAGTTCATCACCAGTATTACAAACCAGTATTACAAGGAATCTTAGAAGGACTTCTTTAAGATGGAAAATAAAATCACCTACATGAATAATAACTTGACAATAACTAACCACATATCTATCAACAATTACCTTAAATGTAAATGGATTAAGTGTTCCAACAAAAAGACAAAGGATGGCTGAATGGATAAGAAAACAGATCCTTAAATATGCTGCCCATCAGAGACTCACTTCATATTAAAAGACATACACAGATTGAAAGTAAAGGGTTGGGGAAAAGGTATTTCATGAAAATGGAAACAAAACAAAAAAAAAAAAAAAGGAAAGCTGAAGAAGCAATACTTATACCAGATAAAATAGATTTTAAAACAAAGGCTATAACGAGAGACAAACAAGGACCTAGTAATCCCACTTCTGGGAATTTACCTAAAGAAACTCAAAATGCTACTTTGGGGAGACATGTGCATCCATATGTTCATTGCAGCCTTGTTTACAAAGGCCAAGATGTGGAGGCAGCCTGGGTGTCTGTTGATGGATGAGTGGATAAACAGTATGGATGGAACATATATATATACAGTGGAATATCGCTCAGCCATGGATGGAAATGGGTTCTTGCCGTCTGTAGTGACATGGATGAACCTGGAGGGCATTGTGCTGAGTGAACTATGTCGGACAGAGAAAGACAGATGCAGATGCCATGTGATTTCACCTATATGTAGAACCTAAAGGACTAAACAAACAAACAAACAAAATAGAAACAAATTCATGGATGCAGAGAACATTTTGATGGGTGCCAAATGGCAGGAGGATGGGAGTGAGTGAAAAGGGGGAAGGGCTTAAGAAAAATAAATTTGTTGTTACAAAGTAGTCCTAGGGATGTAAAGTATAGCATAAGGAATATAGTCAATAACATGGTAATAACTATGTATGGTGTCAGATGGGTGCTAGATTTATCGAGGTAATGGGAGAGGGGTTGGGGCATAGGGTGAAAAAGGTGAAGGGATTCAGAAAAAATAAAATAAAAAAATAACACATTCACTAGCTCAGTAGATGCATACCATGTTCTGTAGGCTGTGTTGATTTTTCAGCAAAGATATGACATTGGGCACAGTAGCTGGGATTGGGCCCACCACTTGTTTAAGTTTATGATAATCCACCATCACTTGCCTTTAATTAATCTGAATTTTAGATCCTTTAGAGTGGCACTAATTTCTGCTATCCCACCCAGGGTACAGTATTAGTTCTAATTTACTATCTTGGTCAGGGGGCAGTAGTTTAAGGGTCTTCTCTTCGGCCTTCCATGCCATAATAACTCTTACCCCACAGGCCAGGGAACCAGCTGCTAAGTATATCTATCTCAATGAGGCATTCAGAGACTGAGAAAATGGACTTGGACCAGGACTCCATGTAACACCTGGACTCCATATGCCCCATCCCAAAGCATGGGGACCATGATGGCATTTTTGGGTTCACAGGGCATCAGTGTCAGCTGAGATCATATCCAAAAGCCTTCAAAGATCTGGATACTCCCCCGCACTCAGTGTACAGTTACTCTGATAAATGTCTGTAGGTCCCTTTGGAGAGAGGGCTGGGAGAATAAAATACTTGTTGGGTACTCATGATGTGACATTGCAGGGTTCTTCAAGGGGATCCAGCCTCCTTCAATCAAGTGCTCTAAAAACTGGTTCAAGTTTGGAAAATGGGTGAGAAATAATGATATTTTCCGCTTGCAATCAGACTTCTGCTCTCCCTCTCTGAATCTATTTTGATCTTAGTGGTGAAGCAACATCCTCATTGGTTTATCCCCCCGCCTCCCCAGAAACATTGTTGTCCAGTAATCATTATCCCGAGCCCCGTGGATCAAGGCCCTTGATTTCCATCTGGCTTTGCCGTTCATTATGGTAGTTATACCCACATTGCCTTTGCAGTCACGTGCTGCTTCCTGGCCTTTCTATTCCAGAATTCTGTCATCTCACTGATACTAGCCACCCCAGTGCATCAACAGCACATCTTACGATTAACCCTGACCTACAGGACACAAACACCACCGAGCCCCGTCAATAGCATATTCCTCATTACCTTAATGAAGGAAGTGTCTGCTGCGCCTTCCCAGGAATCAGCCAGCTGGAGAGCTCTCTGGTATTACCTCCTCCTTCATACTCTGCTAAGGGATCTCCGCCTTGTTTACTATAGACCATCGCTGGTTCCAAGCTTCAAGGAGCCACAGTATATGAGGACAAGCTCCTTCTTGCCAGGATGTTAAATTTGAAGTCATGGAAGTATCTCCATATTATTAAATCTTCCATACCAGCCTTATATTCCAACCTATTTTGTCCAGAAATCTTGAGATCCATGCCACATGTGTTTTTTCATATATGTGCCAAGTCCTGCAGCTCTCTTGGGAGATAACCCTTTTGTTCCATTGCAAGAATAATACTTCCCTGCTGAAGCCATTCAGAGACCTGACCACAGTTATCTACATAAGGGTGGCAAGTGGGGTTGGGCCATCCTTGCAGGCTCAGAGGACTCCAGGTTCTCAAAGGCGTCTACCCAAATATCCCTATCCATGTATCAGGGTCCTGATCTCACCTCAGCAGAGCCCTGATTTTAGCACAGACTTGTCAGGGCTGTGAAGTCATCTTCCTTTGCAATCAAATGTTGACCTAATTTTTAGCACAATCTGTCCTCTCGCTGAAGGGTCACAGTACACATTGCCATGCAGGCTCTATGGCCTTCACAATGCATCCTGATGATAGTCTGATATCAGCTTGCTTTTTCTTTTCCTTCCAGTTTTCTACAGCAGTTAATAGTAGCCAACCAACTTCGCTTTCAATTGCAGGAAAAATAGAAATTCCACTTGAAACTGTCTTGAAAAATACAGGGGATTTCTTGGCTCACATAACTGAGAAGGTCAGAGGTGGGGTGAGCCCCAGGGCTGATTTTGTTCAGAGTTCCACAACGCCCCTGTGCCCTTCCTGCTCTCTGAACTACCTTCCGAGGCTCCAGCTCTCCCCCAAGCCTGGCCCCCTTCATGGTGCCAAAACGGCTACAGTTTCCGGCCTTTGCATCTATTCACCACGCTGTCCCAGAGCGAGGACCGCACTCCTGGCAGGTCTTTCAGAAGAAGAAATTTCTTTCTCGTATGCATGCCCTACACAACTGATGCTTGCATTTCCTTGGGCACAGTGAGTCACGTGTCCATCTCAGAATTACTATCCTGATTATCTCAGAATAAGCAGGGCCCACCATGGGCTATAGTGAGGAAGGGTAGATACCTAATAGATAAGGTATTGCCTGGGTATTGCTTACTGCTGGCTAGACTGCTAACAAAGAATGTATCTAAGCATATTTCAAAGTTTTACAATGGACTGTGTTTCTTTGAGAAGTTTAGAAACCATGAATGTAAATGTATAAATAAATGTATTATACACCAATGTATACACAGATAATACATTTACTTATACGTATAATAAATATGTTTTTATGAGCTCTTTTATATTTGTAATAATAATGTTCTATATTCAGGAAAAAGTAACAAACCCCTTTCACTAGCCTTTTCCAGAGTAACGTAAAACTAGGCCAGGATTCTGAAATCAGCCTTAACCTGATGATACAATTAGGGATCATATTGAATGAGCAGAATGGCACAATTATCAATCAATCCGAGTGGTCACCCAACCAATCAGGGGGTCACTGGCCATTACACTGCATCGGTGACCTCTGCCACAATTGCAGTTGTGACTTACAAATTACCGTCAACTCAGAGACTCACATATAACTGTCCAGTCTGCCTTCAGCCACCAGTTCTGGGCACCTCGTAGCCAAAAACCCTCACTTCCACACAGCCTGTCACTGTGCCAGGACAAAGGGATCCCCACCGCCAGATACACAGCTTCCAAGGAGGTCAGAACTGTCCTTGTCACACACCAAGGGAAGTATGGACTACAGAGAACAAAAACAAAACTCAGCCGAAGCCTCCGTGGACCTCTGCTGCATTTAGTGAAAAGAGAGCATCAGAAGGAAGACAAACCAGTCAAAATGAGCTGGATCATTTGCAGCTGTGCCATCTTGGACAAGCTACCCCACCTCGCCAAACTTTGATGTTCACCTCTATAAAATAAGTAATACAAGTTTTGTCTGGAAAATTGGTTGTGAACATTTAGAAGCAGTGTAAATTAAGTGTCTAGCTCAGTGTTTGGCACATAGTAGGGAGTTAATCAGTAAGTATCTCTTATTACCGTCTCAAGGGACTGGTTAAAAACCCGCTAACACCCAGAGGCTTACAAACGTCCTTGTAGGAAGACTAGCTCTCTGATTTCTGGAGTAAGGGAACTCAGCCATTGTCTCTCCCCCTATTTGGAGGCTTGAACTATCCGTTCATCCACGCCGCCCTGTCTCTATAAATAAAGTGGGCTGACAGCCACTAGTGCTGGAAACAACTCTTCCTGAGCTGGATTTTCTGACAGCTCAACTTCCACAAGCTGTTCACGAATTATTTCAAGGGACATATTACTGCCAATCACGTACGCGTACAGTGGACTACCCAAGCCTGCCCTGCACCAGGATCATGAGAAGGGCAGGGGCAATATTTGCTTCTTGGAAATTAGCACACTAGTGCATGACTTATAAAAGGAAGCTGAGAAAGGACTGAGATGCTAAACGAGGAAAGGAACTACTTTTACCAAGAACTCCCTATATGTCAGGCACTGTGCTACCTGGCTCAATCCTCAAAAACATCAAAAAATAAAAACAAATAAACCCTAAGATGCAAGTAATGAATTCCCACCACATAGGTGAAGAAACTGAGGCTCAAAAATGCTAACTAACTTGCCCCGGTGGCAAGTGGAAGAGCTGAGCTTCAAACCTAGTGCTCTTTGACTACACGTTTCTTCCAGTATTTCTCAGAGGTGGTGCTGTTGGTAATTGGGGCAAGACATTTTTTATTGCTTAATGTTTAGTAACTCTTGTCCCTGGGCGTTAAAGGTCAGTAGCATGCCCAGATCATACAACAACTAAAATTGCCTCCACACATTATCAAACCTCCTCTTGTGGAGGAATGGGATACCCCAGGCTAAGAGCCACACGATAAATGATAGATAGATAAGATAGATAGGTAGGTAAATAGATGACAGACAGACAGATAGATAATAGATAGATAGATAGATAGATAGATAGATAGATAGATAGATAGATAGATAGATAGACAGACAGATAGACAATATACGTAGGTAGGTAGATAGATGACAGATAGATAGATGATAGATAGATCTATAATAAAACGATCTGTAATGTTAATAGATAGTTCCAACAACGTGTTTCAGAGCAGGATTCTGGCAGTGGGTAAGAGGAGAAAGGGAGAGTTGCAGATGTGGCTGTGTGCTCTCCCCAAGTGGGGAAATGCACTTGTGAATCTGGGTATGTGTGTTAACACTCCCCTATGCACAGTGGGTGCACACAAATGAACGTGCATTTGTGTGCGGTGTGCCCTTGAGTAGGCAGAGGAGTGCTCAGGTCCCAGGCACCCAGCCCCCTACTGTCTTCCTCCACATTCAGTCTCTTCTGTCATATGGAGTCCCCTCCTAAGTGTACCTTACTCCCATCCCTACTACACTGCTCTACCTCAAACCTCTTCATCTCTCACCTAGACTGCTGCCACGCTCTGCCTCTAGTCACAGACCCTAGTTCACTCTGTACACTGCTGCCAGCATGGTCTTTCTAAAAGGTAAGTCACACCACATCACCGTCTAGCGCAGAAGCTCTCAGGCACTGCCATTGCCTACAGCAGCTTTAGAAGCAGACCCTGTGTCTAAATGAAATCCTCAAACAGAAGGGCAGTGTTAATGCAGATAAACGCAGAACTGCTCTGTGGAATTATGCAGGCTCCTTAGCAAGGCATTCCCGCCGGTCCCTTGCCTGCCTCGCCAGCGTCGTCCTTTAACTCTACAGAAGCAGCGTGGCTTGGTGGCTAAGTTCTAAGACTGTAGAACCAATCTGTCTGCTTTCCAATCCTTACCACTTACTACCTGTGAAAACTTGGGCACGTGGTTTTACTTCTCTGTGCTTGGGTTACCTTGTTGATAAACAGGGAGCAAATAGTACTTCATGGGGTTCTTTTAAGGATTAGATTAATTTATATTTGTGAAGCACTCGAAACAGTTTCTGGCTCATAGTAAGCACTCAGTAAATTTTAACTCTGATGACATTTTTTACATCTCACCCCAAGTTGCCCTAAACTTCTCCAAGTTCCCTGGAATGCTATGCTATCAGACCCTCCAGTACTTTGCATGTGTGTGGGGAGGGCTTGGCTGCAAGACCTGGAGTCATGAGGCTACTTGAGCAAGGAAGCTCTATTCTAAGGACACATGTGGACTGGATCAGGCATCGAAAAGCTACTCAGGACCCGGGGGGACCGAGTTTCCTTTTCTCTTGGAGCACGGGCTTCATGTCCTGCTACGCTTACTGGACAGTCCAACCTGTGCTCCCTAACTTCTTGAGTGATCCAGTCTGATGGGCTAAAATCCGTTTCCAAAGCCTCCTAATTGGGTAAAACCCTTTGTGCTTAGGGCACTGTCTACTGGTCAGGAGGCCACCTCTGGCCCAGTTAGTGGCCACTGTCCTTCAAAGGATGGCTTTGCTTCTCTTCTTCCCTGAGCCAGGTCCTGTGGATGAAACGGTGTAGCTGGAAGGGGCCTCAGAATCAATCACGCTTCTAGCAAAGCATCTTGTGGCCTCCACCGGAATGGCCTCCTTCCTCCTTCTCTGCTCGGCAAACTTGTTTACCTCTCAGGTTTCCACTCCAGGACACCTTCCTCGGTCTCTCTTTCCTGATCCTCCCCAGGCAGAATTGGGCACTGTCTTTCCACGTGCAGGACCTGGGTACTGCCCTCCACTGAAGGACCTGTCTTATCGGCATCTGTATTCTCTCTGGTCATCTGTTTTGAAATGGAGACATAATTGACATATAATATTGTATAAGTTTTAGGTTTAAAACATGCCTGTCTTTTCGCAAGATTTCTTTATGTATCTCTAGCACTTGACACACAGTGGGTGCTTAATCAAAATTTTATTAGATGAATGAAAGAAATCTAGATATATATGCAAAGGAAGGTAAATTTCAGACCATATTTGTTTTCTTTGCTGAAATTGTACCTTTTTTGGAACAAAGACAAGTTCCACTCAAAGAGGAGAAATAGAAAATTGGAAGAAATAGATGTGTTTTCTGTGACATTTCCAAACTCTCCCACACTATGCAGAGGCACAGTTGCCTCTCATGTCTGCATTCTTTGCTCTCACCACCTGGAACGTCCTTCAAATGTCTTCACACCCACCCCTTATTTTCGACCTAGTGAACTACACTGTCAACTTTCAATGATCCCTCACAGTTCACGTCTCCAGGAATATATCCTTGACCTCTACCTCCTGTCCAACGTAGACATTGCATTTCTCCCAACTCTATGCTAAGTTTGTGTGGTGTCCTGTAGCTGCTTTCGTTACATTTATCACACAGAATGGAGATTTATTTCCTTATATACGAGGTCTGACAATTAAGTTCACGAACTAATCCTAGAAAAAGTGCTACATACCTCAATGCTGAATATCACAATGGTCACCTTTGAAGTCCTCCCCTGGGGAAGCTGTGCACTGACGCCACTGCCTAGTCCACCCTTCAAAGCAATTTTGGAACTCTTTTTCTGGAATGGCCATCAGAGCTGTCATCGTATTACCCTTGGTGTCCTGAATGTCATCAAAATGTCTTTCTTTCAGTATTTCCTTTATCTTCGGGTAAAGAAAGAAGTCATTGGGGGCCAGATCAGGTGAGTAGGGAGAATGTTCCAATACAGTTATTTGTTTACTGGCTAAAAACTCCCTCACAGACAGTGCTCTGTGAGCTGGTAAGACACGACCACACAGCAATATGAACACATATTGTTGTGATGCAAGAGCCATGAATTGATGGCGAAAAGTTCAGGTTGTTTAACTTTTTAACACAGCCTTTTCAGTGCTTCCAAATAGTAGACTTGGTTAACTGTTTGTCCAGTTGTTATAAATTCGTAATGAATAATTCCTCTGATATCAAAAAAGTTTAGCAACATTGTTGTTACAAGTTCTCTAACTTAATTGTCAGAGCTCATATATGTCTTGTTGCCTAGAAAGGAGCTCATTAAGAGCAAGGAGAGGCACTTATTCATCTGTATAGCTCCTGTTCACCCAGGATGGTCCTTGGATTGGATTAGGTGCTCAATATATGTTTGCTGAATGAGTGAATGAAGTGTTCCAAAATAGCAAAAAATCCCCAAATCCTTTAGCTTAGTCTTTGAAATGTGATTTCTTGCTGCAGACCACCTTTCTTTGTGTTTGATTCAGACTGAAGCTACTTCTTTTCTCTTCTCATAGTTTTCATTTTTCCTGAGCACATTTCAACTGACTGAAGCGGGTGAGGGGATCCAAAATATTCACAAATGTGCCACTGTGGACAACCGAGACCCACCATAAACCTTCTCACAGTGTTTTTTTATGATTGCTTTGCTCAAACAAGGTCTCAGTACTCACATTTGGGTAAAATGTGAAATTCCTCCACCATCCCTGGTTCCTTCATGCTTACCCACTTCTTTTCTACCTTTCTGTTAGTTCTGACAAATGTGCATTATACAAAATGGCTAGATGTCTCTGCAACGAGCATTTTCAAAGCAAAGAAAAGGCTTCTTCTCAATGCTTGTTAGCTCAAAAACACTGATTCCTCACACCTGCATGAAAATAAATTCCAGGTGTAGTAAAGACCTAAATGTGAAACCAAACTGTAAAACTATGAGAAGGGAAAAATAAGTAAATATCATTATACACTTCCACAAAAAGGATTTCTTAAACAAGATATAAAAAACACAATCAGTAAAAGAAAAAATAGATTTGATTGCATTAAAATAAAATTGAATTGTCATGGGCAAAATCAGAAGACAAGCAAAACACTGTAAGAAAATATTCATGACAAACTTAACAGATAAAGTATTAATATCTAGAATATGTGAAGAACTGCTATAAATCACTACCAAAAAGACAAAAAACCCAATAGAAAATGGGCAAAGAAAATGAAGAAGCAATTCTATAACAGGAAAACAAAATGGACAATTAGCGTATGAAGAGATGCTTAATTTTATTTGTGGTCAAGGAAATGGATATCAAAACAGTAATGAGGCTCTATGTTATCAGCGAAAATTGAAATCAGACAACATCAATATTGAAAAAAATGTGGAAAAATGGGAATTTTCAACAATGGGTAACAATGTAAATTAGTACAACCATGTGATTGCCACATTAACTTGCCACATGTAATTTGGCAATTTCATATAAAATTGGACATGCGCACATTATGTGACTCAACAATTCTACTTTTAGGTCTACACCCTAGAGAGTAACTCACACATGGTCATATGGAAACATATAAAAGAATAAAGCATATGATTTTTTTGTAATCATGAAAAATCTGGGAACCTTTTATGTAATAGCCTAAATTTCCCCCAAACAGAGGCCAAGACAAGGGCTTGCATGCAACTAGTTTATTTTGGGAAGTGATCCCAGGAAATACAGGTGGGGGCTGGGAAGAGTGAAAGAGGGAAGGAGGAAAAGCGAATCCAAGGACGTGTATCTGGCTGGCCACCGCTATAGGCAACTCCAATGGGACTCCATACCCCAGAGATTTATTTCTTTTAAGACCCACATAGAAAGCACTGCAGCGTTCTTTACTCCAGCGATAACAGATGAGCACATTTATCCATGGACTCCCAGCTTCCACTGGTCAAAGATTGCACCAAGGGTTAACTCTGTCACATTTCCAGGTTTTCCATGTGTCTGAATGGCTAAGTAGGATGGCACTCCAGCTCCCACACTCTTCTTACTCCTTTTATGTGATGTGTCTTTTTGCCTTTTGGTCCTACTTTTTGGGAGAGTTCCTCAACTTTATTTTTCAATCCTTCTATTTTATTTTGTATTTGTCCAACATATCTTTTATTTTCTGACTGCACTCTCTTTTCTCTAATTGCTGCTTTTTTCATAGCAACCTCTTCTTGTTTTACAGCTGCAATAGCTTTTCATGTCTCTCCGAAGGTTTTAATTATCTTTTTTCTTCTCTCTGTTATCTCTGTTCTCTGGGGTCATTTATCCTTTCTTATAGTCTCCTTACTATGGTGGAGATTTTTCTCAAATGTCTGATAATATTAATTGCTGGTTGTTATTTAATAGTGAGGCACTAGAATGGCAATCGGAGCTACATGGTAGGTTGGGCTTTAGAATCGGTGAACTTTGCTTTAGGTTACCAGATAGGAAGTGTGAGTGGCCCCCAAATGCCACATAAATAGGTGTTATTCACTTTCTTCATGAAAGAACCTTCTGCCTAGGGAGAGATGCCCTGTGGCTAGGTGTTCTATGTTCAAGTTGTAAGACGCTATTCCTTTCATAGACTTTCTGTTAAGCCGTCTGTTTTGACCCCCACATCTTACTCCTGCCCGCGGGATGGCGATACATACCATCTCTGCTGGGGTTGTTGGCTTTCTTCTAGACTATATCATTCTCCTAGTATGTCCCAGGCTGCAGCTTCCCTTGCTCTAATCTATCAGTTACCTTCCTCATGAAATTTTCTCTTTGGAAACTTGTTAAAACCTCTCTTCCATTTTGCTTTGTGATCATAGTCCTTTGTTTCTTCTTGTGAGTTGATATCTACACTTAGTAACATGACAATACATTTGGTCTTTTAAGTTATTCCTCTGTCTTTAATATTTTTCCGATATTTCTCTATATTGCTGTTTCACTTTATAACGTGATCACTTTTCTGAGATGTGTGGGTGCTATGTGTGTGGCGTTTCATCCGATAACTTGGATATTTTTTAGTATAATGTTCTTCTACTTGATAACTTGACAACTCTAATTTTATATATATAATTAATTCTGGCATATAGCAAGACTTTAAAAATCCAATCTGATAACGTTTACAATAGGTGAGTATAGTCTATTTACATTTTATGAATATGTATATGTTTAAAATTGTACTATCAGCTTATGCACCATTTCTGTTTACCATTTTGTCTTTATTCTTTCTTTCTGCTGATAGGTTATTTATCCCAGTCCTCCTTTTTCAGTCTACTTATTTGGAAGGTACAGATTGTACTTTCATTTTTTTAGTAGTTTCTCTAATTTTTTTTTTAACAAACACACTTAACTCCTCACTTTTCTAACAAAACTGTTATTACCTATTTCAATCCTACCTTCAGACACTGCCATAATTTTACTACTCTGCGCATACTTCTCATCTTCCATTGTATTACACTTCTCTAGAGTTTCCATTTTATATTTTTATCACAAATAGTATCTTTTTTACTGCCGATAGTTAAATTTCTTTACATTTTAAGCAAATTCCTGTGCTATCATTAAAAATGTTCTCTAATAATTATTGTATTTTACCGAGTGTCTGGGAGTATAAACTCTCTTAGTTATTATACTGAGATTTTACTTACTGTTTAAATTGAGCACTGAATTAGTAAATATCAAACTATTGTTCTAGGGGAAATACAGGGTTAGGTTCCTGTGAGCTTTTGGTCACAACATTTTTATCAACCAATAAATATATAACCTTTAGAATTGTATAACGTGTGTTTCACATTATACACGGTAAATATACACATTATACACGGTTTCACATTATACACGGTTTTCACAGTAAGCACACACTGTATGATGTGTGTTTTTGTTTAAAGATACCTTTTTAAACTTATATTGTTTATCCATTAACATAGAACTCCCTGCCCACAGCACTATAAATAAATCATGTCTGAAGGAAGCTTATCTAAAACACACATTTTCTCCATAAGGTACATCACAACTCCCCGAGCTTAGGAACCCTAGGTACCACTTCAGCTTTATGTTTGGGCGGCATTTTAAACAGTGAAATCAACAACAAAAAGCACAACATTGCAAAACGTGTGGCACTAGGTAGACTACCAAAAGGACCCTTGTTTACGGTATGAGAGTTGAAACAGTGAGGCAGGGCAGCCCCTTGTTTGAACTCAACTGGGACCATAAGTATCTGATGAATCAAATTTCCCTTCTCAATGCATATGTCTGGAAATGACCACAAAGGGTGGCGTGTCCTGATTTGGAGATTACAAATACGTTTTAGTGAGTAGGCAAATTCGCAAACATGGAATCTGCAAATAATGAGGATTGAGTGTATGTATAACACAGTGACTTTTCACACAATTCAGGCATCCATGTGAAGCAAGACAGGTAAGCTAGGAAATTGACAACCCCCTCCAGGGTACAAGTGGTGCTTCACTGATTACAGTAGTGACAAGTGAATGTATCCAGGACCTGCAGTTGCAGAAAAACAGGAACCACTCTCTTCCAGCTAGACATTTAGCTAATTATAATGTCATAATAATCTCAATTGCATTGTGGTTACTACAATGAGATGTTACCAAAACCTGTCCCCAGGAGGTATAAATACCATGATCAGGACTTCCTAGGGTGACTCTTCTCTGAGTTCTCCAGCACATTGATTTTCAATGAATTACTTTCAGTTTCCTACATCTGTCTCGCTCTTGAATTCTTTCCTGCGCAGAGACAAGAACCCAATCACTGCTGCTATGGGTCGAGTCCTCTTTTGGACTTCCCTGTGAGCCTCCGGCGACACATGTAACAAGCCCCCAAGTCAAGAAATAAAACATTTTCAGCTTCCTTTTGGACCCTCTTCAGAGGGTAACCACCGTCCTGAAATTTAACATCACAGATTAGTTTGTCTGTTTTTCACATTTTATCAATGTAAGCATGTATTGTGTACTCTGTGTCTGGCTTCTTTGTTCAATATTATATTATATGTTATATATTATATATTATATATTATATATTATATATTATATATTATATATTATATATTATATATTATATATTATATATTATATTATTCATCTATGTTGTTGCAAATCATAATAGTATTGATCATTTTAAAGCATTTTTGTCAGTCTGCTATGTACAATTAATTTTGTCAGAAGTGAATTCATTCATATTCCCATTGTTGCTTTGTTGTCTTTCCTAGAATTATATTTCCTCATGTGTTTTAGACTTCTGATTTTCAAGGTCATTTTAAGGGAATCTTTCTGCTTCTTCATTTTTCCCCTTCCTTTCGAGTAGTGGAGTGGGTATGCTGCTGCCTTCCCCTAACTCCCCAGGCTCTCGCTCAGAACCAAGTCTTACAGGGCTGTTTCAGCATACCTCTTCTGCCAAAATGTTGGGGCTATCCTGTCTGAGAGCCTTCAGGAGACTCAGCTCAGGTTTTGTTCATGAGGCTTTGGCTATCCTTGCCTGCTTAGGTCCCTATTTTCCTGGAAACAGCTACACCAAGCAGCAAAGGAGCAGCCTTTCTAAGCCCCCTTGAAAGGAGGACCACCCCACTTCAGCTCCTGGCTTCATGCAAGGAGCCTGACTCTCGTCTGTACCTTGGGTGAAGCTGTTTGATTCCTATTTCTCTGCTGCTCAGTCTCATATCATCACTATCTGGGTCCAGATCTGGAGCCCAGCATGTTCTGGCTTTATCCTTGCTCACCATTGTGGATTTCTGGTCCCAGAGATGCTTGCCTTGTCTTTTGGTTATCTCTTTTTACATTTGACCTGCCATTGCTATGTGTCTGGAAACGGGAGAAGTTGAGGAGGGAACTTAACTACACTATCCTGCCTGGATGTCTCTACTGCTTTGTTTTATCAGAGGATACGTAGCAAAGCCATTTTTATTCTGAAATAAATAAAGTATTTTTCAAGAGTCCCCACTGAGATGGAAACAACCCAAATGTCCATCAATTGATGAATGGTAAACAAAATATGGTCTATCTATACAATGGAATATTAGTTATTCCATTATTTACCTATTTAACCATTAAAAAGAATTACTGATACATGCTATACTACATGGATGAACCCAGAACACATTCTGCTGAGTAAAAGAAGCCAAACCCAAAAGGCCATATATTGTATGATCCTATTTATATGAAATTTCCAAAACAGGCAGATTCACAGAGACAGATAGGAGATTGGTGCTTTCCAGGGGCAGGGGGAGGGAGAAACGGGGAGTGGCCGCTCATGGCTGTGGAGTTTCCTTTTGGGGTGAGGAAAATGTTCTGTAACAAGATACTGGTGATGGTTGTACAACAGTGTAAGTGTAGAAAATGCTGCTGAATTGTACACTTTAAAATGGTCAAAATCATGAATTTTATATCACGTGAATTTTATCACAAGGCAAAAAGTCTCCACCCTTCTGTACACTTTCTTATGAATGTTACCCTCCTTCTTTGCACCAACACAATACCAGGTTCCTACCTTTACTGAGCATCTTTCACATTATACTGCAAATTATTTGTCCTTGTGTCGGTCTGCCTACCTGATTACAAGCATTTTCAAAAGAAGAGCTGTGTCCTGTTCAGATTTGTTTCTGTTATCTTGCTTAGTGTCTGGCACTGAGTAAGTCCCAAAAAGTATTTGCCGAATGAATGAATGAACGAACAAATTAGCTGAACTCAAATGACCATTCAAAAAAAATGTTCACTCTTTCTCCGGGCCTCTCCATTTGTTGTTAAAATTATTCCCCGGGGAAATTTATTTTCATGCATAAGTATATTGTGATGCCCTCAGGACTGAAGCTTTCAGTGTGAGGAAACAGGACCAGCTCCCCGGCTTCTCCGGGCCCCCCAACAACTTGGACCTTCCAGCCCCTGTTGGGAGTCAGTCCTAACACATCTGCTGGGGGTGCAGTCACAATGGCTGCAGACTCAATTATTCAAAATATTCTCAACAACTAAGCTCAGAAATGCTTCTGCTGAGTCACCCTCCAGCACAGTGTTTTCTTTCTGATGCTTCCATCCGTCCTCCGAGGCGTAAATTGCAAACACTGCAGCCTCGCTCTGCAGAGGGGGGTTAAATGACTTCACCTGGACCAGGCAACAAATTATGGAATACGCGATGCATGAAATTGGAGGAGACTTCAGAGGGGTCTTCCCACCTCTGCTCCTATTTGACTGCTACGTATTTGCAGGCTTCAGGGTTATAAATGTCCTGAATATACCAGCTATCAGATTAAGATTTTGTGATATAAAAATTTCTTCCTTAGCTTTAACTCTGAGTCTTTATGATACAGTTGAAGATGTTTTCTCTTCTTCCAACTTGTGTGGAGATAAGGATGGGAAAGAGTTATCGACCATTTCCCCAATGGTAGCCCTATTTCCCATCCAAGTGATTTTTAAATCATCCCTTTCACTCTTCCATATTAAAATTTGCAACTCTTTCATTGAAAAAAGTTGAGAACCTGTCTGTCACGCGGGGGACCCTGCTCGCTGCGCCATTTGTCGTGCAGGGTCTCAGCTCCCACTCCCCGCCCAAGAACGCAGGACACGGTAAGGCCAAAAAGGAACACCCATGGAGCCATAAGTAGGGGAGTCAAACCAATATATTCTCGCTGGCGTCTGGGCTGGAGACACAGGGAGCAGGATCTACATAATCTGCCTAACAGCAGTCCGCGCTTGCCAGCCACCATCTTCTTGCTAGCCCCCATTCCTCTTCTCTGCTAGCGTAGCCACAGCCGTTATATTAGTGGCCAATGGCCTACGGGTTACAGCTGACGGCCAACTAGCCACAGCTGCTGGCATCTGATCACAGTTGATGGCCATTTACTACCCGAGCCAGCACCTTTCTATGTGAGGCCGAGAGCCTGGAAACTGCTTTTTTGGGGTTTTGTCCCCACACTCCACCCCTACAGGGTCTCGCCTCACAATCTACGCGACAAGCGTCTTCTGCGAGGGGCCCTGTGCAAGGAGCCTGGAGGTGAATGCACTATCCTGAACACAGCCAGGCTCTCTGAGCACAGCCAGGGTTTCTCAGGGCACCACCACAGTACTTCTGGGCACGGCCAGACTTCCTGGGCTTCTTAGGGTACCACCAGTCTCCCCGGGCACAGCCAGGTTTTCTCAGGGGACCACCACAGTACTTCTGGGCACAGCCAGACTTCCTGGGCTTCTTAGGGTACCACCTGTTTCCCTGGGCACAGCCAGCTTTTCTCAGGGCACCACCACAGTACTTCTGGTCACAGCCAGACTTCCTGGGCTTCTTAGGGTACCACCTGTTTCCCCGGGCACAGCCAGAGTTTCTCAGGGCACTGTCACTCTCTCTGGGCACAGCCAGACTTCCTGGACACAGCCAGGGCCTCTCAGGGCACTGCCACTCTCTCTGGACACAGCCAGACTTCCTGGACACAGCCAGGGCTCACAGGGCACTGCCACTCTCTCTGGGCACAGCCAGACTTCCTGGACACAGCCAGGGCCTCTCAGGGCACTGCCACTCTCTCTCTGGACACAGCCAGACTTCCTGGACACAGCCAGGGCCTCTCAGGGCACTGCCACTCTCTCTCTGGGCCTCTCGGGGTACTGTGCTGGAACAACAGTGGCTCACATCAAGGTGCTTACATATTATCAATGGCGACCAGTCAAGACACAAAAGCAAACATCTGCCAGTCCCACTACATGGTGGTATGTTCCCAAACAGTCAAGCGTCCATTAAATTAGGGATGGAAGGCAATTCCCCATAGTCCACAGTCATTCGCCAGGGCTGTCCTGGGGTGAGGGATGACCTTGACCTCACCCTCATGTCCCAGGGAGGACTCAGCAAGCATTTCCTCCTGGGACTAAAAGTCCTGCATCCGGGCTGCCTCAGCAAGCAGTTCCCAGCCCACAGGGCAGCAACAATCTCCGCTTTCTCCGGCCTCTGCTGGTTGGGGAACCATCCACATCTTTCCACCCCTCCACGGGGATCGAGCTCTCCGGCAGCTGCTCCTCCTGGTCTTCCTCAGACTGAGTTTTCATACGCACAAACTGCTCCACTGCCCTTCGGAAAGCTTTGGCCGGCACCGTATCCTGCCGACTACGCCATGTGTCACGCGGGGGACCCTGCTCGCTGCGCCATTTGTCGTGCAGGGTCTCAGCTCCCACTCCCCGCCCAAGAACGCAGGACACGGTAAGGCCAAAAAGGAACACCCATGGAGCCATAAGTAGGGGAGTCAAACCAATATATTCTCGCTGGCGTCTGGGCTGGAGACACAGGGAGCAGGATCTACATAATCTGCCTAACAGCAGTCCGCGCTTGCCAGCCACCATCTTCTTGCTAGCCCCCATTCCTCTTCTCTGCTAGCGTAGCCACAGCCGTTATATTAGTGGCCAATGGCCTACGGGTTACAGCTGACGGCCAACTAGCCACAGCTGCTGGCATCTGATCACAGTTGATGGCCATTTACTACCCGAGCCAGCACCTTTCTATGTGAGGCCGAGAGCCTGGAAACTGCTTTTTTGGGGTTTTGTCCCCACACTGTCATATGTCAGGAGCTCTGGATTCCAACATAAATAAAATATAATCCCTCTCTTCAAGGCATGAGTTCATAATCTTGCTTTAGGGTTTGCTTGAAATTCTTATTTCTGCCTCTAAACCAGCTTTGTAAATTTACCAGCTGGCAAAACTTTTTTTTTTTTTTTTTTACTTAGCTTATTATTCTGCATGCTTTTAATAAATGGGAAAAATCAGTGTTAATCTCTCTTCATGTTGTGCCAATAATCAGCAGCCTGGGACAGGATGGGATTGTCTGTGCCCAGTCACGTGGAAATCCTTTCAATGACCTGAAATGGAGACACAGAGTAGGAACTTGAAAATAATTGCTTTCTCGCAGTGAGTTAGAGTTCCCTGGAAGCATCCCCTTCTGACACAGCTGCCCCAGGTCTGACACAACGGAGACACCACATCTGGCTTGACTAATGCAAACATGGCTTTTTCTGGGAAACCCCACGGCCATGATCAGTTCTCAATCACTCTGTGTGGTCCCCAGAACTGTTGCTGAGGGACATGGCAGGCAGAATAAGGATGCATATTTCTCTCTGATCTGAGAGACACTGAAGCCATCTCTTCCTTTGCTGACTCAGTATCCTAGGGAGAGGGGCTGTACGGGATACCCGGTCTGCTTTGAAAGGGATGTGCTGGAATTCCAAACTCAGTCCTTCCGTCTGCCTCCAACGGTGGTGCTGACTGCTCAGGCAGCCAGCACCTCTGTCATTTAAGCCACCTGCAAAATAGAGTTACACAGTAAAAGGCTTTGAGAGCAAGAAAAGTTCCATGAAGGAAATGACCTCTTTTTTTTTTTTTTAACTATAGGAGCTAGGTTTTTTTTTTTTTTTTTTTTTTTTTTTTTAACTGGTCAGAGTCTCCTAAGAGGGGGATGTGTTAGCTCCTGGTCACCGGTCATTCATTAGTCCTGACACAAGCGCTGTTATTCTATGTGACTGGTCAGCAAGGCATTTGAGGGTCTGGATGAGAGAGCGACCTCTCCTTCTTCTTAATGCCTTTTGTATCATCTTCTTGTATGTAACTAACATCTAAACGTCTAATGGCTAAATATCTGCCTTGTTTGTCACTGTCTTAGTTTGGGTTTCCCCTAAAGCTGACCCTGGGACAAAGATTCAAGTGCAAGGAATCTATTTGAAAGGTTATCCTGGGAGACACTGCTAGGCGTGGTAGACAGGGAAAGGAAGTTAGTCAAAAAGGAATCATTACCAAGCAAGTTACATCATGGTAACTGGAGCCTGATCCCTCTGGTGAACTCTGGGAGACAGGGCATCATGCAAATCTTAGAGTTATCACACCTGAGGAGTGAGGAAATTGGGGTATTTCCATCAGTCATTGGTTGAAGGCTATTTCTGTGTAACTTAAATTCTATAACCCTATGGGGAAAATGAACATTAATTCCTACTTTATTTCACACAAACAATTTAATGCAAGGAAGAGCATGTGCCTAGATGTAAAAGTTAGAATTATAAAATATCTGGAAGAAAACATAGAAGAATATGTATACAACCTTGGGGTAACCAAAGATTTCTTAGACAGGACACAAAAAGCACTAATAAAAAGCACCTGAAAATTAATAAATTGGACTTCACTCAGAATGAAATATTTCTGCTATTTGAAAAAACATTTAAAAACATGTTAAGACAATGAAAGGGAAAGTCATAGGATAGGAAAAATACTTTCAATACATATAGCTCACCAAAGATTTGGATCTAGAATATGTAAAGAACTCCTACAAATCAATAATAGCAAAATATTTGAACAGACACTTCTTATAACAGGATATACAATGGCCAGTAAGCCATTTGAAATGGGGCTTAACGTTATTGATCGGCAGGGAAATGCAAATAAAAACCACAGTGAGATACCACTATACATCCACTAGAATTGCTAAAACTAAAAGGACTGGCAGTGCAAATGACAGAAGGACAACCGGAACTGTCATATTTTGCTGGCAGGAGTGCAAATGGTACAACCACTATGGAGGTCTTTGTGTGTTGTTTTTTTAAATAGAGTTAGAACCCAGCGATTCCACTCCTACATATATGTAGAAGAATAAATGGTAGCACATATCTACATAGCAGCTTGAAAACAAACACAAAACAATCCAAATGTCCATCAACAGGTGAAGAACAAATTGTGATATCATGCAATAGAATGTTGTTCAGCAGTAAAAAGGGATGAGCTATTGATACACAGAACAACATGGATGAGGCCAAAAGACAAAATTACACGGAGCAAAAGAAGCAGATATAAAAGAGTACATTCTGTGTGGTTTCATATATATCAAGTCCGGGAACAGGAAAGCTAAGCTATAGTGATAAAAATCAGACCAGCAGTTGCCCCTGGGAGTTGGAGAGTAACTGGAAGGAGAAACTCCTCAGGGAACTTGGGGTTTCTGAAAATGTTCATTATCTTGTTTTGGATGATGGTTACTTGAGAGCATAGGTGTCAGATATCACCTGCCTGAACATATAAGATCTGTGCTTTTTACTGTATAGAATTATATACCCTCAGAAATATTACAGATTTTTCTTTAAAACACAGACCATTGCAAATAGGGAGTAATTTGCTCCACATTCTGCCTTCCCACTGGACTGCAAGCTTTAGGAGGGCAGAAGCCACACGTGTTTGTTCTCCACTACAACCCCAGCACCTACAGCAGCTGAGAACTCTTGAATGCTCAAATTGCATTTTTAATATCATAGGGTGTTTTTTTTTTTAAGAGCTTCTGTCATAAGCTGTGGCTTTCTATCTCCCTTTGCAGATATGATCTGTTCTTGGCAGATGCTGGTGGCCCCAGAAGCTCGAGCACAGGTGCACTGTCTAGGAGGGAGCTTGCAGGTGGGAACGCAGCAGGGCCCCGGGTGTCCTTGGGCAGTGACAGGAGTCCAACTGCGAGCGCCATCTGCTCCTGTGAAGGGTGTCTGACAGCATCCGCAGCCCTGGCCCTGGAAGGTGAGCGCCTGTGAGACCGAATGTCAGACTCTCACTCCCATCCTCCTGCCTGCAGGGAGCCATGGAAAGTCATTCTAATGCTGCAAAAAGGAAGACCAACACGTGTGCCTCTTTGTAATTTACCTAGCATTTCCCCACATCTGATCTTATTTTTCTTTCCCTATGACCCTGTAAGGTAGGTATTTACCAACCCTATTTTACAGAGAGGTTAAGTGCCTTCCCCAAGGTCACACAGCTGGCAAGTGGTGGACCAGGGATGGAAACCAAGTTTCTGACCATTGACTACTATATTAAATGCAGTACTGCTGTGTCACGTAAGGACCTTCAGAAAAGGTTTCTGAAATCTGACCCCTTCAAGCTCTACCGGACTAATGGAAACATAAGTAACAAATATCCTTTGCCTTGAATGCAGTTTATTCTATATGCCCCTGAAAGATTAGCCTGTCTGGACAACCATTATAATACTGCCACAGCCCTATGCAAATATTCCAAGGGGGAAAAGGGGTGGTACATGAGGGAAAAGGGGATTAAATATATGGCGATGAAAAGAGAACTGACTTTGGGTGGTGAACATACAATGTAATATATAGATGATGTATTACAAACTGTACACCTGAAATCTATGTAACTTTGCTAACCATTTTCACCCCAGTAAACTTTAATTAAAAAAAAATTGTTGGGCTGGCCCGGTGGCTCAGGTGGTTAGAGCTCCATGCTCCTAACTCCGAAGGCTGCTGGTTGGATTCCCACATAAGCCAGTGGGCTCTCAACCACAAGGTTGCCGGTTCCACTCCTCGACTCCCTCAAGGGATGGTGGGCTCCGCCCCCTGCAACTAAGATTGAACACGGCACCTTGAACTGAGCTGCTGCTGAGCTCCCTGATGGCTCAGTTGGTTGGAGTGCATCCTCTCAACCACAAGGTTGCTGGTTCGACTCCCGCAAGGGATGGTAGGCTGTGCTCCCTGCAACTAGCAATGGCAACTGGACCTGGAGCTGAGCTGCGCCCTCCACAACTAAGACTTGGAAAAAAGTCCTAGAAGTACGCACTGTTCCCAATAAAGTCCTGTTCCCTTTCCCCAATAAAATCTTTTAAAAAATTGTTTTTCCATGCTCCTCACTACCTACCAACTAAAATTTACTCTCCTTAGCTGCTGTTCAGTGCTTTTCTGCCCAACTCACCTTTGTGGACTCATCTTCGTTAAAAAACCTTGCATTCTGGCTCTCTGTCACTATCTTCATCTCTACAACTTTTGCTTCTCAACTTGCCCTCCATATAGAATACCAGTTTCTTCCACATTGCCCTGCCATTCCTATTCATAGATGTTTACTTCATCTGAATCCTTTGAGCACGTGGTTTATACCTTTCACGCGGCATTAACTGTCAGGTATCGTAAGTATCTCTCCATCTTCCTTATTAGATCCTGGGGTCCTAACAGGCTAGATGCATGCCTTACCCATTTCTGTAACCCCGTGGTGACTAGCATAGCTACACACTGCAGATATTTAATCAGTCATGTGTACAGAGAATAAATTATCACCTCTCTAACCATTGTCTATGCATTTAATACCCTTTGGCATGCATAGTTTTAAAAAATGTTTGCATTATAACTTTAGTTTATGAGTTTGGTTAATATAGCCTCCATCTTCTGTATACATTGCTTCTGATTTGACACAGACTGGATGAATACTTAAATTCTTTGCAAATGGGGTGGACACATTTAGAGATTGTGACGTCCCCACCAGTTCTACTCTGGCCGTGTGACCTTGGACAAATCGCTTGTACTCTCAGGGCCTTATATTGCTTCCATGTATTCAGTGGGGGAAATAATCTGTTTTGCTTCTTTAATTCATCCCCAAGGTTATTGGGAGGACAAATGAAACAACAGATGTAGAAGTGCTTTGTCGACTATAAGTCACCCAGACCTGTCATTTAGTTGTACCTCCTGTTTGACTGGGGCACCCTTTTTATTTCTGGCAGCACCCACCCACTGGCTCCTCTCCTTTGGAGAGAACCGGGCGGTCTGGAGGCAGTTCTGTCCAGGGGACTGCAGGATGATGAGGAAACAACCCTATTTCCGAGTGGCGGGTGGAGTTGGGGCTGTGTTGTGGTGGGTTAGAAGCGCGCAGGGACGTTGTCATCTGAAAGGTGGCTGGGAGGAAGGCCACACTTGTCCAGACAGCCTGGGCGAGCGGCCTAGTCAGCGTGCGGAAATTACAAGGAGTCAGCCAGGTTTTTGGAAGTGTCTCAGCGCTGGACGGTGACATGGGCTGCCCGAGGGAAGGGGACGGCCTGAGTGCTGCAAAGGGGAGACCCGTGACCAGTGATAAACGGCACAGCCCTACTTCCAGGTAGAAGTTACCACCTCCAGTTTGCCCGAGAGGAGCGCAAAGGACAGAGACACCCACAACCCGGGAGCCCCCTGCAGGAGCCGCGGGGCCGTCCCATTGGCTTGCACTAGACGGGAGGGTGGGCCTTGGGTCTTCTCGCTTCCTGATTGGTTAGCTGCGCTGATCAGCTGGCGCCCGCGGCGGCGTACACCGGAAGTCTGGACATGGCGGAGGCGGGAAAAGAGCTGCCGGGTCTCGGCCTTCCTGGTGGAGACGCGGTGCAGTGGCCTTTGCAGCGGTATGGCCGCTTCATGCCCGCGGGCACGGGAGAGCCACCTGGGTCTGGCCTGGAAGCTGGGGTGGCTCCTTCGCCCACGTGGAAGGTGAGGCCCGCGAGCGGGCAAGGCCTCGAGGCTCCCAGCCCTCTCCCCCGGACGGAGGGAAGGCTGGGCCGCGTGGTCGCCCAGGGCCACACACGGGAGGGGGTGACGCCGGGGGACACGCCGGGGACGGGCAGGCATGGCTGGCCGCTAGCTCACGCGGCACGTGGGTAGACGGATGGATAGATACAGAGGGAGAGAATATGAGACATGGCTGGAACCCAGGCTTCTCAAATCATTACGCGGGGGGGGGGGGGGGGGGCAGCCAACATTCCTATGTTCAGTACATATGTGTACAGAGCGTCAGTGATGGTGTAGATTTTATTCAGGTGGCTGCGGATGGATCAGTGAAGAAGATAGAAATGGTCCCTACCCTCATTATGGTTTTAATCTAGGGGAGAGTTTATCCCCAAACCATCATTATTATGTCAACCAGTTCCACTTCCCTTGTGTGGGAGGGGGGTTGAATAGTCCGGAACCCAGTCGTCAGGCTGCGGGCGGTGAAGCCTCCACACCGACATGGTCTAAACGTGAATCCCGGCTTTGCCTCGATTTCTGGGACCTTGGTGAAGTTACTTATCCTCTCTGTACCTTGTTTACTGTATCTTAACATAGAGATCATAATAGTACCTACTTCCTAAGATTGTTGTATTATATGTACATATATGTATGTATATATATTATATACCTATATGTATATACACAAATCACCCAACACAGTGCCTTGTATAAAGTTACATGAGGGTTGGCTTTTGTCATGTCCTTGTCCTGTGTTCTGTTTCAACACCATGGGTTGCTAGCATTCAGTTCCTTTTGGTCTAGTTTGGCTCTTGCACGTGGACCCTGGGGTTTTGGATTATGCATGTGAGTGTGTGTGTTGGTGTGGTCTGGGCAGCAGCGGGTAGAAGACGAGCAAAAGAAACAACAAATATTCCAGGTAGAGGATCCAACATGTTCCTAGGCTTTGCACCTGGGGAAACCTCAGCCTGTGTGGCGTACAGAGAAAAAGAGTAAGGCTGGGGCTTAGAGGGAACACGGAATAACAGCATGAGATGAGGTTGTCTGGAGAGGTAGGCAGGTGCCGTATGAACATTATCCTGGAGTCAGTAGGAAGCCACTGATGGGTTTTAAGTAGAAGCATTTTCATCTTTGAAAGCTCACTCTGGCTGAGGTGTGGAGAAGAAATTGAAGCAGAATATGAGTAGATTCAGGAAGATGACTTAGAGTGCTATTGCGATGTGGTAGGCAAGAGATGAGAATGGCTTAGACTGGAGGGCAGGGGTGAGAGGGGAGCTTGGCAGTAGAGGTGGGAAACTGGGCATATTAAAGCTACATTTTGGAGGCCAAAAGAAAAGGACTTGAAGATTGACTGGGTACAAGTGGTGAAAGTAAGGGATTTCTGGTTTCTAGCAGGAACAACTGGGTAGAAGGAGGAACAGTGAGGGAAAGATCCAGACTTCAGTTTTGAATGTATTGAGTTTAAATATGTTTATGAAGCATCCAAGTGGAGATGTTGAGTACATAGTTGTACTCAACAACTATGGTTGACAACTATGGTCTAGACTGAGAAGAAAGACCTGGTCTGGAGATGTAAATGTGCTATTGGCATGAAAATGTGTCCGTGTGAAGGGGGGATGCTTCTAGTCATGAGATTGTGTGAGATTCCAGGACCAAGCCCCAAGGCAGCATTTGTAGGTCAGGTAGAGGAGACACAGTCCTAAAGATGGACAAGGGACAGAGTTGGAGGCAACCAGGAGAATGCAGGTCCATCGAAGCTACCGCAAGTTATTTCAAGAGGGAGAGAATGATTAACTTTGTGGAATGATGCTGCAAAGCAAGGCAAAATGACGACTGAGGCATGTGCATTGGATTTAGCAACATGAAGGTCTGTAGGTCTTTACCAAGAGAAGTTTCAGTATCGGGAAAAGGTGGAAGCCAGAGGGGTGGGCTGAAGAGTGACTTAGGTGAGGAAGTGAATCCAGTGTGCACGGACGATCCTTCTGAGGGACTTGGCCGTGAATATGAGTAGAGACAGCTTAATGAATTGCTCACCAAATTCTAGAATAGTAGAGCCAGGGGCACTATTTGAAGCTTATCAGTATATCTAGGACCACAAAAAAAGCATCAAATACGTAGTTGTACTTTTGTGGAATGCTGTTATATAGGCTGCAAATGCAAAATGAGGTGAACAAAAAGTTAAATTCAAGGGTGACTGAACAATAATAGGATCTTATTTAAAAACTAGGGATGTTTGAGGGCATATTTAATTTTTGAGACTGCCCAAGAGATTCTTTGATACCTTCTCTTGACACCCTCCAGACCCTTTCTCCTCAGGCCTCTGGGTGGGGTGCATTGGCTCAGAGGCAGTCAGTAACTCTTAGATTCTTATTCTGCAACCCAGAGGCCATGGGCATTTGACCATTCTAAGGAGTTGATTGTTATTGCAATTGTCCCCCTTCTTTTTGCAAAGCTCTTCATAATTGCTTATACAGAACAGCACTTTTCAACAGTTTTCAAATGTTTGGCATAAAGCCACGGCTACAGTGAAAAGAGATGAGGTTGGCTTTTGCAGTGCTTTTGAAAAGTGAACATTTGTACCTTCCTTTGAATCTGTGCCGAACCATCCTACCTGCTGGGATCAGTTTCAGCCTAGGTCTGTCATTTTTTTTGGAAAAACGAAAGAGAAAACAAGATTTGTTCTATTTTATGTGCACTGTGACTATTGTGCAATAGTAATAATAGAAGATAAGCTATATAAAGAACTGCACTAAGTCCCATGTGAATTTCTTATTTTAAAAATATGTGCTACCTACAGTAAAAAAGTGTTAGGTAAAGCATAAAAATATATTATTGTGGAGGGCAGAGTCATTCTGGTCGTTGGTTTTCTCTAGGGAACTTGCAGGTTCAACCTTGGTTGAACCTGTTTTGAGTTTTTTCATTTTTTTCTGAAATTATGTGAAGAATCTGCTCCTAGTATTTTAGTTGTTTAATTACAGAGAAGACTCATCATATGGCCATATGCTGAGGCAAAAATGTTGACTCAAGAGAAAAAATGAATAAAACAACGAGACTTTTAAGACTTGAAGTCCTAGTTGAGAGGTAAGGTCAAGTCTGAGACACAAATATTTTATATAAACTATCTAATATATATGTGTCTATTGATTTGATTTATTCATCTGAATTGAATTATTATTATTAAAATTTACTATCTGGAGATAAATTAACCGCCATTTGGAAGCAAATAAAGTTTTCGTAATGCTAAAAGAAAGAAATCAAGGTTTAGTACTATGCTACTCAGACTTCAGTGTGTACAGAAATCACTTGGGAATTCTTTTTTTAATGCAAATTCTGACTCAGTAGGGCTGGTATGGGGAATAAAATTCTGGCGTTCTAACAAGTTTCCAGGTGATGCTCATGCTGTTTATTCCAGGACCACACTTTGAGAAGCAAGGGTTTAGAAGACCTTGAATGAAATGGGCAGCCAGGTACTAAAATTAATAAAATGAATGCAGTAAAGCAATCAGGTTCATAATGAATATGCAGCCATTTTATTAATGGAGTTGATGTTTAAACCATCTATCATTTAAGTGGAATGAACAAATTTTTGAAATACAAACTTAAACTTGATTTTAATTCCTTACATCTGTTAGCCCAGCCCTTCTGAAAAACATGATCATAATAACAGATTGGTCCTTTTTTGTGTATTTTATGTCTGAATATAATTTAGTCTACTACTTTGAGAATAATTTTGAAAGGTGGTTTTAATTGCTGGTTGCTTTTAAAGTTTTACCACATTTTTCAGATTCCGCGGATTTCTCAGATAAGCCCTAACTGGTTGAACCTGACAACGTCCTATTTTCAATGTCTTATTTTCAACGTCTTATTTTTTTCCTTTCAAAAGGAAACCATTCCTTAATCTTTATAGGAATAATGTAAAATAATTGCCCTACTTAGAAATTAAGAAACAGAATATGAAGTTTGTACTTGAAATGAACTTTTAAGTGTGAGTTCAACATAAGATATACTTTGGATCTTCTTAACTGTCCTTCTTTTAAATTTTATTCCTAGTGCTTATATGTTTTCTAGCATATGATAGGTGCTCAGTAAATGTTTGAATGGTAACTTCTCTGAACTTTCTTTTTGATAACGTAATAATTACGACTTGATAGCTACTATTTATAAGTGTTCGCTTTGGTACATTTCTTATAATGGCCTATGAAGCAAATATGATACCCATTTTATAGGTAAGTGAACTAAAACTCACAGAGGTTCAGTGGCTTATCCAGGGACGCAAAGATAATAAATGAGAAGAAAGAATTCAGACCCTGGTTTTCCTGTCTCCAAAAGATGTGCTTTTAACCACCAGGTTGTTTGTCTTAGAAGTGTTAATATTTCATATGGGGAATAGCAGTTCAATTATGTGTCTCAGTTATGTGAGGAATTTGGATATTAACATACAGGGTAAAAATGATACAAATAATAGTATTTTTAACGGATAATTTAAGATTCATTAAAACTCCATGATAATAATAATTATGTTTTAGGTTTTATTTTTTTAATTAAAAATTATAAAAAATTTTCAATTACAGTTAACATTCAATATTATATTAGTTTCAGGTGTACAGCATAGTGGTTAAATATTTATATAATTTACGAACTGATCCCCCAATAAGTCTAGTACCCACCTGGCATCATACATGTTTATTACAATATTACTGACTATATTTCCTGTGCTGTACTTTATATTCCCGTCACTGTTTTGTAATTGCCAATTTGTACTTCTTAATCCCTTCACCTTTTTTACCCAGTCCTTAACCCCTCTCTCATCTGGCAACCATTAGTTTGTTCTCTGTATCTATGAATTGTTTCTGTTTTGATTGTTCATTTATTTTGTTCATTATTTTTGTTTTTTTTTAGAGTCCACATATAAGTGAAATCATGTAGTATTTGTCCTTCTCTGTCTGACTTATTTCACTTAGCATAATACCCTCTAGGTTCAACTGTGTTGTTGCAAATGGTAAGATTTCATTCTTTTTTGTGGCCTAGTAGTATGCATTCTATATACGTACCATATCTTCTTTATCCAGTCATCTATTAATGGACACTTAGGTTGCTTCCACATCTTGGCTCTTGTATATGAACTATCCTTCGTTGTCTCCTGATATAGCCTTTGTTTCAAAGTCTGTTTTGCCTGATATAATTATTGTTACCCCAGCTTTTTACAATTTCCATTTGCATGAAATATTTTTTCCCATGCCTTTATTTTTCAGTCTTCACATGTGTTTCAATCTGAAGTGGGTCTCTTGTAGGTAGCATATGATTGGGTCTTGTTTTTTTGTCCAATCAGTCACCCTATGTCTTTTGATTGGAATATTTAATCCATTTACATTTAAAGTAATTATTGATATATTTGTAGTTACTGCCATTTAAAAAAATTTTAATTAAGTTTATTGGGGTGACATTCGTTAGTAAAATCATATAGGTTTTAAGTGTACATTTCTATAATACTTCATCTATACATTGCCTTGTGTGTTCACCACCCAGTCAGTTCTCCTTCCATCACCATATATTTGATCCCCTTTACCCTTTTGTACCATCCCCCTCCCGCATTACCCTCTGGTAACCACTAAACTGTGTCTGTGGTTTTTTGTTTGTCTTGTTCTTTTGTTGCTTTTAGTTTTATATCCCACATATGAGTGAAGTCATATGGTTCTCGAGTTTTTCTGTCTGACCTATTTTGCTTAGCATGATAACCTCAAGATCCATCCATGTTGTTGCAAATGACAATATTTCATCTTTTCTTATGCCAGGTAATATTCCATTGTATATATGTACCATATCTTTATCCAATCATCTATTGGAGGACACTTGTTTCCATGTCTTCACCACTGTGAATAGTGCTGCAGTGAACATAGGGGTATATATATCTTTATGGATAAATGTTTTCAGGTATTTTGGGTAGGTACCCAAGAGGGATTGCTGGATCGTATGGTAATTTTATTCTTAATTTTTTGAGGAACCTCCATACTGTTTTCTATAGTGGCTTTATCACTTTACATTCCCACCAGCAGTGTATGAGGGTTCCTTTTTCTCCACAGCCTCTCCAATACTTGTTATTACTTGTCTTGTTGATAACAGCCATTCTAACAGGTACGAGGTGGTATCTCATTGTGGTTTTGATTTGCATTTTCCTAATAGTGAAGTTGAGCATTTTTTCATACATTTATTTAGCATTTGTTTGTCTTCTTGGGAGATGTCTGTTCAGGTCCTCTGCCCATTTTTTAATTGGATTGTTTGTTTTTTTGTTGTTGAGTTGTATGAGTTCTTTACATGTTTTGGATATTAGCCCCTTATTGGAGGTGTTGTTTGTAAATATCTTCTCCCATTTGGTTGGTTGTCTCTTTGTTTTGTTGGCTGTTTCTTTTGCTGTGCGGAAGCTTTTTATTTTTGCTTTTATTTCCCTTGCCTTTGAGGTCAAATTCATAAAATCCTCTCTGAACCTAAGGTTCGTAAGTTTCGTACCTATGCTTTTTTCTATACAATTTACTGTTTTGGGTCTTATGTGTAGGTCTTTGATCTATTTTTAGTTAATTTTGGTATTTGGTGACAGTAGCAGACTAGTTTCATTCTTTTGCATGTGACTTTCCAATTTTCCCAGCACCAGTTATTGAAGAGTCTTTCTTTTCTCTATTGTATGCTGTTGGCTCCTTTGTCGAATATTATTCGCCCCTGTATATGTGGGTTTATATCTGGGTTCTCAGTTCTATTCCATTGGTCTCTGTGTCGGTTTTTATATGCCAATACCATGCTGTTTTGATTATTATCACTTTGCAGTATAAATTGAAGTCAGGGAGTGTGATACCTCCAGCCCTGTTCTTTTTTCTTAGGATTGCTTTGGCTATTCGAGGTCTTTTGTGATACCATATAAATCTGATGTCTTTTTGTTCTATTTTTTTAAAAAATGCCATTGGGATTTTGATGGGGATTGCATTAAATCTGTACATTGCTTGGGGTAATATGGCTGTTTTAACTGTTGATTCTTCCAGTTGGGTAATACAGCTATTTTAACTGTGTCGATTCTTCCAGTCCATGAACATGGAATATTTTTCCATTTCTTTATGTTGTCTTCAGTTTCTTTAATAACATGTAGTTTTCAGTATATAGGTCCTTCACATCCTTTGTTAACTTTATTCTTAGGTATTTTATTCTCTTTGTTGCAATTGCAAAAGGTGTTGTGGTATTTTTTTTTTCATTTCTTTTTCTGAAATTTTGTTGTTAGTATATAGGAACTCAGTGAATTTTTGTACATTGATTTTTGTATCCTGCAACTTTACTGTATTTGTTTTTTGTTTCTAATAGTATTTTTGTGTGGAGTTTTTAGGGTTTTTTATGTAAAGAATCATATCATATGTAAAAAGTAATAATTTAACTTTTTCATTCCCAGTTTGGATGCCTTTTATTTCTTTCTCTTTTCCTGATTGCTCTGGCGAGAACTTCCAGTACTGTGTTGAATAACAGTGGTGAGAGAGGGCATCTTTGTCTTGTTCCTGATTGTCATGGAAAAGCCTTCAGTTTTTCACTATTGAGTACGATAATTAGCTGAGGGTTTATCATATATGGCATTTACTATGTCTAGCCACTTTCCTTCTTTACTCATTTTATTAAGTGTTTTAATAATAAATGGAAGTTGTATCTTGTCAAATGTTTTTTCCCCATTATTGATATGATCATATGATTTTTATCCTTTATTTTGTTTATGTGCTGTATCACATTGATCGATTTAGGTATGTTGAACCATCCTTGTGCGTCTGGAGTGAATCCTACTTGATCGTGATATATAATCCTTTTAATGTATTGTTGCATTAGATTTACTAGTTTTTTGTTTAGGATTTTTGAATCTGTATTCATCAAAGATATTGGTCTGTAGTTTTCTTTTTTTATCTTTACCAGGTTTTGGTATCGGTAACATTGGCCTCATAAAGTGAGTTATGAAGTATTGCCTCTTCTTCAAATTTCTTTGGAAGAGTTTGAGGAGGATAGGTATTAAATATCTTTGAAGGTTTGGTAGAATTCACTAGTGAAGCCATCTGGTCCTGGACTTTTGCTTTTGGGGAGGTTTTGGGAGGTTTCAATTTCCTTACTGTTGATTGGTCTATTTAGATTTTTCAGTTTTTCATTATTCAGTCTGGGAAGCTTATATGTTTCTAAGAACTTGTCCATTTCTTCTAGGTTACTGAATTGGGTGGCGTATAGTCCTTCATAGTCTTCTTGTACGATCCTTTGTATTTCTGTGTTATCCATCATAACTTCTCTTTCATTTCTGATTTTGTTTATTTGTGTCTTTTCTCTTTTTTTCCTTGGTGAGTCTAGCCAGGAGCTTGTCAGTTTTATTAATCTTTCCAAGAACCAGCTGTTTGTTGCAGTAATTTTTTTCTATTGTCTTTTTGTTCTCTATTTCATTTAATTCTGCTCTAATTTTTATTATTTCCTTTCTTCTGACTTTGTGTTTCATTTGTTCTTTTTTTTTCTAGTTCTTTAGTGTGATGTTAGGTTGTTTATTTAGGATTTTCTTGTTTCTTGAGATAGGCCTGTAATTATATAAATTTCCCTATTAATACTGCTTTTGAAGCATCCCAATTTTCATTGGGATGTATTTTCATTCTCATTTGTTTCTGTGTATCTCTTGATCTCTTCTTTTATTTCTTCTTTCACCCAGTTATTTTTTTAGTAGCATATTGTTTAATCTCCACATATTTGTGGTTTTTTCCCCTCTTTCTTTTTGGAGATGATCTCCAATTTCAAAGCATTGTGATCAGAGAATGTGCTTGGTATGATTTCAGTCTTAAATTTACTGAGGCTAGTTTTGTGTCCCAATATATGGTCTATCCTTGAAAATATTCCATGTGCACTAGAAAAGAATGTATAGTCTGGTGTTCTAGGATGAAAGGCTCTGTAAATGTCAGTTATGGTCATTTGGTCGAATGAGTCATTTAAGGCTGGTATTTCCTTACTGGTTTGCTGTTTGGATGATCTATCCATAGCTGTCAATCGTGTATTTAGGTCTTGTACTATAATTGTGTTTTTCTGAGTTTCCCCCTTTAGTTCTGTTAGTAGTTGCTTTGTACATTTTGGTGCTCCCTGATTGGGGGCATAGATATTGATAAATGTTATGTCTTCTTGTTCTGTTGTCCCCTTTATCATTATGAAATGTCCATCTCTGTCTCTTGTTACCTTTCTTTAGCCTGAAGTCTGTTTTGTCAGATATAAGTATGGATACACCCACTTTTCTCCTGATGCCATTTGGTTGGAGTATTGTTTTCCACCCATTCACTTGGAGTCTGTATTTGTCCTTACAGCTGTGATGTGTCCCTTAAAGGCAGCATAAGCTTGAGTTTTGTTTTTTGATCCAGTCTGCTACTCTGTGCCTTTTTATTGGTGAGTTCAGTTCATTTACATTTAGGGTGATTATTGATATATGAGGATTTTTTATAGCCCTTTTATCTTGTGTTTTCTGGTAGCTCGGTGTCTTCATTGTTTCTTTGCCTTTGTGTTTCTGTCTGTTTGTGTTTTGTAGTTTGGTGGTAGTCTATGATGTTTTTCCTCTTTTTTTAATGTCATGTGTCTCAGTTCTGGATTTTTTTCTTGAGTGGTTACCGTTAAGTTTATGTAAAAGAAAGTTTTATATATACAGTAGTCCTTTTTCTTTAGCATGCATCTTATCTCCGTTCCCCGTTGCAAATTGAAGCCTTTACCCTCTCCCCTTTTATGTTTTTGTTGTCTAAATTATCCCTATTTATGCTGTAAGTTCATTTCTAAGTTGCAGTAGCAAATTGTCTTCTTATTTGTATCTTTTTTTGTTTTTATCTTCATTATCCTTTATGTTAGGTTTAAGTGTATAGCACCCTATTCTGGGTAGGGGTTGCCATTTCCTGCTTCTGTCTAACTGTTAGTAATCTTGCTCATAGTTTTGTTTCCTTTTGTCTTTTTGTTTTAGATAGAATAACCTCCTTCAGTATTTCCTGTAATGCAGGCCTTGTGGTGGAAAATTCTCTCAGCGTCTGTATATCTGGAAAGGTCTTTATTACTACTTCATTTCGAAAGGATAACTTTGCTAGATGTATTATTCTTGGTTTGTAATTTCTCTCTTTCAGTAGTTTGAATATTTGATTTAGCTCCCTCCTAGCTTGTAGAGTTTCTGCTGGAAAATCTGATGATAATCTTATGGGCTTTCCTTAGTAGGTTACTGTCTTCTTTTCTCTTGCTGCCTTGAGAATTCTTTTTTTGTCATTAATTTTTGATATTTTTAATATAATGTGCCTTGGAGAAAGCCTTTTAGGGTTGAGGTAATTAGATGTTATGTTTGCTTCTTAGATTTAAGGATCCAGTTCTTTCCATAGGTTTGGGAAGTTCTCATCGACTATTTGTTTGAATAGACTCTTGTTACCTTTTCCTTCTTTTCTCCTTCTGATATGTCAATTACTCTTATATTGCTTTCTGATGGAGTTAGATAATTCTTGTAGATTTCTTTCATTTTTTTAACTCTCAAATCTTTCTCTTCTTCCATCTGTATCATTTGCAGATTTCTGTCTTCGATATCACTAATTCTTTCCTCCATCTGGTCGGCTCTATTTCCTAAGCTCAGCATTTCATTCTTCATCTCTTTTATTGAGTTCTTCAGCTCCAGAATTTCTATTTGGTTCTTTTAAAAAATTTCACTCTCTTTGGTAAAATATTCATTTTGTTCTTTGATATTATTTCTGAGCTCGTTAAGCTGCTTATCAGAGTTTTCTTGCATCGTGTTGATTTTTTTCAGAACTGCAATTTTGAATTTTCTATCATTTAAGTCACATATTTCCATGTCTTTTAAATTTATTTTCTGGAGATTTTTCATTTTCTTTCTGAGCTGCCTTGTTACCTTGGTTATTCATGGTAATTAATGTATTATTTCAGCTGTGAAAGGGGTGAGGTGGGAAAGGCCATTGGTGTGTTTATGTCTTTGTTCTCCAAGTAATGGCAACTGCCAGACCACAGCTGCCTCACCCCTGTATCTCCTCTCTTGTCACTGGAATTAGCTGCAGTGTGCATCTGCTGCTCAGGAACTGTCTCACCGGTTCTTAGGGCTGTAATTATTCTGCTCTTTAATCCAACACTGCTACAATTTCTTCTGGGGCCTGCTACTAGCACTGGATGGTACAGGGGAGGTGAGCTCTGGGAGGATAGAGTGAGGTAGCCAGACTCTGTGGCTCTGTTTTCTGCCTGGCAATGAAGGTTGTTAGACCATGACTGTCATACTTCTGTATTTGGTCTTTGCCCCAAGGTCTCTGCTCCAATCGCTAGGTTCAGTCGTGTTGTATGCTGATCACTCAGGCAGAAATGCTTGGGACCACATTTAGTACACCTGCAGTCTCAATCCTCCCCTTTCCTAGGATCACAGTGAGCTTCGGGCTGTGTCCTCAGCCTCTGTCTCTGCACTTCTCCCTTCCGTCCTCCCCTGTTCACCCTGATTCAGATGTTTCAATGCGCAGATCTCTCAGATGTGTTTGTGTGTTGCACAGGGAGTCCTTTGTTGAATTATCGTTGTTCATCTTGTTGTAACTTCAAGGGAAGAGATCATGTGTCCATGTTTCTGACATCCTTGCCATTTTATTATTCATATTTTAAAATCTTTTCTCCCCTTCCCCCATCCTTCTCCCTCTAACATTCCTTGTAATACTGGTTTGGTGTTGATGAACTCCTTTAGTTTTTTTCTTGTCTGGGAAGCTCCTTATCTCTCCCTCGATTCTAAATGATAGTCTTGCTGGGTAGAGTAGTCTTGGTTTTAGGTCTTTGTAATGACAAGTGGGGAAGAGAAAGGGGAGGACACCCTAGAGAGAGGCTAATTTATTTAGCAGTATCTAATCAATTTATTCAGCAATATGCAATAGCAAAAGACAAAGGCAATTAGTAGAATATGCTAATGCAGAAAGTAAAGGCGGTGAAGACTAAACTATATGTATTGATAACAATGTTATGTTAAAGGAGTGTATATACATACACGTTTAATAGATCCCAATGTATGTTTACTATTGATCAAAAGTCACTAGGCTACATACACAAATAACATTAATAAGGAGTATCTAAAAGCAGTAATAAGTTTTATAGGGTAGTAACTATTATAGTAGATGCCAAAAGCTCACCAAACTGTGGGGAAACAACAGTAGAAAAGTCAGGAATCAAAACCTTGCCAGGTTCGTGGCTGAAAAACTTAAGTTGTCTCCTGATGCTGCAAGCTACACGCTGCACACAAGTTTCCAAAATGCTAACAGTTCTCAAGAAAGCTAACCACAGGGAACAACACTGGAGAGGTCAAGAACCAGCCAGCCCTCACCAGGTCGGCGGCTGGAGGTCAGGGCAGGGCGTCTCCTGATGGTGTAAGCTGCATGTTGTATACAAGTTTTCAAAATGTTAAAATGATGAAGAATCACCAATGACAAAAGATGAAATTACATTGCCAACTGAGGTCTGTCTTATATATTTTTTCAGATGTACCTTAGAGGCAAGTTCCTTGCTCCTGCCTTCCCCTCTGGGAATGACCAGTTCCGAGAGGGTCCGGCAGTTACTGTGCTAAAAATATTGCTTATCTGGCTGAAGGGCCAGTTTATTCAGACAAACAGTACTTACTGTCCTTACCTGGGACCATCGGCCCAAGGCCTTCCAAAGCCTGGCAACATGCCTGTCATGTTATTCTGATATAATTTAGTTACTACTTCTCCACATTTGCTGATGCGGGGAAAAACAGAAAGCAGCATCATCCCATATCTCTCTTGCCGGACAAGATGAGGGAGAAATTTTCTTTTTTTTTTTTTAAATTAAAGTTTATTGGGGTGACAATTGTTAGTAAAGTTACATAGATTTCAGGTGTACAATTCTGTATTACATCATCTATAAATCCCATTGTGTGTTCACCACCCAGAGACAGTTCTCCTTCCATCACCATATATTTGATCCCCTTTACCCTCTTCTACCACCCTCCAACCCCCTTACCCTCTGGTAACCACTAAACTATTGTCTGTGTCTATGAGTTTTTGTTTCTCATTTGTTTGTCTTGTTCTTTTATTGTTTTTGGTTTATATACCACATATCAGTGAAATCATATGGTTCTCTGCTTTTTCTGTCTGACTTATTTCACTTAGCATTATACTCTCAAGATCCATCCATGTTGTCACAAATGTTCCTATATCATCTTTCCTTACTGCCGAATAGTATTCCATTGTGTATATATACCACAGCTTCTTTATCCATTCATCTATCGGAGGATATTTTGGTTGTTTCCATGTCTTGGCCACCGTAAACAAAGCTGCAATGAACATTGGAGCACACGTGTCTTTATAAATGTTTTCAGATTTTTTTGGTAGAGACCCAGGAGAGGGATTGCTGGGTCATACGGTAATTCTATTCGTAATTTTTTGAAGAACCTCCAGGGAGAAATTTTCTTCACCCTAAGCTAACCAATACCTCACATGCAGTCTCTCATGTGGGGGAACAAGGGAACAAAAAGCTAACCAAAAGCTAACCAGCTCCTCACATGCAGTCTTCTCATGTGAGGGAACCCCACATACAGTCTCTCACGTGGGGGAACAAAAGAACAAAAAGCTAACAGACAAAAGATAACATCAGCCAATGAAGGCAGATTTTCCTAACATCTTTCTCACAGCCCTTGCTTTTCATCACTTTGAATATTTCATGCCAATCCCTTCTGGCCTGCAAAGATTTTGTTGAGAAAGCAGCTGACAGTGTTATGGGAGCTCCCTTGTAGGTAGCTGACTGCTTTTCTCTGGCTACTTTTAAGATTCTCTCTTTTTCTTTAACCTTTCGTATTTTAATTATGATGTATCTTGTGTCTTGGTGTGGGCCTCTTTGGGTTCCTCTTGTTTGGGATTCTCTGTGCTTCCTCGGCTTGTATGCCTATTTCCTTTGCCAGATTAGAGAAGTTTTCCATCATTATTTCTTCAAATAGGTTTTTAATCCCTTGCTCTTTCTCTTCTCCTTCTGGTACCCCTATGATGTTGTACACCTGATGTTGTCCCAGAGGTCCCTGAAACCAACCTCACTGTAGTTTTTTTTTTTTTTTGCTGTTCTAATTGCATGTTTTCTACTACCTTATCTTCTAAATTGCTGATTCAGTGTCTGCTTTATCTAATCTGTTGATTCCCTCTAATGAATTTTTCATTTCAGTTATTGTATTGTAAATTTTTGACTGGTTCTTTTTTATGGTTCCTATCTCTTTCTGTAAATTTTCACTGAGTTCATCTATTCTTCTACTAAATTCATTGAGCATCCTTATAATCAGTGTTTTAAACTCTGTGTCTGGTAGGTTATTTGCCTCCATTTTGTTTAGTTCTTTTTCTGGAGATTTGTTCTGTTTTGGGGACATGTTTTTTGTTTCCTCATTTTGGCTGCCTCCCTCTGTGTGTTTCTATGTATTGGATAGATCTGCTAGGTCTCCTAGTCTTGGGTAGGTGGCCTTATGTGGTAGGTGTCCTGTGGAGCCCAATGGTACACTTTCCCTGGTCACCTGAGCTGGGTGCTCCAGGAGTGTCCCTGGTGTGGGTTGTGTGTGCCCTCCTGTTGTAGTTGAGCCTTGACTGCTGTTGGCCATCACTGAGTGGAATTGACCCTCAGGCTAACTGTGAGTTTTGACCGTGACTTCAGAGGATAAGCTGTTGTGCAGGAGTTGACTCCACATTGTGGGATATGCTGTAGTGGTGCTCTGGGGCCTGCGGAGTCCACCCTTTGGGTGTGTCATTTGTGGAGCTAATTGATTGGTGCTCTGATGTGCTCTGAAGCCAGCCACTGGGTTTCTTGGTTCTGGCGCCTCTTGAGAGGAGCTCCAGTACAGACATATGTCAGCCACTGCCTGTGCCCAGGCTGGGGCCATCTGGTTGGAGCTACAGAGTGATGTGTTTTTGGTAGCTACCTGTATTGGGCCTGGAGGCACCTGGGAGAGGCTATGCTGTGTACCGAGGCTGACAGGCAGTGCCAGGGGCTGCTTAGGAGGAGTTACAGGGCACAGCACAGACAGCCACTGCCTGTGTGAAAGATTTGAGGACAGTCAGCAGCATGGGCTGAAGCTGGCAACTTGTAGGGAACAGCCACTGAAAGAGGTTTGGGCTGGTGCATGGGTTAGGTAAAGCAGGTTCTGAGAGAATCACCAGGGTGAGCTGGGTTTGATGGAGAATCAGATTTGGTGCCCACCTGCGCCTGCAGGCTGGGTGCAGGTGGGGTCAGCAAAGGAACAATAGCATCTGCCTGCAGGCTCTGGGGGAAGGGCTCAACAAGGAACAACGGCGCCTGTCAGCAGTTTGGTCTCAGAGAGAGGTGCCCCTCCAGCCCTCGCTCTAAAGTCAGACAAGTCAGTTCCCCCTTATATCTCCCTGGTGCTTTCAAGTGCTGCCCTGGCAAGAGCGAGTTAGTCTGTCAGCGAGTAAGTCTGCTCTCGGCCCTTTAAAAGGGGGAATGCATGGGCCTCCAGCAGCCCTTTCTCCTCTGGATGGAATCCTTGCTGATTTTCACAGCCAGGTGTGAGGATTCCTCTTCCTGGCACTGGTAGTCTGGGCTGAGGAGCCCAGTGTAGGGCTGGGACCCCTCATTCCTCATGGAAACCAACATAGCTGAGATATCCCTCCCAATTCCTTACTGCCACACGTGGGTGTGGGGCCAGCCCGTTTTCTGTCTCTGCCCCTCCTCCCAGTCTTGGCAATGACTTCTTCTTTATGTCCTTAGTTACAGGAGTTCTGTTCAACTAGTCTTCAGGTGGTTCTAATTTAGTTGTAATTTTGATGTTGTCGTAGGAGGAGGCAAGCCCAGCGTTAACCGACTCCGCCATCTTGCCTGAAGTCCAACAATTATTTTAAACATAGTAGTTCTATGCATGCCTTGTAATTTTTGTTTGGATGCCTGATGTTGTGTATTTTACCCTGAGGGGTACAGAATATTTTTGTATTTCTATAAATATTCTTAAGATGTTTTTTCTGGGATAAGTTATCTGGAAACAGTTTAACCCTTTTAAATCTTTTAGGCTTTGTCAGGTGGGATTAGGGTAGCATTTGATCCAGAGCTAATTTTTTTCCCATACCTGAGGCAAACCCTTCAGAGTACTGTACCCAATGTCCCTTAAATTACGAGGTTTTTCACTCCGGATAATGAGAACAGGCACTATTCCATACTATGTGTGAGTTTCTGGGATTGTTCCCTTAAATCCTTTTAGGTGGTTCTTTGCCTAGACTCTGGTTGTTTGCTCACACGTATATGTGCTGAAGACTTAAGGGGTCTCTGCGGGTATCGGGAGTTCACTTTCTGTGTAGCTCTCCCCTCTCTGGTTTTCTGAGCTGCAGACTCTAGCCACACTGACCTCCCTGGACCCGCAACTCTATGGCCTCAACTCAGGGACACCTTGCCAGGTTCTGCCTAGGCTCCCCCTAGCACTTCAGCCTGAAAACTTTTTCGAGAAGTAATCGGGTGCAAGGGTAAGGCTCACCTCCTTTGGTTGCCATTACTTCTCAGGAATCATGTCCTTTATTACATCAATCCAGTGCCTTGAAAACTATTGTTTCCTCTAATTTGTCCAGTGTTTGTTTGTTGGTTGGTTGGTTTGTTTGTTTGTTTGAGGCAGGAGGATAAATTCAGTCCCAATTACTTTTTGTTGGCCAGAAGTGGAAACTCACAGTGGGTCGGTCATTTGATTCAGTTCCACTTCGTCTTTTTCCACTTCATCAGTTCAACATAATGCTATTAAGTTATCTACTGGGTACTTGGCATTCACTTAGGCACTGGAGAGGCTTTGTAACTGTCCTTGTGTTTCGTCACAATCTTAAATTATTGGGGCACTTAAGCACAGGATTGCAAGAATAGGCAGGGCCTTATCATTAGACAGTGTTTGTCAAGGTGTGCTGGGCAGACTACTTTCAACAGGTTCTCTGGGGGTGCTTGCTGGAAATGTAGATTCGTGGGTCCTGCTCCTCCTACTGAATCAGAAACTCTGGGATGACTCTAGGTCAATGCATCCTCATGCCCCAATTCTGAAGGAAGGGCGGGGAGGAGGGAACCGTTGACAGTGGTACTATATAGTACTTTACAATTTCGAAAGTATTTTTTATAAACCTCTTCCCATTTAATTCTCATAACTCTTTAGGTCTTATTACCATTTTAGAGACAGGGAGCTAAGGCCACGTATGTTAAGTAACTTGCTGAAGCTTTACATAGGAAGTGGAAGAGCTGACTCTAAAACTCAGGCCTTCTTCCAGCCAGTCCCCATGCTGCTGGACACTGCTGCTTCTCTTACGAAGACCTAGGGGTGTCGTCAAGAGTTATTTTTTTGAGCAGACGACCCATGACCGGCGACCGACTTCCTCAGCCGGGATAGCACAAGGCTCAATACCACATGGGCCTGGGAGCTGTGTCCTACACAACTAGGCTGAGACACAGTGGTTTGACCTGGAGGGGAGGGGGGCGGGCGGAGGCAGAAGAAGTGGAGGGGAAGAGTTATTCTTTCATGCAGCTTGTGGGAAGAGTGATTAGGTTATATTTTGTATTAGGATTTAGATGGGCGCTGAGTGACAGAAAATGTAAATTACAGGGGATTCAATGAGATGACCGTTGATTACGCTCCATATAAAAGTGTGGGGCTGGTGTATCACTTGACAGTGTCGGGAACTGCGGGGCTTCCTGTGTAGTTCCTCGGCCGTGCGTGGCCGTGCTCTCCCAGGCCAGGAGAGAACTGGAGGTCTGCACGGCCTGGTGGAGGAAGGGATGAAGATGTGGACAGAGGACACGCACCTGCTGTCCCTGAAGGAAGTTTCCCGAATCAAAGCTCATACAAAGGAAAGCACCAGGTTTACTCCTTATGAAATAGGAAATTGTGTGGCTGAAGAAACGGGGGCTCTGCGTCTCACAGTGCACTGGTAAAGCGTTATCCCCACTTACAGAAAGGAGAGTGAGGCCAAAGATAATTCATGATTTATTAAAATGTGACTGAAAAGTGGTTGGCTGGAGTCTCGCATCTCTTGATTCTCAATCTAGTATTCTTTCTGTTTTAAAATACTGGTTTTTGTTACATTTTGAAGAAGCCTGACTGTTAGCCCTTATATGAGGATAAACTTGAAACTGTAAGGCAGTGATTACAGATTAAGTGGGAAGAAAGGGACCATCGGGGTAGGAATATCAACGTGAGAAGACAGTTTGGTTATCAGTATGACAAGTTTATTACTATTACAGAAATAAACATCTCCCTCCCTCTTTCCCTCCCTCCCTCTCTCCCTCCCTCCCTCCCTCTTTCTCTCTCTCTCTCTCAAGGTTTTTGACTCCAGTGAAGAATCTGGGTATCTTGTTCTCACCATAGTTGTATCAGGTCATTTCTTCATTTCCCAAGGACAGACACTACTGGTAGGTTTTATGCATATAATTGAATATGCAAATTTATTTCTTTATCTTTGTAGCTTTACATTAACTTTTGTTTCCTCATGCTTCTTTAGTCTCACTGAAATCCATTAGATTCAACAAATAAGCATTTATGGAATGTTCTATAACAGTGGGAAAAACATACTGCATATTGCCTGCCCTGGAGGGGTTTAAGGTTTTTGTTGGGAGTTGAAGTGGATCAAAGAATTGAAATTAACCAGGGTTGAAAAGGAGACTTAATTGGGGAGATTGTGTTGAAAACAGGCTATATTTATAGAGAAATGTGTGGAGGGTTCTCCAGATAGGGTAAAGAGCATAGACAGAGGAATAGATTTGAAGAAATAGCTAAAAGAAAACTTGAAGCATGGTATTGTTACTTGGTATAGCCCTCTATACGACTCTAATTGTATAAAGAAGCATTTGTTCTTTATTCTAAATACACACCAATACTATAGGAAATTTTTGTAATGAAGAAATATATAAAAGAAAATAAGAATCATCCTGCTTGAAAGTTTGTTTAATTGGTATTTAGAAACAAAAATGAATGAGGAAAGAAGACAATTATTAACTTGCAATCAAAGAAATTGTATTTTAAGAAAGGAAATGTAAGGGAAGGTTATTACATCATTTAGTTGTGAATAATACCTACATGGATATAAATTTCTACAAATATTTACTGAATATCTACATAGGCATAATTTATTCATTAAAGAAATATTTATTGAGCAATTACTGTATGCTAGGTATTGTTCTGGGTGCCAGGGATAGCGGTGAACAGCAGAAACAAAATCCCTGTCATTGTGGTGTGTCATCATTCTAGTAGGAAGAAATAACAATAAAAAATAGGTCAAATATGTTTAAAAGACATGAATTTTTGGTGAATCTCTTACGTATTGTATTATAAAATGATGGCAGAAGCCCACAGTTGTACACTGTGACAGTTCATCTCTCCATTAAGAGGAATAGAGCCTTATCCTTGAATGTGAGGTAACCTGCAAAGTCACCTTTGTGTTCCTGTGTCTTTCAAAACTGCAGCCCTGGTTGGACTGTTTTGCTTTATCTGCTGTTGTTAAGAGTTTGCATCAGCTGCAAGAGATAAGATTTCTCTTCAGCTTCCGGTAAAGAAAATTTCAAATGGTGGACTGAAGGATGCCTAGCACACAGCTAGTTCTTCCTGTCAATATTGTGGGTCTTCGCTGAATGGTGACATTAAAGCCATTTGGTTTCCTCAGACAATAGGGGGCCACCCTGTGCTTTGTCTCTGCACCATCTGTTTGCACCAGTGGTAAATGTTGTTATAAAATGGTAAAGGTTTCTTTGTATCGTACATACGTATAGAATGATTTTTGCACTGCAGTTACAAAACCAAGTTCATCAAGTTATATGATACCTACTGTGAGCAATAAGAATAACTACAATTTGGAGTGGGTTACATATGTAGATATTGAGCAATATTTTTTAAAATCTTTAAACTCTACTTAAAAATCACCTTTACTGAAGTATAATTTACATAAAATAAAATTCACTAATTTTAAGTGTTCAGTTTGATGTCTTTTGATCAATGTATGTAGTTGTATAACCACCACCACAATCATTTGAACATTTCATTTAACCCCCCAAATTTCCTCATGCCCCTTTGCAGTCCATTCCCTCTGTCTCCACTCGGCTCCTAGTGAAACCACTGATCTGCTTTCTGTCATCATAGTTTTGCCTTGTCTTGACTTTCATATATATGAAATCATACAATATGTAGTCTTTCATATCTGGCTTCTTCCACTTAGGGTAACCTTTTTGAGATTCATCCATACCGTTCATTTCTTTTCATTACTGTATAGTATCCCATTGTAGGGATAAACCTAATTTGCTTATCCATTCAACTTTTTTACATTTTTTATTGGGGAATATTGGGGAACAGTTTGTTTCTCCAGGGCCCATCAGCTCCAAGTCATTGTCCTTCAATCTAGTGGTGGAGGGTGCAGCTCAGCTCCAAGTCCACTCGCCTGTTTTCAATCTTTAGTTGCAGGGGGCGCAGCCCACCATCCCATGCGGGAATTGAACCGGCAGCCTTGTTGAGAGCTCGTGCTCTAACCAGCTAAGCCATCCAGCCGCCCCCTATCCATTCAACTTTTGATAGACATTTGGGTGGTTTACATTTTTGGCTATCATGAATGATGTTGATACAAACATTTGTATCCGAGCATTTATGTGAACATGTATTTTCATTTTTCTTTGGTAAATTCCCAAGAGAGGAACTGGCTGAGTCGTATGGTCCATCTGTGTTTATAAGAAACTGCAAAACTGTTTTGCAAAGTTGTAGTCCCAGAAGCACCGATGAGGGTTCCAGTTGTTTCATGGCCTCACCAACACTTGGTATTGTCAGTCTTTTTAAGTTTAGCTGTTTTAGTGGATGTGTAGTGGTAGCTCATGGTGGTTTTAATTTGCATTCTCTTAATGACTAAGGATCTTGAACATCGTTTCGTGTATTTGCTATTTGTATATCTTATTGGTGAAGGGTCTGTTCATATCTTTTAACCATTTTTAATTGTCTTTTTATATTTGAATTTCAAGAGTTCTTATTGTGATTACAGCTCTTTTATCAGAAATGTATTCTGCAGATATTTCTCCCACTCTGTGGCTTGTCTTTTCATTTCTTAGCATTTCTTTTGAAGCAGAAGCCTAAAATGTTGTAGTCCAATTTTTTAATTTTATCATTCATGCTTTTCTGTATGTTATTTAAGGAATTTTTGTCTACTACAAGATTGCAATGACATTTTCCTGTTTTCTTCTAGAATTTTTATAGTCTTAGCTCTTACATTTAAGCTTATTGCCCATTATGAAATTTTAGTATTATTTAACATTACTATTATTATTTTGTGAAGTGTGCCTTCTTCCCCTCACTTAAAGCAGTGTGGTGTTAAATGTGGAATATAATCATGGAGCTCAGGAATCTACTTCCGGAACCATTAAGTTCATTGGGTCGGGGTTGGGTTGTTTTCACGAAGAAGACAATTGTTGCAGCACCCTTATTGAAAAGCTAGCTTGTTCTTGTTGAATTACCTCGGCACCTTTGTTGAAAATCAGTTTATCATGTGTTGGTGGGTCCATTTCTGGACCCTCTTTTCTGTTCTGTTGACCTATATATCTGTCCTTAGTCCAATAACACACTGTCTCGATTACTTTAGCTTTTTTGTAATTTTTGACATCAGTGGTATAATGCCTTCAACTGTGTTATTTTTTAAAGTTCTTCTGGCTATTCTAGGTCATTTGCGTTTACATATAAATTTTAGAATCAGCTTTTCTACAAAAAAGACTGCTGTGGTTTTGATTGGGATTGCTTTTAATCTGTAAATCATTTTGAGGAGAATTAACATCTTAATATTGAGTCTTCAGATCCATGAACATGTTATAACTCTGCATTTATTTACATCTTTTATTTATTCTATTTTTATATACTTTTTCTCAGCTATGTTTTGTAATTTTCACGATAGGTCTTGCACATATTTAGCTAAGTTTATCCACAAATACTTCATAATTTTTATGTGACTCTAAATAGAGTTTTATAAATCTCAGTATCTAATAGTTTGTTGCTTGTGGGTAGAAACACCATTGATTTTTTTCATGTTGACCTTGTATCCTGTGATATTACTCAACTCATTTATTAGTTCTACAGCTTTTTATAGATTTTTTGTAGGATTTTCTACATGGATGGATGACCTGTTGTCTGTGAATACAGGATTTTCCATTCTTCCTTTCCATTCTCTACACTCTCCCCCATCGCTTCCCCCACAATACAGTGGCGAGGACATTGTTTGCTATGTTGAGTAGAGATGGCAAGAGTTGCCTTCTTCTTGATCTTAGGCGGAAGGCATTGTCTTTTCATCAATAAGTATAACGTTAGCTGTAGGGTTTTTGTAGATACCCTTTATGAGGTTGAGGAAGTTCCCTTCTATTCTAGTTTGCTGAATAGGAGTTTAATCATATTTAATCTAGTTTAATCATGACTAGGAGTTGAATTTTGTTGAATGCTTTTTCTGGATCTGTTGAGATGGTTTTTGTTTTTTTAGTTCTGTTGATACAATAAATTTTTAAAATATTTCTTAACTGAATCAACCTTTATTGAAGAAGTATTTGATTTTTAAAATTATGTACATGTATAAGTGTGACGAAAATAAAAATACATATATCTTTAAAATATTTTAACCCCTAAATTAAAGAACAGTTTTTGTCAGCTCATGCAATTTATTCATAATATTTTTTCTGTTTCATAAGAACCAAAACTTAGAAGAACAGATTTGGATTATAATACATTTCAGTTGCAATTTCATGTTAGTATTACATTTATATACCCTCTCCCCTCATACTAATCTGGGTGGTGATATATTTTTAGAATTTTTCCCATAAAAGGTAGAGACGGGACAGCCATGGAAAGTTTTAACCTCTTCCGTTTTAGTAGGGGAATCCAATTGTTGACGTGAATTAAAATGTACTGTATTTGGATTATCACATTTTTGTGGAAGCTGCAAAACCAAAACAAAGTCATTTATTTCAGGGAAGCTGATTGCTAGGGCCCAGTGGCAGTCGCCTCTGTGATATGATTTTGCAAAATCCGAATAGGTCAACGAGGCTTTGGGCTTTCTGCTTGGACCTGGGCAGCTATTTAACTTAATTTCTCTTTAATTTCTTAGTTTTCTGATTGCCACCTCCTATGAGATCCATGGGAACTCAATGCTTCAGATTAAACTATAGTTTCGTGTCCAATAATACCAAAGGTTTCCATTTTGCTTGTTCAGTAAGCACCTGCATTCAAGTGAGGATGTCACAGCCAGAAGGCTCCCCCACCAGAAGGCCCTTCTCTCATCATTTATTTCAGAGTTGCTCCAGCAACAAGGTGGGGAGACCTTGGCTCCCTCCTCAATCTACCTTGGACTTGGGGTCAACTGGCTTCGCCTTTTCTAGTGTTGGCATCTTAAACAGATTCTCTCTTGGCTATTTGGAGCTTTATAATTTGTTTTTAGTTATGGTAAAATATACATAACATACAAGTTATCATCGTAACCATTTTTAAAATGTACAGTTCAGTGGTATTAAGTTCATTCACATTGTTGTGTATTCTTTACCACTATCAATCTCCAAAATTCTTTTTCCTTTGGAAGACTGAACCTCTGCACCCATTAAACAATAACTCCCCATCTCCCCCCCAGCCCAGCCCCTGGCAGCCACCATTCTGCTTTCTGTGTCTAAGAATGTGACAATTCTAGGTACATCATGTAATTGGAATCAAACAGTATTTGTCTTTTGTGACTGGCTTATTTCAGTTAGCATAATGTCCTCGACGTTCATCTAGTTGTAGGGTGTGTCAGAATTTCTTTCCTTTTTAAGGCTGAATAATATTCCATTGCCTGTATATGACAGTTTTGGTTATCTAGACACCTGTCAATGGACACTGGGGTTCTTTCCACTTTTGCCTACTCTGAATAACGCTGCTATGAACATGGGTGTACACATATCTCTTTGAGACCCTGCTTTCAGTTAGTTTAGGTATAGACCCAGAAGTGGGATTGTTGGATCATGTAGTAATTCTGTTTTTAATTTTTTGAGGAACTGCCGTACTTTTTTTGTGAAAGTGGCTGCACTGTTTTACACTCCCACCAACAGTGCACAAGGGTTCTGATTTCTCCATGTCCTCACTAATGCTTGTTATTTTCTTTTTCCAATTGAGGTATAATTGACACATCACATCATGTTAGTCTCAGGTGTACAACATAATGATTTGATATTTGTACACATTGTGAAATGATCACCACAATAATATAGGTAGCATTTGTCACCTGCGTAGTTAACAGTTTTTTTCTTGTGATGAGAAGATCTACTTTCTTAGCAACTTTCAAATATGCAAGACAGTATTATTAACTGTAGTCACCCTGCTGTGCAACACATCCCCAGGACTTATTTGTTTTATAACTGGAGGTCTGTACCTTTTGACGCCGTTCACCCATTTCTCCCACCCCCACCCCAACTCTGGCAACCACCAATCTGTTTTCTGTATCTGAGCTTTGTTTTTTATTTTTATTTTTAAATTCCACATATAAGTCAGGTAATCCAGTATTTGTTTTCCTCTGACTTATTTCACTTAGCATAATGCCCTCGAGGTCTATCCATATTGCCTCAAATGGCAAGATTTCATTCTTTTTTTATGGCCGAGTAATAGCCCATTGTGCAGACATGCACCACGTGTTCTTTCTCCATTCTTCCACAGATGGACACTGAGGTTGCTTCTGTATCTCAACAACTGTAAATAATGCTGCAGTGAACACAGGGATGCATGTATCTTTTTGAATTAATGTTTTCATTTTCTTCAGGTAAATACCCAAAAGTAGAATTGCTGGATGACATGATAATTCTATTTTTAATTTTTTGAGGCACCTCCATACTATTTTCTATAGTGGCTGCATCACTTTACATCCCACCAACAGTGTATGAGGGTTCCCTTTTCTCCACTGTTGCCAACACTTACTATTTCTTGTCTTTTGATAATAGCCAGTCTAACAAGTGTGAGGTGATACCTCATTGCGGTTTTGATTTGCATTTTCCTGTTAGTGATGTTGAGCATCTCTTCATGCACCTGTTGGCCATCTATATGTCTTCTTTGGAAAAGTGTCTATTCATATGTCCTGCTGGTCTTTTAATTGGAGTATTTGTCTTTTTGCTATTGATTTGTATGAGTTCTTTATATATTTTATATGAGTATTAACCCCTTATCAGATATGTCATTTACAAATATATTTTCTCATTCAGTATGTTGCCATTTCATTTTGTTGATGGTTTCCTTTGCTGTGCAGAAGCTTTTTAGTTTGATTTAGTGCCAATTGCTTATTTTTTCTTATTTTTGTTTTACTTTTGGTGTCAGATTCAAAAAGTCATCACCAAGATCTATCTCCCGTACCTTACCGCCTATGATTTCTTTTAGGAGTTTTATGGTTTCAGGTTTTATGTTCAAGTCTTTAATCCATTTTGAGTTGATTTTTGTGTGTATGGTATAAGATAGTGGTCCAGTTTCATTCTTTTGCATTTAGCTGTCCAGTTTTCCAAACACCATTTATTGAAGAGACTATTCTTTCCCCATTGTGTAATATTGGCTTTTTGTTATAAATTAATTGACCATATACTTGTATGTGTGGGGTAATTTCTGTGGTCTCTGTTATGTTTCATTAGTCTATATGTCTGTTTTTATGCTAATACCATGCTGTTTTAATTAATATAGCTTTAAATAAAGTTTGAAATCAGGGAATGTAACGCCTTCAGCTTTGTTCTTTCTCAAGATTGCTTTGGCTATTTGTGCTCTTTCATCATTCCCTACAGATTTTAGGATTGTTTGTTTCATTTATGTGAAAAACGTCATTGGAATTTTGATAAGGATTGCATTGAATCTGTAGATTGCTTTGTAATATGGACATTTTAATAATATTAATTCTTTTAATTCCTGAGCATGGACTATCTTTCCATTTATTTTTATCTTCTTCAGTTTCTTTCATTGATGTCTTACCATTTTCAGTGTACAGGTCTTTCACCTCCTTGGTTAAATTTATTCCTAGCTATTTTATTCTTTTTCATGTAGTTGTAAATGGGATTGTTTTTTTAATTTCTCTTTCTGATAGTCTGTTATCAGTGTATGGAAATGCAACAGATTTTTATATATTTGTATCCTGCAAGTTTACTGAATTTGTTTACTCTTAACAGTTTTTTTGTGTGGAATATTTAAGGCTTTCTATATATAATGTCATGTCATTTGCAAATAGTGACAGTTTTAGTTCTTCATTTCCATTGTGAATGCCTGTTATTTCTTTTTCTTGCCTAATTGCTCTGGCTAGGACTTTCTAGCACTATGTTGAGAGTGTGCATGGTGAGAGTGGGTATCCGTATCTTGTTCCTAATCTTTTTTTTTTTAATTAATTTTATTGGGGTGACAATTGTTAGTAAATTTACATAGATTTCAGGTGTACAATTCTGTATTACATCGTCTATAAATCCCATTGTGTGTTCACCACCCAGAGTCAGTTCTCCTTCCATCACCATATATTTGATCCCCTTTACCCTCATCACCCACCCCCCACCCCCTTACCCTCTGGTAACCACTAAATTATTGTCTGTGTCTATGAGTTTTTGTTTCTCATTTTTTTGTCTTGTTCTTTTTGGTTTATATACCACATATCAGTGAAATCATAGGGTTCTCTGCTTTTTCTGTCTGACTTGTTTCACTTAGCATTATTCTCTCGAGATCCATCCATGTTGTCACAAATGCTCCTATATCATCTTTCCTTAACGCCGAATAGTATTCCATTGTGTATATGTACCACAACTTCTTTATCCATTCATCTATCGAAGGACATTTTGGTTGTTTCCATGTCTTGGCCACCGTAAACAAAGCTGCAATGAACATTGGCGTACACGTGTCTCTATAGAGAAATGCTTTTATATTTTTGGGATAGATACCCAGGAGAGCGATTGCTGGGTCATATGGTAATTCTATTCGTAATTTCTTGAGGAACCTCCACACTGCCTTCCATAGCGGCTGCACCAGTCTGCATTCCCACCAACAGTGTATGAGAGTTCCTTTTTCTCCACAGCCTCTCCAACACTTGTTACTATTTGTTTTGTTGATGATAGCCATTCTGACTGGGGTGAGGTGATATCTCATTGTGGTTTTCATTTGCATTTCTCTGATGATTAGTGATGTTGAGCATTTTTTCATATGTCTATTTGCCATTTGTATGTCCTCTTTGGAGAAATGTCTCTTCAGGTCCTCTGTCCATTTTTCAATTGGGTTGTTTGTTTTTTTGTTGTTGAGTTCCTTGTATATTTTGGATATTAGCCCCTTATGAGAGGAACTGTTTGCGAAAATCTCCCATTCAGTTGGTTGCCTCATTATTTTGTCAATAGTTTCTTTTGCTGTGCAGAAGCTTTTCAGTTTCATATAATCCCATTTGTTTATTTTAGTTTTTACTTCCATTGCCTTTGGAGTCAAATTCATAAAATGCTCTTTGAACCCAAGGTCCATAAGTTTAGTACCTATGTTTTCTTCAATGCAGTTTATTGTGTCAGGTCTTATGCTTAAGTCTTTGATCCATTTTGAATTAATTTTGGTACATGGTGACAGATAGCAGTCCAGTTTCATTCTTTTGCACGTAGCTATCCAATTCTGCCAGCACCATTTATTGAAGAGGCTGTCTTTCCTCCATTGTATGTTTTTAGCTTCTTTGTCAAAAATTATCTGTCCATATTTATGTGTTTTTATTTCTGGGTTCTCAATTCTATTCCATTGGTCTATGTGTCTGTTTTTCCGCCAATACCAAGCTGTTTTGATTATTGTAGCCCTGTACTACAAGGAAAAATCAGGGAGTGTGATACCTCCAGTATTGTTCTTTTTTTTAATATTGCTTTGGCTATTCGGGGTCTTTTGTGGTTCCAAACAAATCTGATGATTTTTTGTTCTATTTCTTTAAAAAATGCCATTGGGATTTTAATGGGGATTGCATTAAATCTGTATATGGCTTTGGGTAATATGGCCATTTTAACTATGTTGATTCTTCCAATCCATGAGCAAGGAATGCCCTTCCATTTCTTTGTGTCTTCTTCAATTTCTTTCAAAAATGTCTTATAGTTTTCAGCATATAAATCCTTCACATCCTTGGTTAAGTTTATTCCTAGGTATTTTATTCTTTTTGCTGCAATTGCAAAAGGAATTGTTTTTTCTATCTCTTTTTCTGAGATTTCATTGTTGGTATATAGGAAAGCAATGGACTTTTGTACAATGATTTTGTAGCCAGCAACTTTACTATATTCATTGATTGTTTCTAATAGCTTTTTGGTGGAGTCTTTAGGGTTTTCTATATATAGCATCATGTCATCTGCAAAGAGTGACAGTTTAACTTCTTCATTCCCAATTTGGATGCCTTTTATTTCTTTCTCTTGCCTGATAGCTCTGGCGAGGACTTCCAACACTATGTTGAAAAGCAGAGGTGATAGGGGACAACCTTGTCGTGTTCCTGAACGTAGAGCAAAGGGCTTCAGCTTTTCACCATTAATTATGAGATTAGCTGAGGGCTTGTCGTATATGGCCTTTATTATGTTGAGGTATTTTCCTTCTATACCGATTTTAGTAAGTGTTTTAATCATAAATGGATGTTGTATCTTATCAAATGCTTTTTCTGCATCGATTGATAGAATCATATGATTTTTGTCCTTTATTTTGTTTATGTGATGTATCACATTGATGGATTTGCGAATGTTGAACCATCCTTGTGCCCCGGGGATGAACCCCACTTGGTCGTGATGAATAATCTTTGTAATGCATTGTTGTATTCGATTTGCTAGAATTTTGTTTAGGATTTTAGCATCTGTATTCATCAGGGATATAGGTCTGTAGTTTTCTTTTTTTGTGTTGTCCTTACCAGGTTTTGGTATCAGGGTAATGTTGGCCTCATAAAATGAGTTAGGGAGTACTGACTCTTCTTCAATTTTTTGGAAGAGTTTGAGCAGGATTGGTATTAGATCCTCTTTGAAGGTTTGGTAGAATTCACTGGTGAAGCCATCTGGTCCAGGACTTTTGATTTTGGGAAGGTTTTTGATGACTGATTCAATTTCGTTACTGGTGATCGGCCTGTTTAGATTTTCCAGTTCTTCATGATTCAACCTTGGAAGGCTATATGTTTCTAAGAACTTGTCCTTTTTTTCTAAGTTATTAAATTTGGTGGCATATAGTCCTTCATAGTATTCTTGGATAATCCTTTGTATTTCTGTGGTGTCCGTGATAACTTCCCCTTTTTCATTTCTGATTTTGTTAATTAGTGTCTTCTCTCTTTTTATCTTAGTGAGTCTAGCCAAGGGTTTGTCGATTTTGTTAATCTTTTCAAAGAACCAGCTTTTTGTCACATTAATTTTTTCTATTGTCTTTTTGTTCTCTATTTCATTTAGTTCTGCTCTGATTTTTGTTATTTCCTTTCTTCTGCTGACCTTGGGTTTCGCTTGTTCTTCTTTTTCTAGTTTTTTAAGGTGTAACATGAGGTTATTTATTTGGGATTTTTCTTGTTTCTTGAGATAGGCCTGTAATGATATAAATTTCCCTCTTAAAACTGCTTTCGCGGCATCCCAAAAATTTTGGTAGGATGTATTTTCATTGTCATTTGTTTCTATGTATCTTTTGAGCTCTCCTCTAATTTCTTCTTTGACCCAGTCGTTCTTTAAAAGTATGTTGTTTAATCTCCATGTATTTGTGTTTTTTCCTGCTTTCTTTTTGCAGTTGATATCCAATTTCAAAGCTTTGTGATCAGAGAATATGCTTGGTATGATTTCAATCTTCTTAAATTTGCTGAGGCTGATTTTGTGTCCCAATATATGGTCTATCCTTGAGAATGTTCCATGTACACTAGAAAAGAATGTATAGTCTGATGTTTTAGGATGAAGTGCTCTATATATGTCAATTATGTCCAATTTATCTAATGTGTCATTTAGGGCTGCGATTTCGTTATTTATCTTCTGTTTGGATGATCTATCCATAGCTGTCAATGATGTATTTAAATCCCCTAGTATAATTGTGTTCTGGTCAATTTCTCCCTTTAGTTCTGTTAGTAGTTGCTTGGTATATTTCGGTGCTCCCTGATTGGGGGCATAAATATTGATGACTGTTATGTCTTCTTGTTGTATAGTCCCCTTTACCATTATGAAATGTCCATCTTTGTCTCTTGTTATCTTTTTCACCCTGAAGTCTGTTTCATCGGAAATCATTATGGCTACACCTGATTTTCTCTGGGTACCATTTGCTTGGAGTGTCAATTTCCACCCTTTCACTTTGAGTCTATGCTTGTCCTTGTAGCTGAGATGTGTCTCTTGTAGGCAGCATATGGTTGGGTTTAGTTTTTTGATCCAATCTGCTACTCTGTGTCTCTTTATTGGTGAGTTCAGTCCATTTACATTTAGGGTGATTATTGATATGTGAGGATTTCCTGTCATTCTGTCTTTAGTTTTCTGGTAAGGCTGTGTCTCCATTGTTTCTTTGCCTTTTTGTTGTTGTCTGTTATTTCTGTGTGGTGGTATTCTATGATGTTTCCCTCTGTTTCTTCTTTTATTACAGTATATATTTCAGATTTGGATGTTTTTTGAGTGGTTACCCTTGAGTTTATGTAAAAGAAAGTTTGATATTTAGAGTATTCCAGTTTCTTCAGCACGCTTACTTTCTCCATTCCCATATTCCAGTTCAGGCCTTTACGCTCCCCCTTTTTATGTTGCGGTTGCCACAAGTTGTCCCTGTTAATGGTGGTCTAATAGCCTCCTTTAGTATTTCTTGTAGTGCAGGTCGTGTATTAGAAAATTCCCTCAGCTTCTGGATGTCTGGAAAGGTCTTTATTCCTCCTTCATATCTAAAGGAGATCTTTGCTGGATATATTATTCTTGGCTCATGATTTCTCTCTTTCAATAGTTTGAATATTTGGTTCCATTCCCTCCTAGCTTGTAGAGTTTCTGCTGAAAAATCTGATGATTATCTAATGGGCTTTCCTTTGTAAGTTACCATCTTCTTTTCCCTGGCTGCCTTGAGGATTCTTTCTTTGTCATTGATTTTAGACAGCTTCAATACAATGTGCCTTGGTGAAGGCCTGTTGGGATTGAGGTAATTAGGTGTTCTATTTGCTTCTTGGATTCGAGGATCCAGTTCTGTCCACAAGTTTGGGAAGTTCTCATCGACGATTTGTTTGAATATATTTTCTGTTCCCTTCCCTCTTTCTTCTCCTTCTGGTATGCCCATTATTCTTATATTGCTCTTTCTGATGGAGTCAGAAAATTCTTGTAGAGTTCTTTCATTTCTTTTAAGTCTCAAGTCTCTTTCTTCTTCCCTCTGTGTAAATTCCAGGTTCCTATCTTCGATGTCTCTGATTCTTTCCTCCATCTGGTCAACTCTACTACGTAAGCTGGATATTTTATTGTTAATTTCTTCTATTGAGTTCTTAATCTCCAGAAATTCTATTTGGTTCTTTTTCAAGATTTCAATCTCTTTTGTAAAATGCTCATGGTGTTCTTTGATTGTGTTTCTGAGTTCATTAAACTGCCTTTCTGTGTTTTCTTGCATCTCGTTCAGTTTTTTCAGAATTGCGATCTTGAATTCTCTGTCATTTAAATCACAAAGTTCCATATCTCTAAGTTCCTTTTCTGGAGACTTTTCACTTTCTTTCTGAGCTATCTTGTTGCCTTGGTTATTCATGGCAATCACTGATTTACTATTTCTCTTCCTAGACATCTACAGGAGTGTCTTCTGCAACAGGTTGATAGGTATGCGAAGAGCTTTTGGAGTTCCAAAGCTCTTTCTGCACCAGATTCAGAGCCCGTTTGTTTCAGCAGTTCTGTTTACTCCTGCAGGGATCCGCCCAGATAGGTGGGGCCAGGGGCGGGGTGAGTTGTGAGAGGTGGCCCAGAGCAATGGCGGCGACCACCACCACAGCCAGTCCTGCTTCCACAGCTCCCTCCCCTTTGCCGGAACTAGTTGAGCTGCGAATCTGTGTCTGAGGTCCACAGTTGTCAGAGCAGCAAATATTCTGTCCTTTGATCCGACACTGCTACTTTATCGCTTCTAGCACCGGGCAGGTGGGGGCGGGGCGAGCTCTGGGAGGGTAGGGAGGGGGCGGCTAGTCTCCGTGCCTAGGGCTCCGTTCTCCGCTCGGTAGTGAGGGCTTAAACCACCGATTTCAGCCCTCTTCCCTCAGTCTTTGCTCCGAGGTCTGCCGTGAGCGAGCGTTGGGTTCAGCGGTTTTGTATGCTGCCCCCTCAGCCCTGTGGGCCGTAAGCGGAGCCCTAGCAGTCCGAGTCCTTCCCTCTCCCGCAGCTGCGGAAGATCCGGGAGGAGCGGGCTCCGAGCACTGAGCTAGGTCTGTGTCCTGCGCCCGCGCGGCTCCGTCTCCGCACTTCTCCTCTCCCTCCTCCCCGCTCACGCGATTCACCCACCTTTAGGTGAATTCAGTAGTGGGCCTCTTTGTCTTGCCTGTCTGCTGTGCCAGGAGTCCTTTGTGGAGTTATTGTTGTCCGATTCGTTGTAAATTCCAGGGGAGCGTTACAGAGGCTCACCTCACGCCGCCATTTTTTTTTCGCCTGTTCCTAATCTTAGAGGGAAAACTTTCAGCTTTTCACCGTTGAGTATTATGTTAGCTGTGGGCTTTTCATACATGGCTTTTATTATGTTGAAGTATGTTCCCTCTATACCCACTTAGTCAAGAGTGTTTATTACGAATGGATGTTGAATTTTTTCAAATGCTTTTTCTGCATCTATTAAGGTAATCGTATGATTTTTCCCCCTTCATTTTGTTCATGTGGTGTGTCACATTGATCGATTTGTGGATGTTGAACCATCCTTGCATCCCTAGAATAAATTGCACTCAATCATGGTGTATTATCCTTTTAATGTGTTATTGAATTCGGTTTGCTAATATTTTGTTGAGGCTTGTTGCATCTGTGTTCATCAGGGATATTGGCTTGTAATTTTCTTTTCTTTGTGTAATTTTCTTTTCAATCCTTATCTTGTTTTGGTATCAGGTAATGTTGGCCTTATAAAATGAGTTTGGAAGCATTCCTCCTATTTTTGGAAGAGTTTGAGAAGGATTGGTATTAATCCTTTTTTGAATGTTTGGTAGAATTCACTCGTAAAGCTGTCTGGTCCTCAATTTTTGTTTGTTGGGAGGTTTTGATTACTGATTTAATCTCCTTACTAGTATAATGATCTATTCAGATTTTATATTCAGTCTTGGTAGGTTGTGTATTTCTAGGAGTTTATCCATTTCTTCTAAGTTGTCAAATTTGTTGGCTTATAATTTTTCACAGTAGTCTCTTACTGTCCTTTGTATTTCTGTGGTGTCAGTTTTCTAAGTCTTCTCTTTGAGGAGACTTGTGGAGAGACTTTTTTTAAATTTTAATTTATTAGTTTCAGGTGTACAAGACAAGGTAATACTTAGACGTTCATCATTTATATCCCTCACACTGTGAAGCCCCATCTCCCCATCCACTATCCCTCCGACCTCACACCGAGCCATTTGAAAATTAATTTGGGGAAGGTATTCAATAATGTTGTAAAGATTTTGTTGGGTATCCGATGGACATGCGTCCTATTTGGGAGACCACCTCAGGGATACTGTGGATACCTGATCATGGCATTGTACACCAGAAGCTAAACATTAATGAATGCCAACTATGATTTTATATATATAATGTGAGGGCTCAATGAGAGACTTTTTTGATTTTATTTGAGTCCTTTCTTTTTTTCCTTGGTGGGTATTGCTAAAGATTTATGTTTATCAATTTTTTAATCTTTTGAAAGAACCAGCTCTTAGTTTCATTGATTTTTTTCTATTGTCTCTTTAGTCTCTATTTATTTTCTTGTGTGTGTGGGGGGGGTTTCCCCCTCTTTTTCTGCCTCCCCCCCCACACACTTCAGTTCAAGCTGTTGTGTCTCAGTCTAGTTGTGTAGGGCACAGCTACCTGGCCCATGTGGCATCATGAGCCTTGCGCTCCCCCGGCTGAGGCGGTCGGTCGGCGGTCAGCTGCTCAGAGCAGCTCATGGCAACTCTCACCGGTTGCTGGCCACTCATGCCCACCTCTGGCTGCCCACAGCAGCCCAGCTCCAGGGAGAACCATTGTTCAAAATCTTAGCTGTAGGGGGCACAGCTCACTGGCCTGTGGGAATCGAACCGGTGACCTCAGCGTTAGGAGCACAGTGCTCCAACCACCTGAGCCACCGGGCCGGCCCTGTTTTTTGTTTTTTATAGTAAGCCATCATAATGCATGTGAGGTAGTATTTCTTTGTGGTTTTGATTTGCATTTTCCTGATGATTAGTGATGTTAAACATGTTTTCATGTGCTTCTTGGCAATTTGTATGTCTTCTTGGGAGAAATATCCATTCAAGTGCTTTGCCTATTTTCTGATTGGTTTTTTGAATTGTAGGCTTTTTAAAAAAATTATAATACCTCTCCAAACATAGAACACAGATACAAACACACCAGCTAGTGAATATAGGCTTCTGGGTCTCATATGATTTCCTTCTTCTCCCTTGTTTCTTTTTTCAAATTAGGCAAGGTATATGATGAGCACTGTGAGCCCTTTTTAGGGTGGGGACACAGAGGCGTGGGGGCACAGAGTTCTGCTGCTTGCAGTACCCTCAAGTGTAAGATTCTCCCGCCACCTGCTTCTTTGCTTCTTTGCTGCCTGTTAGTCCTACTTGGCTCCTCCCCTCGTGGTGCTGGAGCTCCTGATCATGGTGAACTTACCCCTCAGTGAACTGCCATCTATTTCCCCTTTCTCAAATGCTTTTTAAAAAGTTCATAACTCCTTTTGTGATGTTTCTTTAAATTTAAAAACATATTCTGTTTGTAACTGTAATTCTGTAAAGATCCACCTTTTATCAGCATCTGCCTTCTCAGATCAGAGGTTCCAGAAGTCAAAGTCTCAAGCCAAGGTTCTAAAAATATCCAAATGGGGGTAATTATTTCCTTAGACTTTAGCCTCTATTTCTAGCCATTTCTTTTTGTCTCATTTGGTTCTGATCCAGCACAAATGTCTTCACCTAAATAAAATTATGTCTTAAACACAGAAGTTAAATGATCTTGAGACTATTTGAATTCTGTTTTCTTGGGAAATATGGGTCATCCTGGAAATGATGGGGTTCATAGTTTTTGTTTTGTTTTCCTTTTTACTTTTCACACCCAACCTAAATATTCTCCCAAAAGAAATTGTCTTGCTGTTTACCAGTGAAGATATTATAGTCCTATTTAAGTGAAATTGGAACCTTCCAACACTAATTTTAACCTAGTTAGTTTTAAAAATATTTGTCCAAATCACAGTCTCAACTTCAGAATTTTCTGTGAGGAAAGATTTAACACAAACATTTAGAATCAAGCCATTCACTTAAACTCTTTAATTAGAACCAGTCTTTTCTTTGGCCACTTTTACAGGAAATATTAAGAAAGACAGAGCTCTTCATAACTTTATCATCACTATCTTCCCATATTTAAAACCATCAATATCAATTAATATCATTTTGTGTGTGTGTGTTTTGTTATTTCTCGTACAGAGTTGGGTTAGCAAGAGTTAAAGCATTTCACTTATCTATTTTTATACTTTTCCAAATTTAAATAAACTAGCTCTTATGCATTACTAACCTGAAAAGTTGCTGACTACCCGTCTTAGAGTCATGTGACAGGGTCCTCCAGATGCCTCATACCTCTCTCATCTCCCTGGCTTCTCAGTTCTCCTTAAGAGTCTGTGATCATCCTCACCACCTTCGGTAGTCAGATACCAGTAAATTATGCCTTAGACTATCTTAATTTTCCCCCTTTAAATTATACATTGGGTTCAACTCATCAGAAGTAAAAGAATAGTGTGTGGACTCCACTCTTATGACTACTCAGAAAAATACCCACATAACTGCTCTGATCTATCTCGTCTCCACCCAGACTTCCTCAGGCAGCAGTTCCCTCACTTGCCTTGCCAACACTCCTTCCAACACTTCATCCCAACAAGGGTGGTGGTATGTCTGTGCTAGTCTCACTTCTGATGCCAAATGATGCATTTGGATGGGTGGAAGGAGAAAGCTCACTCTGACACATTAGAGTCAGATTATGTTCCTTGCTTCATTGGCAAAGGGAATATAATCTTATTAGAAGTGAGGTGACCACACGTGACTGCAGCAGATACAGGGAATCTCAGCACAGCTTTCCCTAATCCTGTTGTTTGATGACACTGGTTTTTGCCAGGCTCTGGAAAAACTCACTGTTTGCTAAACCATAACCCTTTTATACTTGTGACTTACGTTACCATACTGGAAAAATTTATCAATTAGCTTCTGGAATGTTTACAAGTACTGGATTCACATCTGTGTTTTTTCCTAATTGAAAGCAGTCAGTGCTCAAGTGTTTCTGTGAGCTTTTCAGCATTCTGGAAATCCACAGTGTCCTTCACATTTTCTATCGGGATACTGAGGTTTTCTTGTTGGTATTACTGGCATTATCTCTCTAGAGCACGAATACTTAATCTTTGTATGTTAAAGTCTTTTTTCTTGATTTGTCAGTGGCTTTTTTGAAAATGAATTTTATTAGCATATAACTTATATACAATAAAATGTACTCACTGACTTTTAATAAATGTATGCAACTGTATAAACCACCATCATAATTATTATATGAAATATTTCTTTTAGCCCCCAAATTTCCTCATGCCCTCCTACCTCCATTACCAGGCAGCCACTTTCTGCCTTTCTGCTCTGCTTTTTGTCATTACAATTAGTTTTGCCTTTGCTAACAATTAAAGTAAATGAGATTATATAGTGTGTACTCTTTGTGTCTGGCTTCTTTTACACAGAAAAATGTTTTTGAGAATTGTCCATGTTGTTGTGTGTATCACGTTCTCTTTGATTGCTGATTAGAATTTTATTTTATGGATTCACCATAATTTGTTTACTCATTCACCTGTTGATGGATATTTGGATTATTTCCGGCTTGGGGCAATTATGAATAAAGCTGCTATGAACATTTGTATGCAAATCTTTGTGTGGACATATGTTTTCATTTCTCCTGGGTATATACCTAGGAGTAGAATTGCTGGGTTCCATGGTAAGTGTATCTTTAATTTTAGAAGAAACTGCTGTACTAGTTTTCAAAGTGGTTGTATGATTTTGCTTTCCCACCAGCTCTGCTGGATAGTGCATATTGCTCTACATTCTTGCTAACACTTGGTATTGTCAGTTTTTATAATTTCAGGTATTCTGGTGTGTGATGGTATGTCATTGTGGTCTAATTCTAAGTTCCTGGGTGACTGATGAAGCACACCTTTCATATGCTTATTGGCCGGGTTAAGAAAGAGAACTTTTTTCAAGTTATAATTGACATACAACATTATATTAGTTTCAGGTATACAACATAATTATTTGATATTTGTATGCATTGTGTATGATTACCACCGTATGTCTAGTTAACATCCATCACCTTACATAGTTACAACAATTTTTTCTTGTGATGAGAACTTTTAAGATCTACTCTCTTAGCAACTTTCAAATATGCAAGACAGTGTTATTAACTGTAGTCATCATGCTGGGCATTACATCCCATGATTATTTATTTTATATGTGGAAGTTTGTACCTAAGAAACAGAACATTTTGAGTACCCATAAACCTCTCTCATGTTCCCTCTTACTCACTACTGTATACTACCCCCCTCCCAAATGTTAATCACTATTCTGATTTCTGACAATACAGTTAGTTCTGCCTGTTTTTGTACTTTCTATAAAATGAATAGTACAGGACTTTGTATGTCTTCTTTTACTCATTATTATATATATATGAGTCTTGTCCATATTGTGTACAGTTATAGATTGTCCATTCTTATCTGGTGACTATATCACAATTTACTTGTCCGTTGTGTATCCATGGGTGTTTGAGTAATTTTTAATTTCTAGCTATTAGAAATAGTGCAGGGACAAGATGGCAGAGTAGATAGATGTTGTGCTCGCCTCCTTCCATGACCACAACAAAATTACAACTAACTTATAGAGCCTATCATTGAGAACCACCTAAAGACTAGCTGAACAGTTATATCCCTCTAACTAAGGATATAAAGAAGCCATGCTGAGACTGGTAGGAGGGGCAGAGACTTGGAATGGGCTGGTCCCACACCCACGTGTGGCCATTAAGAATTGGGAGGGTATCTGGACTGCAGAGGTACCTCCAGAGGAGCAAGAGGTCCCAGCCCCACGCTGGGCCCCCTAGCCCAAGACTCCGTTGCTGGGAAGAAAAGTCCCCATAGCATCTGGCTGTGAAAATCAGTGAGATTTGTGTCTGGGAAAGACAGTGGGTTGCTAAGGACCTAGGTGATACTGACCTTAAAGGACTCCCGCACAGACTCACTTGCTCACAAATTCATTTTCTCAGAGTCCCAGTGCAGGGGCAGTGGCTTGAAAAGTGCCAGTGTCATATGGGGAGGAAATGAATTGACCAGCTTCAGGGTGATGGTTGGAGAGGCAGGGGTCAGGGTAGCTCTCTCTTGGATGGATGGAAGTGCTGGCAAGAACCATTGTTCCTTTGTTGAGCCCACCCCCAACCCAGCCTACAGACCCAGGTAGGCACCAAATCTGAACTCTCCATTAACCTGGTTAACACAATTCACTCCATCCTGGTGATTCCCTGAGACCCAACACAATCCAGCTCACACACTCTGTCCAAACCTCTTTCAGCAGCTTTTCCACACAAATGTGCTGCTTCAGCTCATGTTGTGCAGTTTCCTAAAATCTCTGAAAGGTCTACAGACTCCCAACAAACAAATTGGACCGGATAGCTTCAAAGGAAATTTTACAAAACATTCAAAGAATTCATACCTATTCTTCTCAAACTATTTCAAAAAATTGAAGAGGAAGGAAGTTTCCCAAACTCATTTTATAAGGCCAACATTACCCTGATATCAAAACCAGACAAAGACACTACAAAAATGAAGGGAAGGGAGGGAGGGAAAGAGGGAGGGAAAAAGTGAGGAAGTTATAGGCCAATATCCCTGATGAACATAGATGCAAAAATACTGAACAAAATATTAGCAAACCAAATTGAGCAATACGTTAAAAAGATCATACATCATGATCAAGTGGGATTTATTCCTGGGATGCAAGCCTGGTTTAAAATCCACAAATCAATTAATGTGATACACCACATGAACAAAATGGAAAATAAATCATATGGTCATATCAATAGGTTCAGAAAATGCATTTGACAAAATCCAGCATCCTCTTATGATAAAAACTCTCAGCAAAGTGGGAATAGAGGGAATGTACCTCAACATAATAAAGGCCATATATGGTAAACCCAGCTAACATCATATGCAATAGTGAAAAGCTAAAAGCTTTTTCTTTTTTAACACTGGCTGAAGAAAAATTTGTATTACTTTTATGTACAGAAAACTCAACAGTGTATGCTCAGCCCAGCTTGGTGGCCAGTTCTTTAGCCTTTGCCTTTTCCAGTGTGGCAGTGTGAGCCCCCGATTTGGGCCCAGGACGTTGCCTCCCCAGTGACAACAGATCTCATCATATCTGTCGTTGGAATTGGTCTGGATGGCTTCCACCGGCTTAGCCAGCGCTCCCTCACGAGTTAACCTGTGTGAAGGCAACGCGATGCACGTCTTCCTGTGGACTAGGTGCCCGTCTGGCCTTCCTCTTGATAATGCAGAAGGGAACCCCCGTCTTATGGCACAGCGCAGGCAGGAAGACAACCAGCTCAATGGGATCACCTCAGGTGCTGTCACCAGCAGCAGAGCCTTCTCATTCTCCACCAAAGTAGTGACAATGTTAACCCCTGCTCAAAGGACACATGGCCTCTTTGTGGGGACATCCCTTTGCCAGGAGGTTTTTTCTCAGCCCGAGCCAACAGTCTGTGCTTCTTCCCTTGGTTTGTCTCTGTGCTGTACATGTGGGCCAGCTTAAGCAGTTGAGTCGCTGTCTGGCGATCCAAGCCCTGGGTGAACTCATTAATGGCAGGAGGCACTTTCAGGCACTTACAGAGAATAGTTCTTTGCTGCTGCAGCCGTACCCTGTGCCAGGGCCGTTTGACAAAGCAGGTGAGGTCCCTTTGGGGATGGATGTCCTTTCCAATGCCAAAATCTTGGCCTTTTCTCAAACGGGATTTACCACCTTCTTAGCCTTCTGCTTCTTCATGACAGCAGGGGCTGGCGCCACCTTTTCCCCCTTAGCCTTCTTTCCTTTCAGCATCTTGGATGGCAGGAGGAGAATGAAAGCTTTTTCTTTAATATCAGGGACGAGATAAAACAGTGTCACCACTTTTATTCAACATAGTATTGGAAGTCAACAGAGCAATCAGACAAGAAAAATAAATAAAAGGTACCCAAATTGGAAAAGAAGAAGTAAAACTAATTATTTGCAGTTTGTCAAAACTAATTATGACATGATACTAGACGGTATATACAGAATCCTAAAGAATCCACAAAAATGAATTCAATAAAGTAGGAGGATGAAATATCAATATTCAAAAATCAGTTGCATTTTTATGCACCAATAATGAACTATCATGAAAGAAATTAAGAAAACAATCCCATTTACAATTGCATTAAAAAGAATTAAATACCTAGGAGTAAATTTAGCTAAGGAGGTAAGAGACCTGTACTTGGAAAGCATAAGACATTGAAGAAAGAATAGAGAAAGATAACAAATAAATGGAAGACTAGACTGTGCTCATGGATAGGAAAAATTAACATTGTTAAAGCATCCATACAACTCAGACTAATCTGTAGATTCCGTGCAATTCCTATCAAAATACCAATGACATTTTTCACAGAACTAGACCAAATTATTCTAACCTTTATATAGAATCACAAAAGACCCCAAATAGCCAAAGCATTTTTGAGAAAGAACAAAGTTGGAGTATCGCACTACCTGATATCAAACCATACTACAAGATAATCAAAACAGCATAAAAACGAACATATATATCAATGGAACACAGTAAAAGAGAACCCAGAAATAAACCCAAGCCTATATGGTCATATTAATTTGACAAAGGAGACAAAAATATACAATGAAGCGACAGTCTCTTTAATAAATGGTATTGAAAAAACCGGACAGACACATGTAAAAGAATGAAAGTGGATCAATTTCTTACACAACATACAAGAATCAACTCAAAAATGGTTAAAGACTTAAATAAATGTAAGACCCAAAACCATAAAACTTTTGGAAGAAAACATAGGCAGTAAACTCTTTGACATAGCTCTTAGTAATATATTTTTTTGGATAGTTCTCCTCAGGCAAGGGGAACAAAAGAACAAAAAATAGAACTACATCAAATTAAAGAATTTTTGCACAGCAAAGGAAACCATCAACAAAATGAAAAGACAAACTACTGAATGGGAGAACATATTCGCCAATGATATATCTGATAAAGGGTTAATATCCAAAATCGGTAAGGAACTCATACAACTTAACACCAAAAAAAAACAAAAACAAAAAAAGTCCCATTAAAAAATGGGCAGAGGACCTGAATAGACATTTCAGGTCATACAGATGGCCAGTAGACATGAAAAGATGCTCAACATCACTAATCATCAGAGAAATGCAAATTAAAACCACAGTGAAATATCTTCATACCTCACTCCTGTCAGAATGGCCATCATCAAATCAACGAACAACAAATGTTGGTGAGGATGTGGAGAAAAGGGAACCCTCGTGCACTGTGAGTGGGATTGCAAATTGGTACAGTCACTATGGAAAACAGTATGGAGGTTCCTCAAAAAACTAAACTAGAACTACGGTACGACCCAGCAATTCTTCTGGGTGTTTATTCAAAGAAATTGAAAACACTAATTAGATATACGCATGCCTATGTTCATTGCAGCATTATTTACAATAGCCCAGATATGGAAGCAACCTAGGTGTCCATTGAAAGAGGAATGAATAAAGACAATGTGGTACATATATACAATGGAATATTACTCAGCCATAAAAAACAATGAAATCTTGCCATTTAAGTCAGACAGAGGAAGACAAATATCATATGATTTCACTTATATGTGGAATCTAAAAAAAACAAAATAATTTAACAGAAACAAACTCATAGATACAGAGAACATATTGTTAGTTGCCAGATGCAATGGGAAGTTGTGGGGGAAGGGAGAAAAAGGGGAAGAGATTAACATGTACAGATTGCCAGTTATAAAAAGAGTTATGGACATGTAAAGTGCAGCATAAGGAATATAATCAATAATATTGCAATAACTATGTATGGTGTCAGGTGGGTACTGAACTTTTGTAACTTCGTAAGTTATATAAATGTGTAATCACTGTTGAAGACCTGAAACTAATATAATGTATGCCAACTGTAACTGAAAATTTTTTTTTAATTTAATAATATTTTTAAAAATTAAAAAGTAAATAGCGCTGCTGTGAACATTCTAGTAACTATCTTTTGGTGAATACTTGTGTTATTTTTGTTGGGCATATAACCAGGAGTGCAGTGGATGAGTTTAAGTAGAATAGATGAATTATAGGACAGCACTTCTTATATTTTAATCTGCATATAAATTACTTGGGCTCTTAGTAAAATGCTGATTGTGAATTGGCAGGTTTTGGGTGTGTTCTGAGATTTTGCTTTCCTAACAAACTCCTAAGTGGTGCTGCTGCTGCGTCACCACGGGGCAGACAGGTCACAGGTTATTCCTGTGTTCAGCTCATGCTGCCGAAGAGCTTTCCAAAGTGATTGCGCCCAATTTACACTCCCACTAATAAGGTCTGAGAATACTCCACGCTCTTGGCAACGCTCGGTACTTTGTTTTTATTTTGGCAATTTTGGTAGGCGTGTTGTGATACCTCATTATGGTTTTAATTTGTATGTTTCTAATTACTAAGGAAATTGTGTATTTTTCCTTATGTTTATTGGTCATCTGGATGTTCTTTTTTGTAAAGTGTCTTGAAATCTGCTCATTTTTCTGTTGGGTTATCATTAATGTCATTTTTACTTTTGCTATTGTTACATTTTTTATTCTATTACATTTTTCTACTATTGCATCTTTTATTCTTATTTCTTTCTTATTTCAGCTTCCTACTTGCATCTGCATTGCTCTTAACCAAACCTCAATCTGTTACCCAAGATGTGATCTTTCATCTTGTTTCAAAGAACCTGTTTCTAAAAAAAAAAAAATGTGTTAAATTTCATATAATGCAATTTTAATTAAAATTTACTTTAGTTGGGCCAGCCCGATGGCTCAGACTGTTAGAGCTCCGTGCTCCTAACTCCGAAGGCTGCCAGTTCGATTCCCACATGGGCCAGTGGGCTCTCAACCACCAGGTTGTCAGTTCAATTCCTCCAGTCGCGCAAGGGATGGTTGGCTCCGCCCCCTGAAATAAGATTGAACACGGCACCTTGAGCTGAGGGGCCACTGAGCTCCCGGATGGCTCAGCTGGTTGGAGTGTGTCCTCTCAACCACAAGGTTGCCGGTTTTGACTCCCACAAGGGATGGTGGGCTGTGCCCACTGCAACTAGAAAACAGCAACTGGACCTGGAGCTGTGCCCTCCACAACTAAGACTGAAAGGACAACAACTTGATTTGGGGAAAAAGAAAAAACGTCCTGGAAGTACACACTGTTCCCCAATAAAGTTCTGTTCCCCTTCCCCAATAAAATCTTTAAAAAAAAAAATTACTTCTGTCTCCAGGTTTTTTCCCAAAACCGTTATGCTTTTTTATCTGTCTCGAGTGTTTTATTTTCCTCTCTTATAGTTGTAGCAGAATGATCTCATAGACCCAGTATGGTTTTTTCTCTTTCTTGTTTTCTCCTTCTCTGCTAACACCCCACCCTGCACACCCATTCTCTTTCCCCTCTTTCTCTTCCTCTTTCTTCTTCTTTTAACTTTTATTCATCCTTATGCTTGGAGAAGTCTCATCTAGAGTTGAATGTGTCTGCGATTTGTGTGGATGAATGCATCTGCAATAACCTCACTGTCCTTGGACACTAATAGATTTTCCTTTCAAGTATTACATAAGAGACTTGGTTTTAATAGAAATTTACATTTCTGTCCATCAACCCAGAAGCCTGAGAGGAGTGGATTGGGAGCCTGTCCTAACGGGGGAATAAATGTCTCTAATGTCTTCTCTGAGGAACGGGTGTTGTGCTAGCCACAAGGCCAGTTGTGAACTATAGTTATCCGTCTACCTTCCCAATGCATCTGCCCACCATTTCTGGGAGAAATTCTTAGATTTCCTGGGTCACTGTTTGATATGCAGCAATGCACATCCTGGGGCAAAGTTGCTTCCAGTACCCTTGATTGCTGTTGGTCACACGGACTCCAGATGGAGGGTTTCTTATTTTTCCCTGTGGCCCACCCATTCGCTAGCTTCTTATTAATGCTGTTTTTGCCAGTATCTTCTCCACTGTCATAACGCTCCTTTCTCAGGAAGATAAGTCACTATTAGCTCTTGACATCGTTCTTCTGTCCAGATCTGTCTTACCATGTCTTGCAGAAATTTTTCAACAGTTTTGTCATATGAATGACGTCCATTCCTAGTTTCTGGCATTGATGTAATTCTGTCCTATTTTATGTTTGTTTTAGCATTTTAATTGTGATGGGATGAAGGCGTGAGTTAAATGCCTCTATTTAAGATATTGTCATATCTGGAAGTATAAAACCTTTCAGATTATTTTTCTGATTTTCTTGTTCCACTAAAACACTTGAAGCATTCCACCAAAATGTACCTTTTCTCACCACAGGATAACAAACAGTTCAAGTTTTGCAATCTCCTGTGGTGTTTGGAAGTTCATGGAACCTCAGATGAGGTTGTGTTTTAGTAATTGGGTGGTGGGCTGTCAGTGGGCTAGAATATCCAAATACAACGGAAGGCCATTTATGCCGATGAGAAGAATTCACTTACTAGTATGGTGGATCAGACAAGCGAGGCACTGTACTTGGGCAATCCTTGACCTAAGCTTGAGCTGCTTTGATATGCTAAGTGGAAAGTGAGTGCACATCCAGCTTCGCTGACGTGATAATAGCTCTGATAGGGAATTGAAGGCCTTATCCAGCCTGCCTTGTTTTTAAAACTGTAATTATACTTTTGTTCTGTGGTGCTTCATTGTGGCCTTCTGTGTACTTCTTGTTAGGCTTTCTTTAGGGGCTGATTCTTGACAGCTTTTAACAAAGCTTCTGTTTAGTATTTAGTAAATCTTAGAAAATCTTAAGCTTATGAAGCCAATGGTATTGACCATTTCTTCTCTTTCTCAGTTTTTCTCTTTTCTCTAAAGTGAGTCATAACTTGGAGATAATGCTTTTGAAAGGAGATTAGCTACTCACAGAGAGAATAATTCTGACACTTAAGACCCGAGAGCCCCTCTCCCCCTCCTTTTCTCATTTCCTAACATCTCATTGCCAGACGTATTTGTGAGATTTTATAGATTATGTCTTTATTTTTAGTGCTCCCATTTAGTTTACTAGATTTGTCGTTTGGAAGAAAAGTACTTCTTTGAGGCTAAATTCAAGTTGCGTCTTGTGGCTTCTGATGAAAGTTTGCATTGTATGTATCTCGCCAGTTATCTGTCTTATCGGCAATGTCATCAAAACAAAACATTGTAAATACCACAGTCTTACAATTTTTTACAGAGAAAAATCTTTAGAAAAGTTTCCTTGCTTCTCTTATTATTTTTGACTGCAACCAAATAATTCTTGGGTTAATTTACAGCCATATTTACTCTCATCAAATTGCATGCCCTGGGTTTAGTCCTGGAACTCAGCCAGGCGCCCAGATTCCTGCTCTTGCAAAAGGCTATGGAATTGAGCGTCTTTCTGAAAACACCTTTGGTATAAGGTTTTTTCCCCTCCTTTGTTCGTCTACACTACTTTCAATTAGATCAGTGTTACTTGGATTCTTTTAAAATGATAAATCTTTTATTATTGTTGGAAAAAAGCTCTTTTTTTATATCACTAGTCATTAACTAAGGGGATATGTGCAGACTTTACTTTGACTATTACTACTTAAACCCTCCTTTTTAAACCTTTAAAATGATTCAATACTTGTGAATGTTTAATCCTTTGGTGGAGCTCATTGAGGAGACAAAAATCAATACACTTAAACAGAGAAAGTCTAGTTCCAAATGATGTGGTTTAGATTATGAGCACCAACACCATAATCTTTTAGAAAATGTTTTATTTGGAAATAATTTCAAGCTTATCAAAAAGTGGCAAAAATAGTACCAGGAATTCCCATATATGCTTCACCCAGCTTTCCCAAATGTTACCGTGTCACGCAGAACAGTGCTCAAAAGCCAGGCGTTAATTCCGACACTTTACTAAGGTACAGACCTCATCCTATTGCTCCGTGGTCCCCTGTTCTCTTGCTGGCCCAGGGGCTCAGAGCACCCCACATTACATTTAGTCGTCGTGTCTCCTTGCGTGCCTCCAACCTCGGACAGTTCCTCAGTCTTTGTCTTTTATGACCTTGACACTGAGGCAACGGGCCAGTCATTGTGTAGCATGTCTGATAAACAGAGATGTTCAGCCTTTCTCAGTTCATCTCTCAAGAGGTACATGATGTCGATATGTCTCATTACTAGTAATGATAACTGGTCACTTGGTTACGGTGGTATCTGCCAGCTTTCTCCACTGTGAAGTTACTCTTCTTCCCTTTGTAATTAATAAGTATCTTGTGGAAAGATATTGTGAGGTGTTTAAGTTTCCTGTTTCTCATTGTACTCTTGCCCCCTAATTTCAGAGTCCCGTGATGGTTCTTGCCTCTCACAGTGATTACTGTGGTGTTTGCCAAATGGTGATTTTTCTATTTCTGTGATTCTTTCTACATTTATTAACTGGAATTCTATTGTAAGAAAGGGCCGTCTGTTTCCCTCATTTATTTATTCATTTACTTGAGTATATCAGCATGGACTCATGGATATTTACTTTATTCTGTAGATTACCATCCATTATTATTATTATTTATTTTGCCACTAGCACCATTTTATGAGTTAGAATATCAAGGTTCTTTAATTTCCCTGTGTACCGTGAAATTCAACTATAGGCAAAATATTCAACTATTCTCACCCTCAGTGCCCTCAATAGTAAACTGGAAATCATATCTGCCCTGCTGTATGTAAAATAGATTTGCAAACTATGAAATATGATATACTGGTAACGTTGTCATTATTTTGTTGTTAAATGCATATGGGTGGTCAGAGAATAGAGGTTGTTTTCAGGGACAAACTTAAGAGTTAATTCCTTGAGACTGTTCACTTACTTCTGTAGGGAGGACCGAGAATGGAAGTGGAAGGAAACAATTGTATGGAGATCAGAGGCAGAAGAAAGCCAAAAGGAAATCGTAGACATACAGAGCAGCATACATTCTCACATTGTGCTGTGTACAATAAATAACTTTCTGAATTCCCTAGAATATTATGCAACAGTAAATGTATTTCTTTGATTATTCGATTTGAAAACTCCCTTGTTTCACGTAACAAAATATGTTGCCAGGTTAAATGTGACTTGTAAAAATGACATGAACTTCACTTTTTCCTGCCCGTCACCTGTTGTTTGCTTTGGAAATGTTATGTACCTGGTGCGCTTTACTGAGGATGTGTGTAGCACGCCAAACCGTCAGGTACTGGGAGTGTTACTCCTCTAGGCGTTTCGTCCAGTTTGCTTTGTGAGTCTTAGGTACCTGTGACAGCTTGCTGTGCAGGCGTCCTTGGCGTGACTTTCTCTTACTAAGTTTCTGAATCAATACGCATATCCACTGCCCGGGATCATTTTTTCCTCCATCCTGTTTGCTCTAGGTATTTAGAGGAGCTATTGAACCCTAAATTTGTGATTTAAGTTTTTTTGGGGGGGGGAGTTGTCTTTGGGGATGTAGCTTTTCTTTCTTCCCATTACAATAATCAGGCAAAAAACAGTAGACTAAGCTGCTAAGTATGTCAGCATGGCTGAGCACGGTGAGGTGGCAAATTCTAATGAGATTTCCTGACTGCAGCAGTTACTGGTGATGAGGATGGGGAGTAGCAATAGCAGTATTTGAACTGCAAAGAGTCAGGAAGAGTCAATGAGTTTCCACTTTGTCCAACGTTTGTAACTAAGGAAACCCAGGACTTGACACCACAGTGTGCTTTTTCTACCTCGTGTTACGGAGTACGGCCAAGGAAAGGCATGAAGCAGAACGCAATAAAGGACATATCCCAGTAAATGATTGCATTAAAGCATGTGGCTATTTTCAGCTGGCATCTTCTGGGTTCTCTTACACAGTAAAAGAGTAGGAGGAGACCTGCCTTGTTGTGTATGTTTACAAAAGCTAACAGGTATTGAAGCTATCAAAGATTGCTGTTTTGTGCCAGTTATTTTGAGGACGGATGTTTTGTAAAATTCAGACACATCAAAATCAACAATAAATACTGTGGACTTCAAACGTCTGACTTTAGCTTAGCTTTTGCTTTTAGCTCGATATTTCCTTATTTTTTGTTGGCCTTTGGCTGGTGACTTGTCTGCATGATGACACTGAGCTCTCCCACTGCTGTTCCAAGCTGGTCTCCCAAGTCCCTGAAACTCTCCAGGTGACCGAGGACATCTAGCACTCACGGAGCGCCGGCCCGGCTGTTAGCGCTGCGAAGTCTATTACCCTGATTCCTTTTATTTAGTCCAACTGAAACCCCTTAAGAGGGGGAAATACGAGAAAATGTTTGTAATTGCTGCAAGGCCACGTAGAGAAATTTAAATATAAAAATTAAATATTCACCAGGAATTCAATTTGACCGTTTGCTATCTAATGCAGCCTGTGGCTAAATCTTTCATCTGGGCTGACAAACAACAACAGGCTAATTTTCAACAAATCATGTGAAAAACACAGTATTTTTAACACTGTGTTCCCTTCTTCTTTACCACCATTACCTCAGTTTAGGACCTTACTATTGCTCTTCTTTTGTTTTTTAATTAAATTTCTGTTTTGAAATAATTATAGATTTTTGTCCCTCCTTATCTCCTGCCAGGGTGACTTCAGTAGCCTCCCTCTGATCACTGTCCTTTCTTCTCTTACCTAGTGTCTATACTGGCATCCGAATGACTGTTGTGAAATACGAGTCTCAGCAGATTGTTCTCTTGCTCATGGAGGCTTCGTGGCTCCCAGCTGCTTAGGTGGAAGGAAGCCCAGCTTCCTTAGTGGGGAATGGAGGGACCTCACCCATCCAGCCCCCGCCTGGCTTTTCGGTCCTCTTTCTTGCACCTCCCTGAAAACTCTGTAGTTTTCCTTCTCATTCTGTTTTAAATATTTCTCTACCTGGCATGCTCTTATCTCACTGTCTTATTGTCTCCTATTCATGCTTTAAGGCACAATTTAAACTTTTCTTATAGTTGTTGTCAAGCATACACAAAAGGAGAGAGAGTCATAACGAATCCCCAGGCATCCATCACCCAACTGCACATTAGCAGCAGTTAGCAAATCTTTCAACTTGTTTTTTTCAGCTCAGTCCTTTCTGGAGTCTTTTGTGACCTCCCCAGGCAAAGGGAGCTGCTCCTTTCCTGTGTCCTTGGCACCAGGGCCATCTGCTCTTACAATGCTTGTAATTACTCATTTACCTGTCTCCCCGTCTAGATTATAAATCCTGTAAGGGTAGGTATCAATCCCTTTTTACCTGGTATTCTCTGTGCTGTGTCTAGACACTGACACATAATAGCTGTTTCATAACTATGAAAACTAATAAACCAACTTCATATCTTCCTCATCCCCACATGCCGTCACCCCATCCTCACTTGCTTCCCAGAAATATATACATAAAAATAAACATTTCCCCCCAAAGAAGCCAGATACAAAAGAATACATATGTTGGAGAAGAGGCAAAACTAATCTGCGGTGACAGAAGTCAGACGAGTGCACCTCTGGCCGTAGGTCAGGTGGGGACGTTATTGACAGGTGAGACCACGCATGAGGGAGACTTCTAGATCCTGGACTTGTTCCAGCTTGCTGTGGGTGATGGTTAAATATGTGTGTGTATAAAATGTGTCAAGCTGTAAACTTACTTGTGTGCTTTGCTCTATGTAATTTGCACCACAAAACACTACTTTTGCTGAGAGTATATCTTATTGTAGCTTTACATGAGGGTATAATATTCAGTCTAATTGAGTAAATGTTAACTGAAATGTAAAAGAAACAAATTTTTATTACACGTAATGTGGAAGTGTATGCAGTCACGTGCCATTTAACGGCAGGGATACGCTCTGAGAAGTGTGTCATTGGGCGATTTCGTCATTGTGCGAACATTGTACAGTGCACTTACACACCTCGATGGCACTGCCCACTACACACCTCAGCGGATGGTGTAGCCGATCGCTCCTGGGCGACACTCCTGAGCAGCAGGTTCCTGTACAAAGCGTGAGGTTCAGTGAAGCCCGAGAGAGAATGATGCCATGAGGAGACGCTGCCTGAGGCAGCTGCTGGGGTAACACGCATTCCGTCTGACAGCGACTTGTGTAGTAAGTAGGAGGAGGACTCTCCCGACCAAGAGTGTAGTATAGGAAGTACATAAACCAGCACCGTAGTCGTTTATTATCATGATCGCGTACTGTGTAATGGTGTGTGCTGTACTTGTATACGACTGGCAGCGCAGTGGCTTGTGACAGTGTCACACAAACATGGGCGTAATGCATTGCACGGCTGTGACATCACTAGGCAACAGGGATTCTTCAGCTCCCTTACGATCTTAAGGGACCACCATCCTAAAATCATCATTGACCAGCTATCCTCGTGCAGCACGTGACTGCAGGAGAATTTAAGGCAAGATGCACTTTACTCCAACATTCCTTGTCATCTTTCTTCTATTGGAGGAAGGGTAGTAAAAGTAAAAGTCTGTGGAAAGTCCAAAATAAGTGGTCAGAGTTTATCCTGTTGGTCTATGCTAGTTTTATTATTGAGGAAAGACAGAATCGATACATCTTTAAGCAAACTGATCTTGTTTTATTTTTCAGAATAAATATTTTATCAGATAATCAGAGAGCAGCTGCAAAGATGCAGTGTAATGACTGGAGCAGTAAATACTTAAATATATACAGTCAGTGGTGTTTACTTTCCTGTGAAATAAGTTTGATTAAAATCATATTCTTCTGTAAATATGCTCAGGATTTAAGAGAGTTCTGTTGTAAGAAGTACAACTCTAAGAGTGATCTTAGTAAAGAAAGTAATTTTTGTTAACATAGACTCTAACATTTGTATGCTTTGTTTTCTCCATATCATTATTGAATAACAAATCTTACGGAAAAAGCAATGAAAATAAAATATCAGGCTGAACACTTAATTTCCTCAGTCATATCATTTTACCACAATTAAGTAATATCAGATTCCATTTAAGGAAGTGTTTAATATTAAAGTTTGTCAGGGCAAAAAAAATTGAAAAATTTGCTTCATCCTGTTATCGTGCCCAACTACTAATAAGTGACATTCTATCCTCGTTCACGTCGTATTCCTTCACGCCTCTGTGCAATTGTATTTGCTGTCCTCACTTCCTGGAATGACTGTTTTCCTTTTCTGCCTGTTTATCTTCCTCACTCATCTGTTAGCTCTCACTATGTCTTACCTTAGAATCCCACTCACCTTCCCAGCTCCTGCCATGTAGCAGGAGCCCAACAAATGTTCAAGAATGATTTTACGTTCAGTGAGGTTGTGGTATTCTTCATGTATGAAAGGTTTTAAATTTCTTTATACTTTGGTTTGACATTTGGTCAGTATAAGTTTACCCGTTAAATATGCATGTGTTCCAGTCAGATCTTACCATATGTACTCATCCGGTTTGTCTCAAATCTGCTAAATCCACCCAGATTCTTAGGAAGAGTGTTTTGCCCTGTTGCTGTGTACGTCAGTTTCCCACCATCTGGTTGGCGCAGGCTACTTGGGATCCTTTTATTGTTATTCTTTTAACCGATGCCCTGGGCCTAGGAGGACCTTTTCTTTTCTTATCCAGCACCCAGCTCCAGTTCTCCTCTTAACTTGGTTATAAATTATAGAAAATTCCTAGTCTACCGTGATTATTGTAGCTCCCAGAACATTGCCCTCCTAATGTGAAAAGACTTTCTTTTTATTTTCATCTCCACCGATGGAGCACTTGAGGAGGGCATGCCTGAAGAGGTGGTCTGTGCAGAGCGGCTTTTCTGAACTGACAGAATTAACATCCCCACTGCTTTTCTTGTTCTTACAAGCGAATGTTTTCACATTGATTTAGTTATTTGATGCAGAAAACATATAGTAGGCTCCATATATTAAAGGTAAGGAAAGCTGTGTTATTTCTTAGAAGCTGAAAGCTTTTACTTCTTATATTTGGTCTTTTGTCACACAGTTTCTGTTAATGGAAGACAGTGTGAACTGAGAAATAGGATTCTGAATTGTGACCCTTCTCTTTTTTTAAAGCTTTGCCATGTTGTCTTGATTCTACTGTTGCTGTCAGTTGGTATTGTCTAACTGAGCTGAAATAGAAGAGGTGGCATTATACCTGGCTCAGCCGGTTCCCTGATGTTCTAATTACTACCACTGGTGAAATCTACAAATTAAAAGTTTAAAAAGATGCCTGTGGTGCTGAAGTGCCACATGGCTGAAGTGCCACTAGAAATCAATGCCAGCAAACGTGCTATATTTAATAATTCAAGAATTGGATCAGAAATTGGTGTTAACTATGAACAATGCGGATAGACTTAGTTTGATAAGGATTATAGTTTAATTCAACCATATATGTATATTTTTATCAAAATTAAATTCAGTCATTTGTAGAAGCATTGTTGTTACAGTTGTGAATATTTTGATGGATAAATATAAATGAATGAATGGGTTTTATAAATCCTGCCTTAGAAGCCTGAAGAGCCAACGAGCACGGCAGCCGTAGAGGTCCCGGGAACATAAGCGATACAGGGCTGAGGGGAAGGTACTCACATAAGTCTGTGGCTAATCCATAGCTCTCTGACCTCAGAATGGATTTTCTAAATCGCCAAGGAAAAGATGAAGAGATACTGACTACATAAAAGTAGAAAACTTTGGTATGTCCCACAAAATACATAACCAAACTAGAAAAGTTTTTAAATGTAGTGAGGAAGGCCTTTCTAAATCAGATATAAAAACTCAGAATCTATAAAAGAAAAGATTGATAATGTTTGCTGCATAAAAAAATCAATGCTTTCTGCGTGGAGACAATACTATAAACAGAGTTTTTCTTAAAAGGAGAAAAACATGACAACAGAAAAAATTTCAACTTAAAATGAAGTGTTTATTTCTTGGATATATAAAGAATGTCTACAATTTCAATTAATAAAATAAATTATAACTCAGTTATAAATGGGCAAAGGATATAAAGAGGCAATCCACAGAAATGGAAACCGTGTGTATATAACTTAGACAAATACAGAGGGTGCCAAAAAAATGTATACACATTTTAAGAAAGGAAAACTGCATTGTAATTGGCAATTCAATATATACCAATAACAAAAGATAAATACAACTCACGTTTGACGTCTGCAATGACAAGAGGTGCTCAACATGGTTCCCATCAGCATCCAGACACTTCTGATTACAGCAAACTACTGCTTGAGCAACGTTGACCAAAGTGTCCACTTGTATACATTCTTTTGGCACCCCCAGTATATCATGTATATATATATTTGCTTTTGTATATGCATAGAGTATATCTGCAGGTTTCAGTGGTTGTCCAGGAGGGGAACTGAGTGGCTGAAGGACAAAGAGGGGAAGAGGACTTACTCTTTACTTTGAAATGTTTTTTACTATTCATTTTTTCCATTGCATATTAAATAGCTACAATATCTATATGTATATACACACACATAAGGGTATTTTATGTTAAAAGCCTAGAAACAATATTTAGAGCACAAAAGGACGTTTTATTATAGCAAAGAGCTCACACAAATTAACGAAGACTAGAGTGTTACAGCTAGGTAAGCAAACATCCACGAGCAAGCAGTTGACAAAACAAGAAAACAGAATGAATAAACAAACATACAGAAATAGGTCCAGTCTCAGTAGCTCAGAATGAAGCTCAGCGGAGCTTTCGGAGGAACTTGTTCCCAAGTGCCATCTCTGTGTGTCCCTGCAGCTTCCTGCCCCTGTGGTGGCGCTTACTTTCTGTCTCTGCCTCTACACTGCAAGCTCTCTGAGGTCAGAGAGTGTGTCTCTCGCCATTTTTCCCAGAGTCCGTCACAGTGTCTGGCACACAGAGAGAGGCCTACTTGCTGAATGAAGGAATGAAGGAATGAATGAATGAACAGAGTAAATAGATAGTGGTCAAAGATGCAGGTATTAAAATACACAATGTTTTAGTTTCTTTAATAAGGGAAAATTAAGTTTCAATATACAATGTGTTGGTGAGACTATGATGAAACTAGTATGCTCATACTGCTGGTGACACAGCACGTTGTTTCCCTAAACTGTTTTCCTCATTTGCCAATATTGTCAAGAATCCCCCCACCCCTCACCCCCCATCACAGAGCACAGTTGGTAACATGTAACTCACTTCCATTTCTCTGAATCTGTCCTAAGATGACAATCTGAAATATAAAAAAGCTACATGTATTCAGAAATGTTCATCACAGTGTCATTCATACTGGGGACACAATGGAAGTGTCTATAGACCCACCACTGAAGTGATGCTTTCTAAAAAATTGTGGACCCAATGGCAGGCATTAAAAATTATCCTCACAAAACCGTAACAGCATGAAAAATGCTTGTGATATAATAACGTTACGGGGAAAAGGCACAGTTCAGAATATGTGTGTACTTTAATAACACAAAATGGTAAGAAAAATTAAAAGGAAATACTTTAAAATGAGAAAACATTGGGGTGGCCAGTTTGCTCAGTGGTTAGAGCGCAGTGCTTCTAACACCCAGGTCGCCGGTTCGATTCCCTCATGGGCCAGTGAGCTGCGCCCTCCACAACTAGATTGAAAACGACAACTTGACTTGGAGCTGATGGGTCCTGGAAAAACACACTGTTCCCTCATATTCCCCCCAAAAAAATTTTTTTTAAAAAAGAGAAAACGTTTGTTGTAAGAATATTTTTAAGTACAGTGGCTAAAACTCTTTTTTTCTAGCAAGTGCTTGCATGGGTACTACCAATATTTGCCTTTGATGCTCTGATAGATTTTTTCTTTAGATATATTAATCTATTCAAACAACTTACTGTGTTATCTTTTATCATTTTTAGTATAAGTTTGAGAGTCAGAGATTTCTTTTTCAGTAGCTCTAGAGTATGATTATATTATTTTTAAATTTAAAAATGTTTACATATCTCAGCAAATATAAAAAGATCTGTATTCCTACAGGGTTGCTGTAGTTATTGTCTTGGTGATGTTGCTTATGAATTCTGAAGATGACTTTTATGGGCTTTATAGGCTAAATTATGTCCATCTCTAAATTCCTATGTTGAATCCCTAACTCCCAATGTGATGGTATTTGGAGGTGGGGCCTTTGGGAGGTGATTGGGGTTAGATGAGGTCCTGAAGGTGGGGCCCTCATGATGGGATTGCTGCCCTTATAAGAAAAGGAAGAAGAGAGACTCTGGCTCTGTCTGGCTCTCCCTCTCCCCCGCCTCCCACCCCACCCTTGAGAAAAGTCTGTGTGAACAAACAAAAAGAAGGTGGCTGTGTACAAGCCAGGAAGCGGGTCCTCGCCAGACACTGAGCCTGTCGATATCTTGATCTTGGACTTCCAGCCTCCAGAACTGGGAGAGAGAAATGTGTGTTGTGTAAGCCACTCAGTGTATGATGTTTGTCACAGCAGCCTACACTAGGACCTGGACTAACCTTTTGTGAATATGGGATGCTGGAGAAGGCACATAACAGCTCCCTTTTTATTTGTCCACAAACCACTTTCTTCACAAGGAACTGAACATAAAGACTAGTTTCTATAGCTTTTATACTGCAAGTAAAATTAAAGAAAGGTTCTGATTATTAGTGTTCTAAGTATCCAGGGGCTTTAGAGAGGCACCCACCTGTAACCTGGAAAGAAAAGAAATAAATGTCCCTTTGACAGTTAAACTGTAAAATCAGAGCATAGATATGTAAAGGTTTCCCAGGGTTACTGCCAGGCTGAATCCTGAGGAACAGAAAGTGAAGGGGGAGCAGCAAAGCCTTGGAGAGCACAGTGACACATGGATGTGAGGTGGATTCTGGGCCAAGGCTTCCGCAAAGAGACGTGCTGTGAAAGGCGCTTATCGGCTCCAAAACTGCAGTCATTTTCTAAGACCACATCCACCAATTCCATTGCACCCAGCATCCAGATGGGGGAGGGCACGGAGTGGGGTGCTGAGAGAACTTCATCAGAATGGAAGCTTCAGCTGTGGCCGTGGACCTTTGTCCTAAAAGGTCCTAACGGGCCCTTAGGATTTCTTGGCAGGTCATGATCTTCCAAAGTCTGCTGGTTATGAACTCGATATGTAGATGTTTATATACTTCACCCTTCCCACTTAGTCTTCTGTAGACCATAGAAAAGATTTAGTTTCTGTCCTGAGAGAAATAGGACACTATTGACGGATTCTGAGCAGGGGAGTGATCAGACCAGTTGTGATTTTAGATAAAAACAATATCTCAGTGTAAAGAAGAGGAGGTGTGTGTAAGGATAGGAAGCCTACTTTACGAAGCTATTTTAGTAAATCGGGAAAGAAGATGGTAGCTTCTACCAGGGTGGAAAGAAATGGATTGATTGAAGAGATACTTAAAAGCTAAAATCAAACCCGCTAGTGGTGGTTTGGGAATGGGGGCGGCGAGGGCAGAGATATGAAGGAAACTTCTAGGTTTCTGGCTTGTGCAGCTCCACTGAGGGGGCGTCGTTCATTGTGGTTAGGGAGCTCTAGTGAAGAGCCAGGCCTGGCGGCAGGTGTGTGTGTGTGACCCTGGCTCTGGTTTTGCAGTTTGAACTGGACGTGTCTTTGAGACACTCAAGCAGAAATGGCAGTTCCACATGTCCTCATTTACTGTATAACAGTTAACCTCCTGGATCTCTGAAGGTCAGAGAGAGGTCTGCGCTAGAGACATGATTCGGGAATCATAGGTATTTAAATAGTAATCGAGGCTGTGTGTGTGGTGAAGAGAGCCAGGGAGAGGTTGAAAAAAATGAACAAAGGAAAGGTTGAAGAGAATAAGGGAAGGAGCTGTTAGGGGTAGGAAGAAAGCGTGGCTCACAGAAGCCAGGGAAGGCATGTTTCAAACAGGAAAAGGTGGATAGCTATGGTGAATACTGCTAAGACATTGAGTGAAAGTAGGATAAAAAATTTGTTAATTTGTATGTTGTTAAATGAGAAGATGTGGAATTTTTTAAATTTATTGGGGTGACATGGGTTAGTACAATTATATAGGTTTCAAGTGTACATTTCTATAATACATCTATTTATTGTATTGTGTGCTCACCACCCAGAGTCATTTCTCCCTCTATCACCATATATTTGACCCCTTTACCCTCATCTACCACTCCCCTGCCCCCCTTACCTTAAAATGGTATGGCAACTGGACAGGGAAATTTGGATAGGTAATTGAGTTGTTTAAGTGAATTATGCTTGTCTTAAGCTATGTATTAATTAAATCTGGGGGGTTACAAATAACAGAAACTCAATTTCCTTTAAACAAATAAATAACTTACTGTCTCATGGAAATGAAATGTCCAAGGATAGGAGTGACCTCTGGCACATTGAATCCAGGGGCTCAAACAATATCATTATCTAATTCTCTGTCTCTCAACTCTGCTTTCCTCGAAGGAAGGATCTCTTCCGGTGACCCCTGGCAACTTCAGGCTTTTCTTTTCCTTACAATCCTGATGAAAAGAGTACTCCTTCCTAGTTCTAGCAAAAATTTCATGATTGACTTGGATTTTACTAATTTGTATCCCATGCTTATCCATAAACTAATCAGTTTGGTTTGAAGCAATTAGATACGCTGACTGGCCAGGCCGGGGTCACCTGCTCACCCCTGGAGTTGAGCCCAGTAAGGAAGTAGTCTTGTCTGAATCACATGGGCTGTGAGTAAGAGACGGGTGGCTTCCCCAAAGAAATCAAGCTGTGTTCCCAGAAGAAGGAAGAGTGCGTGTGTGCTGGGCAGGTGAAAACCACAGACATCTATGTTTCCACAGACAACTATGACACAGACACAGACAACCACAGACAACTATGAAAGATGTTTGGGGCCCAATATGTATGAATACATGTTTCTGCAACATACGTTGTAGATAATCTTTTAGGCCTAAAGGAAGAATGGATCGATGTGTTACTATTACTTACAGAATGAACCCTTGGGGCTCATTTTTATGGCTAGAGAAATGTTGTAATTATTCTTGCTGCATGTGCTACTCCTGGTTTGGGGAGCTGCGTAGTAATTAATCTTAAAGACACATTGAGGCCAACAAGCACATGAGAAGATGCCCACCATCACTAATTAGAGAAATGCAAATCAGAACCACAGCGGGATAACACATCAGGTAAAAGAGCGACTACTATAAAAAACACCAACAAAACAAAACGTTGAGGATGTGGAGAAACTGGAACGTTGGTGGCATTGTAAATGGTGCACTGCTGTGAGAGCCAGTCTGATGCTTCCTCAAGAAATTAAAAAGAGCACTACCATATGATCCAGCAATCCCACCTCTGGGCTTGTATCCAAAAGTACTGAAAGCAGGTTGCCAGAGGTATTCGGTACCCCCACGATCACACCACCATGATTCACAGTAGGCAAAAGGTGGAAGCCACCCGAGTGTCCATCGACCGATGAATGAATAAACAAAATGTGGTCTATACGTACAGTGGAGTATTGTTCTAAACAGGAAGTAAATGCTGGCACACGCTACGACATGAAGGCACCTTGAGGACGTTGTGCTCAGTGAAATAACCAAGTCGCCAAAGACAAGTACTGTATGAGGTCCCCAGAGCAGTCAAACTTATAGAGACAGGAAGTAGGATGGTGGCTGCCAGGGGCTGGGGGTGGGGGAAATGAGTTGTTGTTTAGTGGGTACAAAGTTTGTTCTGCAAGATGAAAACGTCCAGAAGATCTGTTGCACAACATTGTGAACACACTTAATATCACTGAACGGTGCACTTAAAAGACGTTCAGATGGTAGGTTTGATGTTGTGTACTTTTTTACCGCAATTAAAATATTTTTTAAAAGACGCATTGACTAATTCCACAAGTTATGTACACAGATGTTCCTTAAAGACTAATGTATTGCATTTCCTAACAGCCAAAGGCAAGGGGATTTTAGGGGTTGAATCTCTCAGAAGCTGAACCTACCACCACCCCCGGCCCGTACCCTGGCCATGCCTCTGAACTCTGTGATGGTTTTGCTTTGCAGTGGCATTGATTGTATGGTCCACGAAGCTTTTCCTGGTCTTCTCTTAAACAGTCCACTTGTGTTATGTGTCATTAGTAACACATTAGTAACTTTTAAAAGAGTACTTTTAATCCAGTTTCTAGGACATTTGTAATTCATCATTATACTTGTTTATAAGAAATCAACACACTTGTATGCCATTGGACATTTTCTTCATTTATGCATAAACATTTATAAGTGCCTATGGAGTGTCATTTTTAATTTTTTATTGAAGTATAATTGACATATAACATTATATTAGTTACAGGTATACAGCATAGTGCTTCAATATTTACATACATTGTAAAATGATCACCAAAATAAGTCTAGTTAACATCTCTCACCTTACATAGTGACATTTTTTTTCTTGTGATGAGAACTTTTAAGATATGCTGTCTTAGCAACTTTCAAATATGCAGGACAGTACTAGCTGTGGTTATTACCATTCTGTACCTTATATCCCCAGGACTCATTTCATAACGGAATGTTGTACCTTGGGACCTCCCTCAGGCATTTGAATGTCATACGTGGGCTAAGAGACGAAAAGGTATGCAGTCTGTTCTTTGTTCTCACGGGTGTCACGGACCAGGCGGCACACGGGACAGAGTGCTACATGTGACAACAGTGTGAACGAGATACGAGAACAAAGAGAATGGGTCTCTTTCAGGATGGGCCACATATAAAGAAAGTCTTCTTAGGTAATGACTTGCGCTAAATGTTTTTTTTTAACATAAAAAATCGTTAAGAAGAAACGGATGAATCCACCATCACAGTGGGAGAGTTTAACACACCTCTAAATAGCCAACAGTAAAGACAGAAATCGGTGCGGATGTAGAAAACGAACAAAAGAATGAGCAGCCTGACGTGACTGATGTATGTAGATCCCGGGCCGTTCTTTTCTCGTGCACGTAACTGAGTGTTGGTTGGCCTAAGTAGTGCTTAGAGGAAATTTTTAAAGGCATGATAATGGTTTTGTGTTTATGTTTTAAGAAAAGTCTTTAGCGTTTAGAGATGCATTCTGAAATATTTACAGATGTCTGGATTTGCTTCAGAATAACGCGGGCAGTGGGAGTTATGGGTGCACGTGAAATGAAATCATACTATTTTACTGTTTTCTCTACTTTTGTGTGTGTTCGAAAATCTATATTACAGAGATAAAAGTCGATCAATTATTTCAAAATAAAAGTCTTTTTAAAAATCAGTTCAAGGGTCATTTCCTCTGGGCCTTATACTCGAATGCCTCTTTTCAGTGCTTCTGTAGAAACGTGTAACTTGCCACATTGATAGTTACTGTTAAGTGGTTGTCGGATTTCCTCTAGGCTATCAGTCAGGTCCCCACGGGATTTGGATCCTCTGGAGTCAGTTATAGGACCTGGCACGGAGCCTGGTACATAACAGATCCTTAATAAATATTCTTGGAACAAATTGTGACTTTTCCTAACAGCGTGGTTTCTAGATGTTAAACATTCTAAAACGTAGTGCTCCTATGGGTTAACATTCTTCATTCATTTTATTTATCTTACTCCTGCCGAACAGGCGGTGTTTCACTACAAAACCAAACTGCTTATATATCCCCTGTAAGTGAGGACAATCCAAGCTCCAAACTAACGTCAGTTATTGAACGGGCGTGTTCGCTTGAGCCGTCTCCGTCCGAGGCGGGCTGTTGTTTGTTTATCTTCATCCTAAGTGTGGAGACGTCCTCTGAGGAGGACGATTATTTCTCCTCCAAGCACAATATTGTGTATTTCTGAATATAGCAGAAATACTCATATTGAAATCCAAGATCAAAATCTAATCCTCAAACCCAGCTATAAATTATTTCTTGTTATCTACCTTATTGCTCCCTTTTATTAGCTTAATAAATAACAGTTGGTTATGATTATTGAAAATTTAATTAAAAAAACCCCCAGTTCTTTTGCTTGCTTTCTTCTCTCTGCATATTATCTTCATATTCTGTAGCAGCTCCTTTATCATGGATATGTGTTTCCTGTTTTCAGTGTAATTTGAACCTGCAAACCCTGAGCTCCAGGGAAAGTGAGTCAGAAGCAGAACGCTGCAGCGTAAGCCAGGACCTAGTTTTTACATAAATCGCCTGGCACCTAAACACCTCACATTCATCAAGAAGCCTTTTGGGTACTCTGGGCTTGGGACGAGGTGGATTGTCCGTGGTTAGTCATCAAGTTATTTTTGTAAACATATTTTTCTATGCTGTTTTCCTCTGAATCAGGGTATCGGTAGCAGGTATGAACATTTTAAATTGTTTCCATAAAAGTAAAATGCTGTTTTCTTCAAAGCACTTATGATCATATCTGGGTATGTTTCTAAACCGAATTACCTGGTAAATGCCAGTGATCCCCATGCTACCTACCTCCTGGCTGCCTGCTCAGACTGATAGGTAAAGTCAGAACTGAGAGATGTCGGAAAAACACTCAGTGGTAGAATCAACAGCAGGGAAGTGGTTTGGTCAGGGGGAAGGCACAGGTGGTGTTTTCCACCATCTTCGGATGTCAGATTGTCTGCATCTAATCTCTGCATGCATTATTTAGTTCTTTTTCTCCCTTCTTTTAACCTTAATTACTTATGAAAACAGAAGCCGAGGAGGACACGGATAACTAAAACGTAGAATGGAGCCTCATAATTTATAACACTTGCCACCCCAAAGCTCGCCTCGCTTTATATAAAAGTATGGTGTGGGCCCCTCGTTGGAACCACGTGGCGTTCTGGCCACGGCGCCTGTGCCAGGGAGACTGTGCCAGAGCTGGACAGCGTGAAAGGATGGGTCAAAGTGTGATCAGAGGAAACGGGGTGTCGGGTATTGGCACTGTTTCTTTGTACTCAACAGGCAGGCAGAATACAAAGAGGCAGACACAGCCCTTGCTCCGGGCAGTGCGCGGTTCCGTGGCAGCTGGAAAGCGCTGGGCGGGGCAGCCTGACCCCCGCACACAGACTTGCAGTGCACACCCCCCGGACGGCTAACCTCAGCGCAGACGTGTTAGACCTGAGTGTTACTGCATCCCCTGACACTGCTGACAGTTCTCTACTTGCGATTCTCGCCCCTCTGAGCTTCTACATTGCTCTGTCCCGGACGTGATTTCTTGGTATGGGCTCCTTTTGTCTGCTGCTAATCTAGGGATCCCTAGAGTAGTACCTCTCTCTTTTCCTTCCCACCCTGTACTGTCAGTTCCCAGCCCTTTTCCCATCCCAGCACCTCCAACGAGTATGGCAGACTATCATCAGTTAACAGTGGCTTTTCATGGCAGTGATTTTTACTGGGTGGGGAACCGGTACCCCCAGAACCAAGGGGAGAAGCTCCCGGGGTGGTTCTGCTGCATTCTCCCCCCGGGCAGATTCAGTGCCTTTTCAGCCCCCAGCAGAGTGGCCGGCCCAGTAGAAGCTCAGTGTGTTCAGTGGGGACAGCAGGGGTGCAGGTCCCCGAACTGAGTGCCCCTGGAGGGGCCATTAGCCGGGCTAAGCTGATTCCCCAGATAGGTCAGCCTTAAAGGAGACTCGAGGAGGCGTGTTTTCAAAGAGGTGGATAGGGAGGTCCTGTTAAACCCTGGGAACAGATGAATGGCAAGCGGTTAGGTACACAGACTTCTTTACTAAATCCCGAAGCATGTGAATGCAAAAGCTCTTTCTGAATGTTGAACATGAGTAGTGTAAGTGAAATGGAAGACGTCCTCCGCCATTGGACAGGTACTATATTGGTGACCCTCATTGCCCCCAAGAAATGGTACTGGCACGAGATAATTTGAATAAAGAGTTTCCTTCTTTAATTCATTCACTCAGTAAAACTTATTGAAGCATCTTCTTGTGTCAAACACTACAATAGGTGCTATGTGAATAGTCGTGAGCAAAGCAGACATAGCCCCTGCCTGCATGGCGCTTACAGTCTAGTGAGAGATAGATGTTGAGCAAATAATCACTACACGTACACAGAAATGCTATGAAAGGAAAAGGTAGAGTGCTATGGGAAGGTGTAACGGTGACCCAGTTGAGATTAGGGGTCAGTGAACAATGATTAGGGGCTAAGTAAGCAAAAAATCGGGGAAGAGGCAGAGAAAAGAGATGTATGAAGTGTGAGGCAAAATGGTGTGGACGAACTGACGGAGAGCCGGAAAGTGGCTCAGCTGAGGGGTGCTCTGTCAGCGAGGCGGGCCCAGCGGCCCCCACTCAGCACGGCTCTGGCTCCGGCTGCGTGCTGCTGACGCTGACCCAGGGAGGAAGAAATGGAACTGGTTATGATGCAGCCTGAAGGTACAAGATCCTGAGCTGTCAGCCAGCTTTGCCCTGTGCGGATGGTTGACAGAAAGCTGAGTTTTAAAAGATGAGTGAAAGAGGAAGGCCAGTGCAGGAACGATCTGGACATTGAAATCAAGGTGTGAGGAGCATGACGTGTGCGGGATTGCAGGGACGTTGTGGTTCTAGTACGGGGTTTGTACGAGAGCTGGAGGAAACAATCGCCCCTAAAAGGCAGAAGCCCAGTGTGAGAGGCGACGTGCACTGAGGAATCGGGGCTTTACCTGCACGTGTTTCTTGTGGCGGGTGTGGAGGAGGGCAGGATGGTAGGGCCGCGACGGCACCATACTTTGGCTTTACAAAGACTACTCTGGCAGAAGCATAGATAGATTGAAATTGGGCCTGGAGGAAGGAAGATACTGCATAATTCTGGGGAGAACTGGGGGCAGCCTGAGGTGGCAGTGGCAGTGTAAATGGGGGAAAGGGTCACATGAAAGAGCTGTTTGGGGGTAGAATCTCTAAGACTTGGGGAGTGACTGGTGCTGCAGGAGGAGTGAAGAAAGCAGGATTCGAGCATGATACCAGGGGGATCACGTGGGTCAGTGACGGGCGTGTGATGCCATTCACAGAGGCCGCAACACGTCGGGGGTAAATGGGCGAGGTTCCATGGAGAGAGAGCGACTCGCCACGTGGAGAAGTCCGGTAGGGTCCAAACTGGACTAGAGATAGGAAAGGAGAAGCCTGGGCCAGGGCCAAGAGCTGAGCGCGTCTGTTCTTTTTAAATAAAGCTTTGTTTGTTTTAGAATAGTTTTAGGTTTACAGAAAAGTTGTAAGATGCCTGTTCCCACAGACAGCGTTTCTTTAGGTCCTGCCCCGCCCCCTCCTGGAGTGGACGCCATACCGGAATGGGGAGCCTCATGTACCCATAGGCCCGGAGACGTGCATAAGAGGCTTCTGTGGTTCAAAAAATCGCAGCAGTATAAAGGCCTCCAGGACAAATTCGTCCTCCCTCCCCCAGCCCCGATGGCTCACTCCCACTCCTACAGATAATTATTTTTAGTCTCTTGTGTACTGATGCTTCCGTGTTTTAAGTGGAAATACAAACCAATAATAAGAATGCAGTGGTGCACAGCTTAGCTTCCAGGATACCTTCTGAGAAATGCATCGCGAGGCCATTTCATCCTTGCACGGATATCAACTAGACAACTTACACAGCTAGATTGTACGGTCTACTGCTGGAATTGTGTGTGCTAGACTGTTACACCACTGGCAGCACAGTAGGTTGTTTCCACCAGCATCACCACAGACACCGGCGTAAAGTGTTGCTCTGGGACGTTACCACAGCTACGCCACCGGGCCAGTTTTTCAGCTCCGTTATGACTTAGGGACCATTGTTGTATATGTGGCCCCTTGGTGACCAAAATGTTATTATGCAGCACGTGACTGTACACACTGTGTGTCCCCTCCCTTTCTTACACAAAAAGTCGTATGCTGTGGACGTTGTTCTGTAGCTTGCTTTTTGTGCTGAACCATATACCTTCGAGATCAATTCATACAGAACTGCACAGTCCGAGAAGGCAGCCAGGGACCACCTGTGGCTACTGAGCCCTTGAAATACGGCTGGTCAACCAAAAGACAGAATTTCGAATTTTATTTAATTTAAGTTTTGGTTTTAAGATGGAAGCAGTATAAAATATTTCACCATTAAACTCAACTCTATTGTTTTGGTAGAACTGCATTTCACTTTTACCATGTAAAATACAGCCTCCAAATTGAGCTATGGTGTGAGTTTAAAGACTTAATTTACATATTGTTGTACTATCTTAATAATGTTTTACATTGTTTACATGTTGAAATAATTTTTGATATCTTAAATATTAAAATTTTACCAGTTTCTTTTTGTTTTTAAAATATGACTAAATTACATATATGGCTCAAATTATATTTCTACTGGACAGTGCTGCTAATAGACCATCCATTATGTTTCACAGTTTTATAGTGTTCCAGTCTATAGAGTACCACACTTTAACCAGTCCACATTGGTGCATACTTGTTTCTAATCTTTTACCATTAAAAATGCAGAAATGCTTAACCTTGTCCACACGTCACTTCATGCATGTACAGGCTGATCTACAAAATGAATTCCCAGTATCGGGGTTGCTGGATTAAAGAGTGGATGCATATGTAATTTCGCGTATGTAATGTGTAATGTAATGAGTATGTAATGTTGGCATTGCCAAATTGCCCTCCATAACAGGTGGACCAGTTTGCATTCCCACCATCAATGTGTGTGAGTGCAGTTTCCCCATATACTGCCATTTATAGCTACAACATTTACGTGTTTTTGGATATAATAATGAACAAATTGTCTTGCTAATTCCAAGAGAGTTTTAAGAAGAAATCACAAATGGTTTCCTAACTTCTTTTTCTGTTTTTAAAAAAAAAAAACTATTAATGATAAAACTCTTAGAATCAACATTTTGGAATTGATTCTTTTTTCTGATAAAAATGTCAAGGAATTAACCTACACAGTTTTCGTGGGCTGTACATTTCGATAGAAGTTTCGTCATCTTCAGATTTAGGAACAGAGTTTTGTGAGGGTTTCCATGGGTAAGGGACAGCATTTGCTTGTTTTCCAAGACTTAGAGATTTCTCAGGTTCCCACAGCAGCCTTCCCTGGCTGGGTGGACTAACATTTCAAGGTAGAAAAGCAGTGTGCACACGGGTTTTCCGCACTGTCAGCTTTCCAGTTCCCTGGGTTCATTTCCCTAAATGCCGAACACCGTCTAACTTAACGGGCTGCTTAGCTGAGGAAATGCACTGACAACATCATTGGAGCGATCAGCTGCCATAATCATTAGACAGTCAATGCTATTTATTAAGCTGCAGAAAAAGATCATCGTTCCACCTTTAGGATCCACCTGTTGTCCCTGTTTTAAGACTGGTGTGCCCGCTACTGCCTTCATCTCTTTGCCTTGTTTTTTTCAGATTGAAATGAAGAACTAAACATTAGACATCTGAAAACAAATGGCTTCATTTTCCCCATTCATAGGAATCCGAAAAAAAAGATTCTTGTGAAGAGAAACCTCACTCTGTAGTTAGGGATGTGTGAGATAAGTTAATCATTAATATAATGGAAACCCTTGGCTTTCAAGAATGTAAGTTCGTATTTTTGGCAAATTCTAGAGGCATAGAAGAGTATGATGGCAAATATGACTGGACATTTACTGTCTCTAATAGTTAGTCGTTTTTCAATCTGAAAAGATTAAGAAAAGGAATAAAAGGTACGAGTTGGTGTGGATTGTGCAGGAAGAGCACGAGGAAATAGGGACTCCCTGGGGTCGGCCTCGCAGTATTGATACTGAGTCGTTTCAGTCAGAGAACAAATCATCACACAGCTTTCTGATAGGAAGCCGCTGCCCTGCAGCGATTCTTCATGTCCCGGTTTTCTTCTGTTGCTAATTTCGCTTAATTATTTTGTTGCAGGAAGGCTTTTCACTCATTGGTAGCAAGAACTGGTTGAAGATTGTGAGACGCATGGATTGTCTGCTGTTTGGAACGACGATAAAGGCAAGATGCTGTGTGGTCAATTGTTTTGGAGCACCTTCTCATCTTCTGTGTTGCGGGTGGGGTGGGTGCAGGGGCTGCTTTGTGCAGGTGAAATGGGGTCACCCCAACATGTCAAGATGAGCAGAATGAGTGTTTGGCTTCTCCAGCCTCTGTTGTGGATTGGCTCATGGCAAGGAACAGTGCCTGTCAAAGAGGCGATTAATAAACAGGAGACTGTGGTGTATACACAGTGCTCTGTATCCTGTTCCCTTGTCATGGAACGTGCTGTCACAGGCGTTATACCACGGCAGTTCTTAGTCTTTGAAAACGTGATTTTTCATGGCTACATAGCATTCTACTGTTCAGATGCACCATGATTTTGTTAACTAATCCCCAACTCTCACTATTATAAGTATGTTTTGGTTTTCATAAAGGTTTATTTGGAAGTCCTAGAATTGTGAACATTTATTTTGTAAATTTTCCCTCCAGGTAGGTTGTCCATTTCTACAGCACTAGCAATGTGTAAGAATGCTCGTTTATCCAAATCCTCTCCTACACAGTGGTAAAATTTAAATTTAAAAACTAGTTTCCAATTTGATAGGCAAAAATGAGCATCTTCCTTTAATTTGCATTTCTTTAGTAACTAATGAGAAAACATTTGTGTGTTTGTTCGCCATCTATATTTTTTCTGTGAATCACCTGCCTACTGCTTTTGCCTAATTTTCCTCTTCAGAGTATTTAGATACAGTATGCATGGAGATTACATGTTACACACATGTACAGATTACATGTTACATAGAAATATGTGTGTCATCGGTGTAGATACACAATTATGTAATATTCATGTATTGAATATATATAACATTGAAGTAATTTTATAATCTGCAATGATAATTGTATTTATTTGCAGTACTTTATACTTACTACAGTGGTACCTCGGTTTTCTAACGTAATCCATTCCGAAAGACATTCGAGTTCTGAAACGTTCGAAAACCGAGGCACGGTTTCCCCATAGGAAGAAACGCAAAATGGATTAATCCGTTCCAGACCTTTAAAACCCACCCCTAAAATTGCAAATTTAGCACGAATTTTACTATCTAATGATACCATAGATCCATAAAATGTATGGTGTTCGTAAACCGACATGTTCATCAAAGGAGACCACTGTACTTTCTTCACCGCACTGAATTATCTAGACCTTCCAGAGCACGTCGTTACATAGTTACGGCAGTATTCTGGATGCCTCACTGACCTGAATGGGCAGTAGTATCTAGGGTTAAGGATACTTCTGGGGCGGGTGGCTCAGGCAGTTGGAGAGCTGAGGTCGCCAGTTCGATTCCCACACGGGCCAGTTAGTGCAATGTTCATAATACCAACATGGGCCAGAGAGCTGCATTCTCTGCAACTAGACTGAGAACAATGGCTTGAATTGGAGGGGGAGAAAAAAAAAACACTTTTGGCTGTTGATTGAGATACTCTTTCAGTTATAGTTTATTTAATAATACTTTTATCAGGATTACATATTAAATTTCATCAAAAACTTTTAGACACCTGTCAAGATACGTGTTTTTTCCCTTTGATCTATTGACTTGATATATTAATATTGAACCAACAGATTCTTCTTTTTGCCTTACCTGGCAAAGCGTATCTTTGGTGTTTCTTGCCTTAGATAACTTTAGTGAACCAAGTATTATGTAACAAACACCATTGTTTCAATTGACAAATGGAAGAAGTACTTTGAAATAAAATTTTCATTCCTTTAACAGCAATTCAAAATAACTTAAATTCTGTGGGGTAACGAAGATTATACTTCTTTACTATCTGGCTGAAATAAGTAGATTGTATAAGTTCTGCCTATTTGTACTTTCTTTTCTTCAGTAATTCTGATCAAAATGGTCATGTCAGATTGGCTAATAGTTGACACATAATTCCCTTTCTGAAGGAATTTTAGTTCAAAGGAGTAGGTCCAAACCACTGTCCTCTTTACTTCTCACCCCAGAAACTCACTGAGGAATTTTTTCATGATTTCTTCTGGCCTAGGCTTTGGTTTCAAAGCAAAGAATCAAAGAAAATGCTGAAGTCCCTTCTCTGATGAAGTCTGTTCTCTGTACTCCCTCCCCTCATCTTCTACAACAGAGGAAATCACTACTTGAAGTGGGGAGAACTGCTCTGGTTGCGGTCCTAGTAGTGATAGGAGACTTCTTACAGATCTGAGCGATGAATGTAAAACCAGCGGCCAAAGCTGGTGGGTTTGTGAGGTCTCTGCTGACTCCTTGGCTCTCCGCCTACATGGTGCTGAGACTGTGTGCAAAGACTGTGACGTCAGCTATACAGCCTGGGGCTGAAGAATCTCCCCATGCCAAAACGAGGAGACAAAGAAACGTGTCCCAAAGTAAACAGAACAAAACTTAGAAAAAGAACTAAATAGAATGGAGGCAAGCAGTCTATAACATGCAGAGTCCAAAACCCTGGTTATAAGGACGCTCAGTGATCTCAGAGAGAACTTCAGTAAGGAGAGAGGAAACATAAAAATGGGGATAGAAAACATAGAAAAGAACCAGTCAGAAATGAAGAATGCAATAACTGAAATGAAGACTGCATTACAGGGAATCAACAGCAGATTAGATGAAGCAGAGGATCCAATTAGCAATTTGGAAGACAAGGTAGCAGAAACACCCAGTCAGAACAGCAAAAAGAGGGGGAGAGATCCAAGATGGCAGAATATGTAAATGCTGTGCTTGCCTCATCCCATGAACATATCAAAATTACAACTAAGTTACAAAACAGTCAATCTGGAGAACCATCTAAAGTGTAGCTGAACAGCAGTGTTGTAACTAAGGATATAAAGAAGCCACTTCAAGACTGGGAGGAGGACTGGAGACCAGAAACAGGCTGGTCCCACACCCACAACAGTTCACAGCAAATAATTTAAAAAGTCTTTTTTACTTTTAATTATGGCATAAAAATAAATCTCATCAGGATTTTCAATGTAAGAGTCCTTTTTGTTAACCCAGGGGCAAGTTTTCCATTGTGCTACCCCATGGTGGTGGGATGGAGCTATAACGCATGTTCAGATTTTTCCTGATGGTTTATCTTAGGTCCTCATGTACTGACCTGGCACTTCTGGCTTCAGATGATAAGCTCGATTCTATCTGAGAATTTTACAAAAGGAAACGTGGAGCAAGGCTTCAGTCAGGCTGTCAGACATCCAGTCTCCCATTATTGCTTAGAACTACATTCCAAAGAAACCCTAACTGTCCAAAGTCATTCTTAGGTAGACGCTGCTAGACTTACATAATTGGTCTGAGATTGTTACCCTGTTTATATACTTAATTGTCTGTTTCTGCATATAATTTGTCATCTAGCTATGAGGTACAACTTTGAATGTTATTGTTTCTCAAAAGGTTGTGTAATTACCGAATTGTAATAGAAATAGCTAGTATAGAGGTACTTTATATAGATGTCTTCATGCAGAGTCTGTCCTGGATGAGTTGGAAACAGCTGAGTAGTTGTAAACAATAAACCAGCCCAGTTTCACAAAGGAAGACCCACACTCTCACCAGACATTGAGTGTGTGGTTCTCTCATCAGTTCTTCCCCTTCCTCAGGGAAAGGAGCTTTCAGTGATACGTAGTCATTTGGGGATTGCTCATCCAAGAGAAGAGTGGCTGAGGAAATGAACAGGCGCTAACGAAAGAGAAATTGCAAATGACCAATAAGTAGAAGAAAAACACTCAACCTCACTTGTAATCAAAGAAATGAAATTCTAAGTTAAAAATCTATGTTAACCTTGTAGGTTAAAAACATTTCAAAGCTTTAGGAATCCCTGGAGGGCACTGGGAAATGGGCACAGGGATGTTTGCTGGGAGGGAAGTGGTACCAGCCTCGCCCCAGACAGGTTGGCTTTGGGGACCACGACACACGGGGCCTCTGAGCAGACGAGTCTGTTTTCAGGTATTTGTGTACAGAGATGTGTGGACGAGCGTGCTCACCAAAGCTCCGTGTTTGTAACAGGGAAAAAGGCTGGAAGTAACAGTAGATGTTTGTCAGTAGGGGGTCAGCTAAAGGAATACTCTGTAGCCAATAAGAGTAACGAAATATACTTCTATTTTTATATATATTGTTAAATAAAAAATGAGTAACAAGACAGTAGTGTAAAATATATAATATATAACCTATATGTGACATATAATGTATATATTTATGTATGAGTAGATATGTTCTAACATATATGTATATATCAGAATATTTCCTTTCCATATTTTTTTGCATTGTTAGAGGGGGTAATAATACTGGGTCACTTTTATACTCAGGGGAAAAATTAAATGAATTAAAAAAATGTAGAGACCCCAACAGTGACAGGAAGGGGTAGCAGTGTCTGTTCTTCCAAATGTGACACATGGCACCACAAAGCCATGGCAGGAGTTTGCTCAGCACGGGCTTTGCCTGATGGTTTTATCCAAACCTGTGAAATAGTGTGAACTGGGAACGGGAGAAGCAAGGAATGTGGGCTTAGAGGAGCTTACAGGAGTTTGCTGCGTGCGGTGAGGTATACGGTGCAGCTAGCAGTGATTTGTGGATTTAGTAAGTGGAAAGTGCGGTCGTTACGCGGTGTGCGTCTGAGTTTCTTTACAGAAGCAGTTGAATGAAGGTACACAATACATACGATCCTATTTGGAGTGGCTTTTGTGTAAACGGACTGCTCTCCAGTAGGCAGAATATTATACTAGAAAAAGAGGAAACTACTTCCATTAAAATAATGGGTTTATTGTTGGTATTGTTACAATGCAGTCCTGTTTGTAAACTTATAATCAAATAAATGTGATGTAGTTGCCAGATTTAAAACGTTTTAATTGCATCTTTCCCACCTTTGCTGATTGGTCAAGGGACGTAACTTATAGAGCAAATGAAAGGCCACGTGTGATTCGTGTGGTCGTCCGGCCTCTGAGCATCAAGGCCAGCACAGCGTGCTCACGTGACACCCAGGAGGTGGCAGCGGGCTTGTTTTCTGAATTCACTGGCTTGTTAACGTGGCGTCTACCTCTTTCGTATACTCAGGGGTAGGAAAGTTTTCTGGAGCGAGGTGTGTGCGGTCTTACCGGCACTGATGTTCCACCTAAGGAATAAAAGCTATGAAATCTTTATTCCAAAGGAAGAAAACACATCTATCTTTTGCTTCAGTCAGTGCGGTCACCTGCTCAGGGCCCTGAGGGAAATGACTTGAGTGTGAGGAGCGGCGCCCACGAGTGGGGAGAACACGAGTTACTGGCTCTCCTTCCCCACACCGACAGCCTAGGGTCCTGCTCCCTGACCCCATCCCTGCCCCGCCGAGCAAGGGGGCCACTCGCCTACAGAACACACAAGTCAAGCGACGCGACGGGTCACTGAGAATAACTTGTCATTTGTCACCAGGACAAGAGCCGCATGTTCCGGGTGCAGTTCGGCGGCGCGTCGCCGGAGCGGGCCCTGGAGCACTGCGGCAGCTGCGTGCGGAGCCTGGCCCAGTACACGGCGGTCCAGGAGCCCGACGGGGCCAGCCGGCAGGTGGGCGAGCGGAGCGGCGCCCTGCGGCCCGGAGTGAGTAGGCTCGAGGGCGCTGTGGGCGGCCAGGCACCGGGGCCGCGTGGGTTAGCGGAGGCCGAGACACGGAGTGACTAGTGAAAGCAGAGGCCGATTCTCGTGGCTGCCTGTGATCCCAGCGGTTACATGGGACGGGTCCCCGCTGCGTTCTGCGTGTCACTGTGGAGCGAGGTAATCCAAGTGTGGGCCGTGGACCCCTCCCCGAAACCTTTGCAGGGGTCCACAAAGCCCATGTTGTTTTTGTAATAACATGAAGACATTTGCCCTTTTCACTTTGTCCATATTTGCGTCAATGGGACAAAAGCATTGTGAGTGAACCTGCCGTCACCTTAACCCGCACGAAGGCAGTGGTCCCAGCTGTGCCAGTAGGCGCCGTACTCTTCACCCGTCACCTGCAGTGAGAAGGAGCGTTAGAGCCCCGCCTTCTGATGGCCGTCCTCGGGCAGCACCTGTGGGACTGACTGGGCTGGCAGCTCAACTGGCCTGTCTTCGTGAAACACCATCGTCACTTGAAAAAACGGCGGACAAACTAGTTATTCAGATTTGGGTATTCGGTAGATATTGTCTCAGAAATGAATAAAGTGGCCCTATCATTTCAGGAAAAAACTGATATAGTATTTATGAAGTAAAAGTGATTAATAGAATCTTGGATAACTTGTATGAGCCACTTGGGCTTTACAGCTTCCTAACCCAGAAGGCTTTTCTGATGGTGCTATTAATGAATTTGATTTTCTAAATACTGACACGACAAAATGTTTCAACATTTGGAAGATCTGTGTAGTTCAGTGAACCAGTATTTTCCCAATGGCCAAATGCATGCTGCTTCAAAATCACACATGGATAAGAAATCCATTCAAAGTGCAGAGGAGACCACGGGTTTAATGTGAGTTCGTTGCCAGGATTTCAAATTCTGTGTCGCAACGAACCTTTAAGAAACTGCCACTTGTTGAGTTTTGGTGTCATATCAAAGAATGTCCACAATTGTCTGAAAAGGCTATTTTACAGTGCTTCTGCCTTTTCTGTCTGTGTATCTGTGTGAACCAGATTTTCTTCATGGACTGCAGCCAAAGCAACATGTGTCAGCAGATTGAAGCAGAAAGAGACAGGAGATTCCACCTGTGTTCCATTAAGCTAGACACTAAAGGCGTCTGCAACAATCACTACGATTTTGGTTTAGGAAATACTTATTTTTCATAAAAATGTTTTAAGCATTAAACAAACAGTGGGTCTATTTTTAAATAAATTAATATTGAAAATTGTTTAACCTTCTAACATAAATACTAGATAGACAGGTGTAAGTCAGACAAAAGCTGTTTGAGGGCCTCCCGAATTTGTGAGAGTGTAAAGGAATTTGTGATCAGAAGTCTGAGAATTTCTGGGGAATTTCTCCCAGGAGGCCACATTCTCGCGTCCTTTGGCGTGGTCCCAAATGCTAGTAGAGTAAGCATCTGTCTCTGCTCTTGGGATGAAATTCCAGTGTCAAGCTGGGTTTTTATTTTCTACTTTGAGAAATGATTTTCCAAACATGGCTTCCCATCACTTTATTCTGTTAGGTCTCCTTAAACTCACTGGACCACGAGAATGCATTGTTGCTGTTTTATCACCAAGTTTCTTGTCAGTCACAGTTTAAGGCAAACATGAATTTACATTATTTATCGTGAAGTCTTTTTCTTTAAGCAAGTGCTGTAGGATTTCCTCTTGAATGTGTTGTTTGCCAAATCAGATCTCAGTGTTTTCGGATTCTTTCCTTTGTTTCTGCATAATCTTTTTTTTGTGAAGGTGTCAGCGCTAAAGCTGCTTTTCTCATAAACCCTGATCTTGTTTCAAACATTATGCTCATCAGCCCCTGCTATCTTCTAAGGCCCCTCCCTGCAGCTGGGACGGCTGGTTTATTGTAAGGTACTTTGTTGCTTATGATCCTTTGCCCTTTGAATACATGCCGTTTTGTAGGTTTCATTGACCCGTTATTAGATTCGTTATAGGACCCAGTGCATGGGGTGCAACAGGAACCCAATAGGGTCCCAGCATTTGGAAACTGGGTCTGGGCCTTATAAAGGTCATGAAGAGAAATCTGGCTGCACAATTGACTAAATATAAAAAGATAAGCTGTAACACGTGACAAATGTAGGCTGCAGCTATGCGCTCCAGCAGCAGATGAAGGCTCCAGCTCCGATTTTAAAGGCCAGTCCACATATCCAGGTAGAAATATCCCCAAAGGGGCTGGGAAGACATCGTGTCTTCTCTCGATTCTGTGTTCAGGGACTCCTCCAAGCCACGGTTTGGTGTCCTGAGCAGATGAGAGAGCGCTGTGCAAAGGCCACGGGGCTTTGGAATCGAAAGACCTAGGTTTGAACCATGGCCCAGTTAGTAGCTGCATCTCACACATGTCACTGAACCCTCCTGTGAGATGAGCAGATTGAACTGCAGTACGTGTAGAAAGCACCCAGTATGGCGCCTGGTCGATGCCTACGTAACATTATCCATTACTCCTCTTACGCCAGTCCCGTTACCTCTCAGATCCGCCTTCTCTTGCCAATGAACTATAAGCATCCTGGTCAGTTAGCAAGTGTCAGCACCCGAGTCCGCAGGGCGGGAGAGGGAGTGCAGCGGCAGAGCAGAAGACTACATAAGCCACTGGGGGGCCTCCCTGGGGTGCAGACCCTGCTCGTCCTAACGTTCCAGCCCGAGGCCTGCTCGCAGCTGCTGCCCTGCAGATTTGCTCCCTCACCAGGTATGAGCTGTGGCCAAGTTCCAGGCACCTCCTGCAGTCTGCTGTCATTTTCCCAATAACTATGTATTTCTCTAAAATAGTTTTTTTTGCAGATCGAGATAATTTCATGTCTATTTCAAGTTCTTGAATCATTTCCTGGCTCATATTTTGTTTTTACTTTTCATCAGCTTTGTAATCTTGCTAATTGTGGCTTAACCAGGTGTTCTCAATCTGAGGGCTTCTGGGACAGCCCAGCCCATGGAGCGAGGGGCAGGAAAAACAAGAAAAAGGAGGGCAGTTCCTAGGTGAACTCTTCTGTTAGCGCAGGTCTGGGGGCTCCAGCTATTGTGCACAGAACCCTCCTCCCTCTGTGCACTTGGTCTAATCCTGGAGCTCCCCTCCCCCGAGTCACAGGTCCTTCGTCACATGTGGCTTCTGTTTAGTGTTGGTGACACATGGCTTTTGGTTGATGTCTTTCCCAGTTGTTTGAAAAATGCAATTTTAGCTGAATTGATATGTATCCAACGAAAACATCAAATATCAGAGCTGGAAGAAAACACTAGGCATTAGAGTCTTTTATTTTTATAGATGAGGAAACTGAAGACAGAAATTGGTCTCACCTAAGGACTCCTGATTCGTTTCCTTTTTGCTCATTTTGATTTCAGTGAGTGACTTTGACTAGTTTTGTTTGTTCATTCCTTCCTCTCTGGCCCCCCACCCCATTTTTGACGTGTCCAGACCAACTTTTCTGCTCATCCTTACTGACTAGCACCAGTCAGCGTCCGTGTAGGACCGGAAACAGAAGCTGGCACTTGTGACTTCTGCCAGCTACGCACACCGCTGGTAGGCAGAGGACCTTCCAGAGAGGGCCCTGGTCTCTCCTGACACCACAGCTCACACCTGGCGCAGGAACACCGGCCTGGACACGAGCACTGCAGCCGCCCTGGGTGTCCTGGCGCAGCTGGGGGAGGCTGAGGGGAAGCGGCCCTGAGCCTGGCCCCTCGGGCTCCTTCTATACCTTGTTCGTGGTACCCGCGTGCTCCGCACCCGCCCTCACCTGACAGCTTCCTCTGAAACAGCCTTCACTCTAAAACCTTCCTGCAGTGGTGCTTGGCACAGTCCCCACCAGCCTGAGGTCCTGACTGGCCTCCATCCCAGGACTCGTTCTCATTCAGCCCCAGCTTCCGGTCAGGCTCTCACTGCTGTGGGCTCTCAGAGGCCAGACCTCTGCCTTGTCCTTTGTGGCTCCCATCCCTCTGTCACCACAGTGGCTAAGAAATCACTCCCTCAGAAGGTCTGATCAGCTTTTTTTTTAAACCCCGTTTTATTAAAAACATGGTTATCTTAAAATTGTAGGGGATTTTTCCCTGCTTTGCTATTTGGCAATGAACTTGTATTACTTGAGTAGTAATTTCCAGGTGACAAACCATGGTCATCAGAAGCTGGGCACGTGGTCCCAGAGGACACGTGGCGTGGGGCAGAGGCAGCAGGAAGAGCCTGTCAGATAATGGGGGAAGCCCCGGCAGAGCAGGAGCCCAACCTAAACTGCGTGTCTGCTGTGGACAGGGCAGGCCACATAGCCAGGGACTCCACCATCTTTCCTGTGTCTCTTCTGTGAGCACGAACGCTTGTTTCCAGTTCTTTCATGGCCTGTTGTTTATGATTCTGCTCAGCTACGCTCCTAATTGCAGGGTGTTTCCTTAGTGCCAGCAGCAGCCGGAGCAGCAGCAGTGGGTACCGGCCGGCACGAGCGCCCCAGGAAGGACCTCGGTGACCCGCTTAGCGCAGGTAGGGCCTGTTTCCATGTTGTCGTCTTGTCATGAAACAGTGATCCTGAGAATGTGTCCGTTCACTCCCTCGTTCTGGACCAGCAGCCTGCAGCCTTACCATACGGGCTGGGAAAGACAGGCCGTCGTCCTCTGCCTGCTGTGGCTACGTGAGGTGAAACTGAGCTGTGCTCCTAAGGAAGGAAGAGGAGCTGTGCCTAGAGTGTCCGCCTGTAAATGGGGCAGATACAGAATTGATCCCTTTCCCCAAAAGAGTAAAGGGAAGAATGTCAATTTAATTGAAATTTGGGGACTTTTAGACAAGTTTCAGTATAAATGTGGAGTCAGACCAGTGGTGGTTTCTGTAGAGGCAAGTTTTCAGTGCTGAGACCTCAGCTGGGATGTGGGGAGACCCGGGGGGACTCAGCTGTCCCCACACACCTCGCAATGCTCACCTCGGGCCCTGCAAAACCCACCCCTTCAGTCTGTCACCTGGCGTCTGCTCTGCGGGGAGCTCAGGCCCCTGCTGCCTCACTGCGCGCCCATGGCGCGGACAGCAGGCGCTCAGGCCAGCAGCTTCCACTTTCCATAACATTGCCCGTAGGAATATGGAATTCGTCCACATGCAAGGATAAATTTCCTTTTTAACGTATCAAACTGTGCTAACAGTGGTATGAAAAAGAAAATATACGTGTTTTCTCTACCTGGCTTCCACTAACTCAAAATTAATGGGCAATCATAAAAAAAAAAAACAAAAAAAAACCTTTCAAGGTTTCTTTTAATAACTCAGCAACTATGACAGAAAAGTGTAAAGGCTGCTGGCCAGCAGTAGGGCAGACATCACAGGCCCGGTCTGCACGGGGTCAGAGGTTAGCTAAACCGGAGTGGTGAGCATAGCAGAGGCACAGAAACACGTGAAACAGGCAGGGTGTGATTCAGGCGATGGCTGCTGCTATAAAAGGTGCATCTTAGCCTGGTTTGTTTACACAGTATAGAAGAACCACGCAAAACACGAAAAAGCACCAGACTGGGAGCTCAGACATGTTACTTGTTTGCTCTCACCTTCTGGAAGTCTTTTTATGAATAGAAGTCAAACTTTTTGGAAAGCAATTTAGCAATACAGGTCCAATTTAATGTTGTATCTTATTACCTGTCCTTCTGTTTCAGCTACACTCCTAAGTAAGGACACTGGTCGGTGTTGTTTCTAGTCACAGAACTGGGACTCGTTCGCTGCGAGAGTCGTTCCAATGCGGAATGACCGCAAGTGGGATACAAATGCAGTCAGTGAAAGTGACGTATATCCCCATCTATTGACATAAAAAGACAGTCACAGTACATTAAATTTTTAAAAGGCTACAAAGCAGCATGTATAACTTGATTTTTGTAGTAAACACACACTAGTTTGGAAGGAAATAAACTGCCACGCTGCCAGTGGCTCTTACTGGAGAACAGGCTCCTTGTTACTTTCATTCTCTTCTTTCTACCTCTAGGGAGAGTCTGACAAGCTGGTTTCAGTTGAGAAAAGTACATTTCATTGTAGAGTTCCTGGAGGGATGTCAGTTGTACAGTGCACAGCAGACCCTGCCGTCCATAGAGAGGGTGTGAAACCACCTACCTAACAGAATTCATCTCAGGAGTAATTAAGACGATTGCAGCAAACAACCAAGCGTAGCTGGAGCCAGACCCCAGTCATCAAAAGTGCCAAGCACAGACTTTTATTTGAATTCTCCTAATATTTAAATATTGGCAACTTATTCAACTGGTTTTAACAGTGCAAATTACCAAAGACATACAGATGGCAAATAAACGTGAAAAAATGCCCAACAGTAGGTAACTTCATTTATGTGACATTCTGGAAAAGGCACAGCTGTGCGGTCTGGAGTAGAAGTGGTCACAGGGGTAAGGGTTTGACAACAAGGGGAGGTGGCATGCAGGGATTTTCTGGGGGGTGATGGAAATGTTTTGTGTCTTGATTGCGCTGATGGTCACGTTTTTCTGTATTTGTCAAACCTCTTGGCCAGGACCAGGAACAGGCACGGGTGAGCTGTGTCCTTGGGGTGACCACTCTTCTTTACATTCAGAACCTGCTTCCACGCGGTAAACTGCTCACACCCATTTCCCCATCTGTGAGGCGGGGAAGATTAACTAAGCTAGTGAAGTTCACTCCCTGACAGGTTTCTTGCCAATCCACTAAATGTTAGCACGGTATGCTTCATTAAAGCAGGGTTTTAACTTTGTAAATCATCTCATTAATACACTTGAAATATGTAAGGATACAAGTTTATCACACGTATATTTGGAAATATTATGTAAAGGAACTCGGTAAAGCTAAGACAAACACTCATTTTTAATGCGTGTTTCCCTAGCCTTTCCTTAAGGCAAAGCTTTTCTGTGTTCTGTGGTTCTGGCTGTGGCCTCTGCCAGCAGCCTCTGACAAGCTACTCTCTGGGCTCCCCACAGTCTCTCCTGACATCAGAGGAGCTGCCCCTTGTCTACGAACAACCTGCGTGGAGCGTGGAGGAGTTAGGCCCCTTCCTGCGCCTGTGCCTCTTGGACCAGCATTTCCCAGCCTTTGTGGAAGAGGTGGAAAGGGAACTGAAAAAGCTGACGGGAGGTGGGAATTAGCACTGTGTATACTGAGAACTAAAGAGCTTGAAAGCATTGAAAAGTACTACCTCCTTAAGATTAGAGAAAATACTAGAATAAAGATTATTCCAAACACCTTTTATCAATGTTTTATTTTTAAAAACAGGTGAATCCACTTTTTTATACATCATTGCACTTCAACAATTACACAAAACACAAGCACATGCATCTACGGTAATAGACCGTGAGAGCCCTGCCGGGTGAGAAATCTACATTCACCCATTAAAATCATGTGAAAAATAGTGTCAACCCCCAAGAACAGCTGGTTGCATAGAATACCATGCTAGGACATTTCAAGGTCACGGAAAGAAAACAGAAATTATAAACGTTTGCCTTAACTGAATGTACAATAAGGTTCAGCACATCAGTGCAAAAGGATTTAAGAATTTACATGATTTACCAAAGAAAGAAGAATCACTTGAAAAGCAATCATACGTATATACTGCAATTCATTGTATCAGTCAGTGAACTGTCCCAGCTTCTTGGCAGTCGTAGGTTAAGCCCTTGAAATGATGGATTTCAGTTTATATTACTCATCTTTAGGTATCAGAACCGCACAATTTCCTCTTCTGACAACATACAATAAGGAATGAATATCAGCAGCTTAAAAATGAAACAAGCTTTTATTTTATTTTGGATTTCTCCCACCCCCAAAATATAAATATATATATATATTTATATACTGTATATATCTGCAGGTTTGCTGTACTTTACAAAAATGCATCACTAGATGGCAGCAGTGCATTTTAGACCGTGACCAATTTTAATAGCTGCATTAAAAATGGCGCATGCACGAGCCAATCCTCATGGGGCCTTTTCACTTCTATTTAAATATTTGAATAAAGGAAAAGAAAGCAACATTCACAGCACATCAAGCCCAAAGTAGTTTACACCTTCTACACTGAAGCACTGTTTACAAGGTACCTGGCGCGGCCGCCCTGCGGGAGAGGCTGAATAAGGCATGCTTTACACAGTCCCTGGGGTGCCGCTCGCTTACAGGGGACAGACCCAGAGGTCCCAGCAGAAAATTGAGCAGGTCATGTTGCCACCAGTTTCAGGAACCTAAAGTACTGTGGAGAAAGAGTTTTTGGAAGTTAAAAAGGAATGTGCACTGTTGCTGAAAACCACACCAAGTGCCACACAAAACAAAGCTTTATCTCAAACAGCACGCTCAGGGATGTGGTGTGACACTCTGGTCTCCATGCGCCCGGCTGGCAGACTGGCCTCAGGGAATAATCCACCTAAGGTGACAATTTAATCTTTCCCTCTTTCTAAAGCTGTAAGGAAACCATACATATTCTGAAATGGCATTTATGTAAATATGTGCAAGAACGCAGCTGGAAAATGCTCCTTTCCAGCGCAACACGGGGCGGACAGCGGTTCCACGGGGTCATGCAGCGTGACAGCACGCTCCGCGGAGCGGTACAAGGTCAGCAGAGGCACATTCGTGGGTGAGTGACTGTTGAGACTTGTAAGGAAGGCCATACTTACTTTCTAAGTAGGACTTAATTTGTGTTTCTCTGGCGCAAGTTTTTATCTTTGTGATTGTTGGTAGAGTTGGTTTTCCTTGGGAGGGAAAATGACAAGAGTTAAAGTCAGGAGCACTTTTGAAAGAGTGACACATGGAAACAGGACTCTCACTTATGCATCCCCGTGTCCTCAGTTTACTGCAGTTCCCTGGGGAAAGTGCTCCACACCTGCCACCAACAGACCCTTTGACTCCCATGGCAGACAGTACGCAGCTCACTTTCCCCGTGAGCAATAAACGATCGTCTACTTATTACAAAGGTGAGGACAGTGCTTTTTCTCCACCGAACTCCGCTGTCTCTCTCCTCAAGTGATCAGAGCTACTCAGGTACAACAGGCAGCGCTGTGCCCTCTGCCTGCCTCTCACTCTTTAGTCCCCCATCCTAGGAGATTCTGCTCATCTTGGATTGATCCAAAATTGTAGTTCCATCTCTTGGATACACAGAATTGTTAACAGGGCCACATAGTTGGTTTACACTATAGCCCAGCTTGAAATTAACTTGAACAAAACCTGAAGTCTCAGATGTACTGGTCATTTCCCCACATTATGAACTGAAGCAGATGGGATATGCAAGATTTTAAACAGTGTTTCTGCACGGCACTCCCCTTTGCGTGGCCACCACAAACTGTACTGCCTGTCCTGGGAATCAATGGCCGCAGTCAGCTGCCTGCCAGGCGGACAGCTCTACACGGCACCGTTCGTGTCCGCTGTCTTCCCCGTCATCTCAGCTACTTCATTTCAGTAAACCACACAAGCACAATAATGCCATCACCAACCATTGACTGAATGTTCAATACAGTACTTACATTGGCCCAGCTGGTTCATCGTCTACACAGGCGTTCAGTTTTTTAAGAATCCATTGGGAGATAAGAAAAGAAAACAAATCGTGAGACTCTGCATACAGATCACTAGCACAGCAAATGGCAAGTGGCAGACATGGCTGTTCATAGCATTTACTCAAGGCCATTCCGTCTGGAGGTGCAAAACACTCATGGAGTTATTACTTCTAGATTCGCGTTTTTAATGGCAGGTATGTTGTTTCAATGGTTTTAGTTAACACTTTGAATGCTTGTCATGAAAAACTGCAACTGTAGTGGACAGATAGGCTGCAATACCATTATATTCATCTTGTCCCCAAGTTCCAGTGCTTCACTCTTAGATAGATGAGAAGACAAACCAACATTTCAGTTGTAAAATCCTGCTGTTTGTTTTCTTGTGGTGAATGCATGCACCACGTTAGCTCAGTCCTGCGATACAGACGGACGTGTGTGTTCTATTCAGTTAGCCACATCCTCACGTCCCCAGAGGACCTATTCTCGCTGTTCTGTAATCTTTAAGGAAGTCTTCAGTCTGGAGAATGAGACTGAGAAAGGGGAAGCCACACAGTTGTACCCGATTCTGGGTCAGCAACAAGTGCATGCACCCCAGAGGGTGTTCCGACAGCGGAGAAGCTGGCGAGTGGTGACATCCCTCTAGAAAGACTTCAGATACACAGGCTCACGGCTGTGACCTGGCCAGAACCAGACCCCACCCAGGTAAGCCAGGAATATGTTGTTTTTTTTTAATCAAAAAAGCTTCCATTATCTGAGTTTAGAAGCCTTCTTAAATTGGTATTATGATTCTGATTTGTAAGTTTTTCTTTCCTGTTTCAACTAAGGGCAACTTGGTCCCCTTAAAGCAGGGATATAATGGAATGGTTTGTAAAGAAAACAAAGCCCACAAAGGGGAGGGAACCAGTAAAATACTCTTAGTTGCTGCTGCTTTTACAAAAGCTGGGTGGACTACCTGGCTCAGAATGGTCTAGAAAACCTGTCAGCAGGATTCCACAAGGGCGTGGTGCACATGAAGCAGTATGGAGGTTACAGTCTCAGTGGAGGCCCCCGCCGCAGGAGCGCGCGTCAGGAGGAATGTCTGTCACAGGGAGACATTGCTCCACCTGGTCCTTTGAGGGAGGCAACGGAAGGCAAAGCCACCGCCAGCACACACAGTGACGGGAGCAAAAAACAGATTGAAAAAACGAAACGAAACAAAACTAACCGCAAACCAATGACTGATCGGCCCAAACAATAGTCTAGCGACACACCAGTGTCCACAGGATTCTAACAAAAGTACACTATCAAACAGATACAGAGAACAAACTAGGACTCAAGGACACCCGAGCCGTCTGAGTGCTGTGTGCAGTGGAGAGCTACACTAAGACACACGCCCAGCCTAAATCCTCCCTCGCCACCACACCCTAATGCTGTCACATCCCCGCCAAGCCAGCTCAGCTACATGCTAGCGACCAAGCACTCAGGGACGTACAGGAGAAGACACCAGAGCAAACTCAGAATGGTTTTAGTGCTCTGGCTGTGTACCCAGAAATACAAAATGCTCAAGCAAGACAGCTGATCACCAATCTACTCCCAACTTGAAACGAAAAAGCGGGGTGGAGGGGGTGGGGGATCGCAGTAGCCAGGCTAATTCTCTTCAAAGCATGACGCTGTCAGCACCGACCCCAGCATGTCACACTGAGCTCTTCTTCCCTTCGTAGTGGGGCTGCCCTGGTGTCTGAGTGGGAACGCCACTGTCCAGCCAACAAGCCGACATGCATGGGGCTCAGGAGGGGTCAGTGGGCGGGCAGCTCGGCGTGGCTGCCATGCCTGCCAGTGGGCGCAGTGGGGATTCCCACCAGTGTCGCAATCACACAAGCCCCTCCCTCATCGCTGTCTTCCCAAATCCACTTTCACATTTTCAAGGAGCAAAGAGCCTCATGTTTCCAATTTTCCTGGACTAAATTGCTATCTGAAGAAAGCACCACTCTCCCCTTACAGGTCAGACAAAAAACAACTCGACCCCTAACAGAAATCAGGAGAGAGGGAAAGAACAGAACTACAGAAAAAAGGTACAAAAATCAAAGTAAATGAGGATTAAACAGCAAACTGAAATCCAAATTAGTTGTGAAAGTGAATGAAGTAAACTTGAAAAGTGTTAACATTATGAACTGTGCACCGTATAGACTGAAGCGGAGATTAAACAAACTCCAAAAGCATGCATATCGCTCACTTACCACCATGTTTTAAGGGTTTGATGCAATTGAGGGGGGAAAAAAAAGAAGTCATAGTAACCGACAAGTATCAACATACCCCCAAACCCTCAGCCAAAAGACAGCTGCTTATTAATCAATGACTGTTCTCTCCACCTGGGTGTTAGAGCCACTGGCTAGCTGAGAGGAAGAGGACTGTGGGAAGAGGGGAACAAGATGCTTCTGGAATCCATCTTACGAGTGACGTTCCCGGTGGACCCGTTGCACACACATTTATCTGAACCCCGTCTTCCCAACGGGACGCACTCCAGTTCTCGCTCCCTATACCCGCCTCAATCTGGAGGGCCCTCAGCCATGCCTAGTAGATAATGGAATACCTGAGACAGTATCACCTCCAAAAACATGGCTTTAAAGTCAAAAGGACCAGGAGTGGACTGTCTGGTCTAAGCTCCTTGTTCACTGCCATCATGTCACTGAAGATGGGGTTTTATAGTTTCTAAACACACTTAAAGTCTGTGTGATCTCAGCGGAGTAGATTAACCCAGAAAGAGGAACGGTTACTTCCAATGTCCTTCCTCTCTAGGACCTATTGTATTTTTTCCACAAGGTACCTTGTTACTGATCCAAATGACCCCTAGTTAAGAGACAACGAATGTGTGTGTTGCACATCGTTTTAAAAAGTCGCATTTCTTTTTCAATATTCCTGGCGTGTTGGAAAGCTTCCTGTTACTAAATATTAATATTCTGCCCAACTAATAGATTTTAGAACATTAGAACAGCTCTTAATTCAAAGTGTCTAAGAGTCTGGATATATCAGAGTGACTAAAAATGACCCCGACCAAAACTTCAAATATCGTCTCTACCCAAAGGAAGGAAGTAATTTAAAGGAAGAGCCCCTTTGACTTGCTTATAAAAATTATCCCCCTCACGTGAACATAGGAAAACTCTTTTTCATACCAGCCCTTTTCTTAAACCAGCTATTTTTTTCATTTGCGGTCACTGAAATATGCAGTAAACGGAAGGCCCCGGCCAGTAAGCAGACCCACACCCCATCTCTGCAGGAGACCGGGAAGGGGAGACTTGAAAGCACACGCGAATCTCTCTCTGGGTTCAGTCAGCAGGGACGCCACACAGAAGGTGTGCCCCCAGCACGTGTCCAGCTAGGAGGTGCTGGACCTAGTCCTTCACACAATTACCAGTTAATGTTTTCAGAGAATGTAGTCAAGAGGTAAGTAAAGTTAAAAAGCGAAGCCCTTATTTGGGTCCAGGATTTACCTCTCCTGAAAACACTGAAAGTAAACAGTGACATGCAGCTAATCCATCTCCAAGACAAGCCGCTGCGCCCCAATTCTGAGACCCTCACAGGCTTAAAGGGATCTGCATGTGCTTCACTTACAAGAGGGGCTGAGCACATACACGCCAGCAGACAAAAAGACTCGGGCCTGGTTTCTTCTGGAAGCAGCTAAGCCTGAACGCTAAGCATTTACTATGTGAGAAATCTAAAGCAATATCTGCTTTTCTAGCAAAACATATTCAGACTAAACTCTGTAAGTTCAAATTTGTGTTTTTATACCTTTATAATATTCACTTAGTACTTTTCTAATAATGGGCCGAGTTACCAAGAACTCACAGACTGCCCACATATGAAGAGTTTTATATGAATTTTTTAAATATGAATAAAGTTCTGAACACAAAATGTGATATATAGATGATGTATTACAGAATTGTACACCTGAAATCTATTTAACTTTACTGTAAACAATTGTCACCCCAATAAACTTAAAAAAAAAATTCCAGAAAAAAAAGAAAACAAAGTTCAGTGAGTCAGAAAAAGATTGTAGGTATATCTTGATAATAAAGTACCTATTTGGCAGAGAAAAAGCATGTCAGGCCTATAAAAATCCATTTTCACAAGGGCATAAATAAGTCAGCACAGAGCCACACATGATTATCTAATAGGTAAAAATTCATCACCTCTAAAACTCCCGAGTTCTATTAGACATGTTTTGAAATCACTCATTCCAAAAAGGAATAGATGCCTCTCTGTAAATATGGGGAGGGGCAGACGGAAAGAAAGCATATGTGGTAAATCCGCTCTTATACAAGCTGCATAGGAGTCGAGGGAAAACTGGCCCAAAAAGAAAAAGCCACAGCCTAAGGAAAACTCACTGAGGAACGATCAACTTGCTGTGTTTGTTTAATGATTACTTCAGGAGAGCAGTAGAAAAGAGGGGGAGGCAGAGGAGGAGTTGGAGAGAAGGAGGCAGAGACAATGAAGGAAACTATGGGATGGAAATGCTGGCGCAGGGCAGGGGTGTGGGTGGAGAGGGGCAGTGGAGCCTGGGCCACACTGGCTGCCAGGACGGGAGCGGAGGGAAGGCAAACACTGCAGTAATTCCAGCATCCCAGATCTTTTACCCCAGTTCAACAACAAAGTAAAGGCTGCCCGCATCATTCTTCCAAGAGATAAGGCAAGGGGGTTTACTTCGCACCTACCCTGCAGTCATGTCTTTTATAAAAGCAGGACTCACCCACTGTCTATAATTTAGCTTAAAAGAGGTATCTTCCCTCCAGAAAGCTGTTCAGAAGATTTGCCAGCCACAGATGTCTCCTAGAACTGGCCCCATTTGAAATCAATAGCCATGGAGCCTGACGGTCTTGCACCCCGGCTGGGGCAGCAGCCTGGTAAACGAGGGCTTCCTGCAAGGGGCCAGCCACGGCTCTGACAGGGACCAGGGACTTGTCTGGCAGGGCCAGTGCCTTGCTCTGCCGACGCAGTAGGAGCCTGTCTCAAAGATCTGGTTTTGAAGCCCATCTTTGCCTTCTGCTACCTGACTTTTTGCTTCTCAACCTATCCAGAGGGCTGAGAAAAGTGGCAGTTAGCAAAACCAAAGCATTCTGAGGGGACAGAAAAGGCCTTTTTAGGAGTGAGGCACAACTGCTCCAAGGAGCCGGCGCTGGACCCAGTCAGCAGGTTCTGCTCCCAGCTCTGAACAATGCTCCTCTGCCGTGGGTGCCCAATGGGTGGCAGGCCCGAGAACTGTGCACACATGAGAACCCGAGAAGGCAGTTTCACTCCACAGCATCCTGGGACCGCTCTCACGTTGCAGGCAACGGGCACTCAGTTACAGACAGGGTTTCCAGGTGGGAATTCCTGCCATTCTCAGGCAGCTTTTTTCACTTTTCCCGTTCCCGAATCCCGAGAAAAGTTGCTCAGGAAATCGGGAAAATCAGCTTCTTGAACCCAATAGCACCCAATAAACGTAACATTCACAATGTCTCTTAGACAGTTTTCCTATTTATCACTAAGGTTTCCGGATGGGAATTCCCACCCATTCTCGGGAATTTTTTTCGCTTTTCCATTCCTGAATTCTGATAAAATTTGGTCGGAAAATCGGCTCCTTGAACCTACGTGGTTGGTAGTATGGGCCATTACTTGGTGGAAACGATTCATCATGGAGAGCAGAAAACAGTTTATATCCCTGTATCTCGGATTCGGGAACGGGAAAGCGAAAAAAATTCCTGAGAACAGGCGGGAATTCCCGCCTGGAAACCCTACTTACAGAGGCCAGCCTGCGGCAGCTGACACCTGTCCCTCTCCTGCATTTAGGTCATTTGCAGCGTCAGCTGGAGGGGACTCCACCAGTGCTTCCCACGCGCATCGATCATCCATCGTGTTAACAAAAATCCTTCACCAGCCTCGTATGATAGATTCTACTTAGCGCAGGCAGAGAATTCGGAGCCGCGGGGAAGGAAGGAAAAGACAGGAAGTGGCTGCTGCTCCCAGAGGGTCCGAGTCTGCAACAGCCTTCATGGCTGCACTCTGAGGGAGCGCCACCCCTACTTAGTGCTCCGCCCAACACACAGTGGCCGCTGCAGTCCCACTGGTCAGCCAGAGGGACAAGGACAACTGTGGTGGCAGGGCGCGGGACCAGGGCACAAGCACAGGCCCGGAACGGCCTGACTACAGCCGGCATCGTACCATCACCCAGCTTGGCCTCCCCCTTCTCTCTAGTGACAGGCAAGTGGCGGCAATGGAGGCTGGCCCATTAGTTTGGTTTTGCTGGTGATGCTACAGGGCAGGGTGGGGGGAGCCGGTTAGGAACCTGAGGTACCCCTGATACAGTCCGCCATAGCTCCTGCTGACTGTAACCACAGGGTTACAAACGGGATGTCCAGGACAATAATCATACCACAGGTTCCCAGGGTTTCTGATTCTGAGCGCGTCCAATAATCTAAGAGTCTTGCTCCCGCCAAAGCTCAACAGTTCTCCGGGCCTGCTGCCACGCGCAAGTCCTTCTCTGGTTCTAGGTCAGCCTGACGGCGCCCCTCGGGCATGGACTCAGGCCGTACTGTGTAGCTGTGTCTGTCTTAAACTTGGGGGCGGGGCGGGGGGTGCATCAGACACTCTCCACCGTCATTTTCTGTGAGGCACAGAAAAGTGGAACGGTAGGTAGGCGCCAGCCCGCACCTAGAACCTTGGAAACCTACTGAAGGAAGCAATGGAGGGAACCGCAGGCTGGCCTGTTCCCACGGCTCTTCCCGAGAACAGGCTGGCCGAAGCAGGGCCACACCACGCAACCCCGAGAGGCTGGGTGGCCTGCGATTGTGGGGTGCTTCTAGGCTTGATTTGGGCTCTCCTTCTGCTCAATCTGCCTGGTGACCTGTCCTGAAGGAGGACAGAACTGAACAGAGGCTGCCAGCCGCCCGCTCCCCACGGGGGGCCTGAGGGCAGACGGGACTGGGCTTTGGAGAACACCCACATGGAAGGACACGGCTAATAATCGGAGCTCTGGGGGGCGGCCCCTCAGGGGGGCGATGAGAAACCAGTGTAAGAGCGCTCCTTCCCTCCTCTTGGGACTGAATCCCAGCCTCCTGAAGGTCCTTTCTGGGTGCTTGGACCCCGCCCACCGGACCAACGCCAACATTACAGCTGTTCTGTCGGGGTGCTCTTACCGTCAGGAACTTCATCCGGCCTCTTCCTCTTCTCGTACACAACAATGATCACCACGAGAATGATGATTTCGGCCAGAATTCCCAGGAAAGGCCAGAGCGGGGCCAGGTGGCTGCGTACCCTGAGGATGGTGACGGCGGAGTTAGTACCAATGGCGTTGGTGGCATTACATTCGTATTCGCCCGGGTCTTCTGTGATCTGGAGGTTCACGATGCTCAGCTCGGTGTAGTTCTCCTTGCTGACGATGAAGAAGCGGCCCGAGGTGTTGGCGATATCCTGCTCGGGGCCAGGGAGGAGGAGAGCACACGGGAGGGTGAGGGAGGCCGAGCCTGGCGGGGGTCGCAGTGCGTTCTCAGCAGGACACTGGCTGGGACGAGGGCAGTGTCTAGCCCGCCTCTGCCCCAGGAACGTGGCGCCCGCATCACGACCTCTCCGCAGTAACAACACGCGCCTGACAGGAGTAAAGCCCCCGCCGCTGGTCCTCCCCACTCCCCCCCCATGAGAGAACGGAGGGCCTGCCCCGCAGACCTGGGAGAGACCCCCTCAAGCGCAGGAAACACGACTTCAGAGCCCAGCAGTGATGGCCACAGGAGACGCTAAAGGAGGGCTGTGACCTCAAGCCTGTCTGATGACTTCCGGGTCAGCATAGCTACTTCACACGGGAGAAGTCTGGAAAGCCTCCTTCAACTTCCTCTACAAACAGTGCTAGGAATGCGCTCCCAGTAATAAGAGTTTCCCTTTCCATACAGAACTACAGGGTTAAAGGACACTTTATTCACTGAACAAAGACTAATGTACACTACGTTCATCCTATGAAGGGGAAGGTGAGATAGAAAGGGGGAAAGTATGGCACAGAAATGAACGAGGAGGTTGGCTCCAAGGCAGAACCAGACCTCCAAGGGGCTGCTTATGGGAAAGGATGGAAAGCCTGACAGAGGGCACGTGGACAGCACCGCAGGGCACAGTGAGTGGCCCCTGCCAGAAAGACACAGGGAGAGCTTAAGAGCTAGCATTTGAACTCAACTGTGAGGAAGGAGAGCTGAGCAAGGAGGGCAGGACTGCTCCAGCACATGGGGGGGCAGACGAGGCTGCGTGACCGGGTCTGCGTGGAGCGGGGCCGCCTGCAGCGCCGCCGGCCTCAGGGGACACTGCAGGGGCAAACTGACTCATGTGTCAGCTGTCATGCAACAACCAGAGCACAGTCAGGAGTAGAGAGGAAACGGGAAGATGACCCGAGTGACGTCCAGCCACAGCACACAGCGTGTCTTCACCTGAGTGTGCATATGGCTGAAGTGGGAAACTCACAGTCTTCAAGAGAGTTACTCTGTGAAACGTCAACTCTAAGTCTTGTAAAGCTGCCACCTTTCTCCACCCCCGCTCTACTCACCCACTAGTTCCATGTCTTGCATTTATGACCAGAGGTAATTAGTGTCACCTTTGGCCCACATGCCCTCAATGGGTATTTTTTCAACACTATCATATGCAAGAAACTTTCACCTTTTCAATCAATGCATAAGATATTCAGTGTGATTTGTCCTACTGTCACGGAATTGATGGCTAAGGAGAGAGGCATAAAAATACCCCAGAATCGTTAAAAAAAGAAAGGCACAAACAGGTGGTGGGGCAGATAGCCCTTCCAGGGCTTATTGAAAGGGAGCTGGCTATCTTATCCCGTCATGACCTAAACCACAACACCCCTTCCCAATCTATAAACGAGAAGACAGGACTGAAGGTAACAGGAAAAGAGTTACACTTGGCTCTGTAGCCTTCCACCCGACAGCCAAGTAGAACAGGCACCAAGAGAATGACTGCAAGACTGGGAGGTACCAAGAAGAAAAATCTCTTCCTCAGTGGGGATTTGTTTAGGCAGGAGACTACGCCTCTCAACTGGGAGCAGGATGATTGGGAGAGAAGGCAGAGCAGCCCACACTCCCACATGTGAAGAGCTATGCTGTTCCTGTTTCCTCCACGTTAGGGGGCCCCCCGCCTTCCAGGTGAGCAGCTCAGAACCAGCTCCCCGGTGGCTGGAGCTAAGGAAGCATCAGAGAAGTTCCCTCAAAGTTCTCTCATATCTGAGAACGGCCATCTAAAGAACTCCCACAAGCTCCCACGAGGTCCAGCACCTGAATACCTGCCACACAGAGGCCAGTCAGGTGAGGCCACAGACGCAGCAACAACCAAGAGTGCACAACAAGAGTCAGATGAGTGAGACCTGTCACCCTTGCCACCCCCACAGAAGAAAGCAGAGCCAGGAAGACGGAGAGAGGACAATCCTCCACGCCCCTTGCAGGCGACGGGAAGGGGATGGGAGGAGAAACTGGAATGGACTGGACTAAACGCAAAGGGGTCCAACAAAGCTATGATTTGACCAGAAAAGCAAGTTAGAGAATTGCTGAAATTAGTGTCTAGAACAAGTTGAAAGCATTTTATTTCAGCACTCAACAAAGTTTAGGCTGTTCAACAAAATGGTTTTCAAAGGCATCAACCTAGAAATAGCTTTTCTTTTCCCCCACCCCCTTTCGTAAGTTTTCTGTCTCCCAAATGATATACAGCTTGAAAGCAAGAGGAAGTAATCATGTTTGATTTTAAATGTTTCTCAAAAGAGTTCCTGAGCATGAGAACAGGAGAGATGAAAATCCCCACTGAGGACTCCCAATCTGCTCCGACAGAAGCTCAAGGGTCCTCCCACCTGGGCCCAGTGAAGAGAAATGGGCATTTCCTTGTCAGCACCTCAGAATGCTGAATGCTTTGTTCATCTTCCAGGGCCTGCCCTGAGAATACTCAGCACGGCATCGTCACCTCTCCATGCCTCACCCTACTCCCCTTATTCAAGGCTCCTGATATCTAGTCCTTATCACCACCTGACATGTCACTGTTGAGACAGGTAATGAGAGGGGAAGGAAAATGGACTGAAAATATAAAACTTTGGTTTTGTCCCTAATTTACACCCGTCCGAAGAGCCTGGATTAGGGCCCCTTCTGCTTCTGAGGACTGACCCCAGGACGCCTGTGAAGTACAGTGCTGGGCGTGCAAGGCCTCAGTACAGGGGCAACGCGTGCCGTGCCGTTCCTCTGACAGGCAAGGAGACTGGTCAAACGCCATTAAATCAGAGAAAATGACACTCTAAAGCTTTGCCTCTCCCAATACTATCAAGAGTCATGGCACAGATGGGAAAAGATGTTTCCTTTGACCAGATGTCCAATGTGTGAGGAGGCCTGTGGGCCTCGTCAGGCTGCCGCAGCTCCTAAGCAGTACTTCCTGTGCTCCAGGAATATTCTAATAATTGTTCTCATTGCCTTGTCTTCCCCCCCAGATAAGAAAGGTACGTTAAAAACACTTCAAGAACAGTATTTTCTTTAGGGTAGAACAGTATAAGTTTTCAGCTTGGAGTTAGCTTTCAGTGTCCTGTCTTGTCGGCAAGCAGTCTGTCCCTCACCAGACAGACAGCTGTAATGAATCATGTGCAGGGATTCCATGCTGGACAGCCTGTCAGTGACCTCCAGATTCATGACTCGAGAAAGGGTGGCCTACGCCAGGCCAGCACAGCAGTTGCAGCCACTGGCCCAAACGTCTGGACCTCGACAGGAGATATTCCAGGGACCACAGAGAGCCCGGGCTGCCCTCTACTCACCAGGGGCGGACCGTTCTTCTTGTGCCACACCCACTCTGGGTAGGGGTAGCCCACAGACTTGCAGTACATCATGGCATCCTGCCCTTCATTCTTGTTCTCGCTCCGTTTATGGCCAGTGATATCAGGAGCAGCTGTGAGAGAGAGTGTTGAACGGTCACCATGGAAGCCAACTCCGAACAGATCCGAGGGCCCCATCCACTACTCAGAGCCCATCCCACCCCCCAGTTCAGCCTGGATAACATGCATTTCAGGTGACAGCAGAGCAATGGCACCAACCCCACCCCAGCCCTCCTGTCCACTAAAGCAGCCCAAGCGGACACCAGGATTACCACGTGTGAAGTTCTACTAATTGCACAGGCGCTTCTCTAACCTACTTAAAGAGGGCACAGGCTCAACTGCCCTAAATTATGCCATCATCTCCTCTACCAGTCGTGGTTTTTTCCAAAACACCCAAACTAACAATAATTATGGATTATGTCCAATGTCGTATTCTCCCTTGAGGGAAGGAGGGATCTATCCCTGAGATCAAACAGCTAAAATCAAGTCCTACTGCGAGGCCTGTGGAAACAGCGAATGCCTGGAGAAGTTATCTGACGAACATCCGTGGCCAAGGCCTCCCAAGAGAGGGAACCCAGCACACTGGCCTCCTCAAGGGCAAGCACGAAATCCACAGGAAATTCACCTCGTGTCCCAAGAACTTCTATTAACCGCTTAAGAATCTGACTTGTACCCGATTTACAGTAATCTCAATGAAGCCCATCTTGGGGGGTTCCTGACATGCCAGAGCTGTTGGTCTTTTCTGCTTTTAGGGATCACTTAAGAAATAACCAGCACCTGTGATTTAAAAATTAGATAAGTGTCAAGGATCCAAGAAGCCTGAGATGGAGGCCAATTCTCTGAACCTGGCCTTCTTTGATCTTAACTATATTTTCCACCATACCTCAGCAGTTACAGTAATCTGAAAGCAATAAAACTCTAAGTAGGCCAAACGTCACTCTGTTGGCAAGATAGGAAAGAGAATGAACAGGCCTGGTCCCAGTTCCAGCTTTGCTGGTTCCTTAGTTACTCTGGGCTTCGGCTCTACACCTAGTAGCAAACGGAGGTAAGTCTCGTCCCTGCCTACTTCCAGCGTCCTGGGACAGATGTCAGAACGTTCCTTCTGAGCCTGCGAAAGCCGGTGGGATTGTCCATCCCATGCTCCCCCGCTGACTGGCTTGGCTTTCTTGGCTTAAAAACAACCCAAAGTGCTGCTTTTCTCGGACTGCTTCCCTGGTCAGCCCCAGGAAGCCCTGCACAGAAAGGACGGAGCAAGCCCTCGCTGTCTCCATAACCACTGCTTGCCAACCAGGCTGCTCAGTACCCCTCAGGGGGAGGTGTTTCCTAGACAGGACATTATAAAGCCAATCCCTTTTTTGTTTGTCCAGGTAAAATTCCTCAGTACAGAAGGGAGTGGGTCAGGCTGACTTCATCTTGTTCCCACCATGCTAGAAGTCTCCCACAGCCACTGGGTCATTTCTCAGGCCTACTGTTTGACCTGCTCACCCTTCCTCACAGATTTCCTCAGTCAGTAAAAGCATTAAGACGCCTCTTAAGCACTCCAAGGAGGGAGCCCATGGCCACACAGTAGCTAGCACACCACCCTGGGGGAGCTGGGAGGCTCAGGCGCAGCAGAGCAGGGCACGCTGCCTCTCGCTGTGGTTCCCGCATCTGACACACATTTGCTGAGCACCCACTACATGGGCCGACAGTTGTGGGGGAAGGCCTTTCTGAGAAGGTGAATTTTAACACAGGAAGAAAATAAGGGCGTAGGCCACTCATACATCTGCAGAAAGAACATGCCACACAGTGAGCAAGGGAAGCGAGCAGGAGAGGCCATCAGTGAGAATGGAGCCGGGTCAGAGAGGACGCTGTAGGCTTCAGAGGACGGCGTTTACTCCGAGTCAGCTGGGAGGCTGGCTACTATGTGGAGACAGCTGCAGAGAAACAGTGGAAGCAAGACCAATGAGGAGGTTTTAGGGTCATCCAGGCAAAAGGAGGGTGGTATGGACGAGAAGAGTAGCAGGAGGGAGGAGGTTCTGGATATTTTGTAGGTTGAGTTCATGTATTTGTTCATGGACTACACGTGGGATATGAGAGAAAAAGAAGTCAAGAACGCACCCAAGATTACTCAGCAATAGATAAGAAAACATGGCCACCCGATGAAGCAGACATTACTCCATTTTTATAGATTGGAAAACTCAAGTTTGGAAACGTGATTTAACATCTGAAATTAGACTGCTAGTAAATGGTGAAGCTAGAATCTAAATTTAGGGCTGTCTGACTCTAGAGGCCATGCTTTTTATACTTTACCATATGAGAGGGGAAATAAACCAAACTAGAAGAGAGTCCATAAAAATAAAAATATACAACATGCATTATTGGTAAATGCACAGCAAATTGCCCAAATGTTATCTGTGCTTGTAGATGGACTAGAACACACTAGACCTGATTCCCCTGGTAGAGATTAACTACTCCATATATTATAATGTAAAGAAAAGAGCTCTGGACTTTAAATCAGAGAAATCTGGGCTCTATGGACACTATGACTCACCAACTGAGGAACCTAAGGTGGGTAATTTAAGACCTTTGAGTTTCAGGATTCACTTTTGTAAAATGGGAATATTACCCACATACGTCACAGGTATTGAGAGGATTCAATTACGTCTCTACGTCATTCTGGCATTTAACTGAAGCTCAGGGTCAAAAATACACATTTAAATGGAACTATTCGTCAGGGCATGTAAAAATGAAAGGCTAGGCTTAGACTCTGGCATTCTGAGTTCTAAGAAATCAAAGAGATGCTAATTATTATGTGTTCTCTCCTTGTTTGCTGATATAAGCAGGACTTTGTAACTCTAATAAGGTTTAATTGGGTCAGATACTGACAAATCATACTGATTAATGGCCTATTGATATTGATTAAGGTGCCTCACCTCACGTGGGCTTGCCATTTAGTAAGGAACTGCTAACCAGGTCCCACTGGGCTGAAGGTAGTACATCTGAGGATCTGACACAGCAAACACTCCTTGCTTCCCTGGACCCTCTCAGGAGGCACAGACTGGTGGCAAGAATGAGGGTAGATGTGGTGAGGAGGTAACAAAGAGACTGTCAAAGAGATCACAGACCCAATGGGAATAAACTCAATCTTTGGCCTAACATATTAGTTAATGTATATCCTTCCAGTATCCTAACGAATGGCAATGCAGGAGTTCCAAAAAAGACTCTTAGTTACCCAGCAACACCTGACCCAGTTTTATTACCTGGGCCGTTGGCTGAGGACAAGGGCATGTCCCTCAGTACCCTCTGTTGCCTGAGCAGCCCGCACTTAGAGCAAAGCATCCAGCTTCTCTGCCAGGCTGCTGGCTATAAAAAGTGTCAACTTAGACAATGGAGGTATGTTCCGCTGAAGCTGATGATGAACACGAGGCCTGACAATTAAGTTTGCAAACTCATCCTAGAAAAAGTACTACACACCTCATTGCTGAATATCACTATAGTCACCTTTGAAGTCGTCCCCTTGGGAAGCTGTGCACTGACGCCAGTGCCTAGTCCACCCTTCAAAGCAATTTTGGAACTCTTTTTCTGGAACGGCCATCAGAGCTGTCTTCATATAACACTTGATGTCCTGAATGCCATCAAAATGTCTTCCTTTCAGTATTTTCTTTATCTTCGGGTAAAGAAAGAAACCATTGGGGGCCAGATCAGGTGAGTAGGGAGGGTGTTCCAATACAGTTATTTGTTTACTAGCTAAAAACTCCCTCACAGACAGTGCCATGTGAGCTGGTGCATTGTTGTGATGCAAGAGCCATGAATTGTTGGCGAAAAGTTCAGGTCGTCTAACTTTTTCACGCAACCTTTTCAGCACTTCCAAAAAGTCGACATGGTTAACTGTCCAGTTGGTACAAATTCATAATGACTAATCCATCTGATATCAGAAACGGTTAGCAACATCGTTGCAATAAGTTCTCGAACTTAACCGTTAGACCTCATAAACACAACAGAGCTGAGAAAGGTATGGGGCCCTCTTACATGGACTGTTTATTTGGTGCTCACTTTTCAAAGTAAATTCATAACTTCGCAACTCATTTTCCAAGAAATGGGTGAGCTGTTTCCAAGCAAACATAATGATACTGGATAGATGGTCTCTTTGCTTCCTTTATGAAAAACATCAAATCCCAAAGGTACTTCATCTTTGCTATAAGCAAATTAGAAGTCTGGCTAAAGGTAGAGGGAAAGCTAAGATTGACTGCCAGCCAAAGGCTAAGCCCAACAAGCAATATGAGACTGGTCAAGATGGAAGCCAGAAGGATGCTGGCTTTGGGCTCAGTCAGACTTTTCCACACAGTAGGTTCACCCTGGGTTGCGTAGACCAGCAGTCTGGGACTTGTGCTGCCTCCGGAAGCAGGTGAGGCTTCTCCCTTTCTTGCAGGTGAAACCCCGCATAGGAGTCACTGCAAACTCCAAGACGGTGCCCCTGACCTTGGTTGTACTATCATCACCTGGAGCGCTTGGAATGCGCCTGATGCCCAGGCTGTATTTCACACACATCAGTCAGAGCTGAGAACCACGGCTCTAACCCCATGCCTGGCACCAGGGTTTGAAATAGGGGCACTACAGAGAGGGGGTGTCCCGTAAGAGGAAGATGAGTGACACAAGTGGGGAGGGGCACCAAGGTGAAAATTCAAAGCTGAAAAGCTGCCGGGACCACTAGGAAAGTGGCTTAGAAATCATCTCCTTCAATGACTCAGCCTCTCGTGTCCACTGAAAGGAACCACAGACCTCACAGAGCCTCACAGAGCACTTATCTCATCCTACTTCATCACACACCGGGCAGCTGAGGCACAAGGCAGGGAAGACTGGTCAGGGTCGAAGTGAGTTTAATGGCAGGACCAGGATTAGAGGCCATTTCTTCTAACTCTCCGGCTGAGGCCTTTTAACTGTTATGCGCTGAATATAGCCACAAGGCTTAGTGCTTTGGGGCACGGGCTCTGGCCTAAGAGCCCCTGAGTGAGGCCCCTTAACACTGGGCATGTCATTTAATTCCCTTGAGCCTCAATTTTGTCACCTGGAAAGTGGTGATAATAATAACATTTAGCTCAGAAAATCGTGATGATTAAAGGAGAGGAAAAGAACGAGCAATGCACTGAGCACAGTGCCTGGCACGCAGTATGTGCACAGCCATGACAGCCATTCTTAGTCTTATTAAGGAAAGGAAGATCAGGGTAGCACCCTGAAGAGCGGACCAGAAGGAACAGGTATGGTTATCTGAGCTAAAGTTGATGTTCAGAATGTTCCAGAAGCTTCAAGAGACTCTTACGCTTTCAAAGACTTTTCAAGTATGGCAGTTCTGAGCCAGTCTCAGCTCAGCATCTGCTCTGACCTAAAGGATGTCACAACCTCTAAGCATCCTCCCCTGTCAAACCAGCCACCTACCAAACAAATAAACAGCCATGAGCCTGCTCTGCACGCTGGAAGTGCTGCACAGATGTGAGATGTGCATTACCACTCTTCACAGTGACATTCGTCCCCACCGCCACAGTCTATCATGGCCAGTCTGAACTCTGGCATATCACTTGTAAGGCCACGTGACAGAGCAGGAAACAGGGATGCAGGGTAAGGCCACGTGACAGAGCAGGAAACAGGGATGCAGGGCAAGTTCACTTATAGAAACACTAACAGTTACTCATAATATTCAAAGAGACAGAAAGCTAAGAAGTAGGGAGGACAAAAACAAGCTCCGTCTGGATCTCAGAGCCACCAAAAGACGGAATCTCATCAGCAACGCCCAGTGGTAATGATGGGCCTAAGACGGGAGACGCAAACCCTCCTGGCACTGGGATCACCTGTTCACAGAAGGTGCTGGCGTGGTGCTGGCAGCTCAGATGGCCACCAAAGTCCTTTTCTAAAAGCAGCAATAAAGTGCCAACCAACTCCTTGCTCCTTGGATTAGTCAAAATGGCTGAGGGATGAGGACAGGGTGTGGGAGTCATGACAGGGACTTTCTCTTTTTATCTTTGCAAATTACATAGAAAATTTCTGTTTGCTCTCATGAGCACTTTTTTTTTTTTTAGAAGAGGAAGAAAAGGGAAGAGGGAGGGAGGAAGGGTTAGAAAGGTTAAAGAATTACAGGGACGGAAAATCCAATACCTATTCATTTACAAATGCTCTGTGATAAGGTGTGGAGTCTCTGGAACGCAGAAAAAGCTGGGGAGCCATGCCTCCAGTTATCCAAGCAGGTCCCTAGAGAGGCCGGAGCAGTGTCCCACTAGGTCTAGTCACTGGTGCTGCTCTCCCCGGCCAGCCCTGCTCCACGTACCTCCAGCAGAAGCTCAGGTCACCTGCCAAATAGCTAAGAAATGTAATCCTAAACAGTAACAGTATCTCCCTGTTTACACAGTGCCTCGTCCTTGTCCTTTAAAAAAAGACAAAGGAAAAAAAGAAACCCTGCTTTAGATATACAAGCTCTTCCTCATTACACGTCCATACTACCACCCTCCCAACTCCTTTGTGGACAGGGATCTACAGGCAGGATGGAAACGCACTGCCACCACAGGTCTCTTCCCAGACATGTGGCCGTCCCTCTGCTGCCTTTAGCCTTCTTTTCTTTGGGACACCACAAGTAACCCAAGATTTGGTTAATGTGACATATAATGCCTGGTCCCTGGCTAGCCCAAGTCCCTCACCCCCCTCAATGCTGAGCCCAAACAACCCCTCAGGGAGTCTGAAGTGCAGGAAAGGCCAGATGGGGAAGAAAAAGGCTGAGTGTAGGACAGGGGCTAAAGAAACACATACGATCTGTGCGGTCTGAATTATATTGCTCTTCTGAAATGCCAATTTACTTAAAACACAAATGAAGCTTCTCAGACTCCTTTCAGCAGGGTCACTTATGTTCCCTGAAGTTCTCTGTTCTCGAGTATAAGCACCTCTCACCTATTACTCAGCAGATTGTTCAAGTCACAGCTTTGAAAAGATAACTCTCTCTTAGCCCACCCTGGAGGCACTGAGGAAATGAAAGTTTATATAAAAATGCTTTGGGTCTCTCTCTCTCTCTCTCTCTCTCATTAGAGGACAGGGAAGACTAGACTTCCTTATGAATTTCCTGACTTGGCAGACTAACATACCTGTCCAACCTGGTCACAAACCGGAATTCTCTTAAGGTGTACACCTTTAAAACGAGGACATCGCCACCTGTCGGAGCCTCCTCCCGGGGCTGCTGCACAGCTTCCGCAGGGCGAGACACCTGTAAGCTGTGACTCCTCTGCACACGCGCTTGCTGCAGTCCCCTCCCCTCCCCCGCCCTCCAGACCAGTACTTCACGTCTGCCCGACAGAATGTGAAGACAATGCCTGGTGCCACTGAACCCCACCTTCTCGAGCAGCCAAACCAACCGCCAAACCACCTCTGCTTCCTCTCCTGACAGTGCTGCTCAGAAATCACTAATGCCAAACCACTATGATTATAGTGCGGACTTTCAATTGTACGGAATTATCCCTTAGGCTTGGAGAGAACTAGTATGAACCAGACAGACCACTTACCTTCTCTCACCCACCCTGTTCCCTCTGCACTTGGACTTGGTCCCAAAGGCTCAGCCTGGAATGTTGCAGGGCCTCAGGTCTTACATGGAGGAGTCTCCCCACGTAGCTCAGCTCATCCAGGTGGAAAGCCCTTGGCTGGCTGAGAAAATGCTTTCTCACACCTTCATCCTCATGTTGAACACATGTGGCATTCCTCAAAACAGAGATAAACCCAGATCTCTCCAAGAACAGCCACTGAATTAATCAAACCCCAGGTTCTCTGGCCTGTGTGGACTGGAGCCACACGACTGTGACTCAACCTCTTCAGGCGTTTAGAATCCAACGTGGAGGCCTGAGGAGGCACCGCCGACGTCCTGTCGACTCCCAGTTAGGACTGTGTCACCAAGACACTACTTGCATGGAGTGACACCATAGAAGAGAAACTTTGAATGTATCTAAACCTTTCTTGAACTTGAATGTTTCAGTCTTCCAAATATTTTAAGGAACACCTAAATACCTGCTATAAAGGCCCTTCCTGTTTCCTAAGCTTATCCTGCCAGCCTCTAGGGACTACCCTGTGCGTTTAAAGAACAAGATTGTGTCCTTCCTAATGAAAAACACCACAACGCTCATCTCTTTCAGTCTGGCCTCAAAGAGCAGCCCCCACCTCCCTGTGGTCAGCCTATGAAAGAGGAAAAGCACGAGACTGGGCAGCCAGACCTGAGCTCTAGGCTAGCTAGCACGGCCACAAACTCCCGGTGTGAACAGAGCGGGGGGTTTCGCCTTGCTGGGTCTCAGCTGCTTCTTTGAAATAACACAGGAAAGCTGGGATCAATGATCTACTGAAGCAGCTCCAACTGTTATAATTCTATTGGTCTTTCTAGAAACTTCCAGCTACAGCCTCATTTTTAAGATGTCATGCACCCAGTTTCTATTCAAATTCTAATGAATTACCCAGAAAGTTTATGTTTACCCTGCACACTGTCCTTGCCAAATCCTGCTGGACCCCTGGAGAGACCTATGTAACAATACTCAGAGGCACTAGTCTAAGAGCTCTACATGAGGTTGAACTACATGAAGCTGCCGACATTCAAACATTTTTAACACACAAAAACGGCAATTTCACATGGTTCAATCTACGTATTAACTAACAAACCCAGGAGGTAGGTAAAATGGAAGCACAGGGAAGTCAGTAATGTGCAGTCACATGACGATTAGATGATGGGGTGTGGGTCGTAACGCCTGCGCCTGCTGCGCCTGGGCCTGGGCCCTAACTGTGACGTGATATGGCCTCCCACAGCAGAAACAGGAAGACCTGCAGACGGGTCCGGACAGAAGCAGAGCTTAGGAGAGCGAGGCCCACACGCAGCCTCTGTGGTTATACCTTTCACTTCAATGGTGGCGTTTGCTTTAGGAGCGCTGACGAAGTGATACACACAGTGGTATTCGCCAGAGTCATCAGCTCTCGGCTTACTGATCCTGCAGACGAGAAAAACATCAAGTGAGGAAGCTGAGTACAGTCCAAACATACAACAAAAGGACAATCAAGGGACCTTGCTCTCCAAGTCGCGCCCCTGAACCCATTCACCTCCTCCTAACTAAAGGGGAAACCCCTCCCCCCGCCCTGTATCCCAACCCGTGAAAGCTTTATGCCTGACTGGGTGCCAGGAATACAAAAGTAGAGTGATACATGGTCCCTAACCTTAAGGGGCTCCAGGCTATTGGGAGGAATAAACGACAAAGAAGTCATCAGAACAGAGGGCTGTACAAAGCACTACACGCTGTATTCATACACAGAGGGTGGAGCTCTCAGGAAAACTTCTTACTCACCTGGTGGTTCTAGTCAAATGCACAGGAACAGGAGAAAGCCAATTCTTTGTCTGAGCTTCCTTCCCTAAAGCCTGCTTCGGGTAATGCTCTTCTTCCTGCCCTGTATTTTAGCAGCATTCCTTCAATAAGTCTACCCACTATCAAGACCCAGGGACGGCCCAGGGGCAGCGCGGAGGGGAGTCTGCCATCCAAGCGCAGCTAGAGATGCAGCTGACCTTGTAAGGACTGCAGGCACAGCTACGCCTCCAGGCACGGCAGCACCTGGCCCTGCCACCTCCTTAGCCCCATCTCGGCCACTTTCCAGCCCCCATCGGCTCTTTGTAGTCTTTCAATGTGCCAAGCTTGTTCCTACCTCAAAACCTTGACACAAGAGGTTTCTTTATATAGAATGCTCTTCCTGTCATTCATGTCACTTTCCTCCCACCCCTAACCTACAGACATCCCCTCCCTGACATTCGCTCTCATACTACACTGTAATTCTTCACAGCACATATCACATCATGTAATTACATGTTTATGTGACTGCTTGATGAATGTCCGTTTTCCCAACAGACCAAGTTCTATGTGGACAGGCGCACAGCCCGGAACCTGGAATACAGTAGAGCGATGAATAAACAAACGAATGAACACCAACTCCGAGTGCACAGCTGTGCACAGATTCAGACCGAGGGACAGGAAGGGCTGTAAGAAGGACGTGTGACGGCCAGAACAGCACTTCCTCCAAATCCAGCACAGCGATCCCAAACAAGCTTTCTTGCCCTGCGGACCAGGTTCGAACCAGCTCAGTCCAATCTGGCCAATACACACCCCGAAACATGTGTGGCAAAGCTGGTGTGTAATTACAGAAAACAGAGAAACAACAGCCTCCGGATCAGAGGGTAAACGTAATATATCTCGTTTTGCTCAGTGGTTAAAATATACTAATGATGGTCACCTCTCCACTGCACCAGTAAATGTCTGAGAAAAATTCCTAACCACGACCACTGACTAGCCCAATGCATTTATCCGTCTTACTGGTCATTCCAATAAAGAAAACACAGGTTAAGAGACTCTGGGTGAGGAGACACTGCCCATCCCTAGGACGGCCTCAGACTGACAGTCTCAGAGAGGAGTCAAGAGTCTTCTCAATTTGACACAAGCGCTTCTTAAATCAATATGCTCCCAATAGGAAAACAAGTCAGCTGCTCTAAGCAAATGTTCCAGAATTTGAAGAAAGAGTAGAAGCTCTATTTTCAGGGCTCAGACTGACTCCAAGTTCCTTGAGAAGACTTGGGTAGCGGAGGCCATGCACATCTTCAACTAGCTTTTGGGAAGTAACTGAAGCCAACAGAAAATGTGCACTACAGGCTAAGCAGAAGCAGCGCCTGAGACTGGCCCTATTGCTGACGTATCAGGGAGCCCAAGGGACTCATCCGTTGTTATTCCACAAAATGTGTGAGAACAGATTCCATGAAAAACTCTGACAACGCAGAACGCCCTGGAGAGCTTTAAATAAGCTGAGCAAATTGAGGCCTTTTATAAAGTCAGGCTCAAACTTTATAGTTACAGTTCAAAGCTTTGTGGGTGACACAGTACAGAACCCAAGAGAACCATGACTGGATGTCTGGTACCTTGAAACAGGTTTTATTAAAAAAACAAATTTGTAAATTAATGGACAGACTAAGAAATAATGCCCTTTTTTTTAAATTTGGGAACAGTGTGTTTCTCCAGGGCCCATCAGCTCCAAGTAGTTGCCCTTCAATCTAGTTGTGGAGGGCGCAGCTCAGCTCCAAGTCCAGTGGCCGTTTTCAATCTTAGTTGCAGGGGGCGCAGCCCACCATCCCACGCGGGAATTGAACCGGCAACCTTGTTGAGAACTCGTGCTCTAACCAACAGAGCCATCCGGCTGCCCCATCTGGCTGCCCCTCCGGCAGCTCATTATCTTCAATCTAGTTGTGGAGGACACAGCTCACTGGCCCATGTGGGAATCGAACTGGCAACCCTGTTGTTCAGAGCCCACGCTCTAACCAACTGAGCAATCCAGCCGCCCCAAGAAATAATGCCTTTTATTCTACGCAACGTCTGTATGCAGTTAACCTTTTCCAAACTATAAGGATATGGCTAAGGCTATATTTCCAATTTTGTACCAGAAGAAACTATAGTGGAGATAGATTAACTTACCACTAAATAGTAATGTGCAGCAAAAAAACAACAATGACCTAGATTCCAGAAAGTCAGAAGACCTGGAATCTAGCCTTAGTTCTGAAACTTATTAGATACAGAATTTGGCCTTGAAAGCAGTCAAGTTATTTGAGTCTTTAGTGTCCTCACCCCCAAAAAAGGGAGGAGGATCCACAAATTAATGTGGATCAATTAAACGAGGGGTATAAAATGATCTCAATTCTGCAAAATACTGTAGGATGTCCTTCCAACTACTGAGTACATGTTTTCCTAATCTCATGCCAGTGTACTCTTTCTTTGAACTGCACCATGCCGCCAAGCAGGATTAGCTGATCCTTTTCCAGATCAGTTTTCAACCAGGAACAAAAGATTCTGAAAGGTGAGGTGCCGTGTGTTACTAGATATTCCAAAAAAGCACCAAATCTTTGGGTGCCAGGTAACGTCGGCCGGCAAGTATCTCCCTTTCATCAAAGGATATTTCCAGGCTACCATCCTTATTCCAGATCACTAAAAGCCCTGATCCACGGGTCCTGATATGGTTGTGTTTATATTAAACACTCCTAAAAGGTAATTCAGTAGGAAACCTACCCAGTGGAAAAAGCACTTTGGGTGCTCTTACTCAAAGAGTCCTAAAGCAGATTTCAATCTGATTCCTCAAATCACTGGATGAAGTCAAGAGACCTGCATTCTAATTGTGACTTCTCTATCGACTAGCGTTGTTGCCCAGATCGTTCGCTATGTCCTCAGCTCCTCTGCTGTCATAGTGAGGAGATCGTCGACGACCTGCCAACCTCGCTGACACTTGGAATCATTTACCGATCCCTGAGCCTCACGCCAGGTGCACTGTACTGGGCCCTCCAAAGGAGGCCCGTATATATCTCATGTCTGTTACACAGCATGATCATCGATTGTGAACGTCAAGTAAGCTCTGCCACACTCCCTTCCATCTTCCCAGAACCTGCTAACCTCTCACCTGTATTCCATGTTGCTGGCATTCTTACGAGTGGCAGTGAGTTCTACCCCGTTCTTTGTCCAGTAGCTGTATTCCAGGACGTGAGAGCTGGAGGTGAGGTTACACTGCAGGGTGATGGGGGGATGAGGACTGTCTTCAGTACGAAGAATGATCTCCTCACTGTTGACAATCCTCGGCTCTGTAATAAGAGTGCACAATGATAGGGGGCCACAGACTTCCATTCTCGGCAGCCCTGGCCTGAAAGTTGGATGGGGAAGGATGGGGAGACTAGAAGAAGAGGGAGGGCAGACAGGACCACATGAGGAATTTCACTTTATCACTTTGGAGAAAGTCAAGAAAGGAAAAACAATGATTATAAGCAAATGACCACTAGTGCAGACAACAGCCTGAGGACCAGCTGGCCTAGACGTGAAAAGAATGGGAGTATTACAGGTGCTTGTACTGGCAACGATCCACTTACGCTTTTGAATACCACCGTTTTATGATGTAAGAACCACCAACCAATTCGGCCTCAAATAGAAAACCAGGCTCCACCTTGCAGTTCTGAAGACAAAGACTATCATTTATGTAACTAATAAACTCCCTACAGAGTCACTAGGCTTTGGAACAATAGTAGCAATAATCAGGTAACACATGTATGGGTTTTCCCACATTTAAATCTGATAAACCTATGGCAAACCAGCCATGGCCATTAATTATACAGAAAAAGACAATGTAGATCCTAAAAGCAAATTTCCTATTGGAAATCTACTGCATTTTCCAAATTTTGCCAAGGGAAAATTCTTAGGGAACCATCAGTTCTCTCCAGCCCATATTATTCCCAAAACAGATTTCCTTCAGAATTATACTTAAAACACATTCCATTCTGAGATAATTAAGTAGAACTAGAATGCAACATGTGTTGGTATCATGGGCTCCTAAAATTTTCAAGCTGAAAGGCTCTCATAGAGTTCATGGAATCCCACTCTTTAAGAGCTAGAAAGGTCAAAAGCCTTCTGCAAGGCCAATTAGTGGCAGAGTTTGGTCTAGAAAACACATCTGACTGAATCCTCTAGCCCTGTCCCCAACCCCAATACACCCCCACACCTTCCACCCAAGGGTAAGTTACATATTTTATCTTCTGGTTCTATCCTGGGCTAAGATAACCTGGGATCACAAATATTGTAACACAATGGGCAGAAAATTTTTAAGGCACACTATATCATCCCTTGAAGCACTCTGAATTCCATCATTATATTAAAGGCAAGATGTTTCTGCGTCTTTTGTTGTTGTTGGTTATCTTTAATCCTTTCCCAAGCTTAGTTCTTTTTCCACTTTGGGTCAAACATTTTCAAGTGAAGTGTAAGTTAGCCATCCTTTCCCCTCCACAATTGAAGGTATTTGTTTGTCTGTTCGTTCCCAGAAATCCCAGAACTACCTTCCTGACTTCCAACTTCCCTGCACCTGGCTGGTTGCTCTCCCAGCCTGTAGCAGCTCACTGACACGACCTTGTGACTCCTAAGCCTGAGGACAGCACTCTCTCCCGCCCTGGAACACACTGTGTTCACTGAGCAGGGAAGGGAGAGGATGGAGAAGCCATGGACACGTGGAAAACATAATGCCCAAGGACGTCCTCACCGAGGTAGCACCGAGGGCTGCACAGCTCCTATCACCAGAGAGGCGTGTGACAGAGGAAGCAAAGTCTTAGGTTTGCTCCATTAAAGTGGTTCTCACTATTGTCCAGTTCTGGCAGGACATGGTTATCTTCCCCTCAGCACTGGTAACACCAAACAGGGTCTCTATGTACAGACAATGGAGGCGTGGCGGCCACTAAGACAGAAGCACGTGAGCACGTTAGCGCAGTGGTGTCCCCAGGTTTCCAAAACACACTGGACGGAAGCCAAGTCCCTGGGCCGTAAGTGGAGCAGAGCGGCTGGGAACCCTGCAACGGAAGGCGCACACACACCATCAGCAGAAAGCATCACAATTCCAAGGAAAATCAAAACCAAGCAAAACAAAAGAGAGAAAGAGAACCAGTACTCCACAGAAATTAAAAAATATAAAGGCAACATTAAAACCCAAACACACTTGCAGGTTTTTACTTTATTTTTATTACCCAATTTCATTTTCTGTCCCATGTGGGCCCCTCCCCGTGGTTCTTCCTCTCATCTCAGGCTGCACTGAGAAAGGGCCAGCTCTGAGGATGAGGCTGAGAGCTTCCAGATGGTTCCGTACAAGGAGGCCGATGGAAAGCTGCTCTTACCTGTGGCGAGGCACAGGGCCACTGCGCTCAGGGACATTAAGAAGTTGATGACAGCAACCTGGTGGACTCTCTGCCAAGAATTTTTAGAAGACAAAGGAAAGCGTTTGTGCCCTGAAGTGTTAAAGATCCAGGAGGGAGTCAGCGGGGAGCGAGTGGGTATTTGAAATAGGTTTCAATAGGATCTGCACCCCAGGAGGGCAGTGAGGGGGGGACACCCCTCCTGTGACTGCTCTACGTGGAAACCAGTGCCAGCCAGACCAACCTCCTGGGCCACGGGGCCACCTCTGTATTCTACACCAGGATGAAGGTGGGGCTTTTATTTCTGTGGCCGAGCAATGCCCATGAAAGTCCAAGAAAGATGAACATTTAGGAGCTCAAAATTGACCTGCCACAGACTCCTCCTAGAAGCGGTGGGCAGGAGACCCTCATGCTGGCCATCATTCACATGTAGAAGAACGATGCTATGGCCTCAGTCCCTAAACACTGGACACCTTTTGCTTCCTGCCCTACCTTTCTCAAGGAGCTTTGGAGCAAAGCACTGCCAGGAGGTCATTCTTGGAAGACTTCAACGTCCCCCCTGGAGGCAAATATCCCTGGGGACGCTGAGGTAATAAAACAATCTAGTCAGGATGCAATTCAGGGTGTTTAAAAAAAGGAAGAAGCAGCCTGGCTCTCTCCAAATTAAGTGGGGCTAACTGACTGATAGGAAGTCTGGGGAGAGACCCAACTAGCAAGGGCTTCATTCAACCACATGCAGACACCTGTAAGAAAAGAAGCTTATTTCCAAGTACACCAGGGAATGCGTATGCTCTCGGGACTGGTAGGTAGGTACCCCAAAGTCTTATCTTCTCCTACTCCCAAGGCATGATCTTTAACTGTGCGTCTACCTGAGTCAGGCTCCGGGAATAAGTATCAAATACCCGGCCCAGTCCATGCCCACCAACATCTGCACACCTCTGTGGCCACTTGGGTCATTCTGCTCTTATAAGGAAAGGAGCAAGAGGGCAGGAGAAGGAGGCGTGCAAGGGAAAAAAATTGTTAAATAAAAGAAAAATTGCTGGGTTAATGTTCCCCATTTTCACATAGACAAAGTGTTCCTTTTCCCCTTTCCAGAAGCAGGTTCTCTGATTCAACAGTGCCAACTGCAGCAGCCTCTTTTCTTCATAGGCCTCTTCTGAGGGACTATTGAGGACTATTTTCCATGTAACTAGATAGATTCAGAGCCCATGTCATATTGCCTACTGTGGTTTTTCCAAATTCCTCCTAAATGTATTTTACTCAATCAGTGAGTAACTGATTTAGTAACTTACTTTCTCTAAATCAGTGAGTTCTTTAAGCCAAAACTGGCTACAGGTCTCTGAGTCCTTAAAGAGAAGGGAAAAAATGCAGTAAACCTTTCAGTTAACTAGAGAATTCCCTCCATTAGAATCAGGTCAGACACGGGACCAGAAGTCTCCATGGCTGGGAGCTTGGCTCTGTGATGGCTTCTCCCTCCAGCTGCTCCCACCATACAAGCAGCAAGATACGTCCCGGAAAAGAAGAGCCTTATCTACCGGTGGGGGTTTTCCTTGTACCTGCCACACAGATGAGGGCAGGACTCTGAGCCAGCCGCTCAGCTCACCCTCACCGCTCAGAGGAACAGGGCTGGAATCTACTTTCCTCTTTTTTCAAGACACAAGAAGAGGCTAATGTGAGTAGCTTCCCAACTATTTCTGGGGTAACCAGCCTCTCGAACGAGGACACGGTGCCAACAATCAGCCCTCAGAGTCAAACTGTTTGTGAACAGGGATTAGATTCAACTGACTTCGAAACAGCACGAAGCGGTTTTAAAAACATACTGTGCAGCCTAGGGTCCCCTGGCTCCTCCATAGCAAGATATATGGAGGCAATGTCAGGCTGCTGCTTTTCAGAGGACAGGAGACCAGATGGCAGGACCAGTGAGGAGCATGCCGCAGTGGAGGGCTGATATCAGAGAAGTACATGCCACTGTTTTAGAAAAGAAAGAGCTGGGACTACGGGAATATCCGAGCGACATGCCACCCGACAACCAACACACATCACCACATCGCGTCCACGGCGACACCCCCATCACAGACAGGATGACACCGAGTCACAGTGAGGGGAGAGGCTGGGCAGACACAAACTGAAAACCACAGAGGTGAAGGCAGCTAGTCAGAGAGCTTCAAACAGATGAACAGAAGAAATAAAAAGTAGTTAGACTGGGGAGAGAAACAAAACTAGAAAGGCACCAGAGAATAAATCAGCAAAAGGATAGCAGGACACCTACTACAAAATTAAAGGGGAGGGAAAGAAACAATTCAACACTACCCTGGTTTGACTGCCTGGTTTGGGGAAGTTTTGAGTGGTTTTGGTTTTTTAGCCTCCCCAGTATTCCCTCCCCACCTCTTCCCAATGCAGATGATTTGGGATAGTTACACATTTCCCCAAGTTCTTTGTTCCTGAGGAGAAAGACACAGAGAAGGGGTGAGGAGTAAGGGAGGTAGAGAGGATGGCAAAGAAGGAAAAAAAAGTTGCCACAGATGTTTTCATACACTACAACCAGTAGGGTCGTGGGTTTGAAAAAACGAGACAGGGGTGGGGTGAGTGATCATAGCCGGGGAAGGGGGAAGGAAGCAGAAGGGAAGGGGCATCGGGCCACCTCTAAGGACTACAGTACTACTACTGTAGGGTGCTGGACTCACTCTGCAGGACGCTTATGGTGGCCTGGGCTCGAATCCATGTTATGGAGGGATTTTGCCTCAAGTCATTCCTCTTGGGGTCGTTGCTGGCCCTGCACTCGTAAGTCCCAGAGTCCTCCAAGGTGAGCCGGGTTATTCTCAGCACACTCACGCCGTTTGACCCGTAGGCGGTGTTTACGGTGACACGGCGCTTCCGAGCACCGTCCCACAGCTGTCTGAAAGACTCTGCTCGGTTGACTTCTGCGTACCACCACTGGATCTCTGGCGTGGGGCTCCCGACCACGTCACAGTACAGCTCAAAGGCGTCCCCAGTGAGCTTAGTTTCTGACATGGGCGACTTGACAAACCCAGCTAGAGGGAGGGGGGAGCAGGAATGCAGTGACAGGCCAATCAGAAAAAAAAAGAATCAACAGGTGTTAATAGTAATTTAAAGAAAAGAAAAAAGCAAATGAGTTGCAAAGAACAAAAAGGATTCATTTTTAAACTATAAAGAGACAGTAAATAGCATTTCATACAAGCTTTCAGAAGAAGAACCACCCTGGGAAGCTCATGAAGCAAAGGCAGGCTAATTATAAGCTGGGCAGCACAGCTGCTGGCCGGGCAGAAGCAAGCCCACTACACTAGAAAGCGGTTCAATGGGCCAGGCTGGTAGAAGTGAGCAAGCCTCGGGGCTCGGGGAAGAGTCTCTTTCCTTATGGCACAAATCATTACCTTTTCAAACTCAGACAAGCGATGAAAGATAACCGGAGGTGGCAGTAGGTTTATCCGCCAAGTCAGGAATTCTCTTTTGGATGAACATTGTGCTAGAGACACAGTGTCTTTTGTGGCCCTGGACAAGAAGTAGTAACTGACCTATAGACACATTGTCTTGGGAATTCAAATTTCCACTGAAAGCGGAGCAAACTTCTCTCTCCTGCAGGATTCCATGCTGAGTTCAGGTTCGATTTTCCCCACATCCTGCTCTTCCCTGGGCCTATGGCCAACAAACCACCCAGCTGTCCTGATTAGGCAGCCTCCACCTGAAAGCAGACCCTCAGGCACAGGAGAACAAGACAGTCTGTAGTCAGAGTGAGAATTACTACAGGCGTCAGCTCAGGAGTGGAACCAACAGTAACAGCAACCCGACTATTGCAGTGAATGGGGGGACTACGCCCGCCATAATCCTGGAAGTCCAGACAACTAGAAAATCCTCCTGAAAAGTCAGTCTTAAAAATAACTGTGGTACTCACAGACTCTCTTTACATAGTTTAGTTCCCTGGCTCTTAGGGGCCAGCCAGCTCAAAAAGAATGAAAAATGCATAATGATGAATTAAACTCTGCGGTGAAGGCTAGGCCTCAACAACATTGCCAGGCACTGCCCAGGAATTAAATAAAGTTGATGCCTATGTTCACTTGCCCAAAATTTGCTTGAGGTCACACTTCCATAAGACAAGATAGCAACAGCAGAAAGTAAAAAAGACAAAAACAAAAACAAATTCCAGGCTTACATGAAGAACTTGGAGTGGGGTCCAGAGACAATGAAATCACAGTGCAGGCATACGCTCTCTCAGTATTTACCCCACCTACAGTTCATTCTGCATTCCCACCAGTTCAGGCAATGTCCCATGGTCCACGGCAAGCTAAGAGACGGTAAGTACTGAGTGGCTGGGCAATGCCTCTTGGGACCAAGCCAGCCCCTCTGCAGTGAGCAGAGCATGGGGCCAGGATCTACCGACGTCAGACTAAAAACACCCCTGAGGAAAGGTACGAACTAAATGAACAGTTTCTCTACAGTCCAGATGCCAACGATGCACCTGGGACAGCTGCAAACGGAGGGCGCTCAGTGGACGATTCTCTGTTTATATCCATAGCAGTATTTGCCTCTGGAGATAAACTCCACCCCCTGGACCACCGAACCCTAAGGGAGGTACTCTACTTACTCAAGTACAGGTCAAGACCTCCAAATTCATACTAGTCTTTCAAATCATAAAACATCCAGAATCTGGGGAAGAAGGAATACAGTAACGAACAGCCTTAGACTCAGTGCTCTGCTTTGGAAATCCATTCTAGACTACCTCTTCAGGCCAGTGTCAGGTCCTTGGAAGGAGCTATCTACCAGAGGGCCTACGAAGCCAGGAAGATGTCCTTCTCAGAAGGAGGGGAAGTTCTAGAATTCCCCAGGAGACCCCAAGCCTCTGCAGGAAGACCTGAGCTCACTTTTAGGTAACATGGTATGCAAGGAGCCACGTCTGAGTCTCACAAACCACCACCCGCCCACCTGCCAAAGACAATACCAACTCATATAGATGAAAAGTAAAGGAAGCTGGTTTCCTTCGCTTCGTTACTGGTTCAAACACCAGAGAAAACTGGTTATCAGTAAATTTCTCAAAAGCAGTAGAGTTATTGCTGTTTTAATCATATTCGTGATCATTAAGTGGAAATCACAAATGCCCTTATTCTCATATTCTCTGTGAACTGGGGGAGCTTATGTCCTCTCGAATGCTGTGATTAACTACTTGATTATGTTCTAGATATATCTGTTAGTGGATTTGTTTTGTATTGTTTTCCTTCTTCTGAATTGCACTTCAAAGAAGACTTAAGATTTAAGCCTGTTTCGCAATCTACTGACCACCCTAATGAAAAAGGCATGCCTGCTAATGTGCCGAGAACCACCAAAAACCCATCCAATTCCAGTGGAATCACGAATCCCAACACCACACAATCCCTAAGCAGCGGAGGAACAGCCTAAGCCAGTTCCCAGCGCACAGCACTGGCAACACTTCTGAGGAAGAAGGTGCTGAGCCGCCTTCATCTCACTTTCCACCTACATACAGGAAAATATCCTTTGAATTAGTAAATTACATGATGTACACTGCAACAAATTTATCTAAAAATAAGATTAAAAATCCCTTAAAACACTAACAGACATCTATCTGTGCTCTTTGAAAGCTATTATCAGACATATTATCAGTAAGTAATACATTTTCTAATTATGTGTTAAACAATGCGCTAAGCACTTTATCTCAATCCTCACAACAACCTTGTAAGTAGATGCCATTATCATCCCCTTAAAGATGTGGAAATTAAGTCCCAAAACAGTTCAGTACTTTCCCACACTCACAAATAGTGAAAGTCTGGCCTGGAATACAGGTGCGTCCAAAGCCAAAGCAGGGTCTCCTAACACTTTCCACAGCTACAGCCAATGTGCCTTACGAGACTGGAAAAGTTGTTTGTAGTTATTTGAAAGTTGAAAATATTTTTTGTCACCACTTAAAATGAATTGATAATTTACGGCTAGGAAAAGTGCAGACCCTCCATTGGAACGCACAGCACGTGGAACGCACAGCATGATCACAGGCTCCTTAAAATTATAATCCTAGTAAAGAACGGAGATAGAGGAGCAGAGTTCCTAATGTGTGTGTGCATGCGTGTGCGTGTGGGGAGGGGGTGGGTAGGAGGAGAAAAGTGAGAAAACAGAAGGTGGTTCTGAAGCAAAACTTCCCCTCGTTCTGACAAGCCCATCGCTCTTGAGAAAGCTAGCTTCAGAAGAGGAGTTTTAAAAGACATTACTGTGTTTCTCCGAGTATAAGACCTAACTGGAAAATAATCCCCAGCATGATTTCTCAGGAGGACACCCCCTGAACATAAGCCCTAATGTGTCTTTTGGAGCAAAAGTTAATGTAAAATCCCGTCTTATTTTTGGGGAAACACAGTAGATGCATTTCTCTGGTTTTGTGGTCAGTGGCCAAATTAATAAAGGGCAGCACCTGAAATTTTCTTAAACCTAACATTTTACAAAGTGCTTCCTTCCACACATGTCACATCTCATTTTGTTACATAATTTCAGTTTCGTAGGGCAGGCGTAGAGACAGGTTCCTGACTTGCCCAAGACCAGGTAGACAACTAATCCTGAGTGGAACTGGGATAAGAACACAGGTCTTCTCCAGCTTAGTCTACACTTCTTTCCAACAAACCATACTGCCTCTAAACAAACTAAGCAGAGGATTCCTTGATAGCTGAGCACTCATCAAAAACATGAAAATAGATCTATTTCTTCTCCTAGCAGGTTAAAGGAAAAAAACAAAAACAACCCTGGTTCCAGACCACTGCAACAAAGTATCACAATAAAGCCAGTCATAATCTTTTTGCTGGTGAAGGGTCTTGCCTTCAATTTGTAAAAAACGCAACATCTGCCAAGCGCAATAAAACAAGGTACCTCTGTACTGTGAAATCACAATTAGCAAGGGAAAGTTATTTGTAGCAACCATCTACCTCATTATCCATCCAAAATTAGCTCCAACTCAGGAAAAGAGAACCAGAGAGCCAGAGCAGCAGCAAGAGGAGGCAGGCAGCTCAGAGCCTGACTCCCTGCCCACCCTGTCATTACAAGGGCGTTCACACCAGTGTGAGCCCCCACACGAAAGCACACATCTGCCTCAGGTTGGGAGGCCAGCAGAAGCATCTGTTTAATCTCTGAGCCAAAGGTCATCCAATAGTTTAGGAAAAGCTTAACTTCAGAAAAGCACCTCCCGCCCCTTCCCTGCCATCATTTCCACACACTGCAACACATAACTGGGCTCAGATGTCAAACAGGTTTGAGAAAAGTACTAACATCAGTGCAATCAGCTCAACAGTGATAAAGAGGGACACGGTGGTTGGTCCCTGGCTTGAGGGAGGGTGGCAGGCAGAGTACAGGGAAAAGCATAATGGAAACCTGCATAACTGGGGACGGGGGATGGGAGGCAAAGATGATAGCTAGGGCCAGCAGGCGGAGAAAGGAGGCGCTCCCGGGCAGGAAAAACTGGATGTGTCAATATGCAGCTGAGAGTTCTCAGCAAAAGGGAACACGGAAGAGCAAACTGAGTCCAATCCCAAGAAATGTGCTTTTACATATGCCCTAAGGAAGCAAAGAACTAGCCTCGCTCCACAGAGGAGGGACCATCCGTAATTTTTTACAGCCAAAATTCTTTTACCACCAGGGCAATCACTGAACAGGTAGTAAGTCTAACTAGTCTCTTTCTCTCTCAGCTTACTAGTGCCAAGGCCAGGCCTGTAAATCTATCCTATCCTGCTTTCATCACCTTTCACTTTTTTTTTTTAACACCTGTTACCTTCAAGCCCCCCTGTACCACTAATTCCCTATATGTGGCTTTGTGCCTCATAACAAAGGAAATGACAGCCAAGGACACAGGAGTATTTCCCCAGCCCCCATCCCCACCTCTCTCTCTCAAATCACGTACCTCAAAAAGAAGACTGAGAGGGACAAACTAATATTGTGACTACAGGCACAGTATTTCAAATCTGTCCAAATAACTCCTAACAGCTACAATGCAGTATACACAGGCTACTACACAGCCTGCCTTCCTTTACTGTTAATTTAAGAAACGAGTCACTTATCACTATTCTTAACACCACAGGCAGGTCATAAGTCCATATGCACTCATTCCGTGTGTACCCACCAAGGGTAAGGCAGGCCCGAGGCACTGGGAGTAGATGGAAATGGGGTAACCTCATTCTCTGCAGGAAGGAAGTATATGGGTCTGATCTCATGGATTAGTCCAATCTGTAGACAGAGATGGCAGCAATTACAAAGCATTTTTCCAATTCAAACCTATTCCTTTCACAGCTGCCTCTATCAGACAGACATAACAAAGGCTTGGAAATTAACATCATCCTCATCACTAGCTTCTAAACCCGGGCCCACCCTTTATTCTGAAATTATACCATCGCACAGCTAAAGGAATCTGCTGGGCATATTTTAGCCAGCCTTCTGCTTCGGAGAAATAGGAAAACCCAGTTCAAAAAAGGCTACCGTGTTTCCCCGAAAATAAGACCTAGAGGGACAATCAGCTCTAATGCGTCTTTTGGAGCAAAAATTAATATAAGACCCGGTATTATGTTATATATTACCCAGTATTGTATTACATTATATTATATTATACCCAGTATTGCATTGTACTGTGTTAGATTAGATTAGATTAGATCCGGTCTTATAGTAAAATAAGACCAGGTCTTATATTAATTTTTGCTGCAAAAGACGCATTACAGCTGATGGTCCGGCTCGGTCTTATTTTCAGGGAAACACAGTATGTAGTTTAGTGATTGAAAGCAGATTGCCTGGAGGTACCATCGCTGTCTTAGGCAGGAGACAAACTCTCGGAGTCTCTCCCTAACCTGCAGAATGGGGCCAATGATAGCGGCAACCTCACTGGGTGACTGTGAGGAGTATATTAAATAACAGCTGAGACCAGGCCTGGCATACAGTACGCAGCCAGGAATGCCAGCATTCTTACATGTCTCCAGAGATGATGCGTAACAGGCCACGTGCAGTAGTCTTCAGGCTGGGAAGCAGAAACTTCTCATCCAAATGAATTACAATTTAGAATTCAAACTTCTTCAAGAAATAACAAAAAATTAACCTTAGCCTGAGAACCTGAATAGAAATATTAATTGCAAAAGGCAATGAAAAGAAGAGAATTCTTCATTCCATCCTATCCTCAGAGCCAACCAGAATGGGGTCGAGGGGTGAAAACAGCCACACGAGTCAGGGAGTTAACAAATGTTATTACAGAGTTATAAGCCCTTAAATCTGAGATATTATGAACAATGTGGAAAGCCAACAGGTAATCAGAGTAAAAAGAGACAACACAAGATTCTCCTTAAAAAAAAAAACAAGTAAAGAATAAACCCACCAATAACAAATCAAGCTGTTTAGCAATGATATATGGGAAGATACTGGATATTAGGCAGGCCAAACTGTAAATTCACAAAATGTAAGACAGAATGGTAGTTATGGGATTTTGGATCATGTCAGGTTAGCTTTGGTCTAAAAAGGAACGTCAGCTTTTACATCATTACCTCCATAACTTAAACCCTTGGAGCAGTTTCTTCAAATGGAAACGATGCCTCCGACTTTCCAGGGTATAGTGTGAGCCCTGTGACACCTGTAGAAGAGCTCTGTCACTGTGAAGCTCTATGCAAATGTCAGGTGACCTGAGAACAGGTGAGGGATGTGCATCTGTTGTGGCTGTTCTTCAACAAAGATTTTCACTCAGTCCTGTTGTCGATTCCTACCGACAGTTTAAGTATGATCTACCTAGATCCTTAGGTCTAAAACTCCGTGACCAAAAAAAAGTTGTAAGTATGATAAAAAGCTATGGGCTTCTTTCATCCCAGAAAACACATACAAACAAAATTTTGCATATAATACGGGCCCAGGGATTATATCCCAGACCCCAGATTATACAGCCTGAGTCTCGACTGTACGGCTGTTGGGTGGGTGGACAGATAGGGGAGGGTCTCTCTCAGGCTGAGAGCTCACCTTACAGAGAAATGAGACATGGTTTACAGCATCTTGGTTGGATTCTTCAACTTCTTCAACCTCAGTCTCATCTGAAAAATGGGGATAATAATTCCTACCTTCATAAGGTCATGGAGAGATTCACATGAAAAATGTATGTAGAATTACTTTGTAATTGGTATAGCTATAAATGTAATAATATAAGATGGCCTTTTATACAAGCACGCTACTCTGCAATTTACCAGATGGTCTAAGGCAGCCTGGGTGTTCTGTTGAGGAACCTCCAAAGCACTGTGGGAGAAAGTGGGGTGGTGGGGACAGGGCTCAGAGACTCGCACATGTCTAACTGTGCTTTTTCTGAATTTTTCCATCTTCCAAAAGAAAAAAAGCATTGAAAACAACTGACCCAAAGAATTTCAACAAGTTTCAAATTGAAAGTGACATTAAATAAGGTAAAGTTTTCAGCAATTAATTTTAAAAATTGGAATAAATTCTGGTTTAAAAAAAGGTCTTATGAAAACAGAATTTGACACATGATCTAAGCAATAGAAGGGACTGGAAATTTTTAATAGCAAAATAACGATCAGCTCAGAAAGGTCCCCCCTCACATTTCTTCATTCTCCAGGGCTCAGCAACACTTGCCAGTGCCTCTATACCCTTGAAAGAGGGCTGAAAACTCTACTTATACATTATTGATCAGAAAATCCTAGCCACTTAAGTCTATGCTTTTAAGCTTCAGTATTAAAGACACTCCTTGAAACGAAACATTTCTGCCTCAAGCCAAGGAAGAATGAGGCATTTTAATTTAATCTTGAGCAAAGAAAGTGAGGCTAAATTTAGATCAGGTCCCATTTGACTATGACATCAAACTGACCATAACTTTAATTTTTAAAAACTAAGGATGTGTCCAATGGAAAAATACACAAACTGCTGTCAAACTAGTCTTTTTAGGAAAGTATAGAAAACTTGGGTGGTGAACACACAATGGGATTTATAGATGATGTAATGCAGAATTGTACACCTGAAATTATGTAATTTCATTAACAATTGTCACCCCAATAAATTAAAAAAGAAAAAAGAAAACTTACCTCCTAACCCCACAAATAATACTCCAGCTGTTGGTCAGCACACAAAGGGAAAGCTAGTTTTGCTAGCCGTTAAAAACCAAGGCTGTCTCATCCAAAGGAAACAGACAAATACATATAAACCAGCTGTATCTCAAAGAGTGTTCTTAATGAAAGGTTTGATTTTAAACAATGAAACCCTTACATATTTAAGCAAATGCTCATACAAGCTCTCTTGTCCCAAGAAACTGTCAAAAATAGCTATGGGCCAATCTAGAATTACATCCAAATGGAACTCTGAAGCCAGAAACAATTTTTCTTTTGTGGGGGTGGGTGGTGTAGGGGGGAGGGAACAGTTACAGAGCATTTTAAAGTATGCCTCAGCTGACCCTCCACTTAGGATTTATTAAAGGCAAAATGAAAACAATATGCTAGAAAGGCTAAATACTCCTGTTAAATAAACCATTCACAAAGCCATGGGTAATTACTAATCCAAAGCTAATCTCCACTAATCACTTTTTGTGTGAAATTCACTTGTCTATAGATTCAGTATCACTTTTGATAACAGCTCACTTCTCTGTCCCTGACAATATACCACCAATCAGGATTTAAATGTTCAAGATAACACAATTCAGCTAATTGTTCCCGCAAATAATACAACTCATCTCCTCCTTTCGTCCCCCTGTATCTCACAAGAGTGACGAACACAAGTAGTCCAAGCTGACAATCTGGATAAAATCTAGAAGACATTTTAACTGAAAGAGGTGGGAAGCCCCCTCCCCGACCTTTTAAACAACCATTCCCAGAAGCCACGGTGTCCAACACTTTGTACACAAGAAAATTCAATCTTTGAATCACATCCCAGGATGTTGGGTAATATAGTCCCAGTCTTCCCAGCTGATGAATTATTTCCAAAATACAAATAGCTTACAGTTGAAACCACACTGGAAACTCTGTTATTATATATAAAAGGCAAACCTTTTCTTAGGTGGCAGAATCCTAGAGTAATGCAGACTGCTGGGCCCCAGCTGCAAAGATTCTAATTCAATGGGTGTGAGTGCCACCTAGGAATGCGCATTTCTAACAAGTCTGCAGGTGATGCTGGTGGTGCTGGTCCACAGACCACATTTTGACAAAGACTTAGCCTGAGATTAACTTTTTCAACTTTTTCAATAGAAGGAAAGTGAAGGCTCAAGAGCCACATAGATGTTTCTGAACTACATAAAGATTCTCCTAGTAGCTGAGTCTGTGTTCATAACCGAAAGAGGGAATGTAGCAAAATGTAGCTAAAAAACTGTCATTCACTATGACTTCATACTGACTTTCATCCTGTATTTGTTCCATTTATCAATCTACAAATTGAAAGCATGCTTTCAACTCAATTTACCATTTATTAAGGGCCAATTTACTAAGGACTGTGCACAGGGACAATTAAAATAAACTTTGCTCCTAAAGAGAGCACAAACTTGTAAGACATGAGACAGAAAATAATTAAAATACAACCGATAACGACCACTTTTAATAGATGTATGAAAGAAAACAGACACAGAAGAAATAACTAATTTTGCTGGGGGAGAGGGTGCATGTGCACACAGAGAGTTTATGCATAAAATCTGGGTCTAGCCTTGTCAGTCGTGGGGAGAGAGGGAAGGTTGCCTTCCTCTAAAAGGAAAGTTATAAACACACTGCTGAGAAGTGGCAGGAATGAGTAGTTCTAGACAAAGCTGAAAAAATCCAACGTTTTTTATCACTTTTATATGCCAAGCACCTGTTCAGCACTCATGCTACTCAGAAATATAAGATAGTAAGAATGACGAGCATCCCACAGGCTAAGCAGCTTGAGTTTCTTTCCATAGAAGCAGCTGTGTGACTGATCTGATTGGTGGCATTATGAAGGACGGATCAGAAGTAAAAAGAGTTAGGAAACTCCTTCAAGAATCCAAATGGAAAATGAGTCTGAACTACCGTGTTTCCCCGAAAATAAGACCATCAGCTGTAACACGTCTTCTGCAGCAAAAATTAATATAAGACCTGGTCTTATTTTACTGTAAGACCGGATCTAATCTAATCTAACACAGTACAATGCAATACTGGGTATAATATATAATATAATATAATACTGGGTAATATATAATGTAATACCAGATATAATATAATAATCTTATACCCGGTCTTATGTTAATTTTTGCTGCAAAAGACGCATTAGAACTGATGGTCCGGCTAGGTCTTATTTTCGGGGAAACATGGTCCTATTAGCCTTTACAAAGAATCCTTAACCTTTCATAAAAGCAGCACACATTCAGTTCCAAAGATAATCATGGGAAATGTTTTCTCTTGGGGAAAAGCTCATACTTAATCCCAACCAAATTTTCTCAACTTTTAGAAAGGAAAATGTATGGAATCTCAGCCTAAACCCCAAGGCTATCATCCCAACTCTCACCCCACTCTATGGTAGAGTACTGAAAAGCAAACAAACAGAAAAAGCCAATTTGACACAGGCCAAATGATTCCAGAGAAAAACTCCACAGGAATAGTACTTCCTAATTTTGACTGTGATAAAAGTTCATGAAGTACTGCTATGTTTATGTTCTGTTTCCTATTTTTCTGGTCCTCTTCAGTATTTCTGTAAAGATTAACCAGACATGGTTTTTGGAAAATAAGAACAGCAACACCCAGGCAAGTGACCAAGAGATTCTCCATTTCAACAATGCCACAGAATGGGAAATTTCTTTCACCCCTCTTGGCCCCAATGCTGTCTCAATTTAAAAAATTGAGGGCACTCAACAGAACTACACTGAGTCTTATTGTGAATTTTTTAAAAATTATGAAATGAGACCAATTTGACTCCTTCACCTATGGGCCATACTGACAATGTATTGAAATTGCAAACTTTCCCACTATTTTAAGTCATGACACTGGCAAAATTATTTATATGGTGAAATTAAACAAATGAGTTCAAGGAATATTTGGTTTTACACATTGTTCGCCCCAAATTCTCGATAATTTATATAATTATAATTCATTCCAGGAATTTCACTTGCATCTCCAAAAGGGGTAGTAACATGAAGAAAGTGTTACATTTAAACAGGACAAGAAAAAAAAAAGGACACCAGCAAATCGCTGGAAAGCAATAAGCAATTTCACCCCACCTCCCCCACCCCAACCCTTCAGACCCCTCTCAAATGGACACTTAACATTCAACTTGCTATTACCCCATTATGGGGAACCTGGAGGTTGTGTTGTATAAGATCAAGCAACTAGAGTGGAGCTATCCCAGAGTAAAACTCCAGGGCAATTAAATTCCAATTCTAAACATAGTATATTTGTGATTGACAAACTTTTTCCAAGAACTCTGAGCAATAATTTTCCAAGTACCCCTTTGATTGTTAAATAACTGTCTCAAATTTACATGTTTCTAGTCCTACAAAGTACCTCCAAATTCCTGGGTTGTTTTTCTCTCTCTCTCTCTCTCTCTCAAACCTGATAAATCCTCAGCTCTATTCTCCTACATTCAGTATTACCACGTTTCCCTGAAAATAAGACCGGGTCTCATATTAAGGTTTGCTCCAAAAGACGCATTAGGGCTTATGTTCAGGGATGTCATCCTGAAAAATCATGATAGGACTTATTTTCCGGTTAGGTCTTATTTTCGGGGAAACACGGTATTTCGTAGCTATAACCCCATTAGCTCAAATAACTTCCCCATTAACCAGAATCTCTTGCTTTACTGGAAGGTATGCATTATATAATCAAGCCCTACTTCCATGATTTCAAATGGTACTATACAAAGATCAATGAACCCTAATATTTGCAAATGGTAGTTTTCTACTTACTAGTCTGAGAATATTATCATATCTAGTAAAATTATAAACTCAGGTACAGAACAGGCCAAGACTGTGCAGGCTAGCACTGACTCTCTAGAATGTATTATCAGGTACTCTCTGATAGTGTTTCAGAAATTAATACCAAACTGCAGTGTAATAAAATGTTAGACATATCAATTTAAATTGTGACTTTAAAAAAGGTATATTAATGTACAGAAACTATTCCATCTAATAACATGATGCTCTACATATAATAAACATGACATATATGTTAAAACCCAAAACCTCAGTTCCCTTGTGTGTACAATCAGATTGAAACCAATGATTTCTAAGATTCTTTCAGCTGTAATATTCTATAAATCTACATGCTATAAATGGTAAATTAATTGAAATGCAGTAGTCTATGAACTCATGAAGATGCCTAGGGAATACTGAGTTTGTGAAAAAGTGTGTATACACACACGTATATATATATATATATATATATATATATATGTATGTATTTTGTTTTTTTTTCTTATTTCATTGGGTAACTGTATTTTTCCCAGGGCCCATCAGCTCCAAGTCAAGTTGTTGTCCTTCAATCTAGTTGTGGAGGGCGCAGCTCACTGGCCCATGTGGGAATCAAACCAGCAACCTTGATGTCAAGAGCACACATTCTAATCAAGCTAACCAGCCGCCCTAGAAAGTATATTTTAACAGATTATAAATTATTTGGAAATCAGGATGTCTGTAATTTTATATTCCCACAATGCCTTGCTGCACATATGCTCAATATTTGTCAAAAGAATGGTGAGAAAAACAATTCTTATTAATTGAGGATTAAGGATAAACCCTTTCATTAAATTTCAACCTATTAACAACTTAAAATGTACTAGTATCATTAGTATGTAAAGGAACAGTATAATAAATGAAACCATCTTTCTTTGATCAGGGGAATTTTTTTATACCAGAGCCATTTCCTGAGTATCAACAGAATCATAAATTCTAGGAGACCAGACTATGGTATATTTGAATTTACCACAGATACCCTAGAAGTTATTTTTATTTAAAAAAAAAAAAATCAAATCCCAAATGTCAGTTTGTTTTCTTGCTATGCATGCACTCATCCTAACAAGCAAGAGAATAAAAACTGAGCGTAAAATAGATTTTTGATTGGGGATTTTATTTTAGTTAGAATGCAACTTTCCCATTCTTTTCCAAATTAGGTCACGATGCTGTCCATCATCAATTCTAAAGGAGAAGGAAGTTCAAATTCCCTGTAAACCTCCTAGAATCAAAACCAAACTGCCCAGAAATCTCTTTCTTAACCTTTAAGAAAAGCATCTGTGGGGGAAGGGCAGGGAGTAGGATATTTTCTAACTGTTCTTTAAAAAAATTTCCAAACAGATTGCTCGACACAGAAGTGAATGTCTGTGAAAGCAAATTCATTATGACAGCAGCTACTCTGTAATGACTGTTTACACAGGTCAGGCAGAGCGCAAAGCGGATGATATAATTCACCACAAGAACACAGCCTACCCCTTAGGGTTGTTACTGTTCTCCAGGTGTGCAGAGGACGCACATCCGGGCGGGCAGTTCTAATTCCAGGGCTCCAAACGTGACATGTGCTGACTGCCTGGCTGGTAACAACGCTTTGCTTACTATGGACAATTAGAACTAAGTCATATCCATATACGTGATTTAATTCAAAAACATGTTTATCTTAGAATGACAGTCACACAGCAAGTTCTACATCTTTCTCCTCAGTGTTAGCAGTTCAGGCCTCTACACTACACACCACCCCGTTATCTAAGTTACCCATGTGGAAATTCTACGCGGGCCTGTAAGTTTAAACAGCATTTGGCATTACTAACGGTAACCTACTGTTTTAAGCACTCCTTCCCAGCAAACCGGACCTCCAGTTCTTATGGGCAGATCTCCAAGCTGGTTCCTAAAACCACACACCCTTAAGACGTTCTTCCCACCAAGGGATGAAAACTAGCAGCACTCCTGACCCTTGTCCAAGCAGGGACTTAATAGCACACTTCTGCACTGCCCTGTCACATGTGCATTCTTGAAGTTCAGACCTAGGGCAAAGGACAGCTCTTCTCACAAAGCAGCTGACAAACCTTGCGATAAACATTATTTTACCCAGTCCATTTTGCACAGGGTGACCGTCTGTGTGCTGTTTTGTAGGTTCTTCCTCAAAGGGGTCATCCTTTCTTTGGGTTTTACTTCAAACACAGACCCATGTATTAATGCAAACATTTTAATCATCAACTTTGCAAAGTGCCTATAAGAACTCTTCCACGCAGGTATCAAGGCTGACCAAGCAGACTGTGAACCGAAGGTAAGAAACATCCTTGGGCAAAAACTTCAGGTCTACCAAGGGGTCCCCCATGTTATCCATTTAAAATCCCTGCACCTCAGACACTAAGGATTCTTCGGAACAACGAGGGGACTCACTCTTCCCGAAACAGCTCTACTTTTATCTAATTAATAATTTGAAATTCCACTTATTTTTTTAATTAAAAATATAAAAAACTGCTGCTAAAGGTTGAAAACTCCTAAATCCAATTCTTGCCCCAATCTAACACTTAGATATACTATGGTCTAAAGAAGCTGTAACTTAGTTGTAGGACCCTTATTGAATCCTGCTCACTAATGTTCTATCCACTAACATCTGCTCCCTCCGACTCTTCAGGAAATCGCCAAATTCAGTCAACAATCCAAATCTATTACCTTCTCCTTTCATAACGACTACCTATTTGCACTCTCATAATCTGTTCCAGGTCTTCATCACCTCGCAATTCCACAGTGAGGTGGATGATTGGGTTACATTACTAACCTACGCAGTGTCCCAAACACCAGCAAAACAGTACTGCTTCTCTTGAAAAGTGAAGAATGCTTTCACTAAAAATCAGCAGTTGTCCCAGGAATGATCCACATAGCTAAGCTGTTACGTGTGTGAACACTCTAGACTTCCACCAAAAAATACGCCTGAAGATAAAAGTACAGTAAGACATTGTTCTCTAACATTTAATGAAGCTTTTCCATTTGAAATGAGAAAAGCCCTCTCAGTGGGCCAATTTCTACATGAAGAATTCACTCATCATCCATATAATTCCCTTCAGAGACAATCAGCAACACCAGATGTATTCCAGAGGCTCCATAAGCTTATATAAATAAAAATATCTGTCACTCCAATTACTATATTCAAAATAGGAAGGCTACCAATACCAAGATGAATTACAACAATTAATACTACTAAAGCATTACAGTCTGTAAATGATATGTCTACTTATTTGCTTTGAAAAGATACACAAGAAACTAACAGTGCTTATTCCTGGGGAGTGGGAATCAAGGGGTACAAAGAGAAACTTTAGTATTTTACTTTAAACATCGGGGTATTACTTGAAATTATCATGCAAGCAAGTCTTTTCATAAATTTTAAAAATCCAGTAACTTTCCCCTTTTTCAAAAACTTGAATGAAATAATTCCCTGTCAAAATGTTGGTTAACCAACAAGACAGAAAGGTTCGTTCATCCTGTCTGTTAATATTCCCTCCTGTAGTTACGTGTATCTATTCTTTGAAAATCAACCTGGTGAAAGCTTCATTCAATTGCAGGCAGCGATGGCTGGCAAGCTTACTATCCGGTTACTGCCTCAGGCTCACCTGGTACTACCGGGCCTGTCAGGTTTTTCCAGTGTGTATTTTGAGAGTTTAAGAGTTGATACAATTCTAGAGCTCTTTCAGTGACAAACGAATAGTGTTGCAGAATAGCAGTAAGATGACACCCTCAGACACTATGAAAAACACATTCCACTCGAATTCTTTCCCATTCTGACTTTTAAAAGCTGCTAACCTACACATACCTGCTACTGAGATACAAACGCCGGCAGGCTCATCCGTCCACTGGTAATATGTGAGCAACTGTCACTACAGCTTCATGTTGTCCCTACAGTAAAGACAACTCCCTTGGTATACACTCCAGAGGGGTTTTCTTTTCTCTTTAATGCACATCCAAATCTGCCCTTCCATCCTACAGCTATAAATTCCAATTACCCCTAGCACCACCCCCACCCCATAATTGAATTTTAATGTCTACCTGTCACTGGGTAGCAAATTATATGCTCCGTGGGCAGACATTTCAGAATGTTTCCTGTGCACTCCACAGTAAGTGGTGGCTTAGCAGGGAAGCACTAAAATTGACCAGCCGACAGCAAGTACCTCCTAGCTCACCAATATTCACTACTAGCCGCCCGCCTGGAGTTCTTCTGCCTTGATGTCCTCAGTTCGACCAGAATTAATTTCCTTTGTAACTAGGCGTCGAAGAATAGCTGATCTCTTTCTGAAATACAGACATTATGACCCTCTGGGGATTAAAATATTTAAAAAGCATGTTAGAAAAATCTCCACTACATAAAGGGAACCATTAAATAGCTACTAGGAAATGCAAAAATAACCCAAAATTCACAATATGCAAACACTCCAGCTCAAAAACCAGGCAACTAAACTGAACTTTGTATTTTACAATATAATAGAATTTGCCACCCCTCTGCCTCAAAAGGATTTAAATAAAACAGGACAAAAAAATTAAAGGTGCCAAATGTTTACCTAAAAACAAAAGAAGATACCAGAAGAAGGAACAAGACGAAGCAGGTATGGGTAAGAAGGAACTAAGATAGGAAAAAACAGTGGAAAAAAGGACTTTATTGAAAATAATATGCACATATAACTAAAGCATGGCGCTCTGAGAAAGGACTCAAAATCATATTGTAAAGGAAAACAAAGGTAAGCAACAGAATTAGAGGACAGGAATAAAGCATGTTTCTTATACTGCTTTACCCATTTAGATCATTATCTTAACTACTAAAGGAAAAATTTTTTTAAACTTTCTGCTGCTAAACTACGAAAACAAAATGTACAGAAAGATGTATATGCCGCTAAAGCATTTTTTAAGAACCAAGCAAATGTAGGGCCGGCCCGGTGGCTCAGGCGGTTAGAGCTCCGTGCTCCTAACTCCAAAGGCTGCCGGTTCGATTCCCACATGGGCCAGTGGGCTCTCAACACAAGGTTACCAGTTCAACTCCTCGAGTCCTGCAGGGGATGGTGGGCTCCACCCCCTGCAACTAAGATTGAACACGGCACTGTGAGCTGAGCTGCCTCCCAGATGGCTCAGTTGGTTGGAGTGTGGGCTCTCAACCACAAGGTTGCTGGTTCGACTCCTGCAAGGGATGGTGGGCTGCGCCCCCTGCAACTAGCAACCAACTGGACCTGGAGCTGAGCTCACCCTCCACAATTAAGACTGAAAGGACAACAACTTAACTTGGAAAAAAGGCCTGGAAGTACACACTGTTCCCCAATAAAGTCCTGTTCCCCTTCCCCAATAAAATCTTAAAAAAAAAAAAAAAAAAAAAAAAAAGAACCAAGCAAATGTAGAACTTTCAAAACATTCACTGGCAATTGGAAAAAAAATCATACACTAGTTTACTAGTAAAAATCACGTTGCTAAATTTCTAACTCAAGCAACAACTATGTCTTTTTATGGAATAATCTAATTTTGAAGGTGCAATAAAGTACTTCAATACTATCAAAATTACCTGCTCCCACAGCACTTCGAAAATAACTACCAGGCTAAATAATGGTCATTGTTATGTTAAGGTTGAGAGCTAACTGGGAAGGACTGAGGAGGTTGATCTACTGAGATAGTTTGGAATCAGCATGTTTAGTGTTATAAGGATCATACTACAAGTAGCTTAAAATGATCAGGCTCCATTAAATGGAAGGTAGGTTGTGTGTTAACAAAAAAAAATAATAATTAACTACTTCTTTGCTTCTGTTAAAAATAGGAAGGTACTAATGTCCCCCATATTAGAGATTCCAATTTCATAACCATTTCACTGTAAAACACAGTCCGCTTTCCAACAGGTTAAAGATAAACCCTGACAGGGTATTAGTGGAAGAGAGAAAACCTTAGCAAGCATGGTGCCAGGGATCGTGCTGGGTGGTGTATGCCTGCAATCTCATTCCAGCAGCCATCCTGCGGGGCATGTCTCATTGCTAACAAACAGAGGAGGAATCCGAGATTAACAGAACTGCCAAAAGGACTCCAATCTCTCGGGCTTCAAAATTCGTAATAAAATCCTTTGGTGAAGAGGATGCAAAATGGGGTCCTTTTGACAGTTTTATTTAACCAGCACAGTATTTTTAGAAGTCCAACTTTCAATGTTTTCAATCTAAGCATGTATTGTACTCGCCTGTTTAGCCAACAATATACTGCCTAGTCCTGCCGTAAATGTTTGCAACCCCTGCTTTAACGCATGTTAACAAAAGGAAGGGAAAAAAGGGAACAGCTGCGTTGCTTGCCGTCCCATTCCTAGAAGAGGGGTAGCTCTGACCAGGGGTCGTCCTGGGGACTAGGTGCTGTCATCCTGGATCAGAGGATACTTGCAAGTGCAGGACAAAGGGGAGACATTTTCAACCAGGGCTGCTCTGCCTTTTACGGAGCCTTTCGGAAATGTGTGTATCAGGGTTGACACAATGACTGAGATGGCACTACTGGACGTTAGTGGGTCGGGAGCAGGGGTCCTCAATATCCCACAAAGTAGGAAAAGTCCTGGACAACCAAGAATTGTCCCTCTTCCTACACAACTTTCAAATGACATTCAAACTTGTCCTGAGCCTAGAACCTAACTCAGTCTTAAATATACCACAATGTATTCTGGCATGGTTTTAATGATCACTCCACTTTCCAGGAATGCAATTACTGTGGAAAAGTGAGGAAAGATTGTACTTTGTTTCATTTGGAACTTTACCAAGAGTTGTTCACCTTTTCAGAAAATTACATTATGAACAGCAATGCCACCTGTAGTATCTGAGTCACCACTATAGCAAAACTATCGGTCTGCATCTGCAGCTGGCACATTCTTGGTTTTTCTACAGGGATATAAACAGCAGGTTGCTTTACCATCTTCTTAGTCGCCATGCCTGAGCACTTGCAGACTGAACTAAGTACTTTATTCTAAGTTATTTCCTCCTTTACATTACGTTTAGGGCATTATTTATATTTTTCTTAGTAACGTGTAGTGAATGTCACTTCAGAATAGTTACAGGAAATCACAAAAATGCGTTCTGAGCAGAGGACACAAAGACAGACACGTGACTTTACTTTCTGTCACCTCCCGGGGGAGGGAGGCCACCGGGTGAGGAGTAGTGAGGAGTAATAGGGAGTTCCCGTAATTCGATGTCACTTGGGATGACAGCAGTCCTGGGAGGCACACTTCAAAGATGACAGAAAGTCAGTGCTGACCTTCCCTAACAGAGGGGCTGACTCAGTGAAAAGGCTCGTCTGCTAACAACTACCTAAAATGCACATTTTACACAGTCATCATTCATCAAAATCAGCTTTGAAATAATCTGGCCCTTCTCTTTAGTACTTTATTTTCCTTTCTCCTATGAGCTACCAGAGCTGCAGTTAACCTGTTAAAGGTAAACAAGTTGCAAGTACCAGGCCCTACAACTCAAAGCCATACACACATGCCACTTTACAACACAGCAGTTTAAAAAGTACTTTTCCATACATTACCATTTAATTGCATAAAAACCTTATGGATTGTTACACTAATTTAAAAAATAGAAACCATAGAAACTAAAATGGAAATATGATTTGGGCTATTGCCAAATCGAGTGCTTTCTACTCAACTACACTACCCCACACAATTAGTTTTTTAACATAGTTTTTTATTTACATTTTACATTTACAATTGTGACAGAGCATACCAATTTACTTATCCTGTAATATTCTCAGCAACTGAGTTTAGGCATCAAATTTAAACTATACTAATTTTCTTGTTTCATAAAAACTGAGTCATTTTTAACATTTCTTAAAATTGCCTTGAATATATTTCAAACAAATATGTATAAGTATAGTTTTGATTATGCTTTACGTTACTTATTGTCATTCATCCTGGAACCTATTACAATATTCAACTCTTGTTATTCTTATAGCCACCTCATCCTAGTTCACACGAAAAGGACAGAAGGTATGTCTCTTATACTGAATTAACTGATAAACAGTTCGACATATCCCTGGTTAAAAGGCCTTATAATAAAGCTCATGAGACCATGGTTTTCTTAGTAGTGAAATTAGGCTGTAAAGAAATCACATATGTAGTCTGCAGAGCTAACATCCACTTTCTCTGACTCTCTAAATCGGGTAGTTATAATTCAGCAAATGAAAATCATTCTGAACCCACGAAGAGGAAACGGGTGTGGCTAGTCACATCACCACCATTCACACTTTCTCGTCTTCTAAGCCAGGAATGAGCAAAACTCTGAAAAAGGACCATCTTTGAACTAACAGCCTCAGAAAAACCTTTTACTCTCAGCCAATAGTGCCCTAAATTTTAAAAGATTTTAGGTAAGGAGAGAAAAGGGAAATTGCTAAACAAACAAACCAAAAAAACCATCTAAATCACTCTGCTCATATCCTTCCTGAAAACAACTCTAATTTTCAGGGAATGAAAAACTTACTGTCAAATATAGGGTAGTACAATTGAAAACATACAGAAAACTGACGTCACCAGAATAAAACAATACTATTCTATATTTTCTCATGCAAAATTTAATGTAACAGGATTTTGCTCATATTAAATCTACTTTTAAAAGATTTTAATACACAAAAACTCACCAAATTACAAGACTCTCTGTCGTTTAAGTTCTGAAGAGGTGGCCAAAATAGCAAAAAAGACATCCTAGGGTTGCCATATTTACAAATAAAAATGCTTTGTTGTTTATCTGAAATTCAAACACAACTGGGTGTCCTGCATTTTACGTGGCTACCCTGCAGTCTCTGAACTAATTCAAGTGAGCTCCCATCTCTACCCAAGTATTACAGCACCAGCTCCCACTCATAGAACAAGCTGGGGCTTCCAGCACAGCAGAATTTTGACTGATAAAGTCTTGAGAGTCTGGAAGTGTGCTTTTCCTGATAATAAGCCTTTCTTATACCTGACATTTACGATATAAAAGGAAAAGCCTAATTTCTAAGAGTCAAAGGTTAAGCTTTTCGTAGGTTCTATTCCAGTCTAGTGAATGAACTTTCATGAAGCTTATGCGTCTGTGTTAAACACAGAGTAGAAATAATTGACAGTGTAGGTTTGTGGTAATAAACTAAAATGTTGCTTATGAAAGTTATAATAAACAGAATCCTGTTTGAAGTATTACAAGCAGAATTAAAACTCATTTTAATGAATTCCAAAGTTAATCTACTTTTTTCTTGAATTCATAATCATAGAACTTTGGAGTTAGAAACAAACTAATTTCTGATCCTTCAAAACTTCTGGAAAGTCCATTTCATTTCATATTCATTTCTATACAGGTTTTTTTCTCCTAATGAGCCTCCCTCCTAAACAAGTACAGCAGTAAACCCCTCATCCATGGTTTCACTTTACATGGTTTCAGTTACCCATGGTCAACTGCAATCTGAAAATATTAAATGGAAAATTCCACAAATAAACAATTTATTAAGTTTTAAATTGCATGCTCTTCTGCGTAGTGATGAAATCTCACGCCATCCGGCTCCATCGTTCCCAGGACGTGAACCATCCATTTGTCCAGCATATCCATGGTGTACAAGCAACCCATCAGTCAGTCACTTAGTAGTGGGCTAGGTTATCAGATGAGCTGTTCTGGTATCGCAGTACTTGTGTTCAAGTGACCCTTGTTTTACATAACAATGCCCCCAAAGTGCAAGAGGAGTGATGCTGGCAATTCGAATACACCAGAGAAGCCTTAAAGTACTTCCTTTAAGTGAAAAGGTGAAAGTTTGCAACTTAATAGAAAATAATCGTATGCTCAGGTTGCTAAGGTCTACAATAAGAACGAATCTTCTATCCATGAAATTGCCTAATTCATAAATTAAACTTCATCATAGGTACGTACGTATAGGGAAAACACAGTATATGTAGAGTTCAGTGCTATCCGCAGTTTCAGGAATCTCCTGGGGGTCTTGGAACATACAACCAGCAGATAACCACAGTACCAGATATAAGAGATTCTCCTGTTTGATTTATGAGGTTCCCCTCAACCAGCTCTCTGCCCTACTTACAATGGCTCTGACAAAGTGTGAGTGCAAATAACTCTACTCTTCTGCTAGTTTCATTAAAATCAGCTTAATACTGAACCTATGCTTTTCTTCCCTGTGCTCTAGGCCATTGCTCTTTGATACAGCCCATCCTTCTTTGGAGACTACCTAATTCCCTTACTTCATTTACACTGATACCTTGAAGGTACTAATAGATAATCACATCCCCCTTAATGCTCCCTTTTCCTAATTTAGCTCCTCAGGCTTTTCTTCTAAGTCTAATGCTACCATCAAGGTAGAATTATCTGCGTCTTTTTCTAAATGTGGTTGGAAAGTTTTCATAATTATTTGGAGTTCAATCCTAGGAAGAAAACAATTACACTGTTAATAGCACCATAATTTTGATGTGTGGTCACTATTATTTGCTGAGGGGTAATTCAATGACAGTTCACTGCAAGTTATTTGAAACCTTTTTATAGTTCTGGTGTGCGTTAAGGCCATTTATTTCATCTTCCTTGGGGAATGATTTGAGATTCGGCATTAACAAATGTAATTTCAATGCTGGAGATGCCATGCTATTTTTTCTAGTTGCTCCACAATGGTTTCTAATCTACTAAACTTGTATAATCAAAAACTTATTAAATTGAACATACTTCTTCAATCAAAAAAGCCTTAATTAAATTTAGTATGTACCTTCAATCTATGGATTAAAAAGTATTTCACAGATAGTTGCCAACACAGGACATCTTGTTGCGTTTTTTTCCTCTCCAAGAAGCAATAACTACAAGTGAGAAAATGATAGGATCTTAAACATGAAAGGCAAATGCTTCTTCAGTGATGGTTCCACTTGCCCTCTCCCTCCATTCCCTTGGCCAGTTGTTCACGTCATCCTGTGTGCACCAGAAACGCGCCTCAGACAACAGCATCAGAGTAAGCATTCAGCTCGGACTAAACAGTAGTGCTCCCAGCCCCCACATTCACCCAGTAACTCACAGGTGGGGGGCGGGGTGGGGTGAGGGCTAGGGAATCAGGAACATAAGCTCTAATGTGAAAAAACAGACAACAAAACATACTGGAAATCTTGTGCTTTATGATATTCAAGTTACTGTAGCTTCCCTTTTCCCCAAGTTCAAATAAAATAAAAAATCAATAGTATATAACTAAGGGCTAATATATTAATTCAATAATGCTACATATTTTCTTTACTAATAATGACTACTAACAGTACATGTTGGTATTACTGATAAACCCTTACTGTGTTTACAAAAGTCATCAGATCGTTCCGGACTACATGGCATATAAAAAATAAAATAAAACAAACAAAAAACAAAACTACTCAATACCTGAAAATGCTCCATTTTTCAAACATGAGTCTCATGGCCAATTATGAAATCATTTAGAAAGACAACAATTTTCTTAAAATACACTGCAGAGTTAAGGATAGGTATTGTTTCACAAAACATTAGATATTTCTGCATGATATAGTCACAAATAAAATCTATTTCTCTGAGTCACAAACAAAAGTTTGAAAGCCTTTTTCTAAAGATCTTTTATATTTTTAAAGTCATTTCAACATGATCACATCAGAACCAAATTATTTGTTTTATTGATATTAGCTAATCTCTACTAATACATTTCAGCACCTAGAAATTTTTAGTTTGTAATGTAAACTTTTCAGGTTATTTTTAAACTAATAAGCAGCAAGGATATGGTTGATAACTAGATGATAATTTAATTATACGGGAGTTTATTACATTAACCGCTCTTCTTTACATGTTTGAAATTCTAACAAAACTGTAAAAAAAAATAAGCAAGGAAATGAACCTGTTACTGACACATCGCTTATAAGGAATATCAATCGAGGAACTTCCTCATATTTAATTCAGGAAACATTTGTTCAACTATAATGGACAGGTTTAGAGGTCTTTAAAAAATACGTAAGGGAGAGAAGAAACAAAGTCATAATAGAAAACAAACCTCCTCAAAAGATAACATGAAAATACAATTAGTTAAGCTAAGTAAGGGAGAAAATAAAGTCATAATAGAAAACAAACTTCCTCAAAAGATAACATGAAAATACAATTAGTTAAGCGTGCTTCACTGTCTCTTCATTGCCTCTTCAATAGTCAACTACTTTTTAACCAACAGAGTACACAAAATATGTACCTACCTGACAGTGATTTTCATTTCTTAATTGTTTAATTCACTCTGGCAATTTTCCCAGCAAGGTTAACATGAGATCTATATAACAGACATCCTTCCACCTTCCTTGAAACAAGAACTACGTATAAGTGTTGTCTGAAGTAGGTTTACAGGCAGTTGGATTTCAAAACAGTGCAAGCCTCAAAGTCAATTTTCCGTATTTCCAAAAAGTTTCTAAAAACTTATTAAAACAAAGCATTGTCACTAAGCCCTTTACCCATTAGACACAGTACCTAAGCTGTAAGGGCAATAGACTTGTGTTATTTTAGAATTGGAAGGGGACTTAGACATCATCTAGTCCAGTGGTTTTCAGATACTATGAGGAAGAAAAGAATCAATGGCATAACTTATAATATATGCAAGCACACGCTTACCTCTTTTTCTTACTTTTTATCTTACTGCATATGGAACATTTTGCCTTGTTATTCTATCAAACAAGGGCTTAACATTTTGTCTTGTATTTTATATTTAATCACTTTTAGAATGTGAGTATACATTTGGATATGATTAAAACTATTTGTACAATTTGGATCTTAATGTTTTCTAGTAATAGAACCTGACATAATACATAGAACCCTGGCATTTTCAGAGTGGTTTCACATCATCTCATTTATATTTCAGTATAGTCGATTTGAAGCAATAGTTGGGTGTAATAATGATATAAACCAAGATAAAACAAAGTGAAGCAAAGCATATTCCAACTGATATACTACTGGAAAATACCCTAAAGCATACCGTAAGGTTCCAGAAATTAAGATCATTTGGAAAAAAGGTTAGTCTTAAAAACACTCCATAATTATTTTCAGAAATGCAAAAGAATACCATTCGGTACTTTTTAGTACAAGGAAGTTAACACAAGATGTTTCTATGCAAGCTGACCACAGTCTGCTTCAATGAAAAGATAAGACTAGATTGTGTGCTGTTGTTTTTTAATTTGAAACACAACAAAAACAAGAAACAAAACAAAACACCAGCAAGTTCCTAAGGAACATTAACTACATCTTCCACTAACTTATTCTATGTAAATAAACGTAGATACTAAGGAGATTCTTTAAATATTCAGTAAACTCCATTTCCACACAGAGTTCTGAGCAGTCAAGTAAAAAATAACCTGAAGCTATTTAGGTTTGATTAATAAATGTATATTTTGTATATACACAATAGCAAGCAAAAGCAAGCAAAAAAGAAAATTAGGCATACTTTCAATTTTAGATAACACAGTAAGTTGAAATTAGGTACAAATCTTGATTCTCTTTCCTAAATTGAATAAACTCTTGGAAAACAGATCCATTTTACTTCCTTATTCAATTTTTTAAATTTAGACATCAATACCATTGGAATGTTTTTACATAGGATCACCACAGTATTTTACTTTAAATTCAGGGAGAAATTTATGCCTACAAAATGTAATACCATCAACTAATTTTACTGGAGAGATTGCCTGCTATCCCAAAGCTTGGGAATTTGGGGGGGGAGGGGAATCCACAAAAACCTCACAAATTTTAAAAGATATTTATCTAAGGTACTTAAAATCAAACTCCATATCATCCATGCTATTTTTTAAAATTCATGCAAAATAATGTTTTTAAAAGATCCCCTAAAATCCAAGCCAGCTGTTCACAGATGATTTAGCACTATTATTTTAATTTTCAATTGTGAATTTATTTTAGAGGTCTCTGGTCTACTCTTTCTGATATATTCTATTTTTCCAGATGCTCCTCAAAGGAAGACTCATTCCTCACTCTTGCTTCCTGCTTTTCTCCTTGCACTACTGTAACTATAGCCTTTTCTTCTCTCTGTGTCTCTGACTTCATTCTCTACTTCTGATCCTATCCAGACTGTGTTCTCACTACAAACAGTAAATTAAATAGAATGCATCAGAAAATTCTTCACAGAATTCATTTCTTCCAAAATTTCTTTGCATAATTTTATTCAAACTTTCATTTAACATCTCCTGTATATTTCAGTCATTCACTGTTTTTCGGCGTGCTTATTTGTATAGATATTAGCACCTTATCTCCTTCCCAATTCTCTTATAAAAAACACCTTCACATACATCCAGCAAAGACTCAGATTTTACATATGAAACATCTTACTTTGAAAAAGTATCTCAAACTAAATAAATGAAAAGCAATGTCCAAATTGACAAAACACTTTTCTAATCAGATCTGATCATCTTTACAGGCCCAGTCAAATAATTTTTATTAAAAAAATGAAAATAAGGACAATACAATAACATTTTGCCTTTTATCAATATCAACAGAAAATGTTTCACATCAAAATTGTTTTAATGAGAAAAACAAAAGGATTCCTTCAAGACAAAATAGTCTAATTTCTCATGAGGATTTGTATAACTTACATAAAGTCAGACCTGTAATGAACTTCAATACTAATTCATGGCAAATGTTTGGACTATGGAGTACATTTATATGTAAGAGCTTTTATTTCCTTTTGTTGTTTTAAACTTTGGTATATTAACAGGTTATACTCTATTATGTCTGGCCACACAAAAACCCAAATGCCTCTCTTTCTAATCCGGATGCAGTAACCTTGAAAAGCAACAGGTCCTGATGTAGAAACATGGCCTTTTTACCCCAGACTCCTAACCAATTTCTCATGCCTGGGTAGTTCCATCATGTCAGCAGTGACACTGGTCAGCTGTCTAAGCAACTGGAGGCTTATGATCTCCTTAGGAAATGCTTTACTTCAAGGCAAACTCTTCTGGTCATTTAAATTTTTATTTGGATTAATTGTGTAAGATCTGTTGCTTGACATTTGGCATGTCATTTGTGCATAGCTGCCATAGATAACATCTGTTTTCTGCTGCTCACTTCAGTTCACCCAAAGAGGAGATGCATTATCAATAGCAAATACACACCTAAAAATGTACTCAGAGAAAGAAAATTGCCAAACCACTGAAGCAAAAACAGCACTTGACAGAAAAAGATTCATGAATTATGAAAGGATTATGAAGACACTGGCACTGTTATAACACAAAGCACAATGTTCACAACTATCTAGTATCAGCCAAGCAAAATGGTTCCTTAAAATTTAGCTCATTAATAAAAAGATTCATTAGACTCCGTTTTTCTCCCACTAAACTGTTAATTACCCAACTTCATACTACTTCAGTCTGATTACACTTTTACACTTCACTCCACATTCATTCATCAGCTAATATATCCAACACTTCCAGTGTGTACCAGGCACTACATTCTATTTCTTATTCACAACAATGGGATTCTATGAAAAAATATTTAGTTCACTGAAAGAAAAAGAAAGCCACAAAACCTCCCAGACAGTGAAATGGAAATACGAACTTCCTCACCAGAATCTGAAACTGCAGTGCTGCTGGTCACTTTTCTTAAAAAGTTACATATGCAAAACCATAAATCTCTCTGTTACGGGTCTTCAAATGGCCTGCTTTATTCAAGATGACAGTGAGTAGCATTAACGAAGTATTCAACATAAACATAAAGAAAAAGAAGCACTTAATAATGCTCCTTTATAAGGATAATAGTAATAGCTAACACTCACTATAGTGAGCAACCATTTAGTACATACAGTATAGTACTATGATGCTACATATAGTAGTAATGTAGCATATGTTACACTACAGTAACATATAGTAACACGTTACATATAGTAACAAGTGTTACATATAGTAAAAATTTACTCCCTGCTGTGACTCACTACACACCAGGAGAAAAATCTAGTAAGTGCTTCATGACCATTATTTCATTTAATCCTCACATCATCCCTACAGGATTGACATTATTATAAACCGCATTTTACAGATGATAAAACTTGAGGCTTGGAAGAATTAAGCACCTTACTCAAGGCCACTTAGTGACAGAGAGCTGGGACTCAAACCCAAGTCTATCAGGATCCAAAGTCTGTGCTCTTGATTACCACATAATACTGGTTGGTTTACACTTATTCAATATTAATTTTAGTCTAAAGCTTTTGACTGTCTTATCATTTTAGGACAAGTTTCTTCCTTTAAAATGAACATTTTTCTTGATACATACAAAAATCAACATCTTAAGTAAGAATTTTACTTGAAACTGTGGTCCTACAAGTTTAAATATTTGGATGGGAAACAAAATCTATCTGAATGAAAGCCTTTCATCACTATGGTTAATGGGTCACAGGTGGAAGAGACCTTGAGGGTCTAGTCCAAATTCTTCATTTTAAGAATGAAAGAGACCTCTTGAAAAACATCCATCTACACTCAATTTAAATTACCACATACCCAATCCAGAAACATGTAGGTTTTGGGATTTTTTTTAAGTCATCATTTTGAATGAATAATCTAACATTTCTAACATTTCAACAGCATACAGAGCATGGTATCCATTAGCGAAATACTGTAAAAAAGTACAAATTCCATGACATGAGGTCAGACTATTAGCTAACAGGGCTAATAGCAGTTGAAAGCTTAAATCTTATGCTGTAGAAAGCTATAAAAAAGCATCCTTACCTATGTGGACTCAAACTCAAATAGCAGTTATTTCTTCCTTGAATTAAATTTACATTCATTTGGGTCAACTTCATTTCACCACTCATGTCATGTGATCGAATTCAAGCTCATTTCAGGGAAAAGGTTGCTGTATTTGGAACACACACCACTGAGAACAACCAGATGAGTCTCTGAAGGCCTATCCAAATACCTTGCTTTGGTTGCTAAGGAACTAAAATTTCTCCATATTATCAATCATTGAAAGATGCTACGCCAGCATAGAGATCAAATATGTTAAGATCAAGAATTTCTCACCTATGGAGCCAAACGAAACCATGCTATTTCCACAAATCCAATAGTTGAAATTAGTATTAGGCTTTTTTAAGGCATTGTTAACACAGACTAAAACCTTTTTTTCCCTGAAAAAAAGACCTAGCCGGACAATCAGCTCTAATGCGTCTTTTGGAGCAAAAATTAATATAAGACCCGGTATTATATTACATTGTATTGTAGCATATTATATTATATTATACCCGGCCTTATATAAGACCTGGTATTATATAGTAAAATATATTTTACTTATAGTAAAATAAGACCCGGTCTTATATTAATTTTTGCTCCAAAAGACGCATTAGAGCAGATTGTCCGGCTAGGTCTTATTTTCTGGGAAACACTGAAACTGGTAAGACAAATCAGTCTAACTACACCGTGTCTTCCACAGTGGGTTATGCCTTGGAGGAAAACAGAAAAAAATACTCAATATACTTCACATATTCAATGCTAGAGACTTTTCCTTCCTGACCCCTGCAGGGAGAAGTCAAGGCCATGAAGCATCCGTAAGGTCTGACTGGAACAACTTGGTACAGCAAACACTTACATTTAAACCGATGATGCTTTTTCAATCCTTTACTGATGTATTTTCACTGTAATCTTCAACATTTTGAGCCTAGATTCTCCTTAGGATGCTTAACACCGATTTTATTTTTTAAATTGAGTCATTTAAACTTCAGCAATTCCAACAAGAGTAATTTTAAATTGTTCTAGCTAACAACAGACACGCTGAAGGATTGGCCCAAATGATACACAGTTCCCTCTCCAGTACTGTTTACACCTCTTAACGGCGGCTCCCACAAGAGCAGAAACCGGTTCCTACTTGTAGTCTCGCGCCTGAAAGACCAAGTCAGCAGCTCAATCGTAACGCAAGCCTGCAACAGTCCGATCTTTCTCCTCCGCATCACAGCCCGTCACCGTGACTTCCCACCCTTTCGCCACCTTCTCTCAAGAGCTTTCGTTCAAAACGCAATGTTCTCGTTTCCACTGTGCACCGCACGCAGCTCAGGGGCTTTTACGTTCCTCAGAAACAACACGTCCCGTCTTGAAACTTTCAGATCTGGGCCAGCCACGTCGCCCCCCTCGCTCTCTGCAGGCCCGACCCCACGGCGCGCCCCCAGCGGCTGCCCCTCCCGCTGACCCCCTCCCCGCAGGAGGTGCTCCCTCAGCTCGCCGCCAGCCTTCCCTCCCGCCCTCCGCGCCCGTCTCCGCTCCTTATTTAGAAGCCGCCGCGCGCCCTCCCCGCCAGCGCCCCAGGATGCCCGGCACTGCACGCGCCTCGGCACGGCCGCCCCCCGCAGGCCCCCGCCCCCGGCCGGCTCCCCGGTCCTGGCGACACCGCTCGGGGCGCCTCGATCGCAGACGCCGGTCGGCCTCCCGCCGCCTCTGCACAAGCTGCGCTCCCTCCTCGGCCGCCTCCGCCACCCCGGCTCCTGGCGGCCGCCTCCCGGGGTCCCTGCCCGACTCGCAGCGACAGCCCACGAGGCGGCACCTCCACGCCGGCAGCGCAGCGCAGGCCCGCGGCGGGCGCCCCCGCCTCTCGCACCGGCGCCTCGGGCTCTCACAGCCGCGCTCCCAACTCCCGCCGGCCTCTCTCCCCTCGGCTCCGCGGCCCCCGGCCCTGGCTCGGCTCCGCCTCAGGCCCCGGACGGCCGCCGGCGGCCCTCACCCCCGCCCAGCCCGCCCCCGGCGCCCCGCTTACCGTTCTGAGCGGCGCCTGGCCCTGGGAGGAGGGAGCCAGAAACCAGCAACAGCGAAAGGGCCAGGCCGCTGGGCAGCGACGAGCCCGACATCCTCCCGGCAGAAGAGCCACTAGCGAATGGGCCGGGGCCGGGGCCGGGAAGGGAGGGGAGGGAGGGAGGGGGCGGGCGAGCGCGCGAGGGAGTGAGCGAGGGAGGCAGCTGGGGCTCAGCTCCGTCCTTCGCCGTCCTCCTCCTACCGCCGCAGCGCCCAAACCTCGCGAGACCTCCGCTCCTGGTCGTGGGCGGTTGAGGAGGGATGGCCGCACGTCTCGCGAGAACAGGCGTCCTCAACTGATGCTCCCGCCCCTCGGCCGTCGCGTCCCCGCCCCTGCAGAGGCTGATTGGCCAAGCTCAAGGTAGGTCACGTGCCAAGAGCGCTTCTGGCCACGTGACGCAGCGAGGCGGGGTTCCTCGGCGCTCTTAGCCCGGGACGTGGGAAGTCCGCCTCCTGCTAATCCTTGTGTGGGACGGCCCGGAGCGCCCCTGAATAAGAGCAACTTTTGGGAGCCTGATGTACTTCTTCCACCCTTTCAGTGGTTGGCGCTCTTGGCTGCGGTGTTTGACGCACCACCGCCTGTTTGACGCCTTCCTCATCGCCGGGTCCAAGTCCTGCTATTTCTTCCCTCCGGACGTTGACCTGAGAGCCCCGCAGACCCTCGCCTGGCGGCGAGCGCCTGCCCTGTTACCTGCCGTGGGGCCCGTCCCGCGACGCGTGCTCTCCGTGCTCGTCACTGCCCTGCGCTTCTCCGCCTCCTCCGGGCGGCGCCCTCCCCTCCCCGCCCCCACCCGGCCTGGTTTCCGCCTCAGGAGCCTCAGGGCCGGGAGCGCCAGCCTAATTCCGGCGTTGGGTGAGCGCTGGACGCTGTGAGGAAGTCGGCCTGTACTAGCGAACATGAGGAAGAGTCAGAAGCGTTTTCATACAGCGAATGTTTCTAGAGTGCTGCGGGGTCCCGGTTTTCGCACCTGCCGTGACACGTGGGTGAGGCGCACAACCTCGTCTCAGGAGCGAGGAAGGACGGGCGACCCCGCAAAACCACCCACCGCAAAGCCGCCAGCAAAGTGCCCTGGCATAGTGTGCGTGCAAGTTCGGGAAGTGATCTTTTAAAGGGTATTTTCTCTTGCCCTACTGTGGGGACAGAGCCCCCGAGAGCAGTTTGCGGGCTCGGCCTCACGTGGAGGGGTGCTGGCTCGGGTAGTGGACGGCCATCGGCTGTAATCAGATGGCCACCAATCGGTTAGCCGTTAGTCGTGGATCTTAGTCATGGCTATGCTACGGGGCAGAGAAGTGGACAGCGGGTTGTGGATCCTGCGAGTCCTGCTTCCTGGTCCAGCTGCCAGCGAGACTACAGTGGTGTGACTCCCCTACCTATGGCTCCGTGGGTGTCCTTTTTGTCCACACCATGTCCTGCGTTCTTGTGTGGGGAGCGGGACCAGACTCCCCGCATGACACCTACCCTCGGTTGTCATTCCTTGGTTGACAAGGGAGTGATTTAGCTGATCCCTGACTCATAGAAGACACCCTGGGGAGAGTGTGGAGGGACACTGAGAGGAGCCTAGTTAACAGTCCAGGTGACCCGAGGGCTCTGAGAACCTGGAGGAAGGAGCTCTGACCATGAGCCTCACACACGCAAGCCTAAGTAGTCACAAGTTTTCAACATGAACTGAACAGCTGCTGGCTCCAGACTGAACTTTCGAGCCAACACTGGGACTACACCTATGGCATGTCGTTGATTGAAATGAAAACTACAGCCTCCACAACCGCAGGTATGAGGGTGACAAAAGGTTCACATGGGAAAAGGTTGGACAAAGGCCATTCCCAAGACAGCCCTCTGTATGGAGGGCTACAGAGCCACCTGTGGTGGGACCACGATTTTCAGCTCATGGAAATTTTTGATCACATGAACTACTCTGCCTCATAGTGGTAACTAACATCCCTATTTGATCCTTACAACAAGGGATCCTTACAAAATGGTTTTGCTCATTTTTGTGGGTAGGGAAACTGAGTCTAAAAGAGGTGTGACCTGCCGAAGAGTGTTTGTTATAATCATCAATACCAACCCAATACCATCTGGGTTGCCTCTTGTAGGTTCATGGCGGGAGTGCATTTCCCTCTCGAAGTTGGGAGTGACATGTGATTTGTTTTGGCCCGTGAGACGTGACATGCATCATTTTCAAGCACACTCATTGCATTTCAGTTGCAGGACACTGTAGCATACTCTTGTCTGCATGGTAATCAGTGCTCATGATGAGGAAAGCACGTGTGAAAATGAAACTGTCATTCTGGGCTCCCTGAGTTACTCCAATAAGCCCAGGCCTCTGCCAAACTACATAGAACAGGGAGTGTCTAAATTCCTGAGATTCAGAAGTGTTTTCTACTACTGCCTAACCTGAACTACTCTGGTTAGGGAAAAGATCAAATTCAGGTTGATTCCACAACCACGACCACCTCTACTAAGCTGTGTAGCCTTGGACAAATGACCTCATCTCTCTGAATCCTATTTATCTGTCCAATGGGGCTGATGATAGTACCTACTTGTTTGGATTGAATCTGAGTTGTTCTAAGGTTTGTGCCTGAGAAGCCGCAAGCCCAAGGAACACACCAGGTGGCTAAGTTAGGACGTGGATTTACTGAGACTGACCCAGGAGAGTCTCTGGTGGCTCCACACTCAGGTGGAGAAGAAGCCAGGTTATACGGGTCCAGCAAAGCAAAGAGCATCCCGCAGGAGAGCTCAGCTGGCAGGTCCTGCAGGCCCGCTCTCATGCACGCAGCGACTCAAGATGCAGGGAGACCTAGATTGCCAGCAAGATCATCTGCCCGTGGGCCTGGTCCCTATACTACCTCATAAGATTATAAAAGGAACAAATGAGTAAATTTATGTATACTGTTTAAACCAGTTATGTTTCTGGTGCACAGTAAACACTCAAATGTTGATGATAATGATAATAAATAATATTGCTACTGCTGCTATAATTCCAACTCCTACTCTGTGATCTCCAGCACTTGCCGTGCGTCTTACAAAAGTTGATTCAGAAAGAAAAATTTTATGTATAGCGTTACCAATCAACTCTCAAAGCCTGAAGTTATGAGGAATCCTTTTAAAACCCAGGGGAAAACATGTCATCAAATCCTACATGACAGTAGCTGTACTTTTAGACCCCTTTTTTGAGGAAAATGCACGATAACTAAAACCTTCTCATAATGCAGTATTTCTTTAAAGAAATTTACGAATTTGGCTTTTTTCTTTCTTTTTTTTAACATTTACATACACTTAAAAATCTCTCTACTGTCAAATGCAGCTGTGTGGGAGGAGGGTTAGCTCCTTGCAATATCTAACAAGAGCCCTAGGAGTCCTCCGTGCTCAGGCTGAGACATAACTTTCCTGGCCTCCAGGGACTACTTGGAGGTGGGTTTTCCAGTCTTTCCAGTACTGACAGCACCTCCTGCTGGCAAGAGCGATGTGTGGTAAAGCATTCCGAAGTGAAAGACTTCCAGTGCTTTTGTTCGGTGTGCTGCGTTCAGCCATTGAAGGATGTCCATGAAAATGATAGCAGTGTTGGTAGAGTTGATTTTGAACTTCCTGATGGTTCCCCTCGTTCCTCTTGCAAAAATCTCTGCTCCTTTGAAGTTCTTTCCCTTCAGATATACCACCCTTTCCATTCAGATATACCACCCTGGTATCTTCTGACCTCCTTACTACCTTTTTTTTCCTACCCTTTCCAACTCCTAGCACCAATCTTGAACTTCATGGATGAGTTCGATATCCATATTGATGATCTGTTCAATACCCTGGCCTCTCAGTCCTTTGATCATCTCACCTCCAACAACCTTCTCCTCAACTGAGGCACCCCTTCCAAGGTTACACCTTCAACACTTTAATCACTGCCAAAATGGCTCTGTCTTTGAAATATAAAAATATTTCACTCTCCCTTTACCACCTATCCTTTCAATTCCGAGAGCTAGGATCCCATTTCCTGTAATTATTCAACCTCAACAAGACTTCTAATCCATTAATCCCACCAGTTCTCGTTGTCCATTCTTCATTTCCCCCTGGCCCAGCATGGAGCCCATGATTCATCATTATAATCATTTCCTTACTTACCTCAATCTCCAACACACTTTTCTGGAAAAACTACAGCCTGGCTAAACACTACCGTCTGAGATGAGATTTCATGTCTGCATCTGAGCAGCTGGATGTTGCCAGAGAAAAGTCACATGCAGGCTGAGTGACTTCATTTTAAATTCCTGGTCTCAAATCTCAAATGGGCACTCAGCACCACCTGGCAATCCTACTCTTCCATATGCAGTAAGCAGGTAATCACGAATTTGCAATCACAATTATCACATCCAAGAAACACTCATTTCTTTTATTTCTCTAACTCATATTTAATCATATTTAATCCATTCTGAGCACCTTTCTGCTGAGATGACAAGAAATTCAATTGTGGTCATTATGAGCCTCTTTCCCTACTGCCCGGAAAATATGTAATTCCTAGGGTTTTATACAGCCCAGGACATCTTTTTTTTTTTTTTTAAGTGCACTCTGGTGACGGCTGGCGTGTGCATTACCCAAGCTCACATGATCCCTTGAAGGTGAGTGGTTTGGTGCTTCCCACAGCTCCCCTCAGCAGCCTCACCCTACGCCACACTCCCTTTCAGTTCTCTGTGATTGTCCTGGTCCTTCTCACCTTGAGGCTTTTGCACATTCCGTTCTCTTTGCCCAGAATGTTTGACACTCTGTCCTCTTTGCCTGGTCTAATTCTAATCCTTTGGATGTAAGCTTCAGAGCATCCCTCCTTAACATGAAAATTAAAACCCCAGTGAGATACCACTTCACACACACACACACACACACACACACACACACACACTTAATTTAATAATGAAAAAAAACTGATGATACCAAATGTTGGTGGGGATGCAGAGCAACTGGAACGCCCATACACTGCTGGTATGGTATGTATATAAAATGGCAGAACTACTTTGCAGAACTATTTGGCAGTTTCTCATAAAGTTAAACAAACAAGTCTATGACCAGTAGTTCTACTCTTATATCCTCAATGCCCAAGAAAAATGAAAACATATGTTCATAAAATAATTTGTACAAGAATGTTCATAGCAACTTTATTCCCAATATCCAAAATAGGAAACAACCCAAATATTTATTAACACGTGAATGGATAAACAAACTAGTATAGTCATACAATGGAGTACTGCTCAGCAATAAAAAAGAATAAAATACTGACATATGCAATAATATGGGTGACTCTCAAAAGCATAATGCTGAGTGAAAGAAGTGAGACCAAAAACGTACATACTGTATGATTCTGTTTACACAAAATTCTAGAATAGTCAAAAGTAATGTATACAAGGTGTGATCAAAAAATCTGGTGAATGTTTAAATTAAAAATAATTATTGCAGTAAAAGACACCTTAAACCCCCTAAAAATACACCCCCTTGCTTCGAACATCATTCTTGCCACTTTCTGAAGCAGTTCTGGAAGTCCTCTTTCATGAGTGTCTTTAGTTGTACTGTCATGGCTGTCCTGAATTAATTCAAAACATTTTCCTTTCATGGTGATTTTGACTTTGGGAAAAAACCAGAAGTCGCAGGGGGCCAGATCCGGTGAATAAAGTGGATGAGGACACACCATAATGTTTTTATTGGACAGAAAATTGCCGTACCAGAAGCGATGTGTGACACGGAGACAAAATAAATGAATGCTGTTGCCGAGTGCCATCCAATGGAAAGGCAGGGACCTTTAATATGGGATGTGACGCATCAAGCCTTAGGAACAGTGTGTGACAAATTTCAACTTGTTCAGCACAGTCAGTCGGGTGTGAGCTACGGTTGAGAGAAGGTGTGTTTTAAAGTGTGCCGTAAATCATCCTCCATCATGACAACGCTCCATGTCACACTTCGCTTCTGGTATAGAGCAACTTCTGTCCAATAAAAACATTATGACGTGTCGTCATCCACCTTATTCACTGGATCCAGCACTGTGCAACTTCTGGCTCTTCCCCAAAGTCAAAATGACCATGAAAGGAAAACATATCGATTCAGGACAAGGAGGCAGCCACGACAGCACAACTAAAGACACTCACGAAAGAGGACTTCCAGAACTGCTTCAGAAAGTGGTAAAACAATGGAATGAGTGCATTTGAAGTGAGCAGGAATATTTGAGGGGGGTTAATGGCAATGTGTCTTTTACTGTAATAATTTTTTTTTGTATTTAAGCATTCACCATATTGTTTGATCACACCTCATATTTATAAAAATCAGATCCATTTCAGTGGTTTCCTAGAATATTGACTAGAAAGGGGCGTGTGGGAACTTTCTAGGATGATGGAAATTTTCTACGTGTTGATCTGGGTGATGGTTATACAGATATATGAGATCTGACAATTAAGTTCACAAACTCATCCTAGAAAAAGTGCTACATCTCTCATTGCTAAAAATCACTATGGTCACCTTTGAAGTCCTCCCCTTGGGAAGCTGTGCACTGACGCCAGTGCCTAGTCCACCCTTCAAAGCAATTTTGGAACTCTTTTTCTGGAATGGCCATCAGAGCTGTCATCGTATTACCCTTGATATCCTGAATGTCATCAAAATGTCTTCCTTTCAATATTTCCTTTATCTTCGGGTAAAGGAAGACGTCATCGGGGGCCAGATCAGGTGAGTAGGGAGAGTGTTCCAATACAGTTATTTGTTTACTGGCTAAAAACTCCCTCACAGGTGGTGCTGTGTGAGCTGGTGCATTGTCGTGATGCAAGAGCCATGAATCATTGGTGAAAAATTCAGGTCATTTTTGTCTAACTTTTTCGCACAGTCTTTTCAGCACTTCCAAATTGTAAACTTGGTTAACTGTTTGTCCAGTTGGTACAAATTCATAATGAATAATCCCTTTGATACCAAAAAAGGTTAGCAACATCATTTTGACTCTTGATTTGGACTGACGGAATTTTTTTGACCATGGAGAAATGGTTGACTGCCATTGTGCACTTTGACGTTTTGTTTCAGAGTCATATTGGTACACCCATGTTTCATCACCAGTGATAACACAATCCAAAACACCATCTTGCCTCTCCAAAAGGTCTTGGCAAACTTCGACTCTCCTTTGCTTTTGTTCATCGGTGAGCTCCTTCAGAACCAGTTTTGCACACACCTTTCTCATGACAAGATTTTCAGTTAAGATTTTCCTAACTGTTTCTCTATTGATGTTTACTTGGTCTGCTATGCTTCTTACAGTCCACGAATGATTTTGACACACAATTTAACGAATTTTTGCAATGTTTTTGTCAGTTCTGCTTGTTACTGGCTACCTGACTTCTCTTCATCAGTGACGTGTTCTCTTCCCTCAGAAAAACATTTAATCCATTTGTACACTGCGGTTTTCTTCATGGCATTATCCCCATACACTGGGACTAACAAGTCCCTGATTTCACTTCCACTCTTGCCAAGTTTAACAAGTTTTCATTGTTATAATTCAACATTCTCGTGACAGCACACAAAAACACGCAACAACAATAATGAACACCACTCAGCAGGACACCGCTGCACATCGACACAAACACAGCTGTGAGACACTGATATGCCAAGGTTATGACACCTTATTGAGCTGCTTGTACAGTGCTGCTAATGTAAGTGCATGGTGGCAAGCTTGCAAACGTAATTGTCAGACCTCATATGTATTTGTGAAAACTCATTGAAATTATACCTCATAAAAAATGCACAACAAAACCATCCCATTGTCAGGAAAGCCTCTTCCGGGCCCCATGACTCAGTACACACACTCATTGCTCCATGTACTTCTTTCTCATATCACTAATCCCAGTTGAGATTTTACATCTATTTGCGTGTTTATTTGATTTGCATCCGGCTCCTTCTCTAGACCTCCGGGAGGAGGAAACCATAACCATTTTGTTCACTACTTTATCTCCAGTGCATAACATAGTACCTGCCATGCCGTGGGTACTTAGTGAATATGTCTTGAGGTGAGTCACACAGCTGGACCCAGAACCGAGACTCCTGACTCTCAGTCCAGTGCTCCTTCCACTCTGCCACTCTGAGGATGGAGTCCAGTCCTGCCTGAAGGCCCGCCTCTAATCCCACTTGTCCTGGGAAGCCATCTTTATTCACCGTTCATTCATTCAACCAATTTTGAGTGGCTACTCTGTGCAAGGGGATGGATTTATAATGCTGAACACCTTATATTGTAGTGGGAAACACAGACATTGAACAATAATGATACAATTCCTTACTTAATTATAATTTGGGTCTATGCTAAAAGAAGACATGTCAGATGCTAAGAAAATGCAATACAGGGAAACCTGAGTCTGGAGTAGAAGAAGTTGTCACAAGACAGTCTCCCAGAGGAAGGGACAGAGAAGCTGTGCTTTGAAGGAGGCTTAAGAGTTAACCAGGCAAAGATGGAGCAGGCAGAGGCAGAGGAGGTCTGTTCCAGGTGGGTGGAACTGCGCAAGTGAAGGGTCCGCAGTGGGGAGGAATGTGTTGAGGTCTGCAGAGAAGCCCCATGGGCCTGAAACTCAGAGAGCAAGGGGGCATGTACTGAAAGAAGGGAGGCACTGAAAGAGGGCTGTTGTGCTCCGATCAGCAATGCCCTGAAGACCATGGCAAGGACTTGAGATTATGGTCACCTATGAGGAAACCTGCAGGTTGGTTTCTTTAACAATATCTAGTCCAGAACTTCCTTGGTTGGGAGTAAAGGAAATCTCTCCACAGAAGCAGCTTGAATAATTAACCTGAGCTCTCTAGAAGCCTGATCATTTGTTACTTTCTATCACCATTTCCTTCTGTTAATAACAACTTGTTTAGCTATCCCCTCCAGGCTCAACTATGCTGCCAGAAATGGGCTGGAGCCCTCTCCTACCGAAGGCCATTGTGTGGTGGCTGCTGTCTCCAAGGGGAAAGTGAGTAAAGGAAGCACAGAGAACCGAGAACAATGTGGTGCGTGGGGAGGGAGGACCAGTCCCCCTGCAGCACAAGGAGACCATAGTGATTGCCAAAGCTGGGTGACCAGCCCTGTTACAAAAATGTCCTGGGGCCAAGAGACCAAAGAAAGAAGCTGACAGCCCCAGCAGGACATCAAGAGTTTATTAAGAGAACGTACATACCCTGCCTTGGGCCTCAGCAGGAGGACCTGGATATCCTCCGCACCTGTGGCGGGCACTAAAAGGTTATGCAGGACAGAGCAGGATGAGTAGGGGTCCTGGTGCATGACCGGCCCCGGAGAAGGGGAAAGCATTGTATATGCTCACCTGGAGCTGGGCAAGAGTCCATTCCAGGAACTGGCGCCATGGGACAAAGGGGAGGGTTGATTAGACCATCTCGGAGGGGCATTACTGGAAGCAGACTTCAGGACTTTATTTGAGCCAGTGACTGAGAACATGCCCAGAAGCAAGATCTCAACAGGTTGAGAAAATGCTCCAGACAATGGCAGTTTTGCGAGTGTTTTTTTTTCCTACATTTAGAATCAAAGGAGAAAATATAAGGAAGGATACATGAAATCCATTGGTGGTAGATTAAGGAAGTGAAAGAAAGCAAAGGGGAAGTATCTAGAAATGGATTAAAAGTAACATGGAGAGATACATACTTGTTTTACATTGGTGGGCACAAGATACTAGGTTGCTGCAAAAGTAACTGCAGTTTAAAATGTTAAAAATAATTGCAAAAACCGCAATTACTTTTATACCAACCTAATAGTTAACATTTAACATTTACAGCACATAGAGATGGTATATGGGCGATAAGATTACAATGAGTCGTGCCCTAATGCAGGTGGTTATGCCCCTGAGGGATCTGGAAAAGATGGTTCCTGACATTCCAAGGATACAGTATCTTAGATGCACAAAAACAGTGGACAGGGCTCACCTAAGGCAAAGATTAACCGTTTATTAAGACTCTATAGGCCTGAAATGTGACTACCCACCACCATGCCCAATTAGGCATTTATGATCACCAAGCCTCTGGGGCCTGCCAGGTAGCCTCCTGAGTTTCTCAGGTTTGCTACATAGCCCCTCTTTTCCATCCACACCTATAAGTCTCCTCTGCACCATTGAAAACTGTTAGCAAGCCTTGCACGATGGGTTAATTTAACTTGTCTCCACATCCACTCTCTCCATCTAGAACAGGAGCTCATCATAACAATCTCTTATATTTTTTCACAGTTCACAAACTGTTTCCACATGTATTATCCCATTATTTTACTTGGTTATCAGAACTCCATTTCATAAACGAGATAACTGAGGCTCAGAAAGGAGAATGACTTGTTCAGTGTCTCCAGTTAGGGGGTAATTCTGCCAAATAGAATTTGAAACTAAATCCTTCAGACTCCAAAGGGCATATGCTGACGGTGGCTGAATTGCCATCTTGACAATGGCCTGTGACGACCCTCTTCCTACAGCATGAGTCTGTCTGCTGATGAAGCAATTTCCTTGGACAATGTCTGCTGAGGTTGGTATAAGATTGGCTCATCCCCTGGCCAGGAATTTGAGGTGCTCATCATTTCTTCAGGAAGCACCTTGGGTACCATTTCTACTTGGATGGCCAGTGCAGAGAGGGGGCAGGGCAACTCGACAGCCAAATTACGCTCTCCCCGGTCTTCGAGATGGGATTTTTAGGGGCTAATACTAGGCCTCAAATTTGGAGCAATTGAGACAGGCAGGAGTCAGGTATTTGACTGGATAAATCTGCCAAATCAGGGTTAAAAGGTTATTAGCAAGCTCATTTGGCTACTAGACTAATCCGTGTTCTCCAACATCACCTTTGTAAGGGGATATTTTGACCTCCTAGGTAATGTTGTTCTTCCTCTGGGCATTGATATATGTAGATATTATACCTGAAATTGTGGCAGCCATCTTGCTGTTAGCTTGAGGTTAAACCAATGCTAAGAGATGGCAGAGCAGAGATATGGAAAGAACCTGGGCTCCAGATCATATCACAAAGTTAGTGAATCAACTCATTCTGGAATCCCTCCATCTAGAGTTTCCAATTCTTTATTGCATAGCTAGTTTCTGTTTCTTAGAGCCAAAATAGTGTTTTATGTGAAAAACACTGTTGGCTGCCTACCCAGTGTTTTTTCTCCTTTTCTTTATTACTATTAAAATGAGAACCTCTGTGGGGACAGAGCCCCAGAGAGCAGTTTCCAGGTTCTCGGCCCCACATAAAAAGGTGCTGGCTCAGGTAGTAAATGGCCATCAACTGTGAATGGATGGCCATCAGCTGTGGCTAGTTGGCCATCAGCTGTAACCAGTGAGCCATTGGCCACTAATATAACTGCTGTGGCTACGCTAGCAGAAAATGGGGGCTAGCAAGAAGATGATGGCTGAGCTGGCAAGCGTGGATTGCAGGTTGCAGATTGCAGAGAAGTGGACAGCAGGTTGCAGACAGTGTGGCTCCTGCTTCCTGTGTCTCCAACCCAGCCACCAGTGAGAATATAGTGGTGTGACTCCCCTACCTATGGCTCTGTGGATGTTCCTTTCTGGCCTCACCATGTCCTGCGTTCTTGTGTGGGGAGCGGGAGCTGAGACCCCCCCATGACAACCTCAAAACAAACAAAAAAAACCAACTTTTTTTTTCTCCCAGGGAAGGAAAAGCAACATGCTAAGCTAAAAAATTCTTTTCTCTTTAGGTTCCTTTTTAGTGAGGGATGGCCATATATGATCCATTTGATCTTAGCTAATGAGACATAGATGAAAATTTCTGAGTAGGGCCTCAGGAATATCTCTTTAATGGGAATAGATTTGGTTTTCACACTTACTCCTTCCTTTTCTCTCTGGGAATGGAGATGTGATGTTTGAAGTTGCTGCAGCCATCTTGTGACAGAGAAGATGAAGATCGAATGCTAGAGTTGACAGAACTGGAAAAAGAAGGTGCCTAGAAACTTTATGACATCCCTGAGCTGCTAAACCTGTTGTTAAATGCCCATACCAGATGTTTTGTTATGTGAGAAAAATAAAACTATATTTAGTTAAGCTGCCATTAGTTGTATTTTCAGAGACTACATCAAGAATCCAACGTCTTTCTCTTCCATGTTTTTACCTTCATTTTGCTTGATTGTGTCCTCAAGATTCTCTCTCCGAAAGAGTATATGGGAAGATAAACGTTCTTAGTCTTTGAATATCTGAAAAGTCCTTATTTTGTTCTCATACTTATTTGATAGTTTGTTACACAACTCTAGCTTGAAAACAATTTACCCTCAGGACTGTTTAAACATTATTCCATTTTCTTTTCAAATTTAATGTTACTGATGAAGAGTATTAACTTGATTTTCCACCAATGTAAGAGGCTTTTTAAAAGTATTTTGGAAAATCTTTAAATTGCACTTATTTTTTGGTGTTCTAAAATTTTGTGACGATATGTCAAAATGTGGATCTTTTTCACACATTATGCTCAATACTTTAATTTGAAAACCAGTCTTTTTACTACTTGGGATAAATTCTTACCTTCCATGTTTTTGTTTTTGTTTTTTTCCTCCCTTTCTGCCTATTTGAACTTTTGGATTGATTCTCTTTCTCTTTTTCTCTCAGATTTCCATGCCTTTTGCTTTCTGCTCTGTGTTCTAAGAGATTTTGTTTATTTGCCAATTCTTCTATTACATTTCTAATATTTATATTTAAATTTTTAAGAGCAATTTCTTATTTTGTGATTGCTCCTTTATCATAGCAATCTGTACTTATTTTGTGAATATATTATCTTTCAAAATGTCTCTGAATATGTAGCTTTTAAAGGTTTTCTGTTCTCTGCATTCTTTATTCTTCTTGGGCCAGTTTGTTTAACACAGAGGGTGCCAAAAAAATGTTTACCCATTTTAAGAAAACTGTATTAAAATTGTAATCTCAATATATACTGATAACAAAATGTGAATACAGGTCACGTTTGACTTCTGCAATTACAAGAGGTGCTCAAAGTGGTTACCATCAGCGTCCAGACACCACTGATTAGGGCGAACTTCTTCTTGAGCAACGCTGACCAAAGTGTCCATTTGTATCCATCTTTTTGGCACTCCTGGTATATATTTTAATCCTAATCTTTTTCTTTTATTTGTATGTGTGGTGATCTATATTTGCTTTTTTGTATTTAAGAGGGAGCAACCATGTTGGTTTTCTTTGTAGTTGGTGTGAATGCTGCATGAGTCTAGGTCTGCTTTCCTGTTCAGTATCTGTCTGAAGGGAAAGGCTGAGCAGAGGCTCCAGTCTTACTATAGCAAGACTGGACTTGGAGATGATTTTCAGAATTGGGGGTGTGAGGGAGGGGAAGGCCTCAAAAAGAAAGGACTTTATTCTGAGAATAAAGCAACCTTTATTCTCTGTGGCTAATCCTCTCTGGGTTAGCTCTGAATGAGTAGAGATATTGGGGGAGTTGTCTAAGGAGGGCTTCTTGGGAAGTTGTTCATAGAAAGACTTCCACTTAACCCCCTTTTAGCTCTCCTTGTAAGTCTTCTTTCCTCACCTGCTGACTCTTGGGCTCTGCTGCGCATACCAGCTCCCTCCTCAGCTACAGGGCCTTTCTTTTTTTGTTCTGGGTAGTGGACCCACTTCTACAACTCATCCATCAATAACTTTTTTCCACCTACTGTTTTCCAGAAATCTTAGAAACTTTCTTGCTTGGTGATGGTCCATTCTCATTCTCCTAGGTTAATTTACCTTTACTCTCACGTTAATGGATTTTCAGGAGGGAGAGAAGGCAAGTGTGTGTGCTTAATCCACCATCTTTGCTGGTATTTTATTTGTAATTTTCACCTGCCTTCATCAATGAGATTATTCTAACCGTTGTTTTTTCTCTATGTGATCTTTCTTTGGTTTGGGGTTCAGGGTTTAAAAAATGGTTGGCTCATATTCCATGTTTTTCCATGCTCTGGAATAGTTTAAGTTCATCCAAACATTGGTCCAAGGACTTGCTGCATTACAGTCATCTGGGACTATTTTTTTTTTTTTAAGAATAGATTCCATTTATCTTCATGTAAACACAAAGACATAAGAAAGAATATACATAAATGATAATATTTGTTAACTCAAAAAGAGTGGGATTAGGGAGGGAAATGGGGATACTTAATTCTTATTTTATACATATCTGTATTGTTGTATTTTTTTTACAACCACTATATATAACTTTTGAAATTTTTAAAAAAAATCTTAATGGAAAAAAGTAGATTTCCAGCCCGAACTTTGGAGACTCTACTTCAACAAGTTGGGAGGTCAGGGAATCTATATATGTATTTTAAAACATACACAGGTAATTTAAATGTGCAGTCAAGTTTGGAAAGCACTGACATAAATATTACAGGAAATACTTTTTCCTCAAAGGTGTGAAAGTACTTGCATGTAAAAATCTGTGAGCCTGAGGTTTGGTGGGGAGGGCAGGGCGAGTGAAGGGAAGGTGGTTCTTTGACTTCTTTTTCAGCATTATCTACTTGTCTAGTTTTTCTGCCTCTTCTTGAGTCAGTTTTGGTACTTTATCTTATAATTTTCTGGAAAATCATCTGTTCTTTTAAATTTATTCATGAAAAATTATATGTCCTGTGTGGCCAGATGGCTCAGTTGGTTAGAGCAGGAGCTCTCAACAACAAGGTTGCCAGTTCAATTCCCGCATGGGACGGTGGGCTGCACCCGCTGCAACTAAAGATTGAAAATGGCGACTGGACTTAGAGCTGAGCTGCGCCCTCCACAACTAGATTGAAGGACAATGACTTGGAGCTGATGGGCCCTGGAGCAACACACTGTTTTCCAATATTCCCCAATAAAAAAAATTATTAGAAAAGAAATTATATGTCCTAAGTTCTTATTACCCGTACAATTACCTTTTTATCTTTAATTTTAACATGTTTCTTATTCTTATTATTTGTGGTTTCTCTGTTTAAACATATTTTTATTGTGACAAACTACACATGATTAAAATTTGCCATTTTCACCATTTTTGAAGTGTATAATTCAGTGTTATTGAGTTCATTCACAATGTTGTGCAACCATTACCACCATCTATGTCCAGAATTTTTCATCATCTTGAACATAAACTCTGTACTCATTAAATAATAACTTCTCATTCCTTCCTCCCCCAAATCCCTGGTAACCTCTAATCTACTTATTGTCTCTATGAACTTGCCTATTCTTAGTACTGCATGTAAGTGGGATTATATTAAATTGGTGCAACAGTAATTGCAGTTTAAAAGGTTAAAAATAATTGCAAGAACCGCGATTACTTTTGCCAACCTAATACAATATTTGATCTTTTGTGTCTGGCTTATTTCAGTAGCATAATGTTTTCAAGTTTCATTCATGTTGTATCAGAATTTCATTCCTTTTTAAGGCTGAATAATATTCCATTGTATGTACATACCACATTTTGTTTATTTGTTCACCTGTTGGTGTACATTGGGTTATTTCTACCTTTTGGCTGTTGTCAATAATGAAGATTAGTGGACAAGTATCTATTTGAGGCCCTGCTTCAATTCTTTTGGGTTTGTACCTAGAAGTGGAATTGCTGCATCATGTGGTAATTCTATGTTTTACTTTTGAGGACCTGCCAAACCGTTTTCCACAGCAGCTGTACTATTCCCAACAATAATGCACAAAGGTTCCAATTTCTCCATAACCTCACCAACACTAGTTATTTTCTGGGTTTGTTTATTTGTTTGTTTGTTTGTTTGATAGAAGACATCCTAATGGGTGTGAAGTAGTTTCTCGTTGTGGTTTTAATTTTCATTTCCCTAATAACTAGTGATGTTGAACATTTTTTCATGTGCTTATTGGCTATATGTTTATTTTCTCTGGAGAAATTTCTATTCATGCCCTTTGCCTATTTTGGGATTAGGTTCTTTGGTTTTCTGTCGAGTTATAAGAGTTTCTCTATTGTTTATTGATCTGATTTATTATCATGCCCTCCTGAATGCCTAAGAAGCATACAACTGATCTTCCATAGCTGTGCTGTCCAATATGATAGCCACCAGCCACATGTGACTATTGAAATTTAAACTCTAGTTAATTCAAATTAAATAAAATTCAAAATTCAGGTCTTCAGTGGCATTAGCCACATTTCAACTTGTTGGTAGTCACACGTGGCTAGCGGTTCCCGTACTGGACAGCACAGAATGGACATTCTTATCACCACAGAAAGCTCTATCGGACAACATTGTTCTAGATATACCTTCCACAGCTCTTTTTTTTTCTCTACTATTCTGCTTCTCTATTTTTATGGTCTTCATTCTGAAAGATGTCCCTGACTTTATCATTCAGACCTTTAACTGGTCTTCAACCATGTTCCTTCCATTATTGACCTCTAATATTTAATTTTAAATTTTATTTGGCAGTTAGCTTTATAAATGTCAGGGTTTTTTTTTGGTTGTTATTGTTGTTGTTCTCCTATTGCTATGTTTTCATAGCAGTGTGTGGGGACAGAGCCAGGAGTGCAGTTTCCAGGCTCTCAGCCTCACGTGGAAAGGTGCTGGCTCCAGGTAGTAAATGGCCATCAACTGTGACTGGAATGGCCATCAGCTGTGGCTAGTTGGCCGTCAGCTGTAACCAGTGAGCCACTGGCCACTAATATAACTGCTATGGCTACACTAGCAGAAAATGGGAGCTAGCAAGAAGGTGGTGGCTGGCCAGCGCGGATTGCAGTTAGGACGGCAGGTTGCAGACAGTGTGGCTCCTGCTTCCTGTGTCTCCAACCCAGCCGCCAGCGAGAATATAGTGGCATCACTTCCCTATCTATGGCTCCGTGGGTGTTGCTTTTTGGCCTCATCCTATCTTGAATTCTTATTTGGGGCATGGGACCAGAGACCCCACATGCCCCCCTACATGACACAGTGTATGCTTACTTTATAGATGCAGTTTGTCCTTGATTATCTCCAAGGACACTAGTTCACTTTTTTTAAAATATGAAGTCCAGTGTCTCCTGAATGAACTTTGTTTTCTCCAGGGTTAAATGTCCTACTTGTTCATCTTGGTTTCTCTCTTTCATGCTGTTCGTTTTCCTAATGTCTAGTGATCCTTTTTTTTTTTCCTCTTTCATAATTAAGATTTTATTGGTTGTTTCGAGGATAAGCACACAGACATGTCAATTTGTACACAATTCTTAATGTACATACCAAAAACCTAAAAAAGTCATGTATATTACATGGAAAAAACCGGAAATAAACAATAAGTTTTAAATTATGCACAGTTCTGCATAGAGTGAAGAAATCTCATGCTGTCCCCCTCTGTCCCACCTGGACATGAATCTTCCCTTTGTCAAGTATATCCACCCTGACAAACCTGCCCATTCATGAGTAGGACACCTGCCCACTCATCACTTAATAACCTTACCAGATCAACTGCTGTAGTCTTGTAGTAACTCTTATTTTATTGTTATAATTGTTCTATTTTATTATCAGTTATTATTGTTAATCTTTTACTGCACTTATTTTGTAAATTAAAGTTTATCATAGGTATGTACGTATAGGAGAAAACATAGCATATATGAGATTCATCACTATCCATGGTTTCAGGAATGCACGAGGGGTCATTGACTGCATTCCCTGTGGATAACGGGGGACGACTGTATAGCTTATTTTCATTCTCTTAACAATTGAAGTTCCATTTCCACTACTGGCCTCTTTCCTTAATTGCTGGATTGATGGAATACTCTGGGTCAGGAATAATCAGATGAGCTCCCACACTTGCTAAAAAAGGCTTTACTCTAGAGGTGAGTGCTATTTCAATGATGAGTGGACTGCATTTCTTTATACTTCTTTCTTCTTTTCCTTCATTTATATTGCAAATGTACAGAATTGTCTTGGGTGTAATCTGATGCTTGGTTCCAAAAGCTGACTAGGAGTCCCCCTCAGGCAGATTTTCCAGTTTGATTAGAGAGTGGTAATCATGGCTTTATCCTGAGGCCAAACACTGCAGCCAGCTGCTCTATATATAGAGAGGGGAGATAATGACTGGCTCGCTTGTTCCAGGGCAGACCTTTAATTAGTCACTCCACGGTCTGCTTGGTCTGCTTGGTCTGCTCGGTCCACTGGTGCTCCCTGCCCTTGCTGACTCATTGAAGCTCTTTGAGAAAAAGCATCTCTAACTCACGTTTCAAGTCTCTGCTGTGTTTGTTTAGGATGTGAATTTCTTTGCTGTGCTCTCTCCCTCAATTGAATGCCACCTTCATTCAGTGTGAGCCTCTGGTACATTGGATTGAATTAATTCTCAATTCATAGGAATTATCATCTGTCTGCAATGTTCTGTTATTATTATCATCATTACTATTATTTCTTTTGGTCTTCATGCATCATCTCAACTCCTGTTCTGTATAAAGTGAATGTAGTTTTGCTTCATGTATATCTGTCTTTTTAACTTATGTGAAGGGTACAAAAAGATTTGTTTCGTTTCTTTTTTTAGCCAACATTGGGTTTTAAATATATATCCTATATATTTGGATATGTATTTGAATATCCTATAATGGAATATTCTATGGATATCCAGTTAATGTTTCGGAATGCAGCTTGGTATTCCATGATAATCCTCCACTACATTTATTCGTTTATTTATGCTCTGGTGTTGGATACCTTGGTTACCTCCAGTCCTCTTCAAATTCTCACAAGCAGTTCATTGGGACTCCTATTTCCCCATATATTTTAACACTTGCTATTTCTCTCCTTTCTAATTGTTGCCTATCTGATGGACATGTAGTATTTCATGGCTGTTCTATTTCTTGTGCATCTCTATTTACATGTTAACCATTTGGATTTCCCCTTTGCAAATTGCCTATTATATTAGTCGGAATATACTAAATTATGCTGCTCTAACAAACAACCGAAAAATCTTGTTGGCTTAAAGGAAGACGTGTTTGTTTCCTGTTCGTGTTACATGCCATAGTGAGTTATCAGATGGGCTGTGGTCCTCAGCCACACAGGAACCCAGGAGGATGGAGCAACTGTGGTCTTGGACGTTGGCCATCATTATGCCAGAGGAAAAGAGAATCTTGCATCGGCTCTGGGGCTTCCACCCAGAGATGACACACATTTCATTGCCATAGCTAGTTACATGGCTGTATTTAACTTCAAGAGTGTGGGAAAGTACAATCCTACTGTGTGTCCAGAAGGAGGAGAACTGGAAATAGTTGGTGAACAGCACTAATAACCATTATCTGTCTTTCTGGTCAACAAATATTTGGTTTGTTCGTTTTTTCCCCTCATAAAAAAATACAATCCCTCCCTACCTAAGGGAGTTGTCTAAACATTTGTAGGGTAGAAACATGTTTTTCTTCTACCCTTCGAGGTTTTCTGCTGGGGTTCCTGTAACAAAAGACAGTTTAATAAGAGAAAAACAAACAGAAGTTTATTAACATGCGTTTTTCACATATACATGGAAAAAGTGAGGGAAGAATAACTCAATGAGGTAGTTTAGAATGCCAGCTTACACAGCTTATACAACAAAGAACAATAACTTTGTAGAGAAATTACAGGACAAAATAAAATATTTTTCAGGCTTCCTAGGGTGGCAAACAGTGGGAAGGTAAATATATGGGAAACTAATGGTAGATAGAGGCTAGTTAGTAAAGTTTGTTATGTTGATTCCTCTGGTGATTCCAGGCTGATGGAGTCTAAAATTGCCTCTGATGATTAATTAACCTTTGTCCTTCCTGGTAGAGGGGGAGGAGGGACACCTTTGAAAATTTATGTTCTGCTTTTAGGCAAATAGAAGGAGGGAAGGTAGTTTTTCTTGTATTTACTTCTTCTTGATTGCCTTCAGCTCAAAATAATCCTTATGTCAATGTGGTGACATAAGGGAATTCCTACGAATTCCCTACCTTCTGTCCCAGGGATGCATATAGTCCTTGTTTTAGCCCTGATTTCCTACCCTGGGAGTAGCTACCTTCTCCTTTGTTCTTTGTAACACCTGGCTCTGCCTTCTGAGAGATTCTTTGCTCCCCATCATCCTCTTGGCCTTATCTGACATCACATCAGCACATTTCCTGCCCATTGATTGTTTGGGGGCCTTGGAGTCATTTTAAGGCTCAAAGGGTTACAGATTTTTAAGGTTCACACTCATCATTTCTTTGGAAATACAATGCTCTTTTAAAGCTCAGTAGCCCTTTAGCTACTGAGGCAGCCAGTTAGCTCAGTTGGTTAGAGTGGGATATACCACAGTTTCTTAATCCAAATGTCTACTGATGGGCATTTTGGTTGTTTCCATGTCTTGGCTATTGTTTATAGTGCTGCAATAAACATAGGGGTGCATAAACTGTGGTACATTTATACAATGGACTATTACGCAGCCATAAAGAAGAATGAAATCCTACCATTTGTGAATGGTGTCAGAGTTCATATTACATTTATCTAGTTGGTAAAGGCTGTTGTAGAAGAATGTTACTGTTTCTAGATTTTGTTAGTATTGCAACAGGGCTTATTAATTCTAAAAAATTGTCTGATATTCTGTTGAGTTTTCTATGCATATGATTACTTGTATTTGAAAATAATGCTATCTTTGTCTCTTCTTTTGCATGTTTATTAGATATACATCTACCTTCCAAGTTTTTGCAGGTGACAGTTTTAGCCAATATTTTGCTGCCACATAAGAGGAATTACTATCCTTCCAACATCTCTCATAGTGGTTTCCTTCCATCTGGTGAGCAGCTCCTAAGCCATTGTCACATATTTTAGATGTAGGACCCCACTTCTGTATAAGTCAGGAGAGACTAAATGAAGCCAGGGTGGCAGACAACCACATTATCTTAATGGCTTAAAATCACAAAGTCGAATTTCTGGGCCACATCGCTTGTCACCACACCAAAGGGAAAGAAAATGTGTTAAACCACACGATGGCTCTTAAGCTTCTGCTTACATGTGACCCTGTCACTGCCACTGAAATTTCATTGACTGAGCAAGTTACATGGCCACACCTAACTTCAAGGAAGCAGAAAAGTATAATCCTATCATATACTGAGGCAGAGAATCAGAAATATTTGGTGAATGAAACTAATGACTAGCTCACATACTTTGTCAATTTTTATTGTGCTTCCTATCATTTTCTTGCTGATTGTTAGAATTCCTGATAGAGTCTGGAAGCTATTGCTCCCTCATCAGTTTCAAACATTGAAAACATCTTCTCTCCATCACTCAGCTGTTAACTTTGTCTATGGTGTCCACCACTGAGTAGAAATCCTTTATGTTGATGTAGATCAATTCACCAATTTTTCCAGATTAAAGTTTCTGCATTGGGTCTCTTGTTTAAAAATCATTACCCATCCCAAAGTCACAAAATGTGATCGTACATTTTCTTCTGTTAATTCCACATTATACTTTCTACATTTAGATTTTTAATATACCTAGAGTTCTTTTTGTTTAAGGTGTGAAATAGAGATCTTGTGTTTTAATCCTTAAAATAAGCCAATATTCTCAATATCATCAACTATAAAATTCATTATTTCTCCACTGATTTATGGTCCCATCTTTGTCATTTCAAATTCATCACATTTGTTTCTGTTCCATTGACCTATATGTTTCAATTCCAGTTCTACACTATTTTTAATACTAAGGTGTTGTACAATGCATTAATATGGATGAGGGAGAATCTTTGTTCTTCCTCAAAGTTGTCTTAATTATCTATGATCTTCTATTCTTCCCTATACATTTAAGAATCAATTTTTTAAGTTTCTAATTTTTTTATATAAATTCTAAATAGAATTATTATCAATTAATTTGAAGACTTATTTACATCTTTGTGATGTTAAAATTTCCCATCCTTTGCTATGGTATATCTCTCCGTAGAGATATACCACATATTCTGGTATATTCTGGTCTTCATTTTGTCTTTTATTAGAGCTTTGAAGTTTTTCTTGTGCATTCTTTGATAGGTCAATTTCTATATGTTATCTAGTTTTTTGTTATTGCTACTGTGAATGGTGTCATATTACATTTATCTAGTTGGTAAAAGCTGTTGTAGAAAAATGCTACTGTTTCTAGATTTTGTTAATATTGCAACAGGGCTTATTAATTCTAAAAAATTGTCTGATATTCTGTTGAGTTTCCTATGCATATGATTACTTGTATTTGGAAAGAATGCTATCTTTGTCTCTTCTTTTCCAAACCTCAAGTCTCATTCTTCACATTTTTTCATTGCATTATTATGTGGCCTGGGTTGAACAGTAGGATATCGTTCATCCTGGGCTTGTTTGTATAATCATTCTAAAGGGTGTGTGCCTTTATCAAGCATGTTTTTTTTTTTTAATTGAGGCATAAGTTACACTGAGTGAAAAAGAAGGATCTTCAATGAACTATTTAATTAGTTTTGCTCGACACTGTTTCCTTCACTTCAGAAAGTCCCCTCATGCTCCTGCACAGTCACTCTTGCCCCCTCCAGAAACAACCACTGTTCTAATTTTTATCATTATTAATTTTTCCCATTCTAGAATTTTATGTAAATGGAATTATAACACAATGTACTTTTTATAAAAATTCAAGTTTATTGGGGTGACAATAGTTAGTAAAGTTACATAGGTTTCAGGCGTACAATTCTGTCATACAGCATCTATACATTACATTGTGTGCTCACCACCCAGAACACAATGTACTTTTTTATGTCTGGCTTCTTTCAGCATAATGTTTTTGAGATTCTTCCATATAGTCATTCACATCAGCAATCTATTTCTTTTTATAGTATTTCATTGTATGACTATATCACAGTTTGTTTATTCTCCTTTTGATGGGCATCTGGATTGTTTTCAGTTTGGAATGATTATGAATAAAACCGCTATAAACATTGTTAAGCAAGACTTTTGTGTAGGTGTTTTTATTTCTTTAGCAGTGGAATTGTTGGGTCATAGGGTTGATATATATTTAAATTTTTAAGAAACCATCAGTTTTCCAAAGTGATTATTTCATTTTACAATTCCACCAGCAATGCATGAGAGTTCCAGTGGCTCCACATCTACAACACTTAGTGTTATAAATTGTAAAATCTTTTTCATTTTAGCCATTCTATCAGTAATGTAGTAGCACCTGATTGTTGCTTTAATTGGCATTTCTCTAATGGCTAATGATTTTAAGCACTTTTTTCCATCTATTTATTGGCCATTTATATATTTTATTCTGTGAAATGTCTGAGTTTTTTGCCCATTTAAAAAATTGTGTTGCTTGTATTTTTATAATTGAGTTGCAAGACTTCTTTGTATGTTGTGATACAAGCCCTTCATTGGATATAAGTGTTGTGAATACTTTTTCTGTCTGTAGCTTGCCTATTTATTTTTTTGGTGATGCTTTCTGATGAATAGAAACTTTTTAATTTTGATGAAGTCCAATTATCAATCTTTTTTGTGGTTTATACTTTTTAGATCCTCCCTAAGAAATTATTGCTTACTCAAAGGTCACTAAGATATTCTTCTAGCACTTGTAGGAGTTTCATTATTTTAGGTCCATCATCCATCTTAAATTGGTTTTTGTGTGTAGTGTGAGGTAGGGGTGGCTGTCCTTCATTTCCCTGATGAATATTGAATTGTTTCATCACCATTTGTTGAGGATATTTTCCTTTCCCCCACTGAATTGCTTTGACATTTTTTAAAATCAAAAATCATTTGACTATATACGTGTATGTATGGGTCTAGTCTGGACTCTCTGTTTGATTACATTGGTTTATTTAATTATCCTTTCACCAATAGCACATTATCTTGGCTACAGTTTTTTTTATTTGTTTGTTTGAAAATGTCTTTATTTTGCCTTCATATTTTGAAGAGTATTTTTGCTGGAGATAGAATTATATGTTGGCAGGTTTCTTCTTTCAGCAGCTTAAAGGTGTCATTTAGTTTCCATAGTTTCGATGCAAATTTATCAGATCTTACTATTGCTCCTTTGAAAGTAAAATGTCTTGATTCTCTGGTTGTTTTTAAGATTTGCTACTTAGTTTTGACTTTCAACTATTTGACCAGTAAGTTCTTGTGTGGGTTTTTTGTGTTTATTCTATTTGGGTTTCACTGAGCATCTTGAATCTGTACATTGATATTTTTTATAATTTTTGCAAAGTTCGTGGTCATTTTCTCTTCCAATTCTGCTCTGTCTCATTGTCTCTCTCCTCTCTTCTGGGACTCCAATTGCACACTTTTGAACATTAGATGGTTTCCCACATGTCTCTTGTACTTGGTTATTTCCATTCTTTTTTCTCTGTGGGCTTCAGTTTGGAAATTTAGATGTATTGACCTTTGAGTTTACGAATCCTGTCTGTTACTGTTAAATCCACCCAATACATTTGTAATTTGAGATATTGTACTTTGCAGTTCTAGAAAGTCCATTTGATAATTTTGTAGATTACAATTCTCTGTTGAAGTTTTCCTGTGAACCATTTTGTCATAGTTTCCACTTTTCTCTTTAACATATTTGTAAGTTATTTAAAATGCCCTTTTTGCTAATTGCAATATTTAAGTCATTTGTGGGTCTTCTTCTATTATCTTTTCTTCTCCTAAGAATGTGTGACCACATTTTCCTGCCTCTTCACGTGTCTTTTATAATTCTATATTGTAAAATAGAGATTGTATATAAATGGAGTAAGACTGAAGATGATATTTTTACCCAGATAGATTTTACCCTTTCCTTATTAGGCAGATAAGATAAGGGGCCAATCACAACAATATGATTAGAAAATGAACTAAATTGTGGTTAGGTTGTAGCCCTGTTAGACTCAGTCTCCCTCTGGTTTGATTGAGATCTAGTCAAGTCTCTACCTCCTTAGCCATAAGACACTGTGGAAAATTCATTTATGCCTTTCCGAGTTTTGCATTTAGCTTTTAAGTTTCCCAACAAACATAGCTTCAAAATTTACAAATATCATGAGATGGAGGCCAGATGTGTGTTTGACACCTTTCCCCCCGCCCCCCAGTAGAACTTTGTCTCCTAAGCACTGTGAGTATATGGGAAATTTCAGTTTGTTATTCTGCACCACCCCCCACCCCGCCCCCAGCTTCCTTTGCCACTCAAGCACTTAGCAAATGTTCTATGGGAGAAAACCAGCCGTGCTTCATGGGTTTTTTTCAATCTAAGGTCTCATATATTTAATTATAGGAAATAATTGGACATCAGATCTTTAAATGTTTCATCTTCTGTTTCTTTTTTTTGAGACTCCTGTTAAATGGACGTAGGTACTTATGTTGTCATTCATATCTCTTTTCGTTTCTTTATATTTTCCATTTCTAAATGCTTCCTGGATATATTATTTATGTTGGTTTCTGTCCTTAATGATCTTCCAACTCTCGCATCTATTCTTTGACTAAATACAGTTTGCTCTTTATCCCATCTACGGAATTGTTTTAATGATCAATGATAATATTTGTCATTCTTAACATTTCTAGGTATTTTCTGTAATTGCCCTTCTTGCTTCTTATTTTCAATGCCCTCCCTTAGATCCTGAACATACGTATTGTCCTTATTATAAATTCTTCTTCTGCCAAGTCTATTCATTTTACTTCTGCTAGTCATTCGTTTGGTGGCTGTCTTTGGCTCTGAGCTCATGTTCATCTGGAAGTGTCAAGTCTCTTGGCCAATGATGTGCTTTGGGAGGAAGAGTGAGATTAAAGACCATATTTCAGCTTTGGCTTCTTTCGGTGAAGTTTTGAGGCGAGTGCTCCAGGGTACAGAACCTCGCACCTGTTCTGTTTTTCACTGTCCACAGATAAACTCGAGAACGCTGCCTTCTAGAGAACATCTCTGAGCTTTGCCCCGGTCACTCCTTTTTCCTAAGAGCTGCCTCTCTTTGTGGGTTCACTGATCCCAACCAAGGTGTGGAAGAGGAAGTAGAGACTCATCAGTGGCTGCCTGCCTGCCTTCATTTATTGAATCTATTTCCCACCTTAACCGCCTGCAGAACTGCCTTGAGGATACCTTTCCATGTCTAGCTGGTGCTGCCCACAGAGGCGGTAGGGCAGGCTAACTACCATACACCTGGAGAATTGTGGAGGAAAGAAAAGTCCACGATTAGAGAGCCTTGTCCCAGATTCTCAGTCATTCTTTTTTTTTTTCCAATAAGATTTTTTTATTAAAATACAGCTGGCATACAATATTCTATTAGTTTCAGGTGTACATCATAGTTGTTCAACAATACCCTCCTGGCACTATACAGAGTTGTTACCACATTATTGATTATATTCCCTATGCAAAGAAGTGATCACCATGGTAAGTCCAGCAACCATCTGACACTGTACCACGCTATCACAACATTATTGATCTTTCCCGACTTTTTCAATTTTTCAATTAGAGTTGACATTCAAGGGAGCCCCCATTAGACTGTCTGCTGACTTCCCACCAGAAACTCTGCAGGCCAGAAGGGATTGGCAGGAAATATTCAAAGTGATGACAAGTGAGGAGCTACAACCAAGATTACCCAGGAAAACTACCACTTAGAATCCAAAGACAGGTAAAGAGCTTCCCAAACCAGAAAAAGCTAAAGGAGTTCATCACCACCAAACCAGTATTACCAGGAATCTAAGAGGGACTTCTTTAAGATGGGAGGGGAGTTAGGGGTTGGGGCAAAGGGAAAGGGATTAAGAAGTACAAACTGGTTGTTACAGAGTACTCATGGGGATGTAGGGTACAGCATAAGGAATATAGTCAATAATATTATAATAACTAGGTGTGGTGCCAGATAGGTACTAGATCTTTCGAGGTGATAGATGGGAGTGGGTTGGGGGCAGGGTGAAAAAGGTGAAGGCATTAAGAAATACAAATTGGTAGTCATAAAATAGTCATGGGGATGTAAAGTATCGAGAACATAATCAATGATATGGTAATAATTATTTACAGTGCCAGGTGGAACTAGTCAGGGGGATCACTTCCTAAATTATATAAATGTCTAACCACTATGCTGTATACTTGAAAGTAATACAAAATAATACTGAATGTCATTCACTCTTGATATGCAGCTATCTCCATCTCTCTGCTCCAGTATTCACCCAGACTGGGACCTATCTAGCTTCTGGTTTCTCCAGGGATTAGGTTCTAGAATATGTCACCTCTCTCTCTTGTAAACAGTGTCTCCAGGGTTGAGTTTGGGGAGGGAATCTGCAGTCCACTTAATTCAGCACCAAGATAGGAATCTGACACACCAATCTGATTTTCATGTCTAGAAATTCCCCTGGTCTGCTAATGGTTCATCTTATTTTCTATTTCGATTAGATACTGATTGCTTTACAATTTATTTGTATATCTATTCTGTCATTGCAAACGCAAGACTATGTTCTGAAACGCTTCCCTGTCTTCATCTGAAGGATGTCATACTTAGTAAGTGAGAAGCTGGGGTCTCATACTCTTTCCTCCCATTTCTCCCATCTGTAAAATGGGAGTGAGTAGCCTAGACAATATTTGAGGACCTTTCCACCTCCCATGGGCTATCACTATGTTTGACTCCTTTCCTTCTTCTTCTTCTTTTTTTTAAATGCAGTCATTTTCATACTTTTTTATTTTTTATTTTTTATTGGGGAATGTTGGGGAACAGTGTGTTTCTCCAGGCCCTATCAGCTCCAAGTTGTTGTCCTTCAATCTAGTTGTGGAGGGCGCAGCTCAGCTCCATGTCCAGTTGCCGTTTTCAATCTTTAGTTGCAGGGGGCACAGCCCACCCTTCCACGCAGGAATTGAACCAACAACCTTGTTGTTGAGAGCTGGCGCTCTAACCAACTGAGCCATCGGCTGTCCCTCCGGCAGCTCAGTGGCAGCTTCAATCTAGTTGTGGAGGGCCCATGTGGGAATCGAACCGGCAACCCTTCTCTTAAGAGCTCGTGCTCTAACCAACTGACCATTGGGCCACCCCAGCTCCTTTCCTTCTTTACATTTCCCATTAGTTTGGAAATGTGGGTGGTGGCACCATACACTTCCTGGTTTCCAGAGAGCAAAATATACAGCTGAGAGATGAAAACTGTTTCCTCTTAGGAAAAAAAAAAAGCATAAACCAGCTACAAAAACAATTCCCATAAAGAGCAACGAGGCTGGATGAACACAGAACTATCCTGAGAAATGTAAGCCTGGTGGCAGGGGGTGGGGACGCGGAGTGAGGGGCGATTTTAAGATTTCTTGTTCTCCCAAAACAAAAGCAGACTTCCATGTTACTTTGAACTTGCCCTCTGAACTTTCAGGGGCCCTGAAAATTCCCACAGCTGGTGATGACGAATGTGAGAGTATAATTCTGGAGGAGAGAGGGGTGCCTCTGTGTGGCCTGTGATGCCAGAACACAGCGATAAACCGAATGCGCTCCAAGAATCTTGCCTTTCAAATATTCAGTGAGGGCTCTTTACGGGGGCAGAAGCCATCACGCTCAGGGAAGAGCTAACTCCACTCTGAGGGGGGCCAGGGGGGTCAAAAGGACACCAGATGCTCGTTCTCCTCTAAATCTTTCCTTAGACTTGTATTTGATTATTCAGCCTGGGCCCCTTTGCCATAAAAGCCTGAGCCTGACGGCCCTAGAACTGAGAGGGCTGGGGTGATGGGTGGGACTTTGGAGTCGAAGAATGAGGCACAGGCAGACCTCACTCCTTGCCATCCGTGATTTTAGGTATATAAATCCATAGACTACTGGGCAAGGACCTCAGCTCAACCCTCATAATACAGATTGGGAAACTGAGGCTGAGAGAGGCCAAAGACTTGCCTGTTGTCACAGAGTGAGTCAGTAGCTGACCTAGGATTAGAACCCACAGCCTCTCACTCGTCTGCAGGAGTCTGATACCTGTACCCAGGTGCCTCAGGTAAGTTCCTGAAGCTTCTAAGCCCCCTACTGAGTTTGAGGGAGACCCTGGGCCAGGCATAGAGTAAGGGCTAACTGAATATGCGTGACTGTGATGGGTGATGGGTGCCGTGGTGGGCTGACAGGACCCCCTCACGACTGAAGGACTTACTCCCCTGGCTGTTGGCAGTACCGCAGGAAGACATGTCTCAGCTTGTAAGCCTTCTTTGGGAATTGCCTCTGCTGAAGAAAGTAACTGATCACGTCACCCCCTTCCCAAGAGACCTACGTCTGTTGACTGTTCAGTGCTTGGCTATAAAAGGCCAACCCTGGCCCCAACACAGAACAACTCTAAGGAGGTCACCCTAGCTCCAGAGTGCCCTTTGGGGGTGGCCAGGTCATTTGTTAAGACTATCCTTTTCCTGTGGGAGCCACCGGGTTGAAGGGAGCATGGCCATCTCCTCTCCCCACCATGGAGTGTGATCGTTCACTGATATTGGTGTACTCTGAAAAGGGGGAATCATCTGGCAAAAAATGTCACTTTGCCTGCTGTGTTCAAGGCTCCCATTTGACCAGACAGTGTGAAGGTGGAACCCATCCTTCACCAGGCCGAGAACCACCAGCTCCGGTGGATAAAGCCGCAGTGGTGCTAGAAGTCAAGTCAGAGGAGAAGGGGGTTCCCGGCAAGAAGCCAGCGATAGGGAAGGAAAGAATGAAGGCTATTGGCGTTACGAGGCAGAAGAAGCCTCTGGGAGGACAAAAGGCTGCTGCTACCAAGAAAACAGCAGCTGAGACGAAGCCCGCAGAAAAGAAACCCGCCACAGAAGAAAAGAAGCCTGAGGCATAACCTTAAAATTTGTTTATTCCTTAAAGTTCAAGTCACTTTGGACAGCTCATTTTGAATAAAAACTTGATCAAAGAGGCAGTGAGAAACATGAAAGATCACACAAACAAACAGACTGTACTGTGGCCAACTTCTCCCTCTGCCCAGTCCTGTTTCCTCCCTTTTGTCCCCTGGTATTGAGCCTAAGATCATCCCTAATAAACTTCCAGCACACTAACCTCCATTTCAGAGTCTGCTTCCCAAGAACTGATCCCGACACACTTGGGTTGAATTATAGTCATGAGGAAGCCAGACCTTGGGAAGGAGCGGGGGTCAGGTGGTTTCAGTCATGGTGAGAGAGCAGCTGAAGAGACGTAGGGCACAGACTCTGGACCACATGGCTGGGGTTCCTTCCTCCCTGTAATAGCTCTCTGCCCTGTCGTGCTCATGCCTGCAGTTCCAAAGAAGGGGGAGAGGGCATGTGATTAATGTGATTATTGCTGTTCCAAACTGGGATCTCTCGTCACTACTTGAAAACCATGCTATGTGTCCTGGAAAATCCATCTCTCCCATTGTTCACAGCCACGATCCAAAACGGACACCTTTTCCTAGGCTCCTCCCACTCTTGCTTCCCTTGCTCTCAGAAGATGAGCTTGCCTTATACTTCCTTCCCATGCCTTCTGTGGGGTCTCCACTGATTTTCCATCTCTCATTCTTATTACTCCATTGTCACCTCCTTCCCTCCTGTCCAAGGAAGTAGTGGCTCTCCTCACGCTCCGAATCCTGTCCCTTTCTGTCTTTTCAAAGGTCTCTCTGTGCCAAGTATCATACCCCTTCTTTTTCAGGGTACTTATCTTCTTTCTCTGTCTTTCTATCTTCCCACGGACACATAAACATTCTCAGATCTTGAGAAAAGCACTGCAATCTTTTCTCATCCATGTGCTCGTCAACTATGAGCACATGGAAGGAATGGTCCTTCCATTCACCATCCATCCACTTAATAAGCGCTAATTGAACACCTACTATGTGCCGGGCTCTAGTCTAGGTGCAGGAGTACAGTGATGAACAAAGTCCCAACTCTCATGGAACTTATATTGTATGGAGGGAGATAGAAAATAAATGCATAAATGACAAATATATAATATAATATTGATAGAGAATAATTAAGTGCTAAGTGGGAAAAATCAAACAGAGTAAAGAAGTTTGGGACGACTAGAGATGGTGGGTAGGTGGGTATCACTTTATATTGGGTGGTCATGGAAGGCCTCCCTAGTAAGGTAACATTTGAACAGACAGACCTGGAGAAAGTAAGGAAATTAGTTATATGGAAAACTGAGGTAAGAGTGTCCCAATCAGGAGGAAGAGCAAGTGCAAAGGTCCTGAGGCAAACAGGCCTGGTGAATTCAAGGAACAGCCAGGAAAAGAGCATGAAGTAAAGGAAAAAAAAGGGACTGTGGCAGGAGATGATATCAGAAGGATAGCAAGGGGGCAGGTCATGTTGTGCTGTATAGGCCAATTTAAAGACTCAGCTTTTACCCTGGAGAAATTTGAGTGGAGGAATAATAATTTGCCCATGTTTTAAAGGATCACTCCGGCTGCTGTGTAGAAAGTAAACTGTAGAGAGAAAAGATGGAAGCAAAAAGACCAATTGGGAGGCTATTGCAATACAGGCAAGCGATGGGAATGGCTTGGACCAGGGGGTAGCTGTGGAGATGAAGAGAGGTCATCAGTTTCTGAATATATTTTGAAGGTAGATTCAGTGGGATTGGTGATGTGGGGTTCACAAGGAAGAGAAATATCAAGGAAAATTACAAGATTTTTGGCCTGAGTTACTTGGAAGAATGGAGTTGCCATCACCTGAGATAGGAAGACTCTAAGAGAAATGGTTAATTTTGGTTTTGTGTTGTTTTGGTTTCTTTCGTGTGGAGGGGTGAAATGGAAATTATGAGTTTAATTAGAGACAAATGGAGATGTCTAGTAGGAAGTTAGAAACACAGAATTCAAAGACAGTCCAAGTTGGAGATTTGAATTGGAGAGTTGAAGGATGAGATGACCAAGGGAGTGGGTGTAGACCCAGAAGAAAAGAGTTCTGAGTACTGAGTCCTGGGGTTCTCCAACATGAAGGAGTTGGGTAGAAGAGAAGGACCCAGCATAGGAGATAGAAGGAGCAACTAGTGAGGGGAGAAGAAAAAGCAAGGGAGTTCCAGAAGCAGAAAGTGTTTCAGGAAAGAAATCGATTGAATCAGGGAAGAGAGTGAAAATGTCTACGATGTAGGGGAGAGGGAGAGTGGCTACAGTGATACCCTTGAGTAGTTGAGAGTGCACCAGAGGAAGGCGGCTTCTGCAGGAGCAGCCACCCCTCTCCCACAGCACGAGGGGTCAGGCAGAGGATGTGGGCCCAGATGAAATTTCTCCCCTCCCAATTCTGCTCTTCTAAAGGGTGGCTTTCCCCTCCTGCCTCTATCAGCTGACCCCTCTGCTGGCCTCAGACCCATGAAGGATAATCTTCCCAATTGTGCATTGTCTTAGAGAAATGCCAGACCTGGGCAAGTCCCTGATAATGTTCACTTGTCAAATTCTTTCGATGTTTCAAGGACAGCTATAAGTCCACTTTTTCTGGGAACCCTTCCCTGACCTCCACAGCCCAGGCCACACTGCTCCCCCGGCCCCGACTTCCTCCTCCTACTCCAAGACTGGCATTGACCAGCAAGCATCGTTGTAGACCTAGGATGGATGTCCTCTTCAGCTGCATTTCCACTTATGACCAGGAGGGGGCGAAGGGTAGCAAGTCCCTGTGTCAAAAAGAGCGGGGAGAAATGTCTACTCAGGTCCTCTGCCCATTATGAAATTGTATTGTTTTATTTTTTTTTGGTGTTAAGTTGTATGAGTTCCTTATATATTTTAGATATTAACCCCTTACAGATGTGTCATTGGTGAATATCTTTTCCCATTCAGTAGGTTGACTTTTCGTTTTGTTGATGGTTTCCTTTGCTGTGCAAAAACTTTTTAGGTCAATGTAGTCCATTTGTTGATTTTTTTCTTTTGTTTCCCTTGCCCAAGAAGCCATATCCAAAAAGATATTGATAAGAACAATGTCAGAGAGTTTACTGCCTATGTTTTCTAATAGGAGTTTTAAGGTTTTGGGTCTTACATTTAAGTCTTTAATCCATTTTGAATTTATTCGTGTATGTGGTATAAGAAGGTGGTCCAGTTATGTTCTTTTGCATGTGTCAGTTCAGTTTTCCCAACACCATTTATTGAAGAGACTGTCTTTACCCCATTGTTTATTCTTGCCTCCTTTGTCATAGATTAATTGACCATTATTAGTCGGCCATTAAATAGAATGAAATCTTGCCATTTGTGACAACATGGAAGGACCTAGACGGTATTATGCTAAGTGAAATAAGTCAGACAGAGACAAATACCATATGATTTCATTATATGTGGAATCTGAAAAACAGAATAAACGAACAAATAAACTCACAGAGGCAGAGAACACTTGGATGGTTGCTAGATGGGAGGGGGTTGAGAGATGGGTGAAAAAGTGAAAGGATTAAGAAATACTAATTGCCAGTTAGAAAAATAGTCATGGGGATGTAAAGCACAGCATAGGGAATGTAGTCAATAATATTGTAATAACTATGTACGGTGCCAGATGGGTACTAGACTTAGCAGAGTGATCACTTTGTAAGTTGTATAAATGTCTAATCAATATGCTGTACACCAGAAACTAATGTAATATTGTATGGCATCTGTAATTGAAAAAATTTTTTAATTAGTTTCAGGTGTACAAAACAATGCACTACTTAGACATTTCACCCCTCACAAAGTGATAACCTCCTGCCCCAATCTATTGCCCCTCTGACATCATATATATCTATTACAATTCCACTGACTCTATTCCCTATGCTGTACTCCATGTCCTGTGACTATATATACATTACTATATATATATTAAATTATAATTGACATACAATATTGTTCAGCTTCAGCTTCAGGTGTACAGTGCCATGATCAGGCATCTACATCATCCCTGAGGTGGTGTCCTTAATAAGACAAGTGCCCATCTGACACCCTACAAAATCTTTACATTATTGATTCTATTCCCCAAACTGTCTTTCATGTCCCCGTGGCAATCTTGTAGTTACCAATATATGCTGTCTAATCCCTGCCCCTTCTCCCTCATCCCCACCCTCATCCCTTCTAGCAACCATCAGTTTTTCCTCTATATCTGAGACTATTTCTGTTTACTTTGCTCATTAATTCAGTTCTTTCGATTCCACATATAAGTGAGATCATATAGTATTTGTTTTTCTCTGACTGATTTATTTCATTTTGCATAATGTTCTCTAGGTCCATCCATGTTGTTGCAAACGGTAAAATTTCTTTCTTTTTTATAGCTGCGTAATACTCCATTGTATAAATGTACCAGTTTCTTAATCCAGTCATCTACCGATGGGCATTTTAGTTGTTTCCATGTCTTGGCTATTGTGTAAAGTGCTGCAATAAACATAGGGGTGCATATGGTTTTTCGAATTAGCATCTTGAATTTCTCTGGATAGATACCTAAGAATGAAATTGCTGGGTCATAAGGTAGTTCCATTTCCAATTTTTTGAGATACCTCCATACTGATTTCCATAGTGGCTGCACTGAAAATGTTTTTAATTAAAAAAATAAGAGCAGGGAATTTGGAGGCCAACTGTTAGTCCCTTCCTGGCTTTGCAGGCCACTTGTCCGTGGTGCTAGTGTGCTTCATTAGTCCTGTCTGCTACGTGGCAGAAGAGGGAATCCCTCTGCTGCTCTCAGTGAGAAACAGCCGCTGGCTCAATGGGCGATAGAGGAGACTGGGGAGGACTGTTTGGGAGGAAGAGGAGGCAGAGGCCCAGAACAGCTGGCCCACTTGCCCTGGCCATATGGCCATACTTGGCAGGCTGGGGGGGTCGTGGTTTCTGGCCTACTGTACGGTCCGCTTCCCACTGCCACCAGCCAGGGTTAAAGCATTCACTCCAGAGTTCAAGTTTGCAAGGTCAAGTTTCTCGACATGGGGTAGAGGGTAGGGGGCGGGTGAGGAAATAACAATGGGGACCTTGGGTTCCTGCCCTGAGGAAGCTCTCACAATGCCTGGGGAGATATGACATGGGACTAAGAGAGAACACTGGGCAGCACACGTCAGAGCAGACCAGGTTTGAAGTTGGCACCTGTGCCTGGAGACTTGGGGAAAGTAAGTGGACTTGTACAGTTTGAGAGAACCACCGCAGAAGTGAAAGAAATTGGACTGTGTGAATATTTACAGAGGGGGGAGAGTGATGGAAAGAGACTATACTTTGACAACAATTCTGACCTCAACAGAATGGGGGCTGATTGGGGAATTTCTAAGCTCAGGGGAGAAACTTGGTGGCTGGGGTCATTCCTCAGGGGTAGCCACCCATCTCCCTGAACAAGAAAAGTTGTAGCCACTGCTAAAGTTCCCATTTGGAAACCCAAAGCCCATCACCGATTGTCTGTGGAGGTGTCGGGTTTCCTTGGAGAGTCTGGTTATAGAGATTTCTTTAGCAGTCATGTTTGTGATGATCTCATCATGGGAAATGAGGAAAGGAGAAGAGGTGCCAAATATGTCGTTGTGCTGACCTGCTTTAAGTAAACAAACGCAAGATTGTATTCATTAGCAACCGCTAGCCACAAAGGTGGAAAAGCAGTTAAGCCAACAAGAACTAATATCCCACATCTGAGGAAATAACCTTGGGTGAAGTGGGCCAGTGGGAAGACAGCCCCATGTCTGGTGGCAGAAGCAGAATGGTGAGACACTGGCAGAGGACTGAGCCTCAGTGGCTAACTGGGGACACTGCAGCTCACACAGCCTGCTGATCTCGGACGGGTGTTCCCCCAGCAGTGACCTGCGTGGAGACCTCGCAGCACACAAGAACTGCATGGTCCAAGAGGGGCCACTTCCATCACACACTGTATTTCTCCAGAAGAGAGTGACAGTGAGCTGAGAGAAGGCAGGGAGGGTAAGGGAGCTAGGAAGGGAAGTCAGTGGTCCTGCCTCAGAAATCAGGGATTGATATGCAGAACTGTCGGATTAAGAACACCGCACTAGGGAGGGCTGAAGAACCTGTTCTCACCATCGGGCAGTTAAGCCTTCTGTGTTCATACCAGGCCTGGGACTATGCTCAGATGTCCCGAAGATACTTGGTCACAGTGTCTCAAGCCCAACTGAAGACAATATTAGTACTGACATTGCTGTTTGCATGCAGCGGGCCAGACAGGGCAGGGGAATAGTGCGGACTGGGGGGCTGATGACCTCCAGGGATGCTGGCCCCGACGGCAGGCCTTGATGCCCCACTCTCTGCCCCCATGCCTAGGAGCAGGCAGACAGACACAGCGGCCACCAAACCTACACTCAGAAATGCATGTGCTCAGAGTCAGATACAGAGTTACTCACGTGTGTTCACAAATACACGTACCCATGCACCACACACACACACACACACACACACACACACACCACAGAGTTAAGTTTGAATTCAGCACTAACTTCAAGGGGGCAAATCCTGGTTCCTCCACTTAATCGTTGGATAGCCTCAAGCAAGTTACTTAATCTCTTTATGTCTTAATTTCCTTATTTGTAAAGGTGAGAATAATAATAGCATTTACCTCACTGAGTTGGTGTGAAGACAAAATGAGATAAAATGTCAAAGGGCTAAAACAGTGGCTGACACGCTGAGATGCATGTATTCATGCATATTTCCTAAGCCCTCCCCCATACTTCTGCTGGCACTTAGTGGTGGGTTTGGCAAAAGCACAAGGTTAGAGCCTCGGTTTTCTCATCTGCAAAAATGGGGATAATATTATCTACCTGGTGGACTGTTGTGAGGATTCAAAGAGACCAGCATGGAAGACCGGGGCCCACAGAAGCCGTTACACTGGAGCTGCTACCTACCTACCATCTGTAATGGTAGAGAACAGGTCACAGGACAGGTGCAGGGTCGGGATGAGCCCAGGGAGAGACTGGCTCCCTCTGCTCCTAGGCTGGAGGTCCAAGCCTGACCCGCATTTCCTCCCAGGCTGGAGCTGGGTCCTATAAGGACAGAGCCCAAGGCCACGGGGGTAAGAGCTGCTCCCCTGGCTGGAGCCTGGTATGGCCAGCGCCTGGCTTGAGTCTGGGGACAGGGCTGGCCGGGTGGCCGTGGGTGGAAAGAAAAGAGGGAAACCAGCTCCGTGGAAATTACGCTGCGGTTGGCTCAGACGCCCACGATGCTGTATTTATAGAGCGCTCCCTCTCCCCACAGCGCTTAATTCCTCGCAGTAGAGTTAACCCTTTCCAGGCCGCGATACCAGTCTGATGCCTAGGGAAAATACAGACCCGGGGTCGGAGAGCGGGATCTGAGCTCCCGCTCTGCCGCCAGCAGCCTGGAGAGTGGGGGAGGGGTGGGGGGACGGGTGGGGGGAGGGGTGGGGTGGGGTCGGGGAGTCAGGACCGGTCACCTGTTCCCCGCACAGAAAATAACTTTGGATCCTGGGACTGCGGGAGGGGTGGGGGAGGGGCAGCGATTAGACCTGCCCCCCTTCCCGAAGCGCCGGGTCTCCCCGCGGGGTCTGGCCGGGGTCAGGGGCGGGGTCCAGGCCCAGCTCCCTGCCCAGCGGGCGGGCTCAGGCCTTGGCCCCAAACCGCCGCGGCGGGGCCAATCCCGCCTCCGGGCGCACCCGGCCGCCTGTCCCGCCCGGCCCGAGGCTTTCTCCGGCCCGCCCCGCCCCTCGGGCTCCCTGGCTGCCCCGACCCCCACTCGGGCCCGGCTCGCGGCGGCGGCGGCATCCGCGACTCCGCAGCTCGGCCGAGTTCTGGATCCGGGAGTGGGCGCGGCGCGGTGAGTGCTGGCGTGGCGCGGGCGCCGAGGCCTTTGTCTGCGGCCCGGGCGGCTGCAGCGCCGCTGGAGGGGGCAGTGCGGCGCCCCCCCCGCCCTCGCGGGCGCCCCCACGCCGCGCCTTTCCAGTCCCGGGCCGGCCTCAGCGCCGAGCACCCGGAACTCGGGCGGCTTCCCCGACCCCCGGGCCCAGGGCAGGGGGGGCCTGGAATCCCACCCCGCCCCCCGCCTTGCCTCCCCTCGCTCGGGCCCGGGGGGCTGGGGCGCGGTGCGACCTGCCTGCACCCCGGACGCCCTGGAGGAGCTGCGAGCGTGGTCGTGATTGCGGAGAGCCGGGTTGTAAGGGGCTTGGAGGCCGTTCTGTCACTGTGTCGTGATTCTGGAAAGCGTGCCCCGCTAGCTGGAGCTGGGAGGCAAGAGGAAAACACCCTGACCACGAGTTCTGAGAGAGGGAGCTGCCAGGGAGACGGGGGCGAGTGGCTCCGGTCCACTCTGCTTGGCCTTGAAGGATGAAGGAGTGGATGACGGGAGGATCTCCACGGGCAGCAGTGGGCGTGAGGGGGACAGAGTCTGACAACAGGTAGGGACAGCTGGCCTGCGTGAAGGGGTAAATAGGTGTGGGGGAGGGGAGGAAGCAGCCGGAGGCCAGAGAACCCGAGGGCGCAGAGGTGGGGCGGTTTGGGCCCGGGAAGTCTCAGGGAGATGGTGGGTGAAGCAGGGTGCACAGGAGATGGACTCCGGTGGAGGTAAGGTAGGAACCAGGTGGGGGCACACTGGAGGGTAGGGGAGTGAATCGCAGCTCCCAAGGCCCTCACTTGCTGTTTAGTCGGCGAATTGGCAGGTTTGGAGGTCTAAGGCAGCCAACTGCCAGAAAAGGGGTTTTACATCTAAGGGAAACCCGCCCTAATGAGATATGCGTGATGGGTGACTCAGATACAGGATCTGTTGTTAAGGGAAAACGTCAAACAAATAGTAAAGCAAAAAAAATTGGGAGGTGGGGAGGGTTGGTTTGACTTAATTGAGAAAAACTATTTACCTTCAAATAGGTTAGATAATTGTAAAAGTGTCTGATTTCGCCATTCACTTGAGGTCCCAGGTCCTTTTCTTACCAGTGTCTTCAGCAGTTAGCTTCTGCTTTAGAAAGTATGGAAGCCCACTTGTCTTTAAGAGACTTCTTTATTTATTTAGTTTAGCCTCCTAGTTAATGGCCTCTGGCCTCCCAGAATTCCCTAGGAAATCTGATGCTGTGCAGCCTGCCTTGCAGTTTGGGGGCCTGCACATAGTTGGGGTATTTTTGGAGGCTGAGGGAAATGGAAGCCTAAACTTGAAATTGAAGTTTAAACTTGTCGGATGGGTCAGGTGGATCTGAGTGGCAGGGAGGCTTGGAGGGCTGCGGGGACGTGGGGTGTAAGTGGTGGCCCATAGTTCCTGCTCTTAAGAGGACTGTTTCGGGGTGAGCACATTTCCCTGACATCTGAAGTTCCCCAGCTTAAGCAGTAACTCTTCTGGTAACTGTTGAGTGTGGAAGTCTTTCTCCCCGTGTTACCTGCAGCACAGGCTGACATCAGGACTCAGTTTTCTTCCTGACTGCTCTGTGAGCATGTTTTTGCCCAGAGAGGCTGAAAGGCGAGGGTCTCTGGAGGGAGTAAGCTTTGAACTTGGTGGCTTCGGCGATGCTGTTATTGGTCCTATGACTGACCTTTGGAGTTCTTTTCTCTCTTCAGTGACGTCACTGGTGGTTTCTTCTGCCGACCTGCCCTGAGCCTTCCAATTTACTCCACTCCCGTGCTCTGAGATCCCGGCCATCCAGCTTGTTAGAGATGAGCAGCCTGTGTCATGCGAGCCTGAGGGTGAGAAGGGTGCCAGACTTGAGGAGTGCTTTCCTTCCTGACCCTGGTCCTCTTCAGCTCTGCAGGTCACCTGATGGGAGCAGGTCAGCTGGATGTCTGGGATGCTCGGAAGCCTGACGTCTGGGTGCTTGAATGTTTGTGGAAAGGCCAGTTAGAGAAGTGTTGTCCCTTCTGAGGAGGCTATATTTTTATACTGGTGAGGCTGACTTCTGAGGCTTCCTATGGGAATGCCCCCATCCTTAAACTGTGGTCTTCTCCAGAGTCATGTAACTTCATTCTTTGCAGGAGGATTTGGGTTTCACACCCACCCGATAATACCATTTGGAGTCAGAGATGCAGTGGGATCATAGAACTGTAATTTGGAACTCCACAGCACCCAGAGGGCCTCCTAGGAAGTGTTGTAGGACAGACATCCGGCCTGTGGCTGCCTGCTTCATGCATAGGTGTGCACGGTTTGGGCTGGTGAAGAAAATGGCCCAAATCCAGGTGGCCTCCAAGATGGTGGTCACACAGTGTCTGAGCCTGGGACCCTGAATCATGGGATCGGGAAAGGGAAGAAAGGCAGGCAAGATGATTTACAGCCTGAGAGCCTGCCCTCTGAGTGGGTGGCAACTTCTCACTGCTGTCCTTTTCCCACGCCTCACCCCACCCCCAGGAGATACAGGGGGGTCCACCAGCAAAAAAAGGAAGACACAGCCAAGACTTGGAGGGGAGGGAAGAGGGTGGGGACATGTGATCCTTGAGCAATTTCCTTTGGTCTTGTTAGCACAGAATGAATCAAACATCGGGAAAAGGGCCACATGTGCTGCTGTGCCACCCTCCCTCACTTGGCACCCCTAGTTCTGCCTCCCCTGCAGTATGAGCTTCCAGATAGGAGCACGGGGTTTTCGTGTTTTGGGGGCGGAGCTGTTTTGGGGGTAGGTGCTCAGTAGATGTCCTCTCATTTAATTGTTGCAGTCCTGTGAGGTCGGGTATCATTAACTCCGTTGTGCAGATGGGGACTCACATGCCCAAAGACACACAGCTGGCATGTGCTGGGGCAGGGATGCAGTCTGTCTCCAGAACGGGCTTTTTCCGCCACTCTGGAGGCCGGCGTGGGCTTCATCTCTCGTTCTGTAGCCTGGCAGATGTGCCAAGGGTCCCCACAGTGAGGCAGACAGGACTCACCTGGGGAGCTGGGAGAGGGGGGCCTGACTGGGGTGTCCCAGAGACTAGCCGTCCTGGACGCCCATTGCTGGCAGTTGTTGCCCTTAGAGGCCGGGTCCTCAGCACATGCGTGCCTGTAGCTGAGCAGTGCCTCTGCGCCCTGCCCCGTTCTCTCTGTCCTTCTCTTTGTGGTCCAGAGAATGGATACTTCCTCTGCATCCCTAATGCCTTTGGGCGTTGGGCCTTCCCGAGGCATCGAGGCTTTGGGAGTATGTTGGAGGGAAACCCACTGGGAGTGTGGAACGAGAAGCATTTTTTGTTGGGAGCCTTGGAGCCTTGGAGCAGGGAGTGAGACTCCTTCTGGGAGGCAGGACTCCCAGGTCACCCGAAAGTCAACATAGGCACCAAGGATCTGGGATTCCCCCCTCAGGGGAGACACTGGAGTGCGTGCTTGAGGGAGAGGCCCTGTACTGGGGAGGTGGCAGCAGCAGGGGCAGCAGGGCCTGGAGCCCAGGATGTGTGGTGCTGTGACCTGGCTTCTGGAAGGAGGAAGGGGGAGAGGACCACTAGGGATTGGCTGGACACAGAGATGTAGCCGAATTGTGCGTTTGCTACTTTGGAGCTGGGTGCTGGTGGGCTTCTAGGTGGAAAGGAGGTCATAGGAGCAGTAATGGTCCCAGGGACCTAGATATAATACATGGCCTGACAGAGGGAGTCTCTGCCATGGAGAGTGAGGTGGGAGGGAAAAGGGAGGCTCAGTGAGGCAGTGAGGCTTTGCCCCAGGCCCATGGCAATGACAACAATCAGTGACCATTGTCACGTTGCTGGGTGCTTTCCTAAGTCTTCTCTGTGTCTCGTCTTATTCTATTCTCTCAGCAGCCCTGTGGAGTAAGGACTGTTAACCTGTTTTAGAGACGTGGAGTCAAGTCTCAGGGGACTTCAGTCATCTATACCTGTTCGTGTGTCTCGCAAGACTTCTGAGTCTGAGTTTGAATCCAGGCCTGCCTGCTCCTGAGCCCAAGCGGTATGCTGGGGCAGACAAGGCAGCCCAATGAGTCCATTTAACAGGAATTGAGCCCTGGGGGCACTTGCCAGCTCCCAGTCACCTCCAATGGTGACTGATAACTGAGTCGGGCCCTTGGGCTCATATTCTCATCCGTACAATGGGCACGGAGGGGGGCACTGGACCAGGTGAACTCCAAGCGGCCCTCAAGCTCTGTGGGCTAGGGGAGCCTGCTACACTCCTGAGGGGGACTCCCTGGAGAACCAGAGGGCTGGTGCTTAGGGAGACAGGGTTGGTGGAGCTGTTCTACTGGGATGAGCCTCTGTCAGGGCAGAAACCTATAGAAGTTGGAGCAGGGAGGCGTTTAGACAGAATACGTCTGGAGAAAGTGTGTCTTTCCTGGGGTGAAGTTTGGAAAGGCTTCTGGAAAGGATGGGCTTCTTTGATGGTTGAGGAGATGAAGACTCAGAGAGGCAATGGGTTTGCTCAAGGGAACCTAGCACGCGAGTGATGGAGCCTGGTCTAAAAGGGATTTCCAGACATTTAGGTGGGCACCTAGCAGGACTCAGCAGAGGCTGAGTGAAGGCACATGTGTGTGCCACAGGCCTGCCAGGGATCCACCTTCTGATGTGGTCTTACGATCTCTCATCTGTTCCCTCCCGCTCTCCACTCCCCTTGTTCCCATCCCTTCTTCCGGCTGAACCTCTTCTGAGCTCAGCATAGCTTCACGTTCTTCAGGGTTCTGTGCCTCCAGTGGTGTGTGTGCGTGTGTGTGTGTGTGTGTGTGTGTGTGTGTGGCCTCTGCACACACTTCCAGCTCTGAGATGTTGTCATGCTGCCTTGTCAAGTGGTGTTGAGCCCTAGAAGATGCAAACTCATTTTGGGGTGGCCTCCTAGCCATAAGAGGCAGACCAGCTGCTGCAGGAGAAGTCTCAGCATGCTCTCCGACCCACAGAGATGGGCTGGTTCTCTGGTTTTGCCACCTCCCATTCTGATGCCCTGACTTCAGTGTGGAGAGGGTGCTGTGGTGGGGACGCGGTGGCTTAGAAAGCCTAGGGGCTCTTCTCTGTCCTGTTCTCCTCTCTTTCATGTTATTCTAAAGCCAAAAAGGAAGCAGGTGGACGATGCCAAGAAAATCTTGGCCCCACTCTGCTGGGCTGGCCCTGATGACACACTGCTGTCCTGACTCACACAGAAATCACTTTGAGAGGAAGAATTGATTTCTTTTGGGTGAGATCACGGGGCTGGGGAGTGGTGCCCAGTGGACAGACAGCCTTGAACACAAAAAGGCCTGAACTGCCTCAGATCATCAGGAAAAGGGAAGGTCAGCATGGGTCAGTTCCCAGGGAACTCTGGAGACCTCCCTTCTCTCCCCAAACGCCCACCCATTTATAGAGCACCTATACTCATCAAGTCAGTTTAGACAGTTTGCTCAGTGGAGTCCTGAGATCATCCTATGAGGGTAGAATTTATATTCCCTATTTTACAAATGAGCAAACTGAGGCTCAGAGAGGATGTTTTCCCAAAGTCATATGACTAGGAAGCGACAGAGTCTGGATTTGAACCTGTATCTCCAAATCCAAAGTCATCTTCTGAGACACCAGGGTTCACTTCTTCCATGAAGTCCCCTGTGACTGTGCCGGCCCAGTACGTGGTCACAGCACAGGATGGTGGCTGGGGGCCTTCTTTGATGGTTGAGGAGATGAAGACTCAGAGAGGCAATGGGTTTGCTCGAGGGAACCTAGCACGCGAGTGATGGAGCCTGGTCTAAAAGTCACATAAATCTTTGATGTTGCTGTTTTCCTTTTGCCTTTTGTTAATTGCAAAACAAGTACATGCTCATTGTCCAAGTTACAGAAGTGTATCGACTAGAAGAAGAAAGTAGACTTGTACCCTCATTCCCATGCCCTAAGGTTGGGTTCGCTGTCACATTTCCAGACCCTTTTCCCATATACGAGATGTGATCAAACAATATGGTGAATGTTTAATAAAAAAATTTATTACAGTAAAAGACACATTGTCATTAATCCCCCTCGAAATACTCCCCCTCGCTTTGAACACTCTTACCCGTCATTCTTGCCACTTTCTGAAGCAGTTCTGGAAGTCCTCTTTTGTGAGAGTCTTTAGTTGCACAGTCATGGCGGCCTCCTTGTCCTGAATTGATTCAAAATGTTTTCCTTTCATCGTCATTTTGACTTTGGGGAAGAGCCAGAAGTCGCAGGGGGCTCGATCCAGTGAATAAGGTGGATGAGGACACGCTGTAATGTTTTATTGGATAGAAATTGTTCCAGAAGTGATGTGTGACACAGAGGATTGTCGTGATGGAGGATGAAGTAAAGACACTCGTGAAAGAGGACTTCCAGAACTGCTTCAGAAAGGGGCAAGAATGATGGGATGAGTGTGTTTGAAGCAAGGGGGAGTATTTTGAGGTGGATTAATGGCAATATGTCTTTTATTGTAATAAATTTTTAAAATTTAAACATTCACTGTATTTTTCGATCACATCTCATAAAAACATCCATCCATCCATCTCTCTATCAACCTAAACACATATGCCCTCATTCATTCATTCATTCATTCACTGAACAATGCACGGAGCTCTCACTATGTGCCAGCCTTTGCTAGAATTAAGGATACAATAGTAAATAAAGCAGACTTAGTTCCTGCTCAGGAAGGTTCCAGTATGACAAGAAGAAAACAAACTGGGCAATGAATAACAGGGACTGTCTGAGAGTGGCTGAGCTCTGACCCAACTTTTCTGCCAAGGTGAATCTCAGGATGGAGAGGTGTTGCCCATCCACCCAGGAAGAAGGAACTATGTTTGCAAGGGAACTGGAAGGCCTTTGGGGGTGGGGGTGGAGGTGGGGAGGTCAGGAGGGAGGCGAGTCTGGGGCGGTGGGCAAGGCCAGACCAGGTAGGGCCATGGAGGAGCTGGGATCTTATTCCAAGTAAGAGGAACAGTCATGGGATAAAATATTGAAAGTGAGTACGTGATGCAGTTATTCTGGCTGCAGTGTAGAGTATAGATTATAGATTGGAGTATAGAATTGGGTGGGGGGGACACCAGAGAAAGTGGGGAGACTGGTGAACTGGCTTTTGTGGTCATCCAGGCAAGAGATGATGCTAAGTTGTCAGACCAGAGAGAGAAGCGGAAGTGGAGAGAGAGAGAAGATTTATCAGGGTCAGCAAACATTTTCTGCAAGGGGCCAGAAAGTCTTTGCAACTACTTGTTCTGCTATTGTGGTGCAGAAGCAGCCACAGACAACATGTAAAGGAACAAAGTGTGGCTGTGTGCTGATTACAGAGGCTGAAATGTGAATTTGACATAATTTCTTTGTGCCACAAAATAATCTTTTTCTTTTGATTTTCCCCCAACCACTTAAAAAGGTAAAACCTTTCTTAACTGGTGAGCTGAACAAAAAGAGATGGTGGGCTGGATTTGGTCCTCAGGCAGCTGTAGATTGCAGAGCCCTGGGATGTGTTTGGGGGTGAGCAATGGCTGTGCTCAGTGACGGATTGTAGAGGTGAGGGAAACTCAGGTTTCTGGCTCGAGCAGAAGGTGGAGAGTGGTGCCTTTCCGCAGTGGGCAGGGCTGGGCAGGAACAGGTTTGGGGGAGAAATCAGGAGTTTGATGAAGCACATGTGCAGAGGGAGAGGCCTCTGAGTCACTGGAACAGATGTTTAGGAAACAGTCGGGCTTAAGTTTGGAGATCAAATGGGAGGTGTGGGCTAGAGAAGTCAATTTGGTAGTTGCCAGGATATAAATGATATTGAAAACCAGAGAGTGGGTAAAATCATCCAGGAAAAGACTAATAGGGAGAGTTAAGGAGAGAGCCTAGAAGGTGCAAGGGGTTCAGCACTGGACGACGAGGGGCCTGCTGTGAAACATGGGTGATACCGAGAGAGAGGTGACTAGGTCTGGGACCACAGGGCTTGACAGTTTGTTAATACAGCAATTCAGTCATACAACCCGCGATACAGTCTGTTCACTCAACAATACGTCCTGGACTTCGTATTAGTACACGTTCTTTTCAAAAGCTGTATGATGTTCCATTGTGTAGATGTGCCATGTAGTTAACGGTCATAGTTAAAACACTCATTCCCCATTGTTTCTCATTTCTGCTGCTACCTGGCCGACTGAGCAGTGGTGCTAGTGCTTCTGTAAATCAGTTTCTAACACGATGGCCCACGGGCCAAATCGTCTGCTGCTTGTTTTTATATAGCGTACAAGCTCAGAACGGGTTTTGCATTTCTAATGGTTGGAAAACATCATGTGATTCGTGGCAATTACATGCAATTCAAGTCTGAGTGTCCACAAATAAAGTTTTATTGCAACATCTCCGTTCACCCCGTTACACATAATCTACCACTGCTCTCCTGTTCCTGCAAGTAGTTGTGACAGATACTGGATTGCATACAAAGCCTAAAATATTTTCTATCTGGACCTTTGCTGACCCCTGCCTGACTCGAGCCTACCTCCAGGACCACATGCAGGTGGAATGGGATGTTTTGAGCAGCTCCAGAAAAAAATTCTTTGATGACCAAAATTCCACCATCAACTCTTTCTTATTTTGCGTAAACCATTGCCCTTTTCAAATATCTCCTTCTGAAATGTAAACCTTCTCAGCAAGGTTAACATTACTTATTAGTCAATTAATCAAGGTTGAGCCTAGGTATAGTAATAATGTTACTTCTCTGCTTTAAACCCTTTCTTCCTCATCTCCTTCGATTGAAGTCCGAACAAAACTTCCTGCTCTAGCCCCCTCCTGCCGGTAGCTTCTCCCCCTCCTGTAATCACCACCTTGCACCTCAGGTCAGCCCATACTGAATTGCTTGTAGTTCCTCCAGCTCGCCATGCTGCTTCCTACCTCAGTGCCTTTGCACAGGTTTCTCCCTCTGCCTGGAATGGGCTTTCCCAACCTGACCACCCAGGGAGGTTGGGTCAATTTTCAGGGTTCAGCTTTGGGATTCCCGAGGATCCGAGGTGCCTCCTAGTAGCCGTCACCGCAGCTTAAGTAGTACAGTATACTGAGCTACAGTGATCTGTGTGCATGTCCACCTTCCCTGTTGGAATGCACCCTCCTGAAGGACAGACACGTAGTTTAGTCATTTCCCTGTCCCCAGTGGCTGCCTAACAGGCACTCAGTGAATAGTCAACTGAATTACTGGCTACATGAATGAATGTATGTACGAGGATGCCTTCAGTTGCAAGGAATAGAGACCTAGCTCAGATTGGCTTAAGAAAGAACAAGTAACCGGCTCAAGTGTCTGGGCAGTCCAAGTGTGCAGCCTAGGAGCTTCGATGGTGTTTTCAGGGCTCTGTATCCCCCCAGCTTTCCTCTCTGCCTCCGTTTGTTTGGGTCAATTCTTTATGTTGTTGGCAGCTGATAGATTCGTTGCTAACAGCCCAGAGCACGTCCTTCTTAGCAACCTCAGCCGGGGAGTCCTCTGCCGTAGTTCCAGGGGGAGCACTCTGGGAAGTCTCAGATTGGGTGTGGCTTTGCTCACAGGCCCATTCCCAGGCCAGTCACTGGGGGCGTGGGTAGCGAGGTCTCCAGTGAGGTGGGTCGGGTCACATGCTGAGGCCTGAGGCTTGGGGTCAGCCCCACCAGCACCAAATGAACTGGGTTCCCTGCAGGCAAGTGGGGAGCTGTTATCAGAAGGAGCCAGTCTAGAACGAGAGAGAGGCACTCGAGAATAACGGATGTGGAGCAAAATCAGTAAAAGGCTCAAGGCTGGCGACTAAAGACAGAGATTTGCCGAGCATCTGGTTTGCTTCTTTGTCAAGGAAAGAAGGAGTGGAGACTGTGAAGAAGGAATGGAAGTGGGGGCCGGGTGGGGAGGTGATAATCTGCTTTAAGTGGGTTTGTCTTCTGGCCCCCGGGATGGCCTATCCTGGTGCTGAGCGAACTTGGAGTTGAGATCTCTGAGAAGCTGTCAGGGATATTTCAGGACAGCCTGGGGTAGGCAGTACGGGGAGAGCAGTGGAGGTGTGGCTGTTAGCCTTGCAGTTCCCCACCGTGTCCAGAATGAGCCCAGGTCCTTACCCGACCCCCGCCGGGTCCTTACGCCGACTGCCTCCCTTGCCTCTGCTCCTGACAGCCTCTCCCAGGAGTCTTGTTGCTCTCCCCTCTGTGACCCCTCTGCCAGATCGCTGAGCCGCCTTCTCTATGAGGCCCTCTGAAGCCTCCCGCTCCTCCAGCAAATTACTTGAGCCTCTGCTCCCACAATACCTGAGAGAAACCTGCATCGAAGAACTGGTCGTATTCTATTTTCATTACATATTTCCCCCCAAACCAGTTTCCTGCTTTTATTATAAAAATGTGGTATTTCAAATATGCCATCTAGCAGCTCTGTAACCTAGGGCAGGTCACCATGACTTTCTGTGCCTGAATGTCCTCATTTGTGAAATGGGATAATAATAGTGCCTGAGTTAATATGTGTAAAAGCACTTAGAACAGAAGTTGGTGCATAGCAGGCGTTCAGCAATGTTGGCTTTTAAAATTATTATTTGCTGCAAACAAAATAATACAGTAACATGGGTAATTTATGAACCAACTGAAGAATGAGAACATTGATGGTTGTATGTTCGTATGTCTGTCTCTCCATCTCTACTTGTAGTGCCTAGTACAATGCCCCAGGACACAGATGTCACATGAATAGGTAAATGAACGCTGGGAGACTCGCCATGCTCAAAGCACCAGTTTTATGGGCAAGACAGTAGATTGTGGGAAAACAGATTGGTGATCATGACCTTAATCCCTGACAAAGTCCTGGAACCAATGATCAGTCTATCTTCTTCAGACGAACCTTTGTTCTGGTTCTTCTCCATGTGATTGGTTTCCCGCCAGAAGCAGTGAAACGTCTCATGACAGCCTTGGGGCTGAGATGGACAGGTAGGCAGCTGGGTGGCCGCACAAGTAGGGAGAGTCAGATGAGTAATCCCTAAGTATTGTGTGGACACTGACCCAGGGAAGACGCTAGCGCCGTGGGGTTTCCCATTCCTGTCTTCTCCCCGAGGACCTTGAAGACACAAGAGACCCAGCAGGGAGAGGAGAGCAGCCATTCTGGATGACATTCATTCAGTGTTTCTTTTTCCATCCACTAAAAAATTACTGAGTACCTTTTGTGCGCCAGGAACTGTCAAAACAGTACTTTAGAAGACCATGGCATGGTTACACCACACTGTGACTATACTTAATGCCCCTGAATTGTACACTTAAAAATGGTTAAAATGGTAAAGTTCACGTTATGTATATTTTGCCACAATTAAAAAAAAATAGATCGTGGCAGTTGGAGTGACGGACTCAGCTGAACTAGATGGAATGTAATAGTAACAAGTGGAGCAACCTCTAAAGCCCCGCCTCGTCCCCAAATCACAAGAGGATGGCAGAGACGTCGATCAGCAGCAATACATGGAAACAACTTCGGTTGTTGGCCATAGTGTTGATAGCTTATTATTTTGGGTCATGGTGGCTGCCCCATGGTGACCTCATCGAGAAAGAGGAAGGTCGAATATTTGCAGGGCTGTTACGAGGGAGGCAGGGGGCAGACTGGTTCTGCATGGTCCAAGAGTTTGAATAAGGACTGACGTGGGCTGTACGAGACAGATTTTGGCTCAGTATGAGGTAGAGCTGTCCACCAATGGGAACTGCCCAAAAGTCAGTGGACTGACTTGGGAGGTAGTGGGTGTCCATCACTGGAGGGGACAGAGGTTGGGGCGGGGGGGGTGGCTGAGAGAGGTTGCCTGTTTTGATATCTGACCGTTAACTTCTGCAGTTTCTCTAGAATTTGTTGGGGGACCTGTGGGGACAAAGCCCCAAAAAGCAGTTTCCAGGCTCTCGGCCTCACATAGAAAGGTGCTGGCTCGGGTAGTAAATGGCCATCAACTGTGATCAGATGGCCATCAGCTATGGCTAGTTGGCCGTCAGCTGTAGCCAGTGAGCCACTGGCCACTAATATAACTGCTTTGGCTACGCTAGCAGAAAAAGAATGGGGGCTAGCAAGAGCGGATTGCAGAGAGGTGGATGCCGCCAGCGAGAATATAGTGATATGACTCCCCTACTTATGGCTCCGTGGGTGTTCCTTTTTGGCCTCACCATGTCCTGCGTTCTTATGTGGGGAGCGGGAGAAGAGACTTTGCAGGCCGCCCCGCACGACAGGACCTCTTCTCACTCCATGATCTCCCTCGGTGACCCCAACTTTGGCTTCCGTTACCACCGATATGTGGGTGGTTCCCTTGTCCCTCTGTCCTGAGAGCTCTAGCTCTGTGTGTTCTGCAGTCCGTCAGGCATTTGGGCCTGGGTGACTGTGGGGACAAAGCCCCAAAAAACAGTTTCCAGGCTCTCGGCCTCACATAGAAAGGTGCTGGCTCGGGTAGTAAATGGCCATCAACTGTGATCAGATGGCCAGCAGCTGTGGCTATTTGGCCGTCAGCTGTAACCCATAAGCCTTTGGCCACTAATATAACGGCTGTGGCTACGCTAGCAGAAAGATGGGGGCTAGCAAGAAGATGGTGGCTGGCAAGCGTGGACTGCTGTTAGGCAGATTATGTAGATCCTGCTTCCTGTGTCTCCAACCCAGCCGCCAGCGAGAATATATTGGTTTGACTCCCCTATCTATGGCTCCGTGGGTGTTCCTTTTTGGCCTTACTGTGTCCTGCGTTCTTATGTGGGGAGCGGGAGCAGAGACCCCGCCGGACGCCCCGCACAACAGTGATTCATAGCTCAAGCCCAGCAGGAACTGTGCTTCCCCCAAACATGCTTCATTTCCAGGTCTCCCCATCTATTATGTATGCCCAAATGCGCCCGTTTGTTCAATCCTTCAGTACAACCTTGACTCTGTCAGCCCCTCCCTCCCATACAAATAATCCCAAGCCCATCACGTTTACCCTTGAAATATCTCTGGATCTGGGCCAGGCATCACTAAGTGACCCTGATAAGATAGTGTCCAGTTCATATTTTGAAATGCCTATTTCAGATTTCTTTTGCTGCTCTGAGCAGTGGCCGTTTTCCTGGGGTGAGAAGAGTGGGGAGGGAAGAAGGGAAAATAAAGCAGAGATGGCTTCCTGAATTAGTCACTTCAGGTCCTGTAAGACAGACCCAAAATAACAGGGACTTAAGCTAGAATAGATGCTTATTTCTCTCCCGTGTGACAGTCCTGGGTATGCCCAGGGCTGACACTGCAGCCTCTCCGGGGCCTTCTGTCTTGCTGCTCTGCAGTCCCCAGGGTATTGTCTTGGCAGCATGGTCCCAGACGGCTCCCCACATCTGGCTCCCCACAGCTGCACAGCCAGTAGGAAGGGGGAGGAGAAAAGAGAGGGCATGTGCCCTCTCTTTGAGGACATGAGCCAGAATTGTACATATCAGTTCCTCTCACGTCCTATTAGCCAGCAAATGGTCACATGGCCATATCCAGCTGCAAAGCAGGTTGGGATCTGTAGTCCGGGCTGAGGGGCCATGTGCCTAACTAGAAATTCTGCTGCAGAGGAGGTTAAGTGTAAGGGGAAAATGAGTGGTTTCTGTCACAGTGGTTTTGTATATTTCTGTATGACCCACGTGGCAGCTAATTGGCTAGGCCTTAGGTATATAGTACACAAAGACTTCACATACTAATGAAGTCCAACTAGGATCAGCTAAGCTCTTTTATAGATGGGAACATTGAGCTTAGAGAGGGGAAGTCACCTGTTAACATTGCACAGCAAAGTAGTGTCAGAGCTAGGACTAGCACCCCACATTTGGGGCTCACTCTCTACCTTTTCAAAGAGAGCTGGCTGAGAGTCAGACAGGCAGTGCCAGGAAGACAGGTTTCGTGGGGCTGGGGAGGGGGTCCCCTTTCTCAGTCTGCCTCCCTGGAGAGTGCTAGTCATTTTTCAGGACTCACCTTTCAGGTTAGCATGGCTCTGAGGAGACTCCAGGTAGCAGCACTGCATCTTCTATAGTACACCCTACGGAGCAGCAGCGATTTCTGTGCTGTCCCCCTCGCTCCTGATTTTAGTCATCTCTCTGTCCCCAGTCCCCTCCTAATAGTTAAATGAGTTACTGAAGACGTGATTGGGTGTGTGTTCAGGGACTCCTTTGATTGCAGGTAATAGAAACTTAGCTCAAACTGGCTTAAGGAACAAAAAAGATTGGCTCAAGTACCTGGGCAGTGTAGGTGTACAGGCTGCTTCAGGCATAGATGGATCCAGGGGCTTACCTGGTACTTTCAGAAGTGGTGCCAATTAGCGTAGATTGACCTTTCTTGCCCTGTTTGTGGGAAATGTTGCCCAAACAGCCCTTGCAGGGATTGGAGGAGGCAGGAGATTGAGGGGAGCTGCTGGTGAACACGGTGGGGGCCAGGAGTCCCTCTTGGGTACCCCCAGGTCCGGGACATCTTGGTATAGAACCTAGTCTCAGCCCTTGCTTTTTTGTTTGGGTTTTATGGGGGCACATCTTGGGTTATTCCTCAGGAGCTTCCCTGTGGCCCCAGCTGTGGGGTAGGATGTGCCTGCTGCACCCTCAGGCCGAAGGTGGCCTGGGCCCTTCACTCCTGATTCTCTGGGAAAGCCAAGGCACCCTGGTTTCTCCTGGCAGGGTTCCTTGGAGTTCCTACTAGCTGGGACTGGGAAAGGGGAGGAGGAGCTAGGGTTGGCTGGCTGGTGACTCACATGCGCTGACTGCTGGGCAGGTCCTGCCTGAGGGTGAGAATTCCCCTTTGTAGAGAAGGCTGGTGGGTGGTGTGAATGCAGCATGAGGTCTGTGCGTCTCTATGGGGCGTCCCCACTGTCCCCACATCCCCACGCAGTGATTGGCTTTCTATTCCTGGGCCATGCTCCCATTCCCTGAGTTCCCCCCCTTCTCCCAGATGTACTTCTTCCTCTGCCCTCTGCTCTTGGGGGCCCAGCTGCCGTGGAGGAGCCTCTGGGTGCTGTGGAATTCTCAAATCTCCTTGGTCCTGGGCTGTCAGGCTTCTCTCCAGGGTAAGCCATGAAGGTGGGAACTTTCCTGGATCCAGGGTTTAGGAAAGGAGTCAAAGGGAGCCAGCCCAACACCCCCCTCATCCTCCCACCGGAGAGGACAGCTCGGCCCTTGGGGGGAGCCCTGATAGGTCTGATCAGGACGGGGGTGCTCCCTAATCTCCCTCATTCACGGAGCTTGGCAGATATTCCCAAGAGACCCTGGGGAGTAAAACCTCAGTGGCAGGAATTAGCTTGATGTGTGGAGGAGACAGTCATAAGAAAGGTCTTGAGTGCTGAGCAGGGGACTGTGGGTTAACTTGGGTAGTAAATGGGGAGCCATGGGAGGTTCTTGAGCAGAGGGCGGGGTTCTTGTCGTGGATCCTAAGAGGGAGTACTGTAGAGAATGGGGTTGGTGGTGGGTGCAGATAGCAGGGCCAGCCAGTGAGGAGGGTGGTAGGAGGGTGAGAGGGAGCTGGCCGCACAGGTCAGGGTGGGAGATGCAGGCATGAGCACCAGGGGAGGGGGAGGGGAAAGGGGAGAGGAGGGACAGGTCCCAGGAAGCAGATGGGACTTGGTTTGTCTGGAGGTGAAAGTGAGAAAGGGAAACTTGGAATCTGGAAGCTTCTTAATCCTTAGTCCTAGGTGTTTCCTTGGGAGGCAGGCAGGCAGGCAGGCATGGCAGGCACGGCAGGCCTAGCTTTTCCTGTGGGCCTGGTGGCTCTATAGGCAGGATGTGGTGCCGGCCAGGGGCGCCGTTATGAATGGAGCGGGAGGTTGCTGACTCAGCATGCACCAGTCTTTGGACTGGAAGCGTCTGGGAAGGAAGTGGCTGCTCCGGGCTTCCCACTGTGGAGAGCTGGGAGCCCGGCTGGCAGGATGCAGCCGGTTTGGCTGAGGGACTCCCTCCAGCCAGCTGCTGGGGGTGTGGGGGGTGCGGGGAGGTGCCTGGCTGGGATTGGAAGGGTTGAGGTCCGGTGCCTGTGGCTGGAATCCATGTGGCTGTTGAGTTTCGCTCCGTGAAAGGGCAGACAGTTGTGGTTGGGAACCCAAACCCCTCTCAGCTGTGCTGACTGGCAAATCCCATCACATTATGATGTCACTTCACTGATCGAGGCTGTAGGATTTTTTCTCCTGCAAGATGGGACCCAGTAGTGCAGCCTGTCTCCCCAGGTGGTTATATAATAAGAATGTGGACTTGTTTATAGGCTTGTTGATCCCTGTGGGATGTAAGAAACGTTCAAACCTGTCGAGAATTTTTATGAGTTTATTTGAGCCAAACTGATGACAATTGCCAGGAAGCAAAGTCTCAACTGATTAAGAAAATCTTGCAGGAAATGGCAGTTTTGCAGCTTCTTTTATACATTAGAATCAAAGGAGGAGGGATACATGAAATCCATGGGTGGTGGAGGAAGGGGGAGGAAGAAAGCAAAGCGGGGAAATCTCTGGGATTGGATAAAAAGTCAAATGGACACACATACCTCTTTTACATTGGTGGGTACAGGATAGGGTACAGGATAGTTAATAATTGACATATACAGCACAGAGAGACGGTATTTGCGGAACAAGATAACAACGAGGGGTTCTGTGGTCTCCTGCTCAGGTGCCGTTGTGCCCTGAGGGGTCTGACATTTCAAAAGTATGTCATCTCACATGTAACAAGATAATAAACAGCCTCACTTACGGTAAAGATTGATCTTTGTCAAGGAAGCCACAGGCCACGGATGTGACCGCCGGCCATGACCCCCTTTTAGTTAGGAATTTCTATGTTCAGACCATCCTGCGTGGTTACTTTCTGTCTCTGAGTTTGTAACATAGACCAGCCCCAGCTGTGTGGCTTGATGGGGAAGTGGCAGGGACAATCAGGCAGCAGCTGTGGGACGCGGAAAGGTGGGAGCGGCCTGCTCAGGTCGGACACCTTGGGCGCAGCCAGGGCTGGGGGCAGGGCTGGACCCAGGGAGATCTGGGTCCCAGCTGAGGTCTGACTTGTGGGCACATTCTTACCTGTCACTCAGTTCTGACTGCAGCCTGGGGGGTCAGCTCCAGTCCTGGCCTCTTCCATTTCCAATCCATCTTGGTCACTCAACCTACACGTATTAAGGTAGCAAACATCCTCTCTCTCGGGCCCGCACTCATACGCCCAGCTGCCTCCTAGAACTTGCCCTTGGAAGTTTCTGCAAACCCTGCTAATTTCCCACGCTCTGCACTGACCCTTTCCATGTTCTGTCTCCGTGAGTCACTGGGCTCAAAACCGTGGCCCCCTGACTGCTCCCTTTCTCTGTCCGCACATCCTCCAGTGCTGTCCCTTTCTCCCAGACCTGCTTCATCTCCTGTCCAGCTCCTCATTCACTTCTCCTGTGGATGCCTTCAGGGTAATCTTTGTGACGCGCAGTCCCAGCCGTCCCCTCTCCCCTAGTCCAGAATCTTTGGTGGCGCTCCAGCCTCAGCTCCCCTCTCCTCAAACTGATCTGTGCACGTCCTTGCCCGGCAGGCTGACCTCGCCTTTACCTGTCGCCTTGCCTCTTCCTTACATGTGTGTCTTAGTTCTGAAAAGCTGAGTCCCAGCCACCTCCCCTGGTCTAGCCTCCCCAGTGACTCAGTTCCCTCCTGCCAGCGTCTCTCCGAGCTTCCTCAGCAGGGAGTCTTGTGGGATGTGGGAAGAGGACCTCCTAGCTGGCAGTTCCAGCCTTGGCCCTAGCTGGTCCGGGGAGATGAAGTGAGAAGCACCTGGGGGGGACCTTTTGAGACAAAGGCCTCACTTCCTCTCCTCACAGGCAGGCGCTGAGAACCCAGCTGTCAGCTGCCTCAGAGGAAGATGGGCAGCCCTGACACGGGTGTGCGTGTGGCCACTGCTCTGGGAGTGCTGTGCTTCTGCCTCACAGGTGAGTGGTGCAATGTGGGGGCTGGCAGTGGGGGAGGGGCGCACACCCCCATCCGGGCTCTGAAGCAGGGACCCTGGTTCAGCAGGGAGGCAGGGTTTGGGCAAACCTCCTCCCAATCCCCCTTGTCCCCTGTCCATACTCATTTCCACCTCCAGATCCAATAGGCAACTTCACATTTCTTAGCCTCCATTTCCTCTTCCACAAAATGGTACTGTGAGCACTAATATGTCAAATGCCACCTCCTCAGCAAGGCTTTCCTGGCTACCTGGTATAAAACAACACATCCCTCCCCATCCCTGGCCGTTCTTCATGCTTCTTCCCAGCGTTTATCTCCTAACATTTATATTTATTTGCCTTTGGCTTACCCTGCTCAAAGAACAAGGTCTATCCCTAACGCCAGGATTGGTGCCAATCACCATGTGGAATAAATGATATAAATCTCCCCACACAGTGTTTGGCACAGAGTTGGCATTCAACAATGGCAGCTATTTTCCTAACAATATCCTTATCTCCTATTTCAAACTTTAATCAGTGCCTCTGTTCTGAGCAGGGACCACCTTCTTCCTCCATGGGGGCAGACAAAGCTGAGTGTCTGGCACCATCTCGTGGTCACAAAGAGGAAGCATCTCTCTAGCCACCACTGTTGTTTCTCTAGAGAAAGTGCTTTGTCTGAGTGATTCCTCAGGTTTCCTCCCCCAAATATCCCCTAAAAGGGACACCCTGGTCCAGCTGCTCTTCCGTTGGAAGGCTTGGGTTTCAGTGAGAGATCCAGGGCCGGCTTAAGACCTTTATAAATCTCTGTGCACTGCAAAGATTCTGATGCCCCCTCTCTGTGTGTAATTTACAATAAAAATACTACCATAAAATGTTATTTTTCTAAATGCGGATGCTAGGTGCTATATTCAGTAAGTTTTGTGTCAAGACTGTTTGATCTTCACACTTTTGAGTGTGCCTGCTTTCCTGGTGCCCTAACCACACCCTTGATCTAACCATTCCCCAAGAATGGCAATGCCAGGATAGGGGGCATGCCTCTCCAAAAGAAAGGCTATTGGGGACCCCTGCCTAACTTTCCAGGGCTCTGGAAGAAAAGCTGGCATGGAGCCAGAGGTGACGGGTGAGGAGGCTGCGGGGTAAATGCACCGGATGGAGGGCAGGGTGGGGCAGAGGAACCTGCCATGGCGCCGGGGGGGGGGGGGGGGGGGGGGCTGTCTTTGGCTAGGCTGTGTCCCTGGGGATGGAGGCTGCTGGGATCCATGCTCCTGTGTTTGTGTTCCCCTCACCTCGAATCCATCAACAAGCCTTGTCCCACTCTCCCTCCTAAATAAACCTTGAATCTGTCCCATTCTCTCCATTACCACTGCCACCCTCTAAAGCTAAGCCATCCTTACTTCTAGGGACCACTGAAATAGCCTCCTACTCTATCCTCCAGAGGAGGCAGAGTGAGTTTTAAGCATTGTTACGCAGATTATGCCTGATTAACACCCCCGCCCCCCACTAATGACTTCCTATTGCTGTAGAAAACCTAACATTCCTTACCTGTCTCACAAAGCTCTCCCAGCCAGGTGCTCCAGCCATACTGACAGCTTCATGTTACTGCCCCATAGCGAGCTGGGTCTTGCCTCAAGGCCTTCTCACCTGCTGTTCCTTCTACCTGGAACTTTTACACGGGCTCTTTGTATGTCAGGCTCTTTATTATTCCCTTTAAATCTTAGCTTAATAGCTCCAAGAATGTGCCTTACTATCATACCTAAAGGTACGAGTATCCTTTCTTGTATAAAAAACTAATCATGTTTATTTAAGAAAAGAAAAAGCACTTGTGATCCTTTCTCATCTAGAGAAAACCACTATTAACATTTTGGTGTATACTTTTTTAGACTCTCCTTTCCAATTTATAAAGAATACAGGGGTGCCAAAAATGTATATAAGTGGACACTTTGGTCAACGTTGCTCAAGCAGTAGTTGGCCGTAATCAGAAGTGTCTGGACGCTGATGGTAACCACTTTGAGCACCTCTTGTAATTGCAGAAGTCAATAGTGATTTGTATTCCTCTTTTGTTATCGCTATATAATGAGTATACAGTTTTCCTTTCTTAAAATGTGTATACACTTTTTTTGGCACCCTCTATATATGCTTATGGGAAAATGCAGCCAGCATAGAGAGGTGCAAAGTACCAGGTTTTTGAAAAGCTACCACCTTACTTTCTAATCCATTGGTTTATTTTCTTCCTTCCTACCCCTAATCAAATGTTAATGGGAATTTGTGTGCCAGTATGTCTCTCTCTCCCATTAAAATGTCAGCTTTGTAGGTCTGTGCCTTTGGTCTTATTCTCTGTTGCATTCCTAACTCTTAGAATTGGCAAATAGTAGATGCTTACTGTATTGGTGTTGATTGAATGAGGACAGCAGGCAAAAAAATTAATTTAGGTCTCAGGCCTTAAAGGATACTTGAATGGGGTTTGGAGATAACCCAAAAAGAGAAGGGACTAGGGAGGCCGGAAGTGTCCCCGACCCTTCTCACCGCCCCACCCACCGACTCCACCCTCAGGCACCGCCGTGGAGGTCCAGGTCCCCGAGGACCCTGTGGTGGCCCTGGTGGGCACTGACGCCACCCTGCGCTGCTCCTTCTCCCCCGAGCCCGGCTTCAGCCTTGCGCAGCTCAACCTCATCTGGCAGCTGACAGACACCAAGCAGGTGGTGCACAGCTTCGCCGAGGGCCGGGACCAGGGCAGCGCCTACGCCAACCGCACCTCGCTCTTCCCCGACCTGCTAGCGCAGGGCAACGCGTCCCTGCGGCTGCAGCGCGTGCGCGTGGCCGACGAGGGCAGCTTCACCTGCTTTGTAAGCATCCGGGACTTCGGCGGCAGCGCCGCGGTCAGCCTGCAGGTGGCAGGTGAGCGCCGGGAGGGGCGCCCTGTCTTTCAAGCCCCTTACCTTGCCCAGGGCTGACTCCTGTAGTCACAGCCCCAGGCGCCCTGTTCCTCTGCTGTACCCCTGCCCTTGCCTCACCTTGACCTCTACGCTTTGCCCCCTTTCAGCCCCCTACTCAAAGCCCAGCATGACCCTGGAGCCCAACAAAGACCTACGGCCTGGGGACTTGGTGACCATCACGTGTTCCAGCTACCGGGGCTACCCCGAGGCCGAGGTGTTCTGGCAGGATGGACAGGGTGCGCCCTTGACTGGCAACGTGACCACGTCGCAGATGGCCAACGATCAGGGTTTGTTCGACGTGCGCAGCGTCCTGAGGGTGGTGCTGGGTGCTAATGGCACCTACAGCTGCCTGGTGCGCAACCCGGTGCTGAAGCAGGACGCTCGTGGCTCTGTCACCATCGTGCCCCACAGGAGCCCCGCAGGTTTTTTGTTTTGTTTGTTTGCTTTAATTCCGCACCCCCGGATGGGGGTTGGGCTCTATCAGCAGGGGCCGCTGGATCTGAATCTAGCACCCCATCTTCAGCCTCCCAGAACTGTGGGATGCCTAGTAATAACAGGAAACATAAACAGGGTGGGTGGGGGGAACCTTACCGTGGTGGTAGGAGGTGAGAGAGGGCAATGGTCACAGGCTGTCTTGGCTCCGGAGCCCTCTGGTAGGATGGAAAAGCATTCGGATCTCAGCAGAGATGGAGAGGAAAGGAAAATGGGTCCTGGCCGGGAGAGGGGGTTTGCTAGGACTGGAGGCTTCCCCAAGTCTGGTCCCTGAAATGGGCCTTATCAGGCCAAGGACATCCTGCTGGGATTCTTGTCAGAAGATTGGGGAGACTCCACCCCTGGGAGTCGAGACTCAGACCGTTTTCAGGTGTGGGGAGAAAATGGGAAAATGGAATGGGCCTGGGGTTGGGGGGGCGGAGATCCAGGAGGCTGTAGGTGGTGGCCCAGAGTATCGCCACCCCTCTCACCACCCCGCTCCTCCCCAACCCCGCCCTCAGGCACGGTGGAGGTCCAGGTCCCCGAGGACCCTGTGGTGGCCCTGGTGGGCACTGACGCCACCCTGCGCTGCTCCTTCTCCCCCGAGCCCGGCTTCAGCCTTGCGCAGCTCAACCTCATCTGGCAGCTGACAGACACCAAGCAGGTGGTGCACAGCTTCGCCGAGGGCCGGGACCAGGGCAGCGCCTACGCCAACCGCACCTCGCTCTTCCCCGACCTGCTAGCGCAGGGCAACGCGTCCCTGCGGCTGCAGCGCGTGCGCGTGGCCGACGAGGGCAGCTTCACCTGCTTTGTAAGCATCCGGGACTTCGGCAGCGCCGCGGTCAGCCTGCAGGTGGCAGGTGAGCGCCGGGAGGGGCGCCCTGTCTTTCAAGCCCCTTACCTTGCCCAGGGCTGACTCTTGTAGTCATGGCCCCAGGCGCCCTGTTCCTCTGCTGTACCCCTGCCCTTGCCTCACCTTGACCTCTACGCTTTGCCCCCCTTCAGCCCCCTACTCAAAGCCCAGCATGACCCTGGAGCCCAACAAAGACCTACGGCCTGGGGACTTGGTGACCATCACGTGTTCCAGCTACCGGGGCTACCCCGAGGCCGAGGTGTTCTGGCAGGATGGACAGGGTGCGCCCTTGACTGGCAACGTGACCACGTCGCAGATGGCCAACGATCAGGGTTTGTTCGACGTGCGCAGCGTCCTGAGGGTGGTGCTGGGTGCTAATGGCACCTACAGCTGCCTGGTGCGCAACCCGGTGCTGAAGCAGGACGCTCATGGCTCTGTCACCATCACAGGTAGGGGTCAGGAGAACAGCTGGGAAGGATGGAGGGAGCCACCCCTTTTTTTCTATACCTGAGCTGGAATTTAGGTGAGTTTGGGTACTCAGGAGACTTTCGAAGCACCATTTTCCTCTACTTGACGCGTCTCAAACTCGCCCCCGAGAAGTCCTTAAGGAACTTGCCTTAAGAGTTGATAAGAAGTGTTTGTAATATTTGCCCTCCTTAGGAGCACCTTAGGTGGCACTTGTGCTTCTTATAAAGGGAACCGAGTACCTGCCTGGAATCTGAGGTGTGGGCGGCAGTTCTGGGGCAGTCCCGAGGCATGGCCCCAGGGGCCTGGGGAGGCAGTGCTTTCCTATGGGACCTCCTCTGGGGGACCGGCAGGTGCTGTCCATCCACGGACACCATGGTTCTGAGGCCCTGCCAGACAGCTGAGCCTCTACAGGGGGTCAGTCCCCGGCACCGCATTGATGGCAGCTCTGCTAGAATTGAGCTCTCAACCCCGGCAGCAGTTGAAATGGCTGCTGCTATGTGGTCAAACACGAGCTCGAGGACACCCAGTTCTCTCAACCTCTGGTTTTGGGCTCCTAGCCCACACACCTTTTCCCTCCCTTGAGTGCCTACCTTAGTGGGCACCCCTTGTGTCCTAGGCATTTTTAGGCTAACCCTTCTGTTTTAGACATTTCCATCTGGCAAGGGTGCATCCTGCCCCACGCCCCAAGATTGACCCTACCCTCTTCCTGGGTACAGACCCCTTTGGTCCGTGCTCTTTGTGGGGAAGTCACTACCCTGGGCTCTTGCGTGTTCTGAGGGGTCTCCTTGACCCTTGAAAGGACAGCGGAGAGTAAGAACTATCAGAGTGAGATTGACTGGAGTGGTCACAAGAATTCTCCAGGGACCCGTGGGAGTGAGGGGACGTTGGAGGATCTGTGGACCTCCTGGTAATTGGCACACTGGGCTGGGTTGGATATTTGCCGTGCTGTGCAGAAAGGACTTATCAATATAGGAGAACATTTACCCCACCAAAGAGAAAAATCGTTATTTTAAACTTCAGTAACTAACATTTTAAGTGCTTTCGTTTCACAGAGGAGGAAACTGAAGCCCCGGGAGAAGAGGGAACTTTCCCGAGACCACAGACCAGCACAGTGGCTGTGGCTCTTCTGGGCTTCAGGCGCCTCTTTGAAAACTGGATGGATGATAAATGCAGTAATTTGCATTTAAGTGTTGAGTGTTCGTGGCCCCTTTATACTCATGCCTGGGGGCCTGTGGACCTTGGCCCCAGCACCCTATAGTGAGCAGATGAACCAGGACCTGAATTGAACTTTTAGCCTCTCAGCCTAATGTTCCGTCCTCCCCACCACCCGGCCTCCTGTGTTTGTTAGAGCAGGTCTGGCCTACTTTGGAGCCCTTGGCCTGTATTTCGCTTCGGGCAGCTTTGTGCTTTGTAAACATTCTAGGAATCAGACTTTCAGTCCCTAGACTAGTGTCTCCCACACCTGCTGGCAGTTAGTGAAGTGCACTGTGTGGAGGGGGCTTCATGGGGCCGGTGCGGGATGTGAAACCTGAAGAAGTAGGGCCGAGTCCTGCTCTGTCCTTTACTGGTCCAGTGAGGGTGAGTCTGACTCGTGTTCCAAGCACCGGCACCAGCCTAGGAGTGAGCACAGAAAGAAGCCCCTCTCTCCTTGGATAGTTCTGTGGCTCCGCTCTCCTGCTGCTGCACGAGCCCCAGCCTGGGCTCCCCTAGGGCTTTTCCTGAGTGCTTTATGGACTGGCTGGCTCTCCTGACCCCTGAGCGGGGTGGTGGGTTCCTTGTCTTCCAGTGTCCAGAGCAGCAGCTTTGCCAGCCATGCCAGCCATGCCAGCCGAAGGTCACATCTGCAAATGCTTGCATCTGGGCCAGGGCCTCCCTGTTGAAGGGTTCTTGGCACTGCCGTCAGCACTTCTGGTACCTTCTGATGCCAGCGGGGCGTTTGTGGTCTCCATAGAGCGCGGGAAGCAGCACTATGTTTTGTTAGATTTGTTTTCCCCAAGGCCCAGGTCGCAGCATCGGTCCAGAGACTGGGCTGGAGGGTGGTGTGCTCAGAAATGCTGCTGGCCGTCACCCCGCTGGGGGCTCCTCCACTCCTTCCGCCTGCTGAGACAGTTAACAGGAGGGCCCTCAGCGTTTCATGGAAACATCCCCTGACAAGCCTTACTTTGGTGCCGTCATGCCCACCCTCTTCCGCACACAGGGTCCGGAACACTTTCTGTAAAGGGCTGGATAGCAACTACGTGTATTTCAGGCTTTGGGGGCCACACAGCATCTCCTGCTGCTGCTGCTTTTTCTTCTCCTTCTGTTCCTCCTTTTCCATTTTTTTTTATAACCCTTTACAAATGTAAAAACCATGATTAGGTCATGGGCTGTACAGACACAGGCCACAGGCCAGATTTGGCTGGCAGGCCTTCGTTTGCCAACTCCTGATCTGTAGGGTGGGGACTGTCACCAGATGGGCAGGGGTCGTCAGGGAGGGCCTCCCAAGGAGGCGGACCCTAAGCTAGGTGGGGAGCTGACAGCAGTGCTGTGGAGGCCTGAAGGGGCGTTTTTCTCTGCAGAGACAGCGCATGGGTCCAGGGAATGGGGATCAGGATACCAGTTCTGCTGGAGCACAGGTTCCCGTAGTAGAATTGCGTACAAAGGCCAGGGGAGGGAAAGCGGCCGCAGATTGTCAAGGTCCTTGAATCATCCTGAGAAGATGGAAGCATTATGCTCATGTCAGCAGGGAGCCATAGAGGATTCTTGAGCATCATCAACTGAGCCATGGCTGGCTCAGGGTTTGGAGGGTGCATGGATGCAAACTGCCGTGAGCCCTCTGCATAGTGTTGGGGCCCAGCGAGGGCAGGAGCCCCCCATTTCCACCTTGGAGCCAGAGGTGCTGCCCTCATGGCCACGGGGGCCAGACAGGATGATTTCTCCCATTCTCCCCACTTCTCCTGCCAGGACAGCCCATGACATTCCCTGCGGAGGCCCTGTGGGTGACCGTGGGTCTCTCTGTCTGTCTCGTTGCACTGCTGGTGGCCCTGGCCTACGTGTGCTGGAGAAAGATCAAACAGAGCTGCGAGGAGGAGAATGCAGGTGAGCAAGAGGGCGTGTGTGTGCATGTGTGTGCTGTGTCTTTGGGGGTACTGGTGTGTCCGTGACATCACGAGTGTCACTCGCAGTGACAGAATGAGTGTGGGTGTGCAAATATGGCAGGATGTGTATGTATATGAGTGTGCCTGGAGGTGAGTGTGGACATGTAAGGCTGAAGTGTGAGGAGGGGATGAATGTATCTGTGCAAACGAGTATAACTGAGAGTGGAAGTGCCATGAGTGTGTCTGTGAGTGAGACTACAGGTTTAGAGCCTGGACATTTAACAGCACCAGTGTGAATACGTCGTGGGTCTGGTGTCACCGTGAGAGGGTGCGTCTGCCTCAGAGGGGGCAGGGTCTGAAGCCGCTACAGTGTGCTGGGCTGGGGCCAGGATGAGCCGACTTTCATGATTGGCAGGTGGTGAGCTGACAGTAGATGGGTGGCTTGACCTTGGTAGGTGAGTAAGTTGACTCTGGTGAGTGGGTGAGTTGACCCTGGTGGGTGGTACATGATAAAGAGAGGTTTTCTTGGGTAACAAGAAAGTAGATGATAAGAGATGGGAGATGACTGGCCGTCAGGAAGGATAGTGAATATGTGAATGGGAAGGGGCTGGTCAGGTGACAGACAGGTGACTGCCTCCTGTGTAGCAGGTGGCTGGGTGGGCTGGTAGGTGGATGTGTGTCCATGTGGGAGGGGGGTGGCTGACTGGGTTGGTGAATGAATGGTTGGGTGAGGTGATGAGTGGTTGGGTGAGGTGGTAGACACGAGTAGTTGGTCCTTCCCCAAGGTGGGGAAGTGCAATGGTGAAAACGGAACTGAAAAAGTTTTTTGTTTGCTCTTCCAGGAGCTGAGGACCAGGATGGGGATGGAGAAGGATCCAAGACGGGTAAGTCTGAGCTTGGAGTTGCCCTTATTGCTGAGGGCAGGACACAGGGGTGGGGAGAATAACAGGACCGGGCGGAGCCACTTTTGCTGGAGGTTTGAATAAAGCGTGTCCTGTGGACCGCCTCCCCACACGAGTGAGTCTGGTCTCTGCTCAGCGGGAGGCCTGCAGGCGGGTCCCCCCTGACTCCTTCCCAAGTGCCCCTTCACCTCTCCTGCCCACCTTCACCCATCTACCAACCGGCTCCACCCTGAGGGACCCGCACTGTGGGGTCTGGTGGCTTCCTAGGAGAGGAGTGAGAGCCTAGGACACAGGGTGGCCTGAGTTTAAGTTCTAGCTCTCAATCATTTAAGCTGAGTGGCCTTGAGTTGATCACTTTGCTTCTCTGGGCCTCGGTTTCCTCCTCTCTGTGTTTCAGTTTCATCTTAATAACTGCCTCCCTTCATTTGTGTGTGGATTTAATTGGATGTAATACTGTTTCTGAAGGGCTTAGTACTATATCTGGCACCTTGCAAGGGCTCAGTACCTTGGAGTCTGTTACTAGTCAGCCGGTTTAAGGTCGCCCATCCTGGCGAGAGGTTGGGTAGCTCCGGTCCAAGGGCTTTGCCTGTCTGGGCTTCATTTTCGTAAAATGTCATCCTGACCTTGCCCCAATGGCACCAGAGGGTTGGTTTGAAACTCTCTGGAGTTACTGGGTAGGAAGGGGTTTGCAAAAGTCAAACCTTTGAAGAGGGTTTGTGGGGACACAAACTGGGATCCCCGCGTGGGGTGGCTGCCCAGGCGCTGGTGTCCCATGGCCATCTCACTGTCTTCTGTTCCTGGGCTGGGAGAGGCGGCTTGCTGCGGAGCCATTGGGGATGGAACCATTGACACCAGTCTCCTCCCCACCCCCGCAGAAGGAAGGGCAGGAGATTGACACCTGGGACTGCTGTAAATTATGCCAATTAATTCTCTGCCCCTGGTGTCCGGATGTGGAGAAAGCTCTGGGATCAGGCCTCGTTTTTCATGCTCAGAGGCGGATGTCGTTGACAGAGGGAGGGAGTGGGGAGAAGCGGGTGGCTCAGGGATTTGGTCAGTATCAGTTCCGCACGATCCCGGGTCGATCTGGGGACGCCTGCAACCTCCTCTAGCTTCTTACTTCACCCGGATTTGTAGAGCAGGATCAGTGTAGCTCCACATCTCTAGCCCACTGGAGGGCAGGCAGTTGTTCCCATTCCATAGATGGAGAAAACTGAGGGGAGCAACAAGCCGCGGAATGAAGCTGGGGCTTGGGGCAGCAGCCTGAGGCCCGGCCCTGGTGCTGCGATGTTGTCCTGCCCTCCGACTACTCCCTCCTGCCCCATCTTCCTCCTCCCAGGCCTGCTCCCCCTCACTCTTCCTCAGCTCCTGTCCCTCTGCCCCACCGCCTGCCTCATCACTCTCCACGGTCCCCCGTCACCATGTGCTCCTTCCTTTTTTGCAGTTCTGCGGCCTCTGAAGCACTCTGAAAACAAAGAAGGTAATGACAATTGTGCTTGAGGTTGTGTGTGTTTGAGCACCTGTGTGTAGGGGGCAGGGAAGGTTGTGGGCGGTGGTTAGCATTCTTCCCTGGGGACCTGAGGCGCCCTTCCCAGCAGAGCAGCCTCGACACCACCTGGTGAAATGGCAGAGGGCAGAGTAACTAAGGTCCCCGCCGCTCTACGAGGACACAGGTATGACAGAGGCTGAGCCAGGACAGGAGCTCACTTCTCTTACAGGCTAAGCACAGGGCATCTTAAGCCTCTGGTGCCCTGGAACCGGCTCCCGTTTACCTGGTTTCTGCCCTCTTCAGCTCAAAGCTTCCATCCCCAAGTCCAGCGTGGCTTCTTCAGCTCCCATGCCCTCTGCCCACTCCAACCAGGGGGGAAGAAGAAAGGGAGGTACAGTTGTTTCTAGGGCTTCACTAGAAATAGCTCATGGCACTCCTGCTTACACCCCATTGGTCAGAACTTACCACATGACTCCTAACGCAAGTGAGACTAGGAAATGTGGTTTTCAGCTTGGCAGCCACCTGGTACAGAGTGGGTGGTTAGTAAGTGTTAATTATTATTATTCACATTATTATAACAAGCTGTTACATTAGGAATTGGTTGCTTTGACGTTAGTTTGAGCTTCTTCCTTACCGAAAGTAACCGACAGCCGCCTTTATGTATCTATGTTTGTGTGTGTATGTGTTTATGTATCTGCGAGTATTTTGAACAATACGTTTTTTGATTGCAGACTTGCCATCAGATCTGAGTGGCTTCCACCTAGAAAACCTAAGTTGGTTGCCAAAGGTTATGGAACCCTAAATCGTTTTCAGGTTGCTTGGTGTCCCTGTTAGGAATTCCTGGATGCTCAGCCCTGGTTCAGCTTTCCTCTGAGGAGGAGGGAAGGCCATGGGCCCTGTCGTCAGAGAACTTCCAGGGGTGGGGGGTGGGGGAAGCGGCCCTCAGGAACTGTGCAAAATCTATGTTGAAAAGCTGGGTGACAGACTGCCTTGAGAGGCAGTAAGAGGTCTTCAGAAAGGCAGCACCATACAGCAGAGAGAGCTCCCTGGGTGGGACAGGAGCTCTCGGTTCTCGTCTCTGCCCCCGACCTTCTGGGCTTGTTTCCTCATCTGCGGAGCGCAGCGAAATCCCTCACACCTCCCTCACAGGATGATTGTGAGGATGGTGCAGAAATGCCCTGTAAAGCAAGGCCTTTCAAACACTGTAGAATGATCCGCAGCAGTAGTGGAGGCCTTGGCTGGGGTCCGGAGGGGTGGAGGTGAGGTCCCCCTCTCCCTGTTGTTTGGAACCAAATGAAGCATAGGTGGGTTAAGTAGATGGAGATCAAAATGTCAGCTTGGTTTCTGAAGGGGTCTGCTGGAAAATGTGGCCTAAGTGTGCAGACCAGTGGCTTCCTGATCCAGCTCTCAGTGTGGCAGGCTGGCCCCCACCATGCCCAGAAGGGAGAGCTACTTGCCTGGACCAACAGAGTCCAAAGAATGGGAGAGGGAGGGGCGGGTTCACACGTGCCCAGGTCCTCCTCCTAAACTCTCCATGCAGGCCAGGAGGGGGAGTGAGGCCGGGCTATAGATCCACAGCGCAGCACTCCACATGGGGCCAGCGAGTTAGGGGAAGGAGGCTGTGCACAGCACGACTCTTGGGGAAACCAGTGTGGGAAGGGGAAGTGGCAGAGGGTTTCCTGCTAGCAGAGGGAAGTGGGCCTGGCTGCGGAAGATGGATCACTGGACAGGCAGGGGGAGATGGGAAGGAAAAAGTGTGCCAGGCAGAGGGGCCGGTGGGAGGGAAGTGTGCAGCGTGAGTGGACGCATGGGGACAGAGTGACGCCAGCGAGGCATGGGCAGTCCCCCAAGACACCTTCGTGGTCTGTCTGCCACTCAGCTCCTGTGTTAGTATCTGTTTGGGTCTCTAGGGCAGCACTTAGCCTCAGGAGGTGCTAGTTGGGCTGCTGTGGCCACTCTCAGAGCCTGCCGACCCTGAAGCATGTGACCATATGCCTGGGGTTCTGGCATACTCCCAAGAGTAGAATGCCTGCATTTAATGCTTCCCCCCCTTTTTCTTCCCATGATGAAATACAGATGATGGACAAGAAATTGCCTGACCACAAGGACCGGGGAGCTGCTGCCCCTGCCCTGGCCCACCTACAGCCGCACTGGGGCCTCAGTGTGAGCCCCAGGCTGGGGTTTCCCTGCCCCCACTAGATGGTTCCCACCCTGGCGGGTTTACTCATTCTGCAAAGGACGCCATACATAGACTATTCTGCAGCCTTATTTCTCCGATGGACACGACTCCCAGTTATCCTGCTGCCTTATTTCTCCAGTGACATGATACGTAAATCACCCTGCTGCCTCATTCTGATGGACACAATACACAGACCACCCCACCACCTTATTTCTCCAGTGGATATGGCACGTGGACCATCTGGCTGCCTCTTTTCTCCGGAGGGCAGACTAGTAACACTTCTCCAAAGACATGATACAAGGTCACCCTTTGCCTTGTTTCTCCAGTGGCCCTGATACACTCATCATCACTTTTCAGCCTCCCCGACCTTAATCCTGTCCCCTCAGAGGGGTCCCTGCAGCACCAGCATTTGTTGAGTCCGTCGTCTCCCCCTGCCTCCTCCTACTCTGGCCCCAACTTTGGCCTTGGCCTCCCCACTAAGTGAGGACAGGCCCCCTCCCCAAGCACGTGGAGACACGCAGGTGCACGTGCTGGAACACGTATAGACGTCCCCTGTCCTGGTCTCCTATGGCCCCTGGGCTGTGTCCTGGAGCCCCTCCCTGCTCACCCTCCCCACGGGAACTATGTGCTGGTCACACTGGGCCCTTGGGGGTCAGCTTCTGTCCCTCTGCTTTTCCTGCTTTTCCTTTCGTTTAGCCATTCAAGTAATGTTCACTGAGCACCCATGGGTGTCAGCACTGTTAGGTGTGGGGGACCCTTTGTGAAAAGACAAGCTGCTCCCTCAAGGAGCTCGCCCTTCAGCTGGAAACCTGTGAGGAAACAACGGTTCATGAGGGGGGCTCCTGCCTTGTTCCCTACTGTACCCCTCTTCTGTGCCCACAGCTCCCTGGGTAGCTGACCTCCATCCTCTCCCTAGGCCTTCCCCCGAGTGATGGGGGTGGGGTGGAACAGGGGCAGAAATGCAGAGAGGGATGGACCTTCTCTCCACAACTGGAAAAGATGATGGTTCCAGGATGAGCAGGTGTGCAGGCAGTCAAGGGCCAACAGCTGCGTAGAGCCCAGCACAGGGGAAGCCTGGAGCCTCTGGGGGCAGGGACAGTCCCTCCTCCCCACCATGGTGCTATTCTGGGGCCCGGCAGTACCCCCTGGCCTGGCCCTGGCCAGCCCCAGCCTCCGGTGGAGTACACTTCTGACGTTCTGATCTCCTACTGACATCTCCCTGCACCAGCAAGGGAAATTAAATTTCTAATTTAAATGTGGAACGCTGAGGAATTTTGTTAAGGGGGGTGTATTTGGGGAGCAATAAATGCCTTTGTGGAAAGTTTTCTCTGCCAAGTATGAGGAAACAGGGCGGGCATCAGAACTCGGCAGGAAGGATTCCTTCCTAGACATCGAGCTGGGTCTCCTTTCTCACTTACTGCTCTGGGTCTCTGCGGCCATGTGGTTCCCTCCCATGCCTCAGTTTCCTTCTTGGTAAATTGAAGTTGGCAGTGCAGAAAGCCAGGCCCTTTGGTCGCTCTATAGGCTCTATCCACTCCTAGAAGCTCCCCCTAATTTCCTTGTCTCTGAAGACTCCGGCCCTAGGCTTGTTTAGAGCCTCTGTTAAGGACCCATTTTGCAGATGGGGAAGCTGAGATGCAGTGAGACGCTGACACCAGGAAAGAAGTTCTGCGTGCTGTTCTTGGCTGGCCCAGTGGAATGAGCACCAGGCCTGAGTTGGAGGCGCAGTTCTAGTTCCTCGTTCTGCCCTGTGACCCTGAGCAGGGTGTTTAGCTTGCCTGACCTTACTTTTCTTACATAAAAAGTGGGCCTGAGGTTTTCAACTCCTTTCACCTCCAAAGACTGAGACGAGGGGGTGGATGTGGTAGGCGAGCAGCTTCCAGAGAATCAGGTTCAGGGACGTGGGGGCTCCTGAGGGACCGGGTCTCGGCACAGCGAGTCAGTCCCCGAGCTCTGCAACTCTGGAGTGGTAGGAGGAGCCAGGATGGGGTCAGGGCACGACTTTTGTTCCTGGGTCTGCTACTAACGTGTGACCAGGTCCTTCATACGTCTGAACCTTCATTTCCTTATCCATTAAGTAGGGGTGATGAGTCGTCTTCTGAAAACTATGTGACATTCTTGACAAACTGGAGGAAGCACTTGGTATACAGTCAATGGCTCTGGGAGTGAGACGGTCCCACCACTTGCCTGTAGTCCTGCCAATGGTATTCCAGGTGGGTTTTAGAACCAAAATCCATGGGAGGCTCTGCCTTTGCTCCTCCCACTCCCCGTTTGTCACCTTACTGGACTTCTACCCCTGGAAAGTGGGGTGATAGTTCTGACCGGATCGCTGTGAGGGTTGGGTAAGAAGATACTGCAAACTCTGTAAAGTGCGGGGCACACGGGAGGGCTTATGTTCCTTCGCTGTGGTCAGGACCCCACGCTCTCGCCCAGGCAGGCGACGTTGTGATAGAGCGCCATGACCCAGAACTCGCTGTCTGAAAGGCTCTGTTTGCTTATCTGTAAAACCAGCATGGTGGCCGGTGCGGCTGCTTTTGGACAGGGCGGGCTCAGGGCTCAGAGGCGATGCTGTATGAAGGTTTGTGGGAGCGACCCGGCAGGTGAGGGACTTGCTGGGAAGGGTCCGGGGTGCTGAAGGGTGAGGAAAGTGGCCACTAAGTCCCCAGTGACAAGTGCCCCAGAGAGCAGTATTTTTAGCTGCCCTTTCTGGGCAAAGCTCCAACTCCTGCATTTTAATGGAGAAATAATTCTCACAGTGCGACAAGCTGTAACCTGCAGGTGTCACATCCATATTAAAGAGGGGACAGAGCAAGGGTTCATTTGCCTGGCTTGAGGTGTGACCGGAATTTACCTCCAGGATCATTTGTAAGCAAGGATGTGAAGGCCAATTAATGGCCCTGAGTCACCCTGCCTTTCCCCACCTGCCTGTTTCTTCCTTCAGAGGGCCCTGCTTCTGCTCTCAGGCATGAACGGAGCCTTGCACAGGGTCTGTTCAGGAGGCACCTGACCTTGCTCCTCCCAGGAGGTGGTTGCTGAGTTCCAGGACGCTGGTCCATGGGGGCCAATGAGCAGAGGCCCTGGCGGACTCAGATGAGGAACGTCTAGAAATCCTGTTGCAAAGCCCAAGTCTTAAACTGAGATGTGGAGCCAAAGTTTTCCCCAAGACGCCTAAAACCCAGGCCTCCAAGAGCAGGGGACCCACGGAGAAGCAGGAGCGGGGGCTGGCATGGAGTGAGGAGCCAGAAATGGGGGGGGGGGCAGCAGAGTCAAACATTACAAATGCGTATGACAGAGAAATGTGTAAAATGGTCCCTGCCTCCAGCCCCCCACTCAGAGGGAAGCAAGATTAAAGGATTAAAGGTTTGCTGTCTTTCCAGACTTTTCCCCCGGGCTTACACATTTACAAACTGAAGTCATACATATTATTTTACAACTTTCTTGGTTTTTCTTTACCATTTTCCCAAGTCAGTTCTTCTTTTTCTTTACTTTTTTATATCATGGTTTAACATACACCTAGTGTTTAAAAGACACTAGTCTTCAGTGTATAGCTCCATGAATTTTCACACAAGTACCTTACCTCTGTAACCATCACCCAGGTCAAGATATAAAACACTTTCAGAATCCAGAAAGTTCCCTGGTGCCACTTCCCAGTCAATGGCCCACGAGAGATACTATTCTGGCCCCCTACACCATGGATTCTTTTTCCTTGTTCTTAAACTTCATATGAGTGGGGTCCTATAGTATACACTATTTTGTGTCCAGCTTCTTACAAAGACCTCCCTCATTCTTTTTAGATAACTACATAGTACTACTGTTCTAGAATGTTTTGCCAGTTCCTATGTGCAGTTTGAATACAAACAATGCAGACTTCTGCTAGAATTTCTACAGTATGGAGCCCCAGAAGTGGGATCTCGGGGTCACAGGCCTGTGCATTTTAAATGTGGGTAGAGTTGACAATTCTTTGGGCTGCCTTTTTAGCCAGTCCCTGTGGCAGCAAGAATCTGAAAGCAAAGAACGCTTAGGGCCACCAGCAAAGCCAATTCTAGACACGGCAGGAAAGGTTCTGGGAATTCCCACCCCAGCTGCTCAGCGACCTGAGGTGGAGCCTGACTCGGCAGTGACGTCATCTCTTCCTCCCCGTCCTCTCTCTGGACAGCTGCCCCTTCAGCAACTGCCTCAGTCCTCCTGGAGCTAACTTCACGTTTTGTGGACCCCAGTTCTGCAGTGAGTCTGCCTCCTGCTGGGCAGGTGGGAGCAGAGCTGCCATCTGAGTGTGAGCTGTGGCTGGGCCCAGTCCTGCATTTTGCACCTGTAACAACTGACCGTAATGGATGGGGCAGGCTGGGTACAGGTGCCTCAGGGCAAGTGAAATCCCCTGCACTGTGTTTGAGAGCATTCCTAAGCCACCACCTGAGGCCACCAGCTGCAGGGATTTATGGTGGTGCTATTTCACCACTAATGAGGTGGTGCTTGTTATAGCTCAGGAAACCCTGGGTCTCCTGGGGCAGACACATCTCATCCTGCAGAGACAGAGAGCCTATGGCCGTTGTCCCCCAGCCTTTCCCCAGCATCCGAGCAGCAAAATAGACCGCTCCCTTCAACCTCCCTCAGCCGCTGTGATTTCTCCATCCCCTCGTTGCCATGCTCTGGACATGTTTCTTCATTGTCCTTTCAGATTGAAGCCCTGGCATGGACTGCAACATTTTAGCTCATAATAGATCAGCCTCTCACCTCCTCGATCATGAGCACTGTGCTCCTAGTGATACGGCTCTGGGTCCCATTAGTCCAGTGGTTCTTGACCTTGTCTGCACATTGGCGTCACTTAGGGGATTTAGAATAATAGAGGTGCCTGGGTTCCACGCCTGGAAGTTCTGGCGCAGTTGGTGGAGACCATCGCTAAATATGTCATGGGAATACCCCAGGGGCTCTGGCCTGCCTTACAAGTTAACGCACAGTGGGATTGGGAGGACAGCCCCGAGCAGAGACCTTTGAGACCTTTGAAATAAGCCAGGTGTTCTCAGGGATCACTGAATCAGACCAAGAAGGAGTGTTTGTTTTCTCACTAAAGGACGCACAGAAAATACAGGTGCAGGGAAGGTTGTGGAGAAGAGAGGGCCCTGTTCCCTGTTTGTGGGGCCCAGGGGAGAGCAGGAACCTCGAATCCTTGCCCTCAGTCAACCAGGCACCCAGGCTCTGGAGAAGTGATGAAGGATGGGGCGCCATGAATGATGGCTCAGTTCCTTTCATTCAGTGTAGGAAATGGAGGGCTCTCCCCATCCTCTTCCCTTTCTCTGTCCTCTTCCTTGTCGCCCCCAGGCCTCCAGATGTGCAGTCATGCGGCTGGGTCTGGCTGCCTCCCTCCCTCTAACATGTTCTTTATGACGGGAGGACCATCTGTCCTGCTCCCAGCAGCCTTCAGGCTGTGCGCGTGTGCCAGGCTCAAGAAAGCAGGCTTCGCGCTCATCCTGCTTTCTTCCCTCTCTTTCTCACACTTGCTTCTGCACCAGAATGTCCTGGGGCCTCCACTGCTCTGTAGACCTGCTGCATCCAGAGTGACCAGAGTAGAACCTCTGTCTTCTGTCACTGTCCCTGCCACCCTCCTGCAGGGTCTCTGGCCTCTCGTCCTTCCTTAGGCTCAAAATTTGTCTGTCCAGGACCTATCTAGTCCCCTAATTCACAGGCCATCAGGCTCCCCAGGCACCCTGTTCAGCTCCCTTCCTGTCTCTTGTGTTTCAGTGTCCTCTCCTAAACACTTCCTGTAGCATGTGACCCTCAGTCTCGGGGTGCTGGGAGGAATGGCCAGCATGTTTCTCTGCCAGCCCCACGGAACTGACATTTTGCCTTATTTGCTAAGATAATTTAGTGTGATTTGCTGCTAGTGAATGACGCACTGCTTTCTTGTTCCTCTAGCTTTCAGGATTGCTTTGAAGTCCATGTGCTCATGATGGCAAACCTTCTGGGACCCCAGAGCTGGCCAGGTCGCAGAGGGAGCTCAGCCTCTTCGAGTGACCACGCCGAGGTCCTTGGTGACCCCGGAGGTCAGACGAAGGTGCTGATTTTCTTGGCGTCTCTATCAATGCTGCCTGTCTGAGTGTCTGCCCGGCCGCTGAAGCCAGGAGGATGTGGGTCAGCCCAACGAGAGAATGTGCTTGCAGTCAGGGATTCTGGACTCTGGGCATTTGTTAAATGGGCTCTGCAGTGCTGGGAGAAGAGTGCGTTCTTCTCTGTTAGGAGGATGGCTGATGAGGACACGGGGACAGAGGTGAGTGACGGAGGGAAGAAGTTGCAGGGACCATATGCGTCTTGGCTAGAAGCCCCTGCTCAAGCTCCTCCCCTCGCTGGATCTGCTCTCTGTCTCCTCTGCCCGTGCAAATCCTACACACTGCCTTCCATGCAGCTCCCGGGGGTTCTCATCCACAGCCAAGCGCTGGCTCCTTCATTGTTTTCTGGGAGTCGATCTCCTTCTCCCCAGAGCAGGTCTGGATTTGCCCCACGCAGCCCAGGGTCCAGAGCAGCCCCTGTCCTGGACACAGTGCAGACAGGGAAGTACCGAAACCACATGAATCCAGTCTCGGAATGGAAAGGACCAGGCTGAAGTTTCTTCTGCACTACCCCTGCAAACAGGACTTCCCAGCAAATGAGTAATGTAAATGAGGCTGCCAAAGGGTGCTTAACCTATTTTGCGCAATAATCTATTTTAAAATCTCTTAGAAGCCCCGATTTGCCCAGAAACAATTGATACGGTAATTGCAGTCATTCTCTATATTTATCAGAGAAGTTTCCCTAAGCTCTGTGCGCCCTCGTTGGCGGGGAACACCACCTGTTAACCCCTGGAGAGCTGGGTGCTGAATGCTGAGACCTTGCAGGGTCAAGCGTGGTGAAACAGGGCCAAGCGTGCTGCCCCTCTTCCCTGGCTGACAGAGATGGAAAGAGATCACCCAAAAGACAGGCCCCACCTGCACTTACGAGCCAGAGTGAATGGCTAGGTCTGAGCACATGGCATCAGCCTCAGCCTGGGCAACGCAGAGAGATTTGCCCTGAGACCAGCAGAAAGGGGATAGGCAATGCAACAGGGTGTGTGGGTAGGATGGGGATGGGGTGGGAGGGTTGCTTACCGTTCAGAGGATGGAGGCAATGGAGAAGGCCCAGGCACACAAGGCAGCAGCCGTGGCCCGGGTACCAGCCCTACAGATCAATGCCATCCCATGGCCTGCAGATCGATTCTGCGTTCTCAGGCTTTAATTGGCTTGTTGGCTCTGGCTTGGGGAAGAGAAGGAGGCTCTTTCTCTAGGAGAGGAGCTGCATGGGTCAGCCATGGTGCCTCCCTCCCTGCCCCACCCCCAGCAGAGGGCAGATGCGGCAGCAGGCAGACACCATTCTTATCCGTCCGGCCCGAGCCGGGCTCTCCATGCCAGCTGTAGTCGGGTGAGGCAGGCCAACACGCTCCTGGGCTCTGTGTGTCTGGCTCTGCAGCTCCTGGTCTGATGGGGCCATGGATGGTTGTGAGCAGAGCAGGGGCAGTAGATGAGGGAGTGGGAGAGGAAAGCATAAGAGCATCCACAAATCTCGAAGCCTCAGCCTGCCCAGGAAGGGACCTCCCAGTCTCCTCCGCTGTACCACTGAGCTCAGAGAAGTGGAAGAAACGCCCAGCAATTGGGAGCAGAGCTCAGAGGAGGACCCAGGAAGCCCCCGCCCCCTCTCAGGGCCATGTCCACAGGACTCTGTTATGCAGCCCTGTGGGGCTCCATCCAAGGACAGGAACACTGGATCGGCTCAGCTTCCTCCTGCAAGGGGTGGGGTCGTCCAACACAGTGGGCTCTTCCTTTTTGCAGCCCCCACCAGGTCAGCCCCTCTGAAGGAGTAAAGGTTTTACTGGTGGTGGTGGTGGCTGCAGCGGGGACCCCTCCTCCCATCTTTTGCAGCCTCCTCTCTTCTCCTGTGGTTTTCCTAATAAATGCCTTTAAAATATGTATGAAGGCAAATTCGATGAAGTAGCACAACATTTAAAACAATTTTCTTCTTCTAATAGGTAACTTTGGCATGAGCTCTGATTCCAGACTCCTCAGGGCTTGTCCACAGAGTGGAGGCCCAAGTGGGCACTCAGGGCTCTCCCTGAATGAGCTAAGCAGTGGTGACCCCTTCCCTCTCTTGGCAGGGCCAGGCTTGGTGACCATTGGACAGGGTTCGAGGACTCTGGGGAAAGGGATCAAGGGAGTGAGCAGACTGGCTGAGACTCTGGAAGAGCTCCTGACCAGGGAAGAGCCTGAAAACTGGAAGTTTCTCTAGAACATCCAAGTGCTGGCCCTGGGCAACTGAGAAGCCCAGAAGCTGAGAGCTAGGACTGCTGGGTCTGTGTCCCCTCTTGTTGATAGGAGTGGTGAAGGGCTGTGCTCTAGAAGGAAGTGACAGATGTCATGGGTTGGGGGAAGGGGCCTGGGGTGCCTTGACTGGTAGGTGGCTGAGCTGGGCTCCTCCCGAGGAGGAAAGGCTGTGATAGCAACACCTTGTGTGCACATGTTGGGGAGGTGGGATTCGGGATCTGTAGATGGTCCCCAGATTTGTCTGTCTGACCTTTGAAATGCCAAGGAGCCCTCACCTGCCCTTCTTGCACAAATCCCCATGTTGGCCTCTCATGTCAGCTAGAACGGCACCTTGTCCAACCTCCTCCCGGTACAGGTGGGGAAATGGATGCCCCTGCCCTTCCCCAGGGTACAAGGAGAACCCCTGTCCTGTCTGTCTGGAGTGCAGATGGACGGGAGGACCTCATGGAGAAATCTGGGGAGGAGGGTTCTATCCTCACCCAGCTCATCCCCAGAAAAGTCTCTTTCTAACAGGAACTGTTTTCATTATCATTGCCTAAAGCCTGGAGCTGCTCTAATTACGTATCAGGCTGGAATCTGACAGGAAGCATTTTAATTATTAATTTGAAGAGTGCTGAGCATTGGGATGGGGGAGGACCAGTCCCTTAAGCTCACTCATGCCCAGCCCTGTTGAAACCTCATTAGTGACACCTCCGGCCTCCCAGGCCTCCAGCCCCAGCCAGAGCCCCTTTCTTGCCATGGCCCAGGATCTGCACCTCCCACTTCTCCACCCTTCCCGACCCCTAACTTTGCACAGCTGTTACCTGTTTTCTATATTTCCTAAGCCCTTTGGCGCAGAGTCTACTGTTCCCACTATACGGGTAGAAGAGACTGAGGCCCAGGTGGGGCAGTCTGCCCACTGTTACAAGTGCAACAGCCACAGAGAGGGCAGGACCTTTGGGTTTTCCAGTTTGGGGCACTTCCGTTCCTGTCTGCCAGCAGAGGTGGCCTTCTGCAAGGCTGTCTTTCCCCTATTGCATCCCCTCTGACATAGCCATGTCATCGAAGGTGGCTCCCAACGTTTTCCTTAATTTGTTGCATTCATTTGACACTTTCAAGGAACAGTTTCCTTGCCCTATTTACACCCAGACATGGGCATGCCCATCTGGGTTCTGAGGCTGACCGCTTGTCCTGTCCTAGGTGAAGTGTCTCAGGGCCTACCGCGGGTGAGGACACCATTTGGCTTGTTGCCTGTTCTGCCGCTAGTCAAGGGAGACTTTCCCTCCGTTCATTGGTTATTTTCTAGATATGACCCTCCACACTCTCCTGTGTATGGGGACCTGTCCCTTCTGTCACACAACACTGTTGCTGCATTCTAGATTCAGGCCCACGATGCCCCAGATTGGGCAGCAGTCCTGGAGCCACAGGACATACGATTTCACATTTTGCATTTCCTCTGAGCCTGGGTGGTTTGTGAGACCGAGAAGGCTGCCTCTCCCAGGTTTCCTTCCGTGTGTGGCTGGCTGCCCGGCTGCCACCCCTTCCCCATTCCCGGCTGACCCCCATCCTCCCCAGGGCTTGCCTGCCTCTGCCTGCATCCAAGACTCGGTGCTCCGGAAGTTGCTCTCAGCTGAGGGCCTCTGGCTCGTTCCATTACGCAGCCTTCCTTTATGAGAACTCCTGTGCTGTAGCTGGATGGAGAGGTCGTGACCCACTAGGGACATGAACATTGATACAAATTTGGTTTGGCAGAGCCGTGGGGTCCAGAGGAGGGAGCAAGGAACTCTGGAGGAAGTGAAGAAGGCTGCCCAAAGATGGTGACATTTAAATGGTGTCCTGAAGGACACTTAGTATTTTAGTCATTGTTGGGTGCAGGAAACAGAAGCTAGTGTATTTTAAGCAGAAAGGGGTTGAATACAGAGTGCTGGATGTTCAAAAATCATGGGCATGGCTGAAGGAGCAGGCTTGAGGCTGGGTCTCTAGGAGTGACTTCCCAAAGAACCACAGAATTGACCAGCCAGGAGGCTGGTACGTACTTTGGCCACAGTCAGAAAGACATGGGGTAGCTTGAATATCCACATCCTGATTCCCGGGATCTGTGAATGTTATCTTACATGGAAAAGACTTTGCAGATGTGGTTAACTTAAGGATTTTGAGATGGAGAGATCAGCCTGGGTTATCCAGGTGGGCTCAATAGAACCACAAGGGTCCTTATAAGACGGTGGCAGAAGAGCAGAGCCAAGAAAAGAAAAAAGAGATCGGATGATAGAAGTAGAACTGGCTCAAAGATGGAGGAAGAAGCCATTAACCAAGGAATGCAAGGGGCCTCTAGAAACTGGAAAAGGCCAGGAAGTGCATTCTCCCCTAGAGCCTCCACAAGGAATGCAGGCCTGCCAGCCTTGATCTTAACCCTGTGGGACTGATGTTGACCTCCAGGGCTTTAGGAGAATAAATCTGAGTAGTCTTAAGCGTCTAAATTTGTGGCAATCCCCTATAGCAGCAAAAAGAATACAGGGTGTAGAGGAGAAATCACTGGAACCATTGGGTTCAAGGACTTGGTGCTCTCGCTGCCTCTCCACACCCAGGAGTCTGAAGACTGAACGCTGAAATGCTGCTGTATTTCTACAACCAGCTTTCCTGGCCGAAAAGAGCCCAAAGCAGCCGGAGAGCCCCCCAAATGCATCCGAGTCTTGCCAAATTGCCTCTAATTGCTAGAACCTGGCTCATACACAGAGCCTCAGCTGCAAAGGGGCCGAGAAGTGTTGCTTTTAGCTTTCTGGCCACAGCCATCGTTCACAGCAAGACCACTAAGAGGGGAAGGAATGGGATGTTGAGTGCCAATCAGATATGTCCAACACAATGGGGAAGTAGGAAAGATTCAAATGAGTGATATGTGGTAAAACCTGTGTGTGGGCTCCCCCTGGAAGCCTCACCCCAGCCCATGCATGGGTGTCGTAACTGCCCTGTGAGCCTCAGCGATTTGCCCGAAGTCCCACGGCAAGCAGGTGATAAAGGCAGGGTGAAACCGGGGCTCCTGATTTGGTGTATGATTTTGAGTTAATACGTAGCCCCAGCCCTCTGTTCAGTTTCTTCCCAGCACGCTCTGTGAGCCTCAGCCCTTGGCCTTACTGGTCATTAACCCCCTGAGGCAGCTAGAAACAGTGGCTAGGCCTTGACTAAGCAGGGATGGGTTTCTGTTAAGCTCAACCTAACACCACAGCTTAAGCTTTGTTTCAGCTCCTGAACCCTAAAGCAGAGCAACCCACGGCCATATCCCCATGAAACCAGACTGGGAGACACCGAAGCTGACCTCAAGACCTGAAATTATGATTTACTGTCCTTACCTCACTCTTGACCAAATAGCAAAACCCATGACCCCAAACCCCTGATTCATGGCAACTCTGACTTTGCTCTATGAAACCCCTTGTCTATAAACCATCGTGGAGTTCAGGCTTTTGAGCAACGGCTTCCCGCTGTCCTGGTGGCGCCATTCATAGTAAAATAGCCAGTCTTTCCCCACTGTGGTTCTCAGTATGCAGTGTTCGGTTCTGCTCGGGCCGGTGGATGGACTCTTTCTGTTCAGTAACAAGGGTTTGAACCCAGCCTTGCTGGACTTCAGAGCTCGAGATTCAAACCACTACAAAACACTGGGCAGGAGCAGGTCAGTGAACAAAAGCTGCACAGATGGGACACCAGGCTACAGAGGGTTTCAAATGTCCTGCTTTGCAGTCCTAGAGGTCACAAGGAACCACTGAAGTATGGTATGTTTTGTTTCACAAAAGGTTTTAAGGCAGGAAAGTGACAAGTCGTTTTGCATTTTGCATGTGAAGAATGGTCTACACTAGAGATCAGGCGGCTGAGTCAGGGGGAGCAGACTGAGCTCTGACCCTGGTCACGGACTGAGTCCTACCCTTGGCCTTTCCCTGAGCCCTAACTCTGCATGTAGACTGAGCCTTATCTCATGCAGCCATCCGAGGAACCACTGATCACTGGGGCCATCAGGTGGAAGAGTGATTCACTCCCCACAGCCAGCCGTTCTCTATTGCTGTAACCACAGCGCAGAGGGACATCTTAAAAAAGCAGAGAAGTGTCAGCTTCCTCGTGAAGGATGACTGGACAACGCTTGCTTTGCATCTGATGAATAGAGGAGGAATAAAGGAGGTGGGGGTGGGGACAGAAGAGGGTAAGTTCCTAGAACAGGAAGCTCCCTTTCCCTCTCATTACAGACCTGGAGCTCCCTGACAACCAGATGATGGTGAGGGAGCATGTAGTGACATCCTGGAGCTAGGTGTGCTTTCTGGGCTTCCGACAGACAGATCAGACCCCAGCCCCTCCTACAGCCATACCCCGAGAGGTCTTAGTGAGAAGAGAGCTGAGGAGCCCTAGTAAGCAGGGCGGGCCCCGCCCAGCCGTCACTGGCATCCACTGTGAGACACAGGCAACATTGGATGGAGGCAGCAGGCAGGGCCTTTACATGTGTTATCACTGAACCTTCACAGCAGAGTTGTTGGGTGGGTCTTATTATGCTGAAGAAAATAAAGCTGCAAGAAGTGAAGTAACTTAAGTCATAACGCGAGTCGGAGATGGAGCCTCGATTCAGACCCCAGGTGTCTCTGGCTGCAAAGCCTGTGACCTCACCCTGTGTCACTAGTAGGACCGCCTCCTCTGGTCTGGCCCCGCCTGCCATTTCAGGGTACCTGGCCCTGGGCGTCAGACCCAGGACGGTGCTCTCCTGGGCCTGGGTTGCCACCGATCCTATTCCCTGCCATCTGGAATTTGGGGAGGCCGTCTCTGCCAGGGGTGGGAGTGGGGTGCAAATTATGGTCTTCTTGGGACTAGTCTGGGGCTAGGACAGGAACCCTATCACTCGCCACCCTGCCCCCTGCTCTGTCCCATTTTGGAAACTGAACCACAGCGTGTGAGGTGAGGGTGTCCCGGCAGCTGGAGCTCAGAAGCATGAGGACGCACTGAATCTAGGGTCTGGGACGGCCTCAGCTCAGAGTCTGGCCACATGTCCCTGTGGGCCCCTGCAGGTGCCAGAACCACCATATCGCACAATTCTAAGGGACACCATTCCCATGGTGTACTACCGGGAGCTGTGCTGACGGGACATTCTACATGGGATGGGTGTCCCTGTAGCTGTGCAGTTGTCCTGGCAGGTGCCCTCAACAGTCCCCAGTGAAGGAAGCTCTGAGAGGGCTGGGGCAGGGGCAAATGGGGCTAAGGGGACAGAGCTGGCAGCCGGTTGTCCCGGGGGCCTTCTGGGGCAGCCCCCCCAAGCCACCAGCAGCCACCACCAGCGGAGAGCTGGGGAATGCAGATACTAGTGTATTTAAGTAGACCTGCTTGTCTGAAGCTTCACTGGGCCTTAGAGTATATAAGCCTTACCGGGCAAAGGCACTTGATAAAGCCAAATTTCACTTAGCTGACATCTCACAATGTTCCATCCAACACTTGAACGATGGCAATTACTTGGTGAATGAGTTGTCTCTGCGGCCGGTGCTCCAGTGGATTGATGGAATATCTACAAGCGCTATTTGACTCCAAGATTCCTTTATTAGAAATTATGAAATCATCCCTCAGCCCTGCAATGATGCCTCTGAATTAGAAAACAAAGAAAAATGAGGTGAGTGCTTCCAACAGAGGTCAGCGCCTCAAAGAGCAGGAAGTTCAGGTCCCTTGTTCCCCTGAGACCCACAATGACACCCCCTCCTTTGGGAAAGACTGGGAATCATGGCCCCCACTCTGGGTCTGGAGAGGAGCTAAGTCCCGAGGGTGAAGGAGGGCTACACAGGGCCTGAGCAGATGCGCTCAGTGTGCACTCACTGAGCACCTACTGTGTGAAGCCTGAGCCGGCTCCAGGCAGCACATTAACGATTCCTGCCCTCAGAGGGCTCGCAATCCACTGGAGCAGACAGCTGTACAGGGAAATAAATGTCGGGGCAGTAATGAGGGTGGAGGGAAGGTACATTCAAGACTCAGCAGGGGCGGAAAGGAAGGGGGCACGATGAGAGATGAATTGAGGGCAGGTCGGAGCTTCAGAGGAAACAGACTCACCTGCCTGCAGGAGCCGCTGTAAATGCGTGAAGGCCCCGGTAAGCAGGTGGGAAGTGGGGGGATGGAGGGCTACTGAGTAGCACACCACCTGGAGGGGGCCTGCTGCTCGGCTCCTGCTGACTTTTCTTTGTGGGATTCCAGCCCACTCTTGTCAGATCTATTGATTGTTTTAAGACTTAATTTTTTAGAGCAAAAATGAGGGAATTTTCCCCAAGAAACCTGAAATTTGTGTTTTTATGCATAATTCTCTATTTTTTCACTTCGCTTTTGTATGTTCATTTGATTACCAAATACATTACAAAAAAAACACATACCCAACTATTTTTATTTCTTAAGAAAAAAGGCCGTTTAACTCCCAATGAGTAGGCAGTCTGTAATGTCAGATGAAAACGATTGTGTCCCCCACTCCCAGGCCCGGCCCCACCAGGAAAGGACAGCGGTAGCCTCGCGTGATTCCTGCAGCCTGGGAAACCTCGTGTGGGCTGCATCAGCCCCTGGACAGATTCAGACCCAGGCCTGAGGAAACGAGCCTCTGGGAATAGTACAGGGCGGCCAGGTCTCAGCACACACTGGGCTGGGTCACGGCCACCACCACGTTCACAATGTTCACGCCCATCCTTCTGACTCCACTCAGGTGTCACCACCTGTCATGTAAGCAAGGCGGCTTCCTGGGTGTCAATCCGCCCAGTCCCATAGGCCCCAGGCTGAGAAGGGCCCCGTGGGAGCTTTAACGTTCTGCTACTGCCATCTTGAAATCTGTACAAGAGGCCTTGCATTCCCATTTTGCACTGGACCTTACAGATTATGTAGCTGGTCCTGCCTCCGCGACACCTTTCTGATGTCACTCCTCACGCTCCACTGAGCCTGCCCAGGCTCACACAGCCCTTGTGCTCACTCCCCTCCCTCATAACCCCATCACTGCTCTGAGGGACCTTCCCCCCGATCTGTCTCCCCACCAGATCCTGAACCCCTGAGGGCTGTGTCGGAGTCTACCTGTGCCCTGCGCCACACTTAATGCATAGCAGGTGTTCAGTGATGTGTGTTGGAATGAACAGCCCAGATGGGTGAAGGCCTGGCCCAGTTCCCGATAGGATTCTGCCCAGAGCTGGGCTTCTTAAAATTTCTCTTGAATTTTAAGAATTAAATTTTTTTTTTCAATTACAGTCGATATACAATATTATATTAGTTCCAGGTGAACAACATAGTGATTAGATATCTATGGGGGGGGTGCCAAAGTAATGCATACAAGTGCACCCTTTGGTCAATGTTGCTCAAGCAGTAGTTCACCGTAATCAGAAGTGTCTGGACTCTGATGGGAACCACTTTGAGCACCTCTTGTAATTGCAGACGTCAAACGTGACTTGTGTTTATCTTTTGTTATCGGTGTATATTGAGTATTACCATTTTAATACAGTTTTCTTTTCTTAAAATGCGTGTACATTTTTTGACAACATCCGTATATGAGTATACCTTACAAAGTGATCCCCCAGTAAGTCTGGTACCTACCTAACACCACACATAGTTGTTACAATATGATTGACTATATTCCCTGTGCTGTACTGTACATCCCCATGACTACTTTTAACTGCCACTTTTTTCACCTCGTCCGCTAACCCCTCCCATCTGTCAGCCATCAGTGTGTTCTCTGTATCTATGGCTTTGTTTCTGTTTTGTTTGTTCTTTGATTTTGTTTTCTAGATTACACATATAAGTGCAATCATATGGTATTTGTCTTTCTCTGTCTACCTTATTTCACTTAGCATAATATCTCTAGGTTCATCCATGTTTTCACAAATGGTAAGGTTTCATTCTTTTTTATGGCAGAGTAATACTCCATTGTATAAATGTACCACATCTTCCTTATCCAGTCATCTGTAGACTGGCACTTAGGTTGCTTCCATATGTTGGCTATTGTAAATAATGCCGCAACGAATAATGCCGCAGATATCTTTTCAAATTAGTGGTTTAGATTTCTTTGGATAAATACCAAGAAGTGGACTTGCTGGGTCATAAGTTAGCTCTATTTTTAATATTTTGAGCAAACTCCGTACTGTTTTCCATAGTTGCTGCACCTGTTTGCAATCTTACCAACAGTGCACAAGGGTTCCCTTTTCTCCGCATACTCACGAGCACTTGTTGTTTGTTGATTTATCAATCGCGGCCATTCTGATAGGAGTGAGGTGATAGCTCACTGTGGTTTTAATTTGCATTTCTCTGATGGTTAGTGACATTGAGCATTTTTTCATATGTCTGTTTGCCATCTGTATGTCCTCTTTGGAGAAATGTCTATTCAGGTTCTCTGCCCACTTTTTAATTAGATTGTTTCATTTTTTGGTGTTAAGTTGTACGAGTTCCTTATATATTTTAGATATTAACCCCTTATCGGATGTATCATTGGTGAATATCTTCTCCCATTCAGTAGGTTGTTTTCATTTTGTTGATGGTTACCTTTGCTGTGCAAAAGCTTTTTAGTTTAATGTATTCCCATTTGTTTATTTTTTCTTTTGTTTCCCTTGCCCAGGGAGATATATCTGAAAAAAATATTACTAAGAGCGATATCAGAGAGTTTACTGCCTATGTTTTCTCCTAGGAGTTTTATGGTTTGTGGTCTTATATTGAAGTATTTAATCCATTTTGAGTTATTCTTGCATATGGTGTAAGAAAGTGGTCCAGTTCCAGTTTTTTGCGTATATCTGTCCAGTTTTCCCAACACCATTTATTAAAGAGACTGTCCTCACCCCATTGTATATTCTTTCCTCCTTCATGACAGGTTAATTTACTATATAAGCATGGGTTTATTTCTGGCTCTTTATTCTGTTCCATTGATCTGTGTGTCTGTTTTTATGCCAGTGCCATGCTGTTTTGATCATTGTAGCCTTGTAGTATAGTTGGATACCAGGTAGAGTGATACCTCTAACTTTGTTCTTCTTTCTCAAGATTGTTTTGGCTATTTGGGGTCTTTTGTGGTTCCATATAAAGTTTAGGATTATTTGTTCTAATTCTGTGAAAAATGCCATTGGTATTTAGATAGGGACTGTATTGAATCTATAGATTGTATGGACATTTTAACAGTGTTAATTATTCCAATCCATGAGCATAGTGTATGCTTTCATTTATTTGTATCTTCTTTAGTTTCTTTCTTCAATGTCTTATAATTTGCCAAGTACAGTTTTTTTACCTCCTTGGTTAAATTTATTTCTAGGTATTTTTTTAATTCAATTGTAAATGCAATTGTTTTCTTAGTTTCTCTTTCTGAAAGTTCATTATTGGTGTATAAAAATTCAACTGCTTTCTGAATATTAATTTTGTATACTGCTACTTTACTGAATTTGTTTATCAGTTCTACTAGTTTTTTGGTAGAATCTTTAGGGGTCTCTCTCTATAGTATCATGTCATGTGCAAATAATGATGGTTTTACTCTTTCCTTTCTAATGTGGATGGCTTTTAGTTCTGTTTCTTGTCTGCTTGCTGTGGCTAGGATTTCCTCTATCATGTCGAATAGAAGTGGTGCTAGTGGACATTCATATCCTGTTCCTGATCTTAAGGAAAATGCTTTTAGCTTTTCACCATTGAGTAGGATGTCAGCTGTGGGTTTGTTATATATAACTTTTATTATGTTGAGGTGTTTTCCCTCTATTCCCACTTTGCTGAGAGTTTTTTATCATAAGTGAATGCTGGATTTCATAAAATGCTTTTTCTACATCTATTGCTATGATCATATGATTTTTATCCTTCATTTTGTTTATGTGGTGTATCACATTAATTTATTTGTGGATATTGAACCATCCTTGCATACCAGAAATAAATCTCACTTGATTGTGGTGTACAATCATTTTTTTTAATACAATCATTTTAACGTATTGCTGAATTCAGTTTGCTAATATTTTGTTGAGGATTTTTGCATCTATGTTCATTAGGAATATTGGCCTATAATTTTCTTTTTTTGTAATGTCTTTCTCTCATTTTAGAATCAGAGTAATGCTGGCCTCATAAAATGAGCTTGAGAGTGTTCCCTCCTCTTGAAAATTTTGGAATAGTTTGAGAAGGATAGGTGTTAATTCTTCTTTGGATATTTGGTAAAACTCACCTGTGAAACCATCTGGTCCAGGACTTTGTTGGGAGTTTTTTGACTAGTGATGTTATTTTGTTAGTGTTTTCTTAGTATTTTTGCTCAGATATTCTGGTTTTTTTAATTTGGTATTGGAAGATTTTATGTTTCTAGGAATATATCCACTTCTTCCAGATTGTTCAATTTGTTGACATATAATTGTTTACAGCATTTTCTTACAATCCTTTGTATTTCTGTGGTGTTGGTTATCACTTCTTCTCTTTCGTTTGATTTTATTTTTTCGGGTCCTCTCTCCTTTTTCTTTTTTTTTCTTTTTATTTATTTATTTATTTTTTTTATTAGTTTCAGGTGCACAAGACAAAGTAATACTTAGACGTTTATCACTTATATTCCTCACAGTGTGTGAACCCCCCTCCCCCATCCACTACCCCTCTGACATCACACACAGCCATTACATTTCCATTGTCTCTATTCCTAATGCTGTACTCCGCTTCTTGTAAGTATATACATACACATATATACATATATATAAAATTATAGTTGGCATTCATTATTGTTCAGCTTCAGGTGTACAGTGCAGTGATCAGGCATCTACATCATCCCTGAGGTGGTCTCCCAAATGGGAGACACGTGTCCATCGGCTACCTTACAAAATCTTTACAACATTATTGCTTACGTTCCCCAAATTAATTTTCAAAACCCCATGGTCATCTTGTGGTTACCGACTGTTTTCTAATTCCCTCACCTTCTCCCTTATCCCCACCCCACTGCCCATCTAGCAACCCTTAGTTTTTCCTCTTTATCTCCAAAATTGTTTCTGATTAGTTCATTCACTTACTCTTTTCTTTAGATTCCGCGTATAAGTGAGATCATATGGTATTTGTCTTTCTCTGTCTGACTTATTTCACTTAACATAATGTTCTCTAGGTCCATCAATGTTGTTGCAAATGGTAAGATTTCTTTCTTTTTTATGGCTGTGTAATACTCCATTGTATAAATGTACCACAGTTTCTTAATCCAGTCATCTACTGATGGGCATTTCGGTTGTTTCCATGTCTTGGCTATTGTATATAGTGCTGCAATAAACATAGGAGTGCATAAAGATTTTTGAATTGGAGTTTTGGATTTCTCCAGATAGATACCTAGGAGTGGAATTACTGGATCATAGGGTAGTTCCATTTTCAGATTCCTGAGATATCTCCATACTATTTTCCATAGTGGCTGCACCAATCTGCAATCCCACCAACAGTGCACAAGCGTTCCCTTTTCTCCACATCCGCGTCAGCACTTGTTGTTTGTTGATTTATTGATGATAGCCATTTTGACTGGGGTGGGGTGGTATCTCATTGTGATTTTTATTTGCATTTCCCTGATGGTTAGTGAGGTTGAGCATTTCTTCATATGTCTGTTTGCCATCTGTATGTCCTTTTTAGAAAAATGTCTCTTCATGTCCTCTGCCCATTTTTTAATTGGGTTATTTGTTTTTTTGGAGTTGAGTTGAGTGAGTTTTTTATATATTTGTGATATTAACCCCTTATCAGATATGTCATTGGCAAATATCTTTTCCCATTCAGTAGGATCCCTTTTTGTTTTATTGATGGTTTCCTTTGCTGTGAAAAAACTTTTTAGTTTGATGTATTCCCACATGTTTATTTTTTTCTCTTACTTCCCTTGTGCGAGGGGATTGCTCTTTTTTCTTGATGAGTCTAGTTAAAGGTTTATCAGCTTTGTTTATCTTTTCAAAGAAACAACTCTTGATTTTATTCATCGTTTGTACTTTATTTAGACTATTTGTTTATTTTCACTCTGATACTTATTATTTTCTTCCTTCTACTCACTTTGGGCTTTTTTGTTCTTCTTTTTCTAGTTCCGTTAGGCGTAGGGTTAGGTTATTTATTTGAGATTTTTGTTGTTTCTTGAGGTAGGCCTTTATTACTATGAATTTCCCTTTTAGAATGGTTTTGGCTGTGTCCCATAGATTTGGGTCATTGTGTTTTCATTTTCTTTTGTCTCAAGTATGTTTTGATTTCTTCCTTGATTTTGTTATTAACCCATTAGCATTTATGGTAGCATGTTATTTAGCCTCCATGTGTTTATGTGTTTTTCAATTTTCTTCTTTAACTGAGTTGTAGTTTCATACCATTGTGATCGGAGAATATGTTTGATCTGATGTTAACTTGCTTAAATTTACTGAGACTTGTTTTGTGGCCTAACATGTGGTCTATTCTATCCTGAAAAATATTCCATGTGTGCTTAAAAATAATGCACATTCTGCTGCTTTTGGGAGAAACGTTCTAAAAACATCAATCAAATCCATCTTTGATTGAAAGTGTCTTTAAGTCCACTGTTTCCTTGATTTTCTGTTTAGATGATCTATCCATTGATGTCAATGGGGTGTGAAAGCCCCTGCTATTACTGTATTACTGTTGATCTCTCCCCTTAAATCTATCAATATTTTATTTATATATTTAGGTTCTCTTATATTGGGTGTATAAATATTTACAAGGATTATATCCTCTTGTTGGATTAATGCTTTTATAATTATGAAATGTCCTTCTTTGTCTTTTGTTACAGGCTTTGTTTTAAAGTCTATTTTGTCAGATATAACTTTTGGTACCCCAGCTGTCTTTTTTTTCATTTCCATTTGCATGAAATATTTTTTTTTACCATCCTTTACTTTCAATCTGTGTGTGTCTTTCAATCTGAAGTGGGTTTCTTGTAGGCAGCATATGTATGGGTCTCTTTTTTTTTTAAATCCATTGAGCCACCCTATATCTTTCAATTGGAGCATTTATTCCATTTACATTTAAAATGATTATTAATAGGTGTGTAATTATTGCCATGTTATTCATATTTTTTATCTCTCCCTCCTCCTCTTCCTCTTCTTCTTCTTCTTAGTATTATTAAAGAAGTCCATGTAATATTTCTTATAATACTGGTTTCATGGTGAAGTCCTTTTGCTTTTTCTTGTCTCAGAAGCTCGCTATCTCTTCTTCGATTCTAAATTGCCTGGCTGGGTAGAGTAATATTGGTTGTAAGTCCTTTCTTTTCATCACTTTGACTATTTCCTTCCAATCCCTTCTGACCTGCAAAGTTTCTGTTGAGAAATCAGCTGACAGTCTCAGGGGAGCTCCCTTGTGGATAACTAACTGCTTTTTTCTTGCTACTTTTAAGATTCTTTCCTTTTCTTTAATCTTTGGCATTTTAATTATAACGTTTCTTGGGAGATATATATATATATATATATATATGATGTATCTTGCCCCTTTGGGTTCATCTTGTTTGGGACTCTGTGTTTCCTAGACTTGTATATCTATTTCCTTCTCCAGGTTAGGGAAGTTTTCTGTTATTATTTCTTCAAATTGGTTTTCAATTTCTTGCTCTCTCTTCTCCTTCTGGTACCTGTATAATGCAAATGTCATTATGTTTGATTTTGTCCCAGAGGTCCCTTAAACTATCCTAATTTTTTGGATTTTTTCTTCTTTTTGCAGTTCTGATTGGATGTTTTCTGCTACCTTGTCTTCCAAATTGCTAATCGGATCCTCTGCTTCATCTAATGTGCCATTGATTCCATCTAATGTATTCTTCATTTCAGTTACTGTATTCTTCATCTGAAGCAGCTGAATCAGGCTGCTTGTGAGGAACATCCACTGAAAGTGGTTTGGGTCAGTGCTGAGTTGTATCAGGTGAGGTCTCAGGGAATCACCAGAGTTAGGCAAGCAGTGTTAACCAGGTTGATGGAGATTCAGATTTGGTGCCCACCTTGCCTGCCAGCTGGGTGGAGGGAGAGCTCAACAAAGGAGGAATGGTGCCTGCCACCACTTTTCTCTGGAAGAGAGCTGCCTCTCCATCCCTTGCCCTGAAGTCAGACAATTCAGTTCCTCCCTTTTAGAGCTGCTGTCTCTTCACTGAAACGTAGGGCCAGTGTTCATGAACAAATGAGTCTGTGCTTGGGCCCTTTAAGAGGATGCCTAGATCTACAGCAGCCCTCCATCTCACTCTGATGAAATCCCTGATGATTTTCACAACCAGATGTTGTGGGGACTTCTCTTTCTGTCACTGGGGCTCTGGGCTGGAGAGCCTGGTATAGGGCTGGGACCTGTTGCGTCTCAGCAGGGACCTCTGCTGTGGAGATATTCCTCCCAATTCTTAACTGCCTCATGGATCAGCTCGTTTCACTTCTCCACCACTCCTACCACTCTGGGTGTGTCTTCTTCTTTATATCCTTAATTATAAGAGTTCTGTTCAGCTAGTCTTCAGGTGGCTCTCCAGGGTGGTTATTTCTATAATTTGGTTGTAATTTTGATGTGATCATGGGAGGATGTGAGCACAGCAGTTACCCACTCCACCATTTTGACCAGAAGTCTCTGTATAATTCTCTTTAAAACGAAACTATGTGTGGGAGGCAAAACAGGTGTGCGGGCCACCAATTTGCAACTTCTGTATGACAGGAAGAAAAATACCCAGGAAATTTGAGGGTGAGTAAGGTCAGCTTGGCCTGGGGGGTATGTGTCTCTGGGCAAGAGAAGTTCTCAGAGTGCCCCCTGGGCTCCCCTGACCTGTCCGTCCCGCACCCTCACACACATTCCTGCACTCCTGGGTCACCAGTGAGTTCCTTCCCTTCCCCACCTCACCAAAGTGGATGTAGCCATTATTACCGCCTTTAGGACCCCTCCCACAAGCAGTCTACCACTTGGCTCAGGAAAAATTCTCCATCCTTATGGAGGTCTCTGGGGAAGGCCCTACCAGTGGCCACAAGGAAACCTTGCAAAAATCAGGGCTCTCAGGCCACTTTCCACAGTTCTTCCTCAGGTTGAGGAAGTTTCCATGGTGCTTCTAAGATGGCCTGCTGGGTCACAGTATGGTGATACCAACCTAGCAGGGACAGGAGAAGGAACAGCGCGAACAGGGAACTGAGAGCCGCTGGCAGGTATGTGAGCTTGAGCATGCCTGGCAGAGTCATATCTGATCCAGCACAGTGGACGGCAGGGGCCTGGGGTCACCATCCTCCATCTCCTTGGCTGGTACGGCTGCGGATAGGTCCAGTGGGAGAGACAGGTGGTGACAGCAGCTGGGCTCCCCTTTGTAGCTGGGATTCAGGACAAGCAGGTGGGCAGAGTCAGGTCTCATTAGATCTCAGCTATTTACCTGGAACAGGATGGTGTGGCCCCAGCGGCCCACCCCCACCGGGAAAAGAGAGGTCCAATGAGAATGCACTGCAGGAGAGATGTTTAACCTACTTGTAAGATACAATGACTTTCAAGGGCTTTAGTATATCTATTTGACTTACCAATGTGCTAATTATGTGCTATTCTTATCTGTTCATTACAGTGGGTCCCTATCTGCTGAGCTCTCTTAAATCTCTTCTCCCAGCCTCAGACTAGACGGGAAATTCTGATTCTTTCTCCTATAGTCAAGAGGATGGAGTGGCTCTGAGGGTGCTGTGGGACTCTCATGACCCTTGCTGCAGATGCTCACATTTTCCCATGTTAGACCCTCTGCTTCAGCAAGGCCCCTCTCCACTGTCCACTGGATAGCCACCCCAGTCACCTTGGTAAAGTTTCGCTTGCCCCCAATGCCCTTAGTTCCCACTTCCAGGGGCCCAAGTTCTACTCTATCACAAGTGAATTCCATTTCAGATCCCTCCTCCTCCCAGAAGCTTTCCTGGATATTCTGGTCCCTAACTAAAGCCAGTTTAGCGAAGGCCAGAAAGGGGCTGAGGGCAGCCTAGTCTTCCAGGGTCTGCCACAGATACGAGAAAGGGGAAAAGACTTTGGACCTGGAGCTGTTTTGGCTGGTCATCTGGTCAGGGCCCCAAACCCACAGGAAACCTGGGGTGGGTTCTAGGAGTCTGGGCTAGTGCTCCCAGGGGCCCCAGGTCTGAGTTGGAGAAAGCAGGGCCCTGCGCCCTGGTGAGCACTGCTCAGCTGTGCGGAGGGTGAATGGGAACTCTGGCAGTGTCTCTCCTTGCAGGGCTTCTCGGCCCCCTGAAGATCCGAGTGTGCTAAGCAAGGTGAAGTCCAGATTTGGATTCTACTTCTGTGCTAAGGAGCTGGTTATTTTGAGGCAGGGTAGCACACCTCTCTGAGTTTCCATTTTCTCATTCGTAAAATGGTAATTGTCTCAGTTACGTGGAAGGTTGTGGTAAAGTAGGTAAGATAATTTATGCAAAGTGCTTAATGCATCAAATTGTAGGTGTGTTAGAAATAGCAGCTCTTATGCAGTATAAATAATAAATAACAATCTCAAATCCCCAGCTCCACCGATTTCTGACTATGCAACTTTGAACATTCCTTGTTTGTCCATCAGCTTCCTCACCTGTAAAATGGAGATTGTGGTTCATCCATTTATTCAACAGGTAATTACGGAGGAACCTATTATGTGCTGGGCACAACTAAATCTGTGTTAGTTAGAGGACGCGGCACAGTGTCTGGCGTACACCAGGTGGTCAGCACATGTCAGCTTTTTTACACAAGTTCCAGCTGGAGGATGAGAGGTAGGTGGGAGGGTGGCAGGGAACAAGGGGAAACACAGAAAGGGAACCGGAGGGTGGAGGGCTGGGTCTGCCTTGAATGCCCAGCTTCCCCCCTGCTCATTTCCCTTCCGTTAAGAAGGCCTCGCTTTGTCTCTAAGGGTGGGGGATGGTGCTGGGATGTCTGAATAGTTTGCCCCACTTTTTGCCCCTCGGTCCCTTCCGACTTCTGTGGATTACATAGACTGTCCCTTGCCTATAAAATGGAGACAGTGAGGCCTCCTCATTCTCAGACATTAGAGACACTGCAGTGTTCCCACCTCATTCAAGTGGTATCAGGCTGAGGACCACTCCCCCTCCCCCACATCCCAGAGTGGTCTCCTCACCAAGCCAGCCTCCTGTCTCATGCGTCTGGCTTCTTTCCCAGGGACACAGGCTAGACCCACCAGCCCTCTCTGGCTTCTCAGCACTGAAACCCCACACCCCTTCATTTTAACTTCATCTGGCTGCCGGGCCACAGCAGACCAGACCCTCCCAGGAGAATTGTGTGTGTGCACAAGCAACACAAGACCTGACATGTAGGAGGGCTGCAATAAAAGCTGATGGAATGAATGCTCCCTCTGCAAATAGGGCTCATTCATTCATTCAACAAACATTTATTGAGCCCTTAACCCACTTAATGCCAGCTCTGTGTCAAGGGCCATTAATGGTAGCCAAGCTCTCCAAAGAATGAATGGCATTTCCAGGTTTGCTGCTGCCAGCACCCACACCCTGCCAACGGTTGCCTGGTTCTCAGACCCCCAGCCCCTCCCTCACACCCAGAGACCAGAGCACAGGCTCCAGCACGGATATGACCGCAGCAGATGTTTGAGAGCCAAGGCACTGAGTTTGGTGAATCCTGGTGCCGAATCTAGCCTGTGCCCAAGCTGTTAACTTCTGAGAGCCTCAGTTTCCTCATCTGGAAAACAGGCATAAATATAATGACTAATTTCATATTTGCTGTGAGGAATAAATGAGATAAAGCACATGCTTAGGTGCATAGTACGTGCTCAACAAATGGGAGCTACTAGGATTATGACTCCTCTCTGTGTCACAGCACCCACCAACCGCTGCCTCCTCCACAGCACTGGCTGTCACAGGCCTGAGCTCACAGTAGGTGGTCAGTGAAATAAGACTTCCTGGAAACAGGGAGATCTGCTGAGACGTTCGGGATGAGGAAACCCAGAAACCGGCAGAGGCTGGAAGTGGGGAAGAGCGGTGAGGGACCGACCGTATCTGGTAGAGCAGGCAGGTCTGGGGGAAGCCCCAAGGGTTGTTTCTGCCTGCAGGACAGGGAGCTCACTACTCTAAAGCAGCGTATTTAGCTCCACAGCTCTGACAGTCACAGTTCTTGGCCTAAGTGGCGACATTCTGCCTTTCAAGTAATAAGAAGGCCACAGGGATCTGCCTCACCGTCACAGGCCCAGGCTGGGTGTGGCATAAACTTTTTGGCCTTTCCAGAACCTTTACCCAGTCCCCACTCCTCTAGGACGCCCTCGCACCACGGCCCCATTTGGGGCAAGGAGTCAGGTGGCAGACATTAGCATGGCCACGTGCAATCACATGGCGCAGTGGGGTGGGGTCTCCCAGGAGAGGACAGTGCCTACCCAGGGCCCTCTCAGACACCCCTGCCCTGCGCCTCAGTTTCTTCCTTGGTGAAAGGGGTTCTCTGTAGATTTCTTCTCCCTGACTATTGTAAGCTGAGAGACTAAGTCTACAGTCTTGCCATTAGAGAGCAAAAGCAAGTCCCAACGTCTCTCCTCAGAGCCAGCTGTGCCCATACCCAGGTGGGACCTGCCCTGGTCCTCCCCTTCTCACTGTCCGCTGGCCCTCCCTCAGGGGTCCCCAGCATTCATCCTTGAGCCAGGGTCCTATCCCTGATCAACATCAACTGCCAGAGAGAGTCCTGGGACTGATGGAGCGCAGACCCCTGGCTCTCGGGCCTGGGCGGGAACAGCTAGCCACACACCCCTACCCTGGATTTCCACCCGCAGGCTGCACCTGGCTGGCTTTTTAGGGCCCGAGGGAGAGCCCTACACTGCAGAGCAGGCCTCCTACGCCTGGCCCATCTTATCCTGACAGCACCCTTAGCGTGTGCTCCAGAGTGGCCAGGGCAGTCTGTCTGTCTCCCCACCCACGGGGTGGGACAGCACCTCCTCTGGCTGCATGGTGGTGCTGCCAGGCTGCTGGCCAGGCTCTCCAGGGCCCCCACGTGAGGAGCAGAGACACCCTCCCCCGACAGACGCTGGCAGCCTGTAAATCTGCCTTAATTGAACGTGCAGCAGATAGGCCCTGAGGAGTGACGCCCTTGCAGTGCCACTGCCACCACCTCCCTGCTCTGAGAGAGTGGGAGACAACCATGGTGTGGCCATCTCAGCTGCTGTGGGGCACAAGGCCAGCAGTGACCCGGAGACGGCTTCCAGGAGGTGGCACTGGCCTCTTCCCCACCCCACTCAGCCTCACTGTCCTGGAAGATATTGGAATCTGGGCTGGGCCCACTGACCACAATACAGGACCAGTGCCTATGCATTCCCCAGTGCTTTCACACTCCCCATCTTGTCGAAGCCCCACAGCAGCTGGTGAGGTAGGTGAACACTATCAGACCCATTTTATAGATGAGGTAGGTAGGCTCAGAGAGGCAAATGGACTTGTCCAAGGTCACACAGCTACCAGATAGCAGAGCCAGGAATAGCCTGGAAAACAGGCTCATGGAGGGCAGGGTGGAACCGGCTCTGTGACCTTGGGCCAGTTTCTTAACCTCTCTGAACCTCAGTCTTCTCGTTTAGAAAAACGGGGATAGCAATATTTCCTGTCTTGTCAGGTTGAAGATTAAATGCGATGCTGCTATAAAATGACCCGGCATAGCAGTGGCACAGGGACCCGCTCAATAAATGTGAGCAGTGACTGGGATTATTATCCCGAGGACACTCGGGTGTTGTCCTGGTGTGGACCTGCTACCTCTAGGCTCTCATCTTGTCCCTGTGGGTGTCATTCAACGCCTGCCAAGGCGGGCTCAGGGTCCCAGTATGGAAGAGCAAGGGAAGAGTGAGGCCGTTCCTCCCTGGGGCTGCCTGCCTGCTGACAGGGGTCGGGAGCCTCTCTGGCCCTGGTTCACGGCCCCATGGCGGCTGCTGCCTGTTTTCTCACGTGGACCTCAGTAGTGTTCCCAGCAAGGTCAGGGGCTGGCTGAGGCTCTGCCATGAGTCTTTGATCCCTAGAGACCAGGCTGAGCATGGAGTAGAAGGGTTTGGGAGATGTCCAGTCTCTCCAAACTCCTGCTCAGCCCAGCCTGGTCCTCCAGGGTCTGTGCAGGCCGAGGTTCCCAGCATGGAAGGCCACCCCATGAGAGCAGCTTGCTCCTTCTCTGTGTCCTGGGCAGCCCTGAGGTTGGGGGTAGGGGTGGGTGGGGTTGTACATATCTGGGTAGGTTTGCCTTTGGGAAGGAGAGGCAAAGCCTGCCTGAGAGTAGAAGGCAGATGGTCTTTGGCCCAGCTGGAGTGACCCACCCCCCACCCTGGGTGCTATGGTCCCCTCCATTCATGCTGTTACCCCGTCTCGGACACCGCTGCTTGAGAGCCTGCCCTCCCCGGGTTGAATCCCTCAGGACACAGCCCAGGTCAACAGCTAGACTCAGGAGCCCCGGGCTAGACCTCCCCCACCTAACTTACCTCCTTTCGGACACCCCCTTCAGGAGCCCTGCAATGAGCGGGGAGGGAGGGAGGGAGTTTCTGGGCACAGCGTCTGGGACCCAGGATGTATCTCGGTGTCTACAATGAACTCTGGGGAAGCTATGGGGCCTGAGGGGCTGGATCCTTAGCATTTTTACATTTTATTATGACTGCGTTTGTTTAAATATATATATGTATATATATATTTATAACTCTATGTGCCCACCCCCTCAGTGCCCTTCCCGGCCCCTAGTTTTTGCCCTTGGCTTTCTGTCTGGTGGCCGTGTAGGGCAGCGTTGTCTGCGTGCTCTTGTCTGACACCGTTTGGGTGCTGCTGTTCCTCGTGCCCCTTCGGGTCTGCTCAGGGGCCAAGGTGGGGCCTGAGTGGCGGTCAGTCAGTGGAGAGCGCCGTGGCTTGTAGGGGGCTGGGGAGGCCTTGAGGGGGCCCGCATGGGCCTCTGTGTGGGGAGGCTCTAGGGACAGGCCCACCTCCTCCTCTGCCGAGGCTTCCTCGCCGTTGCCCTCCTCATCGTCACAACACAAAGCATGGTAGAGCACTTTGTCGCTGAAGCGCACCCTCTCCCGTGTGCCCGGGGTCCGCTGGGGAAGCTGGCCCTTGGCTGGGCCGGTGCTGAAGGCCTCCTCGCTGGACGAGTCCGGGGTCTCCACCTGTGGCCCATTGGGGATAGGCAGGCCACCGTTCATGAGCCGGTAGTCAGGGCCAGCCCCCAGCCGGGTGGGCTCAGGGCCGTCCACGGAGTCCGAGGGCGTGGAGACGTCCAGGAAAGAGTGGAACTCCCAGCTGTCTGATAGGATGTCGGCAGTCATGAAGTCCAGGTGGCCCAGGTCAAAGGGGCCGCCCATGCCCGCCTTGTCGCTGCTGGACGTGCTGCTCACAGTGGCCGTGGTCCAGTCATCTGGCTCCAGCTCAAAGTCGAAGTCTGACGTTAGCTTATCAATCTGACTCACCACCTGGCCGGGGAAGGGCAGAGGAGTGAGAGCAGCCAGGCCAGATATCACCCAGGTGTGAGCATGCGCCCATCCCCTGGCTCATGACCCCACAGGACGGTGACTGGACTTGAGGTCACAGGCTTGTGTGCCCTGTGAGAGGCCCAAACTGGACCAGAGTAAATAGAGTTCATTCTGGTCATTCCCATTTTCTACTCCTCAGTCTCTCGGGGGGACTGCCTTCCAGCCCTGCTCTCCATCCACTCACACACCCTTGCCCCCCAAAGCCAGCTGCTATTCTGGGGCCAGCCTTCTTGCTCAGAGCTTCACCTTCCTTTGACTGAGAGGGGACGATTTAAAGAGGGCTGAGAGACTCCAGCCAGTCCACTCAGAGGACAGATGAGAGGTCCACCCACTCTCAGAGAGAAAATGATATGGGGTGACCAGGCAGCATCTGGGACCAGCCTGTGCAGCTCATCAGTGACTGTCCCCCAAGAGTCTCCACCCCCCCACCCCCACGCACCCCAGTAGAGACCAAGTCCTGGCTTGTTAGGGAAAGAATAAAACAAGCATTATTTGGTAAGCAATAAAAATCAAATCCATCCTGGGCCTAGAGCTGCCTGTTAAATGCTCTTGGGGTAGGGGGGCAGCTCAGCTTCAAGGTCACTGCGCCCTGCCCACCCACACATGGAAGCCCTGCCTCAGGGCACCCCCTGGCCTAGGCCACTGTCAGCGCATGAATCAGGGACAAAGATGGTGAGGGATATAGGGAGACCCCATCGGACACAATCAAGAGGAGGAGACAAGCTTCAGGCCAAATACAAAAACAGAAAAACAACACAAGTAAACTGCAGGGGCCAAGAGAACCAGACACAAAGCCATTCAGAGTGAGTCACCAAGCCCAGGGCCAGCTTTCCAGTGTTCTTACCTGGGGTCAGAGCAGTCAATGAATTAATTACTTAATGAAGTCCCTAATCAAGAAAACTTCGCTGAGGACTCCTGCTGTTCAGGGATGTGCTAGGTGTTTGGAGAGGAGTGGGGGTAGGGAGTGCCCCAAAGTTAAAGAGGAAAGCAAGGGCAAAACTGCGGGGCCAGGAGTCTGGGTCAGGGGGCCATCTGCTTGGTCGGGGTCAGGGGGTCCCATGCAGGTGATCTGGTGAGTCAGTTTCCCTCTTGCTCCTTCTCTGTCTCCTGGGCAGCTTTGAGATGTGGGTGGGGGGCGTGTAGGGTTGTGTATACCAGGTTTCAGTTCCTCAATCTGTAAATGGGGAGTTGGGTGAACTAGTTGATCTCCAACGTTCCTTCCCTCTCTGAGATTCTAGGACTCTATTTATAGGAGTGACTTGAGAAGCTGTTTTGGGGTGTCCATGCCTAGGGATGGCCACTCCCCATAGCCTCAGGCCGGGTGGCTGGAACATTTGGCTGAGGCCTGCAGAAAAGACACTTGGGTTCCAGACTCAGCTTAGACATGGCTTTCTGTGTCTCTGGGTGAGTCACAACCTCTCTGGACCTCAACTTCATTCACCACCAAGTGGGTCTGATAACCCCAGCCCTGCCCACCTCACCACAGCTTCATAAGGAACAGTGAGAAGGCAGCGACAGGGCTCTGTGGGTGCTGGTGATAAAAGGGACATCATCTCCCATGTCTGAGCACCTACTATGTGTCAGGCTTTCCGCCTGACACATAGATCAGGTGGAGATCATCATCTCCGGGGGCACCAGTCACTGGGGGTGCTCAGATCCCTACCTCCGCCATGTCCTATAAGACTACACACCACTCTGAGTGCTGCTGCGATTTCCAGGCTTGGGCAGGCAGTGGGCATAGGGCCCCACCCTCCAATCTGGCCACCTCTTCTGACGTCCCCCAACCCAGTGTCTCCCCCACCACAGAGAAGCGCACATCCCCTAGAAGCCCTCGTTCAACCAAAGCCCCACCTGAGGGCTGGTGGGGACCCTGGCCTAGAGTGGGGGTTCTCAAACTGGAGTGTAGGAGATCACTCATACACTCCCCGAATTTCTGATTCAGTAGGTTCTGGGTGAGGCTCTAGAAGGTGCAGATCTAACAGGCTTCCTGGTGTTTGGAGACACACTGTGAGAGCCACTGGCCTAGGTCCTGGGGATTTTAGCTGATGAAGAACTAGTACCGGGTGTGGCCTTGCACCTCTGGTCAGCCATGCCCTCAGTTAGACTCCCCTGCTCAAGCCAGCTGCTGAGCGCCTTCTGCTGCTTAAGAGGGGGCAATGCTTGTAGGAATCTGGAGACAAATGACTTGGCTGTGATGGCAGTGTTCTACGGTCCTGGACACCCCGATATTGTCCACCCCAGCCTTCCCTCCAGCCCTGGCTGAGCCACTCCTTCAAGAAAAGCGCGTCTGTGTTCCATAAGGCCCAGGAGCCAGGACCGAGGCCATGGGAGTCCCACAACCTGCGTCTCCTGTCCACCTCTCCTCTGGCCCCCTCACCTGGTTTGACAAGCTGCTCGCTCCTTCCCTCTGTCCCTCCGTCCCTCCGTCCCTCCCTCCTAGGGTTGGCTGAGGCCAGTCCAGGCTGAAAAAAAAAAAAAGCTGGGCTCCCAATGCCCTGTGAGGAAGACCCAGGGTGCATAGGCCAGGCGCCCTGAAGCCGTTAGGCGCAGACACACTTCCCCCAGCCAAGAGGCCCATGTTGGCCACCTGCGCAGGTGGCCTTCACATTTGGGCCCTCCCCTTCTGCCTGAGAATTCCCCTCTCTGGTTTCACCCTAGGGGTGTGGATGGAAGAGGCAGACCGGGGCCTGGGTTCAAGGCCCAAGTCTGCCACATCCTGGCTCAGCAGCCTGAGGCAGGTAATATCCCCTCTTCAGGTCTTGTTTTCCTCCCCTGTCAAGTGGGATGATGTTCTCTCCTCACCTGGGGGCTGGGGATCCAACAGAGCTGAATGTGTGTTAAGCTGCAGCGTCGGCACCACCCGCACCTAAGAACCTGGGAATGTGGAACGTCCCCTAGGGTCCAGCCCTGGCTCACAGCCTATCGGCTTTGTGACCTTAGTCAAGTTACTCAGTGTCTCTGTGTGCACATTTCTTCATCAAAGAACTCTAGTAGTACCTAGTGTTAGGGCTGTGTGAGGGTGACCCGATGCACAGAAAGCCTGAGAAACAACGCAGACCCCCAATACCCACCATGCTAACACGTGACCAGGCCCCTGGCACAGGCCCAGGAGCTGGAGGCAGTCGGTTCTTCACCAAAGGAATGACGCCCTGATGGGGACATTTCCGGGGCCCGTGGTGGAATTATGGGACATAGTGGACCTTTCAAACCTCAGCACATGAGTGGCACTACATTCCCTACAATAAGGCTGTCTCCGGACAAAAGTAGAAGAGTTGCCTCTGGTTGAGGCCCAGGGGCAAATCTAGCTCAGTCTGTTAGGTGGGACAGCTCACGGCCACTTGATGAGCGACATATGTAAGGATCAGAAAGGGGAGTGAGGTGCCAGGGGTACCCAGATTATATGCAGAGCCTGGTCAGTTCACTGGTCCCTGGTCCCTCATTTCATGGGGCAAGTGGGAGGGCAGGGGTGAGGTAGGCCCCATGTTACCTGCCTATTTGCTTTGGATGTCTTGAAATCCGTGATTTCTCTCTGAGATTTAATAATCATTTTGCCTACATGTAATTTGAGATTGTCTTGGAGTGCAGGGAAAATAATTACATACACAGAAGGAAAGAGAGGGGGAGAGAGAGAATGGAACCATAAAAATGACAGAATCCCGGAGCTTCAAAGCCAGAGGGACTGGAGATCGCATTGAGTCCACCCTTCTCACTGTCTGGCTCAGTGCGCCATCTCACTGTGCTTGCTCATAGGGAAACTGAGGCCCGGACACTGGAAGGAGCCAAGCTGAGACCAAAAGTCGGGAATCCTGGCTCCTGGGCCTGGTCCCTAAGAACGTGAATTACCTGCTCGAGAGGGGCAAGAGAGAACACTAGAGATGAAGGGCAGGGCTGAGGGCTGAGACAGAACCTGCTGGGGAGCTCCCAGGTCCTGTCCCAGGTGTGTGCCCATCTCTGTCCTGGTCACAGCCTCAGCTCCCTTAGCATGAACAACTGCACCCACACCCATCTAGTCTCCCTACTGGCTCCCACTGCACGCTGCATCCAGGGAACTTCCTAGTCAGTTGACAGGACCACAGCACCCCTCTGCCTCCAGCATTTCCCTGCTCCCCAAACTCCTGAGCCTCCCAAACACCACCCCACACCAGATCTGGCCAAGGGCCCTTTGCTCTCCACCCTGGCAGGCCTGCCTCCTCACCACCGCTGGACACTGCACTGAGCTGCCTTCTGCTCTGGCCTCACCTGAATGCCTCCCTCCTCTCCTACTCCATCTCACTTCCATAACGAAGGCTTCACTGAACCCCAATTGAGGACAGGTTCCCTGGGAAAGGCTCTCAAAATCCCCCGTACCAATATTTCACTGCTGCAGTGTTATGAGTGTGCGTGTTATAATGTGGTTGATGTGTGTCCCCCCGTGACACACTGAGTCCCCCGGGGGTGGGCCAGGACATGCCTTCCTCACCACGGCATCCCAGTTTGGTACAGGGATGGGCACCCTCTTTACAAATACAGCCATTGAATGAGTGGATGAGTTGAGACAGCTTAATCCAAACTGCTGGAGGCTCCTTTACAGAGAGTGTTCTACGGTCCTGGACACCCCGATATTGCCTGCCCCAGCCTTCCCTCCAGCCCTGGCTGAGCCACTCCTTCCAGAAAAACGCGTCTGTGTTCCCTAAGGCCCAGGAGCCAGGACCGAGGACCCGGGAGTCCCACCACCTGTACCTCCTGTCCTCCCACCTCCCCTCTGGCCCCCTCACCTGGTTTGACAAGCTGCTCGCTCCTCTCCTCCCTCCCAGCTCCCCAAGCAGCTGGTTACATAACTGGGGATTCTGCATTATTTATGACCACTGATTATTTTTTAATTCTGCGATTACGTTATTTATTGTCTTTCTGGGGGCTGTGGTGTGGGGGAGGGGGCGTGCGTTGACTGTGATTCATGACTCTCCTCCTGCAGTTTGGCCTAATTGGCCAGGGAGCTTCGGGAATCTGTCCGGAGGAGAACAACGCAAAGGGGAAAGGGAGGCGAGAAAAAAGAAGAAAAACTCCGCACAATTCTTGCTGAGCTGCGGGTGATGGAGCTGACCCACTTTGGCACAGCTCCTGGTCCCCAGCCTCTCCTGCTCCAGCTGCTTCCTGGCTGGGCCCTATTTATCTCATGCCCGCACGGCCTCTGGCTTCCCTGGCCACCTCCTATGCAGCACCTTGCCCACAGGATGGCACAACTGCCACTGTGCCTGGTCCCGAAGCAAATCAGGTGGGGGGTCAGCCCCAGGGCTCAGGCTACAGAAGGGTTGTGCCCATTCCGCCATCCTCCTCAGGTATTTAGGCCACAGCCTGCAACTATGTCTTAAGCTACGTCCTACCCAAGAGCCAGTGAGGGGCGAGGGACACCAGCAGTAGACACAGGAATATCGTGAGTCCCCATGCTGAGCGACATCTTGGGGGGGGCAACCAAGAGGAGGAGGCTAAGTACTTGCTCAAGGTAAGCTCAACATCTGGGGGGCCAAGGACGAGGGCCCCTACTCCGGACCTTGGGGGCTCCTGGTTGGAAAGGGACAGAGAGAGCAGTGGGAGACAAGTTCCCACCGTGAAACACAGCCAGGAGATTCCTGGAGAGCAGTGGGATTCTCACTAAGGACAAAATCCAGATTCTGTGCCCAGACTCCCTGCTCCCTCTGCGACCTTACCTCCCACTCTTCTCCACCACGTTCACTCCACTCCAGCTGCATGGCTTCCTGGCTGATCCTGACCATGCCGAGCAAACTTTCTCCCCAGAACTTTTACATTGACTACTCCCCCTGCCTGGAGGCTCATCCCCTAGATATCCATTTGACTTGGACCCTCATTTTCTTTGGGTCTATGTTCAAAAGCCATCTTAGTGGAGACCCACTTCCCGCCTCATTCTCTCTTCCTTTTCCCTGATGGAAGACGGTGGGACTGCCTACCTCAGGGTGCCAGCCAGGAGGCCAGGGTCCTGGCTCTGACCTCCCTGATCATGGCCAAGAAGCCGATGTGACTCCAAAGGAGCAAGGCCTTATCAGGAGCTGAGGAACAGGGCAGTCCTAGAATAGGTCATCAATAATATGTAGCAGATATGGAGTTAGTTCTGGGCACATCACTGTGCTAGGTTCATTTTATATAATTTCTCATTTAATTCTCACACCCACCCTAGGGCTGGTGCGGGACGGGAGGCATAAACTTCTGTATCCTCATTTCACAGATAGAAAACAGAAGCACAGAGAGGTAAAGTAACTTGCCCAAGTTCACACAGCTAAGGGGGCGGAGCTCATATTTGAACCAGAGACATCTGGCTGCAAAAAAGCCCATGCTCTGAGCCCACAGGCTGTTCTGCATCTCTAAATTAAGGTCCACAGAATTCTGAGGAGCTTAGAGAGTGTGCTGGGTTTGGCCTGGCATCCGGGAACACTGGGGGACCTAGGAGAGATGAGGGCTAATTAACAATTGACTGTCACATGCCTCTGCAGCACAATTTTAGCTTTCAAGGCACTTTTACATTCCTCACCTCCCTTAGACCACAAAACTACTTTCCCCACCATGGCACAGGACTTGCTCCCTGTCCACCTGGGGAGCTGGAGGCAGAGCTGCAGAAGGATTTGGGAGGATGGTGGGAGATATGGAGGGGAATTCCAAATACTTTAGGGGTGTGAGTAGGTGGTGGCCCCCCCACTGCATGCCAAGCTCCCGATAAATCCTTGTGAGGTCACTCTGCGGTGTAAATTATCATCATCCCCATTTCAGAGATGAGCAGACTGAAGCTTAGGGGCCTGGGGAGGAAGGGCTTTAGTGTCTGTTATCTTTCTATGAATCTCAGGTGACGTGCTGGAGGATGAGGAGACTCTGCCATGATCAGTGGGGCCTGGGGAAGAGAGTGGCCGATGGAGAAAGGGGCAGATGGCAGAGGGGGTACAGCTAAGCCGTTCCTCTTGCACCTTCATCAGGCACACTGTGCTGTTCCCTGGCAGTCTTGTATGAGAATCTTGCCTTCATCCCCCCACCTGATTTGCTTGGGGATCAGAACCTGGCTGGTGAGCCCTGAGCTGGTGCTGCCTGGGGAGTGGAGTGTGATGAGAGAAGCCTCTCAACCTTGGGCCTACCCACGACCTCCCACCCCCATTGAAAAATGCCACACCAAGAGACTGAGAAGGAGAACCAGGCAGATCCAGCTTTACAGCCCCCTTGGAGGACCAAGAGCCAAAATCACAGGTTCCAGGGGGGCTGCAACCCTTTACCCTAACCCAGAGCCCGGTGCCCCTACTTAGTAACCCCATTCCCGACAAATCCCATCCACAGGAAGTCAGCTATGGCATCTCTTCTGCTGCCCGGGCCTCACCTTCCCCAACACTTCCCTCTGGCCATCACCCCATGTCCAGACCCTGCCTCGGGGGTGGGGAAGCTCTGAGGCCTGTCCCCCCTCCCAGCTGGGTGCCATTGGCAGCAGGCATGTGGTGGCATACGGGGTAGATTCTGGTTGCCTTAGCAACCTGCCAAAGTCTTGGGTGAAGGCACATGGCCTACAGGGGGGATGGGGGAGGGGACTCATCTTTCTCTGTCCTGGCTCAGGCTTCTGGGCTGCACAGCCTGAACCTGAAGCTGTGCTGCTCAGGACATGGGAGTGGATGAGTGTGCATGCTGAGAAGGGAGGGAGGGGACTGCTCAAAGATCTGCAAGTAAATCCTAGTGCTTTTGATCTTTCTGCCCCCCCCTCCCCGGGACCCCCCCCCACCCCGCCATGGGCCCCCTCTCAGAGCATCACAGCATGAGCATAAAGTATTAGCTCTAGAAGGTCCCTAACACAATGGCAAAAGTTGCCCATTAGCCCACCTGCTGAAGCCCAGAGTAGGTGCCAGGAACCTGGGTTCTCGGCTTAGATCTGCTTAGATCTCTTAGAGCTGAGGCTCTGTAACCTCTGCACAAGCCCCTATCCCTGTCTGGGCTTCAGATTCATCGACAGTAAATGGACAGGACTCGAATGGATGACCTGTCAGATGCCTTCCAGCTCTAGATGGCTGTGCCGGGGCGGGGGCAGACGCCTGGAAGTTGCTCACTTAGGAGCAGGCTCTGTGCCGTATCAAAGCCGACCTCCAGGCTTAGAGTCAGTCCTGGCTCTTTCTGGGTGGGCCTGCTGGGGCATGGGACCCATGCCCCTGCCCCAAACTGAAACTTTGGACAGTTCCCATGACTCTGACAGAACTACAAAACATCTGAAATAAGGCGGGGGTGGCGGAGGGACAAAGAGGTGATGGTCGTCCTTTGGAGCAATGAGGTTGGAGAGGAGGGGTTGCTCAGAGGCATCTGGCCGTGACCACCACTATGCCCCAGAGCTGTTCAGCCCAGATCCTGGCCAGCCCCGTCCACACGCAGAAGCACCACCACCTCTCCACCGGCAGCAGCACCCATTCCTGCCTCCTGAAGGAGGCCTTCCTGGCAGGCTCCACGAGGCTGACGGGCAGAGGGGCTGCCACACAACCTCAGCTCTGGTCCCGGCATCTCCACTCCCGACACACCTCCCTCCAAACACCCCCAGCTCCTTGGCTCTCGGGCTAGGCTGGAAGGCCACTTTGCCAGTCCGGATTTGGTGCCCACCATCAGACCTTCTCCTCACTCCTCCTAGAGCCCCCATCCTTCCCACCCAGCTGGCTGGGGAGAACTCAAGCCCATAACTCTGGTTCAATCACTCTCCCTGCCATCTCTGCAGGGGCCCTGGTTACAAGGAGTTGAAATTTGCCTAAAGCCCACCTGGCTTGTGTAATGGTACCCAGTGTGCAAATTCAGGCCAGCGGCTCAGAACGCTTGTCATGCATTTTGGGCTCAAACACAGCTCAAGGGGCAGGGCCAAGGACATGTGTACCTCATTCCCACCCCCCCACCCCCGCAATGTGGGAAGCGGTAATTAAACCAGGCTCCACTTAAAGAGACAGAAAGGGGCACACATCCCTGGGTCTCTTGGTAACTTTTCAGCCTTGGAAAAAAACATTCAGAATTGTGGGAAGGGAATAAATCCCTTTAGAGGAGATTCCTGCCCCTGCCAAAGTCCACATGAACTCTGATACCCACTAGCAACCCCCTAGACCCATTCCTGCCTCAGAGCAGGGAGGACATACCGTATTTCCCGAAAATAAGGCCCAGTCAGACCATCAGCTCTAATGCATCTTTTGGAGCAAAAATTAATATAAGACCCGGTATTATATTATATTATGTTATATTATATTACATATTATGTTATATTATATTATATTATATTATTATTATATTATATTATTATATTAAGACCTAGCGTTATATCATAGTAAAATAAGACCAGGTGTTATATTAATTTTTGCTCCAAAAGATGAATTAGAGCTGATGGTCTGGCTAGGTCTTATTTTCGGGGAAAGACGGTAGCTAGTTTTCATATTTCCAGGATCAAGGGTTCTGAGTATCTGTATGATCTCTGGGGAATGTTCTGAGCTGGGCCACGGAGCAGTGAGGACTACCCCATTAGAGCCATCGACACTCTCCAGAGCCCCTTGTGACCAACTCAGAATCTGAAAGGCAGATGGTGGAGTCAAAGGTCAGCTTAGGTTCCAGAGGAGGGTCTTCCATAAAGAGGTTATGGTGGCACTCAGTGGTATGGGCACCCTGGCAGCTGCAAGTACTAACCACAGAGCCAAGGGCCCACAACATGCTGCTCAAGCAGTCTCTGCAACATCAAGCCCCTTCCAGCTCTGGGCTAGGGGAAGGTTTTTAGCAAAGTGGATTTGGGGAAAGGAGAACAAGGAGGAGGTACGCAGCAGAGTGACACGGGTGCACACAGTTTGCGTACACACATGCACACACACACTGAAACATACATGTGAGAGGACATTTTTGTGCCAGGCCCAGGAAAACTGGTCTGAGGTCCGTCTGGCCGCTCACTCACCTCCCTGAGCTCCTTGGCCACCTCCTTTAGCTCCCGCAGGATGCCCTCGAGCTGCCCGATGACCATCTTCATGCGCTGTCGAATCCGCTCGCGCTCACCACCACTGCTGGGGTCGTCACTGGGCTGCCCGAGGTCCGGGGTGCCCCGAATGTTCATCCTTTACCACGTGGCCGCAGGCTTGCCCATACTCCCCCCAGCGGGGCACACACTGCGTCTGCCTCCACGGAGCCCCCCTCGGCCAGGCAGAGCTCCACATCTTAACGGCCCCCCAACCCACCCTGGCCCTGGGTGGCCCTCACCCAGCCCCTGCCCCCTGTCACTCCACCTCCTCTGCCTCTGGGTGGGGAATGGGACACCCAGAGGGAGACAGAATCTGACAGAGAGGGTCAAGGTGAGGACAGAGGAGGGCAGGGGGAGGGGCCTATGGTCTCAGGAGTGGCCTCCAGGACTGGAAGCGCCTGTGGGTGTGCTGGGCTGATGTCTGGCTGAGCCTGGACACAGAAGCAGGGGGATGACTCTGCAGCGAGTAAGGGTAAGAGATGCCCTTGGGTTCGGGGAAGGCAGCAGCAATCCCCTCACAACTCCTGGGCGGTTGCAAGGCGGAGGTCTCCGGATGCAGCTGACACGTGCAGAGGGATGGTGGCTGGGGTCTTCCAGGGGTGGAAGAGGCTCCAGACGTGGGCAGCTCTGGGAAGGGAACTGGATTGGAGGAGGGCAGCCCCCTGCAGAGAGAGCGAGCCTGGCGTCAGCCCTCCTAGGCTGCAGCACCAGCCAGCAATGCTGCTGCCTCCCTCCTCTCCCCAGTCTGCACCCTTCCTCTCTGGGGATTGTTTTTTCTTTGTGGGGAGGGGTGGTAGAGGCAGATGGTCTACAGAAGGCAAAGAGGGAGCCCCTGCTTTAAAGGCAGAAGTCCTCAGCCTGCAATGGGGCACCGCACTCCAGCGCCCCCCCAACCACCCTTCCCAGCGAGGCCTGGCCCGGCAGCTTCACACAGGGGCTCTCCAGTCTCGTATCTGCCTTCGTAGTGCTCTCGGGGTGGCCCGGTTCCCAGCGGACCCTCCCTCCCCCAGTCCCGCCTTCTCTCAGAACCCCCGCGCCGCTCCAGGACTCACCGAAGGTGGGGGCACCGGCTTGCCTTCCGAGCAGCGTCGGGGGCCAAGCCCCAAGACGAGGTTGGGGGGCCCCCCGGGCTCCCTAGGGCGGGCTTCTCTCTCTGGACCCTTCGGCCCCTGCCCTCAGGGCGGTCCTCACAACCGACCCGGGAGACATCAGGGTGGTGGGAGGGGGCGGGGCCTCCGCGCTCCCAGGATGGGGGCCGGAAAAACCTCCCCTAACCCCGCCGGGCTCCGGGTGGGGGCGGAGCGAGGGTCCGGCGGGCCCGGGGCTCCGAGGCCACAGGTGACCCGGGTGCGAGGCGACCGAGGCGACGCCGGGCCGGTCCCAGCTCGTTAGCCAAAGTCGGAGGGATCCGAAGATGCCGGGATCCCCTCCGCCCGCGCCCGGCGCTCCCCGGGCTTGGCACCGTCCGGGCGTCGCTCTGTCCAGTCCAGAAGCGCCGGCGCCGGGCCCGCGGGGTCTGCCCTGCCCGAGAGGCTGGCACCGCCGGCGCCCGGGACGCGCGCTCAGCCTGGCCCCAGGGTGTCCGCGCTCCCGCCCGGCGGGGTCCGGGGCGGCCGCGGGGCTCCGGGGCGGCGAGAGGCTCCCACCTCTCAGTCCGCGGCCCCAGGGAGGGGCCTGGCCGGGGGCGCGCAGGACAGGGGGCCCGGCCCAGCGGGGCTCGGGGGCCGGGGCGCGGGCGACAGCGGCGCCGGGCGGAAGCGAGGAGGCGACACGAGCGCGAGGAGGAGGCGCGGCGAGCAGAGCGGAGGGAGGCGCGCGCGGCCGCCGGCCCGGGCAGGGCGCACCGGCTCGCAGCCCCCCCCTGGCCGCCGCCGCCCGCCGGCTGCCTCCGGGCTCGCTGCCTCGCAGCCCGGGCGTCGGGTCGCTGCCGGCCGGCACGCAGGCGCCAGCGGGAGCTGGGCCTCCCCCGCGGCCTCTCCGGTCCCGCCCGCCGCGCCGCGCGGCCTGGGCCCGCTCCTGGAGCGCCCGCCGCCCGCGCTCGGCGTCCCCCGCCCGCCCCGCGCTCCCCGCCCGACTGGCCGCCCGCGCGGGCGCTGCTCCCTGCAAGGCCGCCGGGCTCCGCGGCTCCGAGCGCTCGCGGCTGGCAGGGAAGGGCCGGCCCCGCGCTCCGGGAGGGAGCTTTTAAAGCGACACACACGCCTCCCGGGACCGAGCGCGAGCGCCTGGCGGGGTCTTCCAACCCTGGGGACCCGGACATGTCCCGAGCTGGCGGGGCTGGAGGCAGCTGAGCTCGGGGTCCGCGGTCAGCGGGCTACAGACTTAGTTCCTTCCTACCGTTCCAGACACCCCCATTGCCCCTTTCCCCACTGCAGTGCACCCCACGCTTTCCTTTCGGCTAAGTTTCCCACATCCAGACTCTCCCCTTCCCCCACCATACCTCAAACAACCCTAGCTATTGCCTTAAATCAGATTAATTCAGAAAATAAAATACGGACAACCTTTACCGATTACCTGTGGTGCCAAGCTCTGGGCTGGGAGCGGCTGAGACTTGGGAACCCGGCAGATGACAGGTATGCGTTAGACACAGGTCACTTCCTTCAGTTGTTCATCCATTTACTCAACATGTATTCCACACCTTCTCTGTACCAGATCCCAAGCTAGCCTCTGGGGTTCCAGGAAGGAAAGCAGCATTTGAACAAGCTCGCAGCTCATGGGGACACATTCCTGAGTAAACTGAGGGGTGGTAAATACGGGACAAAGGCAAGTTCTAGAAGCAATGGTAGGGGGCGCCGGAGGGCGGGAGAGGGCAGGGAAGGGCAGGGAGCAACGTTTTGGCGGGGCCTGGCAGGCTGTCTGGGGAGCCAACCCTGAGCTGCGTGGCAAGGGGAAGTAGGAGTCACCCAGGTGACTGTCATCCTGGGGAAGGTAGGGTGGAGCATTCCAAGCACCGAGGAGGGGAGAGCAGAGTTCAGAAGCAGAAGTGAGGGGAGCACGACTTTGAGCCCAATTGTGGCCCTTTAGAGACACCATTTTGACAGCTCGTGGCAAGTGGATTAAAGGAAGACCAGATCCTGGAGAGACCCCGAGGTGAGAAGGTGGTTAGGAGCTTGGATTTTATCCTGGAGCAGAGGGGAGCCTGTCCTGCTTGTCCTCCCAAGATATCCCTCTAGGGCATGTGGCTGGTGGACCTGAGGGCTAGGCCACAGTGGGGAGACCAGTTAGGAGTTGAGAGGGGAGGGGCTGGGGCAGCAGCAGGGGTGGAGAGGAGGGGATGCTTTGAGAAACAATTTAGGAAAGCATGGCAGGACTTGGAAACTGGTTGAACTTTGAGAGGGAGGGAGAATCCAGGATGCCCCTGGGTGACAGTTTGGGAGCCTGGGTAGGTGTAGCACCACCAGTTGAGTTAGAGAGCAGAGAGGGAAGAACAGGTCTGGGGTGAAGAAGAAGAGTCCAATTTGGGACAGGTGGAGACATCCTGAAGACAGTTGAGTATATGAGTCTAAGAGTAGACTTTGGCTTGAGAGTATTTTTTTTTTTACATCATCGTTAGAGGGGATGAGATTGAGCAGGCAGACTGTGTAGACTAGTAACAAAAGCAGTAGATCCAGGCTGGAGCCTTGGGAAAGTCTCTGAGGAAGATGGACAGGAGCAGTTGGGGTGGGGGTAGGAGAGTAGGGCATCATACAGGCCCAGGAGGAGAGGGTTTGAAGGAATCACGTGCTCAAGTGTCCAAGGAAGCAGCTGTGAGAAAGGGATGGAAAGTGTCCACTGGCCTTGGTCCGTAGGAGGCCACTGGTGATGTGCCAGCAGCAGGTTTTTGGGGGGAAGGGAAGGAAAGTGTTAGGAGCCAAATCACTGTACATTGAGAGCTGGCTGACTGGTGAAGAATAGGAGTTAGTGAGTAGAGGTGGCATCATCCAAAGTTCAAATGACAGGGTTGTAGAGGTTTTGAACTGGTGATGGATGAGGGCTCAAGGGAGATGGGGCTGGGTGGTGGCTTGAGGCTGGCCCATGGGCAACTGGAATTCTAGTGACAGCGATTGTTGTGCATTCGTCACCACCATCCATCTCCAGACGCTTCATCTCTAAAACTGAAACTCTACACCCAGTAGACACAATAACTGCCCATGCTCGCTCCCCGCCCCTGGCCCCTCGCAACCACCATTCCACTTTCTGTGTCTGTGAGTGTGATTACTCTTAGGTACCTCATATAAGTGGAATCGGACAGTCCCACTAATCACTTTTGTGGAAGCTGTAATGTTAAGGGATGACCAACATCAAAATGGGCTGAACCTGAGGAAAGAAAATGAGTTTCTAGTCTTAGATCCATGAAACCATCTGCCCATGTCCAGTTTGGGGAAGGTGGGTTTGAACTGGGGGTGTTAGGGGACAATGAATTCAGTTTGAGAGGATGAGATGTGACTGCTTGATATCTAATTGATCTTGGGTCCCATTAATAGAAGTAAGGTGTTTTTAAAAAGGGAGGTGACATTTCTTCTGTCATCTGTGTGGATCAAACTGTCTAAGACCTCAATTCACTGGATATATCCAGAGAAGGGGAGAGACCGGTGCATATGTCCTATGAAGAAGCGTTGGGCTGGTCAGAGCAGGCTGGAGAAGAGAAATCTCAGAGGGGGGTCTCTGATTGTAAATCTCCACAGGGCTACCACAGAGAGGGAACAGATAGGTTCTGGGTGGTTCCCAGGCTTGCCTTCCTCAGTGTTTGAAAATTGACCCATCCTCTCTTCCCTCCAACCTCTGTGACTACCGACCCAGATGTCCCATCCTTCAGATTTCTGCTTAGATCCACTACCCCACCACCCGTTAGCCTTCCCTGGTCCTTTAGTCAACAGAAAGAAACAGAAGCACTCTTCTGGCCCTTAACCAAGTGTTTCCCGCAATGTTCATTTAACGTGCTAGCTGTATGACCTTAGGCAAGCCACTTAACCTCTCTGAGTGGGTATAAGGAGCCCATAAACATTTTTATTTTTTTCCTGTATTGACTATTATGCCAAAAAAGGAAAAAAGAAAGGTTGTTTTCTACTGTCTCTTTGACTGAGAAAAATGAGTACCTACTTTCCAGGGTCATTATGAGCAGGAATAGGACAATGAACGTGGAAGTACTTGGTCCAAAACTGGGCACCTGGTAAGTGCTCCATAGATGGTAGCTGCTCTCGGCTCTTATTAATAGCTTCTTGTCTGTAAGCCTTATTTTCTTATGAGGCTGTGAGCTCCCAGGACGGTGTCTGTGTTGTGTCTGGTCTGTCTCTCACATAGACCAGTGGAGTGAAGTGTGACAGCCAGTGAATTTACTTTGGCCTGTTTTCCTTCGTCCCACTTCTGGCATCCCTTCCTTTGGGAAATTCCTCCCTGTCATCACATAGACCTGATGGGTTGTTTGTTAAAGTTCCACTACTCCCATTGTGCCCATACCAGGTCAGCAGGTCGGCATGTGATTGTTGCCGACCAAGACAGCACCAATCATGGAAGCCCATCCTCCAGCACCAGTGATTGGCCCAAGAGGTGGGCACATTACCCAAACCAGGCCAATCAGAGGCTTTCCCTGGGATTGATATGCAGATGCTGGGAAGAGGGAGCCTCCTTCCTACAGGGCACAAAGCTGGATGCCATGGGTCTGAGGCTATGGACAAGGCAGCTTTCCCACTAAATGGAAGAGCCAAGCAAGACAACAGAGGGAGGAGAAATTTAGAGAGCATGATGGCAGCACCGAGGCCCGATTTTGGCTCTTATGCCTTGGTTCCTGCAGTCCTTCTTTCAGTCCTGGGAGCTGCAATAACATCCTATCCATCTGTAGGAGCCAATAAATTTCTTCATTGCCCCAGCTGCTTTGGTCAGTTTCTGTCTCGCACAGCCAATGGGAGTCTGATGAGTGCATTTGGGGAATACTAAATGAACAGATGATCTACTAAATGATTGAACTTCCACATGGGGGAGAGGATGTCCAAAGATCCTGAAACCAGAGGGTAATGAGCCGCTGCCCTGTGGCCACGGAGGGGAGGGTGGGTATTTGGGAGGTCATTGCATCAGGCAGACTTGGATTTGGGTCCCAGTTCTGCCATTCACCAGCTGTGTGATCTTGAGCAAGTTACCTGCCCTCTCTGAATTTGAGGTTCCTTATCTGTAAAGTAGGCAAAATAATAGTGACTGCATACAGTTGCCTTGAAAATGGAATAAAATGAGGAACAAGATGCATCAAACACATGTCCAAGGTGAGGGTGCAGGGAGGTAGGAGCTGGGAAAACGGTAGCTCTTTTTCTTAGCCTGCCATCCATTGTGGCTGACTGTGCAGGACTGAGACTGGCATGCAGGTCTGGGAGGAACACAGATCCCATCTACAGGCTGAATTCTCAGAAGGAGTGGGTCCTGGCACCGGAGAGGCGGTGCCTGAGCTAGAATGAGCATGTTTAGGCATCTGAAAGAGACGATGGAGACATTAGAGAAGCTAGCATTTAGGTGATGGAGTTGGAAGGATCTGGCCAGCTTTCCCACAAACCACGTGACTCACTACATCTTCCCTCTCTGTAAATACTTTCCTGATAATTGTCTTGAGGACTAAATAAAACAGTCCATGTCACATATTCAGCACAGGGCTTAGTAGGTGTTCCATAAATATTAGCTATTATTATTGACATTTGGGGCCGAGGGAAATTTTCTGAACACAAAGGTGGATGAGTGCATAACACCATAAGCAAATTTTTCATGAAAAAATCCCCCAGTAAAAGAGAATCTATACCTGAGTCTCCTAGGAAAGGCCTCTTTAGATAAAGGAGAAAATGAATGGTTGGGCAGTGGGGGGCTTATTTTGGGGAAGCCATGTCTGGGGACACTTCTGTCAGCTTCCTGCCCACTGAAATCTCTCCTGCTGAGGCAAAGTTCTTCAAAGATGTTTCTACACTGGCTGCTTCCTCTTGCTCACTTCTTATCACTCCTCAAACCTGATAACCTTGCATTGATTGCTGGGATCACCCTCATCGAGCAAGACCTTGGTCTTGCTGAGACCAGCGGACATTTTTTGTCCTCTGTCCAAGGTGAGGCCTTTCTGGTATCTGACCCTGCTATGCTCGTCCTACTTCCTGGCACCCTCTCCTCTGGGGCATCACAACTCGTTTGTCCCGATTCTCTTCCGCCTCTCTGGGTGCTGCTTCTCAGCCAGCTTCAAGAGGTCTTCTTCTGCCTCTGGTCCCTTAAATGTTGGTGATCTGTGGGATTCTCACCTAGACTCTCTTCTCACTCCACATACCTTCCTCAGAGGAGCTCTTCCCCACTACCGAAAAGTTTTGACGTCCAATTTGCTATTTCCAGAAAAGACCTCTCCAAAGCTTTAGACTATATTGCCACCTGCCTACTGCACATTTCCATGAGGATGTCCTGCAGGCATCTCAAGCTCAGCGTGCCCAAGTCAGAGCCCATCACTGCCCCTCCCCGAACATAGCCTCTTTGTCTTCCCTATCTCAAAGGATGGCATTCCCCTCCACCCCTCCACACAGGCCAGAAACTTGAGGTTACCCTAAACTCCCGTTCTCTTACGTCTAATTTGTCACTAATTCTTGTTGATTCTACCCACTTCACATCGTGTAGACAGATTTCTTCTTCTCTCTACTGATGACCAGGCCCTTTTTGTACCCATCAGCCCCTGCATTAGCTGATGGCCAACTCATGGGTCTGCCCACCTTCAGACTTCCCTGCAGAATCCACTGTTGCTGGTTTCAGCTTCCTGACCTACCTGTTTATGACCCTCCGTGGATCCCGGTCCCTACAAGGCAAGTCCAGTCCCCTTAGTTCGGCATTCATGTCTTATCGGGCACTTGCCCTCATCCGTGTCTCCAGCCTCCTCTCTGTTGCCCCTGGTTCCCTCTGCTTCTGCCAGGCTGAGCTATGTGCAGCTTCTCCCCGCCCCCCTCCTGTCCTTGCTCTCCTCTTTGCCCTGAATGCTCCCCTTCTCACCTTTCTCCTCCAGGCTAACAGCTAGGTCCCCCTGAACTCTTCTCCCAGTGTGTGAGGGCCCTCCTGTGTGCCACCAGAGAGCCCTCGTCCACCGCAAGGACAGCACTTGCCACACTGCACTGTCATCCTGACTCTCACACTCTCCCACCAGACCATGAGCCGCTGGAGAGCAGACACTGCCGTATCCTCAATGTGTAGCAGCGTCTGCTGTAGTCAGTTTTCAAGACACGTTTTTTTGAATATCGAATCTCTAAAATACCTATTTGTTTTTAAACAAAATATTTTAGGGAAATATTCTTGGGAAAGTCTTGGGGGAAGGAGCAGGGCTCAGAGCTCAGGGGTCCCCTCAAGACATATCCTGAGCCTTCACACCTCTCCCTGGAACCTCTAATGCGCAGACCCTGCTCTTCTCAGCAAAGAACCTGTATGCAAAGCCCTGCTGTGTGATTTAGACCATTCATATACCCTCTCTGTGTTTCTGCTCCCTCTTCCGAAAATGGGATGTTGGAATATTCTAGGAGGATGATATTTTGCAGAGTATTCTCACACAAAGAAGCCTCAATTAGTCTGCCCACAGCATGGGAGAACTGTGTTGTCATCCCCTCCTGTCTTCTGGGGAATCTTATGCTGTCCATTATCCTTCACTCTTTGCTCTTCTGTCAGTTAAATCAATCTCTCTCTCTCTCTCTTTCTCTCTCTCTCTCTCTCTTTCTCTCTCTCTTCCTCCACTTCCCACTCCCTCCCTCCCTCCCCCTCCTTCTCCCTTGCTTTTCCACCTTTCCTCTTTCCCCTGCCAGCCTTACCCCAAGAGTTGTCCCTATTTCTTACCTCTCTTTCCCCAGCTCATTCATTCCTTGTCCTTTTATGGTCTGGAGTCCGCCTCCACTCCTTCCCTAACAAAATTTCAATGCTAAGGTCACTGGTGACCTCCGAGGTGCTCTGTCCACAAGTCCTGATCTGACCTGTCTTCCCACTGCATTCGGGACAATCAACCACCTCTCTTCACTTAGCTTCAGGGATGCCAAGCCTCCCTGACTTTCTCCTCGCCGCCTAGTCACCGCTGGCCCTCGGCTGCCTCTGCCCGTGTCCCACCCTGCCCGGCTTTTCACTCTGGTGTTGCTCAAAGCTCAGTACTAGGCCTTTTCATTCTCACCCCTCTCTCTTCCCTCTCCATCATTCCTCCTCTCCTGCGGTTGCTGTTACGACCTATATGGCCCCTCATTTCAAATACACATCTCCGGCCTGGATTGTCTCCAAGTTCCAGACTTGCAGATCCTCCTGTCTCCTGGGCCGCTCACATTCAAAACTGAACTTGGGATGTTTCCTAAACATTTCTTCCCCCTAGGGCCCCTACCTCAGCTGCTCTTACAGAAACTCTGGGAATCTTTCTTTATACCTTCCCTCACTCCTCAACCTGGAATCCGCCTGTTTTCTCGTTCTGCCTCCTGGATCCTTCTGTCTTGATTCTGTGCTGCTGCCCCTGTCTGAGGTACCCTCATCTCTCCCCAGACAGTGAAATCCAGCCCCTACCTATGCTCTCCGGTCCTCTCCAAGGTATGCGTCCCACCACAGCCACAAGGATTTCAAAGAACTCTGAGTCAGACATACCATTCCCCTGCTTAAAATCCCTCACGTGTCCCACTGTTTCCCAAAGTCCCAAATTCTCAGTGTCCCCAGTCCCCGGGTGGTACTGCCCCTATCCTTCTCCCCCCTCCCCTCTTGCCTCACCTCCCATCATTCTTGCCCTTCAGTCACACTGACCTTTCAGGGTCTTGGACACACACATTTCTTGCCCCTGGACTTTGGCACATACAGTTCCCTCTGTCTGGTGCACTCTTACCCCTTCTTCGGCCCAACTACTCATCCTTGAGGCCTTGGCTTAAATTTCAATCCTCAGGAAAGCCTTCCCAGAAGCCTCCCCTAGACGAGCCCATGCCCCGTGGGTTGTCACCTCTGCATTCCTTGCTAGAATGTAGATACATCCCTCTTATTGGCTACAATCCAAATGCTCAGCAAATACTGATTGACAACTGAAGGAGCTCAGGGTGGTTAAGCAACTTGCTGGAGGTCACACAGCTTGTCAGTAGCAGGTCTCATGTTAAACCCTTTTGGACGACTTTTGGTGACTCTGCCTTGGGGCCTCATAGCACAGAGATTCTCTTTAGCAAAGCAGTGATCACAGCTTCCCTTAGCTGCTTATACAACGGCCTAACTCCCTGCTAAGACTCTTCTTTATTCCTTGGTTCCTGTCTTCTTGCTCAGTGTCTGGCACATGGTGGGGAGAGAGTAATGCAAATGTGTATTGATTGACTGCTGATGAGTGCCCCAAATTCCTTTCCAGCTCTGCCTTCCTACCAACCACCAATTTAGTTTTTGTCCCATCTATGGATTGAGCCCCTTCTTTATTTTCATCCCAAGTTAAAGAGACTTAAAGTTTAAAAGAAATTTTTACTAAAAAAAAATAAATCGGCAGATAAGTGAGAGAAGAACAAAAGGAAATAAGACAAAAGAAAAGGTGTAAACTACAAGAGCCCAGAAAGAGTTGAGGCAAAGAGGTTTGGCCCCATGTAGTCTGTGGGCTGAGCTCTCGCAGGGCACTGCCCCCACCCACCCACCCAGTTCTGCCCTTTGGGGCCCTGGCTCAATTCCTTGCCCATCCTCTTAACCCCTCATCTGGGCTCAATCCTGGTTAAGGGGGCACTTTCCTAAACAGACTGCCTATCCATACTCTGGCTGACAGATCTGAGGGAAACACTTCTAAGAGGGTTGGGGTTTCATCAATGATGGGGAGACAAAGGCCCATAAAGAGTTAGGAAAAGTGGACAGTGGGGTTCTGTGTTCATTCCACAGTCCAGATTATGCGCATGCTGGCTGAGCCAGTCTGCTTTTCCCCAGAAAGCTGTGCGATCTTGGCTGGGCCATTGGCCCCATCCCCCTCTGGATGTGAAAGGAAGAGAGTAGGGGCGGGGTGCTGGACTGCTAGGGAATATGGGGGTGGGGGCTGAACTGATGGAAGACACAGGCCAGGTTGAGGCTGAACCCAGTAGGAAGGGCGTGTCGGTCCCCCACCCCCCTCCCTGGGCCAGGGCAGGACAGAGCAGCAGCTTCTTGTCAAATACACAATTTAATTCTGAGGTTGTATTCCTTGTGCCTGGGAGATTTTCAGCTTGCCATAGTGTCATTTACAGATGGATTTGCAGCGGCAAATTACAAGTTTGTAAGCAACAGCTTCTCTGACGCCTCGGAAAAAAAGCCTATCCCTCTGCAAATTGTACATTCATAACTAACAGTGTTATCCAACTGAATGCAAAGCAAATTCGTTACCAGCTACATTATTTCATTGAATACCAAGTGAATGAACTGCACGCGGTTTTGTGGGGATCAGAGACATGTCAGGAGATGGGGACAAAACAGCCCTCCCCCCACTTTCCTCTTCTTTGTTCCCTTTCAGGCCCACGTCAAGCTAACCCTGAATGTAGGCAGAAGTGGGTGTATGTACTCTGATTGCATAGGAAGGAGGCTGGCAGTTTCGGTTGTGCAGGTGATGCTGGCCGTGGTGGAGGTAATGATGAGGGTGGTGACAGCCATGTACCTAGAGACCACTGCTGTGGTGTGTGCGTCTTTTGTGTGACTAGTAGAACTGCTGGGGCGTTTCCTTAGTACTATGTCCTGCAAGCTCACATGCCTACGTCCTTGTGAGTTGCAGGACATCCCCTGACGAGGGGTCATTCCTTTTGTTACCCACGTGGGAAGATGTGGGTCCTCTGAGCAGAGAGCAGAATAAGAAGATGGGTCTAAGTTTAGGCACCAGAGTGGGGATTCCCTGTGTCTCCCATAATGTTGCTCTTTGGGGACCAGGCTTCAAAGTGCTGAGACATCTAGATGGATGTGCGTGGGTGGGGCTGGGGGCCATTAAGACCATGCCTCCAATGTGCAGCAGCTTGGGGGTCTGTGGTGGGAGGACATAGGCCATACGTTTGAACCCAGATCATCCAGTTCCATCTGACGGTCTGGTGTATTCCCAACGTGGTCCCTGAAACTTACTTTTTTCTTTAAAGTTTATTTTAGAAAAATCAGAAAATACACATAAAACTAAAAATTACACGAACCACCATAATTTACCAGAAATAACCACTTTGGTGTAGATCAGACCTGAAACTCCAATTCCATTCTCAGTGAATGGAAAGCCACTCATTCAGAAAGTCTGAGCCCTTAGCAGACTTCACTAAACAATTGGCATTGGGAGAAGTCATGACCCACCCTGCAGCCACACAGCAAAGGGCAATGATCACAGCTCTGAAAGGCCGTCCTCCACCCCCCACACCAGCAGGGGGCAGGGGACCTGGCGTGTTACCTGGCGTGGCCTTGCTCCCCCATGCCCACTTCCCTGTGCCATCCCTATTCTGATCATCGCGCCTTTCTGTGCCATCTTCCTCAGGGGCAAAATTAATTCCTCTCCTTCTCTTGTGCTGAGTGGTTTGCAGCCATCATCTGTCTAAACAGCTGATGAAAGTTTTTTCTTTTTCCAAACACAGATAGTTTCGTCTCTAAGAAGGAGTATAGCGCCAGCTGTTAAGATAAAATGTTTTCCCCTTGTTTCTTGAACACATTTATACTTTTAGAAATAGGAAGATATTCTACAAATGCTGATATGAAACCCGCTTTTATTCATTAACAGTATAGCGTCAGCAGATTTTATGTCAATAGACACATCTATATTTTCTGTTTAAATGGCTGCACATTAGTCCACATGGTTACTTTAAGCCATCTCTTTTTTCTTGCTATGAATTTAGGCTGTTTCCAGTTATTGCTATTATAACACCCTACACATCATCTCTTCACATTTATCTAATTAGTTTCTTAGGATAGCTTCTTAGAAGTAACGTTTCTGAGAATGCACTTTCCAAAGGCTTTGTAGTATTGTTAAACTACTCTTCAGAAAGTCTGTGCCAATTTATACTCTCTCATCAGAAGTTTATATTATCGTCCCACTTATTGTACATATTCTAGCTTTGTCTCAGCTATTCCTTGAGATAGTTGAGAAACAACCCCCATGGCCACTTTGGTGGCAACAATGGCAACTGGTGAGAGATTCTTCAAAGGAGGAAAAAATCTCAGGGAGCAAGAATGGGGGCCTTATCATCCAGGGCCCCCATGTGCGTTCTTCCAAGGCCCCCGCTGGAGGATTTGAAATTAATGGATCAATTAATTGACTGATCAGTTAATTTTATGAAGAAAGACATCATTTCCTTTCAAATGATGCTGATGGGTGCAGTGGTCGTGACGGTAGGGATGAGTGGTCCTATGGTGAGGATGGTGGTAGGGACAGATGACAGTGGTGGCGGTGGTGAGTGCAGCACTGGTGATGATCATGGTGGTGGCGGCACTGACGGGTGGGCCGTGGCTGGAGTGCTGAGGGGTGACAGTGGCAGTGAGAGACAGCATGAGCGATGGAAGAGGCTGTGGCACCTGACCCAAGCTTAGCACCCGGGGCATGGGGAGGAACCCGGACCCTCTCCTCTCCCATGCCAGCCTTCACCGTCAGTCCCCTCTCACCTTTGGTTGAAAGGGAGAAGGGTCTAGAGCAGTGGTCCAGAACTCTGGCTCCCTCTCTCTTCTCCCACAGCAGTTCCCCCGCCTGCTAGACAAGCATTCACTCAGTACCACTGCCCGGGAAGAGCTCTTCCCGACTTCTCCAGGTGAAGTGTGGAGCCTGCTCACAGGTGCACAAAGCTGAGGACGCTTGCTTACCACGCAAGGACACCTGAAAAATTTCAGGGAGGCAGACAGCTTGTGTCTGAACAGCCAGCATCCTGGGCAACAAGGTGTTAACCCACCCCTGAGGACGGGGCGAGGTCTCTGCCCTCAGACTGCCCACTGTTCTTACTCCTAGCAGAGGCCACTGGAGCCAAGTGGGCACTGGCTTTGGGAGAGGGAGAAAAATTTTTTCTCTCCCATTTTAATGATACCAGTGACCTCACAAGGTTTCTATGGTGACAAGACCAAGGATCCAGGGGTACTTGGTGAATTAAACCAAACAAACCCACACCCCAGGGCGAGTCTTCTCCCCAGCCCTGCGCTTGGGGAAGGGGCTCTTGCTAATCAATGAACTTGCAGAAGAAGAAGGGTGGGGCTGGAGCACAAAGACAGAGCCTGCAAAAGAGATCTGTGCTCTCCTTTCCTTTCTGTGCCCCAACCCTGTCCTGCCTGCAAAATTCCCTTCTGGAGGGCGGAGGGCGTGGTGCTGAGTGTGGCCCTGACAGAGAGATCTGGATGGTCACAGAGCACCCACGTGAGGGCAGTTCTGACCCCAAGAGTAAGAAGAATTAACGGGGTAGTTCTAGGCTCCGAGGCTGATGAGAAGACCGAGGTAGGTGGGAAATAGAGCAGAGGGAGGAGAAGGAGATTAGCATCTGGTGAGGACTCCGCGCTTGCCATCTAAAAGCTTGGTGTGGGGACCGAGTCCCAGAGAGCAGTTTCCAGGCTCTCAGCCTCACGTGGAGGGGTGCTGGCTCGGGTAGTAGATGGCCATCAGCTGTGACTAGCTGGCCATCAGCTGTTACCGGTTAGCCATTAGCCACTGATATAATTGCCGTGGCTACATTGGTGGGTTGGTTGGCAGAGAAATGGATGGCAGATTGCGGGTCGTGTGGCTCCTGCTTCCTGTGTCTCCACCCCAGCCGCCAGTGAGAATTTAGCTCCGTTGATGTCTTCGTTGGTGTTCCTTTTTGGCCTCACCATATCCTGCGTTTTTGTGCAGGGAAACGGGAGCTGAGACCCTGCATGACAGTTGGTTTTCTATGCAGGAGCCAGAGGCCAGCACTTAAGAACATGGGCTGTGGAATTCGAGTGACCAGGGTTTGAATCCAGGTGTAAATGTCCATGCACTCTGGTTGTGGATTTCATGGGACATCTTAGTTAAGGCACCTGGCAGGTGTTCTGTATGGTTTGTTTCCTCTGTCCTGCCACATTGCCCCTCATTAATTCCTGCTTTCAGGCACTCAATAATGTGATCCTCACATATTTCAGGGACTAACTGCCCCCTACATATTGTCTCCATGCCTAAAATTCCACCACAGAAGCTCCACTGCTTTTCAGCAAACCTCTCTCTACAGGGCAACACTTTCCCTGGGTGGTGATCACCCTGCCCCTGGGAGGAGCAGGACTGTTGGGTTTGGGGCCAGGGATTTTCTTAAGTTCAGATAGAGCCTGTGAGTGATGGCAAAGGAAAAGGGGGCGGGAACAAGAGAGTCTGTTACCCTGAAATATTGGCCAGCCGTCACGCCTTCGCTCTGGGGCTTCTCTGAGGGAGAGTGATGGAGAACCCCGCCATTCTCTAAGGTGACCCAGTCATGCGAATCGTGTCATACTCGCACCACGGGAAATGGGAGAGAAATCTACAGGCTTTACCTGTTGAGAATGGGCCCTGGGAGTGACAGAGCCGGTGCTGTCACACCTGCGGTCCTGCTGGGTGCTCCAGGGGAGTCAGGCCACCCCAGCCAGTCAGGACCCCATTGCCAGAGATGTGGGGAGTGAGCCCTTGGCATAGAGTGGGGCTTAGAGGTGGGCTAGGTATGCCTCTGCCACAGATAGGTTCTCTTAGGAAATCTGCTTCCATGAATCCAGAGGTGCAATTTGTAAATCAGCCCATCAATGTTCAGCAACACGCTTTTAGCTGGAATCTCACTGTCTGGGAGTCTGTGCCCTGCAGTGGATGAAGGTTCCCCATCAGGGTCTGCAGTCCCCTTACCCGGTATCCAGTGCAGCCGGGAGCCCACAGTGGGTGGGTCCTTCCCTTCAGTGAGTCCAGGCTCACTGAACCATCGGGAGCTGCCCCGGTCTCACTGTCCTGAGCCACCGTCTGCCAGGCGTCCTGGGAACCAGGCCCAAATGGCGGGGTCTTCCCCTAACAGGAACCATTGTGACCAGCCCGGGAAGGTGCTCCAGGACACCCTTCTCCTCCTTTCCTTGCCTGCCTGCTGCAGCTTCCCCCTGTGCCCCACTTTCCTTTCCTCCCCCACCAGGGCCCTGTACTTGGAGCTTGTTCTTGAACTTGGAGTGCTTTCCTCACTCCATCTGCTCAGGGCAAAGGGAGTCACTGAAGAACCTACATTAGGGATTTCTTTTCTTTATTTTGTGTTTTCTAATTGGAATACACCGCAAGTGCATTTATTTTGATACTGGCCATTTTACTGACCTCTCTCATGGTCTCATTAATTTTTCAGTAGACTCTCTCAATTTTCTGGATAAACAATCATATCATGAACAAATAATGATAACAATTTTTCCTTCTTCGTGAACATTATGCTTCTTTTTATTTTTAATGTACTATTGCATTGGCTAGACCTTCTAGAACAATGTAAACCAATTGTGTTAATAGCAGGCATTCTTGTCCCACTCTGACTTAAATATGAATACCTCTTGCTGGTGTTTGATTGTTAAGAATGATGTCAACTATGGATTGCAAATTTATTATGTCAAGGAAACGTTCTCTTCTTTTTATTTTACTGTTTTCATCAGAATGGGAGTTTGATTCTATCAAACGCGTCTTTGGTGTCTGTTAAGATTGTCATGTGACTTTTCTCTTTTTAGTAATTGACATAACTAATTATTTGGACTGATTTTCTGACATGTAATCGTCTTTGTTGGCTTCTCACGTAGCCATCTGTGACATGGAAGGAGATCCATTGCCCCAGAGAAATCGGGTTGGGTAACAGATCTATATTGTGCCCTGCCGCGGCCTTACATCCAAGATGCCATCTCAGGCAGGCTCTCCGTGAGGCCGGGGGCTTGCGCCGGGGCTCTGGAGAGCTGGACAGGGTGGCAGCCGGTCCTAGAGAGATCTTTGAGAGGCCGCTCAGATCAGATGACTCTCTTCCGTGGCCCCTCATTACTTTCAGCAGAAAACCCAAGCTTCTAGACACATTGCCCAGGCCTCTTACAACTGGCCCTGTCCAATACCCCACCTTGTAACCTTCACCTTCTCCCCGCTGACCAAGCGGAAATGCTGGCAGGTGGCAACCCGTGTCTCCTCCTGGGCCTCTGCACCCCTCACATGCTGCTCCCTGCCTGGAATGCCCTTCCCACCTTCGTTCCCCGGCAGGATGCAGGGGTCCCTGCAGGGAGGCTTCCTGACCTGGCAGGCTAGGTTAGGAGGCCCTCTCCAGATGCCACCGTCCCTGAGTTCACCCCCTCCTTGGTGCCTGCCAGGCAGCAGGTAGTTCCCATGTGCACTTCTATCTTTAGGAGCCCCAGCCCAGCCCCCTCTTGGGTCCCATCTCCCAGCCCCACAGCAAGGCTCCATCCATCAACTCTAGGTTGAATGTACCCCACACCCATCCATGAACACACCCTGCTGAGCCCCGCCCTGCCGGTGACCCCCGGGGCTCACTGTCCCAACTCGCAGCAGTTCAGTGCTGAGAAGTCCCAATCTGGGCCTCACATGCGACTGCAGCTCCCCGGAGCCTCTTTAGAAAATGCAGTCGGCCGTGTTTCCTCCTCATAAACAACGGCTTAGCACAGCATCAGGGCCCAGGGGAGAGCGTTCCCTCCAAAAGCTGCTGCCACTGGAGATGCAGGAAAGGGCAGCCAAGTGGGCCCAGGAGGGACCAGACGGGATAGATGGGAGGGAGCGAGTGGGAGGGGCTTGATGGCCCTGCCGTTCAGCTTTACTGCTGATACCTGATCTGGGCCTGGGCCCCAGCTCTGCCTCTGCCTCTCCATGGGACCTCCTCCAAGGGTCTCCTCTCCCTAGTGTCTAGGATCTGTGCCTTCCCCCAGCACCAAGCAGCCAGCTATAGTTCTCCCCTCTTGGGACGAGCTGATGTCAAATAGAGGGCTTCTTGGCCACTAAGCCTGGGTAGGGTTGGGGCAGCCCAGACCTGCTCCTTCTCTTCTGTGCATTCCCCCATCTCCCATCATTAATCTTGAGTTACACAACACGTTTCTGGACAAGAATCTGATGAGAGGTGACGTGATATGTCATAAAGGGCACTGGGGTCAGGTTGTGGAGTCACGCTGACCTGGGTTCAAATCCCAGCTCCACCCCTTGCTAGCTGTGTGATCTTGGCCATGTTACTTAACCTCTCTGAGCCTCAGTATCTCCATCTGTGGAACAGAGTGCCCACCATACAGCTGTAGTGAGGTGTAAATGAAATGACTGACCAACTGGAAAGCTCTTAACACAGGGTCTGACACACAGTAGGTGCTTAATTAATGTTAGCTGATATTATGAATTACAGGTCAGAGCAGGCTGGGATATAGCTGTCACCTCACAGCTTTGTCCCCCATTGGTGGGTGGGGAAACTGAGGCCCAGAGAAGAGCAAGATACCAAGTTGCTCAATCCCGCCCTCAGCCTGGGCATGTGTGTAGTGAGGGGTTCTCTGCAGTGAGTAATGGTGTCAGTCGCAGAGGTCCTGGGTCTCGGGTCTGCCTGTGAACAGTAACAGCTGCCTCTTACTCATTTAACAGCCCTGCACTGTGCTTACCAGGTGCTGGTTGCATTATAAGCCCTTTATGTGTAGCACATGTATAGGAGTTCGGACAATTACGTCTATGAACTTGTTGCAACGATATTGTTAACCTTTTTTGTATCAGAGCGATTAGTCATATGAATTTGTACCAACTGGACAAACAGGTAACCAAGTTGACTATTTGGAAGTGCTGAAAAGGCTGCCTGTAAAAGTTAGATGAAAACGACCTCAACTTTTCGCCAACAATTCATGGCTCTTGCATCACGACAATGCACCAGCTCACACAGCACTGTCTGTGAGGGAGTTTTTAGCCAGTAAACAAGTCACTGTATTGCAACACCCTCCCTACTCACCTGATCTGGCCCCCAATGACTTCTTTCTTTCCCTAAAGAGAAAGGCAATATTGAAATGAAGACATTTTGACGACATTCAGGACATCAAGGGTAAGACGATGACAGCTCTGATGGCCGTTCCAGAAAAAGAGTTCCAAAATCTCTTTGAAAGGTGGACTAGGCGCTGGCATCGGTGCATAGCTTCCCAAGGGGAGGACTTTGAAGGTGACCGTAGTGATATTCAGCAATGAGGTGTGTAGCACTTTTTCTAGGCTGAGTTCGTGAACTTAATTGTCCGACCTCGTATGTATCATAACCGTATTATTAACTTTAGTCCTGTAACAACAGTCTGAGGTAGGTATTATTATTATTCCCATTTTGCAGGTGAGGGAACTGACCAGTTTACAACTTGCCCACGGTCACCCAGCCCGCAAGCAGAACAGCCACTTGCTGCCAGCAGAGATGCCATCAGCGAGGGTCCCACCCTTAGGTGAGCACAGACTGGGCTCCTCAGTAGGAGCACAGAGGGCACCTGGGCAGCTGAAGCCAGTCTCCCCACAGTCATTCTTGGGGGGCCTGGGCATAGAGGAGACGTCAGCTTTGTCCTACAAACACCCATCACTGGATGTCACACCTCAGCCCCAACAGGTGTTTTCTTGGAGAGAGGACAGTGGAAACTTGGAACAGGAGAGCTCTTTATTATTCAGAATAACCACACTATTTAATTTACTATTAATAATAGCTCTTGAGTCAACCTTCTCTTGAAGAGAAGTGAGGACTGACAGGCTATCCCTTTCTTGTCTCCCCTCCCTCCCTCCGCCTTCTTCCCCTCCTTTTCCTTCCCTCCCTCTCCTCTCTCCCTTCCCTGGAATACCGTGAACTCAGTCACGAATGACTGAGCTGTTTGGGGGTTGGCGTGGGAGACATTGAGGCTTAGCTCACACAGTGACCCCAGTTACCCCTGCTCCCTGCACAGCCTCGCTCTTCTGTTCCTCTGTGGGTCCCCGGAGGACACCAGTCCTCTGCTGTCACACCCCTGGAAGGCTCTGTCCTCAGGCTGGGCTGAAGCAAAGGGAAGGCTGGTCTCAGGGCCTTGGGCAAGGACGGGGGATCAGTGAGGCCAGGATCCCTTCAGGGGCCCCCATCTTCTGCCCTCTGAATCCAGGGGGCATGCTGTGTGAGAAGGAGCACGTCCAGAGAGGGACAGAGCCAGCAAGGAGACCTGAGCCTGTGCCAGGGGAGTATTTCGCTTGGAGTTCAACAGACATGGGGGGACCTGAAAATTGCCTTCTAAGAAGTGGAGGGATCTGGTTTCTCACCCACAGGTCTTCACGGGGGCCTTGTCTGGGAACGTGTGGCCCTGGGGTCCTCGGAGCCCCCTGAGTGGCAGAGTGAAGGACAGGAGCATAGCCAGTGCCACTGTAAGTCAGTGTCAGGGGTGGAATCACAAGGCCCTGAAGCAGTCGTGGGAGGCGAGGACGTGATCCACCTGAGTCAGAGCTAGACGGGCTTCCTGGCTCCCAGAGGTAAGGGTGCAAAGACTCTTTCGGAGTTGAATTTGGCCTTTGGGTGTTTATTCAAGAGAACACTTGGGCGCCTGGACACCCATCTCCCATGACTCCATTCCCTATATTGGCGTTTCTGTGTGAGCTCGTGCAGAGGAGCCCCGTGGGGTTGACCTCCCTTCCTCCTAACGACCCAACTGCCCTGCGCTGGAGGACCATGGCTGTCCCCGCAGGCTGTGGGATGAAGGTTCGGGGCTGCACACCAGCGTCCTGGCCCCACGCCTGTCCTGGGAGGCGGCCAGCAGCCCCTTTTCTCCTGCCTGTCTCTTCACGCACGTTGGCCATCCTTAGGTGATGGCAGAGTGCTTTGTGACAGTGCTGTGGGGTGGCTTCAGACGGGGGTGGGGGGTGTAGTGCTTGAGCTTTCTTTATGTGCCTAGCTGGGTCCCACATACCTGCACACACACTGCTAGACACGCACGCTCACATGCATGCCGGCTGTCATGCTGAGGGCCACACTCTTTATTCAAGGAGCGGTCCTGGGTATCTGAATGGATGCTTGAAGACTTGTCTTTGCAATTAACACGCTGCTGCAGTATTATTAGCCTCTGATAGGCAGTTCTGCCTTTGCCAGAGACTATAAATACGTGGGGCCAATGACTCAGCAAATCTGTTGCTATTTTTCTCGCAGGTCCGTGTGGGTCTGTGTCTGTGTACACCATGGCCCCCTCTCCCAGCAGATCCCATGGCTTGTATCCATGGAAACATAGTCCTTCCCAACTACAGTACTCCAGCTGACAAACACTGGGAGTCTCCCCGGCCCCCTCCCCACCTTGGAGAGGCAGTGTGGCCTTCCCAGTGGGCAGGAGGGTGGCACTAGTGGAGGAAGTCCCACTGTGTCAGCGGCTTCAAAGGTCCAGGCACACCTGGGCCCCTAAGGCCTTCCCTGGCCTGTGGTCAAGACCTTGTCATCTGTTCAAGGCGAGTGGCCTGGTGAGGGAGCCCTTCCTGAGGCCTGGGCCCTCTTGGGAGTGAGGTTGGCAGGGCAGTTCCTGAGCTGTGGGCAGTGTGGCAGGGGAGGCAGGGAGGGGCTGCTGCCCTCGGCCATGGAGGGCAGTAGCATCTGGGAGAGGGAGACTGGGGAAGAGGGGAAGGGGCAGTGGTAATGGGAGGGAAAAGGAGATCAAATTTGGTGTAAAACCTGGGGGCCTTGTCTCCTGACCTTGACTGTCAAAGAAGCTGTGCGAAGGAGGAAAGAACATGCGCTTTACAATCACTCCTTCCCTCCCTACCTCCCTCCTTTCCTTCCATGAACATTCACAGTGGCTCACTCTGTGCCAGGCCGCGTGCTGGGGGTGGGGATACAGAGAGGAGTGAGAACCAGACCCATCTCCTTGGGGACTCACAGTCTGGGGTGGGGAGCACAGACTCAACATCAAGTCAGCACCTCAGGGGTCCTACAGGTTGGGGTGGAGCCGTGGGACACAGGAGGATGTGGTGGGTACAGACTGTGCCCATCGGGGGCAGAGAGGGCATTCGATGATGCAGCCGGGCATCCCAGGGCATGGGTTGCTGACACTCACATGCAGAGCTCTAACTGGCTGGGGCTCTTACTAGTGGCGTCTGCTTGAGAAAGCAACCTAAGCTCTCTGGCCTATGAAATGGGAAGCCCCAATGCCCACCTCACAGGGCTGCGTGAGAATTAACTAAAGCATCTGGCCCCAGCTCGCCACATACCAGACCTGTCTACATGCCACTTACTTTCTTCCCTTCAGGCTCTGTTTCTGTAAATCAGATGAGGAGGCTGGACCAGATGATGTCTAGAGGCCCAGAAGTTCTTCTTGGCCTCAGTTTCCTCACTTTCCGGACAGGGAGAAGAAAGTTCCAACAGGTTTCAGAAGTGAAGGATGGATCCTGGAATCATTCAAAGAACATCAGCAGATATTAGTTAAGTGAAGCTTGTTTTGCCCCCATTTAGGGAAAGTAGGGCCAGGCTGATGTCATAGCTGCCACCTCCACGGGACACAGAGGAGCAGGAGACACAATCCCTCCCTCAGAATATCCAGTATGGCTGGAGAGACCCAAGGCGGAGTTGCAACTCCAGGTCTGCCATGCGTGCCCCTCTGCTGCCATTCCTGCATCTCTATCTCCTGTTTGGGGTAAGGGGAGGACTCGAGGCCCTGGATTCTATGCTCTAAGGACCGTCTGGCCACCTCTGGCCTCCAGACCACCTAGGTCCTTGTGCTCAAAGCCCAGGGAGGCTGGGGAGCTGAAAGGACTGAACACCCTCTATGACCACACATAGTGACATCACTCTGACCATGTGAGCTAACTTCTATTATTATTATCCCCATTTCACAGATGAGGAAACTGCAGCTCAGAGAGTTTAGGGACTGGCGCAAGGTCACCCAGATGCAGGTAGCAGAGCTGGGTTATCAGTCCAGATCCACGTCACTCCAGGGCCCCCGCTCTCACCCTGCTCTGTACCCCTCTGGAACTCCTCAAATCCTTTGGGAAGTAGAGATGATATAAATAACACATGGGGTTGTGAAGTGCAAAAAGCGAGTTGCAGAACAATACATAAAGACAGTTGCAGTCATGTGGAAAATCATCTTGAACTCAAATGTGCATGTGTGTATATGAGAGAGAATGAACAGAAGTATATCTGGAACAAGGTCTGTCCTGCTGTTTGAACCGTGTTCACCTCTGGTTGGGGGAATGGAGTGGAGGTGGGCTGGACAGGGCAAGCTTCCTTATTAGTGAGTATATTTCTGAACTGGTTTTATTGCAATGAGAATTTGTTCATGTTTTGCTTGTACAATAAAGACATTGTACCCAGGAGGCATGATTCTGCCCCGGTGAGCCATCTCCCCATGCCCTGAGCACTGCTGTGTGAGGGCGGGGGCTGGTGGTGAGCTGGGCATGGCCCTGGTTTGTGAGGCAGGCCGACAGCCCAAGTGGGCTGGGTCATGGGCACTTTTCAGACAGATGTGGCAGGTTTTTGCCAGGAGACTCAATGCACGTCACCCGTCTTTCAACAACCTAGAGCAGCAGCTCCACCCATTTTATAGATCGGGACCCTTAAATCCAGAGACAGCTTAGCCCCAGTTCAGAACTCCCCACTGCTGTTGGTTAGTACACCTGCCTAATTGGCAGGGCTCAGAGAATCACGAGATTTATCTTCAGACAGGTCTGGCTTTGACCTTACACAGCCTGTCATAGATTCTCCGAGCTTCAGCTTTCCTATGTGTAAAATGGGATCGATACGCCTACCGTGAAGAGTTTCTTTGAGGGTTGGATGCGACCAAGTTTGCTATGTGTGTTATAGGATAGGGGCTCTGCTCATGTTGGTTCACCAGCTCTCTTCTCCTTTCTTCCTTTGTCTAAGGGAAGCCGACGGGACACAGGCCGGGGCCTGTATCCTGGCTTGACCACATGGGAATGATTACCATACACTGAGCATATGCCGGGGGCCGGGGATCATGCCACGGGCTCTACTTACAACTCCCTTAGTACTACCTCTGAGACAGGTACTACTTCTTATTACCCCCACTTTACAGATGTGCAAATTGAGATACCAAGGTGATACAGGCCTCATAAAATGACAGAAAGGATCCCATCTTTTTCTATTATCAGGAAGACGTTGTACAATAAGGTTTATTTATTTTTCTTAAATATTAGATAGAATTCACCAGGGAAATCACCTGGGCCTGGAGTTTTCTCTGTGAGAAAAGTTTTGCTTACAAACTCAAGGTCTTTTGGAGTTTTATAGAAGCATTCCTACTTACTATTTCTTCTTGTGTCAGTTTTGGTAAGTTTCCTCCTCTTGAAGAAGATAATACCAGTCCCTGCCAGGCAGCGTTATTGGGTAGAATACCAGAGCTCTCTCACTTGTTCCGTGTTGTAACTTTGTAGACCTGGAACACACTAGGTGTCCTGACATTGTGCTTGGGCATCGTGATGCCCACCCCTCCCTCCATCAGCTCCCAAGAGGGCCAGGATGGAAGCCAGCCCCTCCCCGCTGAGTGTGGAGCCTGCCAGAGAGACCTGGCTTAGGGCAGAAAGGCCCTGAAAGGTTGACCCATTAGGCCAGGGGTTCCCAACCTCCCTGGCACAGTCCAATGTCAGGGAAAGAGATCCTTTTTTGCCCCCTGAGTTCAGATTTGAAACTGGATGAGGGTGGTATAACAATTAAGGAAGCATATGGCTGTGAGTAAGAGAAACTCTAATGAACAGTGCCCTAATACTTAAGCAGGAGCGGGAGGTGTTTGTTCTATACAGCGGTTGGTTCAGGGGTGGGCAGTCCAGGCCCCAGCTTCCTTCCTTCGTCCCCTCCACCACTGGTAGTGTGAAAGCCTTTGTCTTCATGCTTGTTGCCTCATAACAGCAAGATAGCTGCAGCAACTCCAGACCTCTGTCCACATTCCAAGCAGAAAGAATGTGGGAATGCTAAAGGGAATGCCAGTTCTGCAACTTTTAAAAAGAGCACCCCAAAACTCTACCCTGTGCTTCACTTACATCTCATTGCCAGAAATGGGTCACATGGCCATCCCTGGACCAATCACTGGAAGGTAGCTGGGGAGAAAGGCATGTGAGGGGCTTGGGTCGACCAGCCAGCACTGTCTGCTACGGGCGGGTGTTCACGCCAGAACACAGAGCCCTCAGGCTCCGGGCATGGGAGCCAACCAATCCAGAAATGGCCTCTTTTGAGCAGTCATTCAACCGGTGTTGATGATTGCCCAGCTGTGCCCAGCAACTGAGGCCTGGAGCCCAGAGGGGAATGAGCTTCCACCCAAGGCCAGGCAGAAAGGAAGGCAAGAGACCAAACTGAGCGCCTCCCTGAGGGGCCAGGAGGGCTAGATGGCAGTCAGCCCTGAGCCTGCATGAACCTTTCTTGCTTGTGAAGAAAAGAGGTTTCAGGAAAGCCTCAAAAGCCCAGCAGAGACCATCTGGGACTCTTCGTCTGACCAATTATGAAGTGGCTTCCATTGGAAGTTGGAGAAGGTGTGTAGACAAGTGGGGTTACATACCGTGAACTGGGTATGACATGAGGTGGTCACTGCTCTTTCAGCAGGGGGCCCTCAGTATCGGAGAGCCCAGGTGTGTAGCCACCTCCCCCACTAAGATCTCCTCTTTCACTGTTGTATGACACATCTTTACTGCTCAAAGCCCTGAGCTCAGGAAGCTACTTCCAACATCACAGCAGAGCAAGGTCCTTCAGGTTTCCCTGAGCTTCCCTGGGCTCCTTCACCCAACCTCGGATGGAGGGTAGATCCGCTCTAGGTGTGATGAGAAATGCCCAGGGCTAGGCATTGGAAGGCCTGTGTGACCTTGGGCAAGTCGGTCAACCTCTCTGGGCCTTTAGTGACACCTTGTGGCAGCATCTGCTTGAAACCAAAGTGCTTGGGTGAAAAGAAAAAAACCCATATTGCACTCCCACCAGTCCCCTTTGGCCAAGGTCAGCCCTGCCTCCCTTCAACGCGGAAGGTCAGCCTTCCAGCACATCGGATCCAACCCTTCTCTGTCCACCCTCCTGCCACTCACATGATTTAGCCATACTTCCCCAGGGAAGCAGTCGCAGCTCAGTCCCCCAGTCTTGAATTACAGGTCTCAGGGCTCTGTCCTTCGTGGTACTTTCATCAGTGCCAGGAAGAGGATGTGGGGGACATTTGCTGATCACATGAAATCAGAAAATCTCCCCATTTTTCAGAAAGAGAAAGTGAGTCCATTGCCGAGTGAGACTCCACTTGTGTTGCCAGCCTCCTCTTCTCTCCCTCTCTCTCTTCTCTCATGACTATAGGGTCTCACTCAGCCCAGCAGTAGCCGGGAAGAGTTCCGTGTGTGTGTGCCTGTGCGCGTGTGCATGTGTGAGTATGTGCGTGTGTGAGAGGCACCCAGGGAACTTCCTCCTGGGGTTCCTGCAATGGGATACGTTCAACCCAAACTCAAACTGGAAGGCAGGGACCCGAGGGCTGGCTGTTGAGCTTAGTGTCCATGGCTTCTTTTCTCGCCCCATGAGACTGATACCTTCTGCTCGGCTCTCTTACCGTCAAACCTGCTCCTACCCACAGACGTGCTGGTGGGAAAGGAGCTAAATCACTCCTAGAGGCAGCTGTTCCAGACTAATCAGGGTACCCAGAGGGGACTGACAGGCTGAGATGGGCCTTCCAGGCCCAGAGCCAAGCACAAACGGTGGAATTTCAAACCAGGTCTCTGCGGCCCAAAATGTTTTCTCTTCCAGCCTGCCGGTCTGACCCACTGGCACGAGAAGCAGTTTTGGGCAGGAGTGAAAGCTTTCCTGAGCCATCCCCACATCCCCACACAGTCATCTGGGGGTCATAGGGAAGAGGTCTAGGCACAGGGGAACCTGGTTTGGGGCCCTGCAATGCCTGACCCAGCTCCATTATCAAGGTTAAGGATAACTGATAGCTGCTCTGGGCAAAGTGCTTACTACTCGAAAGTTGGAGGCAAGCCTGAAACCCTCCTATTAAATGTACTCATCCCTGAGACTTGAGAGCCCCTCAAAAGGCCGGGAGCCCATCCAAGGCCCTCCTCTGGCTGGAAGACACCCGTGGTAACCCACAGCAGGCCTGTGCTGACACACACGCCATGCCACGTGGGTTTCTCCAGCCCGGATGTGGACATTGTCAGTGTCCCGTTTCACAAATGAGGAAACTGAGGCTCAGTGGGGTGTGGCTGAGTCCACGGTACCATGGCAAGGGTCAGGGCCGCTTGTTGCTCACGAGTTCGGGTGCGTAGCCTGAGGCCTGGCCAGGCCGCTATCTTATCCAGGGCCAGAGTCCCCCTGCCGGGCTTCTCCCCTGCTGGGTCAGAGCTCGAAATGATGGCTTTTGAGGTCAGGGGCCAGACCAGACTCCCGACCCTGCTGTACGGTGGCCCCTTCTCTCCATCCCACAACACTGCTCCTGAGGCCTAAACGGTAAGTGACTCCCCATCACCTCCAGGACCCACTGTCGTCTCCCCTCCACCCACCCTCCCCTCACACATCATCTGCCTCAACCTGCCTGGACGCCCACCCTTCTCAATACCCTCCTGCGTTGCCGCCCTCCACCCAGGCCTTCTTGCTATCCTCCCAACCTTCAAAAGCTATTCCTCCAGGAAGCCTTCCTGTTGGCACTCTAATTGGGGCAAGTAGTTTAACCTCTCCAGCCTTCCAATTGTACTCCTGCAAAATTTAAGGGAACGACAAGAATTCGCCTCAAGAGGCTGGCAGTGAGGCTTTTACCAAGTGAGGTACCACAAACCCCGGGCTCAGCACAGTGCCCCCACCCCCCCATATGGAGGGAGTAGTCAAAATCTCCTAATCACCCCAATAAACTTCAATTAAAAAAAAAACATCTCCTAATCAAACTGGAACCCTGGTACCATTTTGGATGAGGAAGTGACAAAGCCAGAGGGCTTCCAGTTTGTGCGATGAAATTCTGTTGGAATGGGAAGCCAGGTACAGATGTCACAGAGGCGAGTTGGGGGGCAGGGCCTGGGCCTAAGCAGGGGCCTGCAGGTGGGACCACACAGCTGGGCTTTGCAGCTCCCTTCTATCCATTGCAGAGTTGTGGGTGTGCTCTTGGATCTCAGGGGACAGGGAGGAGAGGAGGGGAAGAGAAAGAGGGCAGGTGCGATGAGTGTCTGAGTGAGAGTGACAGGGGAGAGGGAGAGGAAGCTGGGCAGACAAGTCAAGAACTTCCTTGCAGGGCAGACCCAGCATTCTTCCTTGTGGGTGGCGCTGGATGCTGTGCCTTGAGTTGGGGACACTTCTCTGCCCTTTCCTTGGAAATGCTCTTGAGCTCAGCCCATGGAGACCCTGACTGCAGGCTCTGAGCCCCAGGGCTGCCACCAGGCTTGAGTAAACAGATGCCAGTTGTCCCACCAGACCTCCAGAGCAGGATGAGTAAGGAGGGGCCTGAGGGAGAACTTCTGCCTGGAACCCGGTGCCTGAACACCCCCCCCCCACACACACACCAGATCTACTCTTTCCCGGAGCCAGGGGGCTGATTGGGTAGGCAGCCCACTCCGCCATTGACTAGCTGTATGACCCTGGGCAAGTCACTGTACTCTTCTAAGCCTCATCTGTAAAATGGGGAGCGTAACAGCATCTCGTAGATTTGTTATGAGGATTAATAAAGATAACGTATGTAATTGTTTAGCATAATTCGTGGCATGGGGCAAATGCTCACAACTGTTAGCTATTACGGTTATGATTATTAATCCCGTTGGGCAGTGCTTCTCAACTTTAAAAAAATTCCAGCCTCCCTTGTGATAAGCATGCAAACCACAAACTCCTCCTTTTAATGATACAGGATTGAAAATGTCAAAGAAATAAAAGGTTGAGGCCAAAAACAAATCAAAGCACTTATTATATGGAATAAGCTTTTTCAAACTAAAGAACATCCCCCCCACACAGCTGAGGCTCACTCTGGGGTGTGGAGTGGGGAGGGAAGACAGCTTGGGCCGGCTTTGTGGGGCCCTCCGGCCAACCAGAGAGAGGCCTGGCGGGAGCCTTGGAGGAGAGGACAGCAAAGGGCCGAGCACCCAGGCCCCTCTCTGGTGGGTACCGCTCTCCCCTCACCGACCAGCCCCTGCAGTGGCCTCTGGATCTCAGCCCAGCCTCACAGCTCCAACAGCAACTCTATGACTTTGACAGAGCAAAGGGAGCTCTTTGGAATACAAATACCTTTGGACCCTCCAATCCCAGCTGGCGCCCCATTCTCATGCTAATGCAGAGACTTGGAGTAGCTTGAAGGGAAAATTGCTGAGTGTAGGAAAGCCACTCTATGCTTGGGCCCTGGGGACAAGACTGGGCCTCTGGGGTCCTTTCCAGCATGGTTTCCTAGTACCCAGCATGGTTTCCTAGTACCCAGCATGGTCTCCTAATACCCAGCATGGTCTCCTAGTACCCAGCACGGTCTCCTAGTACCCAGCATGGTCTCCTAGTACCCAGCATGGCCTCCTAGTACCCAGCATGGTCTCCTAGTACCCAGCATGGCCTCCTAGTACCCAGCATGGTCTCCTAATACCCAGCATGGTCTCCTAGTACCCAGCACGGTCTCCTAGTACCCAGTGTGGTCTCCTAGTACACAACACGGTCTCCTAGTACCCATCATGGTCTCCTAGTACCCAGCATGGTCTCCTAGTACCCAGCATGGCCTCCTAGTACCCAGCATGGTCTCCTAGTACCTAGCATGGTCTCCTAGTACTCAGCACCACAGGCTTCCAGCGTCACACCCAGCAGTCCTGGCAAGTCCCCTGGAGGGCTGGGTAGGTGCCACAATGCAGGGTCCATGAGCTGGACAATTGCCCCTCCCCAATCTTCACATACAAATAATAATCCACTTGATAATAACAGCTGCCTCTACCCCACCCTTCCTCTGCTGCCCTTTGCGAGGTGCTTCAAGCATCTGGGTTATCTTCTGCAGCCCTCACCCTGCAGCCTATGGAAAAGAGGCTCACAGACAGTGGACCTTTGTCCCAGACCTCGAAACTGTGGTGCCGGCATCCAAATCCAGGTGTGTGCACTCCAGGACTCCAGCTCCAAGGTCTTTTGGCTCCCCACTGGATTCGTGGGGCTGGTGGCATTAGAGGCCTGGTGAGCCACAAGATGGCATCAGGGAGACCAGCTAGGTAAGGAAGTGGGATTTGGCACAGGCAGAGATCCAGGCCCTGGGAGGTGCAGGCATAGGCAGAACCCAGGACTCTGAAAGGGACCTAGAGCTGGTGGCTCAGGTCCAGGAGGCAGCCTCCTCCAGTGCTAAATCTCAGAGTTCCCGGCTCAGGCCCTGATGGGGTACATGGGGGAGCAGAGAGAGAGCTGGGCAGGAACTCTTGAAGAGATTGCCATGGATTTTTAAAAGGTGATCTGCTGACTACTTATGGGGTTTGCTATAGGCAGGCCCTAGATTTAGACAATCCTTGCCTACTTCTCAGCTTGGTGAACTCCTACTCATTCTTTAAGGCTCAATTCAAACACCACTTCCCCAGTGAAGCCCTCCCTGACTTCTCCAAGCTAACTCTCTCTGCTATGCTCCCACTTTCCCAAACCTCTGTGACCCCACTTGGATGTGATTCTGCTCCCCCTCCCCATGCCCAACCTGCGAAGTCCTGGAGGGAAGAACCCTTGTCTGATTCATCTCCCTGACTCAAGCGCCAAGCACGAGGCCTGGCACCTCCAGAAATGTTTGTAGAATGAATGAGTGACTGTGCAGGACGGTTCCAATTGAGAAAGACTGTGATCTCCACTTTTGTAAGGTTTTCAACAAACGAAAGGCACTTAACCTAAGCAGGAAGGTGACGCCCAGCGGAGTGGATCTCTCCATGCCCAGCCTCACATCTTCTCTGCTCCTTTCAGCTGCCCGCTGCCACTGCAGTGCACAGCTCCGGGAAACTCAGGCTCTCCCTGTGCAGGCAGTGTGCCCCTCCAGCACACCCCTGAGATGGGTTATTTTCTGCCTCGGGGTCCTGTCCAATACCAGGAAAGCCTGCTGGACCCCTGAACAAACAGGCTGAAAGTACAGGGGAGCTAACACCCCCAGGCCAACCCTTAGCCAGTGGGGTAACAGGAGCCAAAGGGGAACTGCTCCAATCCCCGCCTTTCAGGTGGACAGTTCTGGAGACGACCTGTGTGCTTCTCAGAAGCCAAGGCAGGATAGAGCCTCACTCTCCACAGCGAGACCCCGAGGGAGCCCCTCATGCTGGCTGCTCCTCTTTTCCTGATCACTCTCCCGCTCCCTCCATCTCAGACTTTCTGCCCCTGCATCCTGGTCTTAGGTCCTGTTTTGGAGAAAACCCTTATTAAGACACGGTACAAATCTCTTGACTGCGGACCCCCTCTCTCACTGGGCACCAAACCCGATTCCTGGGGCTTCCCATCAAACAAAACCCCATCTTGGCTCCCAAGGGTTCTCTGGGGTGTATGCGAGACTCCCCAGAAGAGAGTCATTCAGGGAATTATTTCCCCGAAATTAAACTCCATGGTCCCCAAGGGAGGGAGGGAATAAGGCCAGTGATGCTGGGGTGAGGTGGGGAGAGAGAAGTTGTTGGGGGTTTGATGAGAAAGCCATTTTGCCTTAATTGTATTGTGCACATTAAACCAACAGCTCCAGGAGTGAAAGGGTGGGATGGGGAGGCAGGGTGGGAAATGCTGGAATGAACTGGCGGCGGGTGGTGTCTAAGGATTCAGTGGGGATAAGGCATTGACCAGACAGGACACCCCGCCCCATGTCTTGCCCATGGGGACATAGAGAAGGAGGTACGCAGAGGGTGGGAACGGGACTTTCCTGAATAGACCATGCACTAAGTGCCGGGCATTGTACCAGGTGCTCTGCTAAATCCCACTCACGCAGCTCCAAATTCAGCCCTTGCAGCAAACCTGTGAGGTGGACCTATTGCTATCTTAATTTCCGACGCAGGAACTGCAGAGAGGCCAATGACCTTCCAAGGTCACACGGGTTTTAACAACCCTGTCCACCCCAACGAGGATGATGAGCCTGACCTCTGCAGTGAGGGAGAGTAGAACTGAGGCCAGGCCCCTGGTGAGGAATGGATAAGCTCTGCGATGGAGGCTCTGTGATGTCAGCACAGACCCTGTCCATGCAGTAAGCCCGCCATCCAGTAATGAATGTACTGATTCCTTCATTCATTTCATCACTGACTTCAACATCTGGGCCCATCATAGTCTGTTGTAAAGACAGACTACGGCCTTGTTAAAAGGAGGGGTCCTGGGCCCTGGATGCCAGTGGGAGAGGAATGGAGAGCTCTGAGAGGACCGGCCACATCAGGAAGGCTTCCTAGGGAAGTGTGGCAGGGCCTTGGATGGGCTACTTTCCCTCTCTGGGCCCAAGATGCCTCATCTGGAAACAGGAAGTGGCATCACTGCCTTCTCTCTCCTGCGAGGGGCCGCTGGGAGGGTCCGAGAGCCCCCTGCTGCAGGATGTGAACATCTGAGAATATGCTGGAGAGTGATTAAGATTCCCTCTGGAAAGGCTCAGGCAGGAAACAAAGGATGAATGCAATAATCTCAGACACTTTCCTGTCCAAAGGACCCCGATCTTGTTAGAGGGTCATCACGGATTCCAAGCCAGACCACTGGGGCAATTCCAACCTTGCATCTTCCAGGGCAAGTTATTCAACCTGTCTGTGCTCCCGTTCCTTTACCTGTAAAGGGGGCTGTTGTGAGGAGTGAATGAGCATTGGGCAAGGACCTAGAACACAGCAAGTTCCATGTGATTGTTAGCTGTTATTATCTGCACTAGTGGACCCCAAACATTTCTGACAGCTCACTCCATTCAGGAAAAAATTAAGGACACCTCCAACACATAGAGAAATTAATTCATTTACATGCATGTATTTCTGTGCTAAAATGTATTCTATGTGTCATAAAACATACAAAATAGTAATTTTAAAAGGATAAGATAAAAACTCAGATATAGCTAGAAGCTCTAATACTTTCTTCCCACACCGCAGTGCATCCTTCTGAGGCCCCAGTGGGGACAGGCACGGTACTTTGGTGACAGCTTCGTGTACTCGTAGTCTGTGTACATGGTAGTGGTTTGGGCAACAGCCCCTTCAGAAAAGATTCTGCCAGGGCCAGTGCGAGAGGAAGCTCCAGAGCCCCCACCTGGAGCCAGGGAGTGCTAATGTGGATGATTAAATCATTTGCAATAATCCATTTGGAACAGCAGCCATGTCTAACACGAGGCGTGATGACAGCTCCACAAATAGAAAGGTGGCCAAGGAGGCAGTTGGTGGGACATATTCCAAGGGCGTGGGGTAGGCACGGGCAGACTCACCCTTGCTACTCAGTGTCTTCTTGCTGCAGTTAACCTGCCAGCTCTGTGCCTGCCCAGTGCAATGGATCAGTTTGCCCCTTCCTTGCCCGAACCCACCTGTCCTCTTCCGCCTCTGAATGAGTCCCTTCTCTTTCAGGAAGCCCACACCGATGGCCCTGTTCTTCATAATGTCACCTGGGAATAAGTTTTCTTAGGTTTGAATCTTCTCCCTCCCACCCTTCCCTTCTCTCTCTCTTTCTTCCATCTAATAATGACTGCACTCAGCCTGCCTCTTTGTTCTGTGTATGCCATGTACAGTGTTCCTATTGTTTTTGCTCTTCCAGCATCAGTTCCCCCTTCTCCTGGAGGCCATAATCATCTTTTCCTTTTGTGAAACTTCCCTTCCCTCATTGGGTTGACCTCAGCCCCATGGTTCTAAGAATGGGCTCATCACCCAGGCCTCGCCAGTTGGAGTCACAATGGTGGTCACATGATTCATCCCAGGCCAATGAGATAATGCTCTAGGACTTTTGCTGGAACCGCTGGGAAAGAGGTGTCATCCATTGCAATTGCTAAGCTGAGAGAATGTAAACTGGGAACTGCTGTGAACTATTTGCCACCATAAGGGGAGATGGCACCGAAAAAAGCATGTGGATTCTTGATTATCTCAGTTGAGCCCCTGATTCACCTATACCTGAGACTTATTAACTTATTCCTTTGTGTGAGCCAGTAAATTCTGTTTTTCATGCTTAGGCCACTTAGAAGTTTTCTTCTGTTCTTTTTTGTTTTTGTTTTTGTTTTTATAATCAAATGTATCTGACAGTTTTGACCAAAACATTTACAACCTCCTGTGATTACTGTAATATTCTCCCAACCGGTCTCCCTGCCGAGGGCTCTTGCCCTCTGCAGCCTTCTGTCTCTACTGTAGCAGACAACATCCTGTGTCCTCCCCGTGGCCTATACGGCCCTCAGCGATCTGCTTCCCCTTACCACTCTTATCTCCCCTCCTGTCCCTTTCCTCTTTCCTCATTCTCTTCTGGCCACACTGGGCTCCTGCTGCTTCTCAACAAATGTGGATACACACCCACCCCTGGGCCTTTGCACTTGCTGTTCCTTCTGCTGTGATAGCTCTTTGGCCTAGATGATCCTCAAGGCTTATCCATGACTGCTTCTCCATCTCATTTCAAATGGCACTTTCCTGACCAGCCCTTAGCAACTAGCAACCACCCAGCCCCCTAACCACTCCCTGTTTCCTTAGCCTGCTTTATTTTTCCATAACACTGGCCTTGAGTTGCTCATTCGTTTACCGTCTGTCTCTAGATTAAGCTCCATAAGGGAAGACCTGGGTTCATTGAGACTTCCTGGGTCCCAGAACTGAGCCTCACACCAAGCATGTTCTCAGTAAACAATGGTTGAATTAATGTCTTCTGTTACCATCCCATGAGGCTGAGCCTAGCCCCCAAGGAAGGGGCTAGGGCTTCTCCTCCCCTTCCTCCTCCATCTTTCCCACTGGTCAACTCACCAAGTTAATGGCCAGCTCCTCCCATCCTGCATTCTCCTTCCCAACAGCTGTTGTATTTGCAGTTGCTTTGCAGTTCTGTCCTCCCCATCACCTAGCCCCTCCCTGACCCATACTAAGTGCTCGGACCAGTTTGTTAATGAGGCTCCAAGCAGCAGCCGTCAGGGCAGCCCTTCTAGGGCACCCAAGTCAGCCGTGAGAGAGCAGACAGTTAGTTTGCTCCCTAATTACCAGCCTCACTGTGGACATCCTCAGAAGACGCCTCTTTCCTAATTAAAACAGCAGGTGGATTGCAGACTCTGGACAGCATCCTGTGCCTCTCCTGGCAGAAGCCAGAGGCAGGCACAGGTGTTTCATTAGAAAAGAGTTAGGGAAGGGGGGTGATCATGGACTCACCACCTTCTAGAAGAGTTATGGGGAGCCCTGCAATTTACAGGTACAATGAAACCACAAATACAAGACTGCAATAATTAAGCCCCTGGTCTGTCTCCCCATCTCCAAGCCCAGGCCTCACCAGGCTGCTCCTCCTCCCACCAACTCTCTCCTGCACAACCGCAGCTCCAGCGAGGAGGCCGCTCTGCTGAGCACCTACTCAGGCGACCTTTGCCCTCCCTCTGTCTGTGGACAGGTTGGTGGTGGTGGCTCAGGGATGGGTCTCGGACAGTGAGGAGCCCCTCTCCTTTTTGGAAGAGAGAACATCTTGGTCCAGACCAGCCAAGCTCCATGTCTTAGGGCTTATTCGGCTTGTGGGGATTGCTGGCTGGGACATAACCCACATGCCTGATACCCATTTCCCCCCTTTGTTTTTAGTAATAGAACCCCAATTTTATTCAGGTAGCAAGATACCCAGTTAAAAGACTACATTTCCCATCTTCTCTTATAGCTAGAGGTCACCAACGATATATAAGCAGCAGTTGTAGGGCAAACTTTTAAGAATATTCCTTCAGAAGAAGGTAGACAGACAACACATGCCCTTTTGCACTATCCTGATTTCTACTTCTTCCCTAGAATGTGGATGTGATGGTTGGAACTCAAGCAGCCATTTTGTGCCCTCAAGGATGAAAGCTGTATGCCAAGGATGGTAGGTCAAAAGATGGAAGGAACCCAGACCCCCAATAATCATGGAGCCGCCACATCACCTTGCACTGCTTAAATCCAGACCTCTCTTTTAAGAGACAATAAACCTCTAGCTTGCTTATGCCACTGTAGTTGGGCTTCCGTTACTAGCAGCTGAATTAATGCAATGACCCCTTTGAGAATGTGATAAAAGATGGGACCCCACTCCACAGGCACATACACCTGCAAGCAGGCACAGCCATATGTGTACACACACACACACACACACACGCACACTTTTGCACATGATTTCAGTTGGGGAAAATCAGTCACATTCTCTCAATAGAGAGCACAACCATCTCTGTATTTCTCCACCCCAGGCTTTACTCACTGGCTCACTGTTGCTGGTGCCTTGGGGTACAAACCCATCTGGCATCTAGAATCTGCTTTATCAACAGCCTTTTTCTTCTAGTGCTGTGAGATCAAATTTCTGCATCATGGGTAAAAGAGACTTGCCCTCACCAAGGCCCAGGGAATCAGGGTCCATGGAGAGCTGTAACCACAGGTGCTCAGAGGACACAGTGGCCTTAGGCATTAGAGGGTGTTTCCTGGAGGGGGAGGGAACCCTAGACCTGGGGGGGCCAGCTGAGGCCACCTGAAGGCAGAGGCTAAGGTACATTTACTGCTAAGGGAGCTTTGGCTTCTGTGTCCACAGGGGACCCAGCAGGAAGAACGGCTTCACCGAAAAGTAGAGAGCACGTCCGACTGAGCCCTGGTGGGAGCCTGAGGACTCTGAATTCAGAATGCCTTTGCCTGAGAACCTCGGGGAGAACCTCACCCATGGGCCTGGCCAGCAGGAGCTGGGGCCTGAGAGCACCGGGCCCTTTCAGAGACGGATGCTAGAAGTCCTCATGCTTCCGCCTCTGCTCTGAGGAAGCTGTCCTACCTGGCCCCAGTTCCTTGCCTTCCCACTATCTGTCAGTACCTCTGGGGAGGGAGAGCTGAGGACCTAAGAAAGCTACCACAATCTTTACCTCCAGGCCTGGCTCTGCCGTCAGTTCTCTTATGTGAGTTTCTTCCACTCTCTCTCTTCTCCCACCCACAGACCCCCATGCTCTGGAGCTCTCAAAGAATTCGAGGACAATGGCATTTAAGGCCAGCTGGTTGATGTCATTCCTTCCAGCCTCCAGGAGAAATCTGCTGCAATGCAACTTAGGCCAGAGGGCCTTCCTCCCATGGCCAACTGCTCTGCAAAGGCCCCCTCCTCTCACTTGCCCTTCTCCCCTCCTCCACATCCCACCTCCTCCAGCCTACTGGTGACTGAGGTCAGAGAGACATAAACAACCTACGGTTTCCAATTAATTTTTAATTGCAACTTGAAATTCTTAATTGCAGCTGAAATGCTATCGCTGGTGGAGGCGTGATGGTGTGGGTGGGGTGCAGGTGACCCAGTTAGAAATGCTGGGTCCCTGCTGGGTCAGGCACTGAGGGCAGTCTGAGCCTGGCTGAGCTCTCTGGCCACTGACCCCACGAGTGACATCCGAGGCCAGAGGCCTGCACTCTGGCCTGTCCTCTGAGGAGGGCTACCTGAGAAGTCCCATTTGTCAGTGTCTTGTTATGCTCATAGAAGGTCCCGACAGGATGGTGCCACACGCTCCAGGTGGCCAATCAGAGCCCTCTGCTGGAGCAGGGTTCAGAAGGGGGAGCTTTCTGGGGTGGGAGGACTGTGGGGGCCTCACAGGAGACCAGGGCTGTCCCCAGGAAGGCCCAGGCCTTGCAGAGGTAGTGTAGGCATCTGAGGAGCCCCTGAGATTGGAGCCCAGGCTGTACTCAACCGGGGGGTGGACGCAGGGCAAGTTGGAAGTGGACGACCAACTGTCCCTGTTTGTCTGAGACTGAGGGCTTCCCTGGGATGTGGGACTTTTGGTGCTAAAACCAGGAAAGTTGCAGGCAAACTGTGCCGTTTGTCACCGTTGGAAGCCAATAGCCCGTTTTACAACACCAGCCTTGGGGAGTGAGAAGCTGTCCTGGGGCTCTGCCTGGGTGGTGGGACCTCCTGATTCTAGGAGGGCGGGGCCAGCCCTTCCTTCCTCCCCCCTCTGGCCCCTTGACCTTTAGGGCCACCACTGTGACCCATAGGGTCTGTCAGTGCCACTTGCACCCTTGGCTAGACACTGACTTCTACCCGACCAACTGTTTCTTGCCCAGTTGATGGGTGAGAGTCATGAGCTCTGCCCCCACCCCCACCCCCGCTCCATAGGCAGCTCGATATTTGACCTGGAGTAAGGCTCAGGCCTGGTCCGATCCTCAGTTTCCCCACCTGCCTTCCCCCTGGCGCAGGAGTGACCTGGAACAGGTGGAGTATGACAAGCATGAGGAGCCCCAGGGCAGGAGGGGCCTGGACAGGCAGCGAGGGCCTCCACAGCCATACTGCAGAAGGAGCCCTCAGAGTGTGGGAGAGAGCCCTGCCTGTGCTGGGGAAGGGCGTCCAGGGGAGGGGGTTGTCTGGCTGGACCCTCGCGGGCTGCCCCTTCACGCTGCCTCTGCAAAGTCTTCAGCCAAGGCAGCTGGTGCTCCGCTGGAGCTATTACCCGAGATCTGACAGCTCGTGACAACAGAAGTCTGTTGGCTTCCCTCCCCAGGGTCGCCTGGAAGCCTGTGTGGGGATGCCAGACGGGTAGAGGCAGAGACGGGCTGCAGTGGGACAGGAACTGGGGCTGGGCCAGGGCCGGGGACTCCAGCCGAGGGAGGATTTGGCGAATTCCCTTTCCTAGGGAGTTCCAGGAGAGTCCCACGGTTAAGGTCTGCCCAGTAACCCAACTCCAGCATAGTCACTCATTCATTCATTCATTCATTCATTCGTTTGTTCAGTAGAGGCTGACAGCAGCTTCCACATGCAGGCCCCATTCTGGGCACTGGGGCAATCTCAGGAGGAAAACAGACCAGAATACCTGTCTTTGGAGCACCCTTTCTCCAGGTGACAGTGTCCCCTGTAGTGTGGTTCCCAGGATCCCTGGCCAGGCCCCTCCCTGACAGCTCCCAACTTCTCCATCTCCAGCCCAGGTCTGTAGCCCAGGTGCAGGGGTCTCGGGCTCCGACCCAGCCAGAGACCGAGGGGCTGGGAAGCCTGAGGAGGGACACTGAGTTCCTTCATGTCACTCCCTCAGTCTCCCTGCACTGCAGGGGGCCTAATGTGGCCAAAGCTGCTTTGCCCTGGGCAGTAGCCCCCAGCCCCGGGTTTACCAGGTACCCCAACAGGAACCCTGTGGGGTGCCTCAAGCTCCCCACTTCATACCATCAAAATGTCCCTGTCCTGGTACCTTCCCTTCAAGCTGTCCCTGGGAGTCCCTCGGACTCAAGGGACTCATGAAACAACCACAAACATATTTATGATGTAGCCCTTCTCCAAGCGGGCATCCAAAGCCCGGCCCTGGAGAATCCTGGAGACGAGTGGGGAGAAGGGCCTGGGTCCTCACAGCAGTGCCGTGTGAACATTGAACCTAACGTTGAAGCCCATGACATGCTGGGCGTGACACTTGGCACTTTATGAATACCACCCATTCACTGCTCACGAGAACTGTAGGGAGTAGGTTCTATCATATCCCCATTTTACAGATGAGGACACTGAGCTGCGGGAGGTTCCCTCACTTGCCCGTAATCATGCAGCTGTGCGTGTGGTCGGGGCCAGTTGCCCAGGGGTCCTGAGGTCCACACTGTGCCCTCATGAGAGGCAAATGGGCCAGCAGGGCAAGGTTATGACAGGCAGGAAGGAAAGCATATCAGCTCCTCGGTGCTCAGAGAGGCAAGGTTTTTGTGAACCGGGCATTCTGGGAAGGCGCCTTCAGGAAGGCGCTTCCAAAGGGCAGATGCTGAGCAGGACCCTGCCCTGACAGCTCCCAGCACAGCCCCACACAGCTCTGCTCTGTGGAAGGCTGAATGAAGGGACACAATGTGCCCCTTTGAGGATGTGTGGTTCACTCAGAGATGGGGCGCAGCGGAAGCGAGGGCCTGGTGGTGATGATGACTGGCGGGGCCTTCCAGGTCTGGAGCCTGAGAAGGGACTTCCTGAATTGGTCGGGGAGGGGTGCTGAGGAGCCACAGGGCAGCGTCTGGCTGATGCGAAGGGAAGACGCTGGCAGTTCTGCTGCTAAATTGGCTGAGAGGTGACTGCTGTATCGGCCTGACGTTGGCCTATAGACCCGAGACTCCGGGAGTAGTTGGGCTAGAAGGATCTTCACAGATCACATGACCAACCTGCCCTGTGCAAGTAGGAAACGGGACGTCCAGGACGGAGGGCAACTCCGGGTTGGGAGGTGAGGCTCCCCACCTCCCTCTGCTGGTGAGTGGTCCTCTCAGGGGAGCAGTAGGCAGGATGTTTCCACCCATCCAGGAGGAAACCTGGAAAGGTAGATCTGAGAGGCATAAACTAAGGCCTAGAAAGGACAGAGTCTAACCCCCAGCCCCTGAATGCTGCTTCCACCCCTGAACCTGAGCGGCCAGCCTCTTTCCTCTTCCACACCTTTGCTCAGCAGCTCCCAGCACCATGAACAACCTCCCCTCTCCTTTCTAGCTCTCCAAAGCTCTCTTATATTGCCTGGCCTGTGTCTCTGACTGGACGAGCTCGAGGCTCTACTTTTCCCAAGAAGTCTCCCCAGATGGCCCTCACCTGCTGATCCCTCACTTCCTCAGCCTGAGTTCTCAGCCTGAGTCTGCTCTGATGAAATGAATGGGGTTTCTTCCTCTCTCCGGAGCTCTCCAAGGGGATGAGCTTGCAGACTGTTCTCCACTCACCCCCACCCTGCCTCCAGAGTGATCATGCTGGAGGAGAGAAGGCCACCAAGCCCGGGTCTACAAGGGAAGCCAGAGCAGGGCCCCTGCACCCCATCCTGCCTGTCCTTGTCACCTGCATGGACAGAGAAATGGCTTTAGGCATGAGATTAGGTGGCCCCCAGTCTCCAAGGCGTCATTCAGCCCCTAGACCAGCCCCCTCCCAAGCCCTCAGTGGATCATCTCAGAGTTGGACAAGCACATGTGGCTACTAGGCCAGAGCTTTTTACACGTCCCTACCAGGGCTCATCCAGCTTCTCTTGCATGCCTCAAGTGACAGGCTGATCACTACCTGTAGCACCACTTCATATCCTGCCTGGGCTGGTCAGAATCTGTGCCCCCTTAGGTCTGCAGTACCTGGTGCCAGAGGTCCTGACACCAGGCCCAAAGCTGGGTGAGCAGAAGAAATGCTGGCAGCTCACCGTCGGCCACCAGGGCATGGGACCAGCCTGGCTCCCCAGTCTGGCTGTTGATCCTTTTGTGTGGGATCAACACCGCCCGCCTGCCTGCTCACCCCTGCAATTTTCATCTCTCCTTCTTCCCCTCCTGCCCGCACTTCCTCATATCTAAGGATTGCATGAGTCACTTTACTCCGAGCTGCCAGATGTCGGATGCAGTTGGGCTCCGAATGGAAGCCAATTTTTTCCCTTTACTCAAAAAGAGCTCAGGGTGGATGGATGTGCCATGGCTGCACCCACTAGCGCCAGCCCACCCTCCATTCCCAGCTTGGAATGTCCTCCTGCTGCACTGGGCAGGGGGCCAGGCCAGCTCTGTGCAGCCTAGGGTATGCTCAGTCACCCTGCCAGCCAGCATTGCCATCTGAGAAGAGCCCAGGGCCCAGGGCCAATCCCCACCCCGCCCAGAGGGTTCAATGAGCGCGTGTCCCCAGCTCCATGCTGGTGCTATAGGGGAAACAGGACAAAATACAGAAGGCCCTTGTTTTCAAGGAATTGGCAGTCTGTTTAGGGAGACAAAATTTATACAAACAGTGGTTCATGGTTTTCAGCTGGATTGTGCTACTTCCACCTATGACCTCGTTTCATTCTCACGACCTTCACCACAACCCTTCCACATGGTGTTATTACCCTCACTTCACAGACAGGAAAATGGGTCTCTGAGTGGTTAAGTGACTCGTCCAAGGTCACCGAGGCCGTAGTGGTGGAGACGAGCCCTGTCCTGTGTCCATCAGTCCCCAAGCCTCACGATCTGTGGTCACGTCGGAGAGGAGGCCCGGACAGTTTCCGGAAGGAGGGATGTGTCCGGCTGAGGCCGCGCTCTGCTCCTCTGCCATGAGAATGTATCTGTCTTGAGCAATTGTCAAGGTGCTTGGCAGGCCAGAGACACCGCATGTCAGGAACGTGGAAGTGGCTTTTGGAGAGGCTTCTCAGTTTGGGTTCCCTTGAAAGCAAAACTTGAGACCAGGACATGGGTGTGGGTGGTGTACTTGGGAGGTAGTCTCTGGCATCCAGAGGGAGGGAGAAGGGAGAGTGAGAGCAGGAAGGTGCAAAAGCTGATGAAAAGGAGCATTCACAGAAAAGCCAAGGGGGAGGCTCTGCTCCCCTGGGGCCCCCTGAACTGTTTGCCTAAAACGTAAATGGCTGGAACAGAGACCCCCTGACTCCCAACCCCCGCCCCGCTCAGTGTTGCCACTGCGGGGTGTTCACTGCTCTGCCCTCCTGGATGTGCTTGCTCGAGAGCCCAGCTGGCACCCGTGGCATCAGGAAGATGGTGGAAAGACGGGCAGTAGGTGCTTGAGATGGATGCTGAGCTGGCATAGAACTGTCCACCCCTAAATGCAGCTGAACTGGAAGCGGCTTCCGCTCTAGGCAATAAGGTTATGGGTTCTGGGCACCACTGCTGCCACACAAGGCCCTGTCTCACGGTCCTGGCGGGTGCCTTGCTGGGTGACCTGGAGTGTGGTGGAGAGACACTAAGAAAAAGAGATGGAGGAGGGGACAAACAAGACTCTTCATGCATTTTGCTGATGGTCAGCATCAGTTGCCCAAGTGTCTTCTTTCCCTGCGGACTTCCTGGCTCCTCAAAGGTGAGGACTGAGTCTGATCTGTCTGCCCTCGGCTCCTGGCACAGAGGGGCTGCCCAGGAAAGCCGCACTGAAACAATCAGTGTGGCGACGACCCAGAGAACTTCTTGGCTGCCAAAGATTGACTGTGGGTCCCTGGGCCCATCTCAGACGGCTCTGGGTCTCCAGGGCATTGAGAAATGAGGGGAGAGTCACCCCTTCCTGACTGACTAGGGCCTCAGCTTATAAAACCCTGAGTTCTCTCTTCTCCCCAACCCCTCTTCTTCCACTTGATTACTTATCTCTGGAATGAAGTGGTTTCAGGCTGCCAAGTGTTTGGGGAAAAATATTCCATATAAGAAAGACACATTCCCTCCATAAACTTGTATTGTGTTTTTGATTGTCTCCCGTAAAGGAAGCAATGTATCTTCCAGTTTATGTTTACGACTATGTAGCTGGAAAAAAAAAAAAATCAATTCTCTCACTCTACATTTTTTTTTAGCCAAACTTCCCCCAGTAGCCTTTTTGCCGGGCCAACAAGCTGATGGACAGAGCTCAGGGCTGGAGGTTCCTCTGCTGTGTGCAGGCAACCAGGACGAGCCACAGCCTCAGCTGGCTGTGGGCCTGGCAGAGGCTGGCACAGGAAGACACCTCTCATCGCTGCTTGCCTCTCAAGCCAAGTCAACTTCAGAAGGCGGGGATCGGCTGAGAATGCAGCTGGTCATCCAGGCAGAGGGAAGGCTGGCTGGCAGAGAGGCAGAGGCAGCCCCAGCCTGTACCAGCACCCTCCACCAGGCCAACACAGCCTCTCACAGGGGCGGCAGGGACCTCTCCCCCACCAGCCTCAGGTGCTGCCACCTCCTATGGGAAGCCTTCCTGATTGCACAGAAGAAACAGAACTCCTCGATCTGCTAGCCTCCTGATTGGATCCTCCATCCAGATTGCTTCCTGCCTGCTGTGGGCATTTGGAGTCATGACCGCCTGGTAGCTCAGAGCAGAGGCCCTCATCTGAACATCGGACATTCTGGTTCAAATCCTAATGCCTGCCGTCGTCACCGTCTGACCTGGGGCAATGTACTTAAGCTTTCAGAGTCTCAGTTTCCTCCCCTGTCAAATGAGGAGTACTTTAAGGATTACATTAGACTGCCTGACTTCAAACCATGAACCCCTTCTCCTGCTTTGTTTTTCCCCGTGGCACTCACTACCATCTAACATCCTCTATTTCATTTTGCTCAATGCCTGTCCACCTCTCGAATGGAACCTCCGAGAGGGCAGAGGTGCCTGCTTCCCTCACTGCCGTGTGCCGGGCTCACAGAGGCGGCTGCATGGAGCTGCGTGGGAGGACTGGCCTGAGAGAGCAGGACGAGCCGGGGCTCTGAGCCAGCAGCGCGCCTGGAGCAGGGGATGTTCCATGCAAGGCCTGTCATGAAGCTGCCCATGCGTCTACGGCCAGCTCCAGACTGGTCACCCCTTGGGGACAGGGACCAAGGCTTGCCGTCTCAGAGTCACCAATGTCCTTGCTCATAATGGGCTTTCTTGGGAGCTGAGTGGCCAGAGAAACAATGCCGCTGGGCTCTGATGAGGGTCGTTTTGGTCCAACCATCCTGGTAGGTGCTATGCTGTGGACTGCCCAGTCTCCTGGGGGTCAGCCCAGCAAAACACACCCAGGTCACTGGTACACTTGCAGCACTGGCCCAGACTTACTTCAGATGTCTGGTCCCTGTGCGCCAGTGCTCTGATTCCAAGGTGGAGCCAGGAGGCCACAAGCTTCTGTGTCTGGCAGACATGGCTTCGTTCCTGGAAAGAGACCTGGGGCAAGATTCAAGCTCCTTGAGACTCACTCTTGACATCTGTAGAATGGGCCTGGGTGGAGACTGTGAACAGGACGGTAGGTCTTAAGTGGGCTGCACCCTCTCGGCAGCCCCGTGACTGACCACAAGCCCAGCAATCAATCACCCCTCACATACCTCTACCTTTCCGCAAACCCTTCCTCACCTTTCATTTTGTCTGACCTTCACAGATCTGTGAGCAAGCCACCAGGAGTTATTCTGCTCATTTTAAAGACAAAGAAACTGAGGCCAACAGGCAGAAACCACACCTGCTGGCTCACCAGCAGCTTGGGGCCAGACAGACCAGGTGTCCTGCCTGCCAGGCCAGGCACCGGCTCCAGGGGCTCTAAGACCAAGGACAGCAGGAGGGCCCTGGGGGGCTTCCTCCTGGCCCCCCAGCAAGTTGGGGAGTGGGGTGTGGCGCTCTCTGCTCCCTCTGCCTTTTAATTGCTTGGAAACAGAGCTAACGGCAGTGGGAACAGCTCAGCCACTGCTGGTCTCATGACTGGAGGCTTTTGTTTGTTCACAGAATCATATTTTTACACTCAGTCTTCTGCTAATTTATGCCGCAGACTGAGCTCTTCCTTGCTGAAGATCAAGTTTGGGGAGCGGGGAGTTGATTCTTGGGTTTATTTAGTCATCTCAGAGCCTATCAGAAGCCAGGCAGGGGATAAATTAACAACAACAAAAGTAATAATAGCCAGCTTGATGTTTATTTTCTAGCGGTTCCCTCCTCTGATGGGCCCACCGTGCTCCCTTAGTGCGTCCACCGAGGGAAGCTTCGCCGGGAAAATTAAACGGCTCCTCATTTAAGATGGAGCAATCAGCCTGTGCTGGTTGCTGCTCAGCACCTAAGAGGGCTCATCCCAGCTCAGCTCCAAGGGCAGAGGAGGTGGGGACGCCTCAGAGCTGCCTCCCAACACACACACACACACACACACGCACACACACACACACACACACACACACGGAAACCACAACCCGCTACATCTCTCTGTGTGAAATTATGAAGTTAGGCTCAGAGCTGCAACACCCTGTAGGAGATTGAGCTCAACTGGAGCAATCAAGGAGGGCTTCCTGGAGGAAAAGAAGTGCAGACCTGCGAATGGGAAGGGGGTATCTGAGTCTGACCCTTAATGGGACAGGGCAGCGATGGATAGACTGCTATGAAGGATAGAAGGGGAGACAGGGCAAGAAAGTGGGCTGGGGACCCATTTTGGAAGGCTAAAATATTGCAAAATTTATCTTGAGATGGGTTTTGTCCCTGCACGTAGGTTTGGAACAAAAACACTTTCCACCTACTGCAAATAAACCAAGGACTGGAGCTGAAGAGAGGGTATGGGAAGACCCCCAATCCCTCAAAGCCCCAGGAACATAAGAGAATTGTCTCTTAGTTAGTAACTGAGCCAGTAAGGGCCTGAGTAAGGCCTTCCAAGCTCAAGCTCATGCATACAAGGTCATGAGAGCAGGGAGAGGGGACAGAGGGGTTGAGGGGAGAGGGAACCAGCCCTGTGCTGGCACGTGGTCGGTGCTTAACACCTGTTAGTTCTTGGCTCTACCTTTACCTCTTGGAGCACACGTGGCTGCCTTGTCACCCTCAGTGCCCCCCAGGGCCATGCTTTCTGGTGGGCACAAATCTGTGGATTGTATTCACCCATCCACACATCGTCCCACCCACCAGCTCCCATCCATCATCTACCCCTTCACTCCCGTACCCATCCATCTACTCACTCACTCGCTTATCCACCATCCATCCAGCCGCCCCTTGGGACAGCTCCCTACACAGGGAAAGGCAGACAGTGGAGCGCAGGACAGGCCCCTCACCATCAGCCTGGCTGGCAGCCTGGAAGCTCCTCGAGGTGGCATTACCTTGTGAAGTTCCCAAGGACCTGGCCGCCAGCCTTGGAGCAACACACAGGAATGTTCTTTGGGAGCTGGGTGCTAAGGCAATTCATCTCTCTGTGACAGACTCCCATTTACCAGGCTCTCAGGGACTGGTGCTTACATACACACCCAGATGCCAACTTATTAATTTATAATCAGAAACGCTACTCAAGTGGAGCGGATGTTTGCCTTGGCAGCACAGAGGCTCTCCCAGTAGGCAAGCAACATGGGAAGTCAAATTATCATCAGAAATGCTGGGTTAGTAATTCACAATGAGAAATAGAACTTCTGAGGGGTCTGGGTATGTGCATACTCTCTGTCTTGTTTCCTTAAAAGCAAGTTACAAGAAAAGCTCATCAGAAGACCGGTCCGTGAACCTAAATGAGAGCTGGGGCTGGGCCAGGGGCTGTCTGTGATTTGCTGTCTGACAGCCTCTTGCACATGCCCCGCTCATTCTGGGACCTGCCCTGTCTCAGGCACCCTCTACCCCCGGGGTCAACAACAACAGCCCATGAGCCCAAATCAGGCTACTGCCTGTGTTTGTACAGCCTGCAAAATGGTTTTTATATTTCTAAATGATTGGAAAAAATCAAAAGAAGACTAATATTTCGTGACACGTGAAAATTACACGAAATTCAAATTTTAGCACCCCAAATAAAGCTTTAATGAAACACGGCCTGCTCATTTGTTACCTATTACCTCCGGCTGCTTCCGTGTTACAACCACGGAGGAGAGTAGTTACAGCGGAGACCGGGTAGCCTCAAAGCCTAAACTATTTGCTGTATGACTCTTTCTAGAGAAGTTTGCCAGCCCCACGCCCAGGGGCAGGCCTTACCCTTCTGTGGCCTTTATATCTTTACTGAATGACTGTCCCCCTCCAGCCCTGCGGACCTGAGATTGTTCAGAGATCACCTGGATCATGGAAGCCTCCCAAGTTGACCAGTAATGAATTTTCAGGTGATGTTTTGGTACCTGCACACATCACCACGTGCGCGCTGGCCGAGGGCGTGATCACCTCACCCCCAGCGGGTTTATCAACACCTTCACGTACCAACAACCTGAAACGCTTGTCTTCATCTTTCTATTCACCGCCTGTGTCCCCGTTCACCCCCAGCCTCCCACCCGTCACCCTTCATCTGCCAGGCCAGCCTTGCTTGTCCACTCTTAGTGGCACCCATTTCTCCATCTCTTGACCATCCACTCATCCATCCACTTAGCTTGTGGGTGTGGGTATGGGGTGTGCATGTGTGTGCACGCGAGCGTGTGTGTGTGTGTGTGTGTGTGTGTGTGTGTGTGTGTGTGTCGTGGTGGATGACTTCACAACTCAACACAACCCCAGCTCTGTATGAGACTTTAATCAGAGGTCAAAGGCCGGTGAGAGGTCATGGTCCCTGCAGATCGGGGTTTAGGTGTCCTGAGTCGGGCTGTCTGTCTCCGGTGAGAACTTCTGTGATTGACAACAAACAGCATAACTGCGACCGTGTGGCCTTCCTCTGCTTCAAGGCTGTGAAGTAGCACCTAGAGAGCTTATGAGGCAGCTGTGTGGGAGAAAGGGAGAAAGGAGGCAGGGGTGGGGCGGAGGGAGCAAGGAGATGGAAGGAGGAGCCGAGAGAGTCCGCCCTGTGGGAACTGTTCAGATGTAGTGGCCCAGGCCCACTGACTCATTCTTCCAGGGTTTCTTTGTCCTGGACCTTGGGGTGTGGGCAGGCTTGTCTGGGATTGCCCAGGGCAGTGTGAGCACAGTGGGGCGCTTAGGCAGACAGCACCCCAGGCACTGCCCCCCATAGTCTTGCCTGCTCAGCTCTGGGACCTGGGTTTCTGGTTCCCCTGGAGGGACTGGGGAGACTTGCAGGATTCAGCCTCAGCTTTAGGGGCACTCAGGGTGACAGACGAGGGAGAAAGGGGGGCTCTCTGCCATCGGTGCTGCCTGACCCACAGCCCCAGGCCAGCTGGCTCCCCTTGGTGTCAGACACCAGACCCGGGGCTGGGAGGTGCAGATCACACAGAGAAGCCTGGGCAGAGTGGGAACTGGACCCCAGCCTGGGGCACTGTCCCCTGCTCCAAACTGCAGGAGAAAACACGCCTGCCTCACTCAGCCAGGCACCCGGAAGCCATGGGCAGAAGGCTATAATTAAACAAACAAAGCAGCGAGAACAACCTTTGAAACAAAATGTCGTCTTGCAGGCACAAAAATTGCCTTTCCTGCTATTGGCGTAGTCCGTTAAAGCTGGAGGCACCAACTTCCCGTTTATGGCTGGAGAAGCCAAGCCCTCAGGTGACAAAGCAGAGCTAAGTGTCACGGTCAGGATGAATGTCAGGCCTCCTGACCTCGCATCCAGAGCTTCGTCTCTACAGGGAGGCAGGACAACTTACCAGAGAAGACCATGGGCTCCGAAGGCAGGACGCCGGGCTCGCTGCCCGCCTGCTCTGCTGGCCAGTGCGTTTCTGCCTCCTCCACAAAACGGGACAGCTGAAGAGAACTGAGCTCCTAGGTCGTCTGAAGAACGAAGGAGCTGTTCATTGTGAAGTGCCTGGTGCATAGTAGGTGAACAATATGTATTAACTTTTAAAAAGTCGCTACTGTGCGTTAGACCCTGGGGTTAGAGAGCTGAACAAAACCCTCCCACGAGGAGACCCCGGTTTGCAGGCATGAGGTACAGTCACTGTCAGAACTTAGGACAACTGCGGTGCAAGGTGTGGATGCGATGAGGGGAAGGCAGGCAGCCGGCTTCACAGAGGTGGCTTTCAGGTGCCCAAAGCCCGGAAGCCAGAGCAGTTGCCCGTCAGGTGGGGCAGGGGAGACCAGTCAGGCAGAGGGAGCACAGGCAAAGGCATGGAGGGCCCCCCTCCTGGGCTGAGGCAGCCTGCTGGGGAGCCACTGAGGGTCCTCCCCCCAATTAAGGGTCCTTAGTTGGCCTCCCACGGCCCTGGGCTCCTCAGCATCCTCCCTCCAGTGTGAGCTCTGGAAAAGCAAACAAGCTTAATATTTGCTGAAGCCAAACACCATTTTGCTTCAGCAAATTTTCTGATGGAAAAAGTAATTCTGTGATGAGGCCCCAAGTTAAGTAGACTTGGCGTTTGGAATGATCTGGACCTACTCTTTGCCAGGAGGGATAGAAGTGGGATATAAAGATAAAGGGGGTTAGACAGGTACGTGAGCTGGGAGCTTCCTTCACTGTCTCCCCCTCCAGGAAGTCTGCCCGGCTTTCACCCTCATAGGCACACAGAGACACCCACCCACCACATGCTATCTGCAGTCTCTGCTGATCACTCGCCTCCTAGCTCAGTCACACACTCACCTCTGAGCACAAGCAGACTAGCAAATTGCACACACACACACACACACTCACACACACCGACTCACACTCACACACACACACACACTCGGGGAGGTTCTGAGTGTTGCTCCAGGCCATTGTTGCTTCTAACAATCTCCTAGATGCCAGGGAACAAAAAGATTGGAGGGCCCTGAACCCAAGAGTGACCCCAGACTGCTAGTCCCGGGTTGGGAAGGCAGGGGCTGCTCCTATCCATCCAGGCCATTCGCTGAGCCCAGGAGGACTGGTAGGGTGGTCCTCTGACCCTGGCTCACTCAGAGTCACGTGGGGCTTCCAGGTGCCCGCTGTGGCCGGAGCCCAGGGGAGGCCCTGTGGGAAGCAGTAGAGTCCAGCATATCTGGTTTGGAGGGGCCCAAAGGCTAAATAACGTCACTGTCAGGCTCCCTGGAGATGTAATGGGGTCTGACAGTCCTTGACTAATCTGTATTTGTCTTCTACGAACCCCTGTTGCGGCCCTCTGCCTGCCTAGCGCTCACAGCCCTGGGCAGAGACAGGCTCGGGAAGGGAGGAACGAACGCAGAAGCAGGGGCTCAGGCCAGTTCCAGAGCCACAGCCGGCGTCCACAACAGCCAGCCTCCAGTTTGCAGAATTACGTTGGGAAAATCTGGACTCTGCCTCAGTCTGTCTTCCTGCCTCTCCTGTCTCTCCCTATCTCAGAGACGTCTACCAATGGGTGCACATCTCACCGCTCTGGGGTCAGAAAGGTGGGGTGTTATCCATCGGCAGGGGCTGACTCACATTCATAGCTTGTCACTTCACAGAGCAGACTGCACCCAGGAAGCTAAGACGTCATGGTTATTTGTACGGGAGAAGGTGTGAAGTCACAGGTACAGGGACTGCCTGGCTCCCAGGGGGCGTGGCCGGTGGGAGGAGGTGCGATGCCTGCTTAACTCTGCTGGCCCCATCAGTGCTGGTCTCCAGGGTCACTAACAGCTTCTTCTTTCCAGTGTTTCCTGTCTTGCAGGGGAGGGGTCTAAGCTTTTCCTGACATTCCAGTGTGCCTAGACCTGATAGAGTGCGCCTAAAGAAGGGAATCTGGACCAGTGGGATAATGAGTCTCTCCCACAGATGCCCAACCCTGAGTCCACGAGGGTTCTGAGATGAAGAGGGTCCAGAGTGGCTCAGTGGTCAGCCTTAGGATGGGGAGGATTTGGACAAGAAGACGGGCATCCTAGATGGGGGACAGTGAGAACCAAAGCATAGGGGCCAGGATCGCAGCTAACACTTCTTGAGGGCTGACTGTGTACTAGGCTTTGTTCCAAGTGATTTTGCAGGAATAGATTTATTTAATCCTCACAGCAACTAACGCACAGAGAAGTTAAGTAATTTGCCCAGAGTCACACAGCTAGTAAGTGGCAAGGCTGGGATTTGAACCCAGACATTTTAACTCCAGAGACCAAGCTCAAAACCACTCTGCTCTGCTGTGTGAGAAGTTACCTGAGTGGAGGAACGGTTTGGGATAAGAAGAGTTGGAGGGGTAAGGGAATTGCAGAAGGAATTGTAAAGGGACTTCAATGCCAAAGAGAGTGTTTGAGAGCTGATCAGATGGATGACAGGGGAGTAGAAGTGACAGCTTCTGAATGTCACCTGCACCTCTTTCCCACCTATAGCACCCCCCTCCGGGCTCCTGCCAACTCAGAAGAGGAGGGAATGTTGCAGGTAATACAAGATCTCTTTGCTTTGTCTGCCCAGCCCCTCTCCCTGCTTCTCAGGTACCTGCCAGTCACAGAATCCTTCTACCTCCCACCCCAATCCCCACCCAAAGGGACAGGTACGTGACCGAAGCCTGGCCCATCAGCATCCTTACCTGAGATTTGAACATCTAGAACCCAATAAGGAGTGCCCCTTCTTCTCTGCAGAGAGCTCCTGGCAGAGGGAACCCTGGAGCCCACGGGCAAGGTTCTGGTTGGAAGAGAAGGCTAGCATGAGAAAAGGAGACTGACAGCCCCGGCCAGTGGAGAGGAGAGGCTGAGGGGGGCCTTGAGGTATAGGAGTCACCTCCAGTCTCCCCAAAACTTACTGCTCCTCACCTTCTCCAACATTTGGTTTTAGAATCCAGTAACATCCCCTCTGTGCCTAACTGGCTTAAATTGGGTTTCCATCATTTGTCACCGGGAGGATCCTAAAAGGTAGTTCCTCCAAGACTCTGCAGGAGAAGGGACCTCTGGGAGCTTTAGTGAAGTCTCCCTGTGGAACTCAGGGGCGCCTGATGGCATCCCCCTAAAATGGGGATTGACTGGACATGCTCTGGTCCAGGTCTGGCCTAGCAATGCAAGGGTCAGGGGTGAGCTGAACACAGTCTGTTCCCGAGGCTCTCAGCCTAGCAGGGAGACAGACCAGGCAGTGAACACTCAACGTGGAAGAATGGAGGGTGGATTGTGTGGAGCTGCTGCCCCAACCATGGGAGCCGGCCAAGGCTCCACACCCTCACCCCAAGCTGTCTCTGCACAAACTGTTAAGGGAGGAGGGCACGACTAGTTCTGGGCAGCTCCACTTCCCAGGTCAGCTGCTCCGCTGGCCCTCTCCACCCCTCTGAGCTGAAAATTTCTCTTGTCCCTTAAAAATAGTTAGGAAAGCAGTGTTTCCTAAACCCTGGAGCTTTTGAGTCTGGTGATTGTGCATGGGGATTTGAGCCTGCCATTCCCTGTACCATGGCTCTACCAAGGCGAGGGAGAGACGGGAGAGGGAGTGAGGCCTGGGAGGGAAGGGGTCCTTGGTAGGCTCAGCAGCGGACCACTGAAGGAGGAAGCTGTGTGATTCCCAGCCACGCTGCATTGCACACTGGGGATCTAGGCTCATTCTAGAGCTGTGATGCCAGGAGAACAAATTGTGGCAATACGCTCCATTTGGCTTTTGGACTTAAATTGTAACCCAAAGGGCAACTGACAAGCTATGAATAGCTCTGTCTGGCTGCCCAGGCTTGGCTCCAGCCCTGTGTGTGTGTGTGTTATGTGTGGTCACACAATGTGCCCGCAGTGTGTGTACATGCTAAGGCCTGGCTACATCTCCCCAAAGCTTCTGCTCGTGGCCAGGGCTAGTCTTCAGCAAAGCGGAAAGGCTGAGGATTCCGGAGCTGCGCCTCGCCCCCCTTGCTGGCCCTGCCCCTGGCTCTCCCCCCCTCCTCACCTGCCCCTCTGGCCTTCCCTTCTGCACTGTTTCCTCACCAGATGCCTCTCTTGACTGACAAGCACCCTTGTGGCTCCACTGCAGTGATCAGGGATAAATGCAGCTTTGCCCTTAAGGCTTGATAATCCAGATTGGATTCTTCTCACAGTCTCTGGAAGCTACTTTTTAGAATGAAAAATATTAGAACATCTGCATCTTCTCAGATAAGATTCCAACCCTAGGGGTTCTGTTCCTGGCCCCAACCTCACTTTCCTGCCTTATCAGACCTTTATAGACCCTTCTCTCTCCCCAGGTCGGGGAAATAAAAGGTAGGAGGAGGTGGCCTGGGGCCATGGGTGGACTAAGAGTTGAGTTTCTTGAGTTGCAGTTCTGTCTCTGCCTACAACTGCTTGTGTGACCTTGGGCAAGTCTCTGCCTTTCTCTGGACCCCAGTTTTCTTCTCTGTAATTTGGGTGCATTAGAGAACATGAAGTCAGCCTGGGGGACTGCCAGTACCTCCAAGGGTGACTTTTGAGGCTTGCAAACAGTTTGTTTAGTTTTCTGCAGCTCTGACTGACTATAAGTCATTGTACCAGTTTCCTGTGGCTGCTGTTACAAATGACCACAAATTGGGTGGCTTCAACCCACAGAAATGTATTCTGTCATAGAGGCCAGGAGGCGGACCAAGGATCTCGGCAGAGCAGCACTCCCTCCAGAGGGAGAGCCCGTCCCTCGCTTCTTCCAGGTTCTGCAGGCTCCAGCTTTCCTTGGCTTGTGGCCACCTCACTCCTATTTCTGCCTCCGTGGGCACATCAGCGCCCATCTGTGTGTGTCCTGAGGGAAGTGTCTCCCTCTTCTAAGGACACATGTGATGGCATTTAGGGTCCACCCAGGTAACCCAGGATAATCCCCATCTCAGGACCCTTAACTCCATCACATCTGCAAACAAGATGCCATTCACAGGTCCCAGGGATGAGGACCTGACATCTCTGGGTGGCATTCTTCAGCCTACTACAACCAGAGCATTCAGTTCATTGAGAAATGTCACCTCACTGAAGGTGGCTGTGAGGGTTTTATATTTGTCAAAGGGCGGCAGGAGTTTAAGAGGGCTGAGAAAGAGTGGACAAATGACCGGTAAGAGTCCTCCCGCTCCTACCAATTTGAAATTCTAACTACCACCTGCTGCGGGAAACACAAGTTTTTTCATTTCAACCAAACCAAGCACAATCAAGGGGTGAAATTCATTGCCAGCAGACAAAATCAGTCCCAGGCACATGGTACTGAAATGTCTCGCGGGCAAACTATCGTCTGGATATATGGGACTCTTAGGTTCAGCTGGGGAACTGCCATTGCAGGGTCGTGGATGCCACTGGCTACTGATCCCATGGCAGACCCCAGGCTCAGGACAGGCAGGACAGGCCAAGCTGGCAGATTGGCTAGAGAGGCCATTGCCCCAGGCTTTCTGAACACCCCGGACTCCACCCCTTGCCTCAGTGTTCCCGTCTGGCCAGGTGATGCCCACTGCCCACCCTCCCCATGGGAAGAGGGTCACCTCTCAGACCATTCCAGACAAGCCTATAGCACCCCTAGGCCTATCAGCTGCAGTTAGGAGTCTGTCACCGTGGGTCACTTTGCTTCCCCCCCCTCCCCCGTCCCCACATCCCTGCCTGCAGCCTCACAGCCTCCGTGAGCCACAACTGGGGTGGGGAGTGGGGAGTTTGGTGTCAGACACCTTTGGGCTCAGATCCTGGCTCGGCCGGATTTGCCTGAGTTTGCTTGGGCGGGTGATTTCCTCTCTCTGGCCTTCGTTTTGTCGTCTGTAAAATGCAGACAATGCTCTGATGGTGGTTGTGAGGTGCAGTGAGAATGTGCCCTGTAAATCTGACCATGCTGCTGCTGGGCTGCACCGGCCTGGCTCTGGTGTGGAGGGACGGCTCCGGCGTGGGGGGGCGGCTCCGGCGTGGGGGGCTGGCTGCGCACAGCTCTGTAGCCACTCCAGAGAGCCGCTCCTGGCCTGGGGCCAGGGAGCTCCATTCTGATTGTTCAGTCTTTCTCTGCCTCTGGTTCTCTCTTCATTTCTCTCTCTCTCTCTCTCTCTCTCTCTCTCTCTCTCTCTCTCTAACTGCTTTCTTCTTTTTCCTTCTCTCCTTCCTGGATCCTTGACAGCTCTGTTATCCTGTTATCAACCTGGTTTTCCTTTTTTTCATACCTTTTTCCACTTTCTCTCTCAACTCCAACTGTCCATACCCAGTTAGCTCCAAGACCTGCTGCACTTTTCTAAAAAATAGCTCTCGAATCCAATTTCTGACTATGACTCTCCCAAGTAATGTTTCCAATTTTTCTCCCATCTTCGACCTGGAATCAATGAGAACTAAAACTGCCCTCTCCCCAAGGCCACGCGAGCTAAAGTGGGACAACTTGATAACCAACTTCAGAGAAATCACCACAGCTGCTCACATCTGGACAGTCTTTGTGCTCATTGCAGAAAGATCACCAGTGACATTCAAACTGCAGACCAGGAGAATCTATCAGACTGCCACCTCCTGCCTTCACTCTGCCTGAAGATGGTTCAAGACAGACACCTGGAAATCTTCTCAATTGCTTATCCTCAGCTCAGAAACTGAGATTATAGTCTGCTCCAATTATGAACCTTGGCTTTTCTTGTTTCCATAGAGATGCCATAGAGATGCCTCTTATTAAACACGTGAGTCCTTGCAGCACAGGCTTAACTTTGGGCCCGATGGCATCACCTCCTCCTGAAATGAGACACACTCTTTAACTGAGCTGAACTTTTCTCAAGACTGAGACTGGTGTAAGGAGACAGAGAGCCATGTACCAACCCGAATTCTGGAATGTGAGACTTCCAGGGATGTTTCAGAGGGAATTGTGGGCGTTTAGAAAGAGCCACCCCAACGTGTGACTCTGCAGGATGTGGATTGTTTTGAGCTAAAAGCAACTTTAGCTGTGGGGTCAAGAGAAACTTTTATCCTTCCCTTAACTACCTGGAAGAACTTGAATTGGGGCCTTGCCCATAATGAGAGATTGGCAGAGATCACCTCCTTTGACCTATTTGTGGGGCAGGATAAACTACTAATTACTGAACATGAATTCTCCCTGCAATGACCCTTTAAGCCCCCAAGGCATCTTACCTCATCCCTAGCTCAGAATGTCTTTTTGTTTTATTTTTAAGTCACAGAAACGTTTATTGCAAACAAACGAGCTGCAGCAAAGTGACACTCAGTGGGCAAGGGGGGGGTGGGGTACAGGTGAGCACCAGGAGCCGGCCCAAGCCCAGGGCAGATGACCACTGGGGCCTGTTTGCCGGTCTCAGGTCCTTTGGGCTGGAGCGCGCAGGCCCAGGCCTGACCTGGTACAGAATGCAAAAATAAATTCAGGGGTCCAGCTGTCCTGCCGTTCAGATGTTTTATATACCCATTTTTCCATTCTATCTTTGAACCTGTCATGTATGTGGGATCTCTGACTCTTGCATGTGTGTGGGGTTCTCGTACATATGTATGTATTAAATTTGGTAATTTTCTCTTGTTAAACAAAAAACAAAAAAAAAAAGAAAGAAAAGAAAAGAGGGAGAGTGAGCGAAGGCAATAGCTCTCATAGCCATGCCCTGGCCACTCCCAAGGTTGCCACCCTAGCTCAGACACCCCTGCCTTCATCCTAAACTACCACAGAAATCTCCACATGGCTTCTCTTCACTCGTCGCCAAAATATTTTTCCAAAATTCCATTTCCATACTGTCCTCTTCACAGCATGGTTCCCTGGCACTTCCAGGAACACCATTCCTGTTGTTACTCAGATGCTCTGTGCTCTGTCTGGGTTCCCACCACCGCCTCCCCCACAAGGCTAGGAGCAAGGAAGGGATGGGCATGTGGCCTGGCAGAGGTGGGGGCTGAGTACAGATGAGGGGTCTTGATTGAGGGCTTCACCCTGTCTATTGGAGGAGACATTGCTGGGACCAGCAGCAGAATTGTAGCCGGGAAGAGCCAGGAAATAATCCAGAGGATATGCTAAGGCACTGTGGCGACTGGGGGTGCAAGGACTCTGTGATCGCAACCAGGAGCATCAGCAGAACGAGAGAATTTCTGCATCTAAAGCTGTTCGCTCGGGTCAGGAATGAAAACTGGGAAGGCTTCCTGTCCTCCAGGCATTTTGCTGGGCATGTTTATGCAGGTGTGGAAGTAGGAGCCCAGAGTGCTGACGAGGGAATTTGGGGTTGGGGTGGTTAGATCCTGGAGGAGGAGACAGGAGCCACAGAGGCTGTGGCTGGAGTGAAGAGGGCCCGACAGACCTTGCTGGGGGGCAGCCAGGCAGGGAGAGGCTCTGGAGACAGGGCCAGAGGATGTTTTTGGGGTGTGCGATAGAGATTTCCCTCTTACCTGCCCTGTAAGATGTGTAGTAAAGTCCACCTCTCTCACTAATGCTCAGGTATGAGTGCATTCCTGGGGGAGTCTGGAGGGAATCGGATTTCTCACCTGGGCCGTCTTGATGGGGGCAGAGAAAGGCACTGAGGGTACAAAGCCAAGAGGAGAAGGGGCCTGAGATGAAAAGCCCTGGGAATTCTGGGAATTTCCAGGAACCTTTTACATTGGACCTCTTTCGTGACTGGGGGACACGAGAACAAAGCAGTGTGTAGTTGCCAGTCCTGGGCAGGAAAGATTGGCAGATATGTATGAGGGCTGACAATTAAGTTTGAAAACTCATCCTAGAAAAAGTGCTACATCCCTCATTGCTGAATATCACCACGGTCACCTTCGAAGTCCTCCCCTTGGGAAGCTATGCACCGATGCCAGAGCCTAGTCCACCCTTCAAAGCAATTTTGGAACTCTTTTTCTGCAATGGCCATCAGAGCTGTCGTCGTATTACCCTTGATGTCCTGAATGTCATCAAAATGCCTTCCTTTCAATATTGCCTTTGTCTTCGGGTAAAGAAAGAAGTCATTGGGGGCCAGATCAGGTGAGCAGGGAGGGTGTCCCTATACAGTGATTTGTTTACTGGCTAAAAACTCCCTCGCAGACAGTGCTGTGTGAGCTGGTGCATTGTCTTGATGCAAGAGCTCCTTCGGGACCATTTTTGCACACACCTTTCTCATGCCAAGATTTTCAGTTAAGATTTTCCTAATTGTTTCTCTATCAATGTTTACTTGGTCTGCTATGCTTCTCACAGTCAGCCAACGATTTTGACGCACAATTCAATGAATTTTTGCAATGTTTTCGTCAGTTCTGCTTATTACTGGCTGTCCTGACCTCTCTTCATCAGTGACACGTTCTCTCCTCTTAGAAAAACATTTAATCCATTTGCACACTGCCGTTTTCTTCACGGCATTATCCCCATACACTTGGACTAACATGTCCCTGATTTCACTTCCACTCTTGCCAAGTTTAACAAGAAATTTAATGTTTGTTCGTTGCTCTAGTTAAGGCTCAGACATTCTTGTGATGGCACACAAAAACGTGCAACAACAATAATGAATGCCCTCAGCAAGACTCTGCCACACGTTGACAGGAGCACAGCTGTGAGACACTGATGTACCAAGGTTATGACACCTTACTGAGCTGTTTGTACAGTGCTGCCAGTGTAAGCGCACGGTGGAGAGTTCGCGAACCTAATTCTCAGATCTTGTGTGTGTGTGTGTGTGTGTGTGTGTGTAGCGGGTGAGTATGCAACGTGAGCTAAGAAAATTGCATTGAGACGCCAGGCCTATGAAGATGCAATGCGAGCACAGGTCAGTGTAAGTGCCCCGCCTCCCATGTACCTGGAGAAATGCTGCTGGATCGCCAGTGCCAGCACAGCTTTGGCCACTGACCAGCCTGCCAAACTGCCCACAGCCCTGCCAGAGCACAGATGCTCAGCTGAAGATGAAGGGACGCCTTCGCCTGCCCACAGCTCTCTGCTTTCCCGTCCTGGAGGCCACAGCACCAAAACTGATCCTTATATTCAACTGTGTACGCACCCCTGGGGTTCTGGGTTTTACCATAGGCTAAGAAAGGAAAACATACAGCCAATGAGAGTAGAAGTAGGGTATCATTTAATTTCACTAGTCATATGACGCGATCTCATTTCACATTCCTCCCTGGTGGAGAGGACATATAAGTCATTGGTGCCTTGACTCTGACCTCGCTGAAGAGGTATGCCTCTGGTCTGCGAGAGGCGGCTGCAGAGTGCACCCTGATCCAAGAACCTGTGCGGTCCTTGAGGCGGCACAACGTGATGTACCAATGAGGAGACAGAGTATCGAGTCTGGTCTTTCTGGTGTTTTCTACAGGTTTCCAGAAGTTTAATGAAGCTTTCCAATATGGGATATGTTCATTGTCCATAAGGCCTACCTTGGCTTTGCAGGGGTTTGCTAGGCATGCTTTTGCCTGAGAAACACCAGAATGTTCACATTAGACAATTGTCATCTGTGGCCAGGTGATGTCACGAACCCAGGCTTGGGATGACAGCTTCAGAACATACTCTCGGCCTGGTTTAAGTGTGCCTCAGGCTGAAGACAGCTCTCGACTTTGGCCCAGGCAAAACCCCGGTGCTTCTCACACAAGTAGTCAGTGCCAAGAGGAAGCAGGAAGCTGGATCAGAAGGCCACAGAAGACCCTTCCTTACACTCGCTGGTTCTATAACCAAAGAGAGTCTGCTGATGTTGGCCGTTAGGCATACAGACTTAAAAAGCCACCCTGAAAAACAGTGAACTATGTTTACTGAGTTTTAGACTTTGTGCTAGACACCGGGATCCAACAGGTAAATAAATGGGCATTGTGTTGGATTGAACCATATAAAATTGCCCATTTTGTAAGTCAAAATGGTCAAATATTGGACATTTCATGTTTCAGTTTAATATTTGAGAAGCTCAAAGGAAGATGGGAGACACAGCTAGGCAAAGAGGCAACTGCTACATACTATGAAAAGCACAGGGAACTATAGAAACCCCAAGGAGAGGAGTGAGCCTGAGCCAGAGCACCACGCAAGTGTTCCCAGAAGACCTGGCATTTGTATGAGCGTAAGGATGGGTAGAGGCAGCCAGGCAAAGATGGTGGCACAGAGGAGATGAGGGGAATTTGTAGGGAGTAAAAGTCTATGCAGAGAGGCCCAGAGATGCAGTAGAACCCGGCATATTTAGGAACTTGATATGGGCCAATGCGCTGAGTTCAGGGTCTGGTGAGAGATGAAGCTTGAGAATTAAGGAGGGGAGGATGATAAAGGACCTCCGATGTCATGCGAAGGATGTAGAATTGGCCTTCCTCTTGAAGGCATGGGGAGCCATTGGAAATTCTAAACAGGAGAGTGGAGTCATTAGATTTGTGCTTTAGAAACATCATCCTAGTTTCCAGAGTGGAGGCAATGGATCAAAGGGAAAAAAATATTGGAGGGCATGGGACAGTTAGGAAGCTCTCGGGGTGAGAGATGATGGTGAGTAGCACATGGACAGTGATGGTGAGTATGAAGAGGAAGATTAGGAATGACTGAGCGGGGGGATGCCTGAAAGTACACTGTTATTTGGTGGGTGGAGGGATAAGCTACTCCAGAGCAGAGGCCATGCGTCCTCCTTCAGCAGAGCTCCTTGGTGGAGTTGGCAACATTTTCTCATACGCTTTAGTCCGTTGTCAGAGAGGAAGACGTCTAAGAGAATAGATTGCATGGGGCTGGAGCTGAGAAGGAAAGCCCATGCCATTCACAGGATAGGCCCAGGGTCAATAGAACCTAGCCCTCTAGGAAGCAGGACGCCACCTTATTCCTGGCCGTGGCCTGTGACCTCATGCCTTACCTGTTCTCACCTGAGGCGCCTCTTGCCTATCAGCCTCTGAAACTGGGCTTCCTGCTTTCTCCCCTCTGGATGAGCCCAACCATGTCGCATGCTTCTGCTGACTCGGGCTGGGCGTCTCATCACCTGACGACTTCACTCTCTGAGGACGTCCTGGGCCTGGCCCTGGTCCCTCTCATGTCACACCCCACCTCTAACTGGCCACATTTTCTATGCTTTTGAGCTTCCATTTGCTCTGAAAATCTTCTGTTCAACGAGAGCTGTGTTTGGTGGAGCCAAGAGGGGCTGAGTCAGAACTAGTGGCCCCTTCACTTTGGGAGTTAGTTGAGCTCTCCACCATAAACAAGCCAATCCCAGATCCAAGCTACGAGATAAAACCTAAGGGCTCCATTCCTGGTTCTGTGCTCCCAAGGCAGGGGCCTTAACTGCTAGCAATTCTTAAGCACATGCAGCAATAGCCACAAAATTCCTTCTTCCCCTCTCAGTCCAAGTCAGAATAAACTGCTCCATCCCTGAGCACTGAGTGGGAGAGGAATATGAGTTGAGGGGGAGCTTCTGTAAGTCAGGGTGGGGAGAAAAGGACCATGCTTCTTACAGCCAGCCATCTCCCCCCTCTCCCCACCAGGTCCAGGATTCTGCCCTCAAGAATTATTTAGGTGAGAGTAGGCCTGGGAATCATATGGCTTGTCAGTTGTTTTTTTTTCCATGTGAAGCCTGAAAAGAAGGGGATGTGACTGCCAGTAATGATGCCTTGGCTCTGACCCAACTGGCTTAGACAATGAGTTTCAGTGTCTCACAAGACAAGAAGCTCAAAGTGGGGAGGGGCTCCAGGGGCTCTGAGCACAGCTCTAACTCTGCTTTCCATTCTCCGCTTTACTCTGGTATTATGGGAGAGACTAGCTCTTCCTGTGTGGTCCTTTTAATTTTTTAAATCAATGTGAGCTCGTTTTCCATACCTCCCAGCAGTCTTTCTCTCACACCTCATTGGCCAGAATTGTTCAAATATCTGTTCCTAAAACAATAATTGGCAAGAATATTAGGACCACTATGACTGTCTAGTGAAATCCACCACCTTCTAGAGAAGGAGGTTGCCCTTAAACACAGTCTAGGTTCTGTTAGTGGAAGAAATGGTTGGCAAGTGGGATGGATGTTGGTAGTAAGTACAATGCCCACTACAGGTAGTAAGGTTGAAATCAGTTTGGACTCTATCTCTGTATCACTTGGAAAGAAAAGGCTTTTTTTTTTTAACAATAAGAAAAAAGGGAAAAGAGTCATGGTAGGTCAGTGGCTGATCTGGACATTTAGACTGAGTTATTCCCATCTGTAGTTTTACGCTGCTCACAGCTCTTTTCTGTCCACGTCTTATTCAATAATGATAATGACACTGTGAGCAAGGCAGAGAAGTGACTATTATCTCTATTTGACAGGTAAGGAAGAGGAAATAGTATAAGATAAAGTGACTTTCCAAGATCCCTTCTAGGCTCCCCTTTCATTCACACCACCTAGCAATACCAGCATAAACTTGTGGCTTATTTTTAGATATTTTAGTAAAAAGATTCAGTCTCACTTGTTATATGGTTTCAGGTGTCAGATGCCTGGGAGTCAAGTATCCAGGTCCTCAGGATATCCAGGCCATATTTTTCCTTCCCCAGCCTTATTGGAGGAGATGCAAATATGTCCTTCCTGGCCCTAATCACAGGCTTTTTCTATTAGTATGGAAACATGGTGTTCCCTAACCAACCTTGCTCTCCAATGAGTGGCGCTGTCCTTGGTACTCGCCACTGCTTCCACCACTTTCTGTCCTTGATGGCTTCCCTTTTTAGCTTTAAGACTGAATTCTTAAACCAAGATCTAGAGGGATTATGGGAATTATAGTCCTTCCTAACATCACTTTTTCTACCCCACGGAGGAATTCCTTTGTGGCAGATAAGGTAGGGATGAACTGAAAAATGATTTGCAAGTTCCAGACACAGGCTCTCATGCTCTCACATGGCTCTGTTAGCTCAGCACATGCCTAAGGCACTAAACAGTCTACATTCATTAATTAGTTTAAGGGTTGGCAAACTATACCCTACAGTCAAACCTGGCCCATCATCTATTTTTGTAAATAAAGTTTTATTGGAACATAGTTATATTCACTTGTTTCTTAATTGTCTATGGCTGCTTTTGCTCTACAACAGTAGAGTTGAGCAGTTGAGATGACCATATAATCCACAAAGCCTAAATATTTACTAACTGGCCCGTTACAGGAAAAACGTTGCCAATTGCCACTCTAGTTTATTCCATTTGTGCAAATTTTTGTTCTGAGCACAATCCTGTATTATCGGTGTATCCCTTTATCCCTACGTTCCCCCCTAGTTCATGATAGGGTCTTTCTCTAGCTCCCTCAGTTCCTGGATAAACAGATTTTCTTACCTGTATGGGTCGTAGGTCCATCATCTCTTTAAATTTAAACTACTCTCCTTGAATACTAACTACAGAGTCCAGTGTTGTTCTCTGGATGTTTCCAAAACCCACCCATCTTCGGTACACAGCCTTCTGCTCATCTTCACCAAACCAAGCCTCTGGTCTAGACAACACCCCAGTTACTCCAGGATTCACCCCCAGGAGCCTCAAACTTCTTTATAACCTTTCTCAGTATGTTAGGACTTTTTCAGTTGCAAATAACAGAAACTTTATCCTAAAATTAGCTTAATTTAAAAACAAAAAGGAAATAAAAGAATTCCGCTGAAAAGTCCAGAAGTAGGTCTTACTGCTTCCTGTACTCAGGTGATGCCATCAGAACTCAGCCACATGTCATCTCTTGGCTCTGTATTCCTCAGTATTGGGGTCATTCAGGCAGGCCTTTACCACTTGGTGGGCAGAGGGCTGCAAATAGCTTCAGCTTCCCAAATCCTCTCACGGTCCTCAGCAGAAGAGAGATCCTCTTCTTCTAACAAAGGAGCTTGGAACTGAATTGCAGAGGCTGAAGTGGGGTCACATGACCATCTCTGAGCCAAGCACTGGCCAGGGGAATGGAATATTGTGATTGGCCAGGCCTGGGCTATGTGGTGAGGTGGATATTGGGTGGGCAGCCCCACTGAGCAGGCAGACTTAGAGTGGCAGAGTAAATGCTCCTACCAGATGGAGCGTGAACGAATGCTGGCCAGGCGAGAACTAAGATAAACACCTCACCCTACCTGCTGGGTTTGTATTACTTCTCCCTCATGGACTTTCACCTTCTCTTTCTCTGCTCTCTTCTCAAGAAGCTATAACAATGTTCAAGTCTCTCCCAGATCACATGACAAAGTCTGTGCTTTCCAGGCTATGATATATCCTCCCTCTTTCCTGCCCCTCCACCTTCTCCTTTGTCTCATAAGCTCTGGCAATGTTGAGCTTCCACCAGCAGTTCCCCAAATGTCCCAAGTCTTCACTGTATCTTTGCACATTCCATTCCCTCTGGCTTTCTCACTTCATCATTGCACGACACACCTCTCACTGACTGTCCCCTCCTGTGCGAAGCCGCCTCCCCACCTCCAGGACAGAAGAGCACCCCGTCTCTGCCTTACCACCGCCCCTGCACCACTGTCCTGCGTCCCCTCTGATCCTGCTCTTAACCCAGAGGAGCATCTCTCTCTGTTTGTCTGTGTCTTCTCTTTTAGACTGGGGGCTCCTCGAGGGGCAAGGACATTTTCAGGAAATGCTTCATGAATGAAAGCATCTTCCCAGTGAGTTGGCCTTTGTGTGGCTTCTCCAACTTCAGCCTTATAACAATTCCAATCCCTCTAAAATTTCATAGGAATAATGGGAGACCACAGGCTTAAAAGGGAGGATGAAGCCAAGTAGAGGCATCACTAACTAATTCAGTCGACGCTTAGTGAGCACTTTATGTGCCAAGCACTAAGCTAAGGGATGGAACCACGAGGGTGATTCAGGCATGTTCCCAAACTCAAGAAACTGTATGACAGACAAATGAAGATGTCTTGTCTTTTCATCACTCTCTCCCTAATACGTAACTTAGTAACTGACACATAGTTAATATTTAATAAAGTTGCTGAACAAATAAATGCACAAACAAGTAAGTGAAGGAACAAATGCTGTGGAAGGTGCAGATAAGGCTCTGCCAGTGTGTGGAGTCAGAAAAGAAAGCCGGGGAGATATTATTTCACTGTCTCTTGTTTATTAAGGGAGCCAGGTACTGGGCCTGCAGCTGGGGATTCAGGGAGAGGGGACATTTGCCCCTATTCTCTAAGATCCCACAGCCCCAGGGGATGAGGCCAGATAGGAAAATTGCTGCTTACAGGGCTGTGTGAGAATTACCAAGCAGAGACAGCTTGGGAGCAATGATAAAAAGAACCCAGTGAAAGAGTACAGGGAGAGGAAGCCAATGAATTCATTGATCGAGCAATCAGTGTCCTTTATTATGAGATCTCAATATTCTCAGCCATTTTCAGAGTTTTCTGTGGGAGCACCAAGAAAATACTAATCCATTTGCTCACGAAGATTACAATATGAGAAGGGGAAAACACATTCATAAGACACTAAGCATGATAATATTGGACAGTGGCTGGCTACCTGCTAACTTCAAGACAAAGAAAGTCACAGAAGAGAGAGCGTAGGTTCACAATGGGCCCAGGTGTTTGGGAAAAGCTTCCTGGAGGAGGAACATGGAAAGGAAGCTCTGAGAACTGAGGTCTCTGAGGGTCTCCAGTGCCTGGCTGGGAACCTTTATATCTTATAGTTTATAGGCAGCAAAGAGTCCTTGGAGAGTATTGAGCTGGGGAGAAATATGATTAGATATAGATTTTAGAAAAATGACTCTGGGACATTATATAGAGATGGGGGAGTGAGATAGGGGTGCAAGATGGGATCAAGGGGGACCAACTTGGCTGTAACACCAGTAAAAGATCGTCACGGTCTCAACTATATCTTTCAGTTAAGATACCCTGTCTCCCAGCAGCTAAATGGCCATTGCAAACGGGTGCTTTCCCTCAGAGTCTGGTCAAGTGAAGGTTTCTTGGGGGTTGCAAGTCACTCATTCGTTTAATAAATATTTAGTGTTCTAAACACCTGGGGTAGAACTGTGATCAAAACAATGAAATCCCCTGCCTTTGTGAGGTTTCCACCCGAATAGTCATCTTTATTGCTGTAGATTGCTCCCAGGGAGAGAGGAAAGCTGATCAGAGCTGCCTTTCAAGGCAGTACATCTGGGAGGTTCTCTTGGCAACCAGTCAGCTTTCCCCCATCCCAACCCTCTCCCACAGACCCCTTGGCTGATAAGCCATGCGCTTCTTCCATTTTATCCCATTCAATCCTGATCCCCAGCAGAGCCTAATGAGGTGAATGGTGGTGCCCATTATGCAATGATAATGTGTGGGCAAGGAGTCCTGGGGTGCCACTGGCAATGGGTTCCTCAGAGAGTACTGAGGCCGGGGCGTCTGTGGGAAGGTGCTGCATGCATCAGGCAGGGCGCTTGTGGGGAGGCCTGTCTCAGGCAGGCAGGCTTCCTCAGTGCCCGAGTTTGCCCACAGGCACCTGGGAGCACCTCACATCTCACCAAACCCAACACTGATACCCACAGAATGCTAATCAGACTGGGACATCAGGATCTAAGACAATAACTGAGATGCAGAAAACACACAAAATAACCAGGCAGCCTTTGTAATTAACTTCCGCTCCCTTCCAGCAGTCATTTGGAGTTAATGGTTTCTTAATTCAGTGCTCATTTGGTGACTTTAATTTCCAATTAATTTTGCCGATTTTCCTCCAAGGTGCTCATGGTGTGATAGAAATTCCTGCATGGTAAAGCCCCACCACAGGGACCTGGGGAGGCGAGGGAGGCGGATGAGATCACACTATCAACAGAAGGGGGACCCTGCCTGAGTGCCAGGAGTCAGAGCCTCCTGGGAGGCGGGCAGGCCCAGGGGTGCTTAGCAGAGCCCTCTGTAGGTGAGGGCTGATGAAGGGGCACAGGGGTGAGGATGCCCTTGAGTTTCTCTGGCCCCTGATGAGAGTCTTGGCTTATTGCGGGGGGTGGGGTAGGAGAGGAAGCCCAGCCCTGCTGGAAGTAGAAGGGAAGGATCAGGACCAAGGGCAATGCCCTCCCTTCGGACAAGCTAAGGGGGATTTGTGAGGCCTCAGTGCTCTGAGCTAGCACTGGGGTCTGCCCAGACCCCCTTGGCTGGGCCAAACCCCATTGCCAAGCTGCTGCAAGTATCAGCAGTTAATGGCTCACAGCCTCCCTCTTCTCTAGAATTGACTTTGGCAAATGGAATTCACCTATGCTGGGACGTTCCACCCTCCCTGCCACTCGGGGCATTCTGTGGATAAGCACTGGGTGCTATAGGCAAAAGGCACCCCCTCTGCCCCTGGCCCTCCCTCTGCCCCTTGTGGCAGGGTAAGGCTGTCTCTGTGGTGTGGCTGGCATTCCAGAATGTGCAGGCAGACCCCAGCTGAGGCCACATCCTTACTTAAGTCCTTCCTATGTGCTGTCGCCCTCCCTCCCTTCTTCCCTCCCTTTCTCCTCAGAGGACCGCTCAACAAATCCCATGCACCTCAATCTCTGTCTTGGGCTCAGTTTGTAGCGAACCCAAACTCCAACAGTACTTATTATATTAAACTCTTGTCTAGCTCTTACAGTGCACAGACACTGGTCTAAGTCCTTTACAAAAAAAAAAGAAGTCATGTCATCCTTATAGCAGCCCTGTGAGGTCGGCATTGTTAGCGTCCCTATTTTGAGACAAAAAAACAGACAAAGAGAGGTTGAGAGACTTGCCCACGGTCAACATAGGTAGTAAGTGCAGAACGGGGCAGGAATTCAACCAGTCGGTGCAGACCTGTGACCTTAACTATCATGCTGCCCAAGATGTAACCACTAGCCCAGCAACGGCTAGAAGCATGGGCAACACACTTCAAGAGGCTGAGCCATCCAGAGGGATGGGGGACAGCTTGTCTTGAGGTCTTTGTCCTGGTGATTGAGACTCAGGGAGATGAGAAACCCGGCAGCTCTGGCCCCATGACGTCAGGACACTCTTTCAGGCAAACTCTCCCTGACCCCTCCGAGGTGGTACTGAAGAGTGATAACATGACTCAGTGGAGCAAGTCCTAGTCAGACGGCCCAGCTTCCAGAGCTACTTTTGTGACTTGGGACGAGTAACTTTGCACCAGCGGGTTTCCGAGTCTCCCTCTCCACTATGTGATGGGAGTTACGCATTTTGCAGCGTATAATTCGCTCCCGTGTATAATGCACTCCCACATTTTTGGCCCAAACTTTCAGGGGCAAAAAAAAAATTTTCTGCTTTGATTTTTTAATTCAAATTTTTATTTGTTTACACTTAGGTACTTGTTTGGTGTATTATAAAGAAATTTTAGCATTTATTTTTTAACATATTATGGTACAAGAAATTTTGTGTAACAAATAATTACAAAACAGAAGAACAGACACAAGGTACAAGGAATTTTATGTACCGGTAACAAATGTATGATATTTACGAATCGCATTGTAGAAGGCCAAGAACTCTTCGGCATTGCAGGTTCATCGTAATTTCATCAAAACCGATTATCGTATTCCAGAGTATTGCTTTGCATACTGATATTGTTATTGATTTCTAGAGTTACACTTTTAACTCATAAGCATAAATAAAAGAATTAAAAACATTTATATAGATATGAAATTAGTACCACTTATGTATAATGCGCATCCTTATTTTTCCCTTACAAATTTAGGCAAAAAGTGCACATTATACATGGCAAAATATGGTGGTTACGAAGTCTAGAAGACCTCCTGCTCTTACCTTTTTGGCTTTAGCAAGTGGAAACTTGGTACTTCCCTGGAGATCGCCCGTCAGAGGGTGAGACCAGATGTTCACAGAAAGCAGAGGAGAAACATCCCATGACCTGCAGGAATCAATGGCTCTGTCCCCAAGGGATTGGGGAAGGGAGCCACAGAAGCACCCGGGTCACAGTGACCACTCGATGTCCATTTATGGAACAATCATCTGTAAAGAAGCATTTATCAGGTCCCTCCATGATGCCAGGGACTGCACATGTAAATCGTGTCTCCCCAAACTAGGGGCACAATGGAGGCACCCTCACAATGGCTGTCAGTTCACTGACCCTTGCCCTACTTGCCATCGAAGGACAAGTCCCATGTAAAGACCCCGCAACACACACAGTGATATTTGTAGACTCCATGGGGTGCCCCCAGTGTACTCAAGGAAAACTATTTTCTGCTACCAAGTGGGGGTGTGCCATGCCCTCGCTCTCCTGCCAGAAGCCCTCTCAGTGATGCCCACTGCCTATGGACCCAGGGGAGGACCCCACTGCTGACTCCATGGCTAGTGCCTTTGATGAGAAGGCCTTAGCCAGCTGTGCTCCCAAAGCTGCCAGTCCACATGGGGCCAGGAAGCGTGATTTGCTCTTTGATGTTTCTGAAAGGAAGAGCAGAGACCCGCTTGGTCCCTTGAGGCAGGCTGGGGCTGGGTGAAGGTGGGGGAGAGAGGGTGAGCAAGAGTGGTATAAATCCTTGTTCTTCCCGTCTCCCTCACCCCCAGCTCCCACCTCTATCCATCCTGCTTCCTCCTTCTCTTGACCTTAGTAAGACCATATCCAGGGCAGCCTGCTCACCACGGGCCAGGGAGGTGAGGGAGAGGGGGGAGGGCAAGGCAAGGTTATATCTGCCATCATGCCCTCTGTGAGTCCCATCCCCCTTCCACTCTCCTCTCAAAAAAGCCAGCCCTCACTAATCCACCATAACAGTCGCTGCTTCATCCAAGCCTCTGCCAGGAAGCTCGGGCCTAAGGCTTGCCGGAAGGTGCTGGAGCTGTCATGGCTGTCACCGTCACGGATCCCAAATCTCCAGCTGGCAAGAGCTGCAAAGTCCAACTGTCCAGGGTGGCTTTTTGGTTTTTTGTTTTTTTTACTTTTCTAACACTGTGAGTAAAGATGACATGTTTGCAGACAAGGGCACCAAATTTACTCTTGGATCCTGGCCCACAAGGTGGCGTGATGTGCCTGCCACCTTGGGGCCTGCCTGAGTGGCAGTTGGAGTCAGCCCTCAGACACCCCCTTGCTGTGCTCCCAGCTTCTTTTCTCACCCTCCCATTCTCCATATGCACAGCTCTGACCACGCACCTCTCCTGTCAAAACTATCAGAGATTTTCCAAGACTAACTGGAGGAGCTGCCACACTCTGGCTCTAAACCACCTTCAGTCATATCACAGACTCCAGTCAAAACTGGAAACCCATTCTTTCCTAAACTTGTCCTTTGCTGCCAAGGCTCAGGGCCTTTGCATATGACATGTCTTCTACAAGGAGCGCTCCACCCTTCCCCCCCACCTGTGGAAATTCCCTTTTTCCCTGGGAGCCCTTTCCAAGGAAGAGCTCAGCCCTGGGGCCTGATACTAAGTCAGCCAATATTAGCCCCTCCCCTGGTACTCATGGCCTCCCCCACGCCCTTGGTCTCTGTCTTCCTAGATTTGATGAATGCAAAGAATTATAGCCGTAAGGTTGGAAGGGACCTGAGAGTTCCATGTCCTCCCACATCTACGTAGATCAGTGGTTTTCATAGTTGGGTGCATCAGATCTCCTGGGGGGCTTGTTAAAACACACGTTCCTGGGCCCCACCCTCAGAGTTTCTGGTTCAGGCGGTCTGGAGTGGTGTCCAAGGATTTTCATGTCTAGCAAGCTACCGGAGGAAGCCCAAAGTGCTGGTCCACGGACCACAGTCTGGGAACTGCTGACCTAGATTTTGATTCAGAAATTAACTTTGTAGCTCTGTTTCCCCTGAAGAACTGTCACGCGGGGCGGCCTGGGGGGTCTCTGTTCCCACTCCCCACATAAGAATGCTGGATGTGGCTAGGACAAAAAGGAACACCCACGGAGCCATAGGTAGGGAAGTCATACCACTATGGTCTCACTGGAGGCTGGGTTTACACGACGTGCGACCTGCTGTCCGCTTTTCTGCCAATCGACCAACAACTTTCCTCGATTCCCCTCAACTCCCCTCGACTCGACTCCCCAATGTAGCCACAGCAGTTATACTAGTGGCGAATGGCTCACTGGTTACAGCTGACGGCCATCCACTACCCGAGCCAGCACCTTTCCACATGAGGCCAAGAGCCTGGAAACTGCTCTCTGGGGCTCTGTCCCCACAAGGACCCAGTTCCAGCAAACTCACTCTCTCGGTTTGGCATCTACTGATGGCGGTGATGAGTGAGGGAGAGGCAGGGCTTCCAGGCCCCCACCACTGGGCCCCGGGAAAGGTGTTGGGTATTAATACTACAGTGAAGCCAGTGACAAGAACATAAAATTCCCTGCAGGGAAAAGAATCACAGTGACCCATAAAGTGACATAATGTAACAATATCAACAGTGGCGATAATAACGGTAATAACATGATTATAATATAATGTTGTCTGCCCTAATGTGCCAAATCCAGATTGATCTGAGCAATATAAGAGGATTACTGACACACATGCTCGCAAAGTCTACCTTAGTCGTATCGGGGGCCATTTGGATTATGGCCGTGGTAATGATGGCTGTAATAACAAACCACATTTGTACACCACTTTAGAGATTCTAAAGCACTTTCAACAGTTTTATTTTAGCAGCAACCCTGGGAAGTAGACAGGCAGGCAAGTTTCTTTGCTTTATAAATGAGGCTCACGCTCGTCTGTCATTTGAGCCTCATTTGGCAAACCTGGGCTGCGTGCCTGTTGCAGGCAGGGCAGGTCCTGAGCAAGGGCTGGTATGAGCTTGCAGATAAAACAAGGACAACCGATTACATTTGAAGTTCAGATAAACAACAAGTCATTCTGCAGTGTAACTATGCCCCAAATATTCCATGGGACATACTTATCCTAAAAAATTATTCATTGTTCATCAAATTTAACTGGGTGTCCTATATTTTATTTGCTCACTCTGGCAATCCTACTGGCGAAGGAAGAAGGGCCTGAGACAAATAAGAAACATTTGTTGCCCTCAGAACAAGTTCACAGCCTGGTAGGCGAGGAAAAAGCCAGCCGGGTGGTCCCGTCCGTGGTATCCGTGGGTGAGAGCAGCACTTCCCACAGCCGAATGTGCGTGGGGTCACCTGAGACGCTGTTAAGCTGCAATCCGGCTGCCGGTGGTCCAGGGTGCACCCCAGATTCCGCATGTCCAACTATCTCCCGGCAGATGCAATGCTGCCGTCCCCCGGCTACACTCGGGCGCAGACGGAAGCTTGGAGGAGGTACCTGGGCCTCTTAGGGGGCTTCTTGGAGAAGGTGGTACCTGGTGGGTCTTGGCTGGTAAGAGTCAGGGCAGAAAGGTGGAGAAGGTGTGCTAGGCGAAGGAGCCCCATTTGTGGAGTCCCAGGGCAGGAGAAAGCACGTAAGTTAGGGAGGGGTGGGGAGTCGGGGGTCAGAATTGATGGAGTGCTGAGTTCTGGGAATCCAGAGATAAATCAGGTGAGGTCCTCACCACACGAGACTCCTACCCCATCTTAGGGGAGAGGCTGAGCATAGACGGGCCAGCACAGTCCAGTGTGGCTGGTGCTGAGTTATGAACTGGAGGTAAGTTCTAGAGTGGTGGGAGCGCAGAGAGGGAGCAACTCACTCTGCTGGGGGCTTGTTGGATGAAAGAATTCAACGCCATCTTAGTGGAGGCAAAAGGCCAGGACAGCCAGGGGGCCCAGCTACCTGGCGGCCCCCAGCCTGTAGCCCAGGCCGTCACTCACTCGCTTCATCTCCACACTGGTCAGAACATCAATGGCAGAAAGCTGGCTAGGTCAGTAGCCTCGGGTTCACCTGACTGGGTTCTGGGACCTGTAGTATTCGCAGTTACATGGCCTTCGGGCCCTGTGGTACCAGCATCTGGGGTGTCAGCCCTCACGAGGCCAGTTTTCCTGTTCTTCAGATTCATCATAGCACCCACGCTCCCTGTCCATTCGCTCCCTCTTCCTTTGCTAGTAGGTCACCTGCCTTTCAGCTGAGGACATAGCCTCTGAGAACCAAGTCGACACTTCCTGGCCTCCGCAGATGTGCCCTGGCCAGTAGGGTGCGGAGGACATCATCCGCGAATCAGTCTGGGAGCAGTACAGGGAACAGAATCTAGCTGTTCCAAGCGTAGTGGGACTGAAGGAAGAGGTGGGTGCTTACAAAGGCGTTGGCAGGCCTGGAAGCAGGGGGCTGGTGGGGTGGCGCTAGGGTCTGTTGTCATGGCAGCCACAAACCAGAGGTCAGGAAGCTCCAGGAAAGCGCTCCGACGTCACAGCAGACACAAGGTGACCAGACAGCACACTGGAGAGGCAGCCGGTCGGAACTCCCACGGGCCAGAGGCTACAGGCCAGCTGTGTCCCCTGCCGAAGGACAAGTGACCTCAGCCTTCTTTCTGCCTTCCAAATAGCACATGGATGCAGCTCATTGGCTGGAACTAGTCACATCCAGAAATTCTGAGAAATTCGGCGCTGCAGCTTCCAGGCTCTGTGATAACGTGACAGCATAGCAGGGTGAGGGCAGAGCACGCTGACTGCCACCCACAGTACGCACTGTCACCCTTCCTGCCAGCTAGGGCGAGGACATGATGGTGAAGACACACTTCCTGGGACGGCAGGGAATTACAGAGGTCTCAGAAACGCCACAGGAGCTGGGACGTGCAGGGGTGAGAAATACACTTCTACCCTGTTCCAGTCACAGTTTCAGCGGCCGAGCCTGTGTCCGGACACAGCACCGTGACGTGTAAAATGCGGCCTCAGAGCTGTCACTGCCAGAAAGAGTGGCGCTGATGCTGCTGGAGTATCGATTCACCCCGGCCATCAGGACGGCAGCAAGAAACCTCCATCGGCAGACAAAGCCGTGTTCAGGGCTGTAGCCAGCTGGTGCCAAATGTGGGCCATTGAGTGTCTGCGGAGGAAGCTACAGCACGCTCAGAGGGCACAGGGCTGTTGCGGAAGGCTTCCTGAAGGAGGTGGAGAGAGGGAGAGAAAGGCCTTCCGGGAAAGGCAATCCTCTCCCTTCCCCAGAGCCTCACCCGCCAGGCTGGCACCAGGGCCAGGAGGGGAGACTAGTGGTGCCCGCAGTTAACCAGGGGAGCTGACCTTCAACCTGGAGCAGGCTGGAGACCAGAGGGTGGCTTAGGAGGTGTGAACGGAGGGGGCACTGCCCCAAAGGGAGGGACCTGTGTCTCTGCCACGTTAGCGACAGGCTCTGAGGAGGGTGGACACTCAGGAAACGGCCTTGGGGTCATAACATGGTGCCTGCTTGGCCCGGCCCTATTCTGCACTCCTCCCAGGAAGACACACTGCACTCACCCCTCCAACAGGGACCCCATAGTAGGCCTGCAGCCTGGGGCACAACGACAGTCCCATGAGCCTGTGTGTCAGAGCACTGGGATTGGGCCACACCCAAGCAGCCATTGTCTCTTAGAAGGAGTGTGTGTTTAGGACGTAGGGATAGGCCCCAATGGGCAGGGTCAGGGCTGATTTAGAGACCAGGTCAGGACTGTCCAAAGTGAAGGGAGAGTCAAGGGCCAGGATGAGAAACTAGGCGGGAATGGGGCCAACCTGTGCTCGGCTTACGCTCAGCCTGGGGCCAGGGTCACAACTGACTGTGACAAGCAGCACACTTCAGTCTAGGACCAGTGTCAGCGTTCGGGCTGGGACTGGGGTCTGGCTCAGGTTTTGACAGGGAAAGAGTATTGAGCCAATTGACCACTGTGTGTGAGCTCACTTTCATTAGTTCCCCAGAGAATAAACCACAATGAAAAGCTATCAGAACATAAGTGTGATTTCTTCATTTCTATCAGACTTAGCCTTCCAAACCATCTTACTCTGGGCCATCTCTTGACTCTTCCCCCAAACTTGGGTTCAGATCCTTATCCGCTCTGGTAGAAGAGGACACACAGGCAGACTGGTAAAATGAGCTGCCTCCATTCTCACAGCAAGTTCAGAAAGAGTTGGAGCCAGGCGACAGGCCAGTTGAGCAGGTGCCCAGCCCAGGGCCGCCTGGTGGACCCACAGCTTCCTGCAGTGCTTTGGAGACAAGCCCCAGGTCACCCTGAACCCCACGGGCAGGAGGCAACGGGCAGGCAGGCAGCTGGCTAGAGGAGCTGGCAGCGGGGACATCCTGGATCAGAGCCTTGGGCTGCAGCCAAGGCAGTTTAGTTGGGGTGGAGGGTGAGGACCACGATTTATTCAGCCTGCTCTGCAGCAAGCCCCGGGGCAGGTGCCAGCAATTTGGCAGCCCTGAGTGGCAGAGCCAGGAACCGCTGCTGAGTGGCAGGAAGGGCAGGGACCCCCCACCCAGGTCCTCATGGGCGTACTCAGCCACTGAAGGAAATACAAAGTGATGGTAAGTGACAAAATCGAAAACGTAATTAAGACAGATGGAAACAAGCGGTGCAGATGATAAAAACCGTTCCCCAGGCTCTGAGATTTAAAGCGAGGTCATTGAATGACCCCGTCTTGGCCACACAGCCGGCAAAGAGGAGGCGAGGTGATGAGCTCCAGGATGGGAGCCAAGCTCTGTGGAGGACAGTGAACAAACGGGGTTTCGGCTGCACTGAGAGAGTGGGGTCAGGCGCACGGATGAACTTCCTGGACGTCAGGGTGCAAAGACGCTGACATAAGTGTGACATCATCTCCTTTCCCAAGGACATATATTCCTCCTGGACAGGCTAGGACGCAGGGGCCTGGACAAGCGAACCTCTCCAAGGTCTATGAACATAAGAATGACTCCATTGTCAAATGAGAAGTCTGTGCAGATGGAGGCAGATGGCATTTGGAGAGAGGGCAAAGGGAAGGAGGTTCAGTGTCTGGCAAGTCCCACAGGGCTTCCTGAAACCAGAGCTGGAGAATGGGAGTCTGCCAGGCCCCAGGGAGGTTGACATCACAATGCTTGAACCTGACAGCGTGAGGAGGTCTCCAAGTGACCCCTTGTTCTTCTTCTACGTTTCCTTACCCTTGGTCAGACCAGGAGAAGAGTGGGCATGGTGGCCACCCCCTAAGCCCACAGAGGAAGCAGCAGGCTGCCTAGCCCTGGGCTCTCCAGGCTCTGATGGAGGGTAGCCTGTCCAGGCCCTCGTGGCAGGAGGGATTGCTGACATCTGTAAAGAGACCCATGCAAGAATCAGGGAGCTCAGCAGCAGCCTCTGGGACAGTCTTGCTTTACCAGCTTCGGCTGACAGCCAGCTTAGCTTTGCTGTGCGGCACTGAACTGGCCAGCTTTAAGTGGCACCCTTTCTACCAATATTGCGTGCCAGCACCCTGTGCTGGGCAACGGGGCAGTCCGAGAAGCTGGCCTTATGCTTGGTGAGCTCCCCAGTCTGTGGGAGAGGAGAGACTCATACACTCAGACAAGGTGGTGATTCAGTTCCTGAGTACTGAGCGTCTGCCCTGTGCTAGGCATGGCAGGGTAGGGGCCCACTGTGGAGGCTACAAAGCTTGTAGTTTGTTGGGAATTGAAACAGAGAAGCAATTAGATAGAAGTGAAATCCTGGGATGTTAACTCAAGGCACCGGGTGGTTCACATATTAAGTGCACAGGAACGAGGGGAAGGAAGAATTCCGGTACAGCCAGAGTAATCAGTGCAGGCTTCTTGGAGGAGGCAGCGTTTGAACTTGACCTTTATAGGATGAGAAAGAATGTCTCGGAGGATTAGAGGAAGGAATGCATCCTGGGTGGCTTTGGTGTATAGGTAAACAGGTAGAGATGGGAAAGAGTATTCAGAAAGAAATTTTCTGAACTTCAGCTCAGAGCTAAGGTCAGTGGGGCAGAAAATAGATCCCAGCAGGTCTGAGGCCACTGTGGGATCCAAAGTTTCTCTGAGAGAGAAGTCCGTGCCCAGGGATGAATTAATTTCCCTAAGTGGACTGATCCTGCCATCTCTGGGCCATCTTTCATTACAGGACACGTCCTTGTTATAGATACTGGGCGTCATCTGAGAAACTGGAGACACAGGGAGCGCGCTCCATCATTTCAATCACACCATCCATCCGTCCATCACAGGCCCAGCGTTTACACCTGCAGCCAGAACACGGAAATGTCAGATCACGATTTATCTGGTCCGTTAAATCATAATGGATGCCATTCTTTTTCCTTTTAAGGACAGTCTTCCTGAAACATCTCTATTTCTCTGACTCGCCATTCCTAAGGATCCAAGACATGTGTGTCTGCCCACCCGCAGCCCTTTTCTGGGGTGTGTTTTCTCTATCTCCCCCCACCCAATGGGTCAGCCTCTCACCTCGGGGCAGCCCCTTCCTCTGACCTGGGAGAACAAATGCCCAACAGGTAAACTATATGCTGAGGAGGAGATAAGTTCCCTTTCCTGATTTGCCTGCAGGTCCCGCTGGGGATGTGAGTGTTCCAGGAGAGTCACAGTGCTCACCCCTGATAGCTCCCAGGGGACAATGGCAATTCTGGGTGTCAGCTGCGTAGCCTTGGAGAAGTCACTCTCCACACTGGGGACTGTAACCTTCTCCCTCAAATGACGGGGCAGGATTGGATGACCCCTAATACTCTTTCTTCTCTAAAACTCGGTAAGCACAGTCCTCCAGCTTAGGCTCATGAAAGACAAAGCCTGGCAAAGGGTGGCCATTCCAGAGATCCAGAGAGAAGCCGGAGCCACGGACAAAGGCTGACGCTGTGAAGATGATACTTAGTCACCCCCACATCGCGGGGACCCCAGCGGGAGCTGCTCTTTTGAGGGTAGGGGTGCTGGGGCTTCCCTGCCGGCTTCCACTCCCATCTTTTCTTCTGCTCTCTTATTCTCCCTCTTTCTCCCTTTCCTTCTCATCTGATTTATACCTGCCTTGAACTTTGCCATCCTGCTTCCCACAAACTATTGATTTCAAACCACATTTTGTCAAACCAAAAATGGTCCCAGTTGTCCCAGACCCAAGGTCAGAATCTGAAGCCCCGGCTCCCAAACTCTGACTGGTTCTATTGACATTTAATGGCATCAGAGCCTGTCTTATTAAGAAACCCCTTTGGACAAGCAGAAATGATGAAGAAACAGTCCGGAACCTGGCCTTTGAACATTGAATGTTCTTCGAAGCTGGGAAGCATTTTCACTCTAACTTTCTCAGTCCACTTTCCACTCTCCTGAAAGAAGAGTGTAGTTGGTTCTGTCCAAAGCCATGAGCTCTGGGCACCTTTCAGAGGAGGCTGACCTAGGATAGAGTTGTGTGAAGTAAGCTTCCTACAGAAGAATCTCTGTGGCTCCAAACACGTGTCTTAATAAAACAGGTAACAGGTTTCTGACATAGCAGTATCTTTTGATCAGAGAGATATATTTTTAAAATGTTTTAGTCTGAAATATCTTCCCATGGTTTGAAAATGGAAAACAATTTTAAAGGTGCATAGTGAAAAGTTTACTTTCGTTCCCATCTAAGGGCCAAACAGTTCCCACCACTCTCCCCTGAAACTGCTATTCATTTCTTATGAAGCCTCCCACAGTGTCTTCATGTATGTGATAAGCAAAACCAAATATGTATTCACATTCCCCCCCTATTTTTCACAAGAGTTACTATTCTATACATGCTATTTTGCTCCTTTTTTCACCTAATGAAATACCTTGGAGATCTTTTAATTTCTGAATAAGCTCACTCATTTGTTTTCGTAGCTGCATAGTATTCCATGGCAGGCTTTATTTATTATTCAAAATCCTCCTGCACCCAAACACTTTTTGAGATAGTTTATAGGAAAGCATCCCTTCAGCAGAGAGAAAAGATCAAGGTGGCTCATAGCAGTGAGCCTGTCTTCAGTTTGCACAAGAATTGGCATGGGATGCGTGAGACCCCCTCCGCACACCCTGCCAGGAGTCTGATCCAGTCGGTCTGAGAGGGGATCAGAAAGATGCACTTTAGCAAGTTGACTAAGGCATCGAGAGCCCTCTCTTTGAGAAACTCTGGTGAATGGGGAGGGAAGCAAGAACTACATTCTACACTGAAAACATTGAGGTTGCAATTCATCATTAAATTTAGCTCCGAGGTTCCTGGCAGCTCAAGACCAAAGTGGAACCAAAAGGATAGAGTGTTCTCCCTGCCAGAACAAAAGGCCAGTTTTTCAGGAGACATAACTATGTCCCTGGCATTAAATTCGAAGTGGAATTTATCATGGGAGCCATTGCTTAAGGTACATTGAACTGCACAACGGGCAGCCTCTCCCCAACAGCCAAAGAAAATGCAGGCAGGCGCATCACAGTTCCTCTGCAGGAGCCGTGGCCCCGTGCCAAGCACAGCTCGGGGTAGTGTTTCTGCAGTCAGCACAGGTCAGAGAGGTGAGAAAAGATGGGTCAGCTAAAAGTCCAGGGTATCCTTATATCATCCGAAAAGATGAATGGGGAAGGAGCTCAATGTGACTGAGGAGAGAAACCAAGGAGACACACCCCACTCCTGGGGCTTGTGAACCCAAGAGGAGGCAGCGTCGCTGTCCCTAGGCCATGCCCAGTACAGAGAAGGAGGCCTCTCACCTTACCCTCAGTAGCTCCTGGAACAATGTGGCTGGAGGGAAGGGTGGCTGGACAGCTCTTTTCCCCTTTCCCCCACCTAAAGCTTTGAGCATTTCCCGAATCTTCAGCAATCAAGGTCATTTTCTCACTAAACATACAATTCAAAGATTGGAACATGGTGAACTCTCAGTAAATGTTGGCACTGATGATATTGATGGGGGGAAGGGGTGGTAGCCAGCGTGTTCCCCATCCTGCTGTCCCTAGGACATGCCACCAAACACCGCTCCAGAGCAGCGGTTCTTACGCTTTCGCATGTATCAGAATTACCCAGAGGGCTTGTTGGATCATAGATTGCCACCCGAAGTTTCTGATCCAATGACTCCGGGGATAGGAACCAAACATTCGCATTGCTGAAAAGCTCCAAGGTGACACTGATGCTGTGAGTCCAGGAGCCACACTTTGAGTAGCAAGGCCCCGAGGTATGACAGAGAAAAAAGCCTCAGTCCCTGAATGACCACGTGGAACACTCTCTGTGCACCTGGGTTGTTCATCTTGAACTGATATTTACCAGGCTGCTCTTTAAAAAGCCACTGATTTATTGCTGGGTGTTTATGTTTCCAAACCCAGCTCTACACTAATTAATACAGCCATCAACTGGTTCCCTCTCCTTAAATATATAGAAGGGAATGCGGAGGCCCAAGATGGAAAGGACCTGTCCAAGGCCACACACCATTCATGGGGCACGCCAGAGTGAGAATCCAGGTCTCCAGCTCCCAATAGCAACCTTACTATTCTACCTTACTGGTAGAATCTGGGTGTAACTACATCTGTTTTACTTGGTGTGGCTGGCAGAATAACACCTCCAAATACGTCCGTGCCCTAATCCCCAGAACCTGTGAATATGTTATGTTATATGGCAAAGGGGAATTAAAATTGTACGTGGAATTAAGGTTGCTAATTAGCTGACCTTAAAATAGGGAGATAATCTGTATTATCCAGGTTGGCACAATGTGATCACAATGGTCCTTAGCAGTGGAGGCAGGAGTCAGATGAGGCATGTCAGAGAGATAGATTAGAAAGACATAACCATCGTCGCTGGTCGACAATGGGGGGCCGTGAGCCAAGGAATGCAGGCAACCTTGAGATGCTAGAAAAGGGAAGGGAAGTGATTCACCCTTAGAGTCAGCAGAAGGAACACAGCCTGCGAATGCTTTGATTTTAGCCCTGTGAGACCTGCGCCAGACTTTGGACCTCCAGAAAAAGGTGTGTGGTTTTAAGCCACCGAATGTGTGGTGATTTCCTAGGGCCACTGGAAACCATTGTGCTTGGGAACTGCTCTCCGTGTGAAGCGGATCTGGCCTCCTGTGCCCAGAGCTCCTTGAGGGCAGGAATTTGCCTCCTCATTCTCCCCCACTGCACCCTGCTCAGGGCTGGGTCCTGAGGGAGGAAGAAGAAAGAGAAGGACATGCAGTAAAGTCACGTGGAGGGGCTGGATGGTCCTTCCTGCTTTCCAGAACCAAAGAGAAAGGCCATGTTTGTCACCCTCTAACCCCTAACTCCCATAGCTAGGACTTCGTCCAGAGATTGAACTTCATTTGGGGCCCAGCCAGAGCCTTCACCCCACTAAACATTTCAGAGAAAAGGTTGACCCCTAGGGGCAAGACTAGAGTGTGGCTGACACAAACTAGCCCTGCTCCCATAGACCAGCTTGTCCTATCATGTCAAGGCCATTAGGGACTTAGGGAGAGTCTTTGGGGGAAGGGGGAAAAGAGTAAGGATGAGAGCCAGGCTCACTCTGGAGGTCTGTCTTTAGTAGTAGATGTGGGGGCAGCTTGTGCACCTGGAAAGGGCACTGGCTCCTGAGAACGGAAGCAGCAAGCCTGACCAGGGGCTCGGGGTGTCTGGAACAGTCTGCTGACCCAGGGGTTCTGCAGCGGAAACAGCAAGTGTCTGCCAGTGAGGAAGATTGATGTGGGATCCTCAAGGGCTCTCACGGGCCCCTCCCCAAAAGGAGCCCATCTCCTGACTGACAATCCTCCCAGGCGCTGGCCTGTCTCACAGTGGATACAAGCCTCGTCACGTGCTGTCTCCCAGGAAGGCTCCCCGCTCTCCATGCTCGGAGCCCTTCAGCCTGCCTTGCTGCCTCCCCTGCCCCCTGGGTCACACTCTCGTCTGTCCACCCTAACATGAGCTTCCTGAGGACAAAGTCCTGTTTCTTCCGGCAGACAGCACTTGTGTCCCAGCTGGAAGAACTGCAGTGGCCGAGGGGGCGACTGCAGGGTTTGCTGACAGACTGTGGAGGGCAGACTGTGCCGGAGCCCGGAGCCAAGTGCAGGAGCAGAAATTAGGAGCCCTGGGATTAGAAAGCCTTGCCATGCCCTCCCTGGGTGACCTGAGGCAATTCCCTTTACCATCACCTGCCAAGGCTATTTCCTCATTTTTAAAATGGGACCATTAATCCATATATGTTCAACCATGGGGATGATTTCTAGGAAGGGCCTTAAAAGTGTCAGGAATTCTTTTCAGCCTTGAAATTAGGAACAGGCAGAGGGAGTTGGAGCTGGCACAACAGGTTGAATTTCCCATCCCAGCTGGGCCAGAATGAGGGGAATTATGTCAAACAAAAAGCGAATGGATTAAACCCAATCATCCCATCCAAAAGTGGACTCCTGGGGCTAGAAGGGGATGGGAGCTTGGAGCCAAGGGGAGAGGGAACATTAGGGCGTGCTGTCTATCCATCTGATCGAACAGCTCTGGAGGTAAGAACTGCATGGAACGGCCCCTCAGACTTCGGCATTTGGGGTCAGTGGGCCAGGCAGTGTTCAGACAGGGAAGAACCTAGCCTGTCAATCACTTATACCTTAGTGTGAAACCTGTGACTGGTTTACCCCTCCCCAAGGGGTTTACCTGTCAGCCTAAACTCTCCAGACAAATGCATGATTCTGTCCCAGGCATCACAGTTAAAAGAATCGCCGTGGAACTCTCAGCTATGAAGTTACCACCGTCAATGCTCTTTCAGTTTGACTCCAGTATCCCTGGATTCTAGAAATGCTAGCATGGTCTGTCTTGCCATTCCCACCAGGGCGAGCAGTGAATGATCATGCCAGGGAAGTAGCATGAGGTCTGATGATTAAGTTCACAAACTTTTTGCAACGATGTTGCCAATGTTTTTTGATAGCAGAGGGATTATTCATTGTGAATTTGTGCAACTGGACAAACACTTAACCAAGTTGACTATTTGCAAGTTCTGAAAACGCTGTGGGAAAAAGACGACCTGAACTTTTCTCCAACAATTCATGGCTCTTGCATCATGACAAAGCACCAGCTCACAGCACTGTCTGTGAGGGAGTTTTTAGCCAGTAAACAAATAACTGTATTGGAACACCCTCCCTACTCACCTGATCTGGCCCCCAGTGACTTCTTTCTTTACCTGAAGATAAAGGAAATATTGAAAGGAAGACATTTTGATGACATTCAGGACATCAAGCTTAATATGATGACAGCTCTGATGGCCATTCCAGAAAAAGAGTTCCAAAATTGCTTTGAAGGGTGGACTAGGTGCTGACATCGGTGCATACCTTCCCAAGGGGAGGACTTCTAAGATGACCATAGTCATATTCAGCAATGAGGTACGTAGCACTTTTTCTGGGAGGAGTTCGTGAACTTAATTGTCTGACCTCGTATGTCCCCCACCCCCTGGGTGGTTCAAGCCTTGGACCAATCCCTACTTGGAGAGGAATCAGCCTTCTGAAGAGTGCAGCAATGACATGTAGTGCCCCTCATACTCCTGACAAGCTTGGGTTCCAAGATTCTGTGGGAGAGGCAGGCACACAGGGCCTGTAAAGACCTATTGCCTTTTTCCCAAAGGCGGGTGACCCACAACCCTCCCTGGGTCCCCGACCCGTTTGTATGACGTTACTTTGTAGGGGACACTGACACTGCAGGTATACCCTCAGAGCCCGCTCTCCAGGCACCCCCGAGAAAGGCCCCAAGGGGCACAGAGTTCCGCCAGCCTGCCCAGCCACAGGCCTGAGAATGAGTTCAGGGGAAAAGGGAACCCCAGCCTGGGCATGCCTCCTTCTCATGCCCCAACTCCCTAAACTGCAAGGGGCACATTTTCCTTCCTTTAGAACCAGAAGGGACTGGCAGCTTCTCCACCATTCTGGCATTGTTTGAATGGGAATTCATGCCAGAAAAGGTTGTGGTGCAATGAAGAGAAAAAAAGGAAGCACATAACATTTAGCGTTCCTACTCTACTCCGAACTGAGGTGGCACTTCGCAAGCATTTGTTCATTCCTTCAGTCATTAATTCATTCACCGATTACTTCAAAAAACACAGAGTGAAGCATCCAGCACATGTCAGGCCTGGTCCTGCCCTTGAGGAATCTGCAGAATAACAAGTGTTATGAAGTTAATTCATTGCCTCTCGCAAAGTTCTGTGATGAATATATTAATCTTCCCATTGTATAGACAAGAAAACTGAAGATCAGAGAGGTTAAGCAACAGACCCAAGTTTACAGCATGTGTGTGGCAAAGCTGGGAACAGAACTTGGTTTTCAGTTCTGCTCGTTCTACCCCTTCCTACTGCATGTCTGCTCTCATGTGTAAAATGGGGTGCAGGTCCCTATTTTCAGGGTTGTTATGAAGATTAGATACAATCCATGGTAAGCACCATTGTGATGTGGACATTCAGCAAGTGGTCCATGAGGCAGAGGCTCTTGTGGCTTCAAGTCCCATTTCTTTTCACTTCCGTATGTGGTTGTTGGAAACAGGCTGCCACAGAGCTGGGCTCAGCAGGAGGGAAGAAAGTAGGCAGTTAAGGGCCTGGGAAAGCCTACGTCTAGTGGGACACAGACATTTATCAGTCTGTCACCAAGTAATAGCTGAGCACCAGTTGTGTATGCACAGGATCTGAGAAGGAGATGGAAGACCCAGAAAATACAACCCTCACAGAACTCTCAGTACGGTCGGGGAGGCAAAACAGATACATGAAACCACATAGGACAGAGGCCCGGCTATGTATTCATAGCGTAAGTCCTGTAGGGACCCAGATGTGGGCAGAGCTCATCAGGAAGCATCCTGGAGGAGACAAACCTTGAGCTGGGCCCTCAAAGGGCCCTCTAGATGGGTGAAGAAGAGGCAGCTGATAAGAGGATCTTAACAGACCCAGCCAACTAGGTACAATTTTGAAATAACTATAGTCTTCAAGAAGTTGCAAAAATAGTACAAAAAGGTACCAAGTACCCTCCACCCAGCTTTCCCCCATGGTATAGGGGAATGTGGGGATAACTACAGCAATTTCAAAACTAGGAAGTTGACACTAGCCTAACACAATTAACTAGACTACAGACCTTACTCAGCTTTTACCAGTTTTTCCATGCAGTCATTTTGTTGTATGCGTATATACCGGGGAGCCAAAAAAATGTGTACACATTTTAAGAGCTGTGATCTATGTATGACTTTTCGAAGTTGAATTGAATTACGGTAGCAATGTGGAGTATGACGTCCCCTCAAAAGGTGGCGCTAATCAAATGAATGCCAGCGTCACCGTGCGACAGGCGGGGCAGTCAGAGAAGACAGTGGGAGCACGGTTGTTGTTCAAGGAGCGCAACACCATTTTGAAGGGGTATCTGAAATTCGAGAACGTTGCAGAAGCACAACAATGGAGGCATGAGTCTGCAACAGAACCTCCAACACACCTAACAAGTGCTCGCAGTCGTGATAAGTCTGAGACGTGTGGTGCTGTGTGAAGAAATTGAAACAGCATGCGCAGCGAGACAAGTGGACACTTTGGCCAGCGTTGCTCAAGCAGTCGTCACCGTAATCAGAAGTGTCTGGACGCTGTTGGAAACCACTTTGAGCACCTCTTGGAATTGCAGAAGTCAAACGTGACTTGTACTCATTTTTTGTTATTGGTATATATTGAGTATTACAATTTTAATAGTTTTCCTTTCCTAAAATGTGTATACATTTTTTGGTGCCCTCTGTATACAGTTGTATAAGTTTTTCACATATATAAATCTGTATGACTACCACTACAATCAAGATACAGAATGGTTCCATTACCAAAGAGGCGCTCCCTCGAGGACACACCTTTAAATCACCCACATTATGCTTTGCCCATAGACACCAAGGATGTGGCAGCCCTGTGCTCTGCTCGTCAGACTGGAAAGGTCAGCTTATCCTGTCCTGCTCTGCCCAGTGAAGGCGAGTTGGAGCCTCGGTGTCCAGGGGAAGGAGTCCTGGTGTTGGCTGCAGCCCCGATTTCCCAACCCTCTGTGAAGGGGCTCATGTTGCGACTTTCTTGCAGGAGAAATTGAAACTCCGCAGACCTGGTCCTCCCAACGTGAGGCTTGGACAAGCACCCTGAGGTTCAGCACCACGGACAGATCCAGGCTACCCGGGTTGGCAAATTGGGTTTATAATGGCAAGGGACAGGTCTGGGTGTCTCTGTGGGTCACCTCTGAATCTGGAGATGAGCCAATCCTAGGTAAATGCTGACTCCTTCCCCTCACCCCCAAGGTCGTGGAGCAGGGATGTGACAGGACATTTCAGGAGTGCAGATCCTGCTTGCCTGGCTGCACTCCATTATTCAAGGCTCATCCTGAGACTCTTCTGTTCTGAGGACCTCTCCTTGACTTTCCCACCTTGCTGGCTCCTTCCTCTGAATTCATTTAACTCCAAGAGCTGGCAGAACCACCCAAGATGGCTGGAAGCACACTGTGTGCTGCTCCTTGCCTGCTCCCGCACGTGAAGCTGCACACCCAGCCAGAATGGGATGCTTTGAAACAGGATCAACGTGTCCCTCACTTGTCTCTTGCATTCTCTCCCTATTGTCCTCCCGCCCAGTGTAGCTCCACACAGGACTAGGCACCCAGCGTTTTTCTGGAGGACATGTTATCCGGGGCTGACTCAGCTTTGACTTTCCTTCCAGGATCCCATCCTGGACACATTTTCTGTGTGGCGTTGTTGGCACAGACAGCAGAGGGGGCATATTCAAACTTCAAGTTGCCGTTTGGAACTCCTCAGCCCAGCTTCCTTCCCTTTCTCCCACAATCTGTAAGATGATTGCCCCTAGGAAATCCTCATCCATGGTCTTACTATGCCTGGATGTCTTTGTCCTGGAGTTGGCCTTCCCCAGCTACCTCTCCCACTGGTATCACCAAGAAGACTTGTCGTGGGTGCTGTGCTGTACCACCCAGAGGGCCCCCAGGACTTATTCTCCCAGCTTTGAGAGGTGGTTGTCTGACAGCTCTCATCTGTCCACTCTCTCTGAGAGTTGCCTCAGCTGAAGAAAGCGTCCTTGTCCAAGGTCACAACCATTTCCCTAGGCGGTCCATACCCAGTGACTGGTCAGTGACAGGTGTAAAGGCCCAGCTCCCTCACCCCAACGGGTCACCCCAGCTCCGGAACCCCTGTGGAATCAGCTGAAGCTTTGCTGAGACTGTACTGCAGCCCAGCTCCTCCTTCTGCCCAGTCCTGCTCCCTTCCCTCCCCGACAACCATTAGTCTTAAGACCACTCCCCAAGAAATTTTCTGCATGCTAATCATCTCAGAGTCTGCTTCCAGAAAAACTTGACCTGTGATAGCTCTAAAGTCTTGGCCCAAATGTATTAGGCTTCCTGCTGACACACTTGCCCACCATCGGACTGCTTGAGCTCTGGCCTACCGAGGCAGAGTAGAGCTGCCCTGCAGGTCACTGTCCCCCAGGTCTCCTAAAAGACGGCTCACTCTACTTTCTGTGATGATTCTTAGCTTTGCTTCTAGAAGCAGGCGTTCCCTGATGTTCCCTGGGTCAGCTGGCAAAGTAAGATGGGCTTTGAAGGCAAGTAGATCAGGGTTTGGACCCCAGCTCCATCATTAACCAGCTAGGTGAACTTGGGCAAGTTACCTATTCCGTTTAAGCTCTTGCTCTTATATCTGGAAGCAGAAATGATAACAAAAATATCACAGGTCTGAGTAAGCATTAAATGATGGAGCATAAGGAAAAATATTTAGCACAGTGCCTGGCATGTAAATATGTGCTCAACAAATATTAATTCCCTTCCTTTCTTCTTTTGGGTCTGGTGGTACTTTCTAACTAATTACCAATTAATATTTTAAATTAACCCAGTATTGCGCATTGCAAGGACAGATGTGGTATAAGTCTATAGAAATAGTTTCGAATGTTCCATATGATGGAGCAGGGAGGTGAGGTGGTGGTCATTCAACTCCATCCTCCCTATATGCTAGTATTGCTTTTCATGCTGTTGGAAAACTTGCCATCTAACGAAATTCCTCATGGCATAAGGAATAGCAGGTGTTTTCATTCTATCCTAAGGGGATGTGGGGCCCAGCTAGACCTTCTTTTCCACCTGGCTGGAGCAGAGGCTGTGTTCCTCTAAGACACAGCACCAGCCCTTCTTAAGCAGTAGGGGAATGGGTCGGAAAGTTACTTTATTACCACTGCTTGGGCCACACAATGGGATGTCGGCATCTGGAAGAGATGACATGAGCAGACAAATCCGCCTGCACAACTACCATCTTGGATTCCCCAAATGTCATCATCGTCCACTCCTCTCCACCATCTCCCTGCTCCTTCCGCCCAATCTTCAGGGGAGAGGAGAGGACCTGACCTCTCCAGAACTGGCACCACCTCCTAAGAGCAGCACCCGTGGGCTGGGTGGATGTGCAGGGCGTGTGGGGAGCCTGGGGCAGGAAGCCACACACCCAGTGCACATTCCAGCTCCAGCTGGGCCTTTTCTGACAACCTTGGCCCAGCACATGCTGTCCTCAGTGACATCCGAGCTGGGCTCCAAGAATGCTGAATTCAGCCCCAATTAAGGGGCCATCTCAGGGCAGGCTGCCGACACCCGCAGCAGAAGCAGCAGCTATTTGGGGACTTGGTGAAGATGCTAGCTTCTCTCTTTCCTTCCCCATCTCTGCTCTGATTTACTTTTCTCCTATTTCTCCCTTCTCCATTTTCATTATCTCTAGGTTTTTCTCCCTGAGTATGCATGTCTTTTCATCTCTCCGTAACCTTGTCTCTGTGACGATATCTCACTCTAGATCTCTCTTAGCAAACCAATTTGACAACACACTACTGCCATTGGGCCAGGCCCTGACTGTGCTCTGGGGCAGAAGCCCAGTGCAGGTCCCTGCCTCCAGGAGCCCCGGGTATCTGCCTTTCTCTGGTTCTCTCTGCCCCTCTGCATCCTGCCCAGCCCTGAGCCCCCTGCCCTCCAAGGAGAGGGTCTCATTCCAGGCACCCTCTGACCCACATGCAGTTTCTATGCCCCCAGGTTACCAGTCCTGCCTTTAGAGATTGGGGACTTCTCCCTTCTTCCCTGAGGCTTCCAGTTCCAGCAGCAAAAGGACTAGCATTTTCCAGATGGGTCTGTGGCAGCAAAGGCTCCAGATGCCATGCTGACCCACCATCCTGGGCCCAGGGAGACCTTGCCCAGGGCCTGCAGTGTAGGCCAGTTTGGTCTCTCTAGGTCAGGCCAGTAGGACATGCCCCTTATTAATCAATAGAGTCAAGATTCATGGACCAAAGTCTCTTCTCCAGAGGAGAGGGTCTCATGAAGTGTCCATGGCCAGTGCCATGCTGGGTTCATGAGGTTTCTTATCCCCATTTTCTCAGCCTTCCAAGTCCTTATGCCCTGCTCGGCCCAGCTCGCTTCTCTCCTTTCTGATGACCCAGCTCACACCATCATCTCCTGCCCCAGCTTCCGGGGCGCTGAGCTCTCCCCGCCCCTTCCCCAACCCCCGCACCCATTTGCTGGGTTTAACCTGACCTGTGTTCTTTGACACAAGGTGTGGAATAGAGGTGCTTAATAGAACCTGCCTGTGAACCCTCCGAGGGCCTTCATCTCTCGAACCTTCCCTTGAGAATCTTCTCCTCTGGGTCTTCCCAGTATACTAGGACTGGGAGGAATGTGGTCATTTCTTTTGTACATTACTGAATTAATAATTTTTTTTAAAAAAAATGAACACCTACTATTAGGTGTTCATTAGGCCAAGCACTATTAGACATTTTTAGATGTACTACCTCATTCGATTCATAGACCAGCCTTCTGAGGTTTGTTGGCCCCATTCTAGAGTTGAAGGACCCAACTGGTTTCCCAAAGTCAAATTATAGGAAACCTGGTCTTATTCTGCAGCCAGGGCTTGTTCGGAACCCCAGCTCCTGTCTGTAAATAAAGTAAGGAAAGAAAAGACTTCTACAGAGCATGGTTCTTCCCCAAGGAATTCTGAATTTGAGAACCGGGGGGCCTCACTGCCCTCAAGAGTGAGATCCAGGGGCGGCCGGATGGCTCAGCTGGTTAGAGCACGAGCTCTGAGCAACAAGGCTGCCGGTTCAATTCCCGCAAGGGATGGTGGGCTGCACCCCCTTCAATTAAGATTGAAAACGGCGACAAGACTTGGAGCTGAGCTGCGCCCTCCACAACTAGATTGAAGGACAGTGATTTGGAGCTGATGGGCCCTGGAGAAACACACTGTTCCCCAACACAATTTATTTAAAAAAAAAGAAGAAGCAGCAGTGAGATCCAGCTCTTGAGGAAATGCAGGCCCGGTCGCCAGCACACTGAGCCCGACTCAGGCCTGGCGAGGACCTGGGCTCTTGGCGGAGGGGAGAAGCTCTTACTCTGCGGCAGGGTGGGCACAGCTAGTGACAGTTCTCCAAAGAAGCTCAGGGGTGAGAGGATGTCCTGGGCGAGGAGGGCCTGCTCCTTCAGCTGATATCAACCCGAGGCTCAGGGGCACCAAAGGTTCCTAGGTGGCAGGTGGGACTGAGACCTCCGCTCCTGGTGTGAAACAGGAGGATGGTGGCAGGGCTGTCTTTGAAGCTCCCCAGGGGAGGGACATGAGGCTTGGGGCCTCCTTAGTGATCAGTCAGTCCCCCTCAGGCCCCGGATGTGAGAGGAGTGTGTGAAGCAGGCTTTGGAACGGGGGCAGGGGGAGTGTGGGTCTAGGAAGGCGCTTTGATGCTTCCTTTCTTTGGTGAGTCCCTCCGCTCTTTGTCAGCAGTGCTGTCATGTGAGGATGTGCCAGATGAAGAAGAAGCCGGCGGGGGAGTAAAAGCTGTGCCTGCCAGGCTGTCGGAGAGGAAAGAGCAGCTCTGCCCTGGTACTGGGGGCTCCGGCTGTGTGCATTCAGGGCTCTGTAGCCTGTCTGCAGCCCGAGCCCAGCCCAGCCCAGCCGTCCAGAACCCTGACCTCTGGGAACACTGGCTCCCGAGCTGCGCTGGCCCATGTGTTGCTGGCTTCTAACCAGCAGACAGTCTCCCAGCACCAGCCCTGCTCACCTTTAGACCACAGGAGACCCCCACACCCTCAGCTCCAGCCCCTGAACCCCGGACCCAACACGCCTCTGCCTTGGGAGCCACATCTCACACGTCCCCCAGTCTTGCAGATTTTAGATAATTTCTCTAATCCACTCCGTCTTCTTGGTTCCACCAGCTCTGCCCAGTTCAGACCTCCCTCATCTCCCCCTGGATGCTTGTCACATATGATCTGCCAGCCTTAGGTCTGTCCCTCCCACTCCAGGGCCTGCTTTCTAACTCCCTCATCCTTTACTCGACACCCAGGGAGCGGTGACATGGCCCCTGTCAGCCCCGCTCCCCCCCCACCCACGTACCACGCTGGGCTCAGCTCCATGCGGCCTCGGCCCTTCCTCACACACGCCCTCCACTCTCAGCGCTCGCCCTTTGTGCTGTTCCCCCTGCATAGGACAGATTCTCCACGCTGCCTGACCCGTGTCCACTCCTGTCCCTCCACTCAGTTTCTAGACTCCACTCACTTCACCTTCAGAAAGGCTTTCTTGGCTGCCAAGCGAGGCCAGCGCTCTCTTTGTGCCCTGTGTTCTTTGTGTCCTCGCCCCTGCCATGCTGGGTTGTCACTGCTGGCAGGAGTGTCCCCTGGAAAGGGCGGGGGACGTGTGTGACTCGCTCCGTGCTGCACAGCCCAGCACGATGGGTGTGATCAGAAGCAGGCAGCCCCTCACCACTTCCCACCATCTGGTTGAGGCGCGACAGGCACGCACCACACACACACGCAGAACACTTACATACCCACTCACACTCCCACGATGCACCACTCACATGCACATTCACACAGTTACAAACACACAGAGCTACCTGAGCCTTCGCAGCACCAAGCCCTTGTGATAAGCTGAGGGTGAAGTCAATGAGCTGGGTTCCCGTGAGAAGGCAGGATCTGAGTTATGTGCTGGAGGCTGGCTCTGCGCCTATCGAGGGACGTGGTGTAGACCCTTGCCCCAAGGCTGGGTGGAAAATGGCTGTGGTGGATCGCCTGGTGGCCCCACCGCTGCACCCTCCCTGTGTCCACGCTGTTTATGTAAACTTTGTAGTCCCCTTCCCCCACCCTGTGCCGCCCCTCAACTCAGGGCCAGCCATGTGACGTGCCTTGGCCAATGGGATGCCAGCATTCATGCTCCCAGCAGAGGCTTGCAAAGGGCTTTCACATTGGCGCCTGCTTCTCGTGCTCTGCCATCTCCATGAGAACACACCGAGCTCGCCTGCTGGAGGATGAGAGGCTTGTGGAGCAGAGCCAAGCCGTCTTAGCGCCCCCAGCCAAGGCTAGCCAGCAGCAAGCACACCTCCGGAGATAGGAGCCCAGCTGGGACCTAGAGAGCCACCCAGCAGAGCCCAGCCTAGATCTCTGACTCGCGGAACAGTGTGTTGAATGCTTAGTATTTCACACCACTAAATTTGCGGCACCTTGTTACACAGCATTATTGTGACAATACAGTGACTGAGGCCAAAGAGATTGGCCTCTGGAGAGGCAGCCTTATTCACAAGGTGCCCACAGTGGGCTGGCAAATAGGGAGTGAGAAGAGTCCGCCTTCCATGCATTCCAGACACCTGGGGCTTTGCGAGGCCTCACACACCAACGTCCTGCATCTTTGCACAGCCCATTCCCTCCTCTGGGAGGAGGGAATCACATTGTCCCCTTTGAATCCTGTGCACCCTTCAAGGTCAGGTCCTACCCTAGAAATCTTCGTGGACACACAGCCTTACAGCTACCCTAAGCCTTTTGGGAAGGAGGCAAGGTAAAGGAAGGAAGTAAAATTGCCCCCTCTCTGTCCCTCCCCCACTCCCCACTGTGGTCGGCCTGTAGCTTTCCTGTGGCACTTCCCCTTTCATAGTTATGGCCCGTGGAGCTGTGGCATCTCCTGCACAGTAAGTAGATACTGCCTGGCCACAGGAGGAGCGGGCCTCATTTAGTCCTAGACTTCACAGCCTCAGCACAGGGCCTGGTGCCCAGAAGCATCTGGGGGTGGGCAATGCAGGAAGATGAGTAAACTTTCCAGCTATGGATTTTGAAACAGTGTGATGTGATACATTGTGAAAAAAGAAAGAAAGAAAGAGAGAGAGAGAGAGAGAGAGAGAGAGAGAGAGAGAGAGAGAGAGAGAAAAGAAAGAGAAAGAAAGAAAGAAAGAAAGGAAGGAAGGAAGGAAGGAAGGAAGGAAGGAAGGAAGGAAGGAAGGAAGGAAGGAAAGAAAGAAAGAGAAAGAAAGAATCCAAAGATCTATTTTCAGTCTTTACCTTCCTCTGCAGCCCTTGGCAGAGCCTTGTGCCCCTCTGAGCCTCAGTTTCCCCCGACATATAATGACGGCTTGTGTTGAGCGTGTTCCCCACTCCCTGCCAATGCTGAGCATCTGTGCTTTGCCCGTGTGTCCAGCCCTCTGGCCCCCAGCTCTGGCCTGTTCCTACCAACACTCCCCCTTGGCGCTGATCTCATGTCAGAGCTTCCCGCCTGCCGGCAGCCCTGGCCAAGCTCTTAGACAGTGGTGGCTGCTGAGTTGGCCTGGTTTCCTTTGACTGCCAGTGTCCTCCGCTTCCTAAACCTGCCGTGGGAGTGTTGAGGCTTTGGTGTTGGGACTCATCTCTCCCGAAAACTCTGCTGGGTAAGGCTGGGTCCCTGCCTGTCTGATAGGGGAGGCCTGGCTGTCTTCCGGGAATTCTCTCTCTCTCTCTCTCTCTCTCTCTCTCTCTCTCTCTCTCTCTCTCTCTCTCTCTCTCACACACACACACACACACACACACACACACACACACAGTCCTCTTCTGGCAGCTTCTGCTGAACCAGTAGGAAAGAATGCTGACTGGCTGTATTTCCCCCCCTAGAATCAGGTGAGAAGAGGAAACAGAAGGAAAATGGGCCAGGGAAAAATTATCCAAAGAGGAGAAGGCCTTTCCACTCCACCTTACCGAAAACAAGGATGAGAGATTTCAGAAGGCAGGGAGCCAGCCTGGTACACGCCTAGAGAGCAGAGCTTCCCGGATATAGTGCAGGACGGGAGGCAGGGGCCTCTGAGCTGGCACTGGCGGGTGGCACTGCTTGCTGCAGCCTCACCTCCAGGCTCTGTTTTGGAGGTGGGGAAGCTCCGGAGGTGCTCAGATCATGTGACCCCCCCCCCAGGATACCAGGAAGGAGCACAGGACAGGATTTCAGGGGGGGTCTGTGGCCGTGGCTGGGGCTGCAGGCTGGAGGGCTGTCCAGCCTGCACTCACATCTGCCCTGCCTGCCAAGGCCTCCAAACCCCGGCCATCACAGGCCACGTGGGGCTGACTTGGTACAGAGTCTTCGGCTCTGATTCTCCGCTCTGCTTCCTTCTTGTGTGCCCCCTCTCCAGCATAGAAGGCTGGAAGGAAGCACCGAAAGGCTGTGGGGAGATGCTCACTCACTGCTCCATTCCCACCCCACCTGCACGAAAGTCAGAGCCAGACATTGAGAGGCTAGGAATCCGAGCCTGAGGTTCTACTCAGGCGTTTGCCTTCGGCACCTTGGGAAGCCCAGCTCTTCTCTCACACATCTGAACACCTGACTATCTCTTCTACAGGTAAAATGTAATCAAGCCCATCTGTCAAATAGCCACAGGGATGGGAAAGACCTTCTGAACCCAAGAGGCTGCAAACACAGAGCTGTTTTCATTCTGTGGCCACAGAGTGCTGTGGGCCTCATTGTGGGAGCTTCACGTCCTTCCTTTGCGGCCTCTTTGCAGCCTACGCTTCAAGGGACCTGGCTCTGCCCCTCACCCCAATACCCCACTTCATGTTCTCCCAACCAGCCAGCAGTTTCAGAACGCTCTGGGCCCATCCCAGGACAGGGCTGTTAGCATGGGAGGTGAGGGGTTGTGGGCCTTCCCTTAAGCTCCCCACCTGGGGTGTTAACAAGGTTGATAGATCAACCCAGACAATAGTAAAAGAAAGGCCACAGTAGGACAGACTGTGAGCTTAGACTCTCTGGGAAGGGGGCTGGAGAAGCCCAGAGGACTTCCTGGAGGAAGGGAGGGGCTCAAGTTCACCTTAGAGGAGGCAGAAGCAGCTGCCGTGAGCGTGGGCAGCCTGGAGACAGGACAACAAGACTGAACTCCCAGGGAGCTTCTCATGCCTGTCCCAGGTCTAAGGAACAGACCCCCATGCATAGAAATCCAGCAGCCGGGGAGACAATGGCGACTGCAGGAGGGTTTGAGCAGAAGCAGGATGGTACTGGTGCCCCAGGATTGCCCCTTCTGCTCCTGCCACAGCAGCTTTTGCTCCGAAGGAGGGAGCAGGCTGATGAATGCGTGACCCAGAACACAACCCTGCGAGTGGCCACCTGCTTTTGCCCAATAGTGGAGGCCAATTACCAGCCCTCAGAAGCTCAAGGCATCCAACTTCCTATCAGGGTCGAAAAGGCCGGAGAATCCTGCACTGTCTTCAGACCTCCTAGTCTGAAGGGCAAACCCAGCTCACTCACATCCGTGGGCCATCTGAGCCACGGGTTCCGGTAGGGGCATAATGGGGACTGTCACACCCAATCTAGAGATGAGTCAACAGTCTGAGGGAGAAGGGGTCTGACCTAAGTGTAAAGGACTGGACCAGAACTGGACCCGGGGCCTCCTGCTCCTCAGGTGGGTCAGGAGAGACAAGCTAACCAGATAACTCGGGCCAGTGGAGGTAACTGGATTACTGGGGGCCAACAACCCATTTCGGAATGGAGCTTACACTGTGGAGATGTGAGGAAACCACCATGGGTGTCAGGCTGAGCCAGGCGAGGCGTGGGGCCTGGTATAGGCCTCAGGTCCTCCCTCTGAGGGAATTAGCTCCACGTCAGGAGGTAGGGTCTCTTTTATTCCCACTTTGTTGATGAGGAAACTGAGTCTGGGAGAAGTACAGTAATTTGCCAATCTGTCTCCAAACACCTGTATCATCTACACTCCCCACGGATTTCAGATGGAAAGAAAGACATCTTTGCAGCAGTAGGAGTGGCCTGAGTGTGACATGGCTCTCTCGGCAGAAGATAAGCCCCCTGCCAATGAGGCATTTTTGTTCTGTGACAGGGCAAGGTTGTGTACTTAAAAATACTATGTATAGCCATACTTTTTAAATTAATATTCAATTGAGTAAGGACACACATTTAAAGACATAGCTTTTCCTAAGGCTTAAGTTCCACTTACCAGTCTTATTGTTCCATAAATGTAATAAGAACAAGACCTTCACTTTTTCTTCAATTAAAGTTTGATAAGCTCAAGTTGAACTCCCTTAAACAATAAGTGCCATTTACAACTTAATTAAATTTGCTGAAACAGTTTCAACTATACTTGAACATTTAATATATTTGATTTTCCTAAATAACTTAAATGTCTAATTAAACAAAGACTTTGCATCGTGTACTTGAAAATTGTTGTAAGCCTAATAAATTAAATGTATAAATATAGTGACTTTCAAGTCCTCTTAAATACTGCAATACTGTTTGCAAAATTAGTCAAATTCTCCCATATCTTTCAACCTCAGATTACATGTCTGCCAGCTTCTGGTTACAGCTGAGATGGAGTAAACACACTTCACCTTGTCTCTCCCACTGATTACAAATAAAAATCCGGAAACAGACACATACAGCGCTGTCTGAGGGTTCTGAAAAATAAATAATTGCAGTGGATTGGGGAGGAAAATAAACACTCAAAGAATCATCAATATAGCAGTGAGTTTCCTGGGGTTTTTCTTACCATTGGACTCTAGAGGGCCTGAATCCCAGAACTGTGCAATGAGCACAAACAGAAAAAACTCCAAGAGAAACCATCTCTCTCTGGCTAGAGGACTGGGGACAGGGTCCCTGCAGCACAGAGTGTGGCGGGGGACGGGGAAGAGAGAATCTGTGTTTTCTCTTTTACTCTCTAGGGTTGCTGCATGGAAAGCCCCGACCATGAAGCTTTACCCTGCACTATTGGTAGCACAGGACCTATAACTCGGAGAGAAAACACTTCTCTCTGGCTGCAGGAACTGAGAAAAGGGGGGTCCTGGGGGAATGGGGAGAAATTCGTTAATTTTCTCTCTTTTTTCTCACTGCTTCATCCTGAAGGTGGATGCAGCAGGGGTAATGAGTGATAATATGAGGGGGCTAAAAACCCAGGTTTCTAGCCCAAGGACCAGCAAAGGGGCCTCTGGGCACCAGAGTGTAAGGGCAGTCATGGGCAGCTGGGGAGGACTCCCTAAATCTGCGTATGAAGCCCTGGACTCACCCTTGGACTGTGCGTGGGTAGAACTGACCCAAAGCAGAAAGCAAGTTGGCACCTGTGGTCTGAAACAAATAAGGTTGATTGCATAATATTCAAACTGCCCCAAATTACTCCATATACAGAGAACCAGGAAACTCTCAACTCCTCTCTCTCTCTTTCTCTCTCTCTCCCTCCCTCCCTCCCTCCCTCTCTCCCTCTCTCTCTCTCCCTCCCTCCCGCCTTCCCTCTCTCCCTCTCTCTCTCTCCCTCCCTCCCTCCCTCCCTCCCTCTTTCCCTCTCTCTCTCTCTCTGTGTGTGTATATATATATATATATATATATATATATATATATATATATATATACACCTTGCTGGCCTCAAGGTGATCCAGAGGGTAGATTGGTCACACAGAGACATTAAAGCAGCTATTATAATTATAGCCCATGAAGTAAGGCAGACTGATCTTGATGTGAGTGGAAATATAGAAATTCTCAGGAAAGAAATAAAACTATTAAAAACAAATGGAAATTTGGTTTTGCTGGCAATAAAAGATTTTAAAAAGCATAGAGTTTCAGGGACTTATAAGACAATGTCAAAAGATTTAACATTCATGTCATTGGAGTCACAGAGCGAGGGGGGAAAAAGTTTGGTGCAGAAAAAAATATTTGAAGAAATCAAGGCTGAAAACCTTCCAAATTTGGCGAAAAGACATAAATGTATAGGTTCAGGAAGCTCACTAATCACCCTTCAAATAAAAAGGATACACTCAAAGAAAACCTGAAATACATCTTAATCAAAACCTTGCTGAAAACCAAAGATAAAGAAAAAAAATTTTCAAAAATATCCAGAGGGAAACAATACATTACATATAGGGGAACAGCAATTAAAATGACTGCAGATTTCTCATCAGAAATCATGCAGTCCAGAAGACAGTGGTGCTGAATAAAAAATTGTCAACACAGAATTCTCTATCTAGGGAAAACATACTGGGGGTGCCAAAACAATGTGTACATATGACTTGTATTCGTCTTTTGTTACCGGTATATATTGAGCATTACAATTTTAATACAGTTTTTTCCTTTCTTAAAATGTGTATACATTTCTTTGGCACCCTCTGTATATTTTTAAGGCAAAAGAAAGACATTTTTAGATGAAGAAAAACAAAGAGAATTCATTGCCAACATGCCAGCTCTAAAATTAATGCTAGAGGAAGTTCTTGAGAAAGAGAAATGATACCAGAAAGAAACAGAACTTTAGGAATAAAAGAAGAGAAACAAAAATGATAATATCTGGGTAAATATAATAGACTATTTTCTCCCTCTGGAGTACTTTTAAATGTAAATTTAAAAGCGGAGCCCATCCCTCCTTTTCCATAGAGGTTATGGTCAGTCTTTTTGGGGTCTCCACGTATTAGGTGAATTGGCAGCTCCAGAGGGAGGCCCATGCCTCCTCTATCAGATAGGAGACTGTCTGGAGACAAAGCACGTGACCCCATAAGAATGGGAGTTTCCCAAGGGTTAAGTAGCTTGTGGCTCTAAACAAGTTACTTAACCTCTCCATGCCTCATTTTCTCATCTGCACAATGGGGATGATATCAGTGCCCACAGGCTGGGCCATGACCTTGGCCTGAGCTGTCTGGAGGAAAGGCTGGCGGGGAATTGGAAGCCCTGGCTCCTGGTGGCTGCTGTGGGACCCTGGCTGGGATGGGACGGGTCTTTCTAGTGTGTAGTAAGACTTCAGCATGAGGAGTGGGACTCCTGCCTCCATGGAGCTGGGAGGAGGGACAGGTTAGGGCACATAAAACATCCTCGGCAGAGACTTTGATCAGCAACCATGGCAGGGATGGCGTCTGTTCTCTTTGAAGCAGCAGAGATCAATCCTCCTTCTTATCTCAGCCTTTCTGTGCTGTGGCATTACGTGCTGCTGCTGCTGCTGCTGCCGCAGCTACTCTCTGAAAAGACTGGAGTAGAATGCTCACCCAGGCCTGCCCACGACCCCCCACTTCCTGTTCACTCCCAGGATGAGGACGATGAGCAGAACCCCCCACTTTCTGGCCTTCCCCTGGCCGGACCCCAAAACGGAGGGGAAGGAAAATGAACGCCCAGGCCTCTGAAAGTATGAGCTTCCACAACTCACTTTCACAAAGGTCCTCCCTCGCCTAGACATTTCCCCTCTTTTCTTCAAAGCCTGGCTTTAAAACATCACTTTTTGCAGAGACTAAATATACTGGGCCAGGAGGCATTCTGGATTCTATTTACAGGTCAGCCTTTGATTTGTTGTGTGACCTTAATCAAGTTACTGCCCCTCTCTGGAGCTTAATTTCTCTGACCTATGAAGTAGACTTGCTGTAAATGTTTTTCAGGGCTCGATTTAAAGCTCTGCGATGAAGACCAGCCTGTGGTCAGGGTCAGGCTCCTTGTGGGCTCGGGTCGTAGCAGTGTCTTTCTCAGGTCCTGTCACAGAATGGCCCCCATCACCTGGATGGCTCCAAGTTCTTGGCCATATGTCCTTCTACACAACCCTGTTAGTGGAAACAGGGAGCAGCGTCCTGAGTGAGTGAGCTATGCCTCTGAGGGGTGGGGAGAATCCCATGACAGCACTGTCCCCAGCTTGCTCAAGGATGGCAGAAAGCAGAGAAGCTTGCAGCGTGGCTCCACCGGGACCCCCCCAAGCCTGGGGGAAGAGGAGAACTGGAGAGAGGAGCAGGGCTGGGGGGAGGAATGGCCTGCATCTTCGCCAGGGGGTTGCATGCTTATGACCACACAGGTTAGGGCTTCAGGTTAGAGTCAGGGGCCCATTCTGACCTGGACACAGGTGCAGCCCCTCCCTGGCTGGGAAAGTGGAAGAGTTGCAGTGAAAAGAAGTAAGGTCCTCCACGCATGTCCTGTCCCCTGAGCAGGTCCCAAGGACAGAGCAGAGGCTGCAGGAGCGCTGCTCCTCCAAGCAGGACCCCTGAGCTGACGTTACTTCCTTCTGAGATCCCAGAGATGAGCTCCTGTGTTTGATCTCCAGAACACTCCTGGGCCAGAGCCAGCACTCTCAGCGTCTCCCAGGGTCTGGAGAACAGAATAGGTCCAGAAGAGGGAAAGAACAGGGAACCAGCTGGGAAAGAAATATTTCTGGTCTCCCTGCTTCTGCCAGGTGCTGACGTGTGTCAAGCTGGACCCAGAACTTTCTCTGTGCCATCAGGACTGCAGTCTCCTCCTTACACCCCCCAGGCTCCAGCTCAGTGTGTCCCCTCCTGTCCCTCCAGGTCCCTGGCTCTTCCGACTCTGCCCTGTCCTCCTGAACTCTGCCCTGAGGAAGCCCCCAGGGGCAGCCCCCACCCCGGGGGCTCTCGGAAAGGGAAGTGTCTGTGAACTGTTGCCATGACTGACGGGACCCAGAGGGCCATCCCTGGACCCTGCCCAGGTGTTTGCACCCGTGGGCATGGACATGTTAGTGCAGCTACGTGCGTGTACACACCTGTACACTTTGTAGTGCACACTGCAGAGAGCCAGCTCTGCGTAGAAGTGAGGTGCTCTGCCTTGATCCTGTGCTGTTTAGTGAAACACGTAAGCGTGCATATGCTGTGGTGTGTGCTATATGTTATATATGTGTTTGCATGCACATTGGTGGGGCGGTGTAGGCTTCTGTGGGTCTGAATCTTTTGGAGAGTGAATATTAAAGCACGTGGACTTGCATTTTAGGGGTGTTGTGTGCTCCTACATTTGAGGAGTGTCGTGTGTCATTTTGGAACCTTGGTGCAGGAGAATGAGTGACAGGGTGTGAGCCCACCGAGGGTTCAGCATCTGGCTACAGAGCGCGAGTGAGTGACACGTTGCCCGAGGCAGCGTGGGCTACATGCTGTGAGCTCCTGAGTGTCTTCGCACTTGGCCTTCTCCTGAAGGCGGCTCCTGCCGGCTCTGGCCTGGCTGCATTGGAGGGCAAGCGGGGCCCTGACCAAATAGTGATGTGAAGTCAAGGGTCAGCAGCAGTCTCCGTGATCACAGCTTCCCAGGGGTCCTTGCCGCTGGCCCAGAGGCCACAGCAAGCAGGAGGGGCTGCCTGACGCTGGAGGTCCCAAGAGAGAGTTTGTTGGGGTGGGGGTGGGGGTTCAAGGGTAGCCTGGAGCAAACGATAATAACACAAACAACCACTTGGACTGTGCCAGACGCTGTGCTCAGCTTCACAGCAATACCGGGAGGTAGATATGTCACCTCATTTTACAGGTAAGGAACGGAGCCTGGGTCAAACAGCAAGTAAGTTATAAGATTGGGATCTGAACCCACATCTTCCACAGATCCTCCTGGAAAGAGGAGAGAAGGAGGCTCGTTTCCCCCAAAACCCACACTTACCAAACAGATCTCTTTGGCTTGTTGGAGACGAGTCATCATTTCACAGAAGGAGATTTACCCCCTGGATTTAAGAACCACGACTCCTTGTTGGGGAGAGAAGAGGAGAGTGATGGGGTCCTCCCAGGTACCAGCCTCTGGAGCTGTTGGAGAGAAACTTCTGGATCTTTGCTGGGGTTGGGGGCTTGGATTTCCAGGCCTCAGTCCACACTGGAGTTCCTTGAGCCCAAGCGTGCGAGGGTCCCATGGCTTCCTCTGTGGCTTCTGTGGGAGGCCTGTTTTGTGGGCGCCCTGGGAACAAGGATGCTGGGAAGCGACTCAGGTGACATGGTCAGAGGTGGCCCTGGACACCCTGGAGGCCCCCTGGACACACCTGGTGGCCCTATGACTGCTCTGGCTGTGCTGGGAGACTTCTCAGTCCTTCTTTCCTCGATGCAAGTAGCAGAGAAAATGCATTATTTTTTTCATTAAAAATTCATTTGGGAACAGATAGCCTTCCGAGATGTAATTAGCCACATGATTCCTCTCCATTAGCAATCCGTGGAGTTTTCTGGAATTTTTTTGTCCTTTTTCCTCTTCACTTCACTCTGTCTTTTTTACAAGCTAGATTGTAATGCTTCCCCACTCCCCCTCCCGACCTTCGCCACACATTCTGTTTGGGAGCAGAGTAACTATTTTAAATCTGGAGAGTTATAGCCAACTCCCTCCTCCCTGCTGGGCTGTGGGATCACAGCCCCCTGAGCCAGCAGCAAGGGGCCTGAAGACATCCGCTTCTCCAGACAGGACATGGGAGGCAGCTCCATGTGACACAGAGGCAGCCTGGCTAGTGGCAAAGCTCAATAGAGCTCGGAGGGTCCTGGCCCCCACTTATTGGCTGGGTGATCCCAAGCAGGTAACCTTGGAGTTCCCTGTTGCAGCTTCTGTGATCTTCCGTTTCCCTTCCAGGTGGTGACGGTTGGCACTGACATGTGTAAAGGACTTCACCTGAGGCATACAGCAAGTGCCCTATAGAAGGGCATGTCCAGGGACAAGGGGGAGCTTCTGGGGAATGCCAGTAGACATGGCAGCAGGAGAGACGCAGCCTGGGCTTAGGGAGAGTCAGAGCTACGCACTTGGTGGGGCCCCAGGAGCCTGGGCTGGGGGGCGGGTGTCAGGAGGGACTCTTGGGGACTCGGCCTCAGCTGCCAGGGCTGAATGCCTCTCTTTTGCTGACTATGGTGACTTCTGCCCAGAGTTGCTCTTCTGGATTATTTCTAGTGTACGTGACAACTGGATGGAAGGTGACAAAGGTGTCATCTTCAACTGACTGAGGGGAAGTGTGGAGCAGGTAAGGGCTCCCCAAGACGACGGAGATGGTCCAAAATACAGCAAATAACCCCGTGGCACTCCAGTTAGCTCAGGGGACCTCAGGCTGGCTACGCTGGCTATTGCTCTGGAGGATTCTACCTCCCTCATCTCAGAAGAGAGCTGCCTTCCCTCCCAGCCCCATGTCTCGGCTCCTCTCACGCTGGTGACACACGATGTGTTGTTGTCTCCAGCATTGTCAGAAGTACCGTGCTCTGTGGGGCTGAGGGCAGAAAACTTGCTGCCGAATCTAAACTTCTCCTGGATCCCCACAATAAGAGCCAAAGGAGAAAGTACAGTCTAGTACAAAAGATCGTTGGCACCTCGCAATGAAATAAAATCCGAATGCATGCGAATATGCCAAGAACTAGAGCACCCCAGGCTTCGACAGGCATGGGTAGGAGTCCCTTGAAGGGGGCTGACTGATACCTGTTACAGGGACACACCTACCGCGCTTCACAGAGTTGCATCAACGTGAGGGAATTGGAAGGAACTCGGTCTCTAACACCGGCCTCACCCTGCTTCTGTGCTGATCCTGGTCCTGGTTCCTGGAGAAATGCAGAGAAGCAGAAGCTGACTGGCGCACGGAGCTGTGAACTTTTCACTGACGTCACCACCGGCCTCGTGAGGCAGGCAGCATCCTGACTCCAGTCTAGTTCATAGAGATTTCTCTGGACTCATCCGGGGCATGAGTAATGCTGACGGGGAGGCTGAGGTTGCCAGTTGCTCCTGTGTGACGGCTGCCCTGTCCTCCAGGCCCCTGTCGGGCTCTTCGCACACACCACCTCCCTCACCTTCAGTTCCGTGGGGCGTTATCACCCCCAGGGCACATTCAAGGATGCCAAGACCCAGAAAGGTACGAGATGGAATCAAGCAGATGACACGTGTTACCACCCCAGTCGGGAGGACCCCGCTGCATGGTGGAGAGCAAGCAGTACAGCGACGCCTGCCACCAGGGCATTCTCCCAGAATGCCAACCCACTCCAAGGTTTGCAGGGAAGGAGTCGCCCAGAAGAATGACTCAAACAGGCACAGGAGAGAACAAACGCTTCACTCACCCAAAGAAAAGACAGAGCGGGATCAGCCTCAATAGTGGGCATCAGTCTCCCACAGCCAGCGGCCTCGTCCTGCAGCCGACCCTTGGTGATAACAGGCGCACACCCCTGCAGGTGACGGACCCCCTCCCTCCCTGCCAGAGCAGACACAGTGGTGGGACTGGCCGGGTGTCACATGACACACCTTTGTTCAGTAGAACAAAGGAGCACCCATTGAATCTGGAACACGGAAAGACGTTCCCGCACAAGGCCCTAAACCACGCACGGGCTCTTGGTAAGGAAGTGCTCCAGGCCCAAGGTCAGCTCTTGTGTAGCCGGGATGGTGGAAAGACTGCATTCACTTCCCAGCAGGTGGCACCAAGGTCATATGGGTGGTAGGTGGCAGGGTTAGGATTTTAACCTGGGTTTCTCTGGCACCAAAGCCCACGAGCTTCCTCGCTGCGTGAACTGTGCTTCTGAAGATGAGAGGACCTCCCCAGGCACCTTCCAAGTCAGCCTGGCTGCCTCTCCACCACAGCCCTGCCAGCCAATGGACAGCCAGGTTCCTCAGAGAAAAGATGGGCTGGGAGGTTTTCTCCCTCCCACAATGTCTTTAATGCAAATTCTAGGTCTCTCCAACCTTTGCCCACACTCCAACGCCAGGAATAATGTTTTTAAACCTGGGATTCTTATGCCCTGAAGAATCCCCATGTACAGAAATTGAAAGCAGAAAACTAGGCTCTCATCAGGGAGGGGAAAATGCACAAAAGAAAGGTAACACGGGAGAATATAAAGAATTTGGTCAATGTTGTAACTAAAAGGACATGGCAAGGACTATTCAGCCCTAGAGAAAATGCGATGGACGTGCGTAAATCCCTTGTAAGGATAAGATAAAGGAGAAAGGGGGACCAGAAACCCCTCTTGCTTCAGCGCAGTATCTGCAATCCTGTTCGAAAGCTAAGCCTCCACGTGGTTGCTATGAGGCTTCTATAATATGACCTAACTGTGCCTGGTAATTGGGGGCAGGGTTATTATCTGCAATTTGCAGGGAAGGAGCCAGAGGTGAAAGGAAGTTCGGGAGATGATCTATGCCTATCGTGTTCATTTTAGAAGCTCCATCAGGGTTAGCACCCAGATTTTCCACCTCCCTGCCGGATTCTCAGCTTCTTAGGGAAAAACTGCAGTTGATTCTCAGTTGTTGACATCATTAATGTGGGGGAACAAGAGGCATGGATGATCCCAAATGGTGAGTTAGGCCCACGCCACGCCTCCTGCTCTGGACATTTGCTTCTGAAGCTGCCTGCAGACCTTAAAAGGAAGGACCCTGTGGGGGAGGCCGTCCTCTGTTTGCCTCCTCCTCAATGCCGGCCACCTCCTGCTCCGTGGAGACCTGGGGCAGCAGGTTAAGGGGAAGAGACCGTAATGCTTTCCCGGGTTGGGCTGGAGTAGTGCAAGGAGGCGGAGAATACGGCCTTTTGATTTAAAGGGCCTCCTGATGGGCTGCAAACTAGCAGGACAGTGACAGTAAATGAGACAATGAATTGTGCCCACTGAAGACTTCCATATGGTCGCTGATTCATTATGTTAATAAGAATGTGAAAGCCAGCGGTTGACCATATTCTGATTTCATGGCTGGGGGACCCATGGCTCAGACAGGGGGAACATCCAAATTTGAGGTCAGAGTCCAGATTCCAACCCCAAGCTCCTGATTCCAATTTGGTTGGTTTAATCACTGTCATCTCCTAATGACTAAAGAGGCTTTAGAGCCAGATGTCTTTCATGGTCGGGCCCTGAGTGGAGATGCAAGCTATGCTTAAGATAGAGAACTGGGGGGTTGGTGCCAACTCCTCAGGTTTATTCAACAAATACTGAGCACCAACCAAGTGCCAGGTGGCAGGCTGGCCCTGGGAGGGGAAAGTACAAAAGAATCAGAAATTGACTGTGGTCTGAAGGAACTCGGCGTAGGAGGGGAGGTGGGGCAAGTATAGAAATCTCTAAGGAAAGTGACATGAAATCTAGGAGCGTCATTTATTTTTTCCATTCAGTTAAATCATGTATTCGGTGGCTCAGGCACTCTCTTAAGTGCTCTGAATATAAAGATAAATGAAACTGGTCTCTACCTCCTGAAGCGACCATTCATATACTGAATCGGAGTCACCCAGGGTGCTTTTCAAAATACAGTTCCCCAGGTCCCCAGCCCAGACATTCTGACTCTGAATGTCTGGAAGTGACGCCGAAGAAATCTGAAGCTCCAATTCTAGGTGCTCTCCAGATTTGGGTCCTGGTCTTGTGGGGTAACAAGTGAAGGGAGCCAGAGACAGGGAATAAGGCTTCCTGGCCCACCTCTACCAGGAAGCCCTCCCTAACCAGCCTGACACGGGTCTGCATGCCCTGGCCCAACAGCTACTGAACATCCGTATGTAGGTTTTCTAGATGACTAGTAGGTTTAGTCCCCGTGGCTCCTGGGTATGTCTTACCTCTGAAGCTGAGGACTCTCATGTTCCAAGGTCATTGTGACAAGGGTTCCAGGGGCCTTGTGACACACAGCTGGCTGGTTCTGCTCAAGAGTGAGAGGTCAGGAGAGGCTCAGTTCCCCCTGGGAATCAACTCATCTTCCAAAAGGAAGATCACCTTCCCTGCTAATTAAACATCATTTACAGCTCCAAGTGACCTCTGGTCAGAGGCTGCTTTGAAGACAACCCACAGAGACCATGACCACCCTCTCTCCGGAAAACAGCCTCTCTGCCAGGCTGTCGGCCTCCTTCATCCTGGTGAGTGTCTCCGTCAGCTCCAAGGCCCTCCCTCCCCAACCTCCGGTTGTATTAGGTCATATGCCCCCTGCTGGGTGGCAAGGACTGCAACTGAGCTGGCCTAACACACAAGAGGGTTCGGGTTAGATTGCGCCTTGGTCTCACTGTCAGCACCAACAACAAGTCGGAGAAACACAGGTCCCCTTTCTCTCTTCTCTCAAAGCCAGTGTTACCTTTTCTCCATATGTGACATTCTAACTAAGGAGTTTTAGGTTGTCGAGTTGTTTTGAAAATGCTGATTAATTTTCCTTGGTGCTTTTGCCAACAATTTTGGTATGCTGCCACCAGGTGGCAGTAATGTTTTTGTTAGCCAGTGGTTACAAGCCTAGTTAATAAGATACATTTATTCATTAGAAGTCAGCCTCAGTCATAAAAATTTTCCACAGTATATTTTTCAAAATCACAATAACTAATTATAATGACCTTAACCAATCTCAAGTCTCATTAATCACAATGATTCAGAGAGTGATACATAAAGCAGAAATACAAAATGGGCACCTCTCTCCCGGAATTTTAAATGTTGCTGCTTTATTGCAGACTATCACCAGGCCTTGATTTGAATTTTCTTTGTATCTTTCTTCATTTCTCTGAACTTAGAGAAGGATAATAATAAAACAACAAACTGTCACACAGCGTTTGTTATGCATGATGACTATTCTAAATGCTTGATTTATAGTCACTTATTCTCATCATAACCCTATGAGATGGATGATGCTATTACCTTCATTTTATAAGTGAGAAAGTTGAGGCACAGAGACTAAGTCACTTGCTGATCGTCACAAAGCCTCTAAGTGGCAGAGCTGGTATTTAGACCCAGTCAGGTGGGCTGTGGAGTCCATCTTCTGAATCAGTGATTCTCAAAGTGTGGTACCCAAACCTTCAGCATCAGCACCACCTGGGAACTTGTAAGAAATGCAGATCTTGGGCCCCAGATCTTCTGAACCAGAAACTCTGGGGACAGAGCAGCGTGTGTTTTAACAAATCCTGTAGGTGATTCTGATGTGCAGCTACCTTTGAGGACCATTCTTTTGATCCCGGTGCTATACTGATGATCCCGGTGCTATACTCCACGCCTGGGTTGTTAACAGTCATCCAGGTAACTATGGCTCCCTTCCCGATTTGAATGTGCCTGCCCTGCTTGGGCCTCCCCTTCCCGAGTGAGAATCACTGATGTGGTGAGCCACTGTTACTTTGGGGAGTGTGTCTTGGCCCTCAAGGTGAACTGGAGTGGCAAAGAGGTTGGGAACCTTAAGCAGAGCCAATGACACCACCCAGGCTTTATCGGGGACTCTGTTATTATAAGTCTTCAGAGTAGCACGGCATCAAAGCCTTCATAAAAAGTTTGTCTCATCCTCCAGTAGATTTCTTATTTTACTAAAAACATTAGAAATTTTTTAATCCAGTGATGCCGAGAGGGAAGAAGGAACGGGGACATGTACACCTGCAGCCAAGGCCCCTGGGAGCAGGAAGCTATTAGGGGGACTGAACCACATAGGCTTCCCTCTGCCGGCCCTTTTCTCCAGGGAAGCGTGGCCTCCAGGTTTTCCCCAAGTTACCTGCTTAGGCACACCTCGAAGGTGGGAGATTTCCACAACTGCTCTACCTAGCAATACTCTTCCCAAGAGACTAGGGAAGCAGCTACTGCATTGCTGAAGGATGGCCAGCACCTCATGGATCACGTAATTCCCCCTCCCTGGGGACCAGGTCACTGTACCCACATGGCTGTGCAGGATGTTCGTAGGTCGGTGGAACAAGGAACGGGGAAACATGGGAGAATGAAGATGATTTCAGAGGCCATTGAGTTGACAATCGCAGTTACTGTGAAGGACCCTGGATGTAGGTTGTATGATTTCTAGCACAGGCAGATACTGTGGATGGACTGGGAGAGGAGAAGGAGGGGCTTTCGTATGGAAATGTTCACCTTGGGCCCTCTGCGTGTCAACACGCTTCTTATGCTTGGCCTTGGCTTGCTGGAAAATGCCTTAGATGTTCTTGTGGGTGGCCTATTTGCTTGCTTTAGGTTTGGGGAGATACAAGGAAGTAACGGGCATGGAGAAATGACGTTTTCTGTAAGGAGAAGGCAGTGAGGTTTTACGAACACCTCCAGCCATGGCAAAGTAGGCAGGTGGCCCACTGCTGCAGGTGGAGGTTGAGCAAATTCTGGGAGCACTCGGCAGATGACTTCTTGTGGTGTTTCTAACTCTCTCCATTGTGCTGGTACCACACCTTTTATGTTGCTGTGCTATGCACACTACTTTCATTACTTTGCCACACTTTCCCTTTTAGTGTGTTTGACCCTTTCTTCATATATTTGTTCATTTTTTTAATCTTTCAGTGGCATTTTATTTTAAGGTATATGGTGTACTAATAGCTGTGTAGATGTATGTTTTTTATTCAACCTGAAATAATTGCCTCTTACCCTCGCCGGTGGCATGACATTGGGGTTTGACACCCTGTCTCTTGCACCAAACAGGTCTGGGTTCAAATCTCAGCCTTGAGACTTGCTGTGTGACTTCAGGTGCTGATTAATCCTCTTGCAGCTTCCATTCCCTGATGTGCAGAACAGTGACATAATTACACCTACCTCAGAGGTGGCTGTAAAGATTAAACGACTTGGTTTATATTGTGTATCGAACACTGCCTGACATATCATTAATGCTTTTAAATGTTTACAACTAATAAGAGAATTTAATGCATTTGTTTTCATAATTTCTTTGAATTTATATTATTTTTATGCTTTATGCTTTTATTAATTTCTTGTTGCTTTTTGTATTATTTACTTGTATTTTTTAAAGTGAGTTAGAAGGAAAATGTCTGGTTCCTAGAAATTTCTAATTTTTAAAGTCAAAAATAAAACAATTTCTTCTGACTCCATCCTCAAATCTAATAAAGAACTTAAATTTGCAGTTAAAAATCTTCCCACAAACAAAAAGTCCAGGCCTAGATGGCTTTGCTGGTAAGTAGTACCAAACATTGAAGGACAAAACGGTAGCAATTTTACAAAAACTCTTCAAAAAATTGAAAAGCATGCATGAGGTCTGACAATTGAGTTTGCAAACTTGTTGCGATGATGTTGCTAACCTTTTTTGATATCAGAGGGATTATTAATTATTAATTTGTACCAACTGGACTGTTAACCAGATTTACTATTTGGAAGTGCTGAAAAGTCTGTGTGAAAAAGTTAGACGGCCTGCACTGTGTGCCAACAATTCACGGCTCTTGCATCACGACAATGCACCAGCTCACATGGCACTGTCTGGCTTCAAGGCAAGGAATGGAGAGGCAGCTTTCTCCTGGACAGAAGAATTGGCAGAAGCCATGTTTCTTTGTTGAGCACTCCCCGCTCCCAGCGTGCCGACGCAGGTGGCCACCATATCTGAGTCTCCATCAAACTGAGTAACACCATTCACCCCACACTGGCGATTCCCTACCCAACTTGTGGGCCCATCCAAACTGCTTCCAGTGGCTTTTCCAGACAAATGGCCTGTCTTGGCTCATGCTGTGGACTTTCCCAAAATCTCTCAAAGATTTACTAACCCCAAACAAGCAACATCTGTACAGGTGTGCCTTATACCTCTTAAACAGTCCCAAACCTGGCACTAGCAGCAGCCAGCCTCAGCTCCCAGCTTAGCTTCTCCCAGGCACCTCCAAAGCCAGCATGGTGGAAAACATCTGGATCACTTTGTGACTCATGCCAGGTGGCCACGGGCCGGGAACAGGGGAGGCTGAATGTAGCCTATGGCAATGTCCTTCACAGGAGGTCCTGGGGCCAGCACACCTGGTGGCTAGCTTCAGACCTCCCCAGAGCACCACCTGGCTGTGGCCTCAGACCACACACCCAAAGGGCAACCAGAGGGCAGTCACCAGAGCCCTGCTAAAGAGAATCCAGCTTTGCAGGCTCAGCCCCTGCAAGACAGCTTCTCCACTGTGATCATGGCCAGTCCTCACAACCAATCAGCCTGAGGGAAACAGCTCCCACTGAGGTGCAAACAGCAACCGAGGCTCAGCTACAACAGGAGGGCGCACCAGGGACACGCCTGCAGCACCTGGGTCAGGTGACCAGGAAGACTAAGCCACTGAGCCCAACAGGACACCTACTACACCAGGACACTCTTCTAAGACCAGGAGACATAGTTTAATAGCCCTACCTAATACAAGAAACAAATACAGGGAGGCAGCCAAATTGGGGAGACAAAGAAATATGTCCCAAATGAAAGAACAGAGCAAAGCTCCAGAAAAAGAACAAAAAGGAAACAATCTACCAGATGCAGAGTTCAAAACACTTATAAGGATGCTTAATGATCTCAGGGAGAACATCAAAAAAGAGATAGGAAACATAAAAATGGAGATAGAAAACATAAAAAGGAACCAGTCAGAAATGAAGAATACACTATCGGGAATCAACAGTAGATTAGATGAAGCAGAGGTTCGAATCATCAATTTGGAAGATAAGGTAGCAAAAAACATCAATCAGAACAGCAAAAACAAAAAAGAATCCAAAAAAATGAGGAGAGTTTAAGGGACCTCTGGGACAACCTGAAGCATACCAGCATTCACATCATAGGGGTATCAGAAGGAGAAGAGAGACAGCAAGAAATTGAAAAACTATTCGAAGAAATAGTGATGGAAAACGTCCCTAACCTGGCGAAGGAAATTGACATGCAAGCCCAGGAAGCACAGAGAGTCCCACACAAGATGAACCCAAAGAGGCCAGCACCAAGACACCTAATAATTAAAATGCCAAAGGTTAAAGATAAAGAATCTTAAAAGCAGCAAGAGAAAAGCAGTTAGTTACCTACAAGGAGCTCCCATAAAACTGTAAACTAATTTCTCAACAGGAATGTTGCAGGCCAGAAGGGATTGGCAGGAAATATTCAAAGTGATCAAAAGCAAGGACTTATAACCAAGATTATTCTGCCCAGCAAAGCCATCATTTAAAATTGAAGGAGAAGCAAAAAGCTTCCTAGACAAGAAAAAGCTGAAGGAGTTCATCACCACTAAACCAGTACTACAAGAACTTCTAAAGGGACTTTTTCAAGAAGAAGAAAGATAAAAAATAGTTTAATAAAATGGCAATGACTACATATCTACCAACATTACATTAAATGTAAATGGATTAAATGCTCTAGTCAAAAGACATAGGATGGCTGAGTGGATAAGAAAACAAAATCCTTACATATGAGTGTGCTACTACGAGAGACTCCCTTCAGATCAAAAGACAAACACAAATTGAAAGTAAAAGGATAGAAAAAGATAGGTCATGAACATGGAAATGAAAAAAAGGTTAGTGTAGCAATACTTATACCAGACAAAATAGACTTTAAAGAAAAAATTATAATAAGGAACAAAGAAGTGATCCCACTTCTGGGTATTTATCCAAAGAAACCCAAAACACTACTTTGAAGGGACCTGTGTATCCATACGTTCATTGCAGCACTGTTTACAATATCCAGGATATGGAGGCAGCCTGGGTGTCTATAAATGGATGAATGGATAAAGAAGAGACAGTACTTATATACAGTGGAGTATTACTCAGCCATAAAAATATATGAAATCTTGCCACCTGCAACAGCATGCATGGACCAACAAGGTATAGTGCTGAATGGAGTAAGTCAGACAGAGAAAGACAGATGCCATGTGACTTCACTTATATGTGGAATGAAAAGAAAATAAACAAACAAACAAAACAGAAACTCATAGATACAGAGATAATTTTGATGGTTACCATCTGGGAGGGCAGTTGGGAGAGTGAGTGAAAGGGGGAAGGATTATGAAGTACAAATTAGTAGTTACAAAGTAGTCAAGGGGATATAGAATATAGCATAAGGAATATAGTCAATAATATTGTAATAATTATGTATAGTGTCAGATGGTATTTATAAGGGTGATCACTTCTTAAGTGTCTAATCATTATATTGTATGGCTGAAACTAATATAATATTGTATGTCAACTATAACTGAAAAATAAAAATATATATTAAAAAATGTAAAAAGAAAACAATTTCCCATATTAACAAACTAAAAAAAAATTATAGAGGCAAAATATCATTTGAAAAAATTTAACATTCATTCCTGATGAAACCTTCCAGCAAACTAGGAAAAGAAGGGAATTTCCTCAATCTGATAAAGGGCAGCTACAAAAAGCCTGCAGTTAACTTCATGCTGAATCACGAAAACCTAAATGCTTTTACTCTAAGATTGGGAACAAAGCAAAGAGGCCTGCTGTCATCACTTTTCTTCAACATTGAACTTGAGAATCTAGCCAGTGCATAAAACAATAAAAAGAAATAAAAGATTCCAGCCTGAAAAGGAAGAAGTTTAACTGCCTTCATTGATAGACAACGTGATCATCTATGTCAGGGATGGCAAACTTGATCTGTCAAGGTCAAGACAGTAAGTATTTTAGTCTTTGGATGTCATTTCTGTTGCAACTACTTAACTGTGCTGTTGTGGCATGAAAGTAGCCATAGACGATACATGAATAAATGTGCATGGCTGTATGCCAATAAAACTTTATTCAAAAATAGGTTGGAGGCAGATTTGGCCCATGGATGATAGTTTCTGATCGTTGGCCTGTATAGTAAGTCCCATGGAATCCACCAAAAAAGCTACTAGAACTATCACATAAGATTAACTAGGTTTCAGCATACATGATCAATGTATAAAATTCTACTGTATTTATACTAGCAATGACCAACTGGAAGTTGGAATTTTTAAAATAACACCTTTTACCATAATTTCCCCCCAAAAATGAAATATTTAAGGATAATCTAATGAAACATGTGAAAACCTACACACTGAAAACTACAAAACATTGCTGAAAGACGAAATTCAAGAAGACCCAAACAAATGGAGAAATGTACCACGTTTGTGGGTCAGAAGACTCACTGGCGCTATCAATTCCCCCAAGTTGATCCATAGATTCAACAAAACCCCATCAAAATCACAGCTGTCTTCATTACAGAAATCGACCGACTAAAATTCATATGCAAGTGCATTCCTAAAGTTCACGCATTTCCTTTTATAACTGGGGATCTGAGGACACAGCTTGGACTTTGTCTATTGCCCCTGCCACAGGGCACGCTGAGTTGTAGTGTCTGGCTGAGTGCAGGTTATAAGAACACGACAGTTCTCAGAGGGGCAGGAGCCTGGCTCTGACTGGCTCAGATGCCAGTGTCTGTGCCACGGGGGCATGGCACCAGGGCACATCCCGCTTCCCAAGGTGCAGCTAACACCGAGATTTTTTTGTACCTTCTTGGGCCCATGTGTCCTAGTTTGGTTCAGAAGACAGAGAATGTATGCTTTATCAAAGTGTATCGCTCAATCCATCCCTATCAAACATGGACTTAGTGGAAATTATCCCAAATTTGGGCCTGTGGGCTCTTATTTTTAATTTCCAGGGCTGTTTTTACCATCTAATGCCTTGCTACCGTGTTTTCCCGAAAATAAGACCTAGCCAGACAATCAGCTGTAATGCGTCTTTAGGAGCAAAAATTAATATAAGACCTGGTATTATATCATATCATATCATATCATATCATATTATATTACATTATATTATATTACATTATATTACCTGGTCTTATATTATAGTAAAATAAGACCCGGTCTTATATTAATTTTTGCTCCAAAAGACGCATTAGAGGTGATGATCCGGCTGGGTCTTATTTTCGGGGAAACACAGTACTCCTGTGGACGAGCAATGTCAGCCAGCCCCTGGTTGCTTATTAGAAATGCAGCATCTTGGGCCCCACCTCAGACCTTCTGAGTCCTAATCTGCATTTTAAGAAGAGTCTCAGGTGCTGGTATGCAAATTTAAATTTGAGTCACCCAGGTGCATATTCAGGTGTATATAAGTGGGAGGCCATCTCAATAAGAATTCGAACTCCTAGTTATTGTTTTAGGAGCATTTTTTATTGCTTTGTATGCAGTGAGCTCACCTCCCCCAGACACATACACACACACACACACACACACACACACACACAGCCCTTATGTAAACTAGAAAGCATTCCTCTTGATAAACTGCTTTACTCTTCCAGGAAAGGTAAAATGGAACTCATGAATGTGTTCAATTAGTGCTTATTTTATATTTTTCCATTAATAAAGCAGCATACATCATTACAGAGAAGTTTGAAAATGCAAGAAACAGGAAAAAATTACTTATAATCCTATCATTTAAAAATAATCACTGTTGCTTTAGGTGGGTTTTGGGTACTTTTTTAGTCTTCCTTCTAACAGAATTTTTATAGTGGTTAATTCACTATGTATTAGGATATACATGGTATAGTTTTTATAATATATAATAGACATACATGGAGTATAGTACATAGAGATTCTGAACATGCAATTTTGGGTTCTGCATTTTTCTGATAACATTTGTATTTTTCCAGATTATTATTCATTCCCTGTAAGCATCATTTTATATGCTTCATAATATTCCATTGAGTATACAAACCATGATTTACTTAACATTCTCTTATTGCATAACATTTAGAGTGCTTGCATTTTCCATTTTGGTAAGTAGCATGCAATAAAAATTATTGTGCATACAGCATTTTTCTATATATTTTCAGTAATTTCCTCAGGATAAATTTTTGGAAGTGAGTCAGAGGATGTGAACTTAGATTCACATTACAAAATCCAGAGTATATCATTTAAAAATCACATTTAAAAGAAAAGCCAGAGGTCCGTGACCGAGAACTGAAGTATTGTCCTTGCCAGGTAAAGAGAAAACCACCCATTGACAAGACAGAATGGGATGGCTTCTTTGACGAGAATGGTCAGTTGGCCAAGTCACGAGACTTCATTTGTGTTAACATCCTGGAAAGGGTAAGGTCCCCAAGTTACCCTTGGCCTTGGCCTGAATCTGGGGGGCATGGGTGGGCTAGGGGGTGGGCATGGCATCAGGAGGGACCCTTATGGCAGGTATCTGGAGAACCCATGACTTCTCACATCTCCCCCCCACCCCAGGGTCTGCACCCCTCTGTGAGGACAGAAGCCTGGAAGTTCCTCACAGGATACTACTCATGGCAGAGTTCCCAGGATGAGAGGCTCACCGTGGACAGCACAAGGAGGTAGAACATTCCAGATCCTGTCAGGGGAGGGTGGGTGGCTGTGGGTGGGAGAGGGTTGGGGGGTGCTCACCCCAGCCTGGCAGTCTCAGTCTTCTTCCTTCCAACGGACTTCTCATTCTGAGCAACAAAATCCCCATGGCACTCCTGACCTAGGCCCCCCACAGAGGAGGCGCCCCCCAGTTCCATTTACCAGCGCACAGACTGCCGACATGAGCTTGACCCCAGCGACTGCTCTTATCCCATCCCATCCCATCCCATCCCATCCTTTCCTGGGGCCTCTCTCTCCTTCATAAGGTGGAGAAGATTGACATACAGGGCCAGCCAGAGAAGAATCCAAGGCAAGAGGGGACCTGAGGGCTAGCTGGCCAGGCCAGAGTCTGACGAGAGCCTGCACGTGTCAGCTTCCCGAGGCAGCTGTAACACTGCACACACACCAGATATCTTACCACAGCACTAATGCACTCGCTCAGTTCTGGACGCCAGAGCCCAAAAGCAAGGTGCTGGCAGGGCCCTGCTCCCTCTGAAGGGTCCAGGGGAGGGTCCTTCCTTGCCTCTTGGAGGTTCTGGTGGCTCCTGGCGTCCCTTAGCGAGTGGCTGCATTCTCTGCCTCCCTGGTACAGGGCCTTCTCCTCTTTTCCCTGTGTCTGTCCTCTGTGCATCTCTCATAAGGACACTTGTCGTTGGATTTAGGGCCCACTCAGATAAACCAGAATGTTCTCATCTTGAGACCCTTAACTTAATTGCATCTGCAAAGACCCTTTTTCCAAATAAGGTCACAGTCACAGGTTCTAAGGGTTAGGGAATGGACATATCCTTTGGGGGTCCCCATTCAACCTACTACACCACCCAAGCTCGTTCAAATGATGAGCACAAAACACTGCCTCATGCAGTCCTTCTGATTCTGAGGCATGGGTGCTAGTGTTATTCCACTCTGCAGATGAAGAAACTGAGGCGCAGATAGAAAGTGAGTTTGCCAAGGCTTGACCCTTGTTGCAGACACCTAGTTATTAAGTTGTAGAGCCAGGATTCAGGTGTGGGGGTCGGACTGCGGAACCACGAGGTTAAACCCATGCCCATCAGCACTCCAGGCACATAGCAGAGGATGGTTAGGGCTGGCACAGGCAGAGGGGAGGGGGGCGTCCCAAGCAGCAGGCATGGTCCAGGGTCCCCCCACTTGACAGGAGGCAAGGCTGCCTCATTCAGCCTCAGTCCTGTTCTCACAGGAAGAATTACGACGCCTTATGGCAGATGTACGAGAAGATTCAGCCCCTTCTGGAAAACCTGCACCGGAACTTCACAGAGACTCAGAATAACATCAGTAAGCAGAGGGTGGGCAGGGCAGTGCAGGCAGAACTGCTGGACGCCATCCCTGCCCCTCTGCTGTCTTGTCTAGCGCAGTGGGGCCCTGGTACTCAGGAGCTGCCTTGACATGTGCCTGGGATTTCGCCAGCTAAGCCTTGGTTAATCCATCCACCCATCTCTCCTGGGTGCCCCTAGATGCCCAGCACCATGTTTCCATGGGTACATGCTGTTCCTGCTGGTTTGTCTTCACCTCTTCCACCTTCGGCCTTCTAGTAGGCTGGATTTGAATCGGACGGAAGGGGTACATTTCCAGCAGAGGGTCCAGCCTGGTCAGAGATTTGGAAGTGAGAAGAAACCCAGGCAGTCCAGGGTGTGGTGAGGGACAGAGCCTGGTGGCTGTTCCCTCCCCAGGATGCCGGGTTGGTTGAAGGGAATAAACTCACCCATGGAGCCTGGGTGCTGTAGGGTCCACCAACTGGTCCCTTGCTCCCGACCCAGCATGCGACATCCAGAGACTCTATGACAGAGACACCCTGGGCAACGTTCTTATCGACAAGAAGAGGTTGGAGAAGATTCTGCTCCTGAGCTATGTCTGCAACACCCGAGCAGGTACGTCACAGCACTGGACCTCCTCTCCTCAGTTCCTTCCTGGACTCCTGCCCTACCCAAGCCCAGGCTCCGCCCCTCCTCACTGCCTCCCTCCCCCCTACCCAAGCCCAGGCTCCGCCCCTCCTCACTGCCTCCCTCCCCCCTACCCAAGCCCAGGCTCCTCCCCTCCTCACTGCCTCCCTCCCCCCTACCCAAGCCCAGGCTCCGCCCCTCCTCACTGCCTCCCTCCGCCCCAGAGTACCAGCAGGGCTTCCATGAGATGGTGATGCTTTTCCAGTTGATGTTGGAACATGACCACGAGACCTTCTGGCTTTTCCAGTTCTTCCTGCAGAAAACAGTAAGGGCTGGACCTGAGTTCAGGGACCACTACCTCCCCCTCCCAAGTCTCCAAACAGCCCCTTAAGGTTAGGCAGGCACTGGCAGCCCCAGCTATTTCCTCTAGCCCTTTGGGTCCCAGAGGAGCCTGGGAGGGCAACACCAACCCCAGTGGGGTGTGTTCTAGGGTGGGGTGGCAAGCATTGGAGTTGAGGAGGGGGCTAGCTGGGTCCAGCTCTCATCTAACCTTGAAAGAGTATAGCTGACCAGGCCCAGTGATGGTACTCTCTCCTGGCATTTCTCTCCCAAACACACTCTGCTCCCACAAATCCTCCACGGCTCCCCACGGCCTTCAGAATAAAGCCCAATAACCTCAGCCAGCCATTCAAGTCCTCCATCACCGGCCTGCTCTGTCACTGCCCCTCTCACATGACCGGAATTCCAGGCTCACCAGGCATTCGGTATTCCCCAGTTGGCACACCACACTGTCCAGGTTGAGGGCTTTTGAAGTTGTTGCTTCCTGGAAAGACTTTCCTCATGATCTGTGAGAGGCTGCCCAGAACCCACTCTCACCCCTATCTTCCTTCCTGCAACAATGTGCTCGCTTCTCTTTGCCCTGATTGGTTCTGACCCACAGCATGAGGGAGGGAGGAATAACTGGGCTCACTGTGTTGTGAGCCACACCTGAAACATCTCTGCATTCCCACACACCGCACACACACACACACACACGGACACACTTGTACTCACAGGTGACCTAGACACAGACATGACGTGTGCATGTGTGCGCACACACAGACACTCAGACTTATACAGACACATGGGTCCTGCCGGGGCCAGACACACAGGGGGTCTCTGGAATCGGGGAGTTGGTGAAGCAGGGCTGGCTTTTCTGGTGCCCTCCAGCCCAGAGGACTCAGTTTCCCTCCCACCCACCCATCTTTCGCAGGAGCACAGCTGTGTCATCAACATCGGGGTGGGTAAGAACCTGGACATGCTCAACAACCTCATCAACTTCCTGGACCCTGTGTTTGCTGAGCACCTCAGTGAGTGACCCTCTCCAGCCACCATACACTCCCCACAACCAAGGGCAGCATGGATGGGGGCCAGGACCCAGCCCCAACCCCAGGCAGCGGTGCCCGATCCTGGGGGAAGGGAGCAGGGTCATTTGGTCTTCCCACCAGACCCAGGAAGAAGGGATCATCTCATTGGGGCTAGACTCTGAACAGTTGAAAATCCGCCCCAAACAGTCTCCAAGCTCAGTTGGGAAGGTGACAGCCAGGAGTTTGCATTTCCCAAGCATGTTTACATGTCCTATTGTTGGTCTGTCTGTCTTGCCCTGATGTGTGTGTCACCCAGTTTTCTCTGATCGGGGCCTCTGGGCTGGCGCCCCGCTTCTCTTCCCACAGAAGGAAAGGGTGCAGGGGCTGTGCAGTCCCTCTTCCCCTGGTTCTGCCTCTGCTTCCAGCGTGCCTTCAAATCCTTCGAGGACGTCTGGAGGCTCTGGGAGGTGAGGTGCTCTGCTGGGAAAGGAGGGACAGGGCCCACCCCTTGGGCAGGCCGCAGGGAGCCCTTTGACTTGCCTCCCTTTATTGCTGGCTTTGGATGGAGTCCAATAGCTTGAGGTTTGTGGGGCCGTCGCCCCTGCTCCCGCCTTGTTGGAGGAGGCCAGAGCATCCGTTCATCCACCTGTTCATGCAGTCCCATGGCTGCACCTTCTCAGGGCAGTCAGGGCGAAGGCGAAGCCTGTGAGCTGTCCATGGACACCTGGCCTTCAGTTCAGCTTCCCTGGGCCCTGCCCCAGTGGCTTCCCATTTCCTCAGCTCCCTCTTCCTCACCCTTCCCCTCCACCTGGGTGCTGGCTCCTTGCTGAGCCCTCACTCCTAGAAAAGGTGAGGCCCCCAAAGACAGGTTGCACCTGCAGCCCTTTGATCCCAGTGCCCAGGGCAGTCACACACGAACCTCCCTGGGGTCCTGACCACCGCCGGTCACCTCCCTATCTGCTGGCTTCCACTGTCTGCAGGACCCAGCCCAACATTCAGTCTGGCACTCAGTGCCCCACAAGTCAACTCCCACCTGCCTCACCCCTCCTTCCTGACCTGCTGGTCTCCTTCCCGAGTCCATGACCACCCCCAGGCCTCTGGTGACACCCCAGGATTATTGACTTCCCATCAACCACTGCTTTGTCAAAGCCCCACTCAAATGATACAGATAGTTACCCAGTTATTCTCTCACCTCGTCCTTCCTCCCTCTCTTTTCTCTCCTTCTTTCCCTCCCTGCTCTCTCCCTTCTTCCTCCCCTCCCCTCTTTCCTTTTCTCTCTTCCTCCTCCCTCCCTCTATCTAATGAATTGCCCGATTTCAGGGAAGTTAGGCTTTTTCTCTGATTCTCCCAGTAACCAGCACAATGCCCCAGAGGTAACTATGACCACGTGCCTGAGTGAGTGAATGAGTGAGTGAGTGAGTGAATGAGTGAATGAATGAGTGAGTGAGTGAGTGAATGAGTGAATGAGTGAGTGAGTGAATGAGTGAGTGAGTGAATGAGTGAGTGAGTGAGTGAATGAGTGAGTGAATGAGTGAGTGAGTGAGTGAGTGAATGAGGGAATGAGTGAGTGAATGAGTGAGTGAGTGAGTGAATGAGTGAGTGAGTGAATGAGTGAGCGAGTGAGTGAATGAGTGAATAAGTGAGTGAGTGAATGAGTGAATGAATGAGTGAGTGAGTGAGGGAATGAGTGAATGAGTGAGTGAGTGAATGAGTGAATAAATGAGTGAGTGAGTGAGGGAATGAGTGAATGAGTGGGTGAGTGAGTGAATGAGTGAGTGAGTGAATGAGTGAGTGAGTGAGTGAGTGAATGAGGGAATGAGTGAGTGAATAAGTGAGTGAGTGAATGAGTGAATGAATAAGTGAGTGAGTGAGGGAATGAGTGAATGAGTGAGTGAGTGAATGAGTGAGTGAGTGAATGAGTGAATGAGTGAGTGAGAGAATGAGTGAATGAGTGAGTGAATGAGTGAGTAAGTGAGTGAGTGAGTGAATGAGTGAATGAGTGAGTGAATGAGTGAGTGAGTGAGTGAGTGAGTAAGTGAATGAGTGAGTGAATGAGTGAATGAATGAGTGAGTGAGTGAGGGAATCAGTGAATGAGTGAGTGAGTGAATGAGTGAGTGAGTGAGTGAATGAGTGAGTGAGTGAGTGAATGAGTGAGTGAGTGAGTGAGTGAGTGAGTGAGTGAGTGAGTGAGTGAATGAGCGAGTCAGCAGTGAGGCCCAGGAATGGCTGCCCCTGCCCAAGGTTGGTGGGAACCTCAGCCTCTTACAGGCATGTGCAGTCGCAGGCCACGGGGTGCAGGCCGAGACTCACTGCCCCCGCAGGTTCTGCTGACAGGGAAGCCCTGCAGAAACTTCCAGGTGCCAGTGGCCTACAGCCTGCTGCAGTTGGTGCGCGAGCAGGTCCTGCAGGAGAGCATGGCCGGCGACGACATCCTCCTGGTGAGAGCACCCTCTGGCCAAGCCTGCCCAACGGATGGCTGGAGGCCCAGGCTCGGGGTGCTGGGCTGCAGTGCCCCCTGAGCCCTGGGCAGGAGTCGTGATGGGAGCTGACACTCACGTCCTGAGCACTGCACCCAGTGCTTTGCAGATGAGCTCGTTTAATCTACACAACAAGCCCAACCCAGGGTGATGACCATCATCATCCTCACCCCTCATAGCATGGGAGGAAACTGAGGCCTGGCTCTGAGCGTGGTTCTTAGCCACCAGGAGTGACTGCCTCACAGTTAACCCTTGGCCCTAGCGTCCTCCTGTGGCAAAAGACCTAGGGTTTGCCAACATTCCTAAAAAGCAGCTGAAGTCTCTGTTTAGAAAAGTCTTAGGTGCCACCCCATTTATAAAACAATTCCTCTTTAGAAGTCCCTGAGACCCTCGGTGGAACCCCAGGGGTTTCTGGAGCCCAGTATGAAAATGGCATTTACTACCTCCCCAAAACATGAAATTCCCGTGGTGGAATTGCAGGCCCTGTGCCAGGCGGGTTGGGGAACGGTCAGGGGGCCCACGGGACTGCCGCGAGCATGGCTTTGCTCTCTCAGCCTGTGCCCAGGGAGACATGCTTCCCCCACTTCTCCTGGCACAGGCCTGCAACAGACTGGTCGACCTTGATGCCGATGAGCTGGTGTCCGCTGCCTGCTTGGTTTATGCGGAGCTCATCCAAAAGGATGTAAGTTGCCCGGTGATTTTTCCTTCTCTTCTTCCTCACCCAAGAAGCCTTTCCTGATCCCCCAAGCCCAGCCCATGGCAGGCATATGCAGCTTCAGAGACAGTCATACCACTTTCTCTGCCACCCCCTCCGGGGGTGCTGGGGTGCTCTGCATAGTGTTCTCGCTCTTTGCATGTGTGACTCCTGCCTCCTGGAACAGACTGTGCTTCCCGAGGCCACAGCCCTCACCCCTCGTTCCGTGTGTCCATGCCAGTGGATCTGGGCACACAGCTGGGCACCCAGGGTCTCGGAAGAATGTTACCTGATGAACAAGCTGAAGAATGAGGGCAACAGACCAATGCCCATCCCCCTCCATCTGCCAGACCCTCCTCTTCCCAGGTTCCTCAGCCATTGAAGGATTTCTTTCTCTGAGGACACTCACAATGCACAGATGCCCGCAGTGGACAAGACGAAGGTAGTGCTTCAGCCGTGAGGTCAGGATCAAGTCTGCTGGGGTGTGAGGGTGAGGGCGTAGGGAATACAGCTGCAAAACCGGCCGCCTCTGGACTCGCTGTTTGTGGTGGGCAGTGTGTCTCCCAGGGGTGCTGGGGGCAGACATAGGACTATGTAATACGAAGAGAGTCCCGGTGGGTAAAGAGAGGTGCAAGGGCTAGAGAGAGGGTACCCACTGGGAGAAGATCGTGGAGGAGATTGTGCAGTCCGCAACTCTTCTGTGACAGGGTTATCCAAGGCTGCGGTGGTCCTGCACCGGGAAGCAAATGGTTAGGGTAGAACTGACTGGGGAGCTCTCCAGCCTCCTGGGGAAGAAGCTGACCATGTCTCCGAGGCTTGCTCGTTGGATTCAGTCCTGAGAGGAGGGTCTGACCCCAGGGCCTTTCTCCCCCTTTCTCCCCTGGGTCCCAACACTCCAATAACACATTATATTGTTTCTCCAGGGCTCCCAGCAGTCTGTGGAAACACGCAGCCCAAATCTCTGGCTAGCAGGCCATTCCCCTTCTGGTTTCAAAGCTTCCCTCACAATTGCACCTTCATTTCTCAGCCTGAAAATGTCTCCTTAACTTAACTACCTCTTCCAACCTTACTCAGTCTCTCCAAAGAGCGCCATCTTTTTCCTGGCCGGGCACTTGAGTCTCTCCCTGGCAGAGGCTCAGGCCGCCTGCCTCGCCTGCCCATGTTCTAAGGGGTCCCTGAGGGCAGACGCAAAGATTGGCCAGAAGAGGCTGGGACTGGCCATGTGCCCCCATAGCTGCTCGGCAAGTGTGTTCACCTGCGTACACACACACACACACACACACACACACACACACACACAGAGCCCTGCCCAGTGGCTGTAACTGTTCAGAGGGGGCTGATAGATGAGCAGGAGGGATCCATTGGTTTTGCTGTGGGCCCTGGACCTTGGAGGTGCAGCATAACTGCTCCACCCTTCTGCTCAAAAGGCCCCATGTCACCAATTATGTCTGGTCTCCTTCCCCTCAGATGACCATCTCCCATCCATGACTGGCTCTGAGTCTCTTGGATGCTGTGTCTCCTCATAGGGGGGTGTTGCTAGAAAGTGGGCCTGTTCCCCCCACCAGGGTCTTTTCTGCCTGGCTAAAGAGGCAGCTTTCACTGGGCAGGAAGACACATGGGTAAATTCATATACTGCGCTTCTCCTCAGGTTTATGTTCCCAAGACAGTTTATTTAAATAAGGGTTCTTGCATGGAATACAGCGCTCCAAGAACAAAACTGTTTTTATTCTACAAAAGAACCAGAGTAAAAGACAGCCTGGTGAGCTAACGTGGCCTTGGGAAGAAAAGAAACATCAGACATGCATTTCCTAATGCTGCTTTTGGCATAGTGGGTTTGGGTTGGGACATATACACAATGCCAAACATCGATTCCAAAACTAAAACACTCAAGCACTCGCCTTCTAGGCCAACAGTTTTCAAACTGTTTTACAATGACCGCGCCCCATTGTAAGCCTTTCCCAGGAGCCCTGTGGTTGAAGAGTGGGTGGGGAGCCCAGAGCCCACCTCTCTGTGATCCCTCCAGACCCCTTCTCGAATCTCACGAATCTCACGTCATTCCCTCTGGTGCCTCAAAGAGCCTCTGGTCTGCTGGGAGCACATTTGAAAACTTCTGCTGGTCTTAAAGATGAACTGGATTAAGTCTTGACACCGAATTGATCCAGGTTCAGATAAATTCCAGGTGACATAGTAAGGGATGTAAAGGTCTTAGGAGAGCCAGGTTTCTCGGAGCTCATTTGCAGCACTCCCAGCCCTGGGCAACCTTCCCCACACCACTGTGCAGGTCTTGGAGCCCGCACAGGCTTCTCTGCATTTAGCTTATCATTTCTATCACCCACTGCTGTTTTTTTCTAGCCCAGTCTGGAGTTAGAACTATGGGAAGCATTGAAATCCAACAGCCTAAGTTCCCTTTGGTGTAGGGACTGTGCTGGTCTAAATAATATGTTAATTCAGTGCACAGTTATTAAGTCCTTACTGGGAGCTGCCCGGTGTCCAGGCACTGAAAATTCAACAGTGGGGGAAAAGAGTGACATAATCCCTGTTTCCATGACACTTAGAGTTGAATGGGGACCAGATAATTACATTACAGAATGTGTAATTGCAAATTACCTTTTGTGCTCTTAAGGACAGAAACATGACTCTAGGAGAGAAGATGACAATTGGTGGTGGTGCTAATGTCGATGATGATGATTGTGGTGATGATGATGTCAGTGATGTCAGCGATGATGGTGGTGATGTCACTATGATGGTGGTGATGTCAGTGATGACGTTGGTGATGTCACTGATGATGGTGATGTCAATGATGGCAGTGGTGATGTCAGTGGTGATGGTGCTGATGTCAGTGGTGATGGTGATGTCAGCGATGATGGTGGTGATGTCACTATGATGGTGGTGATGTCAGTGATGGCAGTGGTAATGGCAGTGGTGATGGTGGTGATGTCAGTGGTGACGTTGGTGATGTCAGTGGTGATGGTGCTGATGTCAGTGGTGATGGTGCTGATGTCAGTGGTGATGGCGCTGATGTCAGTGGTGATGGCGGTGATGTCAGTGGTGATGGTGGTGATGTCAGTGGTGATGGTGCTGATGTCAGTGGTGATGGCGGTGATGTCAGTGGTGATGGTGCTGATGTCAGTGGTGACGTTGGTGATGTCAGTGATGATGGTGGTGATATCAGTGGTGATGGTGCTGATGTCAGTGGTGATGGTGCTGATGTCAGTGGTGATGGTGCTGATGTCAGTGGTGACGTTGGTGATGTCAGTGGTGATGGTGCTGATGTCAGTGGTGATGGCAGTGATGTCAGTGGTGATGGTGCTGATGTCAGTGGTGACGTTGGTGATGTCAGTGGTGATGGTGGTGATGTCAGTGGTGATGCTGCTGATGTCAGTGGTGATGGTGCTGATGTCATTGGTGATGGTGCTGATGTCAGTGGTGACGTTGGTGATGTCAGTGGTGATGGTGCTGATGTCATTGGTGATGGTGCTGATGTCAGTGGTGACGGTGATGTCAGTGGTGATGGTGGTGATGTCAGTGGTGATGGTGGTGATGTCAGTGATGATGTTGGTGATGTCAGTGGTGATGGTGCTGATGTCAGTGGTGATGGTGCTGATGTCATTGGTGATGGTGCTGATGTCAGTGGTGATGGTGCTGATGTCAGTGGTGACGGTGATGTCATTGGTGATGGTGCTGATGTCAGTGGGGATGGTGCTGATGTCAGTGGTGATGGCGGTGATGTCAGTGGGGATGGTGCTGATGTCAGTGGTGACGGTGATGTCAGTGGTGATGGTGATGATGTCAGTGGTGATGGTGGTGATGTCAGTGGTGATGGTGCTGATGTCAGTGGTGATGGCGGTGATGTCAGTGGAGATGGTGCTGATGTCAATGATGATATGATGGTGGTGATGATGATGGTGGGTGGGATGAGTTATGATGTCAGTAATGATGGCGGTGAATGATTGTGTTAGTGATGTCACCTGAGGACAAGAGTGGCACTGTCAATGATGCTACTTGTAATGGTGATGTCAGCAATGGTATATGATTGGTGGCAGAGGTGGAAATGTAAGTTTTGATATTGATAATGGGGATGTCAGTGAGGTTAGTGGTTATCAGTGATATTAATGTCAATGGTGTCATGGGTTAGTGACAGAGGTGTGATGTGGTGTGATGGTGGTGGAAGTAACTAGGATGTCAGTGATGATGCTGGCTATTGGTGGTGGCGTCAATGGTGTCGTAGGGTTGGTGGCAGAGGTATGATATCATTGTTGATGGTGGTGGTTGTGGTGATATCAGTGGTAGCATTAATGGCAGAGGTGTGATACCAATTCTGGCAATGTTGGAGATGAAGATGGTGGTGCTGGTAGTGCTTTCATTCAGTCAACAAAAAACTGACTGTCTACAATGGCCATCTCTGTATTCATATTGGTGGTGATATTGGTTGTGATGGTAGTCATGGTGAAAATGAAACAGTGATAAATTCACTCTGGAAAAACTACTGCCTAACACTCTTCCAATACGATAATTTTAAATGAGCCATAGTGGCCATGAGTGTAGAGATCAAGAAAATGGAAGCACCTACGCTCTATCCAAGGTTTCCAAAACTTGGTCCTCAACCTGATATGAAAGCTTGGATAGGCTGTGACCTCAGCCCACCTCTCTCCCCTTTTCTCTTGTTCCAAGCCTCTTCCTTGGGGATCATTTGTTCCCACTTCTCTAGCCACCTAGAATGACCTCACGCCCAGTCTTTGTTCTTAGAACCAGGATAATTGCTCTCCACCCATTAATAGATTCACAAGGCAGCATGTATAAAGATCTAAGTTCTCTGGGCCCTAGTGTCTGTGTTTTAGACTCAGAGAGGGAGAAAAGAGGTGGGCTCTGTACCCACCCTCAGACTGACCAGACCTTTGTCCAGCGAGGGGGGAAGACTCCTCCTATCTTTAGCGGGAGGACATAGCCAGTGGGCAGGGCCTCCACTGCCCAGGATTTGAGGTTGGAGCACTGGCCTCTCAAAAGAAAAAGGGAGAAAGGAAGAGGGTGGTAGGGAGTGAAGAATGTAAAGTTTTAGAAAATTCGGGATGTAGTTAAATCGGAGGGAATGTGAGCTTTCTTTCTCAACTAATTAAAGATCATCAGTCATGTTAGGGAGCATCAGCAGTGCTGGCTGAACATGGCAAAGTGACGGATGATACTCATGCACTGATCCTCAAGGCCGATGCTTCTCACTGATGAGTTTCCCAGACCATTCCCCATCCCAGCCCCCCACACACGCATGCTCACATACACACTGCTGTACACTCACCCTGCAGCCTGGGCATCCCTGATGGATTTGTTACACTGATAAGATGTAACTATGTTAGAAACATCTTGTTCTCTGTCTTCCAGAAAAGTCAAGATGTTCAGATCCATTTACACCAAAGGAACTACTCCCCGTTACTGCACCACACACACACACATACACACACACACATACACACATACTTTGTCACCAAGTCCTGCCAGTCCTATCACTACATAGACCATTTGCTCAGTCCTGCAACTGCTGGGGGAAGGAAGGTAGCTTGACCACGCCCTCTGACCCCTTTCCCTCCCGGTGGACACAGGTCAGGCTCTGCAAGTCCAGAGCTCATTAGCGCTGGGGCCTGAGCTGCCTCCTTAGTGCAATAGCCGGGAGGGGCTATCCTAGCTCTGGTGCTCCTGCTACCGTCACCACCAACCCCCTTGAGACGACTCATGACCCAGAATCTGGAGCTGCAGCCCCCACCCCAAAGGATAAATCTTCCCCAATTGCACACTCTCACTGGCCCCTTAGGGCCCCTTAGAAATTCTTTCTCCAGGATGGGGGCTGGGCTGGGGCTCTGCAGTTACAAGGAAATCGATGTGCAGGGATGATAGTAAGGAACCGAGGGGGGCTGCCACATCTTTCTGTCAGGCATGGAAAGAGCAGCCGCAAATCTGGGAGGCTGGAATGGGAGAAGAAGGGTGGAGGAGGGCTGCACAAAAATAGCCCCCCTTCCCATCCCTGCCCCCGCAGGCCCCTCTCTGGACCAGCCACAGTCAGGGAAACAGAATGGATGGAGACCAAGGCAGAGATAGGAAAATTCCCCATCAGTGTCAAGTGCTGTCCTGCCACACATGGGCCACCAGCCACATGGTCCAGGAGGAGAAAGGAGCTACTTCTGAGACCTCACCAACAGCACTAGCATCCAAACTGTTCTGCCAGCCCTGGGGCTAGGTGAGCCTACAGTGCAGAGAAGATTAGCAGCACCTGGAAATGAGGGAGGTGGGTCACAGGCAGGGCCACAGCAGGGTGGCATGGGAGAGCCACAAGCAGTAGCTTTTTAATCTCAGCTGCACATTAGAATCACCAGGGAGCTTTTTAAAAATAACCCAGGCCCAGGGCCCACCAATAAAATCAGAATCTCAGGGGGTGAGCCAGGGCACTGGTACTTTTAAAAGCTGCCATGTGACTCCAATGTGCAGTCAGTGATGGGGACCCTGTGCTTAGAACAGGCAGCTGATGGAGGGGGTTAGTGGTTCAACACCCACCTGCACAGGATGGGCAGGGACTTGCCCAAGGTCACACAGCAAAAGGAGTGCAGCCTGGAGACGGCAGGAGTGGCAGTGCAGGGCACTATTCTGAACTGATACTGAGGAGCAGAGCTTATCTCTGCAGCCAACCCCCAACATCTCTCCACCCTGGACCACAGCAAAGCTTTGGGCTGCCCTCTCCCCACTGGCTCTTAACCAGACCTCCCTACCTCCCCACCTTAGAGCCTTCAGCTGAATGAGTCTAGAATTAAGCATTCCACGTTCTTTTCTAAACCAGCACATAAAAGAATCTCTTTAGGGAATTAATAAGTGCCCAAGTCTCCAAGGCCTGACCCTCATCTGCAGTGATATGCAAATGGCCCTGAACACCCACAGTGCAGCACTCAGAAGTTGGGAGCAAATGTATGCAATCATTATGCAAACAAGGGCAGCCCCAGGTTAATGGCGGTCTTCAACCAGACAGCTGCTGTCTCTCTAGGCACAGGCTTGGCTTACAGGGAAGGCTGAGCTGCCCTCCTGACAGAAGCATCTTGAGGAAGGGTGGAGAGCATAGGTTGTTCTGACACCTGGCTTGCTGATGGTCTCCTCTGAGAAACCTAGATGGGGCGTCTGGCAGGCAGAAGAATGTTCTCTGACTGGGCTCCTTTCCCAAGTCCCAGGTAATGGCAGATGCTGAACTCTGGGGAAGAGCGTGGTGACAGGGATGGTGGGGGTGGTAGAGGTACTAGGAGAGATCATGTGGAGATGATAGGGTTGAAAATAGCTGAGATGGCAGAGGTGGAGACGAGGGTGGGGGAGTCCCTGGTAACGGTGGTGATGAGGTGAAAATGGGCCTGGAGAAAAGGGTAGCATGGCGGCGGAGAGGTAAACATAATGGAGGTCATGGCAGTGGTGGCAGTAACGGCGGAAGTGACATCAGTGACATCGGATGTGAAGCTGTGGGTGAAGGGGCGATGACAGGGTAGTGCTGGCAATAGTCATGGTGGGGAAGCTGACAATGAAGCGGTGAGGCTGGCGGAAGTGAGGAGGAGGAGGAGAATAGAAAGGACAGCACTGGCGGGTGATGGCAGTGATAAGTGAACATGATATGGTGCCGTCACAGAGGCAGCGGCAGAGTGATGGGGGCAGCGGTCACTGCAGTGACCAGTAAGAGATGAGGGTGATGGAGAATGACCAAGAAAGTGAAGATGATGAGGGGGAGTTGCTAAAGAAGATGGGTTCTCAAAACTCTTGAGCTCAATAGAGGAGGGTGTTAGAGAACCTGTCAGAACAAAGGCAGGGAGGAGGGGAGAAAGAATCTGAAGAGGAGAAACCAGGTGTGCTGTCATGGGGAAACGGAGTATGAGGCCCCCTCCCACAGACCTAAAGGAAGCTCAGAGACAACTCCCAGCTGCTCTCGCTCCTCAGCAATGTCTTAGCTACACACCCCAGTTCCACTCAGTGAGGGTGGCAGGCTTGAGGTCTGCAAGTGACCAGGGGGGTGACCTGGGGTTGAAGAAATCATAGCCAGTGGGCCTCAGTTTCTCCCTCTATGAAATGGGAGGAAGTGTAAAAACAAGTGAATGTGTGAGTTTGTTCCCTCCTTCTGGGGCGGCAGGGCCCCTGTGGCTGACCAGCTATGCTTTGCAGTGGCATGAAGCTGCCTCCTTGAGGGCGGGGAAGGGAGGGTTGGGTGTCAGAAAATGGAGAGCACGTGGCAACTGGAGGTTGGAGGACACTGATGAATGTCTTCTCAGGAGAAGGTGACACTCCTGTCACTCCTCCTCTGTGGCCCAGTTCCTCTCCACTTGTCTGTCACCCTCACCTCATGGTCACTACAATGATGGCCACCAGAGCTATCCGCCTAACACTATCCTCAGCTCCATTTGCCTCCTGGGAAGCCACACCCTAAACAGGCTGCAGAGTGAATGGCTTCGCCCCCAGGATCTGGAGTCAGACTCCAAGTAATAGTTATGTGACCCTGGACAATATGCTTAACCTCTTTGAGCCTCTTCTTTCTCACCTATAAAAGGAATACAAATATCTACTATACAGGTTGTAGAACAGGTGTCTATAATGTGTTTAGCACAGCAAACTTCAGCTCAAAGAACAGACAGCTGGCAGGTAGACACTGCAGGAGTCGGGTGCGCCGTGATCGTTTGTTTATTCTTTAACCCAAGAAGCAGCAGCCACAGGAGAGAGGGCCTCTCCAGGTCCGTGGCTCCCCACAGCTGCAAGGTACAGCCCGAGCGTGAACCACCGCGTCCGTCCGGTGGAACCGACACCTGCACGCAACGTCCTGCAGGGGGCGCGCCTCTCCCACAGGCCTGGGGTCCGCGGAAGGCCAGGCCGCCGGGAGGAAGGCCCCGCGCAGGCTGGGCGAGGCCCGCGGCCGTCCCGGGGCTCTGGCTGGGGGCGGGGGGAAGACCAGCCCCCTGGCCAGAGCTGCTGTGGGGCCTCAGCAGGGGCAGGGAGATGGAACCTGTTGTTGTTTGTGTCTCTTAGCGGCCCTAAGCCTTGCACTCGGGCTGCAGATTTGCAGATTTGCGAGGCAGCGGCCATAGCTTAGACGGAGGCGCCCGCCGCGTCCCCCGGAGGCATCTCGGGACGATTCCAGAGCAGGGAGCACCGTGCAGGGAGCATCGTGCAGGGAGCACCGTGCCGGGAGCACCGTGCCGTCCTCCACGCTCCCTCTCTTGATTTGGAATCCCCCCCCCCACCACGACCATTACACACCTTGGCCCAGCGTGATTCACTCTGAGTGGTGCTAATCCGCTGACTGGCCCAGCTGACGGCCTGAGAAGAGGGAACCCCCGCTGGGCCACCTCTCAGAACCGTAATGAGGGCCCACTAGACAGGAGCCGGCCCTCGGCCTCCTCCCTAGGCCCACAGGTCGTCCGTCCCCTGCACACACCAGGCGCGGGCACACCCGGGCTGCGGCCGGTCCCACCAGCAGAGGCTCTGCCCCGGGTCCCGTGGGCACGGGCAGCGGCACCGGCCATGCCTCCTGCCACAGGCCAGCACGGGGCCAGCGCTCCCAGCTGCGTGGGGGGCTGGCGCCCCAGGCCGCCTCCCTTTCCTCTAGCCGATAGAAATACACGGTGAGCCACAAATGTAGTTTGTAGTATTTTAATAGCCACATTTAAAATGGAACAGGTGAAAAGATTTATTTAACCAATATATCCATAATATTGTTTCAACATGTAATCAACGTAAAAGATTATTCGAGGTTTTTACATTCTTTTTTTGTACTAAGTCTTGAAAAATCCGGTGTGTATTTTACACTTCCAGCACATCTTACCTGGGACAAGCCACATTTCAGGTGCTTAGTAGGCACATGTAGCTTGTGGCTTGTGTATGGGACAGTGCACGTTAGACAGTCACTTCTGGTTCCCAATCTCAGTAAGTTTGTGTTGATTGTCTGGCTTGCAGGCCCACAGTCTCCTGGGAATCCTGCAGCAGCAGTCGCTGAGGGGTCTGAGGACTTTCAGGGTCTCTCCCTGTGTCCCCAACAAGGGAGACTTGGGAGCATCCTGTTGGCCTTGAGGTGTGTGTGTGTGTGTGTGTGCGCACGTGTGATGCTAAATGCCAGTCTGGACCAGGTGGAACCATGGAAGCTTCTGAGCCAGGGAGGGAATGCAGTGAAGTGTGGGTTGGAGCCCATATAAAAAGGACCAAGAAGGAAAAGTTGAGTAAGGAAATTGCCACTCACGGTTGGGAATAAAGAGAACTTGTGACCTTTATTCCCTCTGTGGCTGGTTCCAGAGAGCTCAGCCGGGTGGGGTCCACAGAGAGAAGTGGGCTGAAGGCTTTGAGATGAGAAGCCCAAGAGTCCCCAGGTGCACCTACCAAGGGATTCCAGCGGCTTCTGGAACTGTGACTCTTGAGTTGGGTGAGGTTTTGCTTCTCACTCCCCTTCTGAACTCTGGTCTCCAGGGTCTGAGGGCTGTGCTGTGAGCCCTGGGTTCCTGCAAAGCCAACAAATTCCCAGCCCACTGTGGACCGATGCAGTGCTTCTGTGAGAATTTTAAAAGGCTGTCCTTCTGGAAACATGCAGTCCCTTGACAGATGGTGCCTTGTGCCAAAACATGCCGAGTGTGGGCATGTTTTCACCCCTACGTCGCCCTTGGCCAAGATGCAGCACACAAACCGTATGACCATACGCAGCAGTCCTGCACGATTCCCAGCATTGAGGGAACCTGTACAAACGTGACAAGTCGCACTTGAAAACCACAATGAGTCCCTCCCCCTCATGCCCCAGATCAGGGTCTCAGAGCTATGAGGGGACTGGATAGTAGGGAGGTACAGGTGGGGAGAACGCGCTGGGCCCAGGGGGTCAGAGGCTGACAGGCCCAGCTACAAAGCCCGCTATGTCTTGTCTCCTTGGAGCCCAGGGAACACAACCCTAGGAGGGAGGCAGGACAGAGACTAGAGTACCATTACAACAAAACTAAACTAAACGACCCAGGTTAGGAAACCTGCTCAACAAGGCGCAGCTAATAACCAAGTGGGGGTGATGAGGCAGAATCACAGGGCCGTGATGAGGCACCAGGCAGATGTAGGGAGTGTCCCGGCCCTGACCTTGGGCATTCATTTCACCTTTCTGAGTACCCACTTGCTCATCGGTAACATGGAGATAACTAGAGCTCTTCCTAGGATTTAAGACAGCAATGCATGGGAAGCGCTTAGTGACAGTTCTAGAAACTGGGATGAAGACCCCAGTTTCTTGCTCAGGGAGAGATGTGGACATACTGCGGAGCTCCACAATAGATGAGGATGTCCAGGATGTCAGAAAGTTGCCGAAGTACCAAGCCTGCGACCAAAGGAAGAAGGCTCCGCCACAGCTGTGGGAGGCTGAACTGCACCCCAGGCCCCTCAGGACCAGGTGAGCTGGCCTGCTGGGGGCTCACGCGGTCCCTCCCCAGGAGCTGCTCCATACAAGGCCAAGTTCCTGCCCGGGGCAGCCCCTTGCTGTGACTCTGTGGATCATGGGCCAGGATCACCTGGGGTGGCCCTGGAGAGCGTGAGGCGTCATGTGTGCCCGCAGCTGTGCAGCCAGCTTCGCTCCCCGCAGGTGAGGGGGCAGCCCCCCACTCAACCTGCGTCCTTGAGTCTGCTTCCCCTGTATATGCCTTTCCTCTGAGTGCTGTAACAAATCAGCACAAACTTCATGGCTTCAAACTACACCCATTTATTGTCTTACAGTTCTAGAGGCCGGGACTCTGAAATTAGCCTCAGTGGGCTGCAATCAAGGTGGCAGCAGGGTTTGCTCCTCCTGGAGCCTCTGCTTCCCTGCCTTTTCTAGCTTCTGGGCTTCTGCATTCCTGGACTTCTGGCCCCTTTCTTTTTTTCCCCCCAAAGAACATTTTTTAAAAACTTTTATTTAAGTGAGTTTTTCCAGGACCCATCAGTTCCAAGTCAAGTAGTTGTTTCAATCTAGTTGTGGAGGGCGCAGCTCACAGTGGCCCATGTGGGGATCGAACCGGCAACCTTGTTGTTAAGGGCACCGCGCTCTGAGCCGACCGGCCGCCCCTCGTACTTCTGCTTCCCTTGTCATAGCTCCTACTTCATCCTCTGAAATTCTTGCCTCCCGCCTACGAGGATCCTTGTGGGTACATTTAGGACTCACCCAAATAATCCAGGATAATCTCTCCATCTCAAGATCCTGACTTAATCACATCTGCAAAGTCCCTTTTGCCATATAAGGTAACATTCCCAGGTTCTGGAAATTAGAATGTGGACGTTTGGGATGGGGTAGGGGGCTGCTATTCAGATTACGATACCAAGGAACCAAACCTAAAAAAGTAGCCTTCTCCCTGAAGCTAGAGGCCCAGGGGGACATCCTTATTTCCTTCCAAACATCTTCTTTTTGACGCTCCCCATCAAGAGCAGACAGATTCCAACAAAGAACAGTGGGAGGGATCTGGCGATGGAAGTTCTGCCTCTGGAGGCAGTGAGTCCTAGGGTGTGTGATGATATCCAGCTCCCAGGAAGGCTTGGGGGGGTGGGGGAGTCTTTGAGTTGCAGGACAACGCCCTCTTCTCTCACCGCCTCTGCTCCTCAGTTTTGAAGGTTCGGCTGTCTGTCTCTGGCCTCCACCACGCTCCCTGGTACCTCTGCGGCTGCACACTCCCAGCCTGCGGTATGCAGCGGCCATTGCAAGTCCACAACTCCCCAGACTGTCAGGATGGGTCTTTCTCATTTTCTCACTCCCTTTGATGCCCATCCTGGGGTCAGTGGCCCTGGAGAGCAGAGGTCTCATCTGCTCCCAATCAATCAAATAAATGCTTGCAGCTTGCGGTCATGCTGAGCGAATCCAAGGTGTCAGCTCAGTGCCCTGGCTGTTTTGTCTGAGGGGTGCAGGCTGAGGGGAGCCACTCCCCCGTCTGCTCGCAGCAACCCTCCCCCAGCCCCAGGTGCCTTCCAACAGCTCTCTCTTTTTCCATATTCTTCAAAGTAGTTTATACCCTCTGTATTATGTCTCATTCTCCCATAAGTCAGTCCTCTCTGGCTACTGCCCCTTTCTCTCATGACACCACCCTTCCCAGAGTCACCAGCCACCTCTGTGCTGCCCCGTCCAAAGGCTCAGACCAAAGCCCATCTCTCTTCTGCTCCCCTCTCCCCCACTCCCATTCCCACACCTTAGGCTTCTTGGTCTCTCTTCACAAGGGCATTCTCTGGCCCTGGCCTGAACGTGGACCCCACGTGGGTCAGACTGGAATGCCAGGGGCATGAACATCCCAGGAGGCACCCACAACAAACAAGGGATGAGAGCTGGAGCCTATATACCCCTGCTTCCTTGCCCCTCATGGGACAGTTCTGAGGTGTGTTCTACACATCAGAGGGTCCCCACTGGGACTGGACCCCAGTCGCCCACAGCAGTGGCCTGCTCATTAACACACCCTTGATCGACTTGCCTCTCCATCCTGTCTCACTTCTCTGCTCCTTCACCGGCTTCTTGGAATCATCTTCCAAACAGTGACTTCACCCAAATCCTTGTCAAAATGCCTGTTTTGGGGGAAACCAAACAGACAACAGGTCACGTTACTCTCCTCACTGCTGACCAGAAAAGATCAGGCTCCTGCATTCTCTGTCTTCTAGGTCCTTAATGGTACTGGCGGGGGTCAGCCTCCTCTACACGCCTCCCCCCGTCTCCAGCCTTGTGGGCACCAGCACCACACAGCAGCTGTGTCCCCCCCACACACTTTGGCTTCTGACCTCGGCCTGGAACCCCCTTCCACCCCCCTCTTGTACCTCTGCTTTATCCTCCGCCAGGCATTTGGTCTTGGCAGCCTTCCTTTGGGACCGTGGAGGGCAATCCTTTGGCTCCCTGCCCACTCTAAGGTGAGCATACTGTGAAGTCAGCTACGAGGATGAAGTAGCCAACGTGGAGTGGGGGATTGGCCAGGAGTAGCCCCCACCAGGCCAGCGAGACCTTGTGCTGGGGAGGCCACAGTGAGCCGCTCTATGGCCAGCCCTGTCAGCAGCCCCCACCCCTCCAATGCCCTGAGGCAGGAAAGAAGCCCCTTCTCCTTGTCCAGTCATGTGCTGAAGTCAGCTTGCCCTGTGTTAACCTAAAAAATAAAAGACCTTTCAAAGTGAGAGGCAAACAAGCGTTTATGTGAGGTCAATAAAAATAGCTATTCCGAGATGCACTGATTCAGGCAAAAGCCCAAAAAGTTCTGATTAGGAGACTAAGGTAATGGGCATTTATGAGAAGGGAAACAATTACATCAATAAAAGGACGACATTTCTATTGGATCAGATCACGTAACAGTGATGTTAATTCTAAACAATGTGTTTAATTTTCGGTCTAGTAGTCGTCCGTCCAGTAGTCATAACTGTTTCTTATCTTTGCAAACAGTTTTGGGTTTTTTTGATACGGTATTGCCCTAGGCCCAGTCAAAAGGTTATTTTGCCCTGTTTTACAAATCCAAGATTTGAGGTATAAGACGTGTAAGGCTGCGCGGCAGCTCCAGCTCCACTTTAAGGCAGCTCTGTTTATATTATCGTTTACAACTGGCTGAAAAGAACCAAACGTGCATCTCTTCCCAATTCCTCATTCACTGACATCATGTTGGTAGCTTGAAATCAGCCACAGGGAGAGTATTCACACCACGGAAATTGGCAAATGCTACAAATGAAGGGTTTAGTTTTCTTCAGAGAGCCACCACTACCTTTGTCCCCACTCCCACCCCCACAAGTGGCTCCCATGTGTGATGAAATCCTGACTGTTTGTGTGTTTCTAGCACAGGTCCAGGCTCTGAGCTTCCCTTGAGAGGCAGGGCAGAATCGGCTTAGAGGAGGGGTATCGACTGGGCAGCACAATGCCAGGGTAGACGTGAAAGGAGCCAGGAACCAGAGCGCAGCCAGGTGAGGCAGAAACCAGAGCAGGAAGGAGCTGCAAGACCAGGGCCAGGGCCATGTGTGCCTGTGTGTGTGTGTGTGTGTGTGTGTGTGTGTGTGTGTGTGTGTGTGTGTGTAAAAGACACAGACAGCAAGGGAGAGACAAAGAGACAAGACAAAGATAGAAAGACACGGAGAGACAAAGCAAACACAGGCCAAACAAACAAAAAGCACAGAGGGAGGGAAGAAGACAGAAGTCTCCATTCTGCAAATGGAGACAGAAGCAGAAACAAAGAGAAAGAGAAATGGAGAAAGCCAAGGGCAGAAACAGAAGAATCCAGTGGCAAAAGTGCAAACTGGGGAGTGATGAGCAAAGACGGTTAGCAGTACGAGCGGGCCCAGAAGCGTGGCCAGGCCCTACTTCTGCAGCGTTCAGGCTCATGGGACATGGGGGCAGCTGGCAAGAGAGGCCTGAGAACAGCCACCAGCCACAGTGTGATACCTCCTTAGGTGTCAATCAACTACTTGATTCAAAGATGTAAATGTTTGATTGTTTCTTCAATTTAAACACTAAATCCCTCAGTAATTCAGTAATGCATTGCCCAATTACTCACATGACGAGCGATTTTAAATTAGGTAAAAAATATTTAGGCAATTAAATTGCTAAGTGATGTGATTGTTTCTGAGAGAAATTCCCTCAATGCTCCCCTGAGTTTGCTATTCCCTCTTCTTGGGGCGGGATGTGCAGATTTAGAGCTCTGCTTCGTGGTTCTCCCAGCTGAATTCAGCACGTCCTGGAGGTTACAGGCTCCTGGGTTCACTTCCTCCGGCTTGCCCAGAGATGTAAGACTGGTGGGAAAAGAACAAATGCGCCTATCTTTTTCCAGTTCTACATTAAGTGGCATCATGTTGGTAGCTTCAAATTGGTCGTGGGGGTAGTATTTACACCATGGAAATTGGCAACTGCTATAAGCCATGGCTTTTTTCCTCTTCAGGTGAGTGCCTTCACTCATCGCCCAGCACCACCAATCTGTGGCTCCCAGGTGTGCAGACTCCTGAACATGCTTCTGAGTTTAACAGCATTGGTTCCAGGTCCCAGCTGTGAGCCTCCCTCAGGGGGCAGAGCAGAATCCATGGGCGGGGAATCAAGTGCCTAGATGGACCTGCTGAGGCCCGTCCCTGGCCTCTGTCCCCCAGGTCCTTGTGCCTGCCCCCAGGCAGTGTGATTTGGAGGGAAGGGCATAAGCCTAAACATCAGACAAGGTGTCACCAGCAGTGCGGACAGGATGGGCCACGCAGGTCTCCTGGGCCGCAGCCCAGTGGCCTCTCTGCCAGCCTAGGCTGCTCAGATTCAGTCCCAGAAAGTTTATTGTGCTACTTCCACATACAGAGAGGTTTGGTTGTCATTTCTAACTGTCCAATGCCTTCTCAGGAAGCTGACTCCTCGTGCCTGGTGGCCCTTTGTGCTACTCAGCTTGAAGGGTTTGGGGAAGCAAATTATGGGGATGGGAGACCTGAGTGGGGAGAAGGTGGAGACAGGCTGGAGAGAAATGCCAAAAAAGCATTTCAAGTGTTGCTGTGGGCGTCCTCCTGTGCAAGGGAAGGCAGGCGCTCACCTCTGCTCCTCTTAGGTGGGTGGCTGGGGGGAACCAAGCCCAAGGCACACCTATAGCAAGGGCTTCCATCTCCCCTCAGGAGAAAGAAGAGGGAAGTCCTGGCCCACTGTGAGGGGCAACTGAGGTCAAGTAAATCAGAGGGAGACCGAGCCCCTGACCCCATCCAGGATGTATTTGCTGAGAGACTGTCCTTGAATCTGAGCTGTACTAAGTACTGGTCGGCAAGGCCTCAGCACTCCCAGGCGCGAATGACTCATGGACCATCGTCATGACCCCAACCAGCCACAGTTCTATGCAAAGCAGGTGATGGAGACCCAACTCTGAGGGCAAGGGCCCTGGCCAGGCAGCTTGGCATCTCATATTCTCTGTCTCTCTCTGTCTCTCTCTGTCTCTCATTCTCTCTCTGTCTCTCTCTCTCTCTCTCACTTTCTCCCTCCATCCCCCCCAAAAATCCGGGCCCTCACTCCCCGTCAGCTAACTAGCCCACAGCAAACAGCTAAATATAGCCCCTTATTCCTTGACGCCTACCAGCCAGCCACAAAGTGTCCATCCAGTTTCATGTCTCAGCTGTGCTGTTCTAGCCGTCAGCCATCTGCTGCTCCTGGAACCTCACTGGGCTGTTCTCCAGACCAGATTTGGTGGGGTCTGCACTGAGGAAAACACAGTTTGAGAGGACCAGTTTAGAAGATATGAAACCAGCATAGACTTTGGGATTAGAGACTAGGGTTCAAATCTTAGCTTCACCACTTCCTTGCCTGTGACTTCAGGCAAGTTACTTAACCTGCCTGAGCCTCACCGCCCGCATCTGCACAGTAGGGCTGATGTTGCCTGGCTCATTGGACTGTGGATGGTCCACTAGGATAGCAGGTGTGAGCTTCTAGCCAAGACCTGGCACAGAGAGAGCTGGATAACTGTCCATCCCTTCCCGTCTGTCCCACAGCCATTCTTTGCCTCTCCCGTAGTACAATAGGAGTTATAAAATTATAATGCCTGCCCAGAAAATGATTTTACTGAGAACTGTAAAAGCAGTGGCTTGGTATGGACAGAGTATCTGTCCCTATGCCCTGGCCCTGAACTTCCTCTTTGGCACTGTGGGGCTGTCAGATGTGTTCCCTGGGGGAACCAGACACAGACACACACACACAGAGGGCATGTGCACACCTGTCAGCTTAGGGTGCAGGTGCCCAGGCCACAGGCTGACTGGGGCAGGAGGGAGCTGCCAGGAGTGTGCAATCCCTGGGGGTCAGCGGCCTCTGCTCTGTCCTCCTGGCCAAGGCCTGGGCCCTGGGTGTGTGAAGAGGCTTTGGCGCCCTCTACTGACAACGGCTCTGCCTGGAGCCCGCATCAGATTTGTCAGACCTGTGTAGCAAGCCTTGGGTGCCTGGGGGACTCCCTTCCTTCTAGTGTGGGAAGAGGGAAAACCAGGAGGGATGAAGAGAAAGGAGGTGGCGAGTCAAAGGGCCGCTTCTGTCCTCAAAGCCACCAGGACGGAGGACCCCACTGTGCAGCCGCTCCACTGAGCACAACCAGCTGCTCAGAGCAGAATCACCTCCTTAGGTGCTCCTACAGACCTTGTGGAGACTTCTCGGTAACACAACCAGGCCCCAGGGGGTTCCCAGGCTCTGGCTGAGGTGTCTGTAAGTCCACACGACAGAACAATACCCTGGGCCCGGAAGATTTGTCTACCTTCTCTGTAAATGGAGGTGGAGGTAGGAGAACTTGACAGTAAAAAAAGGTGGACAGTACAAAAAGCCAGACAGCGGGGGCAGAGTGCCAGTACCACCCCCGTCGCCGTGTGACTGGGTACCTAACCTCCCCAGGCCTCTGCATCCACAGCCTCAGGATGGATGGAAATGATACAGGGGCTGTGATGATTACATGAAAACTCACCCAGGGCACCACCCAGGGCCTGGCACCCAGCAGGTAGCCAAGAGACGCAGCTATTATTATTCCCACTGTGTCTTCCTTGCCACAGGCTTCATGAGGGCTGCAGGGCGCAGTGGCACCAGAGCCTCTGCAGCTTGCGTGGCTCCCTGGCAGGTGGAGGGATGGTGGGGTGCTCGGAGTCCCATTTGTGCAGAAGGACACGGTGTCAGCCAGTCACTGCTTGTCACTCCCTGCCGGCATCCACCTTCTTTCTCCTGGATGTTCTTTCCCTGCTCCCTGCAGGCTGCCCTCCTGGGCCAGTGTCTCTGGCGTGGCATGGCCAGTGACGCCCTTCTCAGGGATATTTAGACTTGGAGCCACCAGGAGCCAGTTCTGTCTCATGGCAGAACTTCCACAATTCAACACTTGGAAGCCATCAGTGGCCATATTTCCTGTCTTGTGGACAAAACCAGTCCTCGGTGAGAGGAAAGAATGAGGCTGGCCTGCAGCAGGAATGGAAAACGAGGGCTTGGAGAGGTTTTATGGCTCTAGATGTCACTCAGGGCCACCTGTGTCACCATCCCTCCTCCGGCTCGACTACTGGACTCTTACTTATAAGATTCTGTGACATGCTCCAGGACCCCTACAGTAGACCCCCACTCTGCTGAAGTTGGTATGAGTCGGGCTTGTGACACTTAAAAGCAAAGGGACAAGGACATGCTCCTCAACTCCTCGGTCCCCTACCTCCTCTTTGCCTTCACTCACAGATGTTTCCATCCCACATTTGTGTACATTCTCTACCCCTAAAAAGTTCCAAAGCTGTGTTTTTTTCCCTTTTGCTTTTAATAAAGTGTTTTTCAAGGAACATGTTTGTTGTAGTCTCATATTGTTGGGGTATAAACGTGAAATTGTTTTCTAACAGCTTCTCCTCTCGCCCATCTAGGTGGCAGGGCTCTTCATGACATCATGGCTGCACCTTAAAAGTCCGCTGCCATCTTCATCTGCTGGAACAGTCTCATGTCAGCAATCAACACTCGTTCCTGCTCATCTCCTGCAGGCATCCCCACCTCTGCTCGGACAGAGTGGTGGCCATCCTGCCCCTCTCTTCTGGGACCTCTGGGAACAAGACCAGGGGACGGATTGGAAACTCGCAAGACTGCCCTCTCCTGAGTGGATTATCACTGTTTCTCTGGCTACTCTGACTATCCTCTGTTCAAAAGCTAACTCCCTCTGGAGGGCCTGTGTGTTCTTTGAAGCCCTGGAGTGAGGCCCTCCTGGGCAGGCACCAGCATGACAGCTGAGCCCCGCTACCTCACGCAGTGCTCTCTCCACCCCACCATCTGTCTCTTATTTGCCTTTTCCCCCACTCAGGCAGCTCAAGGTACATCACAGAGTCCACAAGTAAAGCAGACACCCACCTGGGAGATGACATGTTTATCTCACCTTACAAGAAATTCCCTGTGGCTTCGGGGAGGGAAAGCACCTCCTTTTGCCCCCCAAAAGGAGAGAGAGTAGCCTCTGCCACAAACACTGCACCTCCCACATGGCAAATGACACCCCGAATCCTGCTCTTTTTACACTCACTGCCGGGCGTGGAGGGTTGGGGGGTGGGGGTGGGGGTGCTGAGAAAAGAACCAGTGCCTCCCTCCTGCAAGCCCTATGGAAGGGAGATGGTAAGAGTCTTCGGATGTAGGGACACAGGAGCCCTGGTGTCTTTCCTACTCAATTTGGGTCCTAATTGCATTGCAGGACAGGAGGAAAAGTGCCGTGCAACGTTCCGTTATGCTGGCGCATGGCTCTCCTCCCTCCTGGAGCCCAGATGGACTGATCAAAGGACTATGAAAGAAGAGAAGGCTCATTCCCACACCAGGAATGCTGGGGGCTCTGTGGGGAATGTGCAAGACCCAGATCTGAGGGAGACCCCCAGGGTACTCCCAGTGCACCAGGAATAGCAAGCAAAGGACACCCTGGCAGCCTCTGTGTACTGCCCCAAGTGTGGAGGGCAGGGGTGAGGCACAGGTTTGCAGAGAACATGTGGGTGCTGTGGATCGACAGTGTAGAAGGAGCTTAGGGGCACGTGATCGGTAGGCCAAGTAGGTCACTGCGGGGAGCGCTCCCTCAATCAGTTTCTCTGATACTGTGTTTCTTCTATCCGACAGGGTGGGCACAAGCCTTGTCGTGGTGACATCGGTTACCAAGAGGAGCAGCCTGCCATATAACTGGCCCCTGGTCCAGAGGCAAGGTTCCCCACTGTGCCTGCCCCCAGTCAACTCCCACCACTTTCCCGCCACGAGGTCCCCAAGCTGGTCATGGCCCGGAAATGTTCTATTTGAGTGGAGAAAGAACAGGACACACACACCCTGCAACCAGCTAGACCCACAAGTCAACTCTGGAGATGGTGGGGGGCATATGTCACCGATAATTTGTGTTCACAGTCAACTGGTGACACAAGTTTGCATTAACCAGTCCTTCTGCCTAAAATATGACAAGACAATTGGGGAGACATCCAATTGTCTTGGTGGATGGTGAGCTAAAGAGAATCCACTTGGGGAAAATAATAAGACACTAGAAACCCTCATTTCTTAAGCAGGAGTAAAAGCAAACACATACCGGCACGCGCACACATACACTTGCAAACACACATGGTCTTTCAAAAGACTGTATTGTGAAAGGAGAATGTGTCCCTGAAAGGGCAGAGAGAAAGAATCCCTTTGAAAAAGATTTCTCACAGCAACCCAAATAACTTTCAGACCACATCTGCTTTGTACCCACTTCATTTAATTAAAATGTGAACTCTATGAAAGGAGAGTTGAAAAACAAGATGGAAAAAATGAAACGAGAAAGTTATTGGCTGAGAGGTAGGAAAGCAAAACATGTAAGAGAAAGGCTGTGAGGAAACTAAAAATGCAGCTGCAAATTTAAAATTGCATTACGATGGTAAAGAACAGACTGGAAACTTCAGAAAATTCAATGTGTAAATGTGGAGGACAGATAAGAGTTCTCTGGGAATGCAGAGGGAAAGCCCAAAGGGATAAAAATTAAGAGACAGAACCCAGCAGACACCAAGGCGCAAGGAAGAAACTAAACAAAGGAAAGAAAACCAAGGATCAAAGAAGAAAGGAGACAATACTTCAGAGCTGATGAAAACTCTGAGCCTATAAAGTTAAAAGGTTCCTTTTTATCTCAGTCAAATTAATGAAAAGAAACAAATACTTAAAAATACCATGCAGGATTTTGTCCATTTTAAGAGTAAAGAAATAATCCTATAAGTACGCATGCTGAGGGGAAAATCTACATTTTTGAAAACGTGTAATTGGAAGAGAGATTCCATAGAATGTTGGGAAGTGCTTATATTCGAGGGGGGAACAAAATCTGTCATAAAAATAAAATAAAATAAAAATAAAAAAACTTGGAAAATACCGAATGAAGAGAAAAAAAAGACAAGATCTTATACTGAGGCTTTTTCGTGGTTTTAAAATGTCCATGCATACTGTTAAATGAATGCTGTTGGCAAGCATGGTTTCCCGAATGCGTTCGATGATGAAACCCTTTTCCATCGACTGGATGGGAAGAGCGGTGCTAGGTGGAATGCACTTTAAAGGCCACTCTTCTACAGAATTTTGAGAGATCATAGTTGTGACCTAAAATTTCCACACTCTGCCAGGGGCATTCAGGCATGAAGATGGTGGAAGGGTCTTTCCTACATGCCAGACTTAGGATACGTGCCACGTGTGGCTCTGCCTTCCATGGGGGAGATGCTCAGAGATGCACTCTTGGCAAGCAGGAAAGACTCAAAATAAGGGATATCATAGTAAACAAACAAGTCAGTATGGGGAAGTTGTTAAAAGACCTGGAAGTGCAGGTTAAAACCTTGTTAGCCACATGACTTGGTATGTATCTGTCAGGGTCCAGGCACAAGACAGAAGCCACACCAGAAACCACATTCTTTCTCCCTTGTCCCTGCCCCAAGAGGCTGCACCCCAACGGACTGACTCATCCCCCAGGCTTTCTGGGGGGGTTGTAGGCAGGAGACTGAAGGCTGGGTGGAGGGAAAGGTTTGTGTATCCTTCCTGCTCCCTCCCTACTTTGGTGTCCTCTTTCTGGCAGTGGCAGTGTCCCCAACCTCCACTCTCAAAGGTTCCACTGTCTCTGGGCTCCAGTCACACTGGTTCCTCCATTCTCTGCAATTCTGGGGATGGTAATGGCTCCCGGTTTTTGCTAGTCCCCAGTACCTCACCATCGCCCTTCACCTTATCCACACTTCTATGAGTAGACCCCAATTAAAGTCTCTATTTAAACCATCTTGGGTGAGTGTTTCTTGACAGGACCTTGACTCACACACTTCTCAATTCTTATTGTAAAGCCAGATGCTAAATCTGATACTAAAATTGGACCAATGGCACAGAGAAGGACAGAATGAATGAACGAGTCATTCACTAGTCTCTTCTCTATGTAGTAAATGTAAAGTCCTAATACAAATTTAATCAGATCGAGTCCAACAAATTAAAAGAATACACCATGAGCAAACATTCCTGGAATGCATGGATGATATTATGTCAGAACTGAAGTAAACGGATTACCACAGCAACAGGTCAAAGGAGAAAGAGCATTTTGCACGCTGAATCGATGTTTGGTAAATGTCAACAACCATTCCTGATTTTCTTTTAAAAAGCTCTAGCGAACTGGAAATAGAAGTATACTTATTTCACATGATTAAAAAAACATTAGCTCAAACCCACAGCCAATATCAAAGAGTGAAATGCAAGCATTCCCATTAAATATGGGAACAAGACAAAGATTTCTACTATCTTGTTATTCAACATTGTTCTAAAGATCCTAGCTAATGAAATTAGACAGAACAAATATAAAAAGAGTAAAACAAATTATAATTATTTGCAAATATAACTGTCTTCTTAGAAAAGCTAGGAGAAGAAATACAAAATTATCAGAATAGAAGATTTTAGTAAAGTGGCCAGTTATAAAATGACAGCAGAAAAATTAATCTTTTCCACTTTCTAATAGCATGATGATAAAACATGATGAAAAAAATGGTGATGCGTTAGTTTTCCATTGCTGCATAACAAATTACCCCAAAAGTTTGGTGGTTTGAACAGTTATTATCTCACCATTTCTGTGGGTCAGGGATGTGGGTGTGGCCTAGCCAGGTTCTTTATCTCAGGGTCTCGCACATGGTGCCATCAAGTTGTTAGCCAAAGCTGTGGTCTCATCTGAAGGGTCAAGTGGGAAGCCCACTCATGTGGCTGTTGGCAGAATTCCACTCCCGCAGTTGTTGAGCTGAGGGCCTCAGTTCCTTGCTAGTTGTTGACCAGAAGCCCCCCCAGTTCCTTGCCACAGGGGAGTCCCGTAAGGCAGCTCACAAGGCAGCTGGTTTCCTCAGAGCAGGCAGGTGAGGGGGCTCTAGCAAGACAGCAGTCAGCCTCCGAGCCGCTAATCTCAGAAGTAACACCCCATCACTTGTTGCCACATTCTATTCATGAGAAGTGAGTCACGAGGTCCAGCCTACACACATGGGGAGAGGATTGAACAAGGCAGTGTAATCCAGGGATCATTGGGAGCCATTTCAGAGGCCGCCTCCCACAGATGCCATTGCTCTATCTTCTGAAAAGAAGCACCACACACAACTATATACTCAACTATGAACTAAAACTGCACTGAAGAACAACAATGAAAAAGGCCTTAAAAATAGAAAGATATGCTATGTTCCCAGATGGAAACACTCAATGTTGCAAAGTTGATTATCACATTAAGCTATACATTTAATCCAATTCCAATTCCTAGAGGGCTCTTTTGCTTTGTTTTTGTTTAATTTGGAAAAAAACAATCTAGAGTTTATCTAAATGATAAACTCTAAAAAGAGTAATTTTTTAAAAATAAAGGGGACTTGTAACAATTATGAAAGTAGGGTAATGTCAGTGTAAGATTCCCTGATAGGCCAGTGGAACAGCATAGAAAACCCAGTCAAACACACAAAAATCTTCAGTACATGATAAAACGGTCTTTCCGATCACTGGGAAATAATGAATTCCTTTATGATTCATGTTGGAATAGCTGCTTAATTTATTTTACAGTTATGCTCTTACCTCTCCCCATAGATGTAAATAGTTAAATTAAAAAATGAAATGAAATCATAAAATCATGGAAGAAATTTTAATCAAAAATGTATATATTCTTGGTGAAGACAAAGGTCACACAACTGTAAAGTCTGAGATCATAAAGGAAAAATTAACAATTTGACAGCTTAAAAATAAAGTACTTTGAGGGATGACCGGTAAGCTCAGTTGGTTACAGCGTGGTGCTGATAACACCAAGGTTGCCAGTTTGATCCCCACATGGGCCACTGAGCTGTGCCCTCCTTAAAAAAAAACGAAAAATAAATAAATAAATAAATAAATAAATAAATAAAGCACTTTGGTACATCAGAAAAGTATTAAAAATATTGATGTAAATGATAAATTTTAAAAATTAATTGCACAATATGTAACAAAGAGTGCTACATGAAAAGATGCTATCAAGTATATTATACATTATAAATCAATACTAAACAGATGAACATTACAATAGAAAAATCATTGAAGAATACGAACAGGAAGTTCACCGTTCATTCATTTATTAGACGGATATCTACTGAGTGCCTTTGAAATGCCAGACAATTCTAGGCACTGGGACACAACAGTGAACAAGACAAGAGGGTACCTCCCCTGGACCCTACATTCCAGTGGGGACAGACAGACAACAAACAAATCAGTAAATTATGGAGTATTTTGTAAGGTGGTAAGTACTACTAGTCAAAGAAAAATAGGAGTAACTAAGGTGATTAGGAGTGAGGCATGGAGGGGAAGTGTCAGTGAGAAGGTAACATTTGAGCAAAGCCTTGCACAAGTTCAGGGAGCTGGCTGGGGGGGGGGGGAGGCAGGTTAACAGCTCAGGTGTAGCAGAGGAATGGGGAGACCAGTGTGGCTGGAGCGGGGAGAGCGAGGGCCAGCTGGGGAGGACCCTGCAGGCCATTATGAGGGCTTTGGCTTTTATTCCCAGTGAAATGGGGAACCATCGCTGGGTTTTCAGCAGAATAACATGGTGATTTGTGTCTTAAAAGGATCATTTGGGGGGCCGGCCCGGTGGCTCAGGCGGTTAGAGCTCCATGCTCCTAACTCCAAAGGCTGCCGGTTCCGGTTCGATTCCCACATGGACCAGTGGGCTGTCAACCACAAGGTTGCCAGTTCAAGGGATGGTGAGCAGAGCCCCCTGCAACTAAGATTGAACATGGCACCTTGAGCTGAGCTGCCGCTGAGCTCCCCAATGGCTCAGTTGGTTGGAGTGCGTCCTCTCAACCACAAGGTTGCCAGTTTGACACCCGCAAGGAATGGTGGGCTGCGCCCCCTGCAACTAGCAACGGCAACTGGACCTGGAGCTGAGCTGCGCCCTCCACAACTAAGACTGAAAGGACAACAACTTGAAGCTGAACGGCACCCTCCACAACTAAGATTGAAAGGACAACTTGACTTGGAAAAAAAAAGTCCTGGAAATACATGCTGTTCCCCAATAAAGTCCTGTTCCCCTTCCCCAATAAAATCTTTTTAAAAAAAGGATCGTTTGGGGTACTGTCTTAGAGTTGACATCTTGTGTACAAATAAGAAGCAGGAAAACCAATTGGGAGGTCACTGAACACAAGACAAACTGCTTCCTCTCACCAGTGATCAAAGATATGCAATTTTAAAAATGTATTCACTTGTTTTTAACTTATTCAATGTTTAACGCCCTTCTAAGAAGATAGTACCCCGTGTTGATAAGGGCAAGGGCACTCCTGGCAGGTAAATGGAGACCACTTTCTGGGGGCAGCTGGGTAACCTGTGCCAAACCCTCAGAAACCTTCAACCCCTTTCACCAGAAATCCAATTTCCAATAAATTAATGTGAGGGACTAAAAATGGCTGTTGCTCATTGAGTGTTTGTATGCACCAGACTCTGTACTAAATACACCCCTATGTCACCATGTTTAAATCTTTATCATTATTCCCACTGTACAGAAACAAAAAAGGCACAGTGAGTCACACAGGTCACACCTACGGGCTGGAACCAAACCCAGGCCCCCTGAGGCTGCTGGCTACAGGGATCCTTGTTCAGGGGTGTTCATTGCAGTATCGCTTATAGGAGAGAAAAACAACATGGAATCAACAACGGGAGTTTGCATTCAATTATCATTTACCCACATAGTTCAGTCATTAAAACTCGTGTGGAAGAAAAATGGTTTTTCGTGTAGCCAGGTGCTGACACAGGCAGGCAGCACTGCAAGACGCTTCCTGTTAGGAGGTGCCAGCTGCTGTGACGTTCCACTTCCCATCTAGGTGGTAGCTCCATAGGTGCGTTCACTTTGGGATCATTCATCACGCTGTACACCTTCTGTACTTTTCTCTGTGTTACAGTCAAGATTTTTTAAAGTTTGTTTTTTTAATTTAAGTTGCCAGATGCTTCACCTGGGGGAACACAAACAAAATCTGCGGAGCAGGTCTTCTGGTGTCAGAGACATCACTAGTCCCTTTGGTCATGTAGACATAAGGCTGTCACACCTGCTCCACAGGGTTTGCTACCAACAATTATTGGTCCAAGAAAGTCTGGTCCTTCCAACACCACCAGAAGTGGCTGCCTCCTGAGTAGACAGAAATAAGGCAACCCTACCACTCCACCTTCCCATGTCAACCAGTGGTCCAAATGCCCCACCTGAGATCTGTCAGTGAAACTGAAGATCTGACTGGGGGCTCAGGTCCAGTCCTGGAGGACATGAGGTTCTAATAGTGGGGGAGCTGAGGCTGCAGCCTGGCCTGCCCGAGCCAGCCCCAGACAGAGGGCACTGCTCCAGTGAACTTCTGAGGCCCTGAGTCTGACATCGATTCTATTCAAAAGGCGTGTCCTTAAAGGCAGTTCTGGGTGAGATGAGATGAAGGTCATGGGTATGGAGTAAGCTCCTGCTGTCTACCACAGGACTGGAGTGTAAGTGACCCCCACGCCCCACCCTCAGGTATCCGCCAGGAGCTCAGTCTTGCCCACCTCGGGGCTCGAAGGGGAAGGGGCCACAGGGTGATGAAAGAGGAGTGGAGACAAGATATTAGCAATCTCTCCCTTAAAATATTTTGTAGCTTTTCATTTCAGATTATGAAAGAAATATGTCAATGGTAGGAAATTTAGAATACAGAATAGAAAGTGTAGCTGTCATGACTCACTTCCCTTTTCAGTATTCATATTGACCACAGGCCCCCGCCTACCCAGATGAGGAGGAGGTCAACGCCCCACCTCCCGCCCCCCCCTCTTTCATCACCCTGTGGCCCCTTCCCCTTCGAGCCCCGAGGTGGGCAAAACTGAGCTCCTGGCGGATACCTGAGGGTGGGGCGTGGGGGTCACTTACACTCCAGTCCTGTGGTAGACAGCAGGCGCTTACTCCATACCCATGACCTTCATCTCATCTCACCCAGAACTGCCTTTAAGGACACGCCTTTTGAATAGAATCCATGTCAGACTCAGGGCCTCAGAAGTTCACTGGAGCAGCGTCCTGGGGAGGGAGCCCTGACCCCAGCCCACGACAGGTGACAGGCGCAGCTGTCAGCATCCCCAAGGGCGAGCTCCTTCCTCGCCCACCTCCATGCTCACCTGCCCAGACCACCTGCCTCCCCCACCACAAGGAAAGACGCAAACTGCTTGTGTTGGGCAGAAAGTGGAGAGCAAGCCACCTCACAGTAAGCGACACGAGGAGAGTCACAGATGGACAGGGATGGGCCGACAAACGGAGGCTGAGGAAGATAGAAATGTCTCTCAACGGTCTCAGAAAGGCAGCGCAACGTCTTCGCCTGCACTTAGGACTCATCACTCTGTTCCTTCTGTTCACTTGTGTCACCCTCACTAGCCTGTGAGCTCTTTGGGGACCAGACAGGTCTGCTTCTCTCTGTAACTCCCACAGCTGGCTCAGTTGCCCAGGGAACACAATGATGGAGGGAGTAGACAGATAGGGGATCTTTGGGAGAAACAACAGCAGACAGAGACAGAGTGAGAGAGACACGGGAGAACAGAGACTGCAAGACCCAGAACAGAGGGAGACAGAGGAAAGGGGGGGAGGGAGGGAGGGAAAGATGGGGGAGTGTATTGAAAACAGAAACAAAAAAAGCTAGAAAGACCCAGAAAGACTCAGAGAGACCCAGAGAGAAAGTTTAACGTAGAGAGGCAAGAAAACAAAAGCAGAGAGCGGGGTGTGGGGAGAATGGAGAGAAGAGCCTTCCCTTAGCCTTGCCAGGCAGTTGTTAGTCAGAACCATTGGTTTCCCGCCTCAGTTTCCCTGCTAGTTGTCCAGGGTTAGCCGGGCTGTAGCCTAAGGGACTGGGCACCCTGAGGTCTTGCCAGCCCTCTCCTCTGGGCAAGGGACTCCTTCTCCCCACTGCATGCTGGCTGAGATCCACCCGCACCTTGACGGAAGGGGCTCTCCCACCCACAGACCCCAGCCATCAGCTTCAGCCAAATCCCTCTACCAAGGAAAGGCCAGGATGACCCTCTCCTCCATCTGACCATCCCTTGCTTCTACCAGCCCCCAGGGGCTGGAGGGAGTGAGGACGAGAAAAGGGAATGTACCACTCATTGGGCCCTAGAGCCATGCCTGTTTCTTGGGAGGGGGAGAAAGTCACAAAGGGGGAGAAGCTGGCTGCACTGGGGGCTGAGGGGACCGAGTGGCCTTAATACCCAGTGTGTTATATCAGCACTGGTATTTCCAATTCCCCAAGAACCACGGGGGAGGGGCCCAGAGAGGCCCTCGCTGGGAGGGAAAACGGAAAGGGAGGTGGCCAGAGCCACCAAATTTCCCTGGGTCCTAGAGATGGGTGGTTTCCTTCCCTTCCCTCCCCTCCCCTCCCCTCACCCCATCTGTCTCTGACCTCACCTCCCCCACTTCCGGGCTTCTCTGCAGTTCCAGCCCTGAAGAGAGACACTTTCAAGCCAAAGGGCCGCGCAGCCCCCTCCACGGGCCCCTCCAGGCTGCCTGGGCTCCGGGGACCAAAGCCCCACTGCCTCCCCCCAGCTGTGCCAGATGTGTGTGCGGGGGAGGGGTGAGCAAGCGCGGGCCCAGCTGGCAGTGGTCACTTGGTGGTCTTCTCCCTGCTTAGTCAGCCGGTTCTATGCCAGCTGCCAGGCCTCCCCACTCAGCACTTCCTCTGGCCCACTTTCCAAAGGCAGTGGCTAGGGCTTCCATTCCCCATTCAGCACAAACCCTATCCATGGCCTTTCCTGAGCCACCACCCCACCAGGTGCCAGGGCCTGGGCTCACCAGGCAGCGATCATGGGAGGAGGGGAAAGCCCAGCCCTGCCCAGTGTGGGAGACCTGGGGCAGGGGCACTAAAGCCTGCTTTACCCTTTTCCCTCTACAGAGGGAAAAGAAACATTCTGACCCACAGTGGGCCTCCTGGTCCTTTTCCTCTGCAAAGCAGTGAGGCATGCCATGACTGCTGTCCCTTTTCTGCTCCCCAATCCCTCTGCTGGTCAGGCCAGATGCCTCCTTGCTCCCCCACAGATTTTCCAGAGCCTGGAGTTTCATCACAAGGGCAAGGGACACTGGCCACTCTGTGAGAGCCCCAGCGACAGATCAGCCAGCCCAGAGCTGAGTACACAGTAGGTGTTGAATAGAGTTCTGCACGACTGACAAGCTCTTGCAGCCCTATATCACTGGCCCTCCAAGGTTCCTTGAGACTGGTTTCTAGCACTAGGGACTGGCAACAAGCCTTGAGTCTTAAAATAGTGAGTGTGAATCCTGGCCTGTGGGACAAGGCCTCCAGAGGAGCTGCTCAGCTCCAGCCCAGCCTGGGGATTCAAGCCCTCATGTGACCTGAGCTGTGCACCCTCTACAGACTGCCCAGGCCTCTCTCAGACCACCACTCTGCAGGTGTCAGCCGAATGATGCCAGGACACTTCCAGCCACCAAGACAATGCCTGGCCCTGTGTAAAGAGGTGGAATCACATAGGCTCCCTTGGGGTCCCCGAGCTGCTGGGCCCGGTCAGCCACTGTGGGAGACCGATTGAAGGGAGAAAGAGGTCAAAGGAAGGGCATGGATTGGAGGGAAGAGGACATGCCCCAGGGAAGGAGTTTTGCCTTGTTCAACTTCACCTTGGGCAAGGAAGGATGCTGAAGACAGGTAAAAACAGGAAAGGAACAGGGGGAAAGGAGGGTGGAGAGACACCCTTAGGAGATGAACTCCTCCCTTCTTTCACCAGTCTGGAGGAAAAAAAGAAAATAGTGGCTACATACCTGGGTACTTTTCATCCTCCTCTCATTTTCATCCTCCCAAATATGCCACAAGAAAGGTATTGCCCCCAGGTTATAAATGAAGACGCTAAAGCTCTGACAGCTTAACTGGTTTTCCTGGGCTGTGGCCGTGGCCAGGCCAGGACCCAGGCTCAGTCATCCTGGGTCCTCAGGTCTCCATTCTCAGCAGGGAGCTGGCAGGGCCTGGCAGCTCTGGCCCTGGAAGACTTTGCAGAGGCCCAAACTATGTTCAGAGCAGTTTATTCAAACAGAGCCTAACAGGAAACTTGGCTTCTCTGACTCACTCTGATTCGACCTTATTGGAAAAAAAAGAAAGAAAGCGGAGCGGGAGCCAGCAGCGGGTAGGGTTTCATGCCAAGAGCTGGCTCTGAGTTAGAAGCCAGCTGAGCATAATGGCCCGTGCCTTGATCTCCCCACTGCTCAAAAGCCCTGAGGTGGCCCCTGCCCCCTGCCTGGCTTGAGAAAAGGGGCTCTGCCTTCTCCACTCTAGGCCAGTGGGGCTCCCCTACTTCTGTCCTCCCTCCCTTCCTCCTCTTCCCTTCCCCTCCCGCCTGGGGGTACCCTGAGGCCTGTTTCCACTTCACCTCCTCCTCTCCTGGCGCTGCTGCCCATCTGGCTAGCGGGAGGGCCCTACAGGACCCCAGGGATTCCAAGCAGCTGAGGCCAGCACTGCAGGGGGCAGGCAGGAGGGAAGGAAGGCTTAACCCTCCAGGCCCCGGCCCTGGGTAAGCTGGCTCCGCAGGCAGCTTTGTGTACTAAGCCAAACTAGTCACTCCTTGCAGGAGTCCTGTCTGGAGCCTGAAACCAAACTCCACACTGGGGAGCTGAGGGGCCAGTGTTGAATGGATGCTGGCTAGGTTATAAACATTTAAAGGTGGATAGATGCCCTAAGTCACCTGAACCAGGTTTCATCCTAAAGCACACTGTGATGGGTGAACAAATGCTAGCTAGGGGGAAGGGGTCCAAGGACCCCCAAGAACTGTGCACTCTGGCTGTGTCTTCCTAAGGTGGGCTCCAGGAGCTCTCAAAGTAGAAGGGTAATCTGCAGGGGTCAGTTTAAGGGAAGGGTCTTTCTACTTGGTTTATAAGCACGAGAGGGGGTTTTCTGCTCTCCAGTTCCCAGGAGCAAGGTTGGAGAAGGCAGAAGGCAGCCCAGAGGAGGTATTCAGAGTGAGATTTCTTGGACACCAAAGTTCAAATTTCTAGGACCCCTCCTCTCTCCTCTGTCCCCAGAGGAAACAGAGAACCTCCTGAAGCCCTCTTGGGGACCATCTAGTCTAATCCTCCAATGATCGGATAGGGTGACTGGATCAGAGAGGGGAAGGGACTTGCCCAAGATCACCCAGCAACTTAATCACAGCAACAGGCCTGGGCCCATTTTCCTGAATCCCCCTTCTGCTGTTCTCTGCTTACAGTGAACCATGCTTCCAGTGACATGACCCCCACCCCATATCAGATAGGCCTGGGTTTCTTTTTATTCATGTGCACATTCAGGATATTTCCAGGTTATGTCAACTCAAGAGCAGAAAGCACACATAATGTGCGAGAAGGTGATCTCTCGCATGATTTCACAAGTTCTATTCAGCACAGGGCATACGCCCAGTCTATAAACCAGGAGAGTAAGCCCCAGAGGTATGCCAGGAGAGGAACAGCTGATGCTCCAGCCCCTGGATACTCAGACCCAAGAAACTGAGGTGCACCTGGGGTCCAGAATTAGAGGGTGGTTCAGCTGGGGTTCGGCATCTCCCCAAGGAAGCCCATCAACAAGGAGGGTGTCTTTTAGCCCTGGCTTTGGGGACTTGGAGCCCAGGGGTCCTGGGGAGAGGCTGGAGTAGACAGGAGTCAGGGGCTCATTCAAGCCCACACAAGCAGTAAGTAAGACGAGACCAGGGGAGTCTGGGTCCAAAACAGAGAGAAATGGCCAGAGTGGTGCTGACTCCCCCGACCCAGCCCTGTTCAGCCTGCCTGGGCCCCACCTCCCAGGCCTGAGTCCCCAGAGGACCCCTCCTACTCTTTATTTCATTCCCTTCCTCAGAGGCAGGTCTGCGGCTTGGCTGGGAGCTCCAGGCACTGAGGGAGCACAGCAGCTGTGGGACAGGCCACATAGCTAAAACCCGGCGGGCCATAGGGCCCTGCGGAGGAGACCCCAGCAGGCGGACCCGGCTGCCCGAAACCTCCCAAAGCTCCCAGCCTGTTGCTTATTCATTCAGAGTGGGAGAGCGCCAGCCCGCGGGCAGCCAGTGCCCCGCTGCCCCAGTAAGACCCCCAGGCGGTCCTGCCCGGTGCCCTGCAGAGCGCCTCTTGCGGCCCTGGGCACCGCCCCTGCCCTGCCCTGACCCCTTGGCCTCGAAATGCTGTCATCGGAGGAGCCTTCCCGCTCGGACCAAGGCCAGGATGGACAAAGCTAGAGCTGGGGCAGGCAAGGAGCCATCCTGTCCTCGAGGCCGTGGGAAGAGCAGCACGCACAGTCTGAGAGCCTCTCGGCCCGCCAGGCCTCTGCAGAGGGGCCACCATGGCTCTGGCCCGAACCGGCTGGCAGCTGGGAGCCCTGGTGTGGGGCGCCTGCCTCTGCGCCCTGGTGCACGGGCAGCAGGCCCAGCCGGGACAGGGCTCAGACCCGGGGCGCTGGCGACAGCTGATCCAGTGGGAGAATAACGGGCAGGTGTACAGCCTGCTCAACTCGGGCTCCGAGTACGTGCCCGCAGGACCTCAGCGCGGCGACAGTAGCTCCCGAGTGCTTTTGGCGGGCGCCCCCCAGACCCCGCAGCGGCGCAGCCCAGGAGGCCCCCGGCGGCGGCAGGCCCCCTCGCTGCCCCTGCCCGGGCGCGTGGGCTCCGACACGGTGCGCGGCCAAGCGCGGCACCCGTTCGGCTTCGGCCAGGTGCCCGACAACTGGCGCGAGGTGGCCGTCGGGGACAGCACGGGCATGGCCCGGGCCCGCACCTCGGTTTCCCAGCACGGGGGCTCCACGTCCTCGGTCTCGGCCTCGGCCTTCGCCGCCACGTCCTACCGCCAGCCCCCCTCCTTCGCGCAGCAGTTCCCCTACCCGCAGGCGCCCTTCGTCAGCCAGTACGAGACCTACGACCCCGTGGCGCGGACCTACGACCAGGGCTACGTGTACTACCGCGGCGCGGGCGGCGGCGTGGGCGCCGGGGCAGCGGCCGTGGCCTCGGCGGGCGTCGTCTACCCCTTCCCGCCCCGGGCGCGCTACGAGGAGCTCGGCGCGGGCGAGGAGCAGCCCGAGTACGCGCCGCAGGGCTTCCTGCCCGCCCCCGAGCGGCCCTACGCGCCGCCGCCGCCGCCCGCCGACGGCCTGGACCGCCGCTACTCGCACAGCCTGTACCACGAGGGCGCCGCGGGCTCCGAGCGGGCCGCCCCCGACGCCGGCGCCGACGCCGCTCAGGCCACCGGCGGCGCCTATGGCGGCGACCCCCGCCTCGGCTGGTACCCGCCTTACGCCAACCTTCCGCCCGAGGCCTACGTCCCGCCCAGGGCCGTGGAGCCGCAGCCCCCGTTCCGCGTGCTGGAGCCGCCATACCTCCCGGTGCGCAGCTCGGACGCGCCCCCGGCCGTGGGGGAGCGCAACGGCGCGCAGCAGGGCCGGCTCAGCGTGGGCAGCGTGTACCGGCCCACCCAGAACGGCCGAGGTGAGTACTGTCCCCACGCCCTGCGCTTGGTCCTCCTGGTCCCTGGGGAACCGCTCTGTGAGCCCAGACCCTCCCCCGTCCTTAACTAAAGACCCCCCCCAGCACCCTGAGTTGCTAGGGATCCCCCACCCCCCTATCAGCGTCCCACCTTCCAGACTTTCCCTGGCTACACATCATTGGTGCCAGGATTTGGCCAGGCAGGCCTGGGCTCTGACCCTGGCTTGGGGGCAGGGGGCTCTGGGAGGAAGCACCTTCCAGACCTGGCTTGGGTCATTTGGGGACAAAGGGAAGGAGCTCTTCTCCCTGCCTCTTCCTCATTCCAATGAGGGCATGTCCTCCACCCTTGGAGATGCCCCTATGCCAGCCTCACAGGGTGAAGCAGGCATAACGAAGGTCAGCAAGGCCTTATAGGATCCCTCCGGAGATGTGGCAAGTTCCTGGTCCCTGGGCTCCATGAGCTTGGCTCTGGTGAGCAGGAGGTTAGAGGAGAAGCTCTTGCCCAAGGAATCCAGAGTAGATGACAAGAGTTCCCTCAGGGACACTGGAGGGGCCAGTGAGGCATTAGCCTGGGTGCAAAATTTAAGGGGGTACCCTAAAACTGGTAATATGTTAATGCATTTTCAGAGCAAAATAATGTAAAACATTCCATGATGAACAAAATATCCCAAGTTTAAATAGAATCAGTAATGGTGCCATGCCAAACCACATTGGAGCCTATGGCAAACAGAAAAATCAACAATGCTGATGCTCTCTTTATTTGAAATTTCAATGTTTTGTTCATCCCAGATGAACAATTAATTTTGATTTTTAAAAATATTTCATCAAATGTTACTTATCTGGTTACTGAGTTTTTTGGCACCCTCTTAAATTTTGCACCCCACGCCAGTGCCTCCCTCACTTCACACAGCGCATCCTAGTGTAGGCCCTGGGTGAGAATCTTAGGAAACTGCTGTGGATGGGCCTCCCGCTGGCTTTTTTGGGTGGGGATGGGGTGGGGGTGATTTTATGACCTGGGAAGGCCCAAACCATCTGCACACAAGGACACAGTGCAGGGGGCAGCCTTCCTTCTTCAGTTGGACAACTCCCCATATGCTGTTAGCACTCGGGCTACTCTGCTAAGGGCCCACAAGTCCTTGGCCTGGTCTGGCCAGGGCTGCCCCTGCTGCTTTCTGCAAGTTCAAAGTCAGCTTTGGTCAAGATTTCCCATTCCGTCCCCCATGCCCATGCAATCCACTCCTGCCCTACCTCTTAGATTCCCCGCTCCACACCAAGGTTACTGTGCCAGGCCCACCAGGTGAGAACTGAGGCCTTCGGGGTCCAGGGGCTGAGGTGCTGCACCCGCAGCATTAGCTCCTCTCCCTCTGTCAGCATGGGGACTGCTGCCTTGTCTTCAGCCACACTGACCTTGGGTGATAGGTTGCTGCTGAGGCAGGGGTAAGGGTGTGTGTGTGTGTGAGAGCGGGACGGGGGCGTCCCTGTTTCCCTAGGGGCTGCTGGAACACAAGGCTAGGCAAGAGAGTGTCCCCCTCACATCCAAGGCATAGCACTCAAGTGGGGTGCTGAATTGCAGTGTGAGAACCTGCAGGAGTGAGGTAGAGGGCCCTCTGTGATATGATAAGGAGCCACCCTCGTTCTCACCAGGACCCTGCAGCTGAGCGTCAGCTGCTCAGCTGCTCAGCTGCTCCTAGAACTCCTTGCAGGAGAAGACATATAGGGTGCTAAACTTTTTTTTTAATTTTATTGGGGAATATTGGAGAACAGTGTGTTTCTCCAGGGCCCATCAGCTCCAAGTTGTTGTCCTTCAATCTAGCTGTGGAGGGCGCAGCTCAGCTCCAAGTCCAGTTGCCGTTTTCAACCTTTAGTTATAGGGGGCGCAGCCCACCATCCCATGCGGGAATTGAACCAGCACCCTATTGTTGAGAGCTCACGCTCTACCAACTGAGCCATCCGGCCACCCCTAAGGTGCTAAACTTTTGCAGTAGCTTTTCTTAGAATGCAAGACCACAGAGTGAGGCTCAGCCAACCCCCCCCCGCCAAACCTCTGAGCAGAGGAGAAAACCGAGACCTCAAATTCCACAGCACCGCTGGCAGAGCTAGGCCTGGGACTGGACATCTGTGCTCCAAGCCAGTGGGTTTCCTAGGGCCCCTCTTTGGCCTGTCAGTTCTTAAGGTTCAGAGGGGGACCAACCAGGGCAAGGCTGTATCTGGACTGGGGGTGCTTGGTGCTTGGCAGGGCCTCTGGCCATTGCTCCTGAACCCCACAATTCATCTGGATGAAAGACATTTCTCCCCTGAAGGTAGATGTTAGGGGCCAGGCCCAATGTGCTGGTGTGCACCAAATCCAGGCCCTGCTCTGGGGCACACCTCAGTGCTGGGATTGGGCAGGCGTTGGGGGGTGGGCTAGGGGAGCCCAGAGGAGGAGCCTCCCCAGGCAGGGTCTGGGGGCTCAGGGGACCTGCTCAAGCACTGCTGCAGGGAGAGCCATCTGCACCCTCCCCTAGTCATGGAGGGGGTGGTGTGTGGGTGGGACTGTTGCGGGTACGGGCCAGTTTGGGGCTCAGAGAGGGAGCACTACTTTCTCACCCATCATTGGTTCCCCGTCCCCACCCTACTAGGCCGGGACCATGGAAAATCCCTGTTCAGAGAAGTCCAAGTCTTGTTCTTGAGCTCAGACCCCCAAGCCTGGTGTGGGAGTCCAGGGCGGATTCTCTGAGGCTGACCTCATTCCTCCTGGCCACACACCCAGGGGTCTGAAGCAGGGCCCTGGCAGCCTGCGTGCGTGGGCGTGAATGTGTCCTCACAACACCAGACACATGTGCGCACCACCCTCGTCCCGCCGTCTTTGGGTAGTTTCCAAGTGCCTTTCTAGGACCCAGTTTCTCCCTGGGGGGCCTGTACCGTCTTCCCTCCCACCCTGGGCGGGGGATGCCCAAGGCCTCCAACTCTGCAACATGTAACTGGAGAGAGGACCAGGAAACAGGCCCAGAGAGAGTCACATATTCTCCTGGCTCTCAACAAATCCATGCAGAGGCCTGGAGGGTGGCTGCCTGCTTCCAGGCCGGGCTGTGTCCTTAGCACTGTCTGTCTCCCACGACCAGGCCCCCCTCTCCCGCCTCCTTGCCCCTGCTCCTTCCTCCCCGCAGCCTCAGCTTCTCTGAGCTGGTGGTCTTAGTGCCAGCCCCAGGAGACCACGGCTCTTCTCCCAGGGCCTCTCCCTTACACCCCCAGCCTGATTCACTGGCGCGGGCAACCCTGTGAAAGTAACACGGAGCCTCTCAGGGCATCTCCGTGCCAGCCTTGCCTGGCATGAATCCTCCATCCCTGCCCTCACACAGCCAATTGGAGGTCAGCAGGGCGCTGTGGCTGCCTCCTGCCTGATGCCCTGGTCCCTGCCTCTCCCTCACCAGTCCATCCTACACATGGGGCAGATAAACCCCGAGTTGCTGACCATGTTTCTCTCCCACTCAGGAGGTTCTGTGGCTCCCAAGGCCTCCAGGACAAAATCTGAATGCCTGCGGCTCCAGAGCCTTGAGGCACCCCCTTCCTCTCCCCGCCACCTCCTCCCTCTCTCAGGTCTCCACAGCCCCATGGGGTTGTGCTACACCTAGACCTAGAGAGTTCACCTCCCTGCACACATGGGGTGTTTCTGGGGTGTTCACCTCTCTGTCCAGCGCCTCATACCCAAGAGGTCAGACTCCCTTTAGTCCCTGAGGATGGCCTTGGCTCCCTGCCCCCACCCCCCACCTGCCCCTCCCGGTCACCTACCCACCTCCACAGGGCAGGGAGTCGAGGCAGGGAAGGATGGAAGCAGCCTACCACACCAAGCATCCCGAGTTAGAGTCCAAGGTGAAGATGATGGTGACAACCTGGCCATTTGCTGAAGAACACCTGGAGTTACCGGTTTAAGTGTGTAATTCTATTCACCCCCACAGCCTCCTAGAGAGGTTGGACATTATGGTACAGATGAGAAAACTGAGACTTAGGGAGTTCTCCCAGGCTGGATGCAGCTCATCCAGAATTCACGCTGAGCCTGTCATCCCTGCTTTGCACAGAAGCAAGCTAGGAGGAGCACCCTGCCTCCCCCAGGAGGGCAGGGCAAGAGCCTGGAGCTCCTCCACCGCCTTCCGCTCCCTGGGCCTCTGCCCCTCCAGCTGCAGCGGGCAGGAGGGATCATTACCCTAGCATCTGTAGGGCACTTTACACATCAGCCCTCTTCATTCCTGCAGCCACCCCATGAACCAGGCAGTTATTCGTCCCATTTCATAGAAGGCAACAGGCCCACTTGCTAATGGTCACACAACCTCTTAGTAGCGAAACCATGATTTGAGTCTGCATGACTTCCTCATCCTGAGTTCTTAATTGTTATACATTATTATTTTTAAAATTTTTATGTATACCCCGTATTTAATTTTTATGTATTCTGGCATACCCTGCACACTTCATTTATTCACTCATTTTTTTGGTCATTCAACAGACATTTGATAGTCAGCTCTGTTCCAGGCACAGGTTGTGACGGGGTGAGATAGGCCAGTGAGTGTGAAGGCTTTGGAAGTGAAGACTCCCTTGGCAGGGTGGGTGTTAGAGCCTTGCCATCCTCATGCCAGACTCCAGGACCTTTACTTGACAAACACTTATCTACTGCTTCCTAAGTGCCGGACACTGTTCTTAGAACTTTACAATTAGGGTCACTTAATCCTCATAACAACCCAAAGTATTATTATTATCCCCATTTTGCAGATGAGGCAACTGAGACCCTCAGAGGTTAAGTCACTTGCCCAAGTCATATAACTGGTGACTGGAAAAGCCGGAATCACAGCTCAGCATCCCTCCATCCTTCCCTGAAGTTGCCTCAGGTGCTCCTTCAGGAAGATATGGAGTCTTCAGGCAGAGGAAAGTGTCGTAAAGGGTCCAATGAGCGGTGGAGAGAGGGACCTGGGTCTTCTTCCTAATTCCCTGTGAGGCAGTCGAATGCCACTAGTGTGGGAACAAACAAGTGGTGTCCTGGCAGCCTCATCAAAGGCAGACTTCCTGCCTCTCCTCTTATCCAGTTGCCAGGTCACATCTTCTCTCCCCTGGCCTCAAACTGGACCATCGCTGCCAGAACAAACAGCTCCTATTTTAAATAATAATAATAGTAGCGGATATTTATTGAACAGTTACTATGCACCAGACACCATGCCAGGTATTTTATTTTCATTTTCTCTTTTAATCCCCGCAGCAACCTTGTGGGATAGATAGTATTATCACCCCCAGTTTACAGACCAGGAAACCGAGGCTAGAGAAGGTCAGTAACCTATCTGAGGTCTCAGAGCTCCTCAGTGGCCAAGCTCACTTCCAGGCTGACTGTCTATCCCACTGACTGCCCTCAGGGAAGGAAGGGTATGTCTTCATGTTCATTGTTTCTCTCAAGTCTAAACCCCCTGGAAAACCCACATTTGGAGTTTTGTCTCGCATCCATAGGCCCCACAGAGCCTTTGGAGGTGGTGGCGGAGCAGGGTGGGACATCATCAGGGCCTGTCGGCACCAGGCTCCCGTCGCATTTGACCTGGGTGTCCTGGCCTTTCATCCCCCTCCTCCCTCTCTCCAAACCTCGGGGCCCCCATCTCAATGTCCTCTCGGTTCTGAAGGGTCCCTCCTCCCCAGTAGTCCCAGCCCGAGTCCACCCACTCCTGTCCAAGCCAAGAACACATGGAAAAGTCCCCAGGGCAGTGGCTGGAATGGCAGGAAAGGAAGGGCGAGGGGAGGAGGGTGGTCAGCCCAGGCGGCCCACACCTGCTTCTAATTCCCGTGCAGGCATTCCTGTGGAGCAGCAGTTGGCTGGGCTTGGGAGGCCGGAATGAGTGGCCAGGTCTGGTCCCCTGCCCTGCCCTGACCTAGCAGCCTCCTCACCACAGGCAGCTGCACCCAGAAGGCCTTTGTGTCTGCATTTAGATTACGGGGCCAGGGTTAGGCCAGGGTCCCTCTGCCACTTGCTGATGGGCACTCAGAAATCAGGCATTTGCGTATCACCTGGAAATGGGTAATACTGGTGTTAGAATGCCAGAACAGGAAGGGACTCAGGTTAGGAAGGCAAGGCCTGAAAAACCTGTGCCATCAAAAGCCTCGGGAGACAACCCACCTTTCCTCCTGCTCGGGAGACAACTGATACCACAGGTTTTTCAACCCCAAAGCTAATCCTGTTTCCAAAAAAAAGGACTTTTGGAATCAGTCCTATTCTTTGCTTGATCATGAAATCTGTGCTCAGACAAGGCAGATGTCACCAGACCGTTTATGGGGTGCAGTTATTTGTGAACATGCTCACCAAGGGTGGATAGTTGCCAGGCCCTGAGCTGAGTGCAGGGAATTCAGGGATGCCCGAGACCGACCCGTATCTCACTGAGGTCTCAGCCCAGCAGCATGAAGGCAGACACACAGGATGCAGTGGCCCAAGTCCTCCTCCATCTCTGCAGCTCCCAGACCTGCTGTCCACTGAGGTCTGGGCTTGCAGCTGGGAGCAGGCAAAGGACAACCCCACCCACTCCCAGGGGCTCTTGTCTGGCTGATCACCTCATGAGGATATTCAGCCATTCAACAAGATTGTGTGCTGGGCAGGGACCTAAAGCTGGGTGTTCATCAGTGAAAAGAAAGGCACAAAGTTTTTGTCCCGTGGGTCTTGTATTTTCATGCGTAAACATAATAAATAGGTAAATAATCAAAGGTCATAAGTACTGTGGAAACAATAGAGATAAGTGAGGGAGAGCTGGAGCGGAGAGGGGGCAGGTTGCAAAGGTGGTCAGGACAGGCCTCTTGAAAGTGACATTTGAACAGAGACTTGAAGGAGGGGAGTGAGCAAGCCACGCAGCTATTTGCAGGAAGAGCATTCTAGATAGAGGAAACAGCCAGTGCAAAGGCCCTGAGGCTAGAGTTCCCTGGGGTTTTCAAGTGTGTGTCCGGGGGGCATAATAGGAGACAGGTGAGAGAGGTAACAGGCCCCGACCAGGGAGGACCTCGAAGGCCACTTTGGCTGGCATTTTCCTGCATCGGGGAGCTACTGCGGGGTTTGAGCTGAGCAGTGACATTTAAATAGAGGCCCTGACTGCTGTGCTGCGAATGGATAGTGGGGAGGCAGCTAAGAGACTGAGAGGTACAGAGATCCGGGCAGAGATGACGGCAGCTGGGCAGGGAGACACAATGGAGGTGGTGGAAGGCAGATTCAGGATGTGTTTTGGAGATAGAACTGACGGGATTTCCTGATGGATTGGACATGCGTGTAAGATAAAGAGAAGGGGTCAGGCATAATGTAAAGGTTTATGGCCTGTGCAGTTGGAAAGGTGAGGCTGCTGGAAGCTGAGATGGAAAAAGGTCACTGGCAAGGATCTGAGGGGCAGGGAGGGAGCCCAAGGGCCTAAAACATCCAGGAAGGCTTCTGGAGGTGGGGCAGGGGCCCTGAGCAGGGCCTGCAAGGGCGGGGGGCCGGGAGGGGTAGGTAGAGGCTGTGCTCACACTGGGCAGGCTGTAGTCAGTGAGGTGTGCAGGGAGGTGGCAGAAGGCTTGGCCAGCAAGGAAGGTCGCTTACCTCCCCAAAGGTTGGCGTCCGCCTCCTCCCAGCTCAGCCCCGGCCTGCTTCCTGGGTGGTTTGCTCAATTGAACACTCACAGATGCCCTTCTCTGAGCTGGGCCCTGCCACAGAGAGGAGTGAGGCCATCTCTGCTACCGGACAGTGACTCCCAGTCCAGTGGGAGCAGCAGATGTGCTGGAAGAGGAGTGCAGGGTGGTGGCAGAGGGGTGGTCAGGACTGATGGGAGGCTGTGGGGCCTAAAGACTGTACCCCAGTGAGGGCAGAGCTGGGCTGTGCGCGCGCGTGCGTGTGTGTGGTAGGGAATTCCAAGGTAAGGGCACCACGGCACCAGAGGCGGGGGCAGAAGATGTCAGGTGTGCTAGGGAGCTGTCTACTGAGCCTCAGTGTTACGAGATCTGGGAGGCCAGGTTAAGGCCACCACAGAAAGCCATGGCTGTCACCCTGAGCAGTCTGGGCTGATTGTGTGGGCAGTGGGGAGCCACTGAAGGCTGTGGGGCTGGCTTCATGGCGCTCACAGCTCCTTTGCCTGGGCTGGGATTGCCCCTTCACAGTGGGGCGCAGCTCCCACTGCCACCTTGCCGCCTGCTCATCACACACATGTGGTGCTGACAACTTAATGTCCTGATTATGAGATGATAATTTCATGGGCACGGAGCTGCCAGCTCCCACCCCAGGGGCCCTCTCGGCTCATCGCTCCTCAAGGCCGTGCCCTCAGCTCCCTGCTTTCCCTGCCTAGGGCTCCTCTGGAGTCTGGCTGCTCAGGGAGGCAGGACATTTCACTGCGCACGTGTGTCACAACCCACTGCCCATTGTCTATCCTCGTACCAGGCTCAGGAGACTGGGGCTATTTTGCATTCCACTCTCCTTCATCTGCGTCTGGTGAGCAGAGGGCCTGGGGAGGGAGGATTTCCAAGGAGATGAGGTTTATGGAACCCACAGAAAAGGGGAAGCCAACAGGGAAACAGGTGAGGTGTGGGCAAGTGGCAGGAATGTAACCGCAGGCCCTCTGCACTGGGCAGCCTCCAGGAACCGCTGAGCAGGAGGGAACAGATCGCTCATAAGGCAGGAAGGATTTAGGTCAGACGTGGGAGAATTTCCTGGCTGCTAAACGACAGTCTGTAGAGGTTGTGAGAGGTCCTGGGCTCTTGCCCAAGGCTGGGGAATGGACTGAACAGCCCCTGAAAAGTATTTTAATCTCCAAGTGTTTATGGAGCCATCAAATTATGCTCAAGGACCAGTTAGTCCAATCTCCCCATTGTCCACATGGGGGAGCTGAAAAGGGAAGGGACCTGGACAGCGGGGAATTGGACAAGATGGTGAACTCGCCTACGAGTCTTACTACCAAGAAGGCCCAGCCTGTGTCCTGCCAGGGAAAGGGAAGACTCTCCCAGGTTCCCGTGGGCTGGCATGTGGACCAGCCGGCAGACCCAGGCCCAGTCTGGGTGGAGGATGGGGCAGGCTGGCCTGAGTACCTTGTGAAGGGGCCCCGGATCCCGCACAGAGGAAGCTCACGGGCCAGAGCCAGCATGCAGAAGCTGGCCCTTGTCCTAGACTCTGTGACTTCACTGCCCTGGAGGTCTGACCCGGCCCTCAGAGGCTGACGGGCTTCCCAGACCAGCAGCTGCCTGCGGAATGGCCTTGGGACCCCCTACGCTTCCACCCAGCTCCTCCCTAGCCAAGCAGCCTGGCTTTGGCCAGCCCAGGGGCCCTTGCTGCCTTTTAACTCAGTGTCCCCCCACTCTGGCCCAGGCTCTGTGCAGCCTGAATCCCTGTGTGCACGACGCCATGGTCAGCATGGAAGGGTGTCCACAGAGGGGCAGCCCAGGGCTCCAGGCCATGAGTAGGCTAGAGGACAATCAGATCTGGAGAAATGGAGGCACAGAGGCCTGAAGAGGGGCCAGGTCTGCCCAGGGCCACACAGAAGGCCTGGGACAGAGTTGGTAAGAAGCCAGGCTCCTGTCTACCTCCTGAGATGCTGATGGTGACAAAGCCTCCCTATGCAGCCTTCAGGTGGTTAGCCCATCCCTGGCGTCCGTCCCAGGAGACCGGCAACGTCGGCCTGCGGGTGCACACTGTGGAGCCCATTTATTTATAGCAATGACAAGCAATGAACCAGGCAGATCTTAAATGTTCACATTGACTGCGAACCTAAAAAACAATGCGATTGTAAGACAGTATCATTTATATATGTTAAGAATACATACGCACTGCAGATTTTACACAGAGGCACAAATGTGTGTGGACATATCTAAGAGTCAGAGGTGAGAATGAAGATGAACAAATTTTACTACAAGAGATGGGACTCGCAAAGACCTATGATAATGACTAGTTTGCTCTGAAATGAGAATTATGATTAATTCCATTTTCTGCCTTTATGAAAACGAGTCTCCGGGAAAACTTCTCAACGGAACCCACTCAATAGAGTGTCCAGTGCCATGTCCAAGAACTGGATGACTCCAGCCATTCTGGATAAGAGATCCCAGCCCCTCCTCAAAAGTACATCCCCGTGACTGGTGATTCTCTCTGCCTTCTGACTAAGCATTACCCTCGCCAGGGTCTTCTTGGGATGAGGTGGGGATAGTGAGCACATGGTCTGCTTGTAACTGGACATCACCCAATCCTGCCTGGAGGGTGTGGTTGCACCCCATAAGCCAGAGACAACAGACCAGTACCCCTGCCTCTACTCCACACACCCCTACTCAAGCCTTCTCTCATCACACAACCTGCCGCCTGCCCAAGACCCTCTGAAGGGAGTGACAGCCCACGCCTGCTGGCCTGGCTGCTGACTGAGTGCCTCTTGGGAGAGCAGGCCAGAGAAGGAGGGATTGTTCCTTCCTGGAAAAACATACCAGCAGAGGGAGGGGGCCTGCTGTTCCCAGGGACCTCAGCAGGGGGTGGGGAGGAGGGTACAGGCCTAAAGGTGGCTCTCTTCCAGCACATTTCTGGGAGGCAATGAATGTGTGACAGGGTGGAGCTTGGCCCGTGTGGTGTCGGGGAGGGGGACTCAGTTGGGGGGCGTCACAGAGCCCCTGTGAGATGTGGAGCAAAAAGAAGATAAAGCCAGTGTGATTCTATTTATACTCTGGAAAAGGCATTAACTAAAGTAATGAAAAAGCAGATCAACGATTACCTGGGGTGCTAGAGGGGCAAAGGGGATTTCCTGGGAAGGAGCAGGAGGGAACCTTCAGGAATGATGGAAACCACAGCGGGATTGTGGTGATAGTTACATGGTGTGTACATTTTGTCAAAATTATCAAATTGTACACCAAAAATCTGTGTATTTGACTGTGTGTAGATCAAATTTGAAAAATGTTCATTTTCATGAAAAGAATGCCGAGGAGTTCTGGGCGCGTGTCAGGACCTGGGATCTCCTAGAGCTGCCCCAACTCAATCTGTGACTGGGCAGATGCGTTGCACTCCTGAGCCTCAGTTCGCTCCAGCACCTCCATGCGCCCTGGTGTCCTGGAGGACAGCGTGAGGAGCTGCTTATGGATGTTTGGAACAGCAAACTACAGTTGGCCCTCCGTTTCCGGGGCTGGGGAACCACAGATACAGAGGGCCGACTAAGAGACTTACGCATCTGCAGATTTGGGTGTTCTTGGGGTGGGGGCCTTCTGGAACCCAGCCCCCTTGGATACTGAGGGATGACTGCATTAAGCTGCTAATCATTAAAGAAGCTTCCCTCACACAGGCCAATCAGGGAAGACTTCCTGGAGCAGGAGGCACTCACCTGAACCTGAGATTGCTCAACAATAAGAGGAAGATCATCGATGACCAGGGTCAGGGCTCACGTTGCAATGAGCAGCTCTGAGGTGTCTGTCCTTAGTCTTTCTCCCACATGCCCACATGTCGTACTACACAAAGGCTTCTCCCCCATGGCTCTGGAGCTTATTTTTAAAAAGCCCACACCACTCAGCTATAATCAAAGAGGATTGGTGACGTCAAAGCAACTCCTTTTAAGGTGTTTGTTTGTTTGTTTAAGTACTGAGCTTTAGTCTGTAATTTGGACAAACAGCAGTGAGTCTGAGGTTCAGAGTTGTTGATGGGTGTCAGGCCTCAGTGTGTGGCCAGGATTCAGGCTCAGTCGAGGACCAGAATCAGGGTTCCGTCTGACCAGGGTCAGGCTCCATGTGACCATGATCAGGGCTCAGTCAGAGGAGAGTAGCGGCACTGACCCTCACTGGCCCTGAATACCCCTGGCCTCTTACTCGGCTGGCTCTTCTAACTTCCCTGGACGGCACAGCTAACTCATGCAATGGGCTAGAGAGGAAGGGTCGGGCCAGAAAAGCTTTGTGGAGCCATCTGTGCAGTGTTTATTCAAACCGGGCCTGGGATAGGGGAGGCGGCTGTCTGGTGCCAAATGGTGGGTCTCATGAGGCTTCAGGCCCAGCTGACCCACCCCCACATGTGCTGAAGGAAAGGCGCTTTGGTGTTGGGGAAGGGGACTATTCCTGTCTTTCTTAGTCCCCCGCAAAGACTTCCAGGGACAGTGGGTGAGAGCCGGCATGGCACTGAGGTGGCCCCTTGCTTCGAGGGCCTGAGGATCCCTGGGGAAATGATTGCAGGCATTCCTGGGGGCTTGAGTAATGGGCCCTCGGCTGGCCAAGACAGCCCCCATCAGCCAGGAGCCACCTCATCCTCACCCACCCTTGTGCTCCAAGCTTTCTCTCCATTCCGAGTAGGTGAGGTCACACAGGCTGTCTGGCCCCGGCCCTGCATGAGGCCCGGGCCCCAACTGAGCAGCAGCACGGTCTGGGAGCCCAAGGTATGTGTGTGTGAGGGGTGGCATGCAGGCCGACACCTCTGTGAAAGGCTGAGGCCTCTCCTCTGCCTCATCTCTGGACCTAAAAGCCGACAAGAGGGTTTTGGCAGCAAGGAGAGGGAGCTGGAAACCTGACCACGTGACTCAAGTCCCCCTACCTTGCTTGGCCCCCATGGGCAGAGGGCTTGAAAGAAACTAGGAGGAACTTACAGCCTCATTTCATCATTTATCTGCCAGAATCCCCGAAGCCTGAGATGGGAGGGGATATACAGGCTCCAGGCCTAGTGTCCTTTAAGTCAGTGGCCCAGCTGGGATGGAGCCCAGGGCTCTGGAGTCCCCTGCCCACGTCCCACCCAACACCCCCTCACTCCCAGCATCAAGGTCATTGCTTCTTGATTTCATGCAGATGGGGTCTGGACACCTGAGTTTGGTTTCTGCTAATTCCTCACTGGAACTAATGCTTGGGGAAGGGTTGAGGAAAAGGAAGGCAGGATGGATGGACCCAGACTCTAGAATATCCTGGGAACAAGTGAGCACAGGAACTGGAGCAGATTCCAGACTTCCCCTGCGCCCTGTAGGGGAGGGAGGCAGGCGCCCCTCAGGTTGGAGGCCAGAGGCTGCAGACGGGAGGGCGTGGTGGTCCAGGGGCAGATGGCAGGAAGAAAGGAACCTGGCTGGGCGCCCAGGCTGAGAATCCTGCCTGGTCAGCAGCCTGCTCTCGGGCCGTGTTTTCCTCCTAGCCCCTTCCTTCCTGTCCACCTTCACTTCTTCCAGCCAACATTCACCTGGCTCTGCCATGAGCCTGCTGGGACCCACTTGGGGCCAGAAGCCCAGAGCTGTCTTGGTAGTTCATGAAGAATGCTGGATGAGAGGAACAGAGGGTGTGTGGAGGCTGGCACAGAGGACTGGGGAATAAGGACGTGCGGGGAAGTGTCTCTGCCAGGAAGTTACTGGGTTCATTCAGTCCTGCCTCCAAGCCCTTGTCCAGGCCGTTCCCTCTTCTCTGGCTCCACATTCCACCCTGTCCCCCACTCCTGCTGACGTCCCAGCTCTGCCAAGAGGTCTCAGTGCTCCCACAGCACAGAGCCCCAGAGCTTCCTGACCTGCCTGACCCACACCTGCACCCAGGCAGAAAGGTCCACCTCCCACACCTAGCTCAGGCTGGGAGGCTTCCTGAAGATGGTGACGGCCTGTACAGAGGAAGGAGAATGACAGAGGGTATTTGGGGCTGGGGAGGTCCCACACCTGCACCCAGGCAGAAAGGTCCACCTCCCACACCTAGCTCAGGCTGGGAGGCTTCCTGAAGATGGTGACGGCCTGTACAGAGGAAGGAGAATGACAGAGGGTATTTGGGGCTGGGGAGGTCTCCAGGCTGGGCATTAACTGTGGCCAGCCTGACCCTCCTTAATGGCATGCTCTTTGCCCTGCTCCATCCCTGTTTCCCCCACTGCTGCTCCAGGTCTCCCCGACTTGGTCCCGGACCCCAACTACATGCAAGCATCCACTTACGTCCAGAGAGCCCACCTGTACTCCCTGCGCTGCGCAGCAGAGGAGAAATGCCTGGCCAGGTAAGGAGCTAAGGATGACACTTGGAGCGTTGGGACAGTCCCTGGGAGTCACCCAGAATCCACATGCATGCTGGCCAGGCTGGCAGGCTGCCTGCAATCCACATGACCTCGGCCAAGCATCTGAGCCTCTCAGGACCTGGCCCTCATCATCTGTGAGCCTTGCCTGCCCCAAGGGAGTCAGGAGGGAAGGGAACAAGCTGTTATGCAGCTTTTCTGAACACATCACTACACAAGGGAGCTTCCTTTTACTGTGGCCTTGAATCTTCACTCCAGCCCTGAAGGTTTGTGTTGCCCCATCAGGAAACCGAGGTGCAATGACAGGAACTAAAACTTTTCCGATCCGGGCTGCCTCATGAGAAATTTCCTCATTTCTGGGGAAGCTCAGATTGGCAATGCTTCCACAAGGACCTGGGGAAGTCCCCTGGGGGGACCGAGCCTTCAGGAAGGGGCCAGAGTATGGGCCACCTTCACAGTGTGGCTGTGGCTGGCCCAGGCTGTCTGCCTGGGTCACAGCAGGGCCAGTATGCATGGCTGGCAGAGGCCTCAGTTATGTGTGGCACCAGAGAGGGGAAAGAGACCAGTTTACGTGATTCCAGAGGTGAACACAGCCAACTCTTCATTATTCCAAGGCGATTCCGCCTCCTGGCTTCTAAATTTATTAACAGCAAATATTCTGTTCAAATATGTATGCTTTGGGGACATCGTCCTGTGCTAAAAGAACTAGTTAAAGATTACACAGGCATACTTCTTTTGTTGACAGTTCTCTATGCCGGAAGCACCTAGTTTTCTTTATTACTTGCTTTTGACATTTGAACTCTTTATCTACTTTTATTTTTTAGTATCTGGGAAGCCCTTTGGAATCTAAATGTTTTCTCACTTATGGAGCCTCTAGTCTACCACCACTCAGAGTAGCTGACCACAGCTGTTACCTATCTGTAACAAGGACCTTGCACCAGAATGTCACTCAGCTCACTGCTTCCTCCACTGAGCAAGTCTGGCTTCAAAACAAGTGTCAGCTGAACTGAAAAGTGTGATTAGTGATGTAATTGATTCGCATGCTGGTGTGAGTTCCTTATCTCATTACAGACTGGCAACCAACTGTGTGTGAAGTGGCAACAGCCCTAGGACCACATGCTGAGTGCCACTTGGCCTGGGGCTTCTGCATTCAGGCCTTGTCATCCCAGCTGTCCCTGGGAAGAGAAGACAGTAATGATTCCCCTAGTCTGATTGCTCCAGCGTGAGGGACTCCCAGCCTCCGTGGCAGGCCATGAAGGCTGAGTTTTGAGGCGTCTGAGTCAAAACCTAGCTATCCCTGCATCTTTCTGGATCCCGTTGTGTCCAGACCTGAGCTCTGGGTGGGCTGGGGAAGAGACAGCCATGCCCTGTCCTGGAGGGGTCTCCTGGTTTAGCAGCGCGTGGGAGGCGGGGCTAGCATGAGCAGTTTGCAGGCTGGAACTGTCCACGGCCAGAGGGGAGAGGTCGGCAAGGGCTGAGGCCTCAGAGGCAGCCGGGCGCAGGGTGAGACCTAGAAGACCTGCCAAAGCTGAAGCCCTGGAGCACAAAGCCTCGGAGATCATCGGGAGTGTGGGCTCGGCTGTGCCAGAGTGCAGACAGCCAGCAGGACCCAGACGAGGGAAGGGACTTGCTCCAAGTCTCACCACGATTTTGTGGCCAAGCTGGGCCTAGGACCTAGACCCTGATGGTTTCCCACGGTGTGCTGAGCCGGACAGAAGGGCAGCATTGAGCTCAGCAGAGGGAAGGAGGATGTTTGTTCCAACCCAGACACAGATGGATTCCAAGCCTCCCTCAGACAAGGCCAAGGGCCGTATGTCCTGGCAAAGAGGAGCCTGCACTGCCTGTCGTCCAGACATCCTCTCCGAGGAGCTAATCCCCACAACTGGCCACCTCCTGCCTCTAGCCTGACAACCCAGAGCTTAATGGGTCCAGGGACGTGCCCAGAGGCTGGTCAGGACAACTCTCAGGGGCCCATCTCAGTTGGGAACTGGGGGTCAGTAAGTGAACTGTGAGCACGGAGTCTGCACCAGATGTGTGCTCCCTGAAGAAAAGGCCAGGGCGCTGGCCCTGAAGCCACACACGCAGTCAGGGAGAGGTGGCCCAGTCACAGGGACCGAGTGAGGACGTGTGTGGTATCAGGGTGTGCTGCAGGCAGTGCTGGCAGAGCTCACAGGCAGTCACATTCCTTTAAGTGGGGCAATCAGGGTCGACTTCCTTGGGGAGTGGCCTGAGTCGGCCTAGGGGTTGGGTGAGTTCTGGGTCAGGCAAACAGCTTGAGCAGATGTGTAGATTAGCAGAAGAGTTAAGTCTGTTTGGAAAACAGTGTTGGAAGCTGGAGCCCGGGTGCGTGGGGAAGCGGAAGGCAAACAGGACCAGGAGAGTGAAGAGGCTTTGACAGAAAGATACTGACCTGCTTCTCAGGCCCACCCCTGAGACAGCGCGTTAGTCAATGAGCAGGGCTCCGTCTGGAGGAGGGAAGACTGTTAAAAAGACCCCTGAAGATTTTGAATGGCCCCACCCCTAGGGGCTGTCCCCAGCTGAGAGTCATCTGCAGGCATCAGGGACCCACTGTCAGGCCAGACCCTGGTGACAGCTGCCAGCCCCACAGTGGAAAGAGGGGGAGAGGCCTGAGCCTCCGTCACAGGGCAGGGGGTCAGATGCCAACGTCTTCAGGGATAAGTCGGCCCATTCTGGGTTTGGGGGTCACCATGCCCAGCCCCACTCTGCTTCCCGTCTGTCCCTGCAGCACAGCCTATGCTCCAGAGACCACCGACTACGCCGTGAGGGTACTCCTGCGCTTCCCCCAGCGTGTGAAGAACCAGGGCACGGCAGACTTCCTCCCCAACCGGCCGCGGCACACCTGGGAGTGGCACAGCTGCCACCAGTGAGTGGGGCCGGTGGCCTCTCCTGCCTTCTCTTTGGACTGGGGGACCTGTGCCCCAGTCCCCCCCACCATTAGTGCTCGGGAGGGGCAGGTGCTGGTGGGAGGGCCCCGTGAGTTGTTTTCTCCCAAGGATCCATCAGGGGGGCAAGGGTTTCTCAGAGGAGCCTTAGCAAAAGCTGGGCTGGAACAGGAGACACGGAAGGGTCAGTCTTGACAGGGATGAAAATGTCTGGAAAGAGGGCATTGCCCAAGGGAGGCCAGTATCAGTGGCTGCCCCAAAGGAAGTAAGGAGCCCTGGCGGGAGAGGGTTATCTGGCTAGGTGGGGACACAGAGGTGCCGCCCTGTGGGACCCAGGGACCCAGGGGACCCAGGAGCCCAGACTGCTCAGGAGGCTGTGTCACATCCGGGTCACCTGGGCCCATCTCAGGAGGGGGCCAGCATGGGAAGCCCTGGGATGACGAGGCCCTCTTCTCTCTCCCCCAACCTGTCCTCTGCCTCCAGACATTACCACAGCATGGACGAGTTCAGCCACTATGACCTTCTGGATGCAGCCACAGGCAAGAAGGTGGCCGAGGGCCACAAGGCCAGCTTCTGCCTGGAGGACAGCACCTGCGACTTTGGCAACCTCAAGCGCTACGCATGCACCTCACACACGCAGGTTGGGCTAGAGAAGCAGGGCAGGGGCGAGGGGTGCAGGATACGGCCCCGCCCAGGGGCGCTGGGGGAGCGGACAGCTGTGCAGCCTGGGCCAAGCTGAAGACGGCCAAGGCTCTGGCCACTCAGCTCATCCAGAGGGGCGTCTTCTCGTCAGTCCTCAGGCCACTACAGGGCCCCGTGGGGACTGCACACCCCCGCCCCTGGCCCCTTCCTGCTTCATTCCCAGGGTGTCTGCTCTTGGAAAGAAAGGAACATTCCAACAAAGTCAGGATGGCATGGTGTTCTGTTTGCTGACTTGTACATCCAAATCCACCTTTCTGTCCGTCTGTCCCATCAGCACAGAGTGGCCATCTGTACTGCCTGTTTGTCCCTTTATGCACCCCTCCACCCATTTCTCCCGGGCATGCCCCCTTTTTCATTTGATCCCTCCAGTCCAGCGATGGCTGAGGCAGGAGCAGGCCCATGCCGAGCAGCCGCCTGGGCCGGGTCGGGCGAAGCACAGGAAGGAGGCCCCAGGCTCTGCGGAGGAGGCAACGCCCGACTTCTGCTCTTGTGCCTTTTCCTAGGGCCTGAGCCCAGGCTGCTATGACACTTACAACGCGGACATCGACTGCCAGTGGATTGACATCACTGACGTGCAGCCCGGGAACTACATCCTCAAGGTGGGCCCCTGGTCTGGGCACCCCCGCCCCTGCTGCTCATGTCAGTGTCCCCACCTCTCACAGACACTCCAGCCTCCAGCTGGGTCCCTCCCCAGCATCCTGGGACGTCACACGTCCCTGCCCTTCCCAGGAGGGTCTTAGCCTCGGGCACAGACAGCCTCTTTCCATAAAGATACCAAGGAGCCCTAGGCCCAGGTGTGGTGGTGTCGGAGAGTGGGGATTCTGTCTTTCCCAAGTGACAGAGGACGCGGAGAGCCATGTGGTCCACCCCCGTCTGTGGGAAGGGCAGGCCATCTGGGCGAGGACACTGCCGTCTGAGACAGACACTCAGCTCCTCACAGTGACCCCTGCAAAGCCAGGGGCTCCTGTGACCAGTAGTCCCTTCCAGCCTGAACCCCCCCCAAAGCACACTCACTCCCATACCCCTTCCCTTGGGAGAAGACGGGTAGAAGAGCACGGTGGGGACACGCCGCCCCACGTGGTATGTCCCTGTGCAGGCTTCGCAGGGCCGGGCCATTATGACCTCATCTGGGGAACCAAATCAGCCTCCTCCACACAGGTACGAAGTGAGGGCAGGGTGCACTGTGCCAGGTCCCCCGGACCCGCTGCTCCATACTGAAGTTCAGTGAAGCAAGAGCAGTGAAGACAGTTTGGGAAACGGTTCTCACCGGCATGAAATGGGCTGCTGGGGCTGCCGTCTGCACATTCAGAACTCAGCTGCCTGGAAGCTGTTGGCAGCCTCACCCGAGCACCTCTCAGCAGGCTCGGGGGGCCCTGCTCCACGTCACCCGGGGCCGAGCTTGTCCAGGATCTCCCGCCCTCCCCTCGGGCATCCACTCACAGACTGTACAAGGCCCCTCTGAATGATGGGCCCTGGGGATCCAAGCACATAAGCAGCACGCAGTTCGCGCCCATAAGGAGTGTACGAGGATTTAAAAGTAGCCTCCTTCCATCTGATCTCAAGTGTTCTGCAAATAAAGCTGGCTGTAGCCGCCCCCCGTGAGCCGCCCCCCAGTAATCCAACATTTAAAAGGCTTCCTTGTGTCCGTCCTCTCAGTGAGTGTCAGGCGTCCTGGGCTCCAGGCAGAGCATGCCACCTGGCATCAGACAGGCCTTCAGCAGGTCACCTAGCCGGACATACGCGGTGAAAGGGTGTGAGCCTGGGAGTCGGGACACCAGGCGTGGGAGCCCTGCTCGGCCCCTCCCTCGCTGCTGTGTTTCCTAGGGCAGTGATTCAACCTCTCTGAGCCTGAATGCCCTGTGGGGAGCCCACTGGCCTGGGGAAGTTTCCCACCTTCTGATAAGGGTGACCTGATGTGCTCTTGACTAGGACAGCCTCTTTTTTCTGCCCTCTGTCTCTGTGAATCTCTGTGCGCCTCTCCCTCAGGGTATCTGTCTCCTACCTCCTGCCCCTCACGCAGTCTTTCTCCACCTCCCCATCTCCCTCTCTCTGTCTGCGTCTCCACCACCTTGCCTGGTGACCAAGTGAAGCACAACCGTCTGACCAGGTCCCTTCCCCCCTGTTGCCCATTTTCTTCAGGTGCATGTGAACCCCAAGTACATTGTGTTGGAGTCCGACTTCACCAACAATGTGGCGAGGTGCAACATCCACTACACAGGCCGCTACGTGTCTACGACAAACTGCAAAATTGTCCAGTAAGTGCTCGCGCACCCCGCCCCTCTCCTGCCCCGGGAGCAGGCCAGGCCACGCGAGACACGTTCCCGGACACCTGCACTCACCTCCGCGGCCACACACAGCTGTGGTTGGCCCAGCCCACAGGCAGAGCAGGGGCATCTTGTGTGCAGCAGCCCCGGGCTGTGTCCCCGTGGTGGGGCTCAGGCTGCCCTGGAGATCTAGGGTGTGGCTCCCTGAGAGTTCTCCCCGGGAACCAGCAAGAGGCAACATACACGGCTCTGCAGTCTTCGTTCTGCAGCTTCCTCACTCTGTGAAGTTGGACAGCTCCACCTCACCTCTCTGAGATGCTTTTGTCAGCTGTACCAGAGCCACTGTTTATATCCCATGTAGGCTTGTGAGGGGGATTTAAAGGCTTGACATCTGTGCACATTCAAGAACCCTTCACAGGGGCACTCAATAAATGGCATCTGTGATCATTAGTGTCTTTATCAAGTGGGTTGAGTTAAACAGTCCCAGGTTACAGGTGATTCTGGTTGGAATGAGACCTGGTCGGTCGCTGGGCCCCATTGTCAAGTTGATAAGCTCTGAGCCCAGGCCTTTGGCATGTGGCTCCTGGGCAGGGTGGGTCCTCAGCTGTCACTGTCTCATGCTGGCTGTCCTCAGCCTCTCTCCTGATTCCTGCCATGAAGTACTTTGCAGAGGGGCCCCCTGCAAAAGAAACCTCACCCCACTACATGTGAGTTTAAAATGTTTGATCAGGTCAAAGCAACTCTTTAGCATTATAAAAAGGGAGAGATAGCAAAATCCTAGAGCTTTAATGCCTCAATGGAGGATGAACGGCAGAGATTCCAAGGCCCAGAGAGTCCTCTTTACCCAAAAGTGGATGCTTATTAATGCTTGAGAGGTATGACAGGTGGAGCGTGTAACCAGGATCAAAGCTGAGAATGGGAGCAGGGTCGGGGCTCAGTGTGTGAGCAGGGTCGGGGCTCAGTGTGTGAGCAGGATCAGGGCTCAGTGTGAGCAGGGTCGGGGCTCAGTGTGAACGGTCGGGGCTCAGTGTGTGAGCAGGATCGGGGCTCAGTGTGAACAGGGTCGGGCTCAGTGTGTGAGCAGGATCGGGGCTCAGTGTGTGAGCAGGGTCGGGGCTCAGTGTGTGAGCAGGGTCGGGGCTCAGTGTGAGCAGAGTCGGGGCTCAGTGTGTGAACAGGGTCGGGGCTCAGTGTGTGAGCAGGGTCGGGGCTCAGTGTGTGAGCAGGATCGGGGCTCAGTGTGTGAGCAGGGTCGGGGCTCAGTGTGTGAGCAGGGTCGGGGCTCAGTGTGAGCAGAGTCGGGGCTCAGTGTGTGAACAGGGTCGGGGCTCAGTGTGTGAGCAGGGTCGGGGCTCAGTGTGTGAGCAGGGTCGGGGCTCAGTGTGTGAGCAGGATTGGGGCTCGGTGTGAACAGGGTCGGGCTCAGTGTGTGAGCAGGATCGGGGCTCAGTGTGTGAGCAGGGTCGGGGCTCAGTGTGTGAGCAGGGTCGGGGCTCAGTGTGAGCAGAGTCGGGGCTCAGTGTGTGAACAGGGTCGGGGCTCAGTGTGTGAGCAGGGTCGGGGCTCAGTGTGTGAGCAGGGTCGGGGCTCAGTGTGTGAGCAGGGTCGGGGCTCAGTGTGTGAGCAGGGTCGGGGCTCAGTGTGTGAGCAGGATCGGGGCTCAGTGTGTGAGCAGGGTCAGGGCTCAGTGTGAGTAGGGTCGGGGCTCAGTGTGTGAGCAGGGTCGGGGCTCAGTGTGTGAGCAGGGTCGGGGCTCAGTGTGTGAGCAGGGTCGGGACTCAGTGTGTGAGCACGATCAGGGCTCAGTGTGTGAGCAGGGTCGGGGCTCAGTGTGAGCAGAGTCGGGGCTCAGTGTGTGAACAGGGTCGGGGCTCAGTGTGTGAGCAGGATCAGGGCTCAGTGTGTGAGCAGGGTCAGGGCTCAGTGTGAGTAGGGTCGGGGCTCAGTGTGTGAGCAGGGTCGGGACTCAGTGTGTGAGCACGATCAGGGCTCAGTGTGTGAGCAGGGTCGGGGCTCAGTGTGTGAGCAGGGTCGGGGCTCAGTGTGAGCAGGGTCGGGGCTCAGTGTGAACAGGGTCGGGGCTCAGTGTGTGAGCAGGGTCGGGGCTCAGTGTGAGCAGGGTCGGGGCTCAGTGTGAGCAGGGTCGGGGCTCAGTGTGTGAGCAGGGTCGGGGCTCAGTGTGAGCAGGGTCGGGGCTCAGTGTGTGAGTAGGGTCGGGGCTCAGTGTGTGAGCAGGGTCGGGGCTCAGTGTGTGAGCACGATTGGGGCTCAGTGTGTGAGCAGGGTCGGGGCTCAGTGTGTGAGCAGGGTCGGGGCTCAGTGTGAGCAGGGTCGGGGCTCAGTGTGTGAGCAGGGTCGGGGCTCAGTGTGTGAGCAGGGTCGGGGCTCAGTGTGAGCAGGGTCGGGGCTCAGTGTGTGAGTAGGGTCGGGGCTCAGTGTGTGAGCAGGGTCGGGGCTCAGTGTGTGAGTAGGGTCGGGGCTCAGTGTGTGAGCAGGGTCGGGGCTCAGTGTGTGAGCAGGGTCGGGGCTCAGTGTGTGAGCAGGGTCGGGGCTCAGTGTGTGAGCAGGGTCGGGGCTCAGTGTGAGCAGGGTCGGGGCTCAGTGTGTGAGCAGGGTCGGGGCTCAGTGTGTGAGCAGGGTCGGGGCTCAGTGTGAGCAGGGTCGGGGCTCAGTGTGTGAGTAGGGTCGGGGCTCAGTGTGTGAGCAGGGTCGGGGCTCAGTGTGTGAGCAGGATCGGGGCTCAGTGTGTGAGCAGGGTCGGGGCTCAGTGTGAACAGGGTCGGGGCTCAGTGTGTGAGCAGGATTGGGGCTCAGTGTGAACAGGGTCGGGGCTCAGTGTGTGAGCAGGGTCGGGGCTCAGTGTGTGAGCAGGATCAGGGCTCAGTGTGTGAGCAGGGTCGGGGCTCAGTGTGAACAGGGTCGGGGTCTCAGTGTGTGAGCAGGATCAGGGCCCAGTGTGAGCAGGGTCTGGTCTCAGTGTGTGAACAGGGTCGGGACTCAGTGTGTGAGCAGTATCAGGGCTCAGTGTGTGAGCAGGGTCGGGGCTCAGTGTGTGAGCAGGATCGGGGCTCAGTGTGTGAGCAGGGTCGGGGCTCAGTGTGAACAGGGTCGGGGCTCAGTGTGTGAGCAGGGTCGGGGCTCAGTGTGAGCAGGGTCGGGGCTCAGTGTGTGAGCAGGGTCGGGGCTCAGTGTGTGAGCAGGGTCGGGGCTCAGTGTGTGAGTAGGTTCGGGGCTCAGTGTGTGAGCAGGGTCGGGGCTCCGTGTGTGAGCAGGATCGGGGCTCAGTGTGTGAGCAGGGTCGGGGCTCAGTGTGAACAGGGTCGGGGCTCAGTGTGTGAGCAGGATTGGGGCTCAGTGTGAACAGGGTCGGGGCTCAGTGTGTGAGCAGGGTCGGGGCTCAGTGTGTGAGCAGGGTCGGGGCTCAGTGTGAACAGGGTCGGGGTCTCAGTGTGTGAGCAGGATCAGGGCCCAGTGTGAGCAGGGTCGGGTCTCAGTGTGTGAACAGGGTCGGGACTCAGTGTGTGAGCAGTATCAGGGCTCAGTGTGTGAGCAGGATCAGGGCCCAGTGTGAGCAGGGTCGGGTCTCAGTGTGTGAACAGGGTCGGGACTCAGTGTGTGAGCAGGGTCGGGGCTCAGTGAGAGCAGGGTCGGGGCTCAGTGTGAGCAGGGTCGGGGCTCAGTGTGTGAGCAGGATCAGGGCTCAGTGTGTGAGCAGGGTCGGGGCTCAGTGAGAGCAGGGTCGGGGCTCAGTGTGAGCAGGGTCGGGGCTCAGTGTGTGAGCAGGATCAGGGCCCAGTGTGAGCAGGGTCGGGTCTCAGTGTGTGAACAGGGTCGGGACTCAGTGTGTGAGCAGTATCAGGGCTCAGTGTGTGAGCAGGGTCGGGGCTCAGTGTGTGAGCAGGATCAGGGCTCAGTGTGTGAGCAGGGTCGGGGCTCAGTGTGAACAGGGTCGGGGCTCAGTGTGTGAGCAGGGTCGGGGCTCAGTGTGAGCAGGGTCGGGGCTCAGTGTGTGAGCAGGGTCGGGGCTCAGTGTGTGAGCAGGGTCGGGGCTCAGTGTGTGAGTAGGGTCGGGGCTCAGTGTGTGAGCAGGGTCGGGGCTCCGTGTGTGAGCAGGATCGGGGCTCAGTGTGTGAGCAGGGTCGGGGCTCAGTGTGAACAGGGTCGGGGCTCAGTGTGTGAGCAGGATTGGGGCTCAGTGTGAACAGGGTCGGGGCTCAGTGTGTGAGCAGGATCAGGGCTCAGTGTGTGAGCAGGGTCGGGGCTCAGTGTGAACAGGGTCGGGGTCTCAGTGTGTGAGCAGGATCAGGGCCCAGTGTGAGCAGGGTCGGGTCTCAGTGTGTGAACAGGGTCGGGACTCAGTGTGTGAGCAGTATCAGGGCTCAGTGTGTGAGCAGGATCAGGGCCCAGTGTGAGCAGGGTCGGGTCTCAGTGTGTGAACAGGGTCGGGACTCAGTGTGTGAGCAGGGTCGGGGCTCAGTGAGAGCAGGGTCGGGGCTCAGTGTGAGCAGGGTCGGGGCTCAGTGTGTGAGCAGGATCAGGGCTCAGTGTGTGAGCAGGGTCGGGGCTCAGTGAGAGCAGGGTCGGGGCTCAGTGTGAGCAGGGTCGGGGCTCAGTGTGTGAGCAGGATCAGGGCTCAGTGTGTGAGCAGGGTCGGGGCTCAGTGTGAACATGATTAGGGCTCAGTGTGAGCAGGGTCGGGGCTCAGTGTGTGAGCAGGGTCGGGGCTCAGTGTGAGCAGGGTCGGGGCTCAGAGTGTGAGCAGGGTCAGGGCTCAGTGTGAGCAGGGTCGGGGCTCAGTGTGAGCAGGGTCGGGGCTCAGTGTGTGAGCAGGGTCGGGGCTCAGTGTGAGCAGGGTCGGGGCTCAGTGTGAGCAGGGTCAGGGCTCAGTGTGTGAGCAGGGTTAGGGCTCAGTGTGAGCAGGGTCGGGGCTCAGTGTGTGAGCAGGGTCGGGGCTCAGTGTGAGCAGAGTTAGGGCTCAGTGTGAGCAGGGTCGGGGCTCAGTGTGTGAGCAGGGTCAGGGCTCAGTGTGAGCGGGGTTGGGGCTCAGCGTGTGAGTAGGGTCGGGGCTCAGTGTGAGCAGGGTCGGGGCTCAGCGTGAGCAGGGTCGGGGCTCAGTGTGAACAGGGTCGCGGCTCAGTTTGAGTGGGGTCGGGGCTCAGTGTATGAGTAGGATCAAGACCAACTTAGAGAAAGCACTTTAACCCTTGGGTGCTACCACTAAGCAGACGCCACTCCCCATCATACCATTTATACTAAAAATGAGAACAACAGCCTCAAGTTCTGTGCAGAGATTAGGTTCCTCATAAGCAGAATTATTAGGTTGGTGCAAAAATAACTGCGGTTTTTGCAATGATTTTTAACCCTTTAAACAACAGTTACCTTTGCAGCAACTTAATATATCAGAATTAATCCAGGTCATAGAGTGTGTTTGAAACAACTGACTCCTGGCCCCTCCCTGGCAGCATGGCTCTTTCACATGCCTGGATTTCCAGCCCTTTCTCACTCCTCAAGGCCTGTCTCAATTAGCCATTTAAATTTAGGGGTTACCTCAATGACAGAAGTGTTCTGGGAAGCCATTCTATGGAAGGAGAAGGAGGGAGGAAGGAAGGAAGGAAGGATGGAAGGAAGGAAGGAAAGAAGGAAGAAAAGAAGAAAAGAAGGAAGGAAGAAGCATACAAGAAAAAAGGGGGCTGAAGGGCATGCAGGGTCAGAGAGCCTACACCCCCTCTTATTCTGCCTGCTGCTGGGGAAAGTGGATTAAAACAGCCTCTCTTTTCCAGGCAGCACCACAGGCTAGGCCCCTCAACAAGGCAGACAGCAAAGCAGAGCACCTCCCTCCCCACCTCCCCTGGGGCCTGTGGGCCCTTCCCTTTGAGCCTTTTACATAAGTGCTTGGAAAGGCTCAGGTTTTATTAGAGCGCCTCTGTGACCCTGACCGCAGGCAGGCATCTGGGCCAGCACACAGGAAGCTGGAAGGAAGGAGCCTTCCCAGAAAGGCCACGGGACTGACGCCTGTGGGTTTCAATCTTGTTTCCGAAGAGGAAAAAGGAGGTTTGGGGGGAAAAAAGTACTGAGTTAGAAAGAAAGTATTTCCAGACAGTAGCAGCTCTGCCTAGAAAACAAGACAATCTAAAACTCACAGCACGGGGAGGGGGTAGTCCTGAGACAGTACCTGGGTGGGAGTCCACGACACCCCTCTTCTGGGACTTGGGGCTGAGGAGCCCTTCCCCCGAGCCCAGGTTACTGAGGCAAACTGAGGCCTGTGCCTGCCCTCCACATGGGATCTGGGCTGTGCAGGAGAAGCCTTCAGCTGGGGAGGCAGTGGGGGCCTTGCTGACAGTGGAGTGAGGGCCTGCCCTCTGTCTGCCATTGACCTATTCTGTTTCTCTCCTTAGGTCCTGATCGGAGCGGGTGGACCGACAGCCAACCCCCCCATTTCCCAAGGCAAGTCCTGCTCCCCAGGCAGCCTCCCACCAGGACAAACCTGGCCCAAGGGGCACAGCCCCCACCCCAGAGGCAGGGGCAGTGGGACACAGGGACATCCCTCCCTGCCGGCCTCAGGGAGCGAACATGGAGCGAAACCACAGGGATTCTGGATGCCAGGCCCAATGTCGTACTTAACTTTCCTCTACCGCGTTATTTTGTCGGTTGTTGGTTTTTGTTTTTTATATTTTGGGCATACCACAGAGCAAGATTGCCCAGACCTGGGCTGAATAAAACAAGGTTTTTCTACTCTGCGGTTCTGCATGTGGCCTGCCAGCTGGGCTGGCCAGAGCCGTCGTGGGCACAGGAGACGCCGTGGGGCTTCCTGCTTCCCCTAGCGGAGTCTCAAAAGGGCAGCCACACCCCTCAGGACCACTGCTTGACCAAGAGGGCGTCGAGGGCGGCAGCCTCCTGTGGAAACCCCGAGGGGTTTACCCCAAGGCCAAAGCCACTGTGTGGAAGAGGATCCCCCCGGGGGGAACTCCTGCTCCCACCCACTTCTCTGCTCGTCTCCCCATCCTCCACCACTCCTCCTCCTGCAGCCTCACACTCCCCACCGACTTCCCAGCCTCCAAGCCCTGCTCTCATAAGCCATCACTCCCTCTACCAGCCACATGTTCACATATTGAGCACCTGCTGAATGCTGAGCACACACAGGAGAATGAGAGCTCTCAGAGCTCACAGGGCACAGAGGCGTGCACGCCACACCTCATGAGACAAGGCCTGGGGGGAAGGTGGAGGCTTCCCATGGGGGGTGGTTTCTCCCAGGAAGGGAAGGAACAGTTGTATTCTTGGCAGAGGCTGATGAGGGCGGGGGTCAGAGGTCCAGGGAGGCCCTCGCTCTGGCTGTGCTGTCACACAGGCTGTGCTTCCTACCCTGGGTCAGGGCAGGAAGAAGCCGAAGGGGGCCACTGCCCACCCGCCCGCCCCCTGCCAGCTCCCTGACTTCCCAGAGGAGTAAGGACAGTCAGAAAGGGCAAGAGATAGTCCAAGACCCAGGGCTCTGGGTTCCAGGGCCAATTATCCTGCTCACTGGCTGTGCAGACTTTGAGCAAGTCATGCTACACCTCCGGGCCTTGGTTTCCCCAGTGTAAAGTGGGAATGAGTCCTGCCTGGCTCGCAGGCTGAAATGGAGAGCCACTGAGCTCCTCCTACAGGACAGGCATTGCGTGAGCTGGAGGGCGGTGGCCCCCCCCTCCAGACCACTGTGGACCCAGAGCCCTCTAGGGAGAAGGGGCCCCCTTTTGGCTCTCATGCAATTCATGCCTCAAGGTCTCTGGTAGCAAAGAGGCCTCCTGACAGGGTGGAGAAGAAGGGCTTCTTGGAATCCTCCTGTGCTTCCAGAAGGGTCCTGGCCTCAGCCCCCTGGGGCCCTTGGACCCTGGGCAGCCCAGTCAGCAGGAGGGAGTGGAGTGTGGCTGGAACCCCTCCCACCTTCCCTCACTGAGGCGCAGGGAGGGAGCTGTAGCCCTACCACTCTCTCTCCATTCGTGGCTAGACTAGGAGGCCTGAGGAGCCTCGGCAGAAGCCTGTCATCTAGGAGTCACCATCCTGCTACACTCCTCACCCATGTACACCTCAGACATGCCATCTTGATTCCAGCCCCACCCCTCTCCATTCTACGTGTCCCTGAGAATGAGCAAGGGAGGCTCAGACTTCAGTCGATCCCTGAGGTAGAAACAAAAGTCCCCAGTTCCCAGGTCAGAAAGGAAGCCCAGGGTGAGAGACCATCTGAGGCCACAGGCTCAGCGACGCTCAAGGGAGGGTTCCTGGGGGGCAGTGTGGGCTGCCTGGCCCTGGGACTGGGGCCAGCAGGAGGGGGAGGGGAGCAGCACAGGACCACCTTCCCTGCCTGAACAAGGACAGTGGGTTTCGAAGAAAACAGTATCTGCAGGTTGGTGAGATCCCTTTTGGTCCCTGGCAGTGCCGCTGTGCCCACCTCAGCTCTTGGTGCTCAGCATCACACACAACCTTCCAGAGGAAGGAGGGAGGCCTCGTGGGCACGTCACCTGCACTCCTGACGCAGAACCTCCCTCCCTCCCTCCCTCCCTCTGGAGCTCAGACCCCGAGGGCCTCTGCCAGCACCCCTGGGCACTGACGTTCAGGACTCCCCCGGCTGCAGAGGGCCTCCGTCGCCTGCCTACCTGCCCTCGCCCTCTGCTTGCTGAGCCCCAGAGCCGAGAAGCTCACCACCTCTCAGAGGCTGCTGTTAGAAACGCTTTGAGAGATGCGGGCCTCCCTACAGCCTCCCCCTTGGTCAGGGCCACAGAATTTGTTAAGTAGTAACAGTTTGCAGTGGGTGTAGCTGGAGAGCAGGAGGGACAGAGAGAGCAGAGGCGATGCACGTGGCAGCGGACCTGGCCGTGGTCATAATTCTGCCCATCTGTGTCCTGAGGGCCTAAGCTCCTTGAGCTCCATTGCTGCTCCTTATGCCAGAGACTGGGGCGGAAGGTAGGGAAGGGGCGGGAGAGAAGGAGAGGAGAGGTAACAGACAAAGCCCAGCCTGTATGGGGTCAGGTAGGGGGGAGACTGCAGCCTGGGAGAGCCTGGGGCATCACCTCAGACAGAGGCCTGAAGTGAGGGCATGAGACACCAAACCAGGCTGGACCTGGAGCCTTCAGAAAGGCTTCCTGTTAGAAAGAAGATGCTGAGAGGTGTTGGGGGGGGGGGAGGGCTGGGAGGAACAGGGGAGGGTGTGGCTGGGGGCAGAGGGCGGGGCCTCTGAAGGACTGGGGCTCAGAGGCGGCTGGACCCACATCCCACCGCTGTCCTGTCCACAGCGTCAGTCTTCTCCCACTCCTCAGCCCCCACGCCCATGGCTCCAGGCCTGCCCCCTACCCAGGGTAGCCACACCCTCAGCCTAGGACCCAGGCAAACACATTACCCTCCCGGTTTCTCTATAAAAATCTGGCCTTTTTTGAGAAGCTACTTAGGCCTGTGTCATGGAAGCGGCTGAGAACCACCGTATGAATGGCAGCCCCATGCGGATGTTCTTCCTGACTTTTAGGTGAGACGCTTCTTAATCTATAGGATTGACTCTTAAGAGAGCACTTTAATAGCTGCTTGGCCAGGAGTGGAGGCTGTGATATTTATAGACTTCATGAAAACAAAGCCTTGGAAGTTTAACCCTACAAGGGTGAGCCCAGGGCCCAGCCCCACCCCTCTGTGTTGGAGAGCTCTCAGTCCAATCCCAGGGCACCACACTGGCACACAGGCCCTGGCTCACGCCTGCGATGCCTGCCCCTCAGCTAAGAGAGGGTCCTGCTTGCCCTGCTGATGCCAGGCAGAGCAAGGTGACGACACCTGCTCCTCCAGTGTGGGGGGAGCTGCTTCCCAGCTCCCGACAGGCCAACAGGCATCTCCTCGCCTACCTTTGTGGCCAAGACAAGAGGCCAAGGCCCCCTTGGCTGCCCACTCACAGCCCTGAGGCCAGCTGATCACGCACAAGAATGCGCTCCTGTTGTTATTCCCATCCAGGCACACACCACAGCCACAGTGTTTGCACAGCTCTCTGCAAAGCCCCCTGGTATCCCCCAGATTGAGTCCTGCAGGAAGTGCCCGTGGGCAGGCCTCACTGGGGAGAATGAGAGGTGCTGCCCACACCCCAGAAACCTCACTGAAGCCTGTGGATGGAGTTGTGGGGAGCAGCCAGAACCCAGGACCAAGGGTGCACAGGACACACGTCGCCCTGGACAGCGCAGAAATTTCTGAGAATAAGAAGCTTCTGAGAAAGCGTTAACGACGAAACTCAAACTGTGGAAGGCAGGGAAGGCAGGTATGGATTTGGGTTCTCATGTGTCCTATGTGAAATCATTTCTTCTTTTTTTTTTCTTTAATTTTTCAAAATCAAATTCAGTCTGCTTTGAGACCCTGGCTACCAGGTGGGAAATTCAATGTCCTGAGTCATTTTACTCCCATTCTAGAGGCCGTAAAAGGCCCAGGACATCAGAGAGGGGTCCCGTGGCCTTCAGTCCCCTCCACTCTTCCCTGGCAGGCTCATTGACTGAAAACCCCTGAGAGCCCACATCTCCAATTCCTGCAGCGCTTGGGCACAAGGACACCACTCAGCTGTGTCCCTAGAGGCTCACCACGTCCCCAGGGCAATGCCAGGAAAGAGCACTGTCCTCGCCACTAACAGAGCCACAGCCGCATCTCCCAGCTCTCCCAGCTCTCCTCTACCTGCTCCCACCATGCCCTCCTTAACTCCTCACTCCTTTCCCCCTTCTCTTTGGGGCAACTTCCTTGACACCCCAGCGTGCCTCAGTTCAGAAGCCACTTCAGACCTGGTCCTTGGGGTGGGGAAGCACAAGTACCTCCTGGGGGGTGGGGCTGGAGGGTGGAGAAAAAGACCCAGCAGCAGAGTACCAATAATGATGATGATGCTGCTGATGGCAGCTAACTTCTTCCCCGCTTAGCCATATGCCAGGCTCTGCCCTAAATGCTCTACGTGTAATCCTCACAACAACCCTCTGAGGGAGGCGCTGTTATTATTCCCATTTTGCAGATGGGGTAGCTGAGGCATAGAGAGCTCATGTGACTTGCCTCCCTCCCCCCCCCATTCCCTCAGCTAATAAATGGGAGAGCTGGGATTCAAACGCAGGCACATTTCTGGAGACAGGTCCTCAAAGGCATCTGGGAGCAAACAAAAAGCCATTTGTCTGTGCTTTGAAGTGTAGCCAGAGAGCTGTTTCAACCCTCATCTCCTTCCTCCACAGCTATCTGCAATCATGACGCCTGGGAACAGCAGCTCAAATACAGACTGGGCAAGAGGAAGCAGAATTCCTCCTAGAAGAGGTTTGATTCATACTTAGATTGTGCTTTATGGGCAGAGGAAGGGAGGGGCAAGTTAAAATAGACCAACCATCAACAAGCCTAGTCAAGAAAAATAAAAATAAAAAACATGAGATGAGAAAGGGAATATTAACACAACCATGGAGATGACGTTTGAAATTTAACAGAATAGTATATGCAACTGCATGCTATCAACATTAAATAATAATATTTGGGAATATATTTGTACATCCCCCAAACTGACTTAATGGTTGAAAGACCACAGAAGAGAGTTTAAATATTGGCGTCTCTGAAAAAGACACCAGGTGTAGAGAATTTGAGTGTGAGTTCTTTCATTTCTACATTATTTAAATTCTTCCAAAGCATGTGGGGGAGATGACAGATTGATTTTATGCTTCTGAATGGATTTTATGAAGCTAACATAATCCCAACATAAGTCTGACAAAGACAGCCATCCTACTCCACCCGTCTTCGTGATGAGAATTACAGACCGATATTCTCATGACAATAGATACAAAAGTCCCAAAGAAAATGCCAGTAAGAGGAGCCTGTGTTACCGCGTTGTCTAATCAGCCAGTATTGCCCACAGTTGTCCAAGCCCTAGTGTGTGGCATACTTTCCAATTTTACACATCTGTGCTGAGGCCAAATTGGAGCCCAACCTCTGGGCCCAGGAAATTTGTACACAACATTCACTTTGTACCATCCTAAGTGTTCCTCTTAGGAAGCAGAGATGGTAAAAATGGAGCAGGAGTGCAAAGCGTGCAAAAAATACAAAAAGGCTACAGCTGGAATTTCTGCTGCTTACTGGAAACTTGTAGTCAGCTGGAATACCCTGTTGGGTTGATACTTTGTCACTTCTTTTCCTTTTTGAAAAGTTTGTTGGTTTGTTTGTTTTTAAATAGGTTACATTCTCTGCCTTCTCCCTGTTGGGCTTGGTGACATCTGACTAAATAACCAAGTCTTTTACTGTATCGATGTGCACACCCCCAAAACTAGGGGACAGTGCCTGCCTGTGGTGACCTGGACAACCGAAACCTGGGCCCACGGACGTGGTCCAGCTGGCAGTGCACCCATGCCAGCCAAGAGAGGAGGGCCTTGGCCTGGGTGGGGGGTCCCAGCAGCCTGGGAGCTTCTCAGGCAGGAAACCGACGGTCACTGCCCCTGGCGGCCACCAGAGGGCGCAGGATTCTCTCTCTCCCCCATGTGTGACATCAAAGGCCATCTCATTTCTGACTCACACCTCTTGTTTTGTCGCTTTCTAAATATAATTAAAGTATATTAAGGAATAATTTGCACAGTGAGATTCACCCATTTGGGGCCTACAGTTTGATGAGTTTGGACAAGTATGTGCGGTTGTAGAACACAAGCAAGAGGCAAATATTTTAATCACCCTTAAAAGTTCTCTCGTGCCTCGTTGTAGTCATTTTCCTATTCTCACCCCCAGCCCCTGGCAACCACTAATCTGCTTTCTGTCCCTAGTTTTGCCTTTTCCATAATCTCATGTAAATGGGATGATACCATATGTGGCCTTTTCTGTCTGTCTCCACGTGTGTCATGTGTATGTGCAGCAATAGCCTGTTCCTTGTTTTTGCTACGTAGTATTCCATTGTGTGGACCTTCATTTATTTTTCTATATACGAATAAGTATTTGGGTTGTTTCCAGGTTGGAGCCATGATGGAAAAGACTGCTGTAAATATCCACCTACAGGTCTTTGATCGAACATACGTTTCCATTTTCCTTGGGTGTACTCCTAGGGAGGAGGTTACTGAGTCAGATGAGGGTACGTTTAACTGTACAAGAAACCGCCGGACTGTTTTCCGGTGGCTGTCTCTCCAGGTGGCACTGTCAGCACATAATGGTGGTGTTTTCAAGCCGTTCTAGTAGGTATGTATGTAGCGGTATCTCGTGGCTGTAATCGGTTTCATTTCCTGGTCACTGACAACGTGAACCATCTGTTCATGTACATCTTACCCACCCCGTCTCATCTTTGATGAAGTTTCTGTTTAAATCCTTTGCCCATTTTTAAAGGGCTTATCTGTCTTATTATTAAATTGGAAGAGTTGTATATCTATTCTGGATTCAAGTCCTTTATCGGTTATGTGTTTTGCAAATATTTTCTCCCAATCTGTAGCTTGTATTTTTATTTTCTTAATAGTACCTTTGGAAGAGCAGACGTTCATAATTTTGGTGAAAGCCAATATAATTATATTTTCTCTTGTATGGATTGTACTGTTTGTCCTATCTCAGAACTCTCTACCTAAACTAGGTCACAAAGATATTCTCCTATATTTCCTAATATAAACATGTAATGCTATAATTTCCCTTCAGCTTTAAATTGTGTCTCACAGATTTTTAGATGTTGGGTTTTCATTTTCATTTAATTAAAATATTTCTAATTATGCTCATGGTTTCTTCTTTCAATCATGACTTATTTAAAAGTGTGTTATTCCAAGAAACTATTAGAACTGATAGATGAATTTAGTAAAGTAGCAGGATATAAAATTAATATTCGGAAATCAGTTGCATTTGTATATACCAATGATAAAATAGCAGAAGGAGAAATTAAAAAAACAATTCCATTTACAATTGCTCCAAAGACTATAAAATATCTGGGAATAAATCTAACCAAAGATGTAAAAGATCTGTACTCAGAAAATTATACAACACTGAAGAAAGAAATGAAAGAAGACATAATGGAAACACATTCCATGTTCATGGATAGGAAGAATTAATATAGTTAAAATGTCCATACTGCCTAAGGCAATATACATATTCAACGCAATTCCTATCAAACTACCAACGACGTTTTTCACAGAAATAGAACATATAATCCTAAAATTTATATGGGACCAAAAAGACCCCGGATAGCCTCAGCAATCTTGAGAAATAAGAACAAAGTGGGAGGTATAACGATACCTGATTTCAAACTATACTACAAGGCTACAGTAATCAAAACAGCATGGTACTGGCATAAAAATAGACACATAGATCAATGGAACAGAATAGAGAGTCCAGACGTAAATCCATGCCTATATGCCCATCTAATCTACGACAATGGAAGCAAGAATGTACGATGGGGTAAAGACAGTCTGTTCAATAAGTGGTGTTGGGAAACCTGGACAGACACATGCAAGAAAATGAAGCTGGACCACCTCCTTACACCATATACAAAAACAAATTCAAAATGGCTTAAAGACTTAAATGTAAGATCTGAAACCATAAAATATCTAGAAGAAAATATAGGAAGAAACTTCATGGACATTACCCGGAGTAAGATTTTCACTGATATATCCCCTCGCGCGAGGGAAGTAAGAGAAAAAATAAACATGTGGGATTACATCAAACTAAAAAGTTTTTTCACAGCAAAGGAAACCATCAATAAAACAAAAAGGGATCCTACTGTATGGGAAAAGATATTTGCCAATGATATATCTGATAAGGGATTAATATCACAAATCTATAAAAAACTTACTCAACTCAACTCCAAAAAAACAAACAACCCAATTAAAAAATGGGCAGAGGACTTGAGGAGACATTTTTCTAAAAAGGACATACAGAAGGCAAGAAGACATATGAAGAAATGCTCAACCTCACTAACCATCAGAGAAATGCAAATAAAAACCACAATGAGATACCACCTCACTCCAGTCAAAATGGCTATCATCAATAAATCAACAAACAACAAATGCTGGCGCGGATGTGGAGAAAAGGGAACGCTAGTGCACTGTTGGTGGGACTGCAGATTAGTGCAGCCACTATGGAAAACAGTATGGAGGTATCTCAGGAATCTGAAAATGGAACTACCCTATGATCCAGTAATGATCCACTCCTAGGCATCTACCCGGAGAAATCCAAAACTCCAATTCAAAAATCTGTATGCACTCCTATGTTTATTGCAGCACTTTACACAATAGCCAAGATATGGAAACAACCGAAATGCCCATCGGTCGATGACTGGATTAAGAAGCTGTGGTACATTTATACAATGGAGTATTACGCAGCCATAAAGAAGAAAGAAATCTTATCATTTGCAGCAACATGGATGGATCTAGAGAACATTATGTTAAGTGAAATAAGTCAGAAAGAGAAAGACAAGTACCATATGATCTCACTTATATATGGAATCTAAAGAAAAGACTATGTGAATGAACTAATCAGAAACAGTTTTGGGGACACAAAGAAAAAACCGAGAGTTGTTAGATGGGTGTGGGGGGGGGGTTGGGGATAAGGGGAAAGGTGAAGGGATTTGGAAGCAGCTGGTAACCACAAGATGGCCTCAGGGTTTTTTTGAAAATTAATTTGGGGAAGGTATTCAACAATGTTGTAAAGATATTGTTGGGTATCCGATGGACATGCGTCCTATTTGGGAGACCACCTCAGGGATGATGTGGATACCTGATCATGGCATTGTACACCAGAAGCTAAACATTAATGAATGCCAACTATAATTTTATATATATAATGTGATGGTTCGGTGTGAGGTCGGAGGGATAGTGAATGGGGGAGGGGGGTTCACAGTGTGAGGGATATAAATGATGAACGTCTAAATATTACCTTGTCTTGTACACCTGAAACTAATAAATAAAAAAAAAAAGTGTGTTATTTAATTTCCAAATATTTGGGGATTTTCCAGATGTCTTTCAGTTATTGATTTATAGTTTAATTTTACTGTGATGAAAGGACATACTTGCATGATTTAAATTATTTTTAATTTGTTGAGATTTATTTTGTGGCTCAGAATATGGTCTACCTTGATGCAGTGCCATACGCCTTGAAAGGAATGTGTGTTCTGCTGTAGTTGAGTGGGGTCCTATAAATGTCAATCGCCTTAAGTTGGTTAACTCCATATCCAGGCTGATACTCTGTCTGCTCTCATTCTATCAAGTGTTGAGAGAGAAGTGGATTTGTCTATGTCTCCTTTCAGTTCTATGTCTTGTAATTGTATGTATCCCGAGGGTCTGTTCTCCAGTGCATACACATTAACGTTGCTTTTCTTCTTGATGAACTTGACCTCTTTTTCATTATGTATTGCCCTTCTTTATTCCTGGAAATATGCTGTCCCGAAGTCTACTTTGCCTCGTTTTAACATAGACACTGAGCTTTCTTTGGATGAATGTTGGAATGGCATGTCTTTTTGTCATTCGTTTACTTTTAATCTACCTAGATCTTTATGTTTAGGTTTGTCGTGGACAGCCTGGGGTTCCAGAGGGTTTTTCTCCATTCTGCTGTTCCACGCCAGCTGTCAGAGGTCCCTTGCAGGGCTCCACGCGGGGTTCCCTGTGCGTGCTCTTGCTCTCCCCCTAGTGGTTGGTTTCCTGCTGTGACTGTTGCTCCGTTCTCCTGGCCCAGCCTGGGAGAACCTGTGCACCTGGGACCCAGAGAGGGCTCGTTGGCAGTGTTCCTGACCCTGGCCTTGTATCTCTGCGGGACTTGGGCAGGAGAGCGTTTCCGGCTCCTCCCACAGGGCTAATGCCAGCGTTGACTTTTATCCTTCCCCCAGAAGTAGTAGGTCTTTCTACCTCTCCTCCTACAGCCCTGGGACCAAAGAGTCTTCTGCTGCTCCCCCGCCACCACCCAAATGGCTTTATTTGAAAGAACCTCCTCCAGAAGCAGGTGACGTGGTGTGCCTGACTCCAGCAGCAGCCAGTCACCTCTTGTACATCTGTGCCTCCAAGTGTGTGGGGGGCCTCTCCCCCTTCCCTGTTCCCCCCTCCCCCAACCTACCTCTTGGGAAATGGTGGGGGAGGGGCAAACTCCCTCCCACCCCCCACGTGCTCTCTCAAGGCAAAACCTTTTGTCCCATCTTTCCTCAGAAAGATTTGTCACTCTGTGAGAGTCAGTTTTCTTAACTGCCTGTAACAACCTCGGCTCTCTGATGGGTTTAAAAAATTATAGTTTTGTAGATTATCTGAAGTTTTCTTGTTAAATGGGAGAGACATTCTCTTGTGGCCTTCTACATCCTAAGAAGAAGCGGAACTGCTCCCTTTCACTTTAAACACACTTGAATAATCAAAGGGGTTTCTGTACACTGAGTGACTCCTACTGCCTTATAAGGCCATGTCTGTCCGTGGCTTTCAGTGTCTCATGGGTTCTCTCATTGCCCCATACTTCGGGTTGTTTGCTGTCCCCTGTGTAGCTGACATGCACTGAGCCCCTTCGTTCCAGCACTGGTCCAAGTGTATTAGCTCTTTTCAAGCCATCCCTGACTCCTCTCTATCCTCTCACACCCACATCCAGTCTACCAGGTGATGTCGGCCGTATCTTCAAAATATAACCAGCTCCTTTTAAAACAAACAAACAAACAAATAAACAAACAAAAAGGACTTACCAAGCGACCAGCAATTGCATTTATCACAGAGAAATGAAGACTTCTTTTCATGGAGGGACCTGTACACAAATGTTCACAGCAGCTTTATTTGTAAGAGCCGAAGCCTGGGAACTACCCAGAGGTCCTTCCAAGGGTGAATGGTTAAATGACCTGCGGTACATCCATACCGTAGAATACTACTCAGCAATGAAAAGGAATTAACTACTGATACGAGCGACAGCTTGCATGACTCTCTAAGGAATTATGCTGAGTGAAAAAGCCAGCCTCAGAAGGATACATCCTGCATGATTCCTTTATGCAGACAGTCTACAGGTCAGTGGTTGTCAAGCGTTAGGCATGGGAGGGGAGGGGTGTGGCTATAAAGGGTGACAGCACATCATGGTGTGTCACACAGCAACACCTTGACTGCTGTGGTGGTGACCGCAGGCTCCACGTGTGACAGAATGGTACAGAGCTACACACACGCGCGCACATGAGTGCACACATAATGACTGGTGAAATCAGTGTGGAGTGTGCCAATGTCCGTTTCGATACCGTGCTGGGGTTATATGAGATGTTGAAGGGACACGGCTGGAGGAGAGGTTCATGGGACTTCTCTGGGCATTTCTTTGCAACTGCTTCAATCTATAATTTCAAAATAAAGAAATTAAAATATGTACAAGTAGAGTCCAGCTCCTTCTAACCACTTGTCCTGCTACCAGCCTGGTCCGACATACTCTGATCTCTTGCCTGGATTATTGCAACAGCCTTTTAATGGGCTTCCATGCTTTTCTGCAGTCTGTTCTCAACAGAGCAGCTTTTAGGCATTTCCTGTCATTTGTGGATATAAATAAAGACCAGCCAAATGAGAAAAGCAAAGGCTATTTATTCAGAGCTGACTCTAGCACGGGAGGCAGCCTGTCGCTTTGTGTTGGCAGAGACTCAGAGGAGGCAGAGGAGAGGAAAAGCTTTATAGTGGAAAAAAGGGAAGCTTGTGGCCTGGGGCGGCTGTCAGTGATTGGTTAGGGTGCTTATTTGGTTTTCCCTGGCTGGTCCTAAGTTGGAAACAGGGACAAAAATTAGGGAAACTGTCAGTTATGAATCAGGTCCTGACCATTTGGGGCTGATTGTTACAGAAGTTATTGTTTAGTTTCCTGGATTATCACCAGAGATAACAGTCTGGCTTCCTGCAAGTCTGACTTCCAGCAGGCCGGCCTCCTGGGCGGGTTATTGTATGAAAGGTTGGCTTCCTGGGCAGGTTGCCACAAGTTGCAGGTCAGAGTTCTATTTGTATACGTGGCCTGGCCATCACCTGTTTGTATATTCAGTCTCTCACATTGCTCTGGGCCCCCTCCAGCAGCGTCCACTCACACAGAGACCTCTACACTGGTCCACAAGGCCCTACATGGACTGGCCCCATCTTCAACTCTAGCCTCATCTCCTCCCACTCTCCCCCGCGCTCCATTTTAGCCTCTTTGCTGTTCTAGAACATTCCAGGCCCTCTCCCAAGGCACTGATGGCCTTCTAACCCACTGCATGACTTCCTTTTTTTTTTTTTTTTAATTTGGGAACAGTGTGTTTCTCCAGGGCTCATCAGCTCCAAGTCGTTGTCCTTCAATCTAGTTGTGGAGGGCGCAGCTCAGCTCCAAGTCCAGTTACCGTTTTCAATCTTTAGTTGCAGGGGGCGCAGCCCACCATCCCATGCAGGAACTGAATCGGCAGCCTTGTTGAGAGATTGCTCTCTAACCAACTGAGCCATCCAGCCACCCACTGCACGACTGTATTATTTTTAATGCTTATTCTTTAAGTCTGACTCTCCCCACTAGCATGTAAATTCCACAAGGATAAGAGTCTGGGTTGGTTTGTTCACTACTATCCCAGCACCTAAAACATCGCCTTGTCTGGCACACAGTGAGTGCCCAGGAGAGGTTTTTTAAATGAATGAGTGAATATGTGAGTGTGTGTGTGTGTGTGTGTGTGTGTGTGTGTGTGTGTATGTGTATGTGCAGATAGACCTAATAACATTGACTACTTTTATTTGGGTGCTTGGAGTTTACTGGCTACTGTGCTAAGTGCTTTCGTCTCTTATCCCATTTTTATTCTTTATAGCTCTTCTATAGGGTAAGCATTATCAGAGCCACTTTACAGGTAAAAAGTTCCAAGGGACACAGCGCTGAGTCCTAGAGCTTCTCAAGGACCCACATAAATGTTTGAAACCTGAGAAAACTGGCTCCAAAATGCCAAAACTTCAGAATAACCCAAATTAATTCATGTTTAACCACATATCTACAAAATGTCATCAGTTGTTAATTTATGTCATTAATTCTGTGCCAATGTTTGGAAATAATTTTTAGGTTGGATTTTTTAAAAACTCTGCGAGTACTTTAAGAATGCAAATGAATGCAAAAGAAGTTCTGAGAATGTGCGGATAATTATACTGTAAACGAATTACTCTTAGCCAAATAATTTCCCAGGCAAACTTACAAAAATCACTTTGTATTATTTTACAGTCATATGTTCTGTTTAGTGTAGCAATTCTGTCCATTTAAATAATTGATTTGGGGAGGAAACTTCAAGAGTAATAACAACACATCCCAAGGAAGTCTTGAAATGGCCTTTGATATAATTAGCTCCATTCTATGGATTTAACTCCATGAGCTGCCGTTTCTGAGTCACACTAGTCAACCTTCCCTAATTTCTCCTGGCCAAACCCTCCAAACATCCTGCTGCTCCCCCTAGCCCCATCATCACCAAGCTCAGCCTGGCCTGGGCACACACAAGGATGTGTGTATATGTGAATGTATATGGGAATGATCAGGCAAGGTCCCATTTCCCAGCCTGAGTCTCAGGCTCCTTCCCTCTCTTCACTTTCTCTCCAGGGCTCCCTGAGATCCTTCTCATCCATGAAAGAAAGCTACGTCTGGAGTGAGAAACCAGCTATCCCCCAAATCGCCACTAGATGATACCACAAGTTCATAACTGAACTTCTGTACTGTCCCTTCAGGGAGACAAGACTCAGACCTGGAAGCCAAAGCGCCGCTGGAGGCCGCTGGGCGCCTTCCCCAGGCATCTTCTCCTCCTCAGACTGACTTTGGCCCCTCCAGGGCGACCCGCATGGCTCTATTTGCATCGCTGTGGCAGACACAGCGGCTTGCTCCCTGTCTCCCTACCGTTTTCTCTCGTTCACTTTACAGTCTCCCCCTCCCTGTCTCTATTTTTCTCTCTGTCTCCCTATCCCCATCATTCTCCCTCTTCCTCTCCCTCTCTCTCTCCCCCTCTGTCTCCATCTCCATCTTCCTCAACAAATCTAACACTCGATCTTATTCAACGAATTTTATTAACCAGTCACTGGTGTCTATTCCGTGGCAGACGTTGTGCCAGGCAGGCTCTGGAAGGTCAATGAAAGCAAGCTGGACTGCAGCCCAGGTGCCTTAGCTCCCCAGAGGACCGCGCTGAGCAGCAGTCTTCCACCCTCAGCCTCCTCCCAGCCCCTTCCCCCTGTCGCCTTGCCTCCCACTGCTGGCTGAGTAGTAGAGAATCTGGAGTAATGGGGGTTGGGGCTGTGTCCCCTTGCCCCACCCCCATACAGTGGAATCAGGCTTGGCAGAGCAACATGAAGCCCCAGGATATCCTAAGCCAATCCCACTGCCCCATGGTACCCACTGATGAAGTGGACATAGTTTCTTGGCCCAGCTCCACCCCAAATTTCTCTTGGAAAGTTGTCTCTGGGACTGCTGGGCCTCAGTCTTCCTGTCGCCAGAAGCTCACAGGGCTGTCCAGAGAGGACTCAACCTGGAGCAGAGGTGACCGGTTCTTCTCTCCACACAAGAAAGAATTCGAGAGTGAGACAGATGCAGGAAAGCGAAAGTGATTTATTGAAAATGAAAGTACAGTGGTACCTCGGTTTTCAAGCGTAAATCGTTCGGAAGAGCATTCAAGTCCTGAAACATTCGAAAACCAACGCGCAGTTTTCCCATAGAAAGTAATGCAAAATGGATTAGTCCTTTCCAGACCTTTAAAATCAACCCCTAAAACAGCAATTTAGCCTGAATTTTACTGTCTAATGATACCATAGATCCATAAAATTTACAGTGTTCGTAAACCGAAATGTTCGTCAGTGGAGACGTTCAGAACTGAGGTACCACTGTACACACTTGAAAGGACAGTGTGAAGACGTCATCAAAATGGCGGCATGAGGGGAGCCTCTCTAAAGCTCCCCTGGAATTTACAACTAATTGAACAACAATAACTCCACAAAGGACTCCTTGCACAGCAGACAGGCAAGACGAAGAGGCCCACTACTGAATTCACCTCCAGGTGGGTGAATCGCGCGAGCGGGGGAGGAGGGAGAGGAGAAGTGCGGAGACGGAGCCGCGCGGGCGCAGGACACAGACCTAGCTCAGTGCTCCGAACTCGCTGCTCCCGGATCTTCCACAGCTGCGGGAGAGGGAAGGACTCGGACTGCTAGGGCTCCGCTTACGGCCCACAGGGCTGAGGGGGCAGCATACAAAACCGCTGAACACAACGCTCGCTCACGGCAGACCTCGGAGCAAAGACTGAGGGAAGAGGGCTGAAATCGGTGGTTTAAGCCCTCACTACCGAGCGGAGAACGGAGCCCTAGGCACGGAGACTAGCTGCCCCCTCCCTAACCCAGAGCTCGCCCCGCCCCCACCTGCCCGGTGCTAGAAGCAATAAAGTAGCAGTGTCGGGTCAAAGGACAGAATATTTGCTGCTCTGAGAACTGTGGACCGCAGACACAGATTCGCAGCTCAACTAGTTCCGGCAAAGGGGAGGGAGCTGTGGAAGCAGGACTGGCTGTGGTGGTGGTCGCCGCCATTGCTCTGGGCCACCTCTCACAACTCACCCCGCCCCTGGCCCCACCTATCTGGGCGGATCCCTGCAGGAGTAAACAGAACTGCTGAAACAAACGGGCTCTGAATCTGGTGCAGAAAGAGCTTTGGAACTTCAAAAGCCCTCTGCACCCCCACAGGGACATGGTGCCCTATGACCCAGACAAACTGTTAACAGAGGAGAAGCCCATTTCCCAGGGAATCCCCCCATTGTGTGAGAAGCTGGAATAGTGCAGAGAAAACATAGCACTACTGTGTGAGAGAGGAAAAAGAAGACTGCAGTCAGAGAAAAAATAAAACATTCTACCAACAAGTATTGGAAAACAAAAGAAAGACCTCTTCCTATCAACCTGTTGCAGAAGCCACTCCTGTAGATGTCTAGGAAGAGAAATAATAAATCAGTAATTGCCATGAATAACCAAGGCAACAAGACAGCTCAGAAAGAAAGTGAAAAGTCTCCAGAAAAGAAACTTAAAGATATGGAAATAGGTGACTTAAATGACAGAGAATTCAAGATTGCAGTTCTGAAAAAACTCAACGAGATGCAAGAAAACAAAGACAGGCAATTTAATGAACTCAGATAATCAAAGAACAACATGAGCATTTTACGAAAGAGATTGAAATTTAAAAAAAGAATCAAATGTAATTTCTGGAGACTAAGAACTCAATAGAAGAAATTAAGAATGAAATAACAGCTTAGGTAGTAGAGTTGACCAGATGGAGGAAAGAATCAGTGACATCGAAGATAGAAACCTGGAAATTACACAGATGGAAGAAGAAAGAGACTTGAGACTTAAAAAAATGAAAGAACTCTACAAGAACTTTCTGAATCTATCAGAAAGAGTAATATAAGAATAATGGGCATACCAGGAGAAGAAAGAGAGAAGGGAACAGAGAATATATTCAAACAAATTGTTGATGAGAACTTCCCAAACTTGTGGACAGAACTGGATCCTCGAATCCAAGAAGCAAATAGAACACCTAATTACCTCAATCCCAACAGGCCTTCTCCAAGGCACATTGTATTGAAGCTGTCTAAAATCAACGACAAAGAAAGAATCCTCAAGACAACCAGGGAAAAGAAGACAGTAACCTACAAAGGAAAGCCCATTAGATTATCATCAGATTTTTCAGCAGAAACTCTACAAGCCAGGAGGAAGTGGAACCAAATATTCAAACTATTGAAAGAGAGAAATTATGAGCCAAGAATTATATACCCAGCAAAGATATCCTTTACATATGAAGGAGGAATAAAGACCTTTCCAGACATACAGAAGCTAAGGGAATTTTCTCATACACGACCTGCACTACAAGAAATACTAAAGGAGGCTATTCGACCACCATCAACAGGGACAATTTGTGGCAACATAAAAAAGGGGAGAGTAAAGTACTGAACCGGAATATGGGAATGGAGAAAGTAACTATCCTGAAGAAAATGGAATACTCTACATATCCAACTTTCTTTTACATAAACTTAAGGGTAACCACTCAAAAAAAATCCAGAACTGAAATATATACTGTAATAAAAGAAGAAACAGAGGGAAACATCATAGAATACCACCACACAGAAATAATAGACAACAAAAAAAAGGCAAAGAAACAGTGGAGACACAGCCTTACCAGACAACTAAAGATAGAATGACAGGAAATCCTCACGTATCAATAATCACCCTAAATGTAAATGGACTGAACTCACCAATAAAAAGGCACAGAGTAGCAGATTGGATCAAAAAACTAAACCCAACCATATGCTGTCTCCAAGAGACACGTCTCAGCTACAAGGACAAGCATAGACTCAAAGTGAAAGGGTGGAAATTGACACTCCAAGCAAATGGTACCCAGAGAAAATCAGGTGTAGCCATAATGATATCAGATGAAACAGACTTCAGGGTGAAAAAGGTAACAAGAGACAAAGATGGACATTTCATAATGGTAAAGGGGACTATACACCAAGAAGACATAATAGTCATCAATATTTATGCCCCCAATCAGGGAGCACGAAAATATACCAAGCAACTATTAACAGAACTAAAGGGAGAAATTGACCAAAACACAATTATAATAGGGGACTTAAATACATCATTGACAGCTATGGATAGATCATCCAAACAGAAAATAAATAACGAAATAGCAGCCCTAAATGACACATTAGATGAAATGGACATAATTGACATATATAGAGCACTTCATCCTAAAACATCAGACTATACATTCTTTTTGAGTGTACGTGGAACATTCTCAAGGATAGACCATATATTGGGACACAAAATCAGCCTCAACAAGTTTAAGAAGATTGAAATCATACCAAGCGTATTCTCTGATCACAAGGCTTTGAAATTGGATATCAACTGCGGGAAAAAAGCAGGAAAAAACACAAACACATGAAGATTAAACAACATACTTTTAAAGAACGACTGGGTCAAAGAAGAAATTAGAGGAGAGATCAAAAGATACATAGAAACAAATGACAATGAAAATACGTCCTACCAAAATTTTTGGGACGCAGCGAAAGCAGTTTTAAGAGGGAAATTTATATCATTACAGGCCTATCTCAAGAAACAAGAAAAATCCCAAATAAATAACCTCATGTTACACCTTAAAGAACTAGAAAAAGAAGAACAAGTGAAATCCAAGGTCAGCAGAAGAAAGGAAATAACAAAAATTATAGCAGAACTAAATGAAATAGAGAACAAAAAGACAATAGAAAAAATTAATGTGACAAAGAGCTGGTTCTTTGACAAGATTAACAAAATCGGCAAACCCTTGGCTAGACTCACTAAGATAAAAAGAGAGAAGACACTAATTAACAAAATCAGAAATGAAAAAGGAGAAGTTTTCATGGACACCACAGAAATACAAAGGATCATGCAATACTATGAAGGACTATATGCCATCAAATCAATAATCTAGAAGAAATGGACAAGTTCTTAGAAACATATAGCCTTCCAAGGCTGAACCATGAAGAACTGGAAAATCTAAACAGACCGATCACCAGTAACGAAATTGAATTAGTCATCCAAAACCTTCCCAAAAGCAAAAGTCCAGGGCCAGATGGCTTCACTAGTGAATTCTACCAAACCTTCAAACAGGATCTAATACCAATCCTACTCAAACTCTTCCAAAAAAATTGAAGAAGAGACAGTACTCCCTAACTCATTTTATGAGGCCAACATTACCCTGATACCCAAACCTGGTAAGGACAACACAAAAAAAGAAAACTACTGACCAATATCTCTGATGAATACTGATGCAAAAATCCTAAACAAAATTCTAGGAAATCCAATACAACAATGCATTAAAAATATTATTCATCACGACCAAGTGGGTTTCATCCCCAGGGCACAAGAATGGTTCAACATCCACAAATCGATCAATGTGATACATCACATAAACAAAATAAAGAACAAAAATCATATGATTATATCAATTGATGCAGAAAAAGCATTTGACAAGATACAACATCCATTTGTGATTAAAACACTTAATAAAATAGGTATAGAAGGAAAATACCTTAACATAATAAAGGCCATCTATGACAAGCCCTCAGCTAATCTCATAATTAATGGTGAAAAACTGAAGCCCTTTGCTCTACGTTCAGGAACACGACAGGGCTGTCCCCTATCACCTCTACTTTTCAACAGTGTTGGAAGTCCTTGCCAGAGCCATCAGGCAAGAGAAAGAAATAAAAGGCATCCAAATTGGAAATGAAGAAGTTAAATTGTCACTCTTTGCAGATGACATGATGCTATATATAGAAAACCCTAAAGACTCCACCAAAAAGCTATTAGAAACAATCAACAAATACAGTAAAGTTGCTGGCTACAAAATCAACGTACAAAAGTCCATTGCATTCCTATATACTAGCAATGAAATCTCAGAAAAAGAAATACAAAAAAACAATTCCCTTTGCAATTGCAGCAAAAAGAATAAAATACCTAGGAATAAACTTAACCAAGGGTGCGAAGGATTTCTATGCTGAAAACTATAAGACATTTGTGAAAGAAATTGAAGAAGACACAAAGAAATGGAAAGACATTTTGTGCTCATGGATTGGAAGAATCAACATAGTTAAAATGGCCATATTACCCAAAGCAATATACAGATTTAATGCAATCCCCATCAAAATCGCAATGGCATTTTTTAAAGAAATAGAACAAAAAATCATCAGATTTCTTTGGAACCACAAAAGACCCCGAATAGCCAAAGCAATCTTACGAAAAAAGAACAATACTGGAGGTATCACACTCCCTGATTTTTGCTTGTAGTACAGGGCTACAGTAATCAAAACAGCATGGTATTGGCAGAAAAACAGACACATAGACCAATGGAATAGAATTGAGAACCCAGAAATAAAACCACATAAATATGGACAGATAATTTTTGACAAAGAAGCTAAAAACATACAATGGAGGAAAGACAGCCTCTTCAATAAATGGTGCTGGCAGAATTGGATAGCTACGTGCAAAAGAATGAAACTGGACTGCTATCTGTCACCATGTACCAAAATTAATTAAAAATGGATCAAAGACTTAAGCATAAGACTGACACAATAAACTGCATAGAAGAAAACATAGGTACTAAACTTATGGACCTTGGGTTCAAAGAGCATTTTATGAATTTGACTCCAAAGGCAATGGAAGTAAAAGCTAAAATAAACGAATGGGACTATATGAAACTTAACAGCTTCTGCACAGCAAAAGAAACCATCGACAAAATAAAGAGGCAACCAACTGATTGGGAGAAGATTTTTGCAAACAGTGCCTCCGATAAGGGGCTAATATCCAAAATATACAAGGAACTCATGAAACTCAACAACAAAAAAACAAACAACCCAGTTGAAAAATCGGCAGAGGACCTGAAGAGGCATTTCTCCAAAGAGGACTTACAAATGGCAAATAGACATATGAAAAAATGCTCAACATCACTAATCATCAGAGAAATGCAACTAAAACCCACAATGAGATATCACCTCACCCCAGTCAGAATGGCTATCATCAACAAGACAAATAGTAACAAGTGTTGGAGAGGCTGTGGAGAAAAAGGAACCCTCATACACTGTTGGTGGGAATGCAGACTGGTGCAGCCTTTATGGAAGGCAGTGTGGAGGTTCCTCAAAAAATTACGAATAGAATTACCATATGACACAGCAATCCCTCTCCTGGATATCTACCCAAAATATTTGAAAACATTTATACGTAAAGACACGTGGCTCCAATGTTCATTGCAGCTTTGTTTACGGTGGCCAAGACATGGAAACAACCAAAATGTCCTTCGATAGATGAATGGATAAAGAAGTTGTGGTATATATACACAATGGAATACTATTTGGCGTTAAGGAAAGATGATATAGGAACATTTGTGACAACATGGATGGATCTTGAGAGTATAATGCTAAGTGAAATAAGTCAGACAGAAAAAATAGAGAACCCTATGATTTCACTGATATGTGGTATGTAAACCAAAAACAACAAAAGAACAAGACAAACAAATGAGAAAGAAAAACTCATGGACACAGACAATAATTTAGTGGTTACCAGAGGATAAGGGGGGTTGGGGGAGGGAGATGAGGGTAAGGGGGATCAAATATATGGTGATGGAAGGAGAACTGACTCTGGGTGGTGAACACACAATGGGATTTATAGATGATGTAATACAGAATTGTGCACCTGAAATCTATGTAACTTTACTAACAATTGTCACCCCAATAAATTAATTTAAAAAAAAAGAAAGAAAGGACAGTGTGGGCTAACTCAGATGAGTCACCCGGAGGAAGTCATGATCAGGGGTTTTTATCTTTCCCAGGACGGGAATTAGTGATGTGTTATTCACATAGTTCATTCATCTCCTCCCCTGAGTGGGACCCTCCGTTTCCCGCTTTTTCTTCCTTATTTGGCTCCTCCAGAACTGTCATGGTATCAGATGCATGATGGGAGTCATAGAAACCACAGTGTAAATGAGATTATAATGACGCTATAATTAGCTAAAGGTCAGGTTTTCCCCATCGTAGGTATTAGCCTAGCTGGATGAAACTAGTTCTTGTTTTTCTCCAGCTGCAGGTACTGGGTAGAATCACTGGTATAACGAGTGAAGCACCTCACCTTGTACCTGGAGGGGGTTGTCAATTTCCTAGGTTCTCTATCCTGCCTCCTTCCCGTCTGTGAAATGAGCTGGGTTATCAATCATTTACTCCCTTCCAGTTCCCGACCCTGAGGTTCTCAGGACTACCCACCCCACCTCAACCCCACCCCACCCCCACCTTGGCCTTGCAAGCTCATCTCTCACTCCCAGCTTCTCCTCACCAGTATTGAGGGCTTTGGCCTGCAGTCATCACTAAAAGACTCACTGTCCTAGCCAGTGACCTGTACTCCACTTGACTTAGGATGGGAATCAACAATCATTCACCAGAAAGAGCCAGAAATGTCCACCCAGCTTCCACCCCTCTGACACACAAACAAATCTCCCCAAGGCCCCACCTCCTCATCATTCTCAGTTCATAGTTTTGGGTTTAGAGCCCCCATCGAGGGGCTAACTTAGGGAGGTCTGTGTGAGTGACCCAGTCACTAAGATTTAACCCCAGCACTTCTTCCCCTTTAATTTGTTACAGTTAATAAACATCCCAGAGTCACATAACACCCTACCTCACCCCCTGTGCTAGGCTGGATGTGAGAGTGGGTGCGTATTTTCCCTGTCCTCACTGCCTCCCTTCTTTCTCCAGGGTGGGTGTCACTTTTTGTCCACAGCTAATGCCTCCATCAGGGCTCAGGATCCCTTTCCGTTCTTCTTTTCCTCTAGAAACTCCCTTCTCTCTCACGCTTTCTCTCTCTCTCTCTCCCCCTCCCCCCATTTAAATTACAAATGGCTCAAAAATTTATATGTAAAAAATGAAATTACAAGAGTACATGGAATTCATTTATGATCTCAGAATGAAGGATTTTTATTTATGACTCAAACTCCAAAAGCTATCAAATATTTATCAATTCAAATACGTTTTTCAAATTTCATGGAAAAATATCACCACCAAAGTCAAAATACAAGCAACAAACTGGGTATTTTTTTAAAAAGAATTTTACAATTCATCAAAATCAGCTCACCTCCTGTGCATTTGGAAAGCGCTGAGATGTAAAAAAGAAAAAAAAAGAAAGAAAGAAAAGAAAGAAAGAAAAAGAAAAGAAACCACTAACACTAGAAAAATGGACAAAGTCAATGAAATGACAGTTCACAGAAAAGGAAACAGTGGCTCTTAAACATGCTACAAAATGTTCAACACAAAATAAGAGAAAGGATAATGAAAAGGCTTCACCATAATTCAAAGGGGGAAAGATACCTTTTCAACAAATGTGCTGGAATAATTGGAGATTCACATGGGGGAATAAAAAAACCCTCAATCTTTTCTCTCAGACCATAGACAAAAAGTAACTCAAAGTGGATCAGAGACTAAAATACCTGAATCGATAAACTTTCAGAAGCAAACATAGGAGAAAATCTTCCAGACCTTGGGATGAGTGAACACTTCCAAGACAGGATACAAAACTTCTAACCATTAAAACATTATAGATTGAACTTCATCAGAATTAAGAACTTGCTTGTCAAGTTAAAGCATCAGGAAGTTAGGAAGGAAGGTGGGAGAAAACACCCCAAAGACACATACCTGGTGAGAGACTTGAATCCAGAGTCTGCACTAAGAACTCTTAGGGCTAATACTAATGCTGTACCAATAAGATGGTGTGATGGGCAAAATATTTGAATAGACGCTTCACAAAAGAAGACATGCCCAATGAGCACATAGAAAGAGCTCAACATCATCAGACACACCCACTAGTGGCTAAAATTAAAGAGACTGACAAAACCAAGTGTGGACACCACTGCTGTGGAATTGGTTTGGCAGTTTCCTGACCCAGAAATTCAACTCCTAAGTATTTACCCAAATGAAACCATATGTCTATACAAAGACTTGTACACAGATGTTCGGAGGTGCTTTGATAATCAAAACCTGAAAACCACTTCAATGTCCAACGAATGGGGGAATCCATCATGCATCTATTCATACAACAGGATATGTAGTGTGAGCCCTGACAGTTGTTTTGTTTGTTTGTTTGTATTTATGTCAAGCAAGTGCTTGACTTAAGATTTGATTGCAGAGCGACCCATTTCAAAGAGGTTTCCACTTCAAATAACTCGATTAAACACACCACCAGCCACTAGGTAAAGGGCCGCCTACTTCCCACACTGAGGCTCCTTTGTTTTAGAGACCTTGCTTAATTTCAATAACTGGCCATTTGGGCTACTTGGTTTTGTTTTTGTTTGTCCATTGTTTAAATTACCACTCTTATGTGTTAAATTCACCAATAAAGAGTGAGCCTGGGCCGGCCTGGTGACTCAAGTGGTTGGAGCGCTGTGCTCCTAATGCTGAGGTCACCGGTTCAATTCCCCCATGGGCCGGTGAGCTGCGCCCTCTACAGCTAAGATCGTGAACAATGGCTCTCTTTGGAGCTGGGCTGCAGTGAGCAGCTGGAGGTTGGCGTGAGCAGCGGTGGACTGCTGAGTGCTGCTGTGGGCTACTATGTGCTATGTGCTGCCGTGAGCGGCCGGGGGCCAGTGTGAGTTGCCGTGAGCCACTGTGAGCGGCTGACCGACGCCTGGTGAACGACAACTGGTGACCAACTGCTTCAGCTTGGGGAGTGCAAGGCGCATAATACCAGCATGGGCCAGGGAGCTGTGTCCCACACAACTAGACTGAGAAAGAATGGATTGAATTGGAGTGGGTGGGCGAGAGGCAGAAGAAAGGGTGAGCCTGTGAAATCCTAGGCCCCCCACCTCAACCCCAATAAAAGCAGCACCCCAGGCCCATGCTGACTTTCTTGCTCCCACCCACCCTGACCTTGGTGTATGGCGCCAGGTGTGCTGGGTAATTTCCAGGCCATGTGAGTCATAAAGCTTGTTTTTTCAGTTTACTGATGGCTATTGCTGAAGAGTGTCTTGTAATCACAAGAACCACTGGGGCTGGTCCAGCCGCATCACTGGTTATTGATAAAATATTGCTGAAAATATGGATGACTCTCTAAAAACAATACAGAATGGGAAAGAAGCTAGACACAGAAGAGTACATACTGGGGGCCGGCCCAGTGGCTCAGGCAATTGGAGCTCCGTGCTCCTAACTCCGAAAGCTGCCGGTTCGATTCCCACATGGGCCAGTGGGCTCTCAACCACAAGGTTGCCGGTTCAATTCCTCGAGTCCCACAAGGGATGGTGGGCTCCACCCCCTGCAACTAGCAATGGCAACTGGACCTGGAGCTGAGCTGCGCCCTCCACAACTAAGACTGAAAGGACAACTTGACTTGGAAAAAGTCCTGGAAGTACACACTGTTCCCCAATAAAGTCCTGTTCCCCTTCCCCCATAAAATCTTTTTTTTTAAAAAGCATACGTACTGTATGGTTTCATTTGTAGGAAATTCTACAAAAGTGAAATGTAACCAATAGTTGCAGAGTTGATCAGTGGCGGCCTGGACCCGGGGGCCGAGGAGGACCGACTGGGAGGGACAGGAGGGAACTCGGTGAGTTGATGAAGGCTTTCTATTAATACATCTTGGTTGTGGTGGCTGGTTGTACACGGATGTTCACTTTTGTCAAAACACATCAAGCATTACATTTAAAATGGGTGCATGTTAGTGTATTATACTTAAAAAAAAAAAAAAGTAAATGCTGGAGGAAGATAGCAAACACCCTGTGCTTTTGCCGGGACTGGAACTACAAACCTTAAAAAATAATAAACAGTTGAAAAAATTTTAAAAACTACAGTAAGACGCAGTTTTTCACTTAACGAGATTGTCAAAAAATCCAAGTTTAATAACACACTGTGTTGGTATGGCTATGAGGAAAAGCACACTCTTTATCACTGATGATGGGAGTGTCAATTAGAATAACCCCAAAGAGGGCATTTGGGCAATATTCACTAACTTACAAATGCTTAATCTGCCAACCTCTCCCACGTAGGATTTTATTTTACGGATAAACTCAACCATAGTTGAAATAGCATATGTTAAAAGTTATTATTGCAACATTGTGTGAAATAGCAAAACAAAAAAAAAATCTAAACTTCCATCCATGCAAGACAGGTTAAATAAGTTACGATACGTCCACATCCACATCCATCCGAGGAATTTTATGTGCCTACCAAACCAGATGGGGAAAGTCTGCGTGTGCTAGCTAACACAGAAAAACTCTCAAGGTGTAATGTTCAGTGGACGAAACAACACTGTGTTTGCTATGTTGCAACTTGTGTGATAAAAATCCAGAGAATATATATTTGGATTTTCTTATATGTATATGTTTAAAAAATTTTTTTTTCTGGAAGAATAACCAAGAAACTATTATCAGTAGATACCTGTTTGGAGGCAGATGTGGGAAATATGTAGATGGAGTCAGGAGTATGAGGGATAATTTTCATAGTATGCCTTTTTAATTTAAATCAATTTTTGAACAGTGCGACCATACTAGCTATTCAAAATTTAAATGCTTATTTAAAAAGTAGCATCAAAATGACGCATTATATATTAGTACATCAACATACCATAAGTACTGTAGAGGCAGTCTCGTCCAGGGCAGGGGCATAGTAGGCACACAGCAACACTATTTTTATCCCTCTCATGCTTTCGGTTCCAGTTTCCCAAATCAAGGTGCCCAGCTGTCTCTTCTGTCCTCACAGGGGCTTTCCCTTCTGCCCAATGTTTCCCCCCCATTTCTTTAGTTCTCTCCTCACCAGTGAACCTGCAGATCTCAGGCATCACCTCCTCAGAAAGCCTTCTTGATGGACACCCTCCCCCTTCCACCCCAGGCCTCCTGCTGCTCGGTCCTCAGAAGCCCACGGGCCCCTGAGCTCCCTTCCCTGGAGGTGTGGCCTCGCCAAGGAGTGGCCAACAGCCCCAGGATGGGGCATTACTGACTGGCAGCAGGCCTCCACAGACATCTACTAGTTTCAGTTTCCCCTCAGTTATGTTGATTCTCCCATGCCCACAGAGAAAATCTGGAGTTTTGGAAGGAAGACGCCTGGACTGCCCCATTAACACTTGGTGTGCCGTGTGCAGTAGCAATGGAGGGAACTGAGGGCAATCATGCACAAAACTCACGGTTCCAGTGGGAGGCCAAGCGCCTGTGCAAGGAAGTGACAGACTGGGAAATGGGCGCGATGACGGCCTCAGTGGAAAGGGGCACAGGCGACAGTGGAGAGGACCATTCCCACTCGGCCTCAGTCAGGGTGGCAGAAATGTGGCAAGCGGGGATGGGAGGCCTCCAGATGAGCTGAAGGGTAGCAGGCTGGGGCCTTGGACCTCTAGGGAAGGGCCTGGGAGCTGAACCCGGCGGGTATGTGGTCTGTGCTGGGAGGGTATACCAGAGGAGGCCGAAGGCACTGGCAGGAACAAAAGGGAAAAGTGGACAGAGCCTGCTGGAGGAAGCTGGAGAGGGCCCTCAATGGGAGGGCTTGGATTTCTGTGGGGTTTCCCAAGCCTCTTCAGGAAATGTGATTCATTTTATTTTACTTTAAAAAGATTTTATTGGGGACTATTGGGGAACAGTGTGTTTCTCCAGCGCCCTTCAGCTCCAATTCGCTGTCCTTCAATCTAGTTGTGGAGGGCGCAGCTCAGCTCCAAGTCCTGTCGCCGTTTTCAATGTAGTTGCAGGGGGCGCAGCCCAGCATCCCATGTGGGAATTGAACCGGCAACCCTATTGTTGAGAGCTCGTGCTCTAACCAACTGAGCCATCTGGCCGCCCTTTCTTTTATTTTTTGATTTATTTTTGAGGACTGGAGAAGTGAAAGACCACTTCTCTGGCGTCCCTGGGTGTGGGCTGGGACGCAGAGCAGAAAGCCAGGCCAGGCCTCCCTGCTCATCTCATTTTCCTCCCTTCTGCTGGTGGAGTGTCCTGCGACTTAACAGGAGGGAAAGCTGAGAGCAGCACTGACTCCTCTTCTGAACCTGGTGACTGCACCGTGCCCCACATGGGGTCATGTGTGCGGGATCAGCTGTGACACACCCAAACCCTCTTTCCTGGCAAACCTCCTCCCCACTAGAAAGAGGAACAGAGTATCCGTTCCTGCCCCCGGGGCTTTGAGGACTTCGGCAGGAAGGGGAGCTGTGATTCAAGAGCATCAGCCTTCAGGGTCCTGGTCCCTGGCCGGCCGCTGGGAACCTGGCACAGCCTGGGGAACGCCTACCCCCACACCCCACTGCTGTCCAATACTCTGTAAACAGCACATTTATTCAAGTTTTCAAGCCTCTGGTGGCAGCACAGGAAGGGCCGGGCTCGCCTTCATGCTGCCCTAGGCCCTTGCCCGGCCCATCAGGCATGCAAGACGGAGCTGGTGAACAAGTCAAGAGGTCTTCGGGAACAGGGCAGGAGCAGGCCCCACTCTTTGCTGTCCCCACCCCACTGGCCAGGCTGGGCCACAGTCAGGAATGTGGGCCCAGATCCCCCTTTTCTTGGTGGCCATTTCCATCTCTCTCCCCAACCTCTCTGATCCCCACACTCTGGAGCTTGGAGCCTGGGCCACCTGCGTTGCTCCCTCACACTGGGACCAAACTAGCTGCTGTCATGCTGCTTCTGTAGGCCCTGCCTGTCCAGTCAGGTAGCCAGCCACGCACAGCAGGCCTAGTTCTCCTGTCATCGAGCAGTGTACCCGGCTCAGGGCTGGGTACTCAGCAGGGGACCGGGGGGGAGGGGGCAAAGGCTTGTCCAGAGAACCACTGTAGGTCAGAGGAGCAGGGCAGCCTGAATCGGTCTCTCCCAGCCTCCAGTGTCTCCCACCTCCATTCATCGGCTCCTGGCTTGACCTGAAACTTCTCCGGGCCTCAATAATCCAAAGTGCAGAGCCAATGACTCCTCCTCCAAGACGCCCCACTGGCTTAGTGCCGGGATCGGGCTGGGCTATGGATGGTCAGCCAAGGCTGCTACTTTAGGGCGCTGAGAACAGCCTCCAGCTTCATGGCCATTGCCAGGTCGCCCTTCACCTTTAGCCGTCCACTCATGTAGGCCCCCAGGGGCCGCAGCTCCCTGAACAACAGAGCCCGCAGGTCCGCCTCCGTCATCTCCACCACCACGTCAGGGGTGCCATGAGGCACCCCATGTCCCACCCTCCCTTGTCCTGTGGGGAGAAAGAAAACTGAGCGTTAGTGGGGGGCAGCTGTGCAGTGGGGAAGAGGGGGTTGGCATGTCCCATCGGGAGGAGTGCAGTGGTTAGGCATTCCGGTTCTGACATCCGGGGTCTAAGTCCTATTGGCTGTGTGACCACTCAGAGCCTCACTTTCCAAACTGCTGAAATAGGGACGATAACCCCTAAATAGCCTAGTGGAAGAAGTAGGTGAGATAATGCACGAAAAGTACTCCGCCCAGCCTGGCACACAGTAGGCCTATAGCACGTGCAGGGCTCTTGGTACAGGAAGCTCGGCTACCTGAGTTGTCCTGCTACTGAGGACAGGGTGGGGAGACCAAGGCCTGGATAATCATTGTCCGCAAATGGTATCTGAGCCACGACTGCTATGGGTTCACCCTCAAATGTTGGCAGGAGCAGGGGCATCTAAAAAAGGGCTAGGGGGTGGGAGGGCAGTGGAAGGAGAGGGCAGGGAGGGCAGCGGCACCTGTAGTCAGATCCAGGAAGTAGGTGCTCTGGGTGCCACCGGGCACGATGACATTGAACTGGTAGCAGGCCCCAACTTGGCTGACCAGGGCCTCCGACAGGAAGGGCTGCAGAGCAGTTAGCAGCCCCTCGGCCACAGGCTGCTTCGAGCCAGGCCCAGCCCCAACAGGAAGCTCCACTTCGTCCACCATCTGCACGGTGTCTGCAGGGGTGGGGAGGGAGGCAGAGAGATCATGTGCAGCCAAGGTGAGGATGGCTCCGTACCTTAGCGGCAGTTCCTGCTTACATCCCGTCAGGTCTGAGTTCAACTCTCACTTCTGCTAAGAAGCCACCCTGAGTTTTCAACCTTAACCCCCAAACGCCATTTCTAAGCTACTCTAGCCTTGAATGTGAAACTCTTTTCTGGATGCCGCTGCCTCCTGCCATGAAGGCTCCATGCACTCTCCCCACAGCCTGAGCTCTGCTCAGCTGTAGAATCGGGATGTCCTGAATAGATGGGCAGGGTGTGGACTGCACAAAGGTGCTTGGTTAAGAGAGCACGTAGCAAAGCTCCGCCTGTGTTAAGCACCAAGCTGAGAGCCCTGCTGAGCCCCCACCCTTTCCGGGAGTCTCCTCACCTGGGCCTGGGGGCAGGGCACCTCCAGCCCCTGCAGACATGCCTCCCCCGAGGAAGTGGAGAGCCAGCTGTTGGAGGGAGTGGTCCAGGCTGGGCCCTGCCAGGCTGTCCTGGGGCGGCTGCAGCACGGCCTCCACCGCCAGCTCCATGCGGTCCACCTCCAGTCCCCAGGCTCTGGTCACGTCATTGATCTCCAGCTGGAGGACAGCGTGGGGAGAAACAGAATTCGTTCACACACCATCTCAGGGCAGGCTGCTATAGCCACATGTGGACACGGCGGCCATGAGAAACCACACTGGCCCTTGAGAAGCTCCTGCTTGGGCGTGCAGGCATGAGGCAAGGACGACCCAGCTCTGGGCTACTGGCATGGAGCAGTCAGGAGGCCGGAGAGGGCATGGGGCCACGAGGGGGGTGATGTCAGGTGAAGGGGTAGCAGCAGCAGGAGGACCTTCCAGACAAAGGGGACACCATGTGCACAAGCCCAGAGAGGACCTGGAATGTTCTGGAACTGCAAGTAAGCACAGTTCCCTTTAGCTAAACACTTGAGTGTGGGCTGGGAGACTGGAGGCAGCTGAGGGGTCAGAAGCAGCTGTTCCTGCTCGCTTCTGAAGCACAGGGAGCCCCAGAGAGGAGTTTACTAGGGAGCTTCAGAGCAGACTTGCTGCTTGGAAAGGTTCTCTTGGTTGCCATGTGGACACCGGACTGGAGGGGCTGAGGGTACAGGCAAGGAGACCAAGCAGGACATTGCTTCAAACTGCAGGCAGAAATACTGCGGGTCTGGTGTCAGGCAGTCACGTGGCTGTGAGGCCAAGAGGCACTGAGGGAGGAGCACAGCTCTGGGAACTGCATGAAGCTACAAGACCCCAAAGAGAAGCCCTGGGCGGCTCACAGCCTGATGTGCGGTGACAGGGAGGGCGGTGAGAAGCAGCGGAGAAGCCAGATCTTTGGTGGGTTCCTGCATGATCATGAGCGTGGGCGTTCACCTACGCTCTAGGTCCCTCTAGGAGGACACAGAGAGGGAGAGGGAGATTTGGGGGCAGGTAGGGGAGGGATGATAACTTCCTCCAATACGTTAAGCGTGAGGCAGTTGAATACATGAGTACAGAGTGCAGGAGAGAATGCGGCAGAGTGGTGTAAATAATTAGTGTCCAGAAGTAGCATAAAGCCCCAGCAGGATGAGCTCTCCCCATCGAGGTCACACATAAAATGAGGCCATTGATGGAAACCTGGACACGGAAAGGCGGGAGAATAAGGGGTAAGAGGAGTGGCCAGGAAGGGAGGAGGAAGGCAGGGCTGTGGAGCGCTGGAAGGAGGGGCAAGCAGCTGATCCATCCATTGACCAGGAGTAAGAGAAAGATGGGTCCAGAGTTCCAGGCTGCTGCCAGGAGAAGTGGGCGAGGGACTGAGAAGTGCCCTCTGCGTTAGCAAGAGGGAGGTCACCATGCTGTCTATCTTGGGAGCCTGGGGAGATCCTAGACTAAAGACAGGAGAGAAGGAAGGAAAAGGGAGAGAGGCAGAAAGGAAGAAGAGGATGGAAGCAGGAAGGGAGCCGGGTTCTGGGCCGAGAGCACAGCTGGAGCAGGCAGGAGCCTCACGGGGAAGTGGCTGCTGCCAGGGGAGGACACCCAGCACAGATGGCGGGGAGTTTGAAGGGACGATGCTGGAGGAAGCCGAAAGGGTTCTTGTCCTACGGTTTCTTCTCCTGAGGATTAGGAGGCAAGGCCGGTAGCAGAGTGATGGGTGGGGGTGGGAGGCTGGACCAGGACAGCGAGGGGTGACGGAGCTGGCCTGGAGCAGGTAAGGAGGACCTGGCCAGTGAGAGGTGGGAAGCACGCAACCCCTCCAGATGAAGCGCATGCAAAACGAGGAGTGAGAATGAGAGGTGTGTGCCCGAACCAGGGCTTAAAGCAGCCGTGCTGGCTTTCCGGACATTTCATTTTCACCACAGGCACTGACCCGACCTCACCAGGGGCCAACTCAGTCTGGGCAATGGGCCCTAAAGGACCGTAACATCCTGGTGTGGGACTGACTTCCCCCCAACTACCTCTCTCGGCTCAAAGCCAAGTGCAACAGGCCGCCCTCAGTTTTCTCTTCCTAAAGGTCCATTAAAATGGAATATGGTTCCATATGAATAAAAATGGCTGGTCACCTTGTTATCTGAGATGTATACGTCTGAGGTGTATAAGCTGCAAAATATAAAGCTGAGGTACACTGGGGCGGGCAAAAGGCCTTGGGAAACTATAAAATGCTGTTGCTACTGTCACAAGTAGTGTTTTCCTGGGAATTTCACCCAGCTTGTTGATCTCCTTCCTGAAGGGACTGGGACCTCCAGGACTGGCGTTACCCCACTCCCCCTCCTGTCCTCTAACCACAGCTCTTTGGGGAATGCAGAGCTGAGGGGAACAGGGAAAACTTCACCCGAGTTCCCCTGTCAGGACATGGCAGCAGGGGACACACTGCCACTTGTGTATCCATTTCGACCCCATCTTGTCACAGAAGGATTTGAGGTGAATTCCAGTGTAGAGAATTGCTCACACATGGAGAAGAGGCAGGGAAAAGGTCCAAATGTGCTCGTGTCCCTTTGGTCTGTCAGAACAAGGAACACAAAACCACAAAAATGCACACGCTGCACCGTGGAGCACAGAGCTCCTTGGAAGGTGGCCCGGCGGATGGGCCCCTGAGGCCCAGGGCTGTCATGGCAACGCGCACAGAGCAGTGAAGCGCAGCCATTCCTGTCAGGCCCCGCCCCATCTGAGTGCCTTTGGCCTTGCTCTCCGTTTCACTATGGTCTGTGCCCATCTTCCCTTCCTCAACTCACAGTCCCACCCAGACCCTGGCTCTTCCAAGGTGCCACACTCTCAGGGCATGTGGTAAACTGAGGCTGAGTGAGCTGGTGAGTGCTCAAAGTGCGCGGAGCCAGGCCGGGCCCAGGCGCAGCTCTCCCGTGGGAGCTGCCTACCAGGAGCTGCTCGCTGATCTTCAGCTTCTCCATCTGGATGTCCCGCAGAGGCCTCTTGAGCAGGGCCTTGGTCAGGGCATTCTGGGCCGTCATGCGCGTGGCTGCGTTCAGGTCCTTCACGGTCATCACGGACAGCACTGGGTCCCAGATGCGGAACTGGACATCGGCTCCCACGGACAGCACAGCCCCGTCCTTAGAGGCCAGCTGTTGGGGGAGGCCACGAAAGAGGAGACACTCAAGGGGCTGCAGGGAGGTCGGGCGCACTGAACCCACCCAGCTGGAGCCACCTGCCTGGCAGCTAGTGCCTCACGGACAAAATGGTGTCCCCAAGTGCACGGGGTTAAGTATATGGAACAAGGACGTCCTCCCAGCCTGTACCCTCGATTTTCTGGTCTCCTCCCACGCCTTCTCCCTGCCTCTGATGGCTACTCACAGGCCAGGCATCCAGAAACCCTCTGCACAAGCCCCACTCCCTCTGTCCAGGGGAGCTGAGATGCCCCTCACCTTGCAGGGAGGGACATTAAAGGCGCGTGTCCTCAGGTCCACCCTCTGAAAGGAGTCGATACAGGGCAGGAGCAGAACCACGCCAGGCCCCTGAGGGGTGCGGATCCGGCCCAATCGAAACACGATCATCCGCTCATAGGTGGGCACTATCTGTCCGCAAAGGCAAGGGAAGGGTTGAGAGTGAGCCCAGGCTGGCAAGGATGCTGCCCAGGGCCCTCCCTCACCTGTCTCCCCCTCACCCTGGGCGGTGTCAGGTATCCTTAGCTGTTTTTAAATGAGAAAACCAAGGCTCTGAAGAGTTAGGTGACTTGCTCAAAAATCACACAGCCCCTAAGTGAAGCAGGCAAGGTCTGAATGTATTTCTGAATGACTCCAGAAGCCAGGCTCTCGACTACCACCAGTACTGACTTGGTCCCCAAAGGAACGCTGCACTTCTGTGGTCTGAAGCTTGACATGACTCAAACCAGGAAATGTCTGTCTTGGAGTAGTTAGGAGCAAAGGCTGGCTGCTCTACCAGCAACCCCAAGCAAAGGGCTCCGCCAACTTCAGGTCCCTAGAGTCCTCAGAGAAGCAAATATGTCCCGATTGAGCAATGAAGCTCAGAGAGGCAAAGTGACTTACCCAAGGTCACACAGTATTCAATTCAGTGAAAGTTTTAGGACTAGGATTTAGGACCTTCTAAGAACTCCCTTCCAGACCACACCACACTCAACAGCTATGCAGACAAGTTGACTTTGGTTTAGGGCTGCACAGAGGGCAAGACTTGCCTGGGCTTCCACCTTCACTGCAGTTTGCAGCTATGATCCTCAACTATAGTTCATCCTTTTTCCTCTCTGTACCACTCGCTGTGGAAACCAGGCCTGAATTCCTATCACTCATTACCTGCTGGGCCAATTTGAGTGTTTTTCATTTCTAATTTAGCATAACCCAAAGGGAAGAAGATTGGGCAAAGACATCTGTGTGCACCAGACACCAGGACTTGGGAGTTTGGCTCCTAGTACGATGTTGGACAAGTCTGAGCCTTAGTTTCCTCATCCGAAAGATGGCAATGAACAGTCCTAGCCCAGTCCATTTTGCAGAAGTGTGATAATACAATATTTAAGGGAAGGGGGCAGAGCACAGCGAATTTGTCCATCATCCATCAATGCCAAAGCTCTCAGTGAGACCCAACCACTCTGAGGCCAACCCAATCATCCTTACCTTCAGGGCAAACCAGCCGGAAATGGGGAAGGTGATCAGCAGCAGCAAAAACCCCAGGAAACTGATGAAACCGTGGCAGATGCAGGAAGGCCAGGTCTGAGGTGCATCTAGGGAAACAGAACAGAGGCAGGCAAGGGACGCCAACTGCAGGCAGAGTGAATGTAGTCAAATGTACCTTTCGACCACCTCCCACTTCAGCAGCTCCTTCTTTCTCAGGGCTCTCAATCTGCCTCCTTGCCTAATACTCCCATATCTTTGGGCAAGTCCCACCCTCACGAGGCTATTCTCTTGTGGGCAACAGCCACTGGATCTGAGAAGCCAAACCGCGTAATGCTCTCCTCACTGGGCAGAACATAAGTCAGTCTTCTTGTCTGATTTATACTGCCTCCCATACATGGCACAAAGTCAGCCGCATCTGGGCATCTGTAAACACCAGCTGAGTTGAACTGATTGCTGTTGCCGTAACTCATCCCTCTTCTACCATCCGTCCCAGAAGTGTGCTTGCAAGGAGTACTTTTGCAGATAATGCCTTAGCCTAAAGGGATAAAGCATTAATGACTCACCAATAGGAGCCATAGGTGAGGGCTAAGATGTTCTTTCTTAGCTCACAACTCTTCACCCCATTTTAATGCCCTAAGGACCATCAAATGAATGCTTCAGTTAAAGAGCTTCAGGTGGGAGATGGGGGAGGGCAAACTAGAAAGAGGAGGCTCATTTGAGCCCAGGGTATTGGCCCCTGAAGAGCCAGGAGCCCGGGATGAGTGAAGCTGAGACAGCCTCAGAATCTGGGATGAGGTTATGTGCTGTGCTTTCCTCCCAACCCTGGACAGGAAGCAGACTGGAGCCTCTGCTCTGTCTTCCCAGGAACCGCACATCCTCAGGGCTCTCCGGACCCCAGGATACTGTCTGCTTTCCTGCCTGGCGCTGATGCACGTGTCCCCTGCAGGAAAGGAAGCCTTGGATGGGGCAGCTGTCATTACAGGAGGGCCCGGCAGGGACCAAATCCTCCCTGGTTTGGTGTGAGGCTGAGGAATGTGGGATCTGGGATGTGGAACTCAGGCTCTGAGCAAGACAGGGCCAGAGCAGACGCCCAGGCCACTAGGGGCCTTTTTGGCCAGTGCATCGCCACCAGGAAACAGGGAGATGTTCCAGCTCGGGGTGTCCAGTCTAGAGGTGTCCTGCGGGTGGAGACTCTGCCATTTCTCTGCAGCCAAGTGCCCTTGGTGTGCTGATGACCTTCTAGGGCTGGACCTTGGTTTCCTTCTAGTCCAAACGGCCACTTGAAACCCCCGCCCAGGTCTCCTCCTCTGCGGAGAGGGAGGGCTGTCTGCGCCCCTGGGACCCCTCGGGATCCTGCCTCCTCCTGCGCGTCCCCGCTGAGCCTTAGAAAAGGAGCACGCGGGGAAGCGGCGCCGCGGGGTGTTCCCAGGAGCCGAGTCCTCCCGGCACCGGGGCCACGACGGCGGCCTTCTCAGCACTCCGTCCACGCCGCGAGCCGGGGCGGGCGTGCACGCGGTGCTGGGGGGGGAGGCCTGGCTGGAGTGCCGGCTCCTCCAGGGCGCGCGCGGTCAGCAGTCATCGTCCCTCGCGGGCCCCGGCGCAGCGCGCAGGGCTGACGGGCGGGGCGGGGCCGGGGCGGGGCCGGGGCGGGGCCGGGGCGGGGCCGGGGCGGGGCCGGGGCGGGGCCGGGGGGGACGCGCCTTCCCGACCAGGAGGGGCTGCACTGGGCCCCGCGCCCTACGACGGCCGCTCGGCGCCGCGGCCCCTCCTCGTGGAGCGAGCGCCAGACCCGCCGACCTCCGAGAGGCAGGCAGTCGGGGCCCGGGCCGGGCTCCGCAGGGCCGGCGGCCACTCACCAGCTTCCGCCGGCACGCCGCCTGGCTCCGGGAACAAGCGGCCCTTCTGCGAGCCCAGGAGGCCTAAGCTCGACTGCGGGAAACGGTCAAAGTCCCCCACGGGCAGCGGCCGGTACCCAGAGCGGCCGAGCATGACTCTGACGGGACACACCCCCGCAAGGAGCCCGCCCCGCCCCGCCGGCCCCCGCTTCCGGTTTGCCGTGCGCGCGCGTGGGGCCGGTGCCGGCCGGCGCGCGGGAAGAGGACGCTGGCCCGCGAGGCTCCGGGCGTCGCACAGCGCCACCTGCTCTCGGAGGACCGAACTGCGGCGGCGGGGCGGGAGGATGGGCGGAGTTCCTGGAGCCCGCGGGAGTCCTGGCCTCCTCCGGCACGTTCCGCCTGGGGATTTAGAAAAGGAGCACGAGAGGAACTTGGCTTTGTAAGGGGCTCCTCAGGAGCCGAATCCTCTCCAGGATCAAGGAAATGGTGCCAGTCTTCTCAGCCCTCCCTCTCCAGACTCACATACTGGGGTGGGTGTGTATGTGTGTGTTGGGCGGGGAGGGGTGCTTATCTAGAATTACAGTATCTCCAGGGCATGGTCAGCAAATCATTGCACTTTGTGTGCCCACAGCCCAGCAAGCAGGTACTGGCAGAGAGTGGACCTCAGTACTTGTTGACCAGGTTACTGTGGTCAAGGTGGGGCGGGAGGGCCTGACCTTGGGCACAAAAAGAGAGACGTTTCCTGTGCAGACCTCAGGGAGCACGGTGGAGTAAGGAGTGGGCGGTTAGCACAGAGCTACCACGTGGCAGGCCCTCCAGAGCACCTCAGACGTGGGATCCTCAGTCCTGCAGGTCTTGAAATAGCACACCCCTTGCTCCGGGTACCCAGAGGACTCTCCACGACCTGAGCAAACCCAAATGCAAACTGCGGATTTACTCTAAGAAGCATTAACTTCCAACAGGGCATTGAGGCAGACTGCCTTCCAAAAGAGTGAAGAAATTAATAAAGCTTTCCTTGTCTCAGGCACGTGCCAGTCTGCCTACTCATGCCCCTCAGTCCCCCAGCCATAGCCCACTTCCAGGTCCCTTCTAGAGATGGCTGCTCACCATCTTTGGCTTTTCCTAGTTTGATGGCCTGATTCGAAAGCCCTAGGGGTACTGATCAGGTTGGAGGGTAGGGCCGGCTCGTGGGGCCTCACACAGTCCCGGGGAACTTGGGTTTCCCCCCATTTCTCCTCCACACACCTTCATAAACTTTTACAAGAGCAATGCCCTATCACTATCCCTTCAAGCTGTTCCAAGCTGTAACTGAGCACAGAATGTGTACCCAGGAGCCAGCACAGTGGTTGGGCTGATTTGAAGTTTGAAGTCAGGGGCACTGGCCCAGTGAGGCCACCTGGAGCTGTGCAGTCTGCCCTCACCAGGTGGGGGTCTGGCATGCATCTCTGCTGGCCAAGAGCTAACTTGCTCTCTCCTCACCCTTCACACCCACTCACCAGCTCTCCCCCTCCCCCCCTCCCCCATTGCCTCAGATACACCAGCCTTTCCAGCTGTCACCCCAGGCATCACTCTGTCCCCCTCATCTCCACTCGTGTCCTTCCAGTGTCTCTGACTCAGGTCCCTCCTGGTATTGCACAGCCACTGTCCTAGACCAGGCCACCTGCCCCTAGGTTGTCTGAGTGACCTTCACAACATGCACAACACATCACGCTGTACCTGGGTTCCAACCTGACTCTACCTATAAAACTGGTCCATCTACTTACCTTTGATTTTGCCCCAGCCCACTCCTGGGCCGATATAGCTCTTGGGTCCCCTCTTAAATCAGAAAAAAACCCAAACTACTTTCTAAACAGGCTCTCCTGTTGCAAACCTCCATGCCTTTGCACATGCTGGTCGCTCTGTGTAAAGCGTCTCCCCAATCTCTGAATCCCTGGTGAATTCCCACCGTTTCAAGTCCCGGCTGAGGAATCTCCTTTCCAGCCAGTCTCAATACAGTGTGAAAAACCTCCGTTTGAGGGCCTGCCCTTCCCCTAGATCTGGGGTTCCTCCAAAGCAGGGGCCTCGTGTGGCTCATCTGTGTCCCCCGACTTCCAGCGGAGGGCTGGCACAAAGCTGTACCACTGTGAACTGATGGACGGTTCAAAGCGGAGAGCGGGGGCTGCCTCCCCCAGGGTGGCTGGGCCACCGGCCGGGTCACCCCCCAGGCCAGCGGTGCGTCTCCTCTCCGCCCTCCTCCTCACCGCCCTGAGCGCGTCTTCTCCGCCCCTTGAACCGCCCCCAGCTCGAGTGTCACTTCCTCCAGGGAGGCTGGCCCTGGGTCGGCACCACCACTTTCGGACAGCTCCGGAGACTCAGCCATTTGGCGCGCGAGTCTAGTTCAGCCTCTTCCCGCCCCTTGAGATCAAATCCGAGAATCGAAACTGCGCTGAGATCCATGCAGCAGGAGCCGGCACCCGCCGGATCGTCCAGGCCCCAGCAGGCCCCCGCACGGCCCCACACGTCCACCATGCCTCCCCCGGAGCCCCTCTCCGCAGGCCAGCAGCGCAGCCCCGGCCACAGCCCCACACAGGTACGACTGGGTTTGGGGAGATGGGGCTTCGGCTCTGTTGATTTGGTATGGTGGGAGAGGTGAGAAGGGATAGGGAACTTGGCCACGTACACAGAGGGAAAACCAGATGCCAGGGTCCTGACCCACTTGGCTCCATTAGGAGTAGGGGGGAGTAGAAAAGGGAACGAGGGATGAGTCAGGGGAGCCACTCTGGGCTGCGGTTCTCCACTGAGCAGTGCCACCTGGGACCGGACACTTCCGCCCGCGCGCCGCCGACTTGCCTCTTTGCCCTTGCTGTGACCAAGGCCGGCAGGTTAGGAGAATGGAGGTAGTAGCCCTAAAGCCCCCGCCTGGAGCCAGGGTCATGTTCCACGTGTGGAGGGAAAAAACAACAACAACAAAAAAACACCCAATCCCAGCTCAGAATGGGAAACCGTGGCCCGGACAAGAGAGTTGTATCAGCTAAGGCCTCCCAGCTCCTCTGGTTTCTCCCCTAGGAAGCCTTCCAGATCCTTCTCCGGGAACACCCTACCCGCCTAACCCCTATCACCAAGGGGGTTTATTAGGCTTTCCTCCTGTAACCTTTTGCCTTAATCTTCTTCTGGACAAACCCCAGCCTTACATACCCGACGAACTACTTAGACACAAGCTCTATGTTCTTCCAGACCCGTTTGAAAGCACAGATTGCAGTAATTCGTATTATTTGCATAATTACAACTAGGGATAGTATTGCTTAACATTACTAGTTAACATTTATGAGCACTTTTCAGGTGCCAGGTACTGTAGTAAGCACTTTTTTGCATTTTTTAAATTGTGGTAAAATAAACACAACATAAGATCTGCCATTTTAACCATTTCTAAGTGTATGATTCAGTCGTATTAAGTACATTAACCACGTTGTGTAACCGTCTCCACTGTCTATTTCTGGGATTTTTTTCAAATAGAAACTCCCTACCCCTTAACACCTTCATCTCCCCTTAACTCCTTCCTCTCCCCTTTCTCCAGCCCCTGGTAATCTTCAATCTACTTTCTGTCTCTGAATTTGCCTACTATAGATAATTTCATATAAGTGGATTCATATAATATTTGTCCTTTTGTCATTTAGCATAATGACCTGAAGGTTCACCCATGTTTTTGTAGCAATGTGAGAATGTCCTTCCATTTTAAGTCTGAATAATATTCCAGTGCATGTATATGCCACATTTTGCTTATCCATTCATCTGTTGATGGACGTTTGGGTTGTTTCCACCTTCTGGCTGTTGTGAATAATGCTGCTATTTATGTGGGTGTACAAGTATCTGTTTGGGTCAGTGTTTTTAGTTCTTTTGGGTGTATATCTAGGAGTGGAATTGTTAGCTCATATGGTTGATCTCTGTTTAACTTTGAAGAACCACCAAACTGTTAAGCACTTTATATGAGGTTGATACTTAATGTTATCTTATTTCTAAACTGAATTCCATGAAGGCAGATATATCTTTGTATCTCAGGGCCTAGTACTATGTCTGATGGAAAGTAGATGCTCAATAAATTGTAGAATGAGAGTGGGAAGGCCTGAGGAAATGGGAAACTGGGGTGCTGATAAACCTGGGTTTTGCATCATCCTATGACTGCCTGGAATGGAATATGAAATCCCATTCCAGCCTCCAGCCTTTGGGGCAGGTATTGGGTGGTTGAGGATTCCTGGGACCTAAGGCCTCACCCTCCTCCCCTCTGGTTCCCCCCCACCCCCCCCAGCAAGCGACGGAGGAGGACTTCCAGTTCCTGCGTTGCCAGGGCTGCCGGGCAGAAGCCAAGTGCCCTAAACTGCTGCCTTGTCTGCACACGCTGTGCTCAGGATGCCTGGAAGTTCCCAGCGTGCGGTGCCCTATCTGTAAGGCGCCCCAGCCCGCAGGCACTCAGGGACCGGCCCTGGATAACGTCTTCTTCGAGAGTCTGCAGCGGCGCCTGTCGGTATACAGGCAGATCGCTAATGCACAGGCCGTTTGCACCCGCTGCAGAGAGTCAGCCGACTTCTGGTGCTTCGAGTGCGAGCAGCTCCTCTGCGCCAAGTGCTTCGAGGCGCACCAGTGGTTCCTCAAGCACGAGGCCCGGCCCCTGGCAGAGCTCCGCAGCCAGTCGGTGTGCGAGTTCCTGGACAGCACGCGCAAGTCCAACAACATCTTCTGCTCCAACCCCACCCATCGCACCCCTGAGCTGACGAGGTGAGTCAGTGGGCTGGATGCAGTTGGGTGGCGCATCCAAGAGCCAGGGAGAGGGTGCAGGGAGCAGAGATCCAGGGTCATAAAGCTGAGAACGTGGGATAAGGAGCTTGCAGGGTCTTGCAACAAGCAGCATTTCTGACGATGTCCACGATTTATGCTCTTCGACGTGAGTGGATAGAAAGAGTTTATGATTTTCCACTCTAATAAATAATGCTGCAGAACCATCTTTGCACCCTATTCGGTAATTCCTTTAGGATCAATTTTTAGAAATGCCATTGCTAGGTTAAGGGGTATGAAAATTTTACATTGATACATGTTACCAACTGCCCTTCAGAAAATCTTGATAGTGAATCTTCCTCTGTTTAGCTGGATTCTAGTGGGATAAAATGCAGGTAGGTAGTTTCTGCTGAAAAGTCACAGTTGTAATACCTTGCTATCTGGGAATGTAGGTATGGCGGTTATTTTTATTAAACAGCACAAGATTTTAATTCCTTTCTGATAAAGACTATAATTAAATGGTTAAAAAAGTTAGGAACAAAGTTTATAAAGAGAGGGCCAAGTCTCCATTCCTCTCAAATCATCTTTCTAATTCCCACCACTTTTCTCCCTCATCCAAATAACTATTGTCACTAGTTTCTAACGTTTCCAGTTTCTGTGAATACATACACAGTTAGGAGTATGTAGTCTTTTGAGGTCTTATTTTTACCCCATTTAGACAAAAAGGTAGCATACCTATGTGAACTTTGGGATTTCCCCCACCTCCAGAAAAAAATTTGTTGTGTAAGATTCTTTTGTGTCCTTGTTCTTGTGGATCTGTTCTGCTTGCAAAGTGAAGGTATTGTTTGCCCGTTGGGGAAACACTCACAAGTACATTCCTGCTAAACTGAATGTGGCCTGCTTCCTGCTTGAGACTTATCACCTGCAGCATGGAATGCATCACCCCCCCCAATTGATATTATCATTTGAATTTGGATTTCTTTGCTTCTTTTGAAGGTTGAGCTTCCAGCAGCTTTACATACATTTATTTACCACTTTTCCTTCATTTGTGTCCCCCCTTGGAGGAGTTAGTCTCTTTAATTGTAAGAGCTTGTTCTAGTGCAGACACAATACCTCATTTAATGTTGTGTTTAAGTGTTTAGTTTTATGTTGTCTAATCCATCAGTCTCTTCTTTATGGTGTCTGGCTTTGATCATCCTAGGAAACATTTTTCCCATGCCAATGTTAAAAATATTTTCTTACATTCTATTTTAGTAATTTCATGGTTTTGTTTTTATAAGGAGGTCTTTAATTCGAATGGCATTTATTTTTGTGGATGGTATAAGTAAGGTTGAAAACTTCACTTTACGTTTCTCTCCAAATGGAAAGCCAGTTCTCTCAACTTTTATTGAGAGATTTTAATAGTTCACTCTTGCCCTTTTTATCATGTACTAAATGCCCATGTAGTCATGGGTATGTTTGTAAATCTTTGTTCTGTGTCCTGTGCCAATAAGGTGACTATGCCTTTGCTAATCCTTACTGCTGTAAGGCATTCTGTAGCTTTATTTTTGACAGGGCAAGTTCAAGTTCCCATTCAAAAATAATGTAGCTTTTCTTTTGCTCTTACAGTTCATGCAGTTTCAGAACTTACATATACATTGGGATTTTGATTGAAATTGCAATAAATCTGGAGAGAATTAGCCTCATCTCTGGTTATATCTTTTGGGTTTTATAGTTTTATTCACATACGTCTTGAACTTCTAAATTATAATTAACTTTAGAATATTTAATAATGTGAATAGAATCTTTTTCCATTATAATTTCTAACTGGTTATCTTTAGCATTCAGTAATGCTCCTAATTTATGTGTATTAATTATACCTAGCCTTCTTATCAAACTTTTATTCTTGTAAGTTTTTCAATTCTTTTGGATTTTCTAGATAAACAATCGTATCATCTGCAAATAATAAAAAGTTTTTTTCTTTTCAGTATTTTTATACATTACTTCTTTGTGGCTTTGTTTCATTGGCCAGAACAATATTGAATAATAGTCATTAGAAAAAGCAACTCTATCTTGTTCCTGCCTTTTATGAAAAAGTCCCTTAGGCTTTCTTGTTTAGTATGTTTATTATTATATTGTCTTCCTTAGGTAACTTTAAAAAATCATATTAAGAAAGTTACCTCCTTTTTCTGGTTTACTAACAGTTTTGTTGTCATTTTGTTTTATTTATTTATTTATTTATTTATCTATCTATTTATTTATTTATTATTGGGGAAGGGGAACAGTGGGTATTTCCAGGACTTTATTGAGGAACTGTGTTTTTCCCAGGACCCGTCAGCTCCAAGTCAAGTAGCTGTCCTTCAATCTAGTTGTGGAGGGTGCAGCTCAGCTCCAGGTCCAGTCGCCAGCCTCAATCTAGTTGTAGGGAGTGCAGCCCCTCATCCCATGTGGGAATTGAACCAGCAACCTTTCTGTTGAGAGCTCGTGCTATAACCAACTGAGCCATCTGGCAGCCCCTCCTGCAGCCCCTCCTGCAGCTCAGTAGCAGCTCATCTCAAGTTGTCTTCAATGTAGCCTTGGAGGGCGCAGCCCACTGGCCCATATGGGAATCTCACCCCGCAACCCTGCTGCCCAGAGCCCGCGGTGTGCTCCGACCAACTGAGCCACCCGGCCGTCCCATTTTGTTTTATTTTTAACAAATAAAGATATTTGTTAAACATTCGGTGTTTCTTTTGGATTTGTTAAAAACCAGTGTTCTTTTGGATTCTATGAAGCTTTCGTTTCACCTTTTAGTATGATGAATTATATCAAAGGTTTCTTTGTCTTGAACCATTTTTTAATTCCCAGGAGAAAAAAAACTCTATTTGGTCATAATATACTGTTTTTTTATTATTATTATTATTATTATTATTATTATTATTATTCATAGCTAGATTCCATTTAGCAACATTTTATTTAGTCTATTATCTGTATTTATAGATGTGATTAATTTTTATGAATATGTGTGATTTCATTGTCAAGTTTTCTTATCCATTTTATGATAATCTCTTTCAATAAATTTGTAAACTTGCCTTTTTTGAATATGATAATATATAAATTACTTAACATAGTGCCTGGCATATATTAAATACTCAGTAAATATTAAAATCTTACTATTTTTATCCTTTCTCTGCTCTAGAACAATTTAGAAAACATAGCCAATTAAGGCTTATAGAAGTTTCTTGAAAAACTATCTGAGACTGGTGCTTTTTTTTGAAGAGTAGATTTTTCCCCCCATGGTATTGGTCTGTTTGGGATTTTGACTCAGATTTTCTGGAACATTTTCTAGTTCATTCTGAGCTGTCTTTCATAATTTAAGAATCTCCTCTATACCTGTAATTATATCCCCTTTCTTATTTCTAATATTATACACTTGTGATTATTTTAGTGATCTTTTCAAAGTACTAACTTTTGGTCTTCCCTTATATTTTTTACTGATATTAATGTTTTCTTTTCAAGAAGTATGTAATGTTTGGTTTCTATATTTGATGTTAATTTTTACAGTCCAATCAGTTAACATGTAAGAGTTCTATCTGAGGCTATATTGAGATTTTTGGGGGTGTCCAGCATATTCGTTGAATGAGTGTATTCCTAGGACTTTAAAAAAATCTGTATTCTTTGTAGAGTATACACACACATCTATATATACACACAACTATATATATGCATGTATTGTATCTCATATATCTGTCTACTCCTGTTTAGAATTTTAGCAAACATACTCAAACATGTTTGTGTGTGCGTGTATACATTTATCAAGAATAGATTATCACTATTCTTCCAGATAAGATAAATCCTTTATCATACTTTTTCTTTTCCACATTCCCTTTCCACACCCAGATTTAGTTGAAATAACATGAAATTTTAGTTCTAGGCTACTGAATTTTCAGGCCTTTTCTATTCTAAACATCTTTCTTAACAGTTATTGTATTACATAATTACCTTATAACCCTCTTGTTATCCATCGCCTTAGATTTTAATTGGTTTCATTGCTCACAATAATGTTTTTCTACTATAGCATATCTTTCCCTTTCTTGAATCACTTAATGTGATTAATTTCCCATCTGGCTGGAATACCTCACGTAATTTTGTTTGTTTTTCAGAAAGTTTTCTTTTTGAGGCTTTAAGTGTCTTAACTAACACCCTGTTTCCCTGAAAATAAGACCTAGCCAACAATCAGCTCTAATGCATCTTTTGGAGCAAAAATTAATATAAGACCCAGTATTATATTATAATATTATATTATATTATATTATATTATATTATATTATATTATATTATTATACTGGGTCTTACAATAAAATAAGACCGGGTATTACATTATATTATATTAGACCCGGTCTTATATTATAGTAAAATAAGACCGGAAATTATATTATATTATTTTATATTATATTATGTTATATTATGTTATATTAAAGACTCAGTCTTACCGTAAAATAAGACCGGGTCTTATATTAATTTTTGCTCCAAAAGACACATTAGAGCTGATGGTCCAGCTAGGTCTTACTTTCGGGGAAACACAGCATGTGACTTTGCTGTCACACATAAAGGAAAGGTTAACGAGGTGTGAAATTCTGGGTCACAATCACCATTCCTTCATCTTGGAATGTATAAGCGTTGCTTCATAAATTTCTGGCCTCCTGCTTTGCAGACAAGAATTCAGTTATTGTCTAATTATTTTTTTCTTTGTGGATAACCAGTTTTTATTTGCTAAGGATTTCATATAATTTTTTTTTTTTTCTTGAAATGATTGATCGGGCTAGATCAGATATGTCTCTCTTTTTTTTTTTTCTCTCAATAATCCTGCATGACATTGTTGATCTGAAAATAAAAGTCTTTCTTCAGCTCAAAGATATTGTATTCTGCTTTTGTGTGTATTGATTTGCCTTCATTTTTTCTTTTTACAACTGTTGTCATATGGAGATTGGAACTCCAAATCCATCTCTTATCTCTTTTATCCTTTTATTCATTAATTCTGTTACTTTGCTTTCATTCTTCTGGATTCTCAGAATGTTCCTTGAATTGATTTTCTAATTTACCAACTCTCTCTCTCCCTCCCTCCCTCCCTTTCTTTTTTTTCAGGAGACCCTTTTCTGCTATTTACCACCTATGATAAATTTTGTTTCAGTTTGTTTTTCTTAGCAATCATGTATTTTTATTTCCAAAAAAAGTTCATGTTCTCAGTATGCTTTTTCTTGTCATCCTGTTCTCGTTTTCTCTATGTGGCATGTTCTTAAATCACTCTGCAAAACAAACTTAGAATTTTTGGAAGTTTTAGGTTTCCTGTGTCACCCTTTTTTTAGTGTGGACCAAGAATCAGTTTGGTTCCCATTTTGGTTGCTGATTCTCTTTATAGGTCCTGTGGTTCTGTGTTGTCTGCTCACATGTAAATGTTGATATCTACATTGCATATAGTTCTGGTAGTTGTCGATATGGGCAGGCAGCAGTTGCATAAAGCACAGTTTCCACCTCCCACCCCTGCAGTGAGAATGGGGTCTCTCCTCCAGATGGTGGTAGCTTACAGGTGGTCCTACCTCTAGTGTGGGAGTCAGGGGTGGATTTCTCCCCAGGTACAATGGGCAAGGCTGGTCCAGCCAGCAAGAGGGCCGGATTCCCGTCCTGGCTTAAAAAATTTGACCCTATTGTTTAAAAATCATACACACAGTCTTAATTCACATTGTTTCACAATTTACCAGTAGTTACTGGAAAAATTCAACTTGTTTTTTTCTGCACAAAACCTCAGTGCCATAAATCACTACAACTCTCTTCAGTAATAAACCAGTTTATTGTACGTTGGAGAGCAACCCCAGAGGTGGCTTTGAACTTGGAACCAAGCCTGGAATTGTCTGACCTGGGTCTTTGTCATTGGATCACCACGTCTGGAGTCCATTCTTTCGGCCCACGTTTCTGCTGTGTGGCAAACCCTCTGTTAGGTGATAGGGGTATAAATACGAACAGGTACAGCCCTGGCCCTCGGGGAGGTCAAAGTCTGGTGGAGGAACCAAGTCCGCCATTAACAATCAAGGCTGCAGAGCACCGCGAGGAAACCTGCTTGCCATTGTCACTGTGTGCTTTGACAGCTGCCCTTATCATATTGTCCTCTAGCTTACATTTTTCCCTTGCCAGTAGCCCTGTCCACAGGGCTGACCTCTGGTGTGTACTCAGTCAGTTTCAAGGCAGAAGGAAGACAGGCACACAAGCCAGTGATCTCAGAGAAGGCCACCTGCCCAGCCATACTGGCTGGGAAAGGCAGCTTCCAGGAGGGTGTCACATAGACATATGTGGCAGACACGTTATCGAGTCTGCTGCATTTCAGGAGCTGCAAGTAAGGGGTGTGCGTGAAGGCAGGGTTAGAAGGGTGAGCTTGGGTCAGACGTGGCGGGCTTGGAGGAGTTAGGACTCTCCCACAATTTCTGGGACGGAGAGTGTTCTCGGCTTGCTTCTTTCTCATGCAGTTTACTCATGTTTTACCAGCAAATGTCCTATAGAACACAGTGTGCATGGTACCTTATGGTGCCCTGTTGGAAACCCACTGATGGGTGTGCGGGAGAGAGTGGGATGATCGGATTCCCTCTGTCCTGTCTCCTGTGATTGAAGTGGGCAAGTCTGGGAGCAGGGAGACCAGTAGTTGTTTCTTTGGCTGCACACTTATTTGTATTTCACACCATTCCATAAAGAATTTGAGATTTACCACCGTGCTGTTGGTTATAAGTACCAACAGAAACTGAAGCAGAGAATCTGGACCAGGGCAAAGGGAGCCCCATTGAGAAACAGGCCACGGTGAAGGTGGGGGTGAGGACTGAGGATGCAGAGACGGAGCGGTGGGGAGAAGGCCCGAGTCCCACACTGCCAGGGCCTGCCTGACCTGGAGGTCAAGGTGGCTGCCAGCCTTTCTGTCATGTGTGACAGCTACCCTGGGAGTGTCTTCCCACCCAAGAGTAATATGGGTCTGGGATGCAGGTGGAGAAGAGACCCATGTATGGGTGTCAGAACCTGAAGCTTGGCCAGATATGGTAGAGGAATTAATCGAGGGCTTCAAAGCTTGTAGCCAGAAAGAGCTTGAATTAGTTCAGTGGTGAAAATAAAAGACTTATCCATCAAGTTTGACAGGTGGGATGAGATATAAACTGGGAAAAGAATTCCCAAGACCAGAAGTTGGAGTAATTGGCAACAGGTCAGGGAGAGGCATGCTGGGCAGCCCTGGGGAGGGTCCCAGGGCACAGGCAGGCATCAGTAATGGCAAAGGTGTTGGCAGGGAAGGGAAGGGCTGCTGGCCTAAGAGGAAATCGAAAAGACAGATCCTTGTGGGCCCACTCAGGGCCAGGGCTGTGGGAGGAAAGCCAGATGCCATGGGTGCAAACTCAAAAGAGCTCCCTTCCCTTCTGAAAGCCTGCCTCCTAGGTGTCCGGCTGCCGTTCACGTCCTGGCCCTGCCCGGTGCCTTCCTGGTACCCTCCATGAAGTTCTTAGTAAGTTGCACCTTACTGGGAATTGGTGGTCTCCCTGGGATCGAATGCTGGCCTGCAAGGAGCATCACATGAGTAGAAGAAAGGCTGCTGCCAGGAGTTAGGGCAGAGTCAAATGACCCGTTTCAAGTGTTTCTGTGAACTCTCCTAGGGCACTAGTTTCAGAGCGAGGAGCAACTGCTTTACCTTTCATGGGGGCGAGGTGGGAGAGGCTGAAAGGTAAATTTGGTTGAATAATATGTGAATAAAAGGGATGTTTCCCCATTAGAGCCCTTCTGTGTTGGAAAAAGAGTAGAGGAATTTAAAGTGACCCAAGCCAAGGTCAGGTTTACCATCAGTGTCCCTGCCTCAAGCTCTGCTTTCTCCACCTGGAAACAGTGGGTTTTATTGCTCAGGGGTGGAGGCCTTGGACATTTTAGAAGAATTTTTAACAATCAGACTTCAAATGAATGGTTTTGGTCATTGATTCCTAACTCATAAGATTAAACTACCTGGACCTACATCCATCCATTTGTCCAGCCAGCCATTGAACAACCATTTCTTGAGCATTTATTTCATGCCCAGCACCTTGATCGCTGTTGCTGGGAGAATAAGAATCCCTGTCTTTGAAGTCTGGCTCTATGGAGGGTTTCTGTCTACAGATGAGTTGTGGGTATGCACATCCCCGTGCTCTGTGGTAGGGACCCACAGATCCTGGAAGACACGGTCAGATAAAGGGCTGGGGCAATTTTAAGGAGGGGAAAGTTGGGTTTAATTGGGAGGATCAGGGAAACCTTAATGAAAGAGTTGACATTTGAGCCATACCTTGACCTTAGAGGTTTGTCTGTATGAGTTTCAACTAAAACAAATGTATAAATTAGTGACAAATTTTTAGTTAGTGGCTTAAGCAACAAACAAATGAATGGCTTATGTAAGGGAATAGGTGTGGAGCTGGCCTCTGACCTAACCTTATTAGATACATTGCTTATGATGTGGGTCTCTGGCAAGTCAGCTCCATTCACAGAAGGGCTTCTCTCTTGGCTGCCAAATGATTGCAGCGGCTCCAGAGGTCACACACGCTCGTCCTCAAAGCCAATGGGAGAGAGTGAGAAGCTTCCCAGAATTCCATGTCAAGTCTCAGCATGTCTCTGACTGGATCAGGTTCCTGTTATTGAAAGATTCGCTGAGGCTGCTGGGGGATACCCAGACTGATGTAAGACTGAGTCACGTGGTTCCCCAAAGCTCATGGGCTGAGAACGTGGAGTGTGTGCCCTAAAGGGGCCTGGTACAAAAAGAAAGAGGACTGTATCCTCCATATATCTTGGAAAAATCTCCCGCCACCACTGCAAGTGAAAGCAAAGAAGAGAAAAGATCCCAGGCATGTGGGATGCAGGAATGCAGAAACCAGAGTGCGGGGAACAAGTTGAGAGCCATCCTCAAGTGCAGCTGCCTGCGGCCTTGGCGCCTGGGCTGCCCCTTTCCAATGGGATGTTCCCCTTTTCCGGTGTGGCCAGAGAATAGGCTGTCCAACAAGGCCAGAGACCAGAGCATTCCTGGGAGCTAACCCAAGCAGGAGCTCCTGCAAAGCAGGGCCAGACAGGATGTGGTTGTGCTCCTTTCCTACTGCTCTGGCCTCTGCGTCCAGCCTGTCCTCCACTGACAACTGGGCTGAATTGCAAAAAAAGGATTCGCTAAGTCACTTGTTTGGAACTCAAAGTGTATTTTCCCTTAGAATTAAATTATTAGAAGGAAACGTGCTATTTGAGCAATGTGGAAATTTACTTTGCCTTGACTTTAATGGAAGGAAAAGAAACTGAAGTAAAATGGGACCTGCAAAGCTTCAAAGAAATATTTCTTCATCCTAAAATATTTTCCTAAAAGCGCTCTCTAAGATTAAGCAAAAACGATGACTAAGACAATAAGGGGTGACAGTCACTGTAGTTTGCTTTTAACGAAACGCCTCCATTTTAGACAGTACTGAGCCTCTGCTGTGAAAGATCAGGGTGGCCCACCCCATGTATCTGTCCTGGCTCCATGTCCCAATGGCTGCAGTGGAAGCACTGGCCAAGGCCTTGTTTTTCAGACTTTCTCAGTAGATTTTTGTCTTTTCTCCATATAACTCCTACATATTTCTTTTTAGGATTCTAGAGTTTTTCTTTTTTCTTTTTTCTTTCTTTCTTTTTTTCTTTTTCTTTCTTTTCTTTCTTTCTTTCTTTCTTTCTTTCTTTCTTTCTTTCTTTCTTTCTTTCTTTCTTTCTTTCTTTCTTTCTTTCTCTCTCTCTCTCTCTCTCTCTCTCTCTCTCTCTCTCTTTCTTTCTTTCTTTTCTCTCTCTCTCTCTCTCTCCCTCCCCCCCTCCCTCCCTCCCTCCCTCCCTTCGTCTCTCTCTTTCTTTCTTTCTTGCACTTTAAAAATTGCTCTCGTAAATAAGAGCATGGGAAGTTTGTTTTCCATGTTTCTTTTCATTTGCTTTGTTGGGATAGAATTAAGCTAAGCTATTTTCTTCTCTTAATTCTGGTATAATCTAGCCACTTTGCTGACTTATTTCTTACTAATTTTGTGGTGTTTAGTTTTATTCATTTGACTGTTCCAGGAGCTAATACCTGTCATTTTGCTTTCCAAAGCTACTCCTCTCTCTGCTTGTGTTGTCTGGGTTCTTGTCATGAAGCTCTTTGTGGGCAGGTGTCTGCCTCACCTCTGCCTCCTCCAAAATGCCAAGCACACAGTAGGTGTTCAGTGAGTGTCCCCTGAATGAGAGTGGAGGTGTCCTAGGCGAAGGAGGTCGTTCCTGGTCCTGGGGCAGCCCCTTAATGGGTCACCCCAATTCAGGATCTACACCTCAGTTTTATCAGAAAGCGTGGGTTCAGAATTGTACACCTGAAACTTATGTAACTTTACTAACCATTATCACCCCAATAAACTTTAAAAAAGAAAAAAGAAAAAGAAAACTATCATGGGTAAAATTAGGAGACCTTGTCTCCATCTAGTGGTCAGTGTATTATACTAATACTACTGTTATTCTAACATCAAAATACTATTATGCATTTTATTTTCTTAATTGTGGTGAAAATGACTCTAACCAAGATACTACTGTTATTTTCTAAGGATATCTATCAAGCTTGAAAAGTAAATAATCAGATACAAGGTACATAATTTTAAGTAAATACATTGAAATATATGGCTTGAACATATTGTCCAAAATCCATGAAACAATTTTCTGCTATAAGTAAGTAAGTAGAGAAGTAAATAAATAAATGATTTTTTTAAAAGGAAGAAAGCTTGGGGCTTTTGGACCCATGAGGTCTGATTCAGGTCAACCAACTCACAGAGACCTAATGCCAATTGTCCACTTCCATCCAAATGGGAAGCAGTGACCACTTTCCCTAGCGAGACCCCATTTGAAGCGGAGGGGCCTAGAAATAGCAGAGATGTGGTCGACCCAGAACATCTTGCTCTCTCTCTAGCCAGGCTGCCACGGTGTGCCCCTTCCAAGCTTGGAGCACTCTTCCTAAGCAAAGGAAGCCAACTTTCCCTTGCAACCAAAGCAGGGAAAATGATTACTGGCGCTAGTACTCCTCCTTTATAGTATACTCCTGTATAGTTGCCCACATTTATTAGTAGTCTGTTCTTTAATTTAAAAAATGGGTAATACAGTCTTTCCCTGAAAATAAGACATAACTGGACCATCAGCTCTAATGCGTCTTTTGGAGCAAAAATTAATATAAGAACCGGTATTATTATATTATATTATATTATATTATATTATATTATATTATATACCCAGTCTTATAGTAAAATAAGACCGGGTCTTATATTCATTTTTGCTCCAAAAGACCATTAGAGCTGATGGTCCGGCTTGGTCTTATTTTCGGGGAAACACGGTATATGCACAAGGTTCAAACATGAAAGCAATCTAAAAGGCATACAGTGAAATGTCTCCCTCCTCTGCTCTGCCCCATCCATAACTACTTTTATTAATTTATGTGGCCTTTGGAGATTTCTTTATTCAAATATAACCAAATGTGAATATGTTCTTATTTTCTCCATTCTTACACAAAAGGTAGCGCATGGACTATACATCATAATAATACAGATACTGAATACTCATTGCTAATCACTGTTCTAACCTTTTCTTTATATAAAATCTCATTTAATCCTCCTAATAATCCTATTAATCTCCTCATTTTGCCATGGAGATTTTTCTATATAAAGAGCTTCCTTAATTTTCTACAGCTGCATAGTATTCCACTGTATGGGTTCATCATAATTTATGTAACTCACTGTCTAGTGATGGACACTTAGGTTGTTTCTGTTCTTTGCTATTATGGTCTGTGTTGGAGTGTACAGATGTCATTTCATACATGTGGAGATAGAGCTGCAGAATAGATACCTAGAAGGGGGATTGCCACGTCAAAGGATAAATAAATACATTTGTGATTTTGATGGATATTGCCCTCTGTAAAACTATTAGTTCTTTTCATAATTGCTTAGCAATTCTTATTAATAGTGACATTGGTGAGCACTAATATTTCATTCAATTAGAATAATCATAGTTGTTAAGGATGTTTATACAGGACTTCTCTGATTTGATCCTCTACAGCACTCCCATATGTGGTGGGAATTGTCCCTATTTTACAGATAAGAAAACTGAGTCGCAAAGAGGTTAAGATGATCTGCCAAGGACACAGAACTGAGGTCAGATCCACATGTGCCAGGCTCTTTTTTCTGCTCCAGCTGCCACTTAATCTCAGTCACTGGTGCCGTCTCTGGGTGACGGACCTCTCTGTTACTTAGATCAAGATGGTCTGAGGCTGGAGGAGCTGAGCGCATGCCCCAGTGACAAACCCCAGTCCCTTTTCACACTCTCTGGGCTCTCCAGGAAGCCTCAGCTAGCCCGGGATAAGTCTCCTGTGTTTGATCAGGAGGACCAAGCCCTGAGACACATTCTTGGGTAGCTTGGGAAGGTTGAGAGCCGGCCAACCTGAGGACCAGTGCCTGGTGCCATGATTTTGGAGTCAGGTTGGCTATCAGGCTGTCTATTGGCAGATACAAGACAAGCTGATCTCAGTAACTGAGGCCAAAATGGCCCCAGCTAAGAGCCTTTCTCCCAGCCTAGCTGCTGATGAGAGTAAATTACAACAGTATTTCTGGGGAAGTAACTAATAATAATTTTTTTTTTTCTGGTGGTATTTGAAGAGGCAACATTGCAATGGTTAAGAGCATGGACTCTGAGCCAGATTGTCTGGGTTTTTATATTAGTTGCCTATTGCTGCTGTAACAAATTACCACAAATTTAGGGGCTTAAAACAATATAAATTTATTATTGTGTAGCTCTGGAGATCAGAAGTCTGAAGTGGGTCTCATTGAGCTAAAATCAAGACATCAGCAGGGCGGTCTTCTAACGGCTCTTGGAGAGAACTGATTTTCTTGCTTTTTCCAGCTTCTAGAGACTGCCTGCATTCCTTAGTTCACGACCCCCTTCCATCTTCCAAGCCAACAGGCTAGTGTCACTCTGATTTCTGCTTCCATCATCATATCCCCCTTCTCTCACTCTCCTGCCTCCCCCTTTCCTTTCTAAGGACTCTTGTGATCACATTGGGTCCACCAAGATATCCAGCATGATCTCTCCATTTCAGGATCCTTAATGTATTCACTCCTGCAAAGCCCTTTCTGCCCTGTAAGCTACCTTATTTGCAGGTTCCGGGAATTAGTACATGGATGGGGTGGGGGAGGAGGGGCGCGTTCTTCTGCCTACTCCAGTTTGCATCTGGACCCTTACCACTTACTAATTGTGTGACCTTGGGCAAGTTAGTTTACCTCTTGTTCAGTTTCCCCATTCTTAAAATGGGCATAATGCTAGTTCTTACCCCATAGCATTTTAGGATTACATGAGTTAGTATTTGTCAAATGTTTATGATAGTGTCTGACACATAGTAAGTGCTATGGAATTGTCTGAAATCTATGAAATAAATAAAAATATACAGTCTTTGACCTAGCAATACTATTTTTTGTAATCCATTTTGTAGAAACAAAATTATATGTATCCATGCATTAGGATGCATAAAACATTGTCCATATTGGCTGGCCATAAAGGGAGGAAGGAAGAAAAAAGAAAAGAAAAAATTCATAAATAGGAAATCACCATCATGTCCATTAACAGGAGAATGACAGTTGTGGTCCATCTGAACTATAATGAGCTATTAAAGAGGATACGTTAGATCTATACTTAATAGACCTAGAGCAACATCTAGAATGAAAGTTATATTAGAGGAGGAAGTTACCAAGTAATGGTATAGCTTGATCTCGTTTTTTTAAGTACAAGCATCAACCCCTCAAAATTGCTGTGGATATTTGAGCCAATTATTTACCCTCTGAATGTGTCAGTTTCTTTATCTGTGAAATGAGGATAACAAGTTCTCTCCTAACGGGCTCTGAGGATGAAATGGAATGAAATATATTAGGTTGATGCAAAAATAATTGCAGTTTTTGCAATTATTTTTAACCTATTAAACCACAATTACTTTTGCACCAGCCTAATATCAAGTCCTTAGAATCCTACAAGCAGCTTCATAATCTGGGCATTTGTGTAAAGTGCTTTGTGTGGAGCGAGGATGTTCCCCTGGTGACTTCCGATGTGGGGAAAGGAAATTCAGATGTGGTGGGAAGAGACAATTAACTTTAAAAAAACACATCGTTGCATTGTTTCACGAATGGAGGCTAGCTATTGTTACTTTAGTATCTTTTTTTTTAAGATGAACTCTTTATTTATTTTTTAAAATTTTTTTATTGGGGACTATTGGGGAACAGTGTGTTTCTCCAGGGCCCTTCAGCTCCAAGTCGTTGTCCTTCAATATAGTTGTGGAGGGCGCAGCTCAGCTCCATGTCCAGTTGCTGTTTTCAATCTTTAGTTGCAGGGGGCGCAGCCCACCATCCCATGCGAGAATCGAACTGTCAACCCTGTTGTTCAGAGCTCATGCTCTAACCAACTGAGCCATCCTGCGGGCCCCTAGTAACTTTTTTTATATTCTAATGTTTTATTAGTAGTTTGGATACTCTCACCCTAACCACAAACACTGGATTGGGAAAAGCACGAACCTAGAAATATACCATGATTCAAAGGTCTGCAATTTTATAAGAGGAATTTAATAAAAATTTAAAAGGAAAAAAGCAGGAGAGCCCTTAATCAGGCCTACCTGTGTGTCCGCAGCATCTACTGCCGAGGCTGCGCCAAGCCACTGTGCTGCACATGCGCACTTCTGGATAGTGGCCACAGCGACCTCAAGTGCGGCATCGGCGTGGAGATCCAGCAGCGGCAGGAGGAGCTGGACAGCATGACGCAAGCGCTGCAGGAGCAGGACCGCGCCTTCGGTGCGGTGCAGGCGCAGATGAACGCCACCATCGGCCGGCTGGCGCGCATGCGTACTGACACGGAGGAGCTGATCCGCGCGCGCGTGCGCCAAATCGTGGAGCACGTGCGGGCGCAGGAGAGCTTGCTCCTGGAGGCGGTGAACCAGCGGTACCAACGCGACTACGGCGAGATTGCGGGCCACATGGGCCACCTGGAGGCTGTGCTGCAGCGCATCCACACGGGCAGCGCTCTGGTGCAAAGGATGAAGCGCTTCGCCTCGGACCAGGAGGTGCTCGAGATGCACGCCTTCCTGCGGGAGGCGCTCGGCCGCCTGCAGCAGGAGAAGCCCCAGGACCTGCAGGCGGCCGTGCGCACCGACGGCTTCGACGAATTCAGGGGGTGCCTGCAGGACCTCATCTCTTGTATCACCCAGAGGACAGGTGAGCGGCCAAACCACCCTCACGGCCGGGCTGTTTACTGCTTAGGGGCTGGTGCGTTGATGCTGCCCTCTGGGCAAGACAGGGCAAGAAAGATCGTCTCCATGGGACAGAAAAGGAAACGGGTTTTTTCACTCTCTTGAGTTTGCCCTGACTGAGGCTGCAGCCACTCGGAGGGGCCGTGCTTTACGCATTCACAAAACCCTGTGGATTAGCTGTGATCTTTTGACACTTGCGGAAATTAAGAAACTACAACACTGAGAAGCAGACCCCATGTCATTTTAGCCCCAGGGGGACCAACCACTCCAGGACGTCCTCTTAAGCCTCTTGCGTCCAGCCACAGAGAAGTGCGCTGGACCGTGAGGTAGGGGCGGAAGCGGGCTGAGAACACCCGCTGTGGTGGTGGGGTGCTTACCCAGAACCACACCATGCTCAGTGGAGGTGACCCTTTGCCCCCCGGGATGGCCTGCCATCTGGACCAACTGCCAACTTCTGTGGGCCCTGGGCACTTGAGAAGTGGGAGGTGGCAGACCAGTCCCTCATCTCAAGTTGTCCAGCCCAACTGGGAGACAAGATGGGGCACATCACATAGCTGGGGAATACAGTACTTGGCTCTGCAGCCCAAATCCAGGAGTTGTAGCAGCTCTACAGAGCTGGATATGCCAGGGGGCTTCCAAGAGACAAGGGGGTGGGGGTGCACAGGAGGGCCTCCGGGGTGAGAGGCTACAATGGCTTTCTGATGAAAGCTCTAGGCTAGAATCTGAGCTCTGGACAGCTGGTGTGAAGAAGCGGAGGGAGGCAAGAATCTGAAGGTCCCCAGGCAGGTGCCAGTGATAGAGGGCCCGCTCCCTCCTGCCCTGGGAGCCGATGGACATGGGCTCACAGACGTATAGCCCTAGAGTGGGTATGGACTTGTGCCTTCTCCAGCTCGGCAGTGAATGTCACCCATATACAGGAAATGACCCCACAGAGTTTAAACAGCTTGCCTTGGCTGTGGCAAAGAAAGGAATTACGTATTTTATTCTAAAGCACAGATTTAGATTAGGTTTAATGAAAACGAGGCTATGGGTGAGGAGTATCATGGGCTCTCCGTCTGTGGAGACGTCAGTGAGCAGTACGCCTTCAGCTCTGTCACATTTGCTTTGGTGTTGGCCTAGAGATGGAGAGAAGTGCCCTTGGGGCTTGGAGCCAAAGGCAAGCACTCTAATGCCACCCCTTTCTCCCTTCTGACGAGGTTTATGCCCACTGCAGTCAGGGAGCTTTCCTTCCAACTGCCACCCTCTCCTTGGAGTTGCTCCAGTGCTGCAAGAGGCCCTGGAGAAGGGGTCTCCAGGAAAAGCAGCAAGGACATTCCCTCTTTCCCTCTGCCACTGTCCCAGGCCAGGATACCTCACCAAGGATGCCCCTGACCTGCCTATGTCCTACTTTGTTCTCCAGATGCAGCTCCACTGAGGAGAGCCAACCCGGAGGTTGCCAGCAGTCCCAGGGACCCTTCTGCCGTTGACCAGGTGAGATGGGTTTGAAGTTTGAAGGGGACGTAGTATGGTCCAGCAGGTCAAGCAGGTTGGGGATTACTCTGTGTCAGAAAGGAAACTGAGTCTTGCTGACCTCGGGTCTGCAGGTAATAGAAAAGGAAGAATGCCTGAGAAAGGGATAGCAAATGGCTGGACTGGAGCTTTCAGTGGGAGGGAGTAAAGGAAGGTTTGCTCTGGGTTCCCAAATGCTACAGTAGCTGTTGATGGGTTCAGGAGCTGTTCGACCCAGAGGTGGACAGGAGGTGAAGAAGCTGGTCACCAGTAGGTGCCCCTGATGACCTCTCCCTTCTCTGCACTCCACCCCAGATATGTGGGCCTTTTCTTGGGGTCAACATGTCGACCTTCCCCTCCTTTCCCCCTACACATGGTTCTTGGAGAGGAATAGAGAATGGGGCCAGGAGTCAGACTGGGTTCCATTGGTGTGATTTCAAGGCCACCATATATCTAACAACCATAGTTTCTCAGGAAGGTGCCCATACCCCCTCTAATGTTGGCATTCCCTCTGCAGTGTCCCTGACCTGTGGCTGTTCAGCTTTCATGCACATACCACCAGCGACAGGAAACTCGCTCATTCTTGAGGCTCATTCCCATGTCTGGACTGCTCTGACTTAGAGTGCTTCCTTGGGTGGAAATGCAATGGCGCCCTAATGACTGTGCTGCTTGTATGCATGGTTTCTCTCCATCAGGGTCAGCTTCCTCGGTTCCCAGGCACCTGGTCTCCTCCCCATCCTGCTCAGCCAGGTTTCTGGGCCCAGGACTGATCAGACTTCCATGGAAAGCAGGTCTACTGTTGGGGTGATCAGGGTGGCAAGCCTTCCTAGCCTTGCTATGACATAGCCTACAGAGAGAGATGGCTGAAGGCTGAGGCAGTAGGACAGGCTTCCTGGAGGAGGCAGGATTTAAGATCTGAGAGTTTTAGAGCTAGGAAAGAGCATAGAGTCTAACCCCCCCTTCTTTCAGAGGATGAAGCTAAGGCCCTGAGAGAGGGTGTGACTTAACCTGAGGCCACCTGGTGAGCTAGGGGCCTAGGAACCAACACCGAACTGCTTTGGGTACTGCATCCCCATATACACTGCTTCAAAAGTTAAAAAAAAATAAAATAAAATAATTAATTAAATTTTTGAATAGGTAATCACATAGTTAGAAATAAAAACGTAGAAATGTCTCACTCCCACCTTGTCCCCCATCTGTCCGTTCTGATGCCCACACGCCTATCCTTATTATAATAATTCTTATATATCCTTACAGAATTTCTCTATGTAATTCCAAGTAAGTACGATGAGAGATACTTGGTTTTTCCGATCTCTTTTTGTACAAAGATAGCAGTGTTGTGCCCCCGGCGTTTTAGCCAATGAGGTATTCCTTGCTGATACCTCTTTGCCCCTGTGAGCGGGCCATCGCATGGATGGAGCATGCGTTGCTTAGCCAGTTCTCTGTCCGGGCATGTTTAGGTTGTTTCGCATTACGAACAGTGCTAGAATGAACAATGTCCCCAAAGATATCATTGAATATCGTGAAAAGTGCCCTGGGTCCACCGATCTCAGCTGCCTCTCAGGTGCCAGTTGCTGGTTTGTGAGCAGGGAGAGAACCCGTACTGTCTGTGTAAGGTCCAGGCATTTGGCCGGGTCCGTCCTGAGGTGACCTGGCACGATCTACTGCTAAGCAACTTGAACTTGGAGCATCAGAAGGATGCTCTTTTTGCGGAGCCTCTTGCGTTCTTGAAATAATAGGCGTGGGGAGCGGGCACCACTCATCCTTCTTGAAACTGTTGGTTAACTTTCATTGCGACCATGTGCCTAGGTGGAGATGATGACAAAACATGCCCACAGGCTTAGCTAGGACTGCTGGGATCGGGGTGGGCGCTCTGGCATTTCCCTCCTTTGTTCCTCATAGGCTCTTTTTGTAACAATGTGACAGTACTTGAATGAAAAACAATAAAAAAACAATGTAAAGCTATAAAACAACTATAAATCAGTCATCATGAATTGTTTTCCCCTCATGTGTCCCCTGCTTCATTCACATTGGAGGTGGGTATGAGGGAGGGTGGGTCAGAGGCAGAGAGGGGCCCTGCCTGGGGGGAGTTCACAGCCCACGGCCCACAGGGAAGTCTTTACATGCCAGCTGTCCATAGCGCCAGACAGGAAAGGGCAGAGCGCAGGGTCTTTTCAACTTTATAAAAACATATTTTAGTGGCGATAAAATACACTAACATAAAATTTACCTACAAGTGGCATTACTGGATCATACATAAAGTAGTTCTAGTTTTTTTTTGAGGCCCTGCCATTCAATGTTCCACAGTGGCTGCACCATTCTACATTCCCACCAAAAGTGCACAGGGTGCAACCTTGTGGTTGAGAGCCCGCGCTCCAACCAACTGAGCTGTCTGGCACTGGCCCATGTGGAAATTGAACCGGCAGCCTTCCGTGATAGGAGCATGGAGCTCCAAGCACCTGAGCCACCAGGCAGGCCTGAAAACTCACCATTTTAAAGTGACTTTTGGTACACTCACAATCTTGTACAACCATCCCACCTATCTAGTTCTAGAATATTTTCATTACCCCAAAAGGAAACCCCGTAGCCATGAAGCAGTCACTTCCCATTCCCTCCTCTCCTCCCCCAGCCCAGGAGCCACCAAGCTGCATCTAGCTATTCTGGATATTTCACGTAAATGGAAACAGAATATGTGTCCTTTCGTGGCTGGCTTCTTCCCACTTAGCATAATGTGTTCGAGGTTCCTCTGGGGTGTGTCAGAACTTCATTGCTTTTTATGGCTGCATATGGCCTGTGTGGCCATACTGCATTTTGTTTACCCACCCTCCACTTTTCGGCGAGGTGAGTAGAGCTGCTGTGAACATTCATGTGCAGGGTTCTGTCTGAACATCTCTTTTCTGTCCCTTTGGGTACATACCTAGGAGTAGAATTACTGGATCATATAAAAATTCCATGCCTACTTCCTTTTGTGCTGGATATTCGAAGCACTGAGCCCTGTGCCTGACAGAGCAGTAATAAAAACACTATTCATTTATTATCATTATCGTGTGCTAAGTGCCAGGTGCTCTTGTAAACATTTTACTGGAGTAACACTTCATCTCCACTACCCTGTGAGGTAGATACTCTGGTCACTCCGTGTACAGAGGGGTACTGAGGCCGAGGAGTCTGAAATGATTTGTCCAAGGTGTGCAATGGCTGTTCTAACCCAGGCAGAGTCGAGGCAGAGTGAGGCTAGTTTCACGTCAGTGGAAGGGTGTCCTTCCTGTTACACCTCTGCTGCTGTAGAACAGCTGGTGCCAGTAGCGGGGAGCACTTTGTCCCGGAGTTGCGTAGGCTAGATGTCCAGCATGCCTTGAGGAGTTGTTGGGCAGTGATCTCTGGATGCCAGCACATCAGGGTCACAAGGAGGTGACGCGATGGAGGGTGTGGGGAGGACTCATGGTCCCCAGGGGGCTCTGGGCTTTGGACCGGGCAGCCTGCACCGTGGCTGGTTGAGCCCCTGGGCATTGGACTGACCCCAGGCCTGGGTTCCCAGCCCTGGTCCTGCTGCCCAGTCATTTCTGACTCTCCTTTCCTGACTTTGCAGCCAGAGAGGGCACAGATGGCTCAGGCACAGCCAGTGGGGCTGGCTGACTCCCAGCCTGTGGCCGTGGTCCAGTCGGTGCCTGGGGCACACCCTATGCCGATGTACGCCTACTCCATCAAAGACCCCTCCCACAGAGAGGTGAGTTCTCCCCATCGCCCGCCTCCCCTCCCAAGCATCCAGATCCCACCAGGCTGTGAGAGAGAGAGCTGGGAGAAAATCCAGACCTTAGTCAGCACCTGCTCTGTGCTCTTCCTTGCCCTTGGCTGCCCCGTCAGGAGGTTCTCTGCTCTGAGCAGGAGCCACTCCCAGGGCCATCAGGCCGGCAGAGGCTGGTGGTCAGCAGGCAGGGCCAGTGTGCATTGCATCTTGGGAGGGTTTTCTGTGTGGAGCAAGGCATGGTCTGCATGGAGGATAGCGGAGGGAACTGCAGGAGCAAGGTGGCATCCACAGGCCCCTGCCACCTGGGTCTGGGTCTCTGCCCACCACCCCAGGACCTCTGGAGCACCCTGACCTGGCCCTGTAATTCCCCACTGCGCAGGAGTTCTCCAACACAGCCACGTCACAAAAGCGGAAGTCCTGCCAAACCGACGGCTCCAGGAAGGTTATCAAGATGGAATCTGAGGCGGAGAAGGAGGCCAGGCTGGCCCAGAGCTCCCCTGAGCAGCCCAGGCCCAGCACCTCCAAGGCAGTCTCGCCACCCCACCTGGACGAGCCCACCAGCCCCAAAACCCCCACCGTAGGAAATGAGGTCTTACTGCTCAACAGCAACCATACGACTGGCGACTCTGCGGAGGCAGGTAGGGAGGGAGGCGTCAGCAGGGGCTGAGGCCTCCACGCGGCCCTCCAGGGTCTCTGTGGGGCCCCTCGTCCGCATCCTGAACACACCCAGGGTGCCCAAAGCCAGTAGCATTCCGTGTCTTTCTCTCAGCTGCCACCAAATGGGGCAAGGAGTGCCCATGGTTTGCCAGGGGGTGAGAGTGAATGCACATTTTACTATGTGCTTTGCTGGGTTCCAGTGTGGGGGGCAGGAGGGGCTGGAGCCCACAGATCCTTCGCTCCTTCCCCCAACACACTCTTATAGAACCCAGCGCCATGCGTCTGCACAGCGTGGGTCTCCCCAAGAAGCACTTGTCTGGTGGGTGCCTAGCACGCTCCCAGACAGGACTTGGGTGAAGTCCTGGCAGTTCCCTAATTTTCTGCCGGAGGTCCCCATGTGTCCTAGATATCGTTCATGGACACTGCAGGCAGAGAGTTCTTGAGCATGAGGTCAACCCGTAGAATTCTGGGATGTCCCAGACCGTCCAGCTTTGTTTCCATTGTACATCCCAGTCTGAGCCCTGCGCCTGCTCACACGCAGCCCCAACTGCTGTATGTTCCTTGCTCACAGGTGCTGTTGGGACATCAGATGGTTTTGATTAAGTAGGCACTGCGTGTCTTTGAACTTGAACATATCAGCTCACAGGGCTGGGAATTGGAATAAACCAGCGTGCTTCCTCAGGAGTGCGAAAGGTTCCAAACCAGGTGGGCCTGTCAAGCCTCCTGTGCGGGGAGCAAATTGTGTATTCGGGGCCACCACTGAGTGGATGTTCGCTCAGACAGGGCGCAGCAGGCAATGGTGGAAAGCCTCTGTGAATAAACAGACCCACATGGGCACACACGGTGACTGTTCACATTCCCCCCGCAGGGCACATGTCACCCACCCAGCCCACGGGCCTACAAGGAGTCCCACGGAAGAACTGTGAGTTGGGGTGGCAGCAGGCATCCCCAGCAGGGCCAAATGCTGCCCCCCTACCCCTTTCCGAGGAGCGTGTCGTGGTGATCAGCAGCTCAGACGACTCCGATGCTGAAAACCAGGTGAGTGGCCCAGAAGTTCGCCCCCGGACTTCTTCCTGCCCCCAGTCCAGGTCCCAGGGGTCACAGCCGCAGCAGGGGACTCTCACACTTGCCTCGGGCCTGGGGAATTGTCCAGAGAGGCAGTAAGTCTTGAGTTGTCCTGAGGACAGTCTCCAAAGGCCAGCTGTGGGCATGGACCCCCCCGCTCTCCCTCCAGACCAGGGCAGAGGCCTACAGTAACCTCTGTTCTCTTCTGAAACGCTGGTAAAGTGCTTCCTCTGGAACCCTCCCTCTTTTCGGGACTAGCCAATGCCTTTGCTGGGAGCGTCCTCATGCATTTTCTGGCCTTGAAGCCCTCAACAAGGAGGGTGGACAGCAGTGAGGACCGCTGCAGGAGTGTGAGGGCCTGAGGCAGCACCGTACAGGGCCAGACAAGCGAGTTTTCACACCACGTAAGAGACAACTTTAAAGCCATCCTATAATGGAACAGTGGCTTTGTGGGTTGTGACCCTTCTGTCCCGAGGTTTGCTAATGGGGGTTGGGCAGTGCCCTGTCCAGGGAAAAGGGGGCTCTGAACAGAGTGCAAGGTTGGATTGGGTGGCTCCTGAGTCCCTTCCAGCCCTCAGTCTGAGGTTCTGTATTGGAAAGCACGCGGAGCCCACGGAGACCGATGTACCACACTCCCCGCCAGCCCACTCCCTGCTGAGAGCTCCAGGAGCGTCCCACCCCAGCCGGGCCTCCCATCTGCCCCGTGGCACATGCCACCCCCCGTCTCGGCCTCCCCACCGCCCCGCCGAGGAGGCTGTCATCCCCGATGCTGAGTCTGCCAGCCCGCCTGCCGGACACCAGGAGCACGATGCCATCCATCGTGGGGCCAGCTTCCTGTCTCGGCGAGCGCAAAGAGCCATCCGCCTTCGCCATGTCTTCCGCTTGCCGCTCAAAATGCATTGTGTCCCCATGTGGACTTGTCCTTCCCCTGCTACCATCCCTGCCGTCACAGGGCCTCCCAATCATCCTGCCAACACCCAGGAGTGTCCTGCCCGCCTCCAAAGGGCCAGTGACCAACCCCGCCGGGCACGAAGGGCAAGGCGGTCCCGCGGCCTCTCCCTCCGAGGATCCCCCCACATAGCCCAGTGGCTCAACAACTTCTTCACTCTCCCTCTGTCCTCTGTGGCTCCCCAGCTTGATGCCTCTGTTAGGGGGTACAGGGCAGGAGGCAGAGCTCTCCAGACTCTTGGGGCAGGAGTCTTCCCCCAGGATTCTGACAGAACCCCCTTGGAGAATCCCCAGATCCAGGCCCCACTGGAAGTCCTACCACTCCGCCCTCCAGAGAATCCCCTCACCAGCCCAGACTCCACTCATACAAGCCTCTGAGGACCCCATGTTGGCCTCCATCCTCTTGTAACCTTGCGGCCAACACCTATGCCCTGCTTCGGCCTCCTCCATCCCACTGCCCAGCCCAGCCCACACACACCCACAGGCCCTGCACACAGTAGGTATTCATACATCTCCTTCAAGGAGGGAACCAAGGAAGGAATGGCTGCTTGGACTCTGGGCAGAGAGACCAGTCCTCTTCAGTCGAGAGGGCAGACAGATTCAGGCCACCGCTCCTCGCATGCCTGGGCCTCTGCCCAAGAAAAGAAAGCTTCTCTCACCCTTGACACCCCAGCCCCCTACCCTGCCCTTTCCACTGGGCCTCTGCCAGGGTCTAAGCCCATGAGAACAGTGTCAATCCCAGGACCTGGCAGATGTGGCTGCTCAATAAATATTTGTTGAAAGATCACCTTGCAAACCCTTCTTCCATGACCAACAGATTCCCTGCTGTACTTAGCTCTTCCCTGCAGGTGGCTTTTGTCTTCTCCCTGCACTGGAACTTGGTTCTGTGGGGTTGCTATGTCCCTCTTTCTCCCACATCTGAATGTCTGGTAGGAGTGGGGTCAAGGACCTCTGCCCGCAGCCCTCCCACAGCTGCACTGAAATGCCCCATAGAGACCTCAAACTCATCTCTTCCTCTCAGCGAATTACACCATCTGCCCAGTTACACGAGCTGAGACCCGGGGCCACCCAGGACACTCCCCCTTTCTATTATTCCTTGTAGCCAGTTTATGTTTGACTCTTGTCTTTCCATGTCCTACATTCCTCTGGAATCTGGGTACTTCTTTCCATCCATAATCTTGATAAAATTATAACAAAACAGCGTGGGTGGAGGTGAAGCCTGGGAAGGCAAGAGAGGAAAGGACTGAGTGCCATTGCTCTCCCCAGACTTCTGGAAGTCAAGTGGAGGAGCTGACACCAGCCACGTTTGGGTGGTAGGGGTGTCAGTCTAATCCTCTGTTGTCAGCCAGGAGCTAGGTGATGCCTGAGGTTAATCAGGGAAGGAGGGAGAGGCACGCACCTTGCAGGTTATGAAGAATTAAACATTTAGAAGCAGCTGCTCACCTTTGAGACCAGGTCTGGAGGAGTGGAGAGCCAGAGGACCACTGCTTTTGTGTAGGCTTTCTTCAGCCACACAGTTTTTAAATTAACCATTATAGGAGTCCCATACTTTTGAAAAGAACTTTAGCAGAAAACAAATTAGGTCCCCCTGCTATATTTCTCACCCACCTTCTGTGCCCCTTCCAGACCCCTGGTGCTCATAGAGTGTTGGCAGCACCGTGGAGGGGGCAGGGCGATACGCGCTGGGTGCTCCAGGCTCCTGCGGCTCCCGCGTTCCCATGTCCCCCTCGCCGTGGCCTTTATCCGACCTTCCAGTGTGTGACAGTTGTAGAATACTGGCCTGCTAAGATACTGAATTTCCCAAGCGTACCAGTGCCTGTGCTGCAGCTGTGTCAGAGCTGCGCGGCAGGCCCGAGGGGCTCGGAGAGAGGCTGTGGGCAGGAGGGGCACTCTGAAAGAGCCCTGGACCTGCTGGGCATGGCAGAGGGGCTGCAGTTGGGTGGCGGGGCAAGCCCCGGGCCCGATGATGGAGACCTGGGGAGAGGATGCTGATTAAAAACAAGGGTCGTCAGCAGTGCCTCTGCCCTCAGCCCTGTGTTAGCAGGCGAGCCAGAGGAAGATAGGTGTTGTTACCGCCTGTGACATGACTGGTCCCAAGGGGGACAGCCCCTGGCAGAAGTGGCAGTGGGGACCAGCAGGGGAAGGGATAGTGATACTGCGAGTGTGCACATCAGGTTACCAAAAGGTGCTCAGCGGAGGAGATGGGAGCTGCGTCCCCTGACGGGCTGGCCACAGGCTAGCTAATGGGATGGTCCCGTTCACAGGAACACGTGAGGTATCTCAGAGGCCTTCCAGACTTTGCAAGAACTGGGGTTTTATTTCTGCAGAAACTAGCAATGCATGTGTCTTGCAAACTAATCCCAGCTGTTGCTTAAAGCTTGGGTGCTGAGAGAGTCTAGTACTCTTGATAAGCAATGTCATATTCAGATACTTAGGAAGGTATCTTCAGGTGACTGGGTGCTGCATATCACAGGGTTTGGCTCCTGTCTGGCTGATGACCAAACACGAACTAAATCAGTAATTAGGACAGTTCTCAACCCTGCCTGGCACTGATCACTTGAGGTTTTACCAGCGACAGGATTCCTAGGCCCCACCCCAGAGATCCGAATCAGTCTGGGGTGCAGGCTGGGCATCAAGAGTTTTTCAAGCTACTAATGCAGAGTCAAAGGACAACCCTGAGAGAAGTGGGATTCCGTTGCAGACCTGTATCAGATGTGTATGTATCAGCCTTGAATGGAGGTGAGACGTACCTCCTGGGATATGGACCCAGCAGGGGAGAGGAGAGCTGGATCTTCCCAAAACCTAGCCTTTTGGAAGGTGATTAAGATGTCAACCCAGCTGCTTCCTAGCAGCAACCTTGGGATGGCCTTTAGACCCACTGGGTTGAGTTGGAATGTGGTTGACCTGCTAAGTTGTTGTGCGATGAAAATGAGGGAAATACAGCTCATGAACCAGATTGCATGTGTATCCCGAAAAAAAAATCCTGGGTTCCTCATGGCTCAGTCTAAGAAACACAGTCCATTAGCCAAGTATAATAAGGAAATTCCAGTATTTGCTTGTATCTTTGAAAGACTATTAAAAGAGATCCAATATGCAAGTCATAGCAGCATTTCTTACATTCCTCTCCTGCTTTCCTTCAGCTCTCATCATCTTCCTCTCGCTTGGTCCTCAGTGTGTCTGCACTGTTCACTTCCTGTCCTCGCACGTGGACTCACATCTCTCCTCACTGCATCCCTGCCCGTCTTTTCCCTGCCAAGCAAACCTTAGCCTTTTGCAAGGAAAGGCCCTTTCCTGGCGTCTGGGGTTGTGGTCTCCACCATTGTCCCAGCCTCTGCTCCCCACCCACTCAGTTATCCTGACGTGGGGCTGTGGGGATGAAACAGGAGCGTTTTCCTTAGTGAGCAGGGGTAGAAAGAGGTTTTGTGCCAGAGCCTTTATGGGTTGATGGCCCTTCTGTTAAACCTGGGTCCTTAGAGAAGTCTCTTTTAAATGTACCGGTACATCCCAGGGAGGGGGAATTGAGTTTACAGCGGGCTAGAGTTTAGTGGAAGGTGTTCCAGTGAGACCAGCCCCACAGGGAAGCCATACTTTATGCAGGTCCCCAAGGGCAGGGGGAATCTGGGAGGAAGGGGAGTCGGGGTGAAAGATCCAGCTTCCCTCCATTGACAAATTCAGCAGACAAGGGGTGCGCTTTTATTAAGGGAGTCGGCAGGGGCTTCAGTAAGTTCAGGACAAAGGACAGTTCCAAGAGTATAAAAGAGAAAATGACCCCAGGAAGCTCGGATGGCCATCATAAATGACCCGGGTATAAAGATGGGGGAGCTGGCCCATCTGCCGCTCTTCAGGGAGTTTAACCTTTGGAAGAGAATACCTGAAGAGAAGATTCTGGCTCTAAGGCCTGAAGAGACTCGGCAGAAGGAAGGAGACAGGTGGAGCCCCCAAGGCCACTGCAAGGACTTTTGCAGTGATGTTGGAGGACAAAGAAGAAGGAAGACTAGAAAGCCCAGGGTGCCATGTCGGTGGGTGGCAGAGAGGATTCAGCCGCTGGTGACAGGGAGCTGAGGCCCAGGGGAGGGTACAGCAAGAGAAGTCCAGCTTCCCACCAGCCCAGGTGCGAGAGCACCACTGTCTTGAGAACAGAATAGACTCTGGAAATTGGGAGAGAGAAGGCACTGGATTCTCCCATGGGGAAGAAGGCCCGGTCTCTGGCGCACCAGCCAGCAACTTAAGGAGATGCTGTAGAAGACTCCTTCCAAGGGAGGGCAGGAAGCCGGGAAGCAAGACCGTGTCAGAGCAAGACATGCAAACTCAGCCTTTGACATACCACGGATTCAAGGGTACTGATATGCAAAGCATTTGCCAAAGTCTTTTACTAGGGCCTTCTGTCTAAAGTCCCAGAACTCACAGGCTTCTCTAAGTCAAACCAGTTCTGGATGGGTTCCTCGAGAATATCTGCTTCTATCAATGACTGGGAGGGAGTTGGGAGGCCCAGGGTAGGGCTAGAAGTGCAAATAAAGTAAAATTCCGCCACTGCTAGGAAAATCCAGCATGTAGTACCTGTGGCTGTTAGTAATTTCACTCTTAGCTGAAGTTTTGTTCAAACAAATGTTTCACCTGGCCAGTGGGAGGGCCTAGGAGAATATGCTAATTGTCTCCCAGGCCAGGGACATTACTCAGAGGCCAGGGCTCATGGAGGCCTCAGATGGCTCCAGGTGAGGCCGCTCCATCAGCCAGCCAGAAGCAGTCCATAGAAGGAAAGGCTGGGCCTGCTCTGGACTGTGTCTCAGCAGTGCCCCCAGCCAGCCCTGGGACGCTGGCCACGTCCCTTCCTCTGGGTCGCTGGCTAGTGTCCGCAGGTGGCACTCACAGGAGATTCTGAGCAGGCCACCAAAGTCTGAACGTCTGGATTTGGCAGCTGTGCAGACGACGAGCAATTCCATATTGTGAGAGGCTGTGTCTCCCTCTGTAGTCCCAGCCCCTCGGAAGCCAGAGCCCTTCCCCTACCCTGAGGCCTTTCACACTGTTCTCGCCTTGGTGCTGGAGAAAACAGGGCCTCAGGCTTCCCTAAGCAGCAGGCAGGGTCTCCAGGCTCTGAGTTTTATTCCTCCCCGGTTCTCCCAGGCTCTGTGTCCACCTAGATGTGGCATCCTAGGGGCCGAGCAGTCCTCCACCTCCCCTTTGTGTAGGACACTGGCACCTCAGTTAGCTTTGGGGACAAGAAAAGCCAGACTCCTGGCCCCTTCCAGAGAAACAGCTGGGGTTCAAGATGAGGCTCTTTCTTCCTCTCCCCACTTCATGGTGTTTCTTGAGTCTGCTCAGAGATGAAGTGAGGAACACACACCTCTGGCCCTACTCACCATAGCACTGGGCTCTCCCCCAACCTCCACACGCAGCACTACTCACCCCTGCACACACTCGCTCACGTGTTCACCCTTTCACACATGCATGTGTCAACACAGGTTCACAGCCCCTCGTGCACACCCAGGTGCACACACACTGGCCACATGATTTCATCCTCACCCCTCTTCACTCACTAATGTGTGTGCCTGTGGCCATGCACAGCCCACACACGTGCACACGTACATCTATGTCTTCATGCACACATTCTCTCACGCACGTGTGCTCACCTAGACACACTTCCCTTCCCCGATGACAGGCCCCCCATCATGTGTATGCAGAGGCTTCGGCCACACCAGTTTGCTCTGTTCCCACACACTCACATTCACGCACACACCTGCTCATGGGCACACACTCCTATTACCAGTATGTTCCCTCTTGCCCTTTGGACCCCTGACCTGTTGATTTTTCTGTGTTGCAGTCCTTCCGAGAGCTGGATGACAGCAGCGGCGAGTCCAGTGACCTTCAGCTGGAGGGCTCCAGCTCCCACAGGGTCCTGGATGACAGCCTTGCCAGCCCCCAAGCAGAAGACAGGCCCCTGGTTTTCTTTGACCTCAAGATTGACAATGAAAGTGGGTGCTTTAGTGGCTATTCCCAACCCTTTCTAGCTTAGTCTCTAAGTCCCCAAGTTAAGTGCAGGCGGAGTCATCTGCAAGGCCCAGAGGAGCCCTGAGCTCTGGCCAGTGACCACAGCCATAGAGGGGGCAAAGCACTGCGTCACCCTGGGACTCCCAGGTATACCCATTGGTTGTTTGAATGACAGCTGCCTCGACCAGTGCCTGAAAGCGTGAGGCAAGCGCCTCTAGGAGTTCACCTCTGGTGAGGGCGTCTCTTAGACGGAGAGCCTTGGGAAGACACCTCTAAAAGAAACAACGTGGGAAGTCACTGCTAGGAGACCGGCAACCCAAGCCAGGCCTTGGGCTGTGACTGCACATTTCTGAGTACAGAGCCCAGTCTACAGGGCACTTCACAGGGAGCCCAACAGAGCTGAGGTCACAGAGAGATAGGACCTCTTCTCCCAGAAGCCCCTCAACTCCCACAGTGCTTGCCGGGGGTCCTTCCCTGTGGCACAGACCCAGGCCAGGCCAAGCCCAGCCAGCCAGAAGCAGCAGGTGTTCCCACAGGACAGGGACTCACTCGCAGACCTCGCAGCAGGCTCTGGGCCACACTGAGTGTAGTAGATGGGGCAGGTGTGCTGTCTGTCCCAGGGCTCCACCTGGCTGGGAGCCTCAGCTAAGTGACTGATGGGATTGGAGGCCGGGGGCAGGGAATGGAGGGCCAGGCAGAAACAAGACAGACAGGACGGACCCGGATGTAAAGAGTTTGGTGAGCCCTGGGGTAGGTGGCAGAGGAGTGGGGAGCTGGAGTCCTTTGCAGGTAAGCAAGGGGCGTTGGACGTCCAGCCGACCTCCTTCTGCCCCCTCCCCACACAGCCAGGGTCAGAGCTGCATTTGGAGGCTCATGTTTGGTTGCTGGCAGCAGGCCCCAAGCTGGGGTCTCTGGACGGCGGCCCTAGAGGTCCCCCACTGCCGCCTGGTGCCTGCCCTGCCCCTGGGGCCTCACCCTGCCCTTCTCTCCTGCCCAGCCCAGAAGATTAGCCAGCTGGCCGCCGTGAACCAGGAAAGCAAGTTCCGTGTGCTCATCCAGCCCGAGGCCTTCAACATCTACTCCAAGGCCGTGTCCCTGGAAGTGGGGCTGCAGCACTTCCTCCGCTTCCTGAACTCCATGTGCCGCCCCATCTTGGCTTGCTATAAGCTGTGGGGGCCCAGCCTCCCCCACTTCTTCCAGGCCCTGGAGGACATGAACAGGCTGTGGGAGTTCAAGGAGGCCACCTCAGGCTTCCTAGCCACCCTGCCCCTCATCCAGGAGCGTGTGCCCCAGGCCAGCAGCTTCAAACTCAAGAGTCTGGCCAAGACCTACCTGGCAAGAAACATGAGCGAGCGCAGTGCCCTGGCCGCGGTGCTGGCCATGCGTGACCTGTGCCGCCTCCTCGAGGTCTCCCCGGGCCCCGAGCTGGCCCAGCACACCTATTTCTTCAGCAACCTGCAGTGCTTCGCGTCCCTGCAGCCCCTGGTGCTGGCCACCGTCCTGTCCCGGGCCGAGGCCCGCCTCCTGGCCCTCCACAATGTGAGCTACACGGAGCTGCTGACCGCACACCGCAGGGACCCACAGAGGGGCTTGAAGAAGTACGGCGGCTACCTGCAGGACCCCGCGTCACCCCCTGCCCAGCGCGCTGTCAGCCTGCAGGCTCTGAGCGGCTACTTCAAAGACCTGCTGGAGAGGACGGCCTTGGCTCAGGCAGAGGGCACCTCTCCCCCTCTCACTGGCCATAGCGTGGCCTCCCCGCAGAGCTGAAAGGAGAGGATGACTAGCTTGGAATCTCTGGGGTCAGAGAGGGACGGGGTCCGTGCGCCAGGCTCCGCCCATCACAGCATTCCCAGTTCCTGGTCCCTAGTACTCAGCTGGCATTAGGTCCAGCATCAATTCTCCTTCTCTGGGACCAAATTCCTCTTCTCTAAAAACCCTACAGATAACGTTCCAAAGCCAAGCAGCCACCTGCCCCTCCTGAGGCCCTCAGATAACCCATGCAGGGCCTGGGAGCACCTGTGGGTTAACTCATCAGATCCCTGGCCCTTCCTTTCCAGGAGCCAGAACCAAGTCTTGGGTGATGAAGGGATGGCTTCTGGGCTCTCTAAGCAGCCCCCAGCTTGCCCCAGACACCTGACTTGCCACTTCCATGAGTGTCCTTGCAGTGCTTCCCTGACCCCCGGCCGCTGCCTGGGGGACCTGCTGACACTGCCTACAACACCAGTTGCCCATGGGTACCCAAAGTGCCTTCTAAACCAAACTGTCCCCAGTGCGCTTGGGTTCTCCTCGCCACTGCCTGCCTGGAGGCTGGCTCGCTCTGAAGCGTTTTCATCCCCAGAGGGCCTCACATCTGCAGAGGCAGAAGCTGCTGTGTCACGTCTGTCCCCACTTACAAAGTCTGACCCTCCACACTTGCTTCCTTCCTCTTGGCCATACAAATGCCGCCCCTCAGTGGAGCCTTTCCTTTTTGGTCCTCAGGCCACCAACCCCTCTCAGCACGACCCTTCACTCTGTCTCCACTGCCCACCCCAGCCCTCCTGAGGAATGTCCTCTAACCCAGCACCGTTCTCTGTGTAGTCCAAGGACCCAAACGTTGGCTTCTGACGGCCTCTACCCCGGACCTCTGCGATTGGATTGTCTGGGGTGGGGCCCAGCAAGCTGTTTAGTTTAGCAAGTTCTCCAGATGATTCTGATGCCTGCTAAGTTCCAGAACCATTGCTGTGTAGACTGACCCTCAAAGGAGAAGCAATGTGAATCAGCAGAGAAAGTCCTGGCCCAGCCCCAACTGTGTGCATTGGAGGTGACTTAGGAAAAGGCCCCTTCCTGAGCCGCCATGTCCCCACCTATAAAATGGGCTGGTTGGCTCAGAGTCCAGTCCAACTCTGCCATTCTGGGGTTTTAGGAATGGCCAGCAGGCCACTGAGGCCATGGACAAGACGGTTTCGTTCTTGCACCCTAGCTCCCAGCCCTGAGCTAAGGTCCCCAGCCTTGTGATCACTCCTGAGGGCAGCAGCAGGACACAGAAAGGCCAGGGCCGTCCCCTCTGACAGGCAGATCCACTCTGCCTGTCCCCTTCCCTTCCTTCTTCCTTGGCTCCCTGGGACACAGGGACACAGCCCAGACCCTCAGCCTCTGTGAACTCAGCTTCCACAGTGGTGAAATGTGTGTGTCCACACGTCAGCCCCCATCCAGTGGGTATCCCGAAGACACACTGAGGGATTACATAGGACCTCGCCACCATGGCGGGAGTGCTGCCTCTAACAGTGAGCTCTGATGTATTTAAAATAGGATTCTGGTTTAAAACAGATGCTGGCTGAAGCTTGGTGAGCACAGACTGACAGGGAGAGGGGCAGGGCACAGCAGGCAACCCAGCCTGGCTGTGATGACTGCTGTCTCGGCAGCTGCCAGGAGGCCTCACCCTGCCTGAGGACACCCACTGATTTCCAGCCCCACAATGCTTTTTCAGAGGTAGTCGATGCTAGGTTTTTATAACAAAGGGCTGTTCTACCTTCTCTCCGCTTTCGCAACCTTTAATAAAGACGTGACTCTTTAAAGCCTGGTGCCCCAGTCCCAAACTCTGTTCAGCCCACCTTAGGAGCCACTGAGCAGCCTCTTGCCTGGTGAAGGGGACGCTCCCAGGCCTGGGGGAACTGTTCTTTGTGGAGACCTTTCAGGACTTAGCAGAGCAGAGCGCCTCACTGCTGAGTGCCTGAGGGCCTCACGGATGCAAACCGCCCCCCATTCTAAGTGGGGAAACCAGGGTAGGCCTTCCCCAGGGTCATCTCCAAAGGGGAGAGCCACGTGGAGGGAAAGAAGCGACAACTGCCAAGAATTACTCCTAGAGGGAGTCAGGAGCCAGGGACCAGGGTGTGTAGGAACTTACCTCTGCTCCCTGCTGGGTAATCTGGTCTCCTATCTGTGTCCCCAGAGCCACAGGTGGTAAAAGCCCTAACAAGGGAGGTAGGGGAGGCCCGGTATACTAGCAGTGTGTGACTAACGTGTTGCTGTCTTGGATGTTACGGGTGGAATTCACGTTAGTATCGGCAGGGATTCCCGTGACAGGCAGTGTAGGTGTCAGCACTCCCCTGGCCTGGGTGGGCAGTCAGGTAATGTGATTTGGTCACTGCCACCACCCTCGACCGCATCTCCCTGGCCCGGATGCCCAAATTCCAGTCCCGGAGCTTTTAGTCTCTAAGAGCAAGTCCAAACATGTCACCTGTACTTTATCTTTGAATTCTATCGGAGGTTTATCCAACTAAGCATGAGCCTGCTGGCTGAGAGGTCAGGACACTGAGTTGCAGCCCTCCGTAGCCTACGACTGGTCTGGGTCAAGCTCAGGCTCCGACTCTGAAAAATGAGATCATAAGGATAGATTTGCCCTCATAGTATCTTGTGTGATCAAATGTTTGAAAACAGTTCTTTAATATATGAAGAGCCATACAAATGTAAGATCTTGTTTTACAGACAACCGAGATGACAGTGTTCCTGCTGTTATAGAAAAACAGATATTAGATCTTAGCCAAAAAAAGTACATGGGCCTGTCTTCAGGGGAATGAGGAACAAGATGTGGGGCAGAACAGAAAACGAGTCCTGGGGTCTGAGGGAGGCCGGAAGGAGAGCAGTGGGTGCTCTATGCCCTGAGGACACCCAGATGGGAGAGTTTCGCCACGAGGACCCGGAGCAGAGAACAGACTTCCTGTGACAGCCCAGCCCAGCCTTGGCGGGCCCTGCGCTGCTTAAGTACCGCCTTCTGAGGCCCCAGGGCTCATTGACACCCAGAAAGCTCACTAAAAACCGCTTCCCTCTCGCTCTTCTCCCTGCATCCCACCGGGCCGCCACCTGGTACCTGGCCCCGCTGTGCTCCCCTCTGCACCCTCCCCGATCCGGCGCTGGCCTGCCCCACTCCCCTTCTCATCCCTGCCTTAGACTCACTCTGACCCCTGGTCCCCACCCCGACTGTACTCCACATCTCAGAGCAGGCCCTGCTCCTGTCTCCTCCTCTGACTTCAGGCCTGTCCCCGCCCCTGTGCCTAGAGTAAGAGGGCCCTTTCTCACCTTTCTTCACTCACAGCTAAGAGAACCCCACAGACAGTGACACCAAATGCCGTGGCAGAGAGGGTAGGATATTGCGGACTCCGCCCAGAGGAAAGCAGAGCTGGGCTGGAGCTGCTCCCAGACGCCGCCAGCAGAGGGCGCTGCAGCCCCACCGGGCCGGGCAAGATGGCCGCTGCTCCCGGGGGAGGGGGAGGGGGAGGGGAGGGGGAGGGGGAGGGGGAGGGGGAAGGGGAGGAGGGGGGAGGGGAGGGGGAGGGGAGGGGGAGGGGGGAGGGGGAGGGGAGGGAGAGGAGGGGGAGGGGGAGGGGGGAGGGGAGGGGGCTGGTGGTGCCTGGACTTTAGGCTCAGGTAGCACAGTCTTTTCCAAAGCGCTACGCATGGGAGATATTTTTAGGTAGATGGTACACGGAGAAACATTTTTAAAATAGTAATCATTTCTGGAACATGCTCAGAATGACGCTACAGTGGGATTTTTCAAAGGTCTAAGGACAAATATTAAGTAGCTACAAGCTCAGAAGGAACATTATATCAAAACTTGTGACCGTGGAAGTGAGTGGCAATTTTGGGAAACCCTGGGTTACCAGTAGAATTAGAGAGCGGGTTATGGATAAGGGTGAGAGAAAAGGTCAGGGCCAGGTTAGAATTGGGATAAGGCTGCTGTGGGATTAGGAGTTGAGGTGAGGCTTAAGGTTAGGATTTGGGGTTATATCAAATTTAGGGTCACATTTGGTGATTAAGTCATGGAGTTAGGAATTTAATTAGGAATGGAGTTGGAGTCACTTTTGGGGCTGCAAGTATTTGAGATTTTAGCAACTGAAAGTCTATGAAACTATGGGCAGCTGAGCAGCAGCTTCTGAGGAAGACCCCCAAATATGGCCTCCCAAGGGCAGTGGCCCCCTCCCAAGCATTTCTCATTAGCACAGGTAACCTCATTCAGTCTCCCAACAGCCCTATGTAGTTACATCCTCCTCTTCAAGTTACAGGCGAACTTGGGGTGGCAGGTTGAGTTGCTTGGTCAAGCTCATTAAGCTTGTATGTGGCAGAGTTGGGATGTGCCCCACAGGAAGCCTGTGTCTGCAGGAGCCCTCTCCTATACTGCCGGCTGCATCGCTCAGGTGGGTGGAACCAGTTTTCACCTGTCTCCTTCCCATGCCCTCCTGGTCTGCTGGTCTCACAAGAGCTGAAATTCAGGTCCCAGAAAGCTCACACCATCTTTCTGTTCCCAGCACTTAAACTTACCTTAATTCTACCTTTTTCTTTCAGAGCAGTGCTTCTCCAATCTTTTTTCCCTAATATTGCCCCTATAAGGAACCTTTGTAGACATTGTTTCCTAGGCACGGCTCCCTGCAATTAAATTTTAATACCACAGCTATATTATAGACTCTTTAGGGTTTTCTACACACAAGATCATGTCATCTGCAAACAGAGAGCATTTTACTTTTTCCTTACACAGATATACTGTATATCTGTTCATGAACTCTGGTCCTTTAGGGATCAGAAACCACTGGAATATCTAAGATTGTTAATAGCTCCTCTTGAACCAGTTTTAACCCTCTGTGGGGTAATTTTGCCCCTGTTGAGAACGCGTGATTTCAGGGAAGGCCCTATCCCCAGTTAGGATGCCAGTCAGAAGTGACAGGGGGTGTCAACTCTCCATGTGGCTCAGCTCATAGGGGGAGGAGGGCGGTGGGACCAGGCTGCAGGGCGGTGGAAGGGAACATGGGCCAAGGACATGCTTCTCTGGGGTGGCCTAGGCCCTGGACGGAGCCTGCTGGTGGAAGCTGGAGCTGGGAGAGGGCTGGGGGCAGCAGCATCATTCATTTGTGTGTCTGAATCTAGATGTCAGCTCCAGACCCTTTGCACTTGAATAAAGCACATGCTTGTGTTAACTCTGTTGAGAGAAGAGTCTAGAATTTTAACTAACTCCCCTCCTCAAAAAAACAAAACAAAACAGAAAGTTTGGACATCTCCAACCACCCTTACAAAATGCATTTGCTGACAAGTGAGGGGAAAATTCCTTCCTTCTTGGCTCAAGGAACTTCCTTAAACTCATCCCAGAGGAATTCTTTAAAGACCAGCTGCCTGGACTATGCTAAAGTCAGTTTATAAATATAAATATCCTAAACTTGATTGCCAAGCAGATTGCAAAAACTGACTAGCTAACCACTGAAATTTTCCACGAAGCTAGCCAACCAAACAAGTATGATAGGAGATTTGCGACATCCTGTGTCACTTATCTGATTATCTAAAACTGTGGTTGTTGGCCAGACTGAGTGCAGAGGGCCTGGGGAGCAGAACTTACCCAAGGGCTGACTCTCTCCTGGAGTTGTACAGCCATAAAGCCCTGGCTGACACCACAGTGAGCTGACCCTACAGTAAACCCAACCACCCAAGGAGGAGGCAGAGGGTGGGCGAGGCTGGGCCCATGGTGGTACCCTCGTAGAGTCTGCCCAGGAGCAGGGAAGGGTGACGTGTGGTAGAACGTGGGCTTTGGACCTACTTCAAATGCCAGCTCTGCTGTGTGACCTTGCACAAACTGCTTACCCTTTGTGGTCATATGCAAATGGAAGGTGACAATATGCACTTCAAAACTTCTGAGGATTAAATGAGAACATAAATAAAGCACTAAACTTTGTGACTTGTCAATGCTCAATAAAAAATAAGTATACGTCCAACACCACGGAGAAGAAGGTATATTGTGCCGACTTCCGGAAAGCACTGTGGGTTCTCCCTCCCTTCCCCTTGCCTTCCTATCCCCTCCCCAACGCTCCTCTCCTGTCTTCATTCCTTCCTTCCTTCTGTCCCTTTCCTGGTTCGAGTTCATTTAGGATCCGGGTGAGTCTGCCTCCCTATGTCTCTGAGACTCCTGGACTGTCTCCTCTCTCCTGACCGGGTCACCCTGCAGGCTGCAGGCTGGAGGGATTTACAGCAGTCCCCTCCATCAGCCCCCGGCTGGCTGCCAGACACAGCCATCCGCAGAGGTCACTTTCTTGCAGCACAGGCAGAGATGTGGGTTGTACAGAGGAGGTCCTGGGAGAAGCCAATAAATACATCAAGTTTCCAGCTGGGTCTGAAGATAAGAGCTCGGGAGAGGAGGCTGAGGCATTCACCAGGCACTGCAGCAGTCCCCTTCCTGGCCCGTCAGCACTAGCTTCTCCAGGAAAGCTTATCTGGGGAGCTTCAAAGAGGGTGTGTGCAGCGAACTGTGCCTGGGGGGTTGTACTTCCTGTGAGGGCCCTGCATGGAGGGGCCCTTCCTCATTTTGGATGTGGTAGGGACGGGCCTGAGGAGTGAGAATGGGACAGATCCAAGCTGCTGAATCAGCTGAGGCAGGCAAGTGAGGAGAGACATATCCCCCATGGCACAGGAGGAGGCCGAGAAGGGAGAGAGACTTTTCCAAAATCTCCCAGGAAGTCAGTGGAAAAGCAAGTACAGCCCCCTGAGCCCTGATCTCCTGCTCCAGGCCCCCTTACACTGAATTGTACCTAGTTGTCCTAAAGATGTGGCCATTAGAACTGGCCTTGCCTGGGTGCAGAATTACAGACACTTCTGCAACATGCCACCTCAGGAAGGGCTCCCTTCCTCCAAATTGCTGCCCTAGCCAGCTGCCTGGCTGGAGGTCCTCTCTCTGAGGGGCCTAGCTGGGGATCAGCATGCCCTTATTAAAGCTGCTCCAATCCAGGGCACAACCGCAGTCTTTCAGGGTACAGGGGGCTAATAAAGGAGACCTGAAGTGGGCCACCTGTCCCATCCAGTACCGGCCCTCAGGGAGGCCACATCCACTGGAAAGTCTCAAGGGCCTCCTACCCAGCAAGGTCGATGATGGCCTCCAAGCGTGGCCTGTTCTGGACCAGAGAAGCTGCAGGCTGGGTGCATTTCCCAGCCCATCTGCTCTGTGACCTCCCTCTGGGCCTCTGTCTTCCCCCAATACTGTGAAGGGAAGCTCCAGGCCCCAAGCTGCCACTCTGGGACTCTGGACAGCTCCCGGTGCATTACCGTGGGTGTAGGTCGTTTTTTTCAGCCTTGACCTCAGGTGACCTGGTGGAGCAGATGGAGCCTTCTTGGAGATGGTAGTCTTCCAGAAGCCCCAAGCTTCACACACAGGGCGCCTGAGCATGCTGGGAGGTGCAGGAGCCTGTATGCTCTCTTAGGGCAGAGACAGCATCTGCCTAGTTCACAGTGCACCCATGCCAAATGCAGCCCTGGCAACGTGGGATATTCAATTACTATTTGTGGAACGAATTACATAGCAGACCCGTTTCTGTATGCCCATCCCTCAGCTTCTGTGTGCTTTGCTTCTGACAGTTCACACCTGTGATTCTCTTCTGAGGCCTGCCCTTGGGCTACTGAAGCTGATTGCCCACAAGCACAGAGAGGGGAATGCCTGGAAATTTCCATCCCCAGGGGCAGCCCCTGGCCAATGTCTGGCTGGTGTGCCTCAATGGAAGCCACTCCGCTGTTGTGCTGGGCTTCTAAGAGAGCAGCGCCCAGGCTCTCAGCCCTGCTCACAAGGTCTCTGGCTGCCCATGCATGGGCAGGACACACCCCTGGGCAAGCACTTCTATAACTAGTTGGCACATAGCCACTGTTGTTCTACATTCTGTGTCACTCCCGTGGCTGCTTCCGCGGCTGTGATAATGGCAGATACATAGATGTTGCCTCCTGCGCCCTAAGCGGCTGCCATCGGGGCTGTGATGTGGGAAGACCCCTTGTTGGGGTTGGTGGATGTTTGCTTCTTGGATCTCTGCCTGCTGCCATCAAGATTAGCACAGTATGAAGCCCCTGTCTGTGGCTCCGGTGTTGTCTGTTTTCGGTCGCATCGTATCCAGTGTTCACCTGCCGGGGAGGGATCTGAGCTCCGGCGTTACCCAGGGCATTATACCTGCCGAAAGGCACAGACTCCGAGATGTGGTGTCTGCCCAAAGCTCCCTGGGACAGACCCTTGAACTCATCCCCTGCTTTGGGTGAGTCTCAGAATATGTGTTTATGGAGGCCTTTCTACGTGTCTGATGGCACCAGGCGACGGAGAAGTAAGGGTCACAGAGCAGAGAGCAATGGCCAGGACTGCAGAGCCGTGTCTCCCTTCTGCATGCCCCTGCCAGCCTGGGTGCTCCTGGCAGGCTTGACCTTTCCTCCTGGGCCTACACACTGTTCAGTGGTCAGATTTCATCTCTAACGACGTCCCCTCCACCTCCTGAATCCTGCTATGTGAAGGGCCTTCAGGAAGAGTTTTGTAGCGGGCCACCCCTGCCCACAGAGCAATGAGCAGCAGTTTTAGGCCGAGGGTCAGCTCCTGGGCTCAGCTGTGCTGATGGCCTTGAGATGAGGCAGATGCAGTCTGATGGAATGGAAAACAAACTGCCCAAGGGCACCAGGAGGAGGGCCAACAGTGGCCTCCAGACTTTCTGAAGACCTCCTCCTGCAAGAAGCCCCCCACCCCACCTCCCACCCCTGTGGAGGCCCCCTAAAGGCCCTCACTCATCCGCCAACTCGCTTCTAAAGCTAAAGCGCCAAGGACCGGGCTCTCGAGGAACAGAGCAGCAGCAGGGCCTCAGAGGACATCCGCCCATTCCCCTTCCCTGGAAGGAGAGGGTAAGGAGTTGCTGATGGTCACAGGCACGCAGCGAGTCTGTGAAGCTGGCAGCTTTGTGCTGCCTCCACACTTTTCATAAGATCAGGGTAGAATTCTTCCTCCTGTTTTCCACCTCAACAGTGAAGTGCCTCTTTTCTCCGCCATGGGACCCGGCAACATGCTCAGGATGTGAAGTCATGTAGGAATATCTTTGAGTTCCTAAACATCCCAGTTCATAAACACCCAACTGTAGACTGAAGCCCCACTGCTCCCAAAATAGCTTTGGATCCCAGCACAGTCATTTCCAAGAACAGATTTTTATCCTTTCAAGAATTTTGTGAAAGCAGAGAATCCTCTAGTTTGTATGTATGCCTACCCAAGAGAGTGGCCTGACCCTGCTCACACTGAGCCCCGACCTTGCTCACACACTGAGCCCTGACCCTGCTCACACTGAACCCCGACCCTGCTCACAGTGAGCCCCGACCCTGCTCACACATTGAGCCCTGACCCCAATCACACACTGACCAGACCCTGCTCACACTGAGCCTGGACCCTGCTCACACTGACCCGACCCTGCTCACAGTGAGCCCCGACCCTGCTCACACTGAGCCCCGACCCTGCTCACACATTGAGCCCTGACCCTGCTCACACTGAACCCAGACTCTGCTCACACTAAGCCCCGACCTTGCTCACACACTGAGCCCCGACCTTGCTCACACACTGAGCCCCGGCCCCAATCACACACTGACCGGACCCTGCTCACACTGAGCCCCGACGCTGTCCACACACTGAGCCCCAACCCCGCTCACACACTGAGCCCCGACCCTGCTCACACTGAACCCCGGCCCTGCTCACACTGAGCCCTGACCCGGCTCACACATTGAACCCCAACCCTGCTCATACTGAGCCCCAACCCTGCTCACACTGAACCCCGGCCCTGCTCACACTGAGCCCGGACCCTGCTCACACTGAGCCCCGACCCTGCTCACACTGAGCCCCGACCCTGCTCACACATTGAACCCCAACCCTGCTCATACTGAGCCCCGACCCTGCTCACACTGAGCCCCGACCCTGCTCACACACTGAGCCCCGACCCTGCTCACACGCTGAGCCCTGACCCGTCACACACTGTGGACATAAACTGGTCTAATCTCCAGATAAGGGGGTGTTTAATAAGGTTTACTGTAATTATGGTCAGTCTCATTTCCACTCATTTTGACACAATATTAAATTCCTCTGATCATGCAACTTATATTTAAAGGGGATTTCTTGTTTGTAGCAAATCAGGACTAGATGATCATTGCTCTAATTCAATCTGTTCCATCCCTTTTGCTGTGATTGGCTCAGAGATGAGAGTCCTAAGCCAACATGTGTTGATAAGACCTAAGGAGAGGCTGTGGCTTCCGGGAAGAATGCGGTCTCGTATTCCACTCGTCTGTTACCAATAAGCATGAGCTTTCTGGTGGAACCAAGACACAGGAGTCTCAGGCTGCAACCTCACTAAGGGTGGCGGAGGGAAGACACAGAGAGAACCTGGCCTGCTGACGTCATTCAGTCAACCTGCCCTGAAGCCAGCCCTGCTTCCTGCTTGTGAGATAATATACTTAATCGTGTAAAACAGTTTGATATGGGAATTTTATTATCTGCAGATGGAGCACTGTGATTCTCTGCTTCACCCTGCCATGGAGACGCTGGCTGTCCCAGACGCCCCTTCCAGGGGCGTCTGCACTGGGTAGGACAGTAAGCACGTTGCCCCTCACAGGCGGGAGTGTTGCCTCTTCCAGGCAGGAGTTTCCCATCTTTAGTGAGATAAGCACAGACCCAGATAATTACATGCAATGCCCCTGGAAAAGCTGTCGTTAATTGTGATGGAAATAAAGTGCCTTGCCAGCACGTTAAGCTAATTTCTTGAAAGCGCTTGGATCCCAGATTATTAATAATGTTCAAATTCCATTTGAACCATTCAGGAAATGTGCCTCCAGTACATTGCCATAGGTTGCTGCTTTCCTCTGAATCAACAGTCTTCCCAAACGCAAATGTGCATTTTTTGTTTTTCCCTACGTGTAGACCACCCCTGGGAGCTGTTACAATGAATTTTGTGTGAGCAAGAGTGACTGCATATTGAATGAGCAAGAGTAACTCCATTTTGGACACGCACAAAGAACTTAGCAGACAACACCCAGAGAGCCACTGCCGTTGCCCTGGTAATTGGGTATAACTAGCTACATGCCAAAGGTCTGCTACTGAAGATGTGAGGATGTCAGGGTCACCGGATAGCTGCCCGATAAGGTGACATCAGGAAGGCACTCAGAACTGCATAAGAACTGAGGACTTTTGCATCTCAGAGAGCTGGTCTCAACTGAGAGGTGACCATGGCTGCCACTCTGCTCTGAGAACCCTCCACTCTGCTCCGCTCCGTTCAGACAGAACCTCTGCTGGACCGACCTCCCGGACCAGCCACCCTTCCTCACTCCCCAGGACTCTGATTGGCTTTGGGACGGTACATTGCTCTATTTCCCCCCCCCCCATTATTGTATGACTGTGTGTGCTTTACTGTGTGGTGTGTTGATGGTTGATGTCTGAGTAAAGAGCATATTGAAAGGCATTTAAGTTCTTGCGTGCTCTGTTCTTCGCTCCTGCTGCAGCTACTGCGGAGGCCTCAGTCAGTGCTGGGTAGACCTGGGGGGCTGAGAGTCTCTTGGGGGTCAGTCCCCCTGACTTGCAGAAAGAGACTACAACATGGTCTTGAGCCTAGCAGTCGCTCATAACACCCTAGAAAATAATTAAAATCACAGAGCCCAATAAATACTTAAACAGATTGTGGTTTTAATTAAAAACTTCTGCCAAAGCTGCAGCTGCAAGCTTCTCTTCCCAAACAGGCATGCTGGTGACAGAATTTGGGCTGAAGTATCTGAGACTAGAAATCTTTACAAATACTAATGGATTCTGCTGGTCACCTATACCATAGTATGTAGGGGGAGGGTAGGAAGTGAAGAGACAGTTGAGGGCAGGGCCAAGGTTGTTCCCCCTGTGGGGAAGGCAGGACACAAGCGTGTAGGGGCATGTGCAGCAGAACATCTCATCTGGACCCAACAGGGCAAAGCAATAATGATGGCTAATTCTAGGTATTGTTGAAAAAAGCAATCGCTCGTTTCTGAGCACTACCTAAGTGCCAGGTACTAGGAGCTTGGCGTGCATTGACTCATTTATTCCTCACAGCAACCCAATAAAATTGGTATTCTTATATATGCTTTTCCCTGAGGCACAGAGAGGTTAGGTAACTTGGCCAAGGTCACACAGCTGGTACATGCTGAGTCTGACCCTAGAATCTTTCCACCTAAGCACTATGTAGCTTGTGTATGAAGGGGAGGAAAGATGGGAGGTGGAAGGGGTTTATAAATAGGGACTGGCTTCCCAGAGGAGTGAGCTTTCTGCTGGAAATTCCAAAAGCAGCATTTGAGAATGATGGGAACCCTGTGCGAACGTGTGGGGGGGGGGGAGCGGAAGGGACTCCCCTTCCGCTGGACTGCAGAAGCTGAAAGGTGGGAAGCACTGAGTGTTTCGGAGATGCTGGCTAGAGGACAGCCGTGGGGAAGCTGCATGGGCATATTTGATGCCCTCCTGGGCCCTGGTTCTTCTCCTTTCAGAGACCCTCGCACATCCATTAAATCACCCAGTGCCACGTTAAATACGAGGCACGTACAACTCTGAGTGCAGCGAGTGCAACTGAACCTTAATCAACATCCATTACTTCCCACTGTGCAGTTTTCTTTCCCTCTCTTCGAGCCAACAGATTTTACTTCTCAGATCTCGGGCATTTTCTAGGTCTCCTATCAAGACTCCCAACAGGGCTCGAAGAAAAAGGGGAAGGTGTAGAAGTACGTTGCGTTTCAGGAGGACTAAGCTCATTGGTTGGTGCCAAGGACTATGCGTTCATCGAGTACTCAGAGGGTGACTATATTGTGCCCCGGGCGCTAGAAACACAAGGGGTGCGAGGTGGGGGCTGTGCCTGTGGCGGGCAGGTGAGGAGGCTGCAGACTCCTGGGACCAGGCTTGGTGCGCACGGGAAGGGAAGCTTCGGTGCGTCGCGTAAGCGTCCCCCACTTCCGAACACCGCGCGGGGGGTCTGCAGAGCCGGGGCAGCGCGGGCTCCAGCCTCAGGCCACCGCCCGGGTCCCGCGCCCGCAGGCGGTGTCCAGCAGGCGGCGCGCGCGAACCAGGCCTGGGCCCGAGAGACTGCGGAGCGCGGGCGCGGACCCCGCTGGGATCCGCGGGGTTGCCCCCGCCCCGCACTGGGACCGTCGGGGTCCGCACGTCGAAGTTAGAGGGCGTTCCGCAAAACGCTGTCCGAAGCCCCAGCTCTCGGCCTCTGGGTCTGCCTAGGGTTCGGCTCCAGCCTAGTCAAAAAGCCTGCGCCGGGATTCCACAGATTCCGAATCCGCCCCTCCCGCCCGCGCTGGAGGCGTGGCACCTTGTGTCTTTCCTGTCCCCACACCTATGTCCACCCCCCTGATTAGGGGCCTGTTTCTTTAACGCTCCAAGGCGTGGGCGGCGGCAGGGGTGCTGTCATCCCTCCCGATTCCCCAGCCTCTCAGTAACTGTACCGTGGTGAACATTACAGTCATCACACCGCCCCTGCGCGGCCGGCCGCGCCGCTCAGCGTGCGCTCCGTCTTCCAGCTGAGCTGGGAGGCTGCACGCACAGTTGTGCTCCCAGCCCAGGCCTCAGCGGACCTTACCCGGGGCGACTCGGGCTCCAGGCCTCGGGGGCAGGCTCTGGGCTCTCCAGGGCCGAAGGCCGGGGTAAGGGCTGTCTTTCCCGCAGGGCACCCTCGGGGAACAAAAGCGCTCGCTGGAGCGTGGGCGGGACCCGCAGGGGCCCCCCGGGAGCCAGCGTCCTCCCTGGGGGGCCATCGCGCCCTGAACCGCCGTCCTGGCACCTGGAGCCCTGTCTCCCCTGCCAAATTCACCTGGCTTTTGCAGCCCCGGCAAGAAAGCAAGGAAAGGGGGTCTTTCTTGGTCCGCCGATCCCGGGGCTTCTCGGGAGGCTGGCAGGGCGGGTCCCTGCGCCCAGGAAGCGCTCCGCGGACAGTGAGCGAGCCCATTCTCCACCCTCCGCCTTCCACTCCCTCAACCAAGTTGTCCTCCGCCCGCCGCCTCTCCGTCTGCCTTGTAAAAAGAGCTAGAAGAGCGGTGACTGTTGGGTGGAGAGTCGACGAGCCGCGCGCTCCCCGCCGGAGCCTGGGTCCCTGTCGCGCCGCCAGGCGCCCCGCCCCCGCCCGGTAAAGTCTGCAGGACCGACTCTCCTTCCTCGCTGCTGGGCCCCTCTCTCTCCCAGACCCTTCTTCCCGGGCCAAGCCTTTCGGAACCGCCCCCTCAGGTTACCCAACGCGCGGACAACACTCTCAGGACGCCCCTCTTCCTCCGTAGACAAAGGGGCCTTGCCACTCCCCGCTCCACCCCCCCGCCCCGCCAGGCCCAAACCGCACCGCCCGGACTCGCTCGCGAACTAGGGACCCGCTCCATCTGTCCTGCCGCAGGGTGGAGATGCCCTCATTGCCCCGCCGCCCTCCCCCTGAGTCGGCCGTGGGGACCACAGGCCCAAGTAGATGGAATGAAGTTCTGAGTTCTGAGTTCTGGCAAGATGCTGAGCAAGGTGCGCGGGTCCCAGCCCGCTCCGCCGCCCGTAGCGGCGGCGGGAGGAGCGGAGAGAAAGGGACGCCGAACGTGCGTGCGCCAGTCTGTCCGTATTTAATTCACAAAGGATCTTCGGAACCCCGGTTGGGTCGTCTCTTCAGATGCTGCGCTCCTCGCGCGTCTCTTTCCTCCACCTCCCCAGCTCACTGAAATGCTCAACACTCAGATCGCGAAATTGAGCTTCTCAGAGGCCCCAAACCCGCGCCACCGCCAGAAACAACCCCCCTCCAAGGCCTGTGGTGAGGGCTGGGTGCCTAGGGCGCCCCGGAGAGCTCAGTGTCTACGAAAAGGAACGGGGTAGGCGGGGGCTTTGCGTGTGTCCAGGAGCCCGTACTCTTTGCCCATTCCCACCAGCAATCTGTCTCCAGGGCCGCAGTGCGCAGAGCAGGGTGACAGGAATCGAGTTTTAGCCAAATGCCTGGACAGTCCCGCGCTTCCACCTCCTTGTCGCTAAAAGACATGTCGGGGTCTCGCCAGAGGCAGGGAGCGAGAGTCGGTAACAGCGAGTATTGGAGTCTGCTGAGGCCGGCTGTTGTGTGAGCGTGTGAGACAGTGGGGCGGTGACCAGCGGCGCAGGACTGTGGGAAGCCGTGTGTGGGTTTGGCGGCGTGTTCGCTTGTGAAGCTGTGAAGATATTGGCGGGGGAATGGGAGGAAGGGAGGTGCTCGGACCTTAAGTTCCCAGCTCACAACGCTCAAGAGGAGCAGACGTTCTGCACCCATCCCGTACCATGCCAATGTCTGCTAAAGCCCCGAGGCCCCATTCGCCTCCAGCTGGCTAGACCTGAGGGGGAGGCGTTGGGTGCTCTCAGGTAGGCTTCCTGGGAGCGGAGGCTGACACCCACGCGCCCCTCCCGCCCCACCAGGCAGTGCGCACAAGCTGAAGCGTTGGGCGGTGGGCTTCAGTACCAGTTTAGCCACAAAAGATGAGACGTGAAGATTCGGGCTTAAGAGGCTGGACAGGGGCGGAGGTGGGCTGGGGAGGGGGCATCGCTTCCCCATGCGCCCTGCAGGGCGAGGCGTTCTCGTTTTCGGGTTGCACAGGCCTGGGGCAGGGGAGACCTGGGCTTGTATCTGCCCAGATTCAGGCAAAAATGGCAGGGAGGGTGAGGCGCTCTGCTAACACTATCAATTATGCATCGTGTTGAACATGGCTTCGGGGAGGAGGCGGCTAGCAGGGGTGTAGGAGAGTGGGAGGGGTGCGGGAAGGAAGGGTCCGCGCGAGCGCGCAGCGGGTCCCGCTCAAGGTCTCTCTGCTCCACAACCTGCATTTGCAAAAGGAGTTTAAAGGCAAAGACCTCCTTCAGTCGTGCGCCTTGCCTTCCCCCAAATTCCTCAAAGATGGTTTGTCTCCTGTGTTGAGGGGCATAAAAGCGGCTCGCATTTAATTAGCAGCGAAGCTCAGGAGCCCTGGCGCGACCTGCGCTTGAGGGTGAGGGGCATGAATGTGTGTGCGTGCGAGAGGGAGAGAATGGTGAATGTCCCAGGTGACCGTGTGCCTTTGAAAATGTGTGTGAACGTAGCGAGAGCTCAACATATCGACGCGATTATTACATGATGATGGATAATTCTAACATGTGAAAGTCGACTGGGGAAGGGTGGTGAGGGTCTGTGCTAATGTGTTTGAACGTGGGGGGATCGGTGTAATATGGGACAGTGCCAATGTCTGCAGACGGGTTAGTGGAGGAGATGTGGGTTATGGGGTTGCGGTGAACTGGGGTGAGCCGAGAGGAGGGCGGTGGGCGTGGGGACCCCAACGTGTCTCCTTCAGGGGAAGAGCCTCTATAGCTTTAACAAATGTAGACGGATGCGGGAGGTGGGAGAGGCTGCGCGCGTCCCTGACGAGCCGAGCCGGGAGCGCGCGAGGACTCTCTTCAGTCTGCAGCCAGCGAGAGGTGGGGAAACAGACGCGAAAAGAAAGACTGAAGTAGGACCTCAGGGCCAGGGGAGTCCCCAAACTTACCCTTTTTCTGCTCCTCCTCCATCTTCCCCACAGTCTCAGCAACAGATGTGGGAAGCCCCCTGGGGCTGTCGTCCTGGCTCCGAGACATCGAGTCTGGAGAAGGAGTTGAAGCCCGAGGCAGCACTGGGGGAGTCTGCGAGCAGCGGGTAAGCCGCGGGACCGCCACCCAACCTCCATCCAGGTGGGGGTGGACCCCGCCTAGGGTGCTGGGCCCGGCCAGTGCGGTCGGCCTAGACCCGGAAGAGAAAGGGAGGGGCCCTCCCCTGGGAGCAAAGGCGGAGTGGGGGGACAAGGGTTCCCAGAGACGGCGGTGTGGGAGGGGCTCTGCTGAACCTGCCGGAAGCCCCAGGTGAGAGCAGGCATTCTGTGTGTAAGTGCGTTTGTGTGGTTGGGCGTAAGAAGGTTTTATTGGAGGGAGGGCCCTGGGGCATCGTAGAGCTGCAAAAAAGGGGCAGAATCTCGAACCTTCTCTCCTACTTCCTTAGCAAGTGTCAGCCCCCATGACCCATCAGCAGGGGACCCGTCAGCCCCCCCTTCCCCTGACGGCTGCCTGGGCTCTGCGGAACCGGGAGGGATCTTCAGTGACATTCCCCCAAAGCTTTTGGTCCACGCCTAGAGTAGGACCTGCTTCCTCAGACCAAGACTGACTGAGCAGCCCTGCTTCTCCTCTGACGGGAGCTGCCACTCAGAGCAGGCAGCTTCGGTCGCGGCGGGAAAGGGGCCTGCGACTCTGCTTCCGTGGGTGCCGTGGCTCTTGCTAAGTTCTCCGCATTGCTGATCCGCTGGGATTTCAGCCTCAGTAGAGAGCTGTGTGCACGCGCCAGCGCTTGTGTCCCTGTGTGCGGGTCGATTTGCGTGAAGGAAGACTGGTGTCCTTGTGTCTGTCAATTCCCACGATGAACAGGGAAAAGGTTTGCACCGTGGTGGAGACCGCTGTAGAAATGCTGGGTTCACGTGAGAACAATGAACTCTCAGAGTATATTGTGTCTGTGTCTGGGTGCGTTTGTGTGTCTACGAAATGTGTGGTGAACCGCTAAAGCCCTGCAGACGTTGGCGGTTTGGTGGCGGTGCTCGTACGTGTCTGTATTGTTGTGCGCCCGTCAGGGCGTGTGCCGGTGCTGTGCATTGGCCAAAGCGTTCGAAGGAGCACAGCAGTCACGGACAAATATGCCCTTTGCGTGTATCCCTTTCACGAAATTAAACAAAGGCTTAGAAATCCAGGCAAGGGTCAGTGCAGAGCCCAGGGCAGACCGGCGAGTGGCCGCGCCTGTGCAGAAGGACCGAAGGCAGGGTGGGACATAGGCAGGGAAAAACGAGCCAGGCAGGAGGTCGCTGGAAAAGGAAGCTAGGGCCCTGAGAGGGGGCCTGCATTGGATCCCGAGGCTCACTGAGCTCTACGGGTGCGCAGGAGAGGCTCCTGGACACAGGTGATCGGAGTCCCGGGGCCCATGCTAGACTGGTCTGCGGAGGCAGAGCTTGCTGGGGGAAGGAAATTGGGGCTCAGTAAGTCACGTTCTCCCCTCTTCTCCCTCTTCCACCTGCAGGATCCGCTATGGTGCCCCTGCCCGCCGTGTGGCTGGCCTGGGCGCTGCTCCGAGTGGCGGGAGCGTGCCCAGAGCCGTGCGCCTGCGTGGACAAATATGCGCACCAGTTCGCGGACTGCGCCTACAAGGAGCTGAGCGAGGTGCCCGAAGGCCTGCCGGCCAACGTGACCACGCTTAGTCTGTCGGCCAACAAGATCACGGTGCTGCGGCGCGGGGCGTTCGCCGACGTCACGCAGGTCACGTCGCTGTGGCTGGCGCACAACGAGGTGCGCACGGTGGAGCTGGGCTCGCTGGCCGTGCTGAGCCAGCTCAAGAACCTCGACCTGAGCCACAACCTCATCTCCAGCTTCCCGTGGAGCGATCTGCGTAACCTGAGCGCGCTGCAGCTGCTCAAAATGAACCACAACCGCTTGGGCTCGCTGCCCCGGGACGCGCTCGGGGCGTTGCCCGACTTGCGCTCCCTGCGCATCAACAACAACCGGCTGCGTACCCTGGCTCCCGGCACCTTCGACGCTCTAAGCGCGCTGTCACATCTGCAACTCTATCATAACCCCTTCCATTGCAGCTGCAGCCTCGTGTGGCTGCAGGCGTGGGCCGCCAGCACCCGGGTCTCGCTGCCGGAGCCCGACTCCATTGCGTGCGCCACGCCTCCCGCGCTGCAGGGCGTCCCGGTGCACCGCCTGCCGGCCTTGTCCTGTGCCCCGCCCAGCGTGAGTCTGAGCGCCGAGCCGCCGCTGGGGGTGCCGGGCAGCCCGCTGCGCGCCGGCCTGGCGCTCTTCTTACATTGCGTCGCGGAAGGACACCCTACGCCCCGCCTGCAATGGCATCTTCAGCTCCCGGGTGGTACCGTAGTCTTAGAGCCGCCGGCCCCGAGCGGGGAGGACGAGGACGGGCAGGAGGACGGGGAGGGGGAAGGAGATGGAGACGGGCCGGCGCAGACAGAGGCCCCAACCCCGAATCCGGCACCCGCTTGGCCCGCGCCCCCAGCCACCCCACGCTTCCTGGCACTCGCAAATGGCTCCCTGTTGGTGCCGCTCCTGAGTGCCAAAGAAGCAGGCGTCTACACGTGCCGTGCCCACAACGAGCTGGGCGCCAACTCCACCTCAGTACGCGTGGCCGTGGCGGCCTCGGGGCCCCCAAAGCACGCTTCTGGCGCAGGGGGAGACGCGGATGGGCAGGCGCCGACCTCCGAGCGCAAGGCCGCAGCCAAAGGCCGGGGCAACAGCGTGCTGCCCGCCAAGCCCGAGGGCAAAATCAAAGGTCCGGTGCAGGGCAGCGCCCTCGGGGAGACGGAGGCCGGGCCGGAGGAGGAGGCAGGGGAGGGAGAGGAGGTGGAACACCGGGTCTCTGCAGACGCGGTGGAGGAGCGGCGCTGTGGCCACGGGGACCCCTCGCGCTTCGTGTCCAACCACGCGTTCAACCAGAGCTCCGACCTGAAGCCGCACGTCTTTGAGCTGGGCGTCATCGCGCTGGACGTGGCAGAGCGCGAGGCGCGGGTGCAGCTGACGCCGCTGGCGGCGCGCTGGGCTCCTGGACCTGGCGGGGCTGCGGGCGCGGGGCGGCCGGGGCGGCGGCCCCTGCGCCTGCTCTATCTGTGCCCGGCGGGGGGCGGCTCGGCAGTGCAGTGGTCCCGCGTGGAGGAGGGTGTTAACGCCTACTGGTTCCGCGGCCTGCGGCCTGGCACCAACTACTCCGTGTGTCTGGCGCTGGCAGGGGAGGCCTGCCACGTGCAAGTAGTGTTCGCCACCAAGAAGGAGTTGCCTTCGCTGCTGGTTATCGTAGGGGTGAGCGTGTTCCTGCTGGTGCTGGCCACCGTCCCTCTGCTGGGCGCCGCCTGCTGCCACCTGCTGGCCAAACACCCGGGAAAGCCTTACCGGCTGATCCTGCGGCCCCAGGCGCCCGACCCCATGGAGAAGCGCATCGCCGCCGACTTCGACCCTCGTGCTTCCTACCTCGAGTCCGAGAAAAGCTACGCGGCAGGCGGCGAAGCCGGCGGCGAGGAGCCCGAGCAGGCTTCTGGCGAGGGCCTTGACGCAGACGCGGAGCAGGAGGACCCAGGTGGGGACTTGCAAAGAGAGGGGAGCCTGGCGACCTGCTCCCTGGTGGAGTCCCAGTCCAAGGCCAACCAAGAGGAGTTCGAGGCGGGCTCCGAGTACAGTGATCGGCTGCCCCTGGGTGCCGAGGCGGTCAACATTGCCGAGGAGATTAACGGCAACTACAGGCAGACGGCCGGCTGAGCCCCCAGCCCGCCCATTCTCGTCCCCCACCTTGGGTGCCTGGGAACGGAAGCCTGGGGCTGGCAGGACTGATGGCCCGCTCACTTACTCCGCCCCCTCACGACCCCCAACCTTGACTCCTGGGGACTTATCGTGGGGAGTGGGACGATTTCAGCAGTCCCCTGCAATCCATTATCGTCATTGCCCTTGAGGACTGAATCCCCATCCAGCAAGCACAGTTCCTGCTCCACGCTCCCGTGTAAGGCACCACCGCTGACCGTGAGGCGAAATCCACGCCTCTCCATCCCCACGCAATTGTTATCGTCGAAATCCCCTCCGAAACCCGCCCCACCGTGGGCCCTGGAGCCAGAGGAAATGGGAGAAGACTTTGGAAACAACTGGCGGTAACGCTGTGGCTCGGGGGTCGGCCGGGGACCCCCAGCAGACGTCCTTAGCTTGGAGCTTTGTAGGGTCCCTCTTCGACCCCTGCTCTGCCCTTTCCCGGGGGCATGTCCCAGAAGCCAGGGTTCGGTGACAACCCCCTAGTTTTTAGTTTCAAAACCCCCTTGCGACTGGGACCCAAACTCTTCTGCTGCCCCCCCTCCCCGCCCCACTCGGCTTCTGACCGGCTGGCTGGAGCACAGCCCACTGCCTGGGGCGCCTCAGCTCCGCGCTCCGATTTTCACATTTTCGTTGTTTTCAAAGACAGCGACACTCCTGGTCTGGTGCTAACACTTTTCCCAGTGTGTGTGTGTGTGTGTGTCGAGGGTGGTGGGGACCGTTGTCCTTCGCGCAGCGGAACCCGGCGCTTCTCCCGCCCGGGGGTGCGGGCTTGCTCCCCGGCCCGGTTCCCTAGGGGTGGATCGGGGTTTCCGAGATCGGTGCACTCGACAGCTCCGCTTCGGCTGCTGCCCGGGCCCGGACCTCAGCTCGCGACGCGCAGGGGCCATCGGAGCCGACTGTGGCCCCCCGGGCAGGGTCCCTCGAGAGGGCGCGAGACCTGGTTCCCACAAAGCCTGCGCGTGGCGGGATCCGGATGGGGAAGAGCCCCTCGACCCTAGCGTCTCCCCGCCCCGCCCCTCCTTCCGCGACAATATATTTGCCTGGCGTGTAGTCCTAGACGAGCGTGCTCTGTAGGAAAAAAGTCTGTGTCGTGTAATGTGTGACCGTGTAGTGTGGCGGGCGGGGAGGGAGGGGCGGGCGGGGAGGGCGGACGCGCTGCGGCGACTCGCGCGGGGGTCCTTTTTTGGTTCTTGAAGGACAGCGTCGGGGTTGGGGTGGGGGTTTCGGGCGTGTGGACCAGCCCTGTACGCGGGGCGCAGCACAAGTGCGGCCCGGGGGTGGGGGGTGGGGGGCGCCGGGCCGCGCCCTTTTCTAAAGGCTTCAGTATGTACAGTCAATAAAACAATTGATTTGAACTGGGCTCGGTGACTCTTTGTCAGGGGACAGAGGGAGCAAGCCTGGGGGGTGCAGGAGGAAATCATGGAAGGAGCAGCTCCGGAGCCCCTCCCGTCGGGATCCTTTGTGAGATCTCGTGTGTGACTGTCCTGTGATTTTGCCAGGTGTTTACACCCGGGCCCACTCCAGGTGCTTCCAGCTCCGGGGTGGAGGGGCAAAACCACGTGGGACGGGAAAGGCTGGTAGTGAGTGGGGAGGGCGTGCAAGGAAAGGGTGGGTCTCTGCAGACTGAACCTGAGGAACTCTGGGCTGGGTGTGGTGTGCGAGTACAATTCTTGTTGCTGTGATGGGGTGTGAGTGTGTGTGTGAGGACAGCCTAGTTTCTGTGTCTCAACACCAGCCTGTGGAGAAGCCAGAGAGATTCACAGCGGCAAGACTGCTGTGGCTTGCACAAAAGAAGTCACAAACTACAGAGTAGGCAAACGATGGAGAGCAGAGAAGGGACAACCTGGCAAGGTTGATTCCACAGAAGAAGCTGGCAGGAGCCTAGTGCTTGTGCATGTGTGTTGGGGGGTGCGGTGCTCAGTGAACGACGTATGGACAGCTGTCAGGGTGTGCCAGGCTGCCAGGTGGCCTAAGGTGGGTGCACACGTACAATCAGGTTGGAAGCACACTGCTTTAGCAGTCTCAGAAATGAGGCTTCCCCGGCGGGGAACAGGGGAGACAGGGATCCGGAGAGGATGCTGTGTGGAAATCAGGCTCAGCCTGAAGAGCTGTCCCTGGGCGGGCTGTGTGTTTCCACTGAATCCCAGGTGGGACAGGGAGTGGCCAGAAAGTGGGCTGGGAAAGGAAAGGAATAGAAATAAGGGGAGCAGATGAAGATCCCGTCCTACTCTCTCTGTGGCTGTCAGGTCTTCTGAACTGGACCAGTCCAAGTTGGGGACAAGGCCCCAGTTTAGACTCCCTGCATCCTGTCCCAGCCTGCCTACTGGCAGAGCTGGTAGCTGTGACATTTCCCAGGGCTGGGCCCCAGGTTCCCTTCCTGCCCAGACCAGCAAAGCTGTCTTAGAGAAAATTTCCCTTCTGAGAGTCACAGCCTGAGCTCTGCCACTGCAGCCCACCCCACGGGCACAGACACAGCTCAGAAATATAATCTTTTAAGGAAAAGGGCTGCTTTGTTCTACCTGCAAACACTGCCTTTGAGCAGAGGGCAGGGACTGGCCCAATTCCTATGATTGATTTAGGAATCTACCCAACAGTCGTATTTGGGCACAGCTTTGCTGGCCAGAGAGGGGCAGAAGGGATCCTTCCTACCCCTACTGTCCTAGGGATTGGGGGCTCTCCTGGAGACCCCACAGGATCCTGAGTGCCCTCAGAGGGATGTGCCGTTGTTGAGAGTTCTGTGCCTTCTTTGTCCCTGGCCAGACTTCCTAACAGGCGAACACATACTGCTCAGCTAGGCCTCATGCTCCCTGATCAAGGTCAGGCCCAAAGGCTGTGCCCACAGGACAGGAATGGGTGGGTGCTGGAGGTGGAGGACCAGGATGTCGTGACACTCCATCGATGGCCCATTGACACACAAGCCCTCTTGGAACCCTCCCATTTCTGTCTGAACCTTTGTCACATGCACAACATGGTCCGTAGTCCCTGGCCTGCCTTCCTGTCTCGTATTTTATTCGTTCATTTCCTTCCTTCTCTCCTTTCTGGTCTCTTTTTCTTTCTGCCTCTCCCTTTCTTCTTACTCAAGAATCTCATAAAATCTCAGGGTTTGAAGGGACCCTGAAGACTTGCTAATCCAACTGCCCATTTGATGTTTAATTATTTTTTTATTTAGATTTTTATTTAAAAATATAGCTAACAGACAACATTATATCTGTCTCAGGTGTGCACCTGATGTTGTTCAACATCTACATACCTAAAGAAGTGAGCGCCATGAGTCCAGCCACCATCTGACACCGTACCACGCTGTCACAATATTATTGACTCTGTTCCTGTGTTGTACCCTATATCCTCATGACTATTTTGTAACAACCAATTTGTACTTCTCATTCCCTTCCCCTTTTCCACTCAACCCCCCCTCCCATCTGGCAACCATCAAAATGTTCTCTGTATCTGTGAGTGTGCTTCTATTCTGCTTGTTTGTTTATTTTGTTCTTTAGATTCCACATATAAGTGAAATCACATTGCATCTGTCTTTCTCTGTCTGATGTACTCCACTCAGCACAATGCCCTTCAGGACCATCCATGCTGCCGCAGATGGCAAGAACCCATCCCTTCCCTGTCCGAGCAATATTCTATTATATATATGTACCACCTCCTCTTTATTCATCCATCAATAGACACGCAGGCTGCCTCCACATCTTAGCTATTGTAAATAATGCTGCAATGAACATATGGATGTACAGGTCCCCTCAAAGTAGCATTTTGGGTTTCTTCAGGTAAATACCCAGAAGTGGGATTACTGGGTCCTTGTTTGTCTCTTGTTATAGCCTTTGTTGTAAAGTGTATTTTGTATGGTATAAATATTGCTACTTCAGCTTTTTTTATTTTCCATTTCCATTTTCATGAAATTACTTTTTCTATCCCTTTACTTTCATTTCAGTCTGTGTGTGCCTTTCAATCTGAATTGAGTCTCTTAGTCTCTTGTAGACAGCATAAGTAAGAGTTTTGTTTCTTATTCATTCAGCCACCCTATGTTTTTGATTGGAGCATTTCATCCATTTACATTGAAAGTAATTGTTGATAGATATGTAGTTATTGCCATTTTATTATTTCTATTTTGAATTTTTTTTTCCATCTTGAAGTCCCTCTAAGATTCCTTGTAATACTAGTTTGGTGGTGCTGAATTCCTTTAGCTTTTTCTTGTTTGGGAAGCTCTTTACCTGTCCTTTGATTTTAAATGATAGCTTTGCTGTGTAGAGTAATATTGGTTGTACATCCTTGCTTTTCATCACTTTGAATATTTCCTGCCAATCCCTTCTGGCCTGCAAAGTTTCTGTTCAGTACTGAGCTGACAGTCTTATGGGAGTTCCCTTATAAGTTACTAGTTGTCTTTCTCTTGCTACTTTTAGGATTCTATCTTTGTCTTTAACCTTTGCTGTTTTAATTATAATGTGTCTTGGTGTGGACCTGTTTGGGTTCATCCTGTTTGGGACTCTCTGCGCTTCCTAGGCTTGTATGTCTATTTCCTTCACCAGGTTAAGGAAGATTTCAGTCATTATTTCTTCAAATAGGTTCTCAATTCCTTGCTTTTCCCCTTCTCCTCTGGTACCCTTATGATGTGAAAGTTTTTATGCCTGATGTTGTCCCAGAGGTCTCTTAAAGTCTCCTCATTTTTTGGATTCTTTTTTCCTTTTGCTGTTCTAATTGGGTGTTTTCTGCTACGTTGTCTTCCAAATCAGTGATTCAATGCTCTGCTTCATCTGGTCTGCTGTGATTCCTTCTAGTGCATTTTTCGTTTCAGGTATTGTATTCTTCACTTCTGACTGGTTCTTTTTTATGGTTTCCACGTCTTTTTTTTTTTTTTTTAATGCTTGCTATCTCTTTGTTGAAGTTCTCACTAAGTTCCTTGAGCATCCTTATAACCAGCATTTTGAACTCTGTCTCTATTAGTTCTTTTTCTGGAGTTTTGTCCTGTTCTTTTATTCGGGATGTATTTTTTGTTTCCTCATTTTAGCTGCCTCTCTGTGTTTGTTTCTATGTATTAGGTAGATCTGCCTCATCTCCCAGTCTTGCCTGGTGGCCTTATGTAGGAGGTGCCCTGTGGGACCCACTGGTGCAGTCTCCCTGGTCACCTGTGCTGGGTGCTCCAGGAGTGTCCCTTGTGTGGGTTGTGTGTGCCCTCCTGTTATATTTGAGCCTTGATTGTTATCGGCATGTCAGTGGGTGGGATTGACCCTCAGGCTGACTGGCTGTGGGGTTTGGCCACGTCCGCAGTTTATGGACTGCTGTGGGGTGGGGCGGGGCTTGCCATATGGAGCAGGATTCCCCCCCAGCAGGCCTGGTGAGAACCGCCCTTTGGGTGTGCCACTTGTGGGGCTAATTGGGTGCTGCTCTGCTGTGGTCTGAAGCCAACCTCCAAGTATGTTGGTTCTGGGGCCTCTTGGGAAGGGCTCTGGTTCAAGGCCAGGTCAGCCACTGACTGTGATTTGCCAAAGAAGACCTGGTAGGAGCTACAAAGTGATTCACACTTGGTGGCTGCCTGTGCTGCACCTGGAAGCATGTGGGAAAAGCGAGGCTGTGGGCCAAGGACAGCTGCTACCAGTACCAGGTCTGGGGTAGCTCTGCAAACAGCCAGGACACCACAAGGTCTGCTGCCACCTGCCAGCTCCCGCCGTAAGAGTCAGCTGCTGATAAAGCCTTGAGCAGTAGGGAACTGGGTGTGCTGGGGTCTAGTAAGTCGCCAGAGTGAAGCAAGTAGAGCTCACAGACCAACTCAGGTTCAGATTTGGCCATGGGCATGGGGGAGGGCTCAACACAGGAAAGATGGCATCTGTCTGTCAGCTGCATGGGAGAAGGACCCCACACAGGGAAAACAGTGACTGTCTTCCAGCCCACACCCCAAAGCCACACACCTTAGTCTGCCCGTGTATGTCTGTGAGGCGCCCCCAAGTCACTGTCCCTCCACAGGGACAGACTTGCCTGTGAGCAAGTCTGTATAGACACTGTGAGGGGACATGTGGGGTGCCTTCTGTCCCACTGTGTGACTGGAATCCCCTCTGTTTTTCACAGCCAGGCGTGGTGGGGGCTCTTTTCAGTACTCCAGGCTGGGGAGCCTGGTGTGTGGGGGTGGAGTGGGTTCCCTTGCTCCTCTGTGGGGAACCTCTGTGGCCGAGATGTCCCTCCCAGTTTTTATCCTCTATGGAGAGGTTGGGGGCCCAGCCCATTTCACATCCCTGACCATCCTACTGGTCTTGATGTGGCTTCTTCTTTACATCCTTCGTTATAAAACTTCTGTGCAGCTAGACTTCAGATGGTTCTCCAGATTGATTGTTCTATAATTTAATTGTAATTTTAATGTGGTCACAGATGAGGCACACGCAGTGTGTATCTCGTTCATTATCTTGAGGCCTACTTTTGAGGTTTAATTCTTTTCTACAGCACCCTCACCAGGTGTACTTATCCAGAGGTGGGAGAGCTGATTTACTTCCCCCCCTCAAGAAACCAGTTTAAAGTGTGTCTCTCCCTCACTTAAGCCCTAAGCCTGACTCTGCCGCTGGCATGTGCCCTGTGAGAACCTGCAGAGGTTGGAGGTGTAATCCCCACCTCCGTCCCTCACTTCAGGGCTCCAAAGCTTTTCATTCAGTGCACATTTGTTCTGAGCGTCTATTATGTGCTTCAGGTGCTGGCTCATCTCTCTCTCTTGTGTGTTTTGTCGGAAAACTGATTTGGATGCTACATGGGAATGGAGTCTACTGGGTTGAGGGATGTGTGTGTGTGTGTGTGTGTGTGTGTGTGTGTGTGTGTGTGTGTGGTGTTGAGAGGACCTGGAAAATGGTCAGAGAATGCAACATGACAGCAGTAGCCTTGGAACTTAGAGCAATTTATCAGGAGCAGTAATTCTCTGAGCTACAGAAGCCGGACGCCTAGAGATGGCCTTGAGTCAGACCAGAACCCTGTCTGCAGAATGGCAATTTGAAAGGAGGGCCCCCCACCCCCTACCCCACAGTGTCTCCTAAAGAGCAGCAGGGATGAGGACCATCTTGAAGATCATTTGAGAAAGTCCATTAATATAAAAGGACAAAGGGAGGCACTGCTTCTTTGAGGAAGCAGCAACCCATGTGGGGTCCCTTGCCTGCTGATCTTGTGCCTAGAATGCAGCTCTCCACCCATGACATCTAAGTAACAACCACAACGGAGGCTAACCTCTCTAACTGTTACTCCCTGGTGGTGATGCTAATCTCGGTTTTCCCTCCTGGATCTTAGGGTGATGCATTCTGGGTACCTTGTCCTCTCAGAGCTGAGGAGTGTTCTCAGCTGAAAAAGCCAAACCCAGGGATAGGATCTAAGAAAGGCCCTGTGTAAAGGCCATAAATTGTCAAGTCTGATCCAACAAATACTTTTACCTTATAAATCAACGTAAAGATATTGACAACAGCAATTCTGTTGGAAAATTAGCGGTGGATAAAGCCATTTCAGTTGAAGTGTGTCAATTAATTGATTGCATTTGCAACACACCCACCCACACATATGTGCTCAGTGACAAGATTTTGCCTTAGGACTCAACAGAGAATAACATTACATTGAAAAATGAAAGATCTGCTGTGACTGGCATATAAAAGAGATTGAATTATGAAATGTCTTGCAATATTAGAGTTTAGTTCAATATATGTCCAGTGATTCTACTGAGACTTGATATGAATTTTTTTTAAAAAAATACAAATACCCCATGATGGGTAGAAAATAAAACCAACTTGTTGGATTAAATTAGTTGGAAAGACTTTGTATCATCCGTTGGTTGGATAAGTAATTTAGGTAATTTGAAGATGGTATGATTTTTTTTTAAATTGTGCTAATTGTGTATGCTTTGTCTGGACATGTGAATGCAAGTTTAGTAATTAAGTTTAAGTCCACATGGAATGAGGAGAATAAAAGTGTTTATACTTTTATCAGCTGTTTACCACTTAAACACATCCCTTGTGTATTAGGAGTTAATTTGGTTTTGGCAAATTAGCTGCATTTTCTTTTAGCAACACTAGCAAACTGGTCCTTGAATTGAGTCTAAAAGCCATTCAAGGCGTCCAACCATTTGAGAGAAAAACTGCCACCATCACAGAGATCAGAGAGGAACTTCGTAACAATTGATCAGTGTTGAAATGGGAAAAGAATAAGAATGGAGAATTAATTATCAATGCTTTTTAATAAGAGTGGCTTTGATTAATATAATTGTGTAAACTACATTTTTGGTTTAAAGATTTAAAGATTTAATAAAATAAAAATTTAGACTGACAAAATGCTAATGGTCACCAAATATATTAGTATAAATATTAACAATACCAATACTAGTAGCGAACATTTATGGAACTCTTACCATATTCCAGCATATACTATGGAATTTATAAGCATTATTGTATTAATCCTTACAATAATCTTGTGTGGTGATAATAGTATTATTCCAATTTACAGGCAAAGAAACCGAAGAGCAGAGAGGGTTCGTCATTTGCTGAAGGTCATGTAGCTGGGGATTTGCAAGTCGAGGTTTGTACTTGGCTGTCTGACTCCAACACCAGCTCTTAGCCACCAAGCCAAACCTCCCTGATACCTCTAATGAGCAAAGTTTAAGCAAAGGATAACATATTTTATACATTGTTACATTTGCTGCTAATGATGGAATTTGTCTAGACAGAGGGTTTCTCCTGCTGGCTCTCTTATTTCTCAAAATAACATTTTCCCTCTGATTATAAAAGTTATGCATGATTAAACGTAAATAAGTATAGCCCCTTTGGAAAAATCTTTGACACTATACTAAACTTAAAGATACATTAGCTTATGATTCAGCCATTTCACTCTTGGGCTAATATCCAATAGAAATCAGCGTGTATGTCAGTCAAAAGATGAACACAAGACCCAAATGGGAAAATAATCAAACTATCCACCAAGAGTAGAATGGGGAAGAAAACCTGTGTTATAATCATACCGTGGAACACCACACAAGCCACCACTGCACACGACAGCTTGGGTGGCACAATGGTGAGGGAAAAAAGCAGAGACAGAAGAATATGCAATGCGTGATTTCATTTACATGAAGTTCAAATACAGGCAAAACTAATTGTTGGCGAAAGAAGTCAGACTACTGTTAGAAGGTACTGACTAGGATTGGGGGTAGGGGCCAAAGGAGCCTTCCAAGATGCTGACGTGTACCAGATCTCAGTTTGGGTAGTGGTGACACGGGTGTACGCATACACAAAAATTCATCAAGCTGTATCCTTAAGGCTTGTGCACTTTGTTGTATTGGTTATACCTCAATTTTTTAAAATGCAAAAGTAACGCTTGGAAATGAGGCGAAACCTAATATGTACTTATAACAGAACTGCATAGTCCTATACAGCAGTCACTAGCCAAATGTGGTTCTTTACATTTAAATTTTAATTAATTAAAATGAAGTAAAATGAAAATTTCAGTCCCTCAGTCACACCAGCCACATTACAGGTGCCCACAGCCACACTTTGCTGGTGGCTACTGTACATTGGACAGCAAAGGTGTAAAACATTTCCATCATCACAGAAAGTTCTACTGGTAGTGCTGTCAGAGAGCACTGAAAAACACAGAAGGGTATAGAAACATAATCTATTATTTATAATAAATACCCCCCTTCACCAAAAACCATAGTTAACATTTTATATCCCTCCAGTCTCTTTCTAAAAGATTCTTTATTAAATTACATGAGTAACATGTGAAAGCATTCTTGTGTGGGATGACTACATACGTACTGATAAACGGAAACTCCCCTTGAGCCACTACTGCTCTCCCAGAGCTCTCCCCACTGGCGACCACCCTCACAGGGGAGCGTTTCCCTTTTCAGATCATTTTTGGCATGAACATATAAACATGCATGTATCCGTATGGAAATATAGGACGAAGCCGTGAACACAGCCCAGCGCGGGAGCTTCCATCTGTTCAGTTCCGTCTCCCCAAGAGCATGTGGAGGTGTCATCCCACCATCCACACCCCACCCAGGGTCTAGGGCTCTGCTCGCCCTCCTCTTGAGCTACTGTGGTCCTGGGATATTATAAGAACAAATGTCACATGGGGGAAACCAAGCGCAGTCTCAGTGCAGAGCTGAGGTGCTACTCCTATTGGGTGTTCCCAGAGCAAGATGTTGACTGGAAACCAAGTGGAGTCTCTGTTCCATACTGACTGTACGGAGAGCGAGGGGGGCCCAGGGCCCGCCTGACCTTCTGGGAGCTCTGCAGGCAGGACTCAGCTCCCATGGGGCCTCTCACAAAGGCCTTTTGCTGCTTCCTGTGGGATGTATGGCCCAGGCTCCCTCTGACTCAGACCAATACGCCTCTCAGACCAATACACTTGAGTTCAGTTCTTAAATCATTAAATTTAAACTTCCTTCATTTTAATATATGCCTTTATAGCTGTTAATGCCCCCCTACGTACCGATCTATACCACCCCCAAGTTTTGGTACGCAGTGTTGGCATTGTCATTTAGTTTTAAATATTTTATTTCCATGAGATTTGTTCTCTGACTCGTGAATTATTTAGACATGTGCTTTGAAATTTCCAAATGGATGTGGTTTTTGTTTTTCCTGTCACTTTTGTTTTGTTTTTGTTATTAATTTCATTGTATTGTTGTCAGAGAACATGGACTGTATGAAGCTGGTTATTTGATGATTATTAAAATTTGCTCTGAGGAATAGTATGTAGTTAACTTTTGTAAATGTTGATATATGTTTGAAAAGAATGTTTATTATTGATTGTTGGGTACATGATTATATGTTCATTAGATTGAGTTTGTTAATTGTATTATTTACATTTTCTATTTCCTCACCAATTTTTTCGGTCTGCTGGCTCTATTAATTTCTGAGAAAGTTGTGTTAAAATCTTCTATCATTGTGGATTTATCAATTTTTCCTTGTAATTTTGCTTATTTTGCATTGTGTATTTTTGAAACAATGTCATAAGAGGTATTGTTTCTGGTTAAATTTTTATTGAGTTATAACATACATATAGAAAAGTATTTTCACAAAGAGAAACCAGTGCTCAGATCAATAAAAAGAAAATATCCTACCCAGCAGCCCCTCACGCTCTTCTCCAGTCTCTGCCCGGCCCCCACTATCCTGACTTCTAACATCAGAGATTAGTTTCACCTGTTCTTACCTTATGTTTGTGAGAATCATCCATGTTAGTGCACATAGTTTGTTAGTTGCATATCATTTTCACTGTTGTATAGTGTTGCCTTGTGTGAATATAACACAATTCATTTATTCACATTTAATAGACATTTATGCTGTTTCCAGTTGGGGCTATTAGAAATAATGCTGTTATAATAAATAATGCTGTATCTTTTGGGGAATTTATACATGTATGTAAGAGTGGAATTGCAAGACCGTAGAGTATGCGTATACTTAGCTTTAGTTGATAATGGCAAACAGTTTTTCAATATGTACCAACTGACATTCGCACCAGCAGTGAGAGTTCTTATCAACATTCAGCATTGCCTGCTTTGAGTTTTAGACATTCTGTGGGTGGGTAGCATTGTGGTTATAATTAGCATTTTCCTGATGATTAATGAAATTAAACATCATTGTTTATTGTCCATTTGGATATCCTTTTATGTAAAGTGTCTTTTGCCTGTTCTTCTATTGGGCTGTCATTCTTTTTGTTATTGATTCGTAGGAGTTCCTTATATGTTCTGGATACGAGTCCCTTGTATTTTTTTTAATTTATTATTTTCAATTACAGTTGACATCCAGTGTTATATTTTATTTTTCCATTCATTCTTTTTTTTTTTGTCTTTTATTTTATTTTATTTTATTTTTTTATTAGTTTCAGGTGTACAAGACAAGGTAATACTTAGACGTTCATCATTTATATCCCTCACACTGTGAACCCCCCTCCCCCCCATCCAGTGTTATATTAGTTTCAGGTGTACAACATAGTGATTAGACGTTTCCCCTCCCCCCTCTCCCCTCCCCTACTCCCCCCTGACTAATCTAGTACATACCTGGCACCATACATAGTTGTTACCATATTATTGACTATGTTCCCTCTTTTGTACTTTACATCCCTGTGACTATTGTGTAGCTACCAATTTGACTTCATTATACCTTTGCTTTTTACACCCAGCCCCCCAACCCCCTTCCCATCTGGCAACCATCAGTTTGTTCTTTGTATCTATGAGTTTGTTTCCATTTTTTTATTTGTTTATTTTATTTTTTAGATTCCACATATAAGTGAGATCATATGGCATTTGTCTTTCTCTGTCTGACTTATTTCAATTAGCACAATACCCTTTAGGTCCATCCATGTTGCCACAAATGGCAAGTTTGTATTTTTTATGGCCAAGTAATATTCCATTATATATATATATAAATACATATATATACATATATATATATCACTTCTTCTTTATCCAGTTGTCTATTGATGGGCACTTAGATTGTTTCCATATCTTGGCTATGGTAAATAATGCTGCAATGAACATAGGGATACATATGTCTTTCGAATTAATGTTTGGATTTCTTCAGATAAACACCCAGAAGTGGAATTTCTGGGTCCTATGGTAGTTCTATTTTGATCGATTCTTATTTTTATTTATCCACATGGTCATGTCCTCACTATTGCTCCTAGTGTTATTTATTTATGTCTTCTCCTTCTCTCTTTTTTTCTGATCAGATTCCCAAATGGTGGACTTAAAAAAAAAGAAAGAAAGAACAGCTTTTGTTGATTAATGCTACTTCTTCTTCTTTTTTTTTTGGTCTAGTTTATTAATTTTTTATTTTTATTTTTACCATTTTTTTCTTTCTACTTTCTTTGGGTTCATGTGTTTATTTATTTCTTCTAGCTCCTTGAGTTGAGAGCTTAATTAACTTTTTAGATCCTTACTGCTTTTGAGTAAATTTATTGAAGGCTATAGAACCTCTGCATATTGTTTTACATAAACCTCACAAGTTTTACTGTGTAATGTTTTTGTTCTTTTAAAAAGTCTGTGTTTCAGTATGGGATGACGAGAAACTTCTAGAGGCCGATAGTGGTTGTGCTTGCACAACAGTAGGTGCTTAATGCCATTGAACTGTACACTTAAGAATGGTGAACATTTTATGGTAGGTATATTTTACAACAATAAAAGTTTGTAATTCTGGTTTCAATTTCCTGTTTAACTCAAGCACTTTCTTTCATAAGTGTATTTAAAATTTCTCAAGTAAACAGTTTGGTGGTGGTTGTTGCATTTGGCTATTCTTTTTTTTTTTTAATCCTAATTTTATTATATGTGGTTTGTGAAGGTGTGATGATGTAATTTCTGTTTTTTGAGTTTTAATTATATTTTTGTGGCCTAAAAAATATTTAATTTTTTTGGAAAATGCCATACGAGCTTGAAGAAAATATGTTCTTTCCAAGGGTAAAATATTTTAGGTCACATTTTAAATCAAGCTATTTAATTATTATCAAACCACCCATATCCTTATTTTATGTCTGTCTGATCTGACCTTCTGAGAAATGTGTTAAAAATCTCCTACTTCTGTTCTCTCCGTATACTTCTGTCACAGTGGTATTAGTAGATGCTTAAATGTTTATGCCTATTATAGCTTCTTGGTGGACTATGTCATCTATTAATAGGAAATAGTCTCCTTGTTCTTTTTAATGCATTTTGTTTTTTCTGATGTTAATATTGCAATTCCTACTTTTAAAAAACTTTATGCCTAATATATTTTTCTATTATTAAAATTTATTTTTTATCAAGTAATTCTCTAAGGCTTATAATTTTTAAAAGGTCCTGTTTTCACCCCTGATTTCAGTTCCCTAGGGCAAACAGTTTCAACTTTTTCAGCTACTTCTCCCTGTATTTCCCACCATATTTTTAAAAAACATGCTATTCCGTTATTTTTTTCAATTTTGTATATCACCTATTGACTTTCTGCAGAAGTTGAAGAATTAACTCACAAACACACACACACACTCTCTCTCTCTCTCTTCCTCCTAATCTTCCTCCCGATATCCTTTTAATATGATTAAGTTACAGTTTTTGCTTAAATCAATGTTCAATGTTTACATTATGATAGTTGTACAAACACTATTCACAGCTGGTTCATGTATTGAATTTTGGTTATATTTCTTTTTTTGTACAGCCTTTTGTTCTCTCTGGAGTTGATAATTACCTTTTTTTTTTTCATTTGCTTGTTTTCTATTACTATATCCCAAAACTTATTGCAGAAACGGATATATGTATATAGTGTATAAAACAATGTAATAGGCAGACATTTACAAGTGTGGTAACCCCCCTCCCCCAATCTACTACCCCTCCGATATCGTATACAGCTGTTACAATTTCACTGACTCTCTTTCCTATGAGGTACTCCACATCCCTTGCCTACATATACATTATAGTTGACATTCAATATTACTCAGCGTCAGCTTCAGGTGTCCAGTGCAGTGATCAGGCATCTACATCATCCCTGAGGTGGTCTTCCTAATGAGACAAGTGCCCATCTGACACCCTACAAAATCTGTACAACATTATTGATTACATTCCCCAAACTGTATTTCATATCCCTGTGGCTATATTGTGATTACTAACTTGTGCTTTCTAACCCCTTTACCATCTCACCCATCCCCACCTCCTCCCACCAACAATGCTCAGCTTTTTTCCCCCCTATATCTCTGAGTCTATTTCTGTTTTGTTTGTTCCTTTATCCTATCCTTAGATTCCACATGTAAATGAGATCATATGCTATTTGTCTTTCTCTGTCTGATTTTCACTTAGCATAATATTCTCTAGGTCCCTCCATACCATTGCAAATGTTAATATTTCATTCTTTTTTATGGTTGAGTAATACTCCATTGTATAAATATACCACAGTTTCTTTATCCAATCATCTGTTGATGGGCATTTTGGTTATTTCCATATCTTGGCTGTTATGAATACTGCTGCAAAAAACATGGGGGCGGGGCATATATATTTTTTGAATTAGTGTTTTAGATTTCTTTGGATAAATACCCAGGAGTGGAATTGCTGGGTCATAAGGTAGTTCCATTTTCAATTTTTTGAGGTAACTTCATACAGTTTTCCACAGTGGCTGCACCAATCTGCAATCCCACCAACAGTGCATGAGGGTTCCCTGTTCTCCACATCCGCGCCAGCACTTGTTTATTGATTTATTGATGATAGCCATTCTGACTGGGGTGAGGTGGTATCTCATTGTGGTTTTTATTTGCATTTCTCTAATGGTTGGTGAGGTTGAGCATTTTTCATATCTGTTGGCCATCTGTATGTCTTTAGAGAAATGTGTCTTCGTGTCCTCTGCCCATTTTTTAATTGGGTTGTTTGTTTTTTGGTGTTGAGTTGTATGAGTTTTTAATCAATTTAGGATATTAACCCCTTATCGGATGTGTCGTTGGCAAATATCTTCTCCCACTTGGTGGGTGCCTTTTTGCTTTGTTGGTGGTTTCATTTACTGTTAAAAATCTTTTTAGTTTGATGTAATCCCATATGTTTACTTTTTCTTTTGCTTCCCTTCTCACTATATTGTTTGAAATGAGGTATTTGGTCGGTTTCATGGAGATACTCCCCTGAAGCCCTCCGTTCTGCTCCCACCCTGGCCACTCAAGGCCACATTGCTGCATCCTGGGACTTCCACGCACGATTATCCTCCAGATTACCTTTGCCCTGTCCCGTGTTGGACCTCCTGTTTCCTGGATCCTCTGCCTTCCTCTTCTGGGTTTGTTCCCTTTTTTTGATGGAGCATATTCTCTAGAGAAGCAGGAGAAGATCCTGGTTTTGTGGAGCCTAAAATGTATATAATTATGCATGACAAAATTATGCATGACAGAAAATACTTATTTAGAGTGAGAAAAGAAGTCATAACAAATTGCAATTTTTGAAAATAGTTACCAATACCACAAATAGCACCAAATCCGGAAATCAGTCTAACATTAAGCTGTGTGACACAGCTTACAAGTGTTCAGTCATTTATTGCTCCATGACAAACGACTCCAAAACTTAGTGTTTTTTTTCTGTCACTTTGTGTTTAAAAACTTTTTTTTTTTTTTAAGCGTGTCATTTTTGTCTTTAACCACTAAGTTTCAGAGTCATTTATCATGGAGCAATAGATGACTGAACACTTGTAAATCACATATCACTGGGCTTTCAAAAACCCAGTCTCAATGTTTCTTTTCATTGATGACAACTTATTCACAATGTATTGTACTTAATGATACGTTTGGATCTCTTTCTAACTCCTTATTTTGAGGTTCCTACCTGTCATGCTTTTTTGTTTCTTTCTTTGCTTCTGTTTCTTGTCTTTTGTTAGATAAGTCAAGTTTTATTTATTGTATTTTTCCTCTCATGGTCTGGAAGTCATAAATTCTATATCCATTCTTCTGGCTTTTTTATTCAGGAAATAAAAGAATGCATCTGAACCCTTTCCTCCTTTTTCTCTGGTTATAGGCTATACTCGAAATATAATTAGGTTGAATTTTGCCTATCAGAAGGGAAGATACTGTGGCCTAGAAAAATATAAACTATAGAGTAAAGTAATCAAAATCACCACAGGACTGGAGCCCTCTGGATCTTTCTGTTTGTGGGCATGTGAGTAGATGGTTATTGGAAAATGGCCGGGAATGAAACTCATCACAGTGGTCTTGTACTTGCCACCCACCTGACATTCATCAAAAGCATCGGTCCCTGGAAATGGACTAAGTGTCCACAGTTGCCCACTGCTAACCCTCCGCTTTGCCTTGCCAGTACTCAGGCAGGCTTCTTCTCTCTCCCGCAGGCCCCTGGATTCGGCTTTCCCCCAAGCCTGAGCAAGCACAGAAAATGAGTGATGTGTCCCCTTTACCAGCCTCCCCTGGGAACTGGCTAACCACAGCGGGTGCTTTGCTGTCAGACCTCACGTGTTTCCCCTGCTTGTTCAGCTTCCCTCAAGAAATACTGCTTATGTCTCCTTGCCTCTCCCCTTCCCTCTGAAAGAAAACCCTTTTTCTGTTTGATTTTAACCCACCTGCAAATCCCTGAGATGTGAGTGTTCTCCCTATTGTAATTGTCTTTGTTTCTAATTCACGTCTCTCCCTGTCTAAGTCTGGATTTAAGTTTATTTGACAAGACACAGTCATCATTTGCTGAGAGTGAAAACTTGGAGAACATCAGAAACCTGCAGGGTGCACAGTTTACAACAGGAGGAAGAGTACCTGACTCGCCTTTCTTTCCTCAAACTTAGACGGAGTTTGAAGCACAGTTGGTACTGAATACGGGTTTCCTGGATGAACGAATGACTAAACGAGCAGTTCCTCTACTCAAAAGACAGAGAAGGAAGCTGGGAAACCTGGTGCCTGGTCTCAGAAGCCAGGTTCTCCGTGTTCACAGCTGTAGTTACCAGGAATTCTAGAAACACATCCTTCTGTCTTGGAAATATGTGCAGTCACGGAGTGGGGAATTTTAAGTTACTTTTCTGGGAGAGCTACATCATGTAGAAGCAGATCTCTCAAATTCCTCGCTCCTGCAGGAGTCAGTGGCTGGGCAACAGTAATATGGCTTCACATGGTTAATATGTCAGCCTCAGATGAAGCTAAAACAACTGGTTGGAAACGTGAAAATTATGCTAGTTTCTTGACTTCCTGCCAGCCCTTGCCTTGCTTTCTCCATGCTGACCTTCTCCAGCTTCTTGCAGCTGGATGTCTCAGCAGCAGCCTGCCCCGCCCCGGGACTGTGGCCAGCCTGAAGTGGACCTGTAAGTCAGTTGCTCTTGACAAAGCAGGTCAACTGAAATCTGTTCACCCTTCCCCCAAGCTGCTGCTAAGGCGCGTCCCACCCACTGGCCGCTTGGCTGGGCCTCTCGTTTATCTTTTCATCACTCTTGACTGGCTCTGGACTATTTCTGGATCCCATATCTGTCCTCTGACAAGTCCCACATTTCTGCCAGCTTCCTGGAGTCTATGACTGACAGGCATGGAAAAACGACATTGTCCAACAGAATCAGCATCTCACTGTGGCAAAAAATTGACTCGTCAAAAGCAATTTGGGCACACATGAATGTCCCCGGTCACTGAATGCACCCGTCACTTGTTCTCACCATGCAGAAGTTGTACAAACACTTACCCATCTTGAAGCATTTTTATGGTCTGGTTTTAATTTTGATGGATTTTTCTTTCTTCCTTTTACTTAAAAAATTATTTTTAGCTGATTATTCCTTCTCCGGGCTGTCTGGTATGACCACAAGCTAGAAACAATGTAATCATCCAATAGCAAGTGACGTTTCCCCTGCCCCTGGTGGGTGCTGTCTGGTGCGCAGGGTGCTGGCCCAGGCTCACTTTTCTCCTCCTACAGGCAATGTTTTTACTAACATGTGGTCAGGTCTAACCCTCTGTGTCCCAGGAATCTTTCCAACCAGCTGACCTCTCCCTAGTCCATCCCAATCTGACAGAGCACCTTCGGTTCCCCAGGTGGGTAGCAGGGGGGCGAATGGAGCAGAGCACTGCCAAGAATAACTGGTGACAAACGTGTCCCCAATCTGTGCACCCAATGTACTGCCTCATCTTGAATGTAGGCTGCACCTGAAGAGCTGCACCGGCTCACTCTCCCCAACTCCCTCCTCAACGCACAGAACTGAGGATGTCGTGTTAGTGAAATCCTCCCGTCACTCACAGCGCCAAACCTGCCCCCACTGCTCTCAGTCACGTGCCAGGCCTTGGAGCAGTAATGACGGTTACAACATCACCTGCCTTTCCATCTATACAGTTGATGAGTTGTGCATCAGTCTAGAAAAGTCACCCTGAAAACCAGCTCTAGTCTGGGGAGGTGACACACTCTTGTTTTGTTCCAGGAGATGTGGTTCAGCTGTCCTTGCAGTGGGGAGAGTATCTGCTGGGCTGTGAGCGGCAGCCTGACTGGGGAGGGAGGGATCTGTTCACCACATATGGCGGCTGAATCTCCCAAGTCCAGAATAAGACAGGTATTTCTAAATGAATCAGAGGTTTTCATCTCCCAAAAGGACACTCGTGCTGAGTTGAACGTACAGCCACTGAATTAGCCTGGGCCTATCACACAAATGAACTCTTGTCATTGTACTATTTCCTTGGTTGCTTTATGAAACTGAGTAAAGTTGTTTCTTGGTTCAGAGGTTGCAGCTGAAATGTTCTGTTGAGAAACAAATGGGAGACATGTTGCTAACAGAGTGTCCACCCTCACAGTGCAAAGTTGATTCTGCGATTCCAAAAAGCACACATTCTACAGTGTGATGAACATGGCAACAAAAACATGTTCTCCTTAGTTTTTAGGTATTTTGATTTGAAAGATGCAGTTTCAAATTGTTTTCCTCATTTCTATGACAATCTCAATGAAACTGAAGAATATATGAAACAAAAGATTGTTGATATCTTGTCCAAATGCAAACTAGACTTTGCTCATCTGTCTGCGTATTTACAAGTGGTGCAAATATAAATTTTGGAAAATTCCATTCAGTCTATGAACTTCTTACCAAAGAAAACATTTTAAATCTTACCTGTTAACTGTCCCGCACAACTTTTACCTAACACTGCTATTGTGATTTACCTGTGGTACTAAGACTTTCATAACGAAATTTTGGGTCACTTGTCAGTTTGCCGAAAGCCTGCAGACGCACTTAATGGGCTGTTTTTCTTTTAGAAGTGGAAGGAGATGGCCTCCTTAGACATGTGCCCACACGTTGTCTGGTAAAAAAGACCTGAAAACATTGACCTGCTATAAAGTAGTATTTTCAAAGTGTGAAAACTTCTTTAATTTGGAAATGTATTGAGGAAGAGAATGGAGAAAGCGGGTATGATAAAGTGGAGATTTTATGCTGTTTCTTCAAAAGTGATGATCTTTGAAGAAACCATCGAAAAAAGTAAAGTGCACCTGACTAGTTTCATTTAGGCTGTGACAAAAACTCATCCAATGAATAAAATGACTGATTTCTTGAAAATAAGACTGCTTCAGAACTAAAAAAAATCACCAGTGATGGACAGTCGAGTTAAACAGGACTTTCTGAATTTCTTTATTAAAACTGTAACTCATGAACTCCAGTTTCACAAGTTCAAATGACCTCTGTGCTTTAAAACCATTTTTCATGAGAAAAGAGGTTTAAGGTGTGATAACATTTGAAGCACTTTGAGATATTTTAAAATGATGGAAATTTTAGACATGGAGAATATCTCTGATGAATTTATGGTTGCAAAGGACCTGACTGAAAAACAGCTGGTCTACCAAAACAAGCCTTAGATACAAAGGGGAAGTGGAAATTAATTCTGTGAACCCTAAGGAAGAAGAGATGTACGGAGAAAGGCTCCTGGTGGATAACTGGGCTCAAATTTAAAAGCAGAGCCCAGCAGCTCTTTCTAAACAAGGGCCTCTCACACTGAGTACTTCAGGTGGAAACCCGCACGGACCGGCCCTCCTGCGCTGTGCTTCTGACATCTGAGCCAGCCCTTACAAAGGAGGTCCTGGAACCACATTTTAACCAATAGGACTAAGGACTTCCTTATCCAATTGAAGCTGCGAAACTACATTCCACCCTGCCCCACCCTACCCCCACTCCCCAATCAGCACCTGAACAGCTTCATTCTGACCAATCAGGACAGTGCCTTTTGGACCAATCAAACTTCAAGGATTTGGAGTCCTCATTTGCATGCAAACAGACCAATCAGGGAGGGGTGTGGGTGGGATGGGGGTGGGGGTGGCGGGCCCTTCTGTCTATATAAATCAGTTTCCCTTTGGAGTAGAGAATGTACTTTTCCTTTCCACTAAAGACAGTACATTGCATTTCCCTGGCTGGAGCTAAACCACCAAAAATGAAACACCAAAACCGGGTTCCCAGAGAAGAGCAGGTGGAGCAGAGCAGAGCAGAACTGTCTGGCCTGAGAGGGGCTCCAGGGCCTCCTTATAGCCGTGCTGTTCCATAGCCATGCTGTCTCTTAATTGAGCTGTAATAATATTGAGCTGTTTGCTCTGAATATAGTTTCCTTCTTCCGCACCTGAAACTCGCAATTTTTTTCTTTTTTTTTGGTGCTGAATTAGCACCATTGTCCATCTGTTCACAATTCTATAGGTCTAAAAATCTGCTGATGCTAGTAAGTAAAATCCAAAGGATTCCATGCTCAAACACGTTTGCTGAGAGGATATTTAGCAAAACCTAAGTAGCTTTTAGCTTGGTGTCATCATATTGAACTGACTCTAGAAAAGTGTAATCTGGGCTTGAGAAAAGCAGAGCTACAAGTCAAACTGAATTTTACTTTGGTCTGTTCAGTTTCACCACTAAAGAGAAGAAGAACGTTCTAAAGGCTACAAGCAATTCAGAGAAATATTATTGGGAAAGGACTCTGAAAGTAAAAATATTCTACAGTAGACTTGGACAGAAGGAAACATGCCATTTTAAAATAAATATAAGTAATATCTGTTTAATTAATATTATCTTTAAATTTCTTCTTTGTAGAAGTCTTACATTTATGTATCTTAAGAATCTACAATAATTAGTCTGTGCAATTTAAATATCCAATAGAGTTTAAAAAGTTAAAATAAATTGCCATATTGGAGGATAGAAAGAGTATAAAAATATTGTTATATATTTTTCTCCCACATATGTTTAGTTAGTCCTACTATTACTTAGTACTAATTGCCATTGTTTAACTAAATGCTACTTAGTTTAAATAATGGCATTTATGTAACAAGGTAAACAATATGGAATAATATGTAATTTCACATAAAGTTATTTTCATATTTGTGTAATAATATTTTTAAAGTAATAGCATATATTTGCATAATAATTTATTATATTTAATATTATGGGTTTTGGGGGGTTCTGGTATGGCATGGCCATGTTTTGGGTTGTCTTTCTAAAAAGTAGGTCATCTGTTTTTTCCACTCAGCATACTTCTCCTGAGATTCATCCATGCTGTGTCAGTAGTTCAATCCTTTTATTGTTAAGTGGTGTTCCACAGTGTGGATGTACCCTTGTTGTTTTTTTAATCCATTCACTAACAGTGGTTTTTTAAATTCATTCATGTTGTTTCTAGTTTTTGATGATTATGAATAATGTCATTGTAAACATATGCATATAGGTTTTTGTATGGACATTGTTTTTATTTTCTCCAGTAACTACCTAAGAGTGGAATTGATAGGTTGTATGGTGAATGTGTGCTTCACTTTGTTAGAAATTCCCAAATTGTTTTCCAAGGTGGCTGTACCATTGGCATTCCTACAGCAGTGTATGAATTGCTTTGGATCCTAGCTAGCACTTAATAACTTCAGAGTTTTAAAAGCTTTTTCTTTCTTGGCCATTCTGATAGATATATAGTGGTATTTCATTATTTTAAAATTTCACAGCAGCCATTTTGATGGACATTCACAACTGCCTCAAATGGAACTGAGACAAAAAGAAAACATGAAGAAAGAAAATTCCTCCTATGAAACTGAAGGATGGGACAGGTGTGGAAAAGCTCCTGGGATATGTGTGTGAGTTTGAGCGTATTCTGGGTAAGGAATCAGCTTTTGGCGGAGGGAGGGTAGGAGGAGTGATCAACCAGACTTTTACCCTCTCCCAGAAGCTCCCACCCACAGCCGGAAATGTTCCTCAAAGGAAAGCAGCAGTTGAGAGGAAGTGAGGGGAGGAGAGGGGAGGGGAAGACGGGAAAAGAGAGGAGGAGAGAGGAGGAGGGAGGAGAGGGAAAGAGAAGGGAGGGGAGAGGAGAGGAGGAGAGGGAAGGAAGGGGAATTTTAAGTTACTTTTCTGAGAGAGCTACATCATGTGGAAGCAGATTTCTCAAACTCCTCTTCCTTAGAAAGGTCACTGTCAGAGGGTGGCCGCCATGTGAGTTCTGTGAGGGCAGATTGCTGTCAGTCTCGTCCCCTGCTCCATCCAGAACCCTGCTCACTGCCTACCTCCTAACTGGAGCCCAGGAGTTACTGTGGGATGAACGACTGAGTGTTCCTAATCTATGTGGCTCCCTCGTCCGTCCCTTTGTGAACATCACCCAGAAGCAGTGACTGCACTCCACCAACCTGGGGGAAGCTCCCTTTGCTCCCCCTAGGCCCCACCTGGGGTTTCCTCATGACCTCTCACACCCCTCCATCCCACTGCACCTCCCTTCCCGCTGCTTCTCCTCTGGCGACAGACACAGCCTCATAACAACTCTCTAATTTATCTTGTCTGCACTAGATGCTGAATTCATAAATCCCAGGTCTGGTCTTGCCCCTCACACCCAAGCACCTGCACTGGCTCCTAGGTGCCAATGGGCAGGTCAGCCCTGGCTCCCTTCCTGCATCCCAGCCCTCTGTGGGGTTGGGATTTGGGTTAAATTCCACCTTCGTGTCTTTCATCCTGACCTTTCCTGCTGAAGCCACATCCTATCCAGCCAGTAAGGCCCCTCGAGAATCAGACAGACATAGGTTTGAACCACAGTCCCCTTATTTCCTAACTAAGGGGACTTTGACAAATGCCTTAACCTGAACTTCACTGTTTCCTTCTCCAGAATGGACAATACAAACACCTGCCTTTTGTGTGGTTGGAGGGAGATGGTATATATAAAGGGTCTGGCACATAGTAGGTATTTAAAGAATGATAGATATGATTTTTGGCAATTCCTGCCTTGTGTAAAGAAGGAAGAAAGGTTAAAAACGGGTATAATTAATTTTTTTCTGATCCCTTCCCAGACCCAAATGAAGATTTTTCCTTATCACCATCAGAAGAACTGCCTGGGAGAGATAGAGGTTCAGCTGTGGGTGCTGCTGCCTTAAGTCTCGTCACACTGGCATTTGGGGTACCCCAGCCTAATGGTTCACACTCCTAAAGAGAAGCTGGTCACTCAAGATGCTCCCCCAAACTTCCTTCCACACACAGTAGGAAGTATGGCCAGTGAGGGAGAACTCCCATTCTCCAGTGTGGGCAGCTGGGGTCCCCTCATGTTTGAGCTTCGTGAAGGAAGAAGGTAGAGATAAACCACCAGAACATGGTCCCTCACTAGCAGCTCCCTGGGGAGAATCCCTGAGCCAGGACTGGGCATAGGGCGGGGGTGGGGGATGGGGGCCAGAAAACATTAATGATGGTGGGAGTTCTTCCAAGAAGGGGACCCTTAGAAGTTCTCCAAATGAAGGCCTCCTTGCAATAGCAGTTTCCAGTATTGATGGTGTTCAAGAAGGAACATTATGACTGAGTATTAGGTGAGGAGTGTGAAGCTTTGCGTGGGATCTTTCATTATCTGTCCTCTCACACTCTGGCCTCATTCTGGGTTCTACAGCTGAGAAGGTCTGGAGGTTTCAAAGGGCTTCCACATGCTTCAGAAATAAACAGAAAACACTCATATGTCAATAAAGCAAGGGATTAAGGAAAGTAGGGGCTTTTACTACCAGGCCATGTCAGCACAAGGAGATACATACAAAACTGAGTCACTGTTAGTACAGCAGGTACTAATGATGTGGCATCATTATAGTGGTGATGAGAAAAAACATTGATTCCCCGCCGGGCCCCTGTCTGTGTGGAGCCTGCACCTTCTCCCCAGGTCTGTGTGGGTTTTCTCCGGGGACTCTGGTTTTCTCCCACATCCCAAAGCTGGGCACGGGAGGTGAACTGGCGTGTCTCCATTGTCCCAATCTGAGTGTGAGGAGGTGCGAGTAGCCCTGCGGTGGAAGGGCTTCCTGTCCCCTGTCCAAGGTGGGTCCACCTGGCGTCCTGTCCTGAGCTGCTGCGAGAGGCTCCAGCCCCCTGCCACCCTGACCTGGAATAACGGGGTTGGAAAATCATCCTCTCCTTTTTATTCATCTTTCTTAAATGTGTGTATAGCTCACATTTATGTCAGTGTTTAATATTAGAAGTATTTAGGGTCTTTCTTTAGAAGTTTGGTGATGTTTTTGTGACCAGAAATGTGTTCTAGGAGCTTAACTCTTGTCTATCAATTAACCTGTGGTCAAATTGGCTTCCTTATATGTTGTTTCACTTAAAATCTCAGTTTCCAAGAACCTATCGATGACATTGAGGACATTGGTGTCTATGACATTGCAGTATTTGGTGAAGGCATATTATTCTTTTGAAAATAAAAATAAAGACAGTAGGGGTGGCCAGATGGCTCAGTTGGTTAGAGCGCGAGCTCTCAACAACAAGGTTGGTGGTTCAATTCCCACACGGGATGGTGGGCTGCGCCCCCTGCAACTAAGGACTGAAAACGGGGACTGGACTTGGAGATGAGCTGCGCCCTCCACAACTAGATTGAAGGACAACGGCTTGAGTGGGAGCTGATGGGTTCTGGGAAAAACACAATGTTACCCATAAAAATTTTAAATAAATAAATAAAGAAATAAAGTAATTAGAAACTCCAGGAAAATCAAACGGTGTCCATAAAAGCCATTGCCCAAATATAAAGCAAAAGAAATGTGGCATGCCTTTGAGCAACAATTGATGGTGCCGCCTAAGGAAATTGGGTGCCTTGGGCCTTGATGTGTTTTTACGCCACCCTTTGGGTAGCCTGGGCATCATGATGTCAGATCGGAAAGGGAGGAAACGTACTCCTTGTGTATGCGCTCTGTCTCAGCAGCCAACTCGACTCATACTGGCGTGAGCATGATACTAGTTTATTGATTTTTAAAAAAACCTGTAAAGTCTATGGACAAAATGCAACTGTCGTAATTATGACTTCAAAACAGTATTTAAATATTATCGTCTTTTAAAATGTAAAAGTAAGACTATTACAGATAGGTTGAGAATTAAAAGAGTGGGGAGGGGAAGAGGAGAGATGCGAGTGGTATTTCCTCATTTTCTACTGTGGGAAGCCATTCGATTGTATCTCCACGCTATGGAGTGGGAAGTCAGGTATTGTTCAGAGCACAGATGTAACCAATAGGAGAGCTAAGATTATTTTAACTAGCAAAACCCAGGAGGAGTAGGGGAAGAAAGAATGGAACATATAAGTGAGTAAAAGTTATTTGTCATAGAAGAGTGTGTTAATTTCCTAGGGCTGCCTTAACAAAGTTCCCAAAACTGGGTGACTTCAACAACAGAAATTGACAGTCACGCAGGTCTGGAGGCCAGAAGTCTAAATCGAGGTGGTGGCCAGCTGGTTCCCTCTGAGGCTGTGAGGGAGGACCTGCTCCATCTCTCTCCACGTTCTGGAGGTTGCTGGCAGTCTGTGGTGGTGTTTCCTGACTCCAGTATCTGCCATCTTCACAAGGCATACTCCCATGTCTTAGCATTATGTGCCTCTGTGTTTCTTTTCTTTTTTTTATAAAGATACCAATTATATTAAATCAGGGCCCACCCTAATGACTTCATGTTAACTTGATGACCTCTTTAAAGATCCTATTTCCAAATAAGGTCATATTCTGAGGTAGTGGGGGTTAGGATGTCAACATATCTTCTTGGAGGAAATACAGTTCAACCCATAAAAGAGAATCATTAGATATTGTCTAAAGTTTCTATGTTAAGACATGTAATTAGGATGTTTGCAGGTCAATGTCACTTTAGTGCAGGCGAGGGCCCCTGCCCGTGCTTTACAGAGTTCTATCTACCCTGACCCGCTGGCCTAGAGTTGCCAGATGTGGAGATTTCAGACGAACAATGAATAGGTTTTTGCTGCTGCTGCTGCTGTTGTTTTTTTAGCATAAATATGCCCATTGTAATATTCAGGACATACTTATACTACAATTATTGTTGTTTATATGAAGTTCAACTCTAACTGGGTGTCCTTTATTTTATCTGGCAGGACTACCCTGGCCATGCCTTTCCAAGGGGCCCTTTCCACCTAAAGCCTGCATCCCCGCGTCCAGACCAAGCTTCCAGGACTGGGACCCTGGAATTCTCTACCCAAATTAAATGGCCTGAGCCTGCTTCAGGCCTCAGTAGGTCTTTTCACCCTGACCACTCCTCCCCAGAAGGACTAGACTGAGGTGTTACACCCCTAGGGCCTGAGTCAGTTTGGGGGAGGAGAGGGATATGGATAGAGCTTGGGTGTGAGGGCTGGGGTGTCTCCCTACGCCTGCCTGGGGCTCCTGGTGTGTAGGATGGAGCCTGGGTGGGGAGGAGAGATGGCACAGCTGCAGGCTGGAGGGCTGGCTCTGTCTGTCGGTCTCTTCTGGTGATGGAGTCTGAGGAGTCCAGGAATTCTCAGTTTGCGCTTGACCTTCAGGTGGTTATGAAGGTATGTTTGCCAAGGTAGGAGAATAGAACATATTGCGTAGTTTGTGGGATTGATAACTTCTAAATACTTAAAAACATGGTATGTGGGCCTCCAAATGTACCCTTGCCCCAGGCACTGCCCATGTTATGGGCAAAACTAAAAACAGAAACCCATCCCAACTTGTTGCCCCTGGTGGGTGGATGGGGGAAGGGAAAGATGGGCGTCAGAGAACCGTAGCACTTTGTTGTAAGCCTCTCTGTCATTTTGATTCTGTCGTACAATTCTCATTCTTTACTTTGTTAGGAAAATTGTTCGAGTTCCCAGCTCCTTCCTCAAGTCTTCCTGGTCCCCAGCTCTTCCCTCCCTTCTCAGAATTCCTGCAATCCTTGGCACGGCGCTGCATTCTATCCTGCCTGGGTGGCTTTCCCTGAGGCCTCTGCAGCCAACGCCCCATCCCCAGGCAGACTGGCTGCCTTTCTCCACTGAGACGTTGCCTTGGGCTGAAGTCAGCACGGCCTTGTTGCCCTGCCCTCCCCGTGGTCAGCAGCCTCTGTTGGAGCTCCTCTCCCTGCTCTGTCTCCTACTGGGGCTCCCACTTGCACCCCCTCATCAGCCCCTCAGGCTTGGGAGAAGCCTGCCTGCAGCCTCTTTCTGGTGGTTGGTTTGGAGCAGCATTGCATGGAAACTGCCCTGCAGCCTGACCTGTTGATTGAAAGCAGGTGTCCGCTTTGCCAAATGTTTCTGCTGTCAGCGTGATGCCCCACCCTCCTCCTGGCTGTCCCCGCCTTTCCCATGACTGATCTCTTCATGTCAGCCTCTGCCCTCTCCCCTCTGTCTGCCCGATCTCCCATTTCTCTCTCTCTCTCTCTCTCTCTCTCTCTCTCTCTCTCTCTCTCTCTCTCTCTGCATTACTCTCATCTTCTGCCTACTGCCTTGATTCCACTTTCCCTGCAGGGCACGGGGACGATTGTTACTCTCCCATTCCAGACCCCGACCCAGCATCATTACATGGGATTAAACCACTCTGCCCCACCCACCAAACCTGCACCCACATGTAATCCTAGCCTTTCAAGCTGATCCCTAACAAATGGCCCTTGGCCCTTTTCCAGCGCCCCACAACTAACACACGGTCTGGGATCCTGACCTTGTAACTCTGGCCCCAGGTTAGAACTTAGTTCAAACTCAGTCTCATTCATAACATTCCCCAGTCCCAGACCTGGCCTGTGGGAGGGGCTGGGGCTAAAACTAGAGATCTGCTATGTTCCCTGTGTTCGTGGCCAAGGTCTAGGTGCCTTGAAGTTGTGTGATCAGCCCGGGAAAGAACAAAAATAATTTCTACGAAATACACCCCAGTTAGTGCTGCTGCTGAAAACAGTCCCTTTGGAGTAAGAGAGAGGTCAGGAGAGAGCAGCGAAGATGGTACTAGGAGGGGGGTCCAGTGAGAGGGAGGGCAGTGCCACGCAGAAAGGAGGCGTTGGTGAGTCTTTGGGCAGATGAGGGCTGAGAGGCAGAGGCTTCCTGCTGGCAGCCCAGGGGTCATTCTTCATTCACTCCACAATGATTTACTGACCCTTTGGTGGGCTGGGGGTAAAGCAGTAAATCAAGTACCCACCCACATGGAGCTCACATTCATAGTAGGGAGATGGGCAAGAAACACGCTCACAGACATGTCAAGGGTAAATGTCAGGAAGAGGGACAAATAAAGCAGCAGGAGGGGACAAAGAGGGATAAAGCCTGCTCATATAAGGTTGTCGGGGAAAGCATTTCTGGGAAGCTGGCATTTGAAAGTCTCCATAGACAAGAGGAAATGAGCCCGTGAAAATTCATGGGGATAGAGTCCAGTCTGAGAAAAGAGCAAGAGCAGCAGCTCCAAGGTGGAGGAGGTGATGTGTGGGGTTGGTCTCAGGGTGTAGGAGGAGGTGAGGCCAGAGAAGTAGGAGCAGACCACGACAGCATGTCTGAGGATTGAGACCCAGAGAGAAGGGGAGAGGCCCTCACACCTTGGAGAAGAGGTGTGAAGAGGAAGGTGGAGGGTGGAAAAGGGAACAGGTGAGTACACCTGCTGTGGGGTCAGCCTGGGGCCAGGTCAGCTCTGCCTGGGCTTGGGGTCTGGGCTGAGGCTGAGCCAGGAGGGAAGATGGGCCTGCCCTGCCGCCCCTGCCCACAGCCTTAGGTGCCCACACAGTGAGTTATGCTCACGTTACCCCATATACCCACAGGTATGCGCCCACCAACAAACATGGAAAACCAGTACATTCTCCGATGTGTGCAAATAGACATGATTGGGCACAAACGCATGCATGCATGCAGACTCCTCATTAGAAATTCTAGAATGGCAGAACATCCGGGCTGAAGGTCATTAGGCCCTCACATCCAACTTCCACACAAGACAGAGAAGCCGAGGTGCCGGAAAGGGAAGGACTTTCTCAAGTTCTCTAATTGGGTGGTCTGGGCAGATCTCAATATCCGCTCCCCCCCCCCATTGCGCGCGCGCGCACACACACGCTCACATGCCCCAGCAAAGCTCCTTCCATAGCCTCATATTTTCAAGGGCCCAGGCCGGCCTCTCCCTTCCAGAAGACACACAGGCTTAAACAAGTCCCGCCCTGAGTGGCTGGACTTCCTCCCAATCATTCCAACAATGATTGTGTGGAGGGAACGTGGGCTTGGGATCAGGACCGACTGCCCGCTTGGCTTGATGACAGCAGCGCCATGATCGCCACTGGCCGGCCACACATCTGAGTGCCACTGTCTTCCTCTCAGAGCTTATTTCAGGGCCCATCAGACCCTCTTTCTCCATCTCCCTTTCTGTGTCTTGCTTCCTCTCTCTACCTTCAGGTCTAACCCTGGCTGTCAGTGATTCTTTGCTTTCTTTCTCTTATTTCTCCATCTCTCAGTTTCTCCTCAGTCCTCTCTGCTGGGCTCTGTTCCTCTCATTCTATTTTCTCTCTTTCCCCAGGACCTTTCTTTGCCTTCCAGGAAAAGCTGACGTGGCCTCCAGCAGCCCCCGGGTCATCAGGAGTGGGGCCTCTTTGGGGTGTGGGGGTATCAGGCTGAGCAGTGGCAGCTGGAGAGGCATTGGTGGGAGGGAGGGGTGGGAAAAATGGGAGGAGAAAGGGCTGGGCCACTTTGGGGCAGGGAAGGCTGGGGGAGATGGAACAGGAAAGAAAAGCCTGTGGGGAAGTGAGCCGCACCTGCCCTGCTAGGATGAGCAGCTGTTCAGGTTGGCCTTCGAAAATGCTCACACCTAGGAAACTGGAATAGCTGGCCACTCCCCGCTGAGGCCCACAGGCGGCAGGGTGGGGCTGGCAGAAGGGAGTCTCCCCTGCCCCAATTTCCCTTCTACTCTTGTGGGGCTGCTGAGGACCCAGGGATGGTGGACGGGCCTCTCGGCCTCCATCTGTGATCAGGGTACAATCAAGGCATCGGCACACTCCAGGAGGCCCCCATCTCCAGGCCTGAGCCCAGCTTGGGGGAGCCTGACAACCCACAAGGAACTCCTGGGCTGGGAGGAAGAAGGGGAGCTGACTTCTGGCTTGTTTCCTGTGGGATGGGCTTTTCAGGAAGAACTTTCAGCCGATGAGAATAGAGGGGCTGCCTGGGAGGTAATAAGCCCCATCCTTGGAGGTGTATACGACCACTCCTTGGGCCCAGCAGGGGGGGCCCTGTGTGTCCCCCTGTGAAGCATGACGTCCTTCTTAGCTGAGGCGCTCTGGGCCCTGGGCGCCCTTGTCCCTTGTCCTTCCTGATGGAGGTGGGGTCTGGGCAGACATCCCTGTGTGCCCAGAGCTGTCACTGACCCATATGTGCAGACTCAGCTCCGCCTAGGTAGGCAGGTCCCTCTCACTTCTCCTGCCCTCAGGTCCCCACAGCTGTCCAACAGTGGGATTCTGAGGGCAGCCATCAAGGTCTTTGAGGAGGGGGAATAGGCACCCCTCCCCCAGGAAGGCTGGTAACAAACTCACCCACCTACCAGAGTGTGGGCCTCTCACATTGTATGAAATAGCCCTAAAATGTCCTGTCCTAAGGAACTGCATAACCTTGGACACATCCCTTCTCCACTCGGGGCCCAGAATACCTACCTGTAAATGAGGATGTGGAGAAGGTGACCTCTAAGGTGCTTTCATTTCTGGCGTCTGATGCCCATCTAACTCACCCATTTACTGAGTCAAGGGATATTTAGTGATCACCTTCTCTGTGCCAGGGACAAAGCACAGCTGGGAGGACGAGCTCCCCGCCGTCAATAGGCTTCCTCTCTCCTAGAGGGGTCTCACATTAAACACATAGGAATACATTTCTGCTGAGTGAGTTAACCGAGGAAAACTCTGATGGGAAAGACAGTCCCAAAACAGTAAGCAAACAGGAAAAAAAATGCAGATTGAAGGAAGTAGACAATGCAGATAGAAGGAAACTTTAAAAAATAATAATAAAAGGGCCATTATTATCCTCAGAGAAATAAAATATATATCCATGAAACAATAATGGGATGCAATATATTTTATTTTTAAATCAATTCTAGTTACCATGCAATATAGTTTGAAGAAAACATTCAGCAAATGAAAAGGAATCTTTAAAATTTTAAATTTATAAAGCAGAAGTCAAAATGGTAACATTGAGATCGAAGGACAAAAAGATAAAGAGATGGAACGAAAGAGGAAAAAGATAAGGAAGTTGAGGCCCTTCCGTGGAGCACATCTGGTTATTGACATTCCAGAAAGAGAACAGAGAAAATGAAGGTCAGGAAATCATAAAGGAGCAAATCAAAACCTTTTCCAGAGCTTAAAAACATGAACTTTCCATTTGAAAGGACAAGCCCTCTCCAAAGCTAAGCACGTGAATTGTCAGAACATGGGAGAAAGAGAAGGTCCTACAGGTTCTAGAAAGAAAACCCCCAGGTACCATGCACAGAGTTGATGTCAGAGAACTGGTGACCACCCCCCCCCAATACCAGCACTGTGAGCAACATTAAAACAATGGCATTAAAGGGAGGGCCC